>NC_080540.1:92888060-94190560 GCF_028640845.1 Ahaetulla prasina
GTGGGCCCACTTTCAAGTATGTTGCAATAGCCAAGGTAAAATGTAACCAAAGCAAAAATAGTTTTCCAAATCTACCCAGTTTAAAAATAGAAATAGCTATTGCACTAATCATAATTGTGCAAATGTAATCCTGATGCAGCTGTCATCTATCAATCCCATGTCAGTTGAAAATCAGAGCTGCAGATATATGTCTGCAAGAGGAATCCCACCCCAAACAGAGAATCTCTTCTCTTGAGACTGGTTTGTTATTGACCATCAATAATTCTATGTTGCTTGGGCATAGTTTCAGCTTTCTTTCCCTGTACCTGCCCATGATACAGTTCAGGAAGCTTTCAGTGGTACTGATTATTTTTTTGGATTAGGATGACAGGAGCATTGGGTATCATAGGGATATAGATAATAATTAATCTCATAGTTTAGAATGTTTCAAAGCTTTAGTAGCTTACAGACTCAGGTCATGGCTTCTGTACCATCACTGGCAGTACCGGTAGCTGAGTATCATAATTTGTATGGATAATATTGTACCTGAAATTGACTGATAATTTCTCTCAGTAGTTTTGCATGGATATTAAAAAATAGGGAAAATAAAATCAACACCTCTAGGCCTCCACATGGAATTACCATGCCAACCTTCATTGGAATTGTTTACTCAGGAAATGACAGAGGCACTTTAAACAATGATTCTAGTCCACAACTTTTGCAGTCAGTGCAAAAATATACCAAGATGATTGGCATCAAAAGCCATTGAGACATCAAAGCCCAAACCTTGACAAAGCAAAATGACCAATGTCTCAATCTCAGGCCTGGGTCTGAATTCTGACTGCACGTGCTTCAAATAATCTACTTCTAGGATATTCTGTGGCTGCAGATACACCATTTTCTCTTTGACCAAACCTTAAAAAATGAGAAGTTGGAGGGAGGACCCAAAGAGATGGATCCTGAAAGGTCTTTATTTGATTGTTTCTGATAGTAGAACCGCCAACAAGATAAAAAAAATGCAGACTATCAATAGAGTAGGCCCATTACAACTGTAGGTTAATTTGGCAAATAAGACATTCATTGCACTTGGATAACAAGTACAGGTAGTCCCCAACTTACTACCACAATTGAGCCCCAAATTTCTGTTGCTAAGTGAAACATTTGTTAAATGTGTTTTGTCCCATTTTACGACTTTGCTTGCCACAGTTGTTAAGTGGATCATTGCAGTTGTTAAGTTACTGTGTTCCCCCGAAAATGTGACCTATTCAAAAAGTAAGGCCTAGCCCAATTTTTTGGGGGTGGGACTAATATACGGCCTACCCCAAAAATAAGCCCTAGTGAAGGGGTTGGGCTTGGCCAACATAGGAGGCAGCCCTTTCTTTCCCCAGTCACCTCATGGCTGTTGGGCTCCTTAACCGTGGCCCACAGATCAGCTGATCCAGCGAGGGCCAGGAGTTTTTTCTCTCTGGGTGCCTGGACAGATTCCCAGCACATCTTGCTAGCCCCAGCCTTGCCCACGGCATCAGGCAACCTTGAAGCCGAGGACCCCTCTGTTCTGCAGCTCACCTTGTGGCTATGGAGTAGGCGGCTTGCAGCAGAAGCAGAAGTCTTTCTTTCTCTCCCCCAGACCCCACCAGAAATGAGTCTTTGTGAGACTCGTCGCACTGCCAGAGCCTCTTGGAGCAGGACTCTGCAAGGCTTGTTGTGCTGTTGCACGACGAAAGGCAGCACAGCCGTGAGGTTCTACATACTGGCGCAGCTGCGAGCGGCAGCACACCAGCTATGCCAGTATCATGAAGCTCGTTGCAGTGCAAAGTGAGCGAAGAATGGACTTACCCAGTGACACTCAGAGAAAAAAAAAACCTAAGTGGAAAATGGTTGCTGTTGCTCAACCCCCGCCATTGCTCACACGCCAACCAGAACCACTAAAAGGCATCTGAACTGTTTTTCTCTCCTCTCCTATTACGGTATCAGATGAATCTTTTCGGTGGCATTAACTCCCACTTCTAGTTTTCAGTAGTTTTGGGTGATGGTTGTCTTACACACTTAAAAGAATGGCCCGTTTCCTACCAGGTGGCTAGAGTTTGCCCCTGGAGTTAATGTAAAACTTGCTTGTGGGAGTAGAACGGGATGGGATGATGTTTTTTTCACAGCTTCAGTTTTCCAGAAGGGTTAAGTCTCACACTTTTCTATCATTCTGTCTATCATTCATAACATATCAGTGCAATGCTACTCAATTTTATGAAATGCAGTGAATGTGATTTTTCTTGGCCATTTTCAGTAGTCTAGGTAGTCATAAGACATTATCTGAGGCATTGCTTATTTCTTCTTAGCAGAAATGATGTTTATCAGAAGGAAGGATTCTATCAAGTTCTTTATTCTTATGAAATCTATAGAGTGAAAAGCTTAAACTTGATGCCTCCATTGTCTACTTTAAAAAAGTAAGCCAGCCAAAAAATTTTAACAACGTATTTTATTTTTTTTAGGAATGTTCAGAAGGAGGATCGTGGACCCATGCTTGATGAGTATCGAGAGTACAAGAAAGTTAAAGCTAAACTGCGTCTTCTTGAAGTCCTTATCAGCAAACAAGATCCATCAAAATAAATTACGTTTCTCCATTAACAAAGAACGATTGTTTTCATATGCTGCCCATAGTACTGTTAGGGGTATTCTTTTGTCTTGCTTTGTTGAAAGAATGCAGTTTTTGTACACTTTAGAAGGACAGGTAGGTCCAATCTAGAAAGTTAATGAAAAAAATTTAAATTGCGACTCAATCTGTCCAACTTTAAGGCTTGTTTTCTTTTTCTCATTTTTAAAAAATTACAATATATCTTGTTCTCAAAAGACTTTTATTCTAGAATCATTCAGAAATGTTGGACCTGCTAACTTCGCTTCATCTGCATTTATTAGTATTACACTGAACTCCTCTGTTGCCTTTTTAGTATGGAAGACAATGGCAGCCAATTAAGAATACTCCTGAACACCATAAAGGAACTGCAATGCCTTTCAGAGGACTGCGTGGAATAACTGATTGCAAATGGCATCTTTCATATAGTAGAATTATAGATGGATATTGAAATATAGATTCTCCGGTTTCAGATGACAATGGACAAACCAGAAAGTGACCTTGCTTGCTGTATTTTTAAAACTTGGAAAAACCTGAACATTTATATCACATATTGCCTACAAGACTTACATTACTGTTAATTTCTATTTATTGTCTACTGGTGACAGTGTGTAGTCTGAATTGGAGACTGCATCTTATCCTTGTGTTGGTGCTCAGATTCATTCAGTTCAGTAAGCTTACACCACTTTTGCTGTATCTGAAACAAACTTATTTTACCAAGGGCTACAATTAATGTAATTAATGTATTGAACAAGCTGGACAGAACTAGCTTTGAAAGAAGCCTTTCTACTTCCATTCACAGAAATGGAAAGAGAAGTGATCTGCCTCAAGGCAGACATGACACGAATTTTGCATGTCAAAGCTTCAGAACCAAGAGGGTTTTTTTAACTGACATTTTTTTTTTGCCTAGTATACATAACACAACAGCGGCTGATTTAAAAAAAAAAAAAACTGCACTCCAAAATCCTTCTAAATGACTTGAGTACCTACATACGAGATACAGTACAGAGGACAAGGGCTTATATGGAATCCTTTACGCATAGGCCCTGCTTCTTTGGTTTGACTGGATTAAATCCTAAGTGTTGAATACCTTTTGGATCTATTTTGTCTTGTGGCCATGTTTTTGCATGTGCCTATTTGCTGCATGTGTTATGAACAGCTAATGCCAACACAAATTGTTTTTCATTGCTTTTCTGAAAAACCAGAAAATGAATTTCAGTGAAATAATGGCATGTAAACTCATCAGATTGATGTGTTAACATGTAATAGGTAGAGAATAGATTTTAGAGACTCCATACTTCTATTGGTTGTGTTTCTCGTTTTTATTGTAATTCTAGGCATGTAATTTTGGAACCCAAAAGTGACTATTAAAATGAATTTATACTCTAATGTTTTGCCTTTTTATACAGCCTGAAGGGTTTTAGTGGACTGTAGTGAATTACAAGATCGGGAAATAATCTGTAGATTTTTCCGTGGCTTTTGTTCAACTTCATCGTGCAATGTATATTTCAGTTACTTTTCCATCAATCTGCAATCAGTGGTGCATCAAACATCAAAACCTATGTGTACTGTATAGTGTTGTACATGAATGTTTTATATACCACATGCAAAATATCAATATGCAC
Organism: Ahaetulla prasina; assembly: GCF_028640845.1. Lineage (NCBI taxonomy): Eukaryota > Metazoa > Chordata > Lepidosauria > Squamata > Colubridae > Ahaetulla > Ahaetulla prasina. The sequence continues at coordinate 92,892,291 of NC_080540.1, forward strand.
TATTTAAATGTTTGTTTTAAATAATATATTCCTCCTTTATAATGCTTAAATCTATATGATCCCAATATTTTTATAAAGTGAGTGATCAAATTGGTTCCACTTCAGAATCAACAGCTGCTTTTGTGTGTGCTTTGCAGTGTTTGGCTGTTTGTTTGTTTGTAGCAAGTATGGCATCAGTTATGCTAAGAGTGTGTGTTGTGCCATCTTATTGAGCAATAAATGGTAGAATTAGGCATTTTGTGATAACACAGTTTTACTTTCATATAAGTAAAAACTATATGTGGATATATAGATATATAAATATATATATATATATATATAAATAAACCAGATATGAATGATTGCTATGTCTGGTATTTCATTGTATAGATTTTTATAATAAAAAAACTTCTATTGTCATATTTATATTTGTGTTTTGTATGTGTGTGTGCATGTGCGCGTGCGCACGCACACTATTTGCATTTTTGCCTCTAAAACTTGGTAAGTGTAATTCTTAAGAGTTGCTATTTTTTTGTTTTGTTTAAAAAGTCTAATTCTCTCTGGTGGTTTATCCACAGTGGTTTATCCAAACTAATAATAGTTGGAAGGTGATTAGAAATTAACTTGAATTTTTCTTTTTATAAGTCACTTTGAAGATGTTATGGAAAAATGGCCTATAAATATATCTTATAAACTTTTCTTTCTATAGTTGTGCTTTAGAAAATGTACCCTTTTTATATTGTGCCAGATGTAGGTTAAAAAAAACCCTTTATTTCCAATATACTGTATTTGATATTCAGTACTTAACATTTGCTGGAAAATTTAAACAAAAGCAAGCATGCTTCTGTCATTTATAACAGACATAAATATTTGCCCATGGTAGAAAAAAATCATTTATTCCTGGTTACTTCCCATTTCAAAGACCAATCCTGCAATATTTAATATTTTTTTGTTTAAAGCAATTAATTTGCTCCATCTGAACATGAAGTAACTGTGGACTTGGTTGACATACCTGTACAACTGTTGAAAACTAACAAAAAAGAATTCCTTTTAAACTCCTAGAATTACATTTGCACATAAAATGTTCTGTAAAAACCCTGTGTGTTTAAAAAGTTCAGAAATGAATTTCTGAATTTCAGCTGTTAAGTACTGCTTTGACCTCTATCAGTTTTTCCTTACTGGATGGAAGACAAATCTGGTATGTTGTTTAGAGTAAATGATGCCAACCTGAGCTGAGGGGCTCAGTGAAATGCATTTTGATAACAAAATGGAGAAAATATAGTTACTAATTATAAATATTTCTGCTGCTAAAAACGTGCTGTTACAAGTCATATCTTTAATTTTAGGAGATGTTCTCCAAATTATTTGCCTTCGAATATTTGCAACGCACCACTGCAGGAATATACCATTTCTGGCACTGGGCCAGTGAATTAATGTGTAGCATGGATGTCAAACTTGATTAGGTCACGTGACGTATTGCGACATTTTGCCTTTGTGAAGCTGGGTGAGCCTGGTCTGAGCGTGATGCATCCAACCTGCAGGCCACCAGTTTGACATCCCCGATCTATAGGAAACTTTTTTTAAAAAAACAATGGAGTTGAAATGGAAAAGCCCTGGAGAGACAAGACTACTCAAAGAAAGAGGTGCATCTCTCTCCCCCCCCAGCCCCCCCCCCCCGGCCTATCAATTCACACCTTACCAAGGGCCAGCAGTAGAACAAATCCTCACCTCTTGCTAGTTCTGTTGGTATTGAGCTGAAGGAAGGGTTCTCATAATTGTGTCCAGCCTATAATTCACATCCTTCAGTTGTCTCTCCAAATCTTCTGTGTATCTAGAAAGTCTAAAACAAAATAACAAAGGAGATTGAGGGAGTTTTGGAATTTTTGCCTTTATGAAACTCATAGCTACCCATAAGGCATAAAATTCCACAAAATCGGAAGAAAACTGGTAAGTCCCTTAGCAGTCTAGTAGTATATACTGATTCAGTTACAAATTTCATTGAATTAATTGTGTAAATGTAAAATTCATTGAGTTCAATGAAATTTCCAGATTAATAGGCATAGAACTGCAGTCTAAATCTCCCCCCCCCCCAAATAATGATGTAAAGATACACATTTTATATACATTAGGGACTATATACAAGCTAACTCTTAAACTGAACACTTGTTTTATGTTAACAACCAACAGCCATTTTCTTTAGAACCCAAAATATCTCAGCTGAATTTTCTAAGAACTTTGTATCAAAGGAGGACAACACCTGACCAAAAATAATTAGCATTAACAGTTGCTAATTGCAGCATTACGACTACACAAATATATGGTATGAATTAAAGGCTAGATCCCTAAATTTGCATTTGGTGGATAACAATGTCTGAGAGCCACACGGAGGAGAAGCAATGTGGGAAGAGCCAATATTTTTTTATATTTTCAGTTTAGAAATTTTATTTTATAAAATATACTATGATTATGTCAGGAATTATGGTATATTTTTTGTGAAGATTCCATTTTAAATGTGGAACCTCAAATTGGGCCCCTCAAGTTAATTTCCTGTGATCTAAAAGGTCTACAAAGACTGAAGATCACTGGGGTTATGATGTAAACATCAACAAACCTCTGAAAGTCCCTTGCCGAAACTGTGTCATACTGTCCTGAGGAAATCTGCTGCCTCATGAGGTCCTGCAAAGAGAATTGGTCAGTATGATTTAGGATTCAAAAGAAAAGATAAACTGTTATTATCTCTGGGATTGGCAGGTTTTATTTGTTTATCGAATTTGTATGGTTTCTATCCAGTGGTGGGTTGCCCCCGGTTCAGACCGGTTCTATAGAACCGGTAGTAAAACCAGTGGGAGGCTCCACCCACCGACCCAGATGTCATCATAGGCGATCTGTGCATGCGTGCACGATCCCGTTGCGAACTGGTAGTAAAGGTAAGTAGAACCCACCCCTGTTGCTATCTCACAAAAAGTGACTGGGCGATGTACAACAATTCAATAAAACAATATATAAAATAATTATCACCTAAAAAATCCTTTCATTTATTTAAAAACATTAATAAAAGCAGAACTAAATAAGACAAAAATAATAGACAGAAGGATTTGATGAGGCTGACCACATCTCTCCGGGGGGGTGGGGGAGGAGAATCCAGATATCATGGCACAAAATGTGCCTGCCAAATGTAGCTCTCTAGATCAGGGGTATCAAACTGGCAGCACATGGGCCAGATATGTCAGGCACAGGCCACGCCCACCCCAGCTCCACGAAGGGACAAAACATATGACGGCAATGTGACACAGCGAGTTTGACAGCCGCGCTAGATGAACATGTCTATTCTATTAAGTTTGATGGGACAGGCAGATGAAGTTTGGAAGAGGGAGTCCCTTAAATATCCTGGTCCTATGACAGGTAAGTGTTTAAAGATCAACACCAATACCTTGAATTAGACCCCAAAGGAAACTGGTAATTTCCTTTTGGGTTGTGCAGCAGAGGTGTAATGTAAGCTCCCAGGAATATGCCTGCTTGCACCACTGCATTTTGCACCAGATGAAATTTTCACACAGACCCATGTACAGCACATTGTAATAATCCAACTGTATGTCCAGATGACCAGAACACGAGTGACCCTAGTAGACCTCCTTGATCCAGGAACGAGTGCAACAAAGTTGTACAAAGGTCTTCCAAACCATGACTGCCGCTTGCTCCTTGAGCAGAAGTCCCAAGCTGCTTTTTCAAAAGACAACTGGACTTTGAAGATGTTTCGCTTCTCAGCCAAGAAGCTTCTTCAGTTGTGACTGAATGATAGGGAATGTTGTGGTCTGCTGGTGGCCTGCGGAGCTGGCAGCAGAGTCGGACAGTGAGGAGTCTGGGGAAGAACATGAGCCAGTCCTGGAGTCTGGGGAAGGCTCGGACGAGGGCTCTGTGTCGAAGGCAGAGATGGGGCCAAGGCCATTTGGGAGTGATGTGCGGACTCTGGAACCTCCAGAGTCGGACATCAGCAAGGCAGAGGAACAGAAGGAGCTTATTCCCGGTGCGCATATGCGCAGAGCTGCCAGAAGGCAAAAACTGTTAAAACAAATGGGTCGACTTGGGAGTAGGGCTTGGAGATGATTGGCCCCTCCCATAAGACATAAAGGAGGAGCAAAGACTCGTGGGCCTTTGCAGGAAGCAACTGTTGTTCGTGCTGGCCTGTTTCAAGACTGCAGCTCTATGTTGACTTTGTGTTCTTTGTGGCCTTGCAAAGTTAATTGCCAATTAGGTCTTGGCAGCGTGTCAAGGGAGATAAAGGTGGGTGTTTATCAGCCTTATCCCGAACAACTGTGGCAGACTTCTGTTGGGCTCTTTACAATTATTTGGGACTCATTTGCGAATGAACAGATTGAGAATGTACAGGCTCTGAATGAGCAGAATTCACAGCCGTTGAAATAAAAAGAAGGTTTTTGGGACTCATTGTGTGCTTTTACTGTATCAAGAAGCTTAGGTCAGAACAGGAAATTCAGAATTAAAGATGCTTCTTGGATGACAAGTGAACCATCTTCAAGAGAAAAAAAGCAAAGAAAAGTCCAGTCGCCTTTTGAAAAAGCACCTTTGGGACAACCATGACCTGGATGACTGAGTATCACCCTAGACATTGAGCAGGAGTTGTGAGTTTAAGAGAACCCATAGAAATATATACTCATATGCTTCTCAGGGGACAAGTGGGCCAGTTGATAAGCAAAATAAATGTATATACGTTGAAAATCTATCCCTAGCAAAGGGAGCAGCAATTTTTAATAAAGAACATTAAATTCCTATACAAAATAGCTGAGTAACAATTCATGAAGTTGAATCTCTTCTATAAATAGAACAAAGTTGAAAACTTTTATTCTAACAGGTTAATCAACACAACAGAAACACTATGACCCAACAACCAGACTATGTTTCTTGTTAAAGTGTTGTGGTATTGTTTGCATTTCTAAACTGATATTTTATAATCCCTCCCCCTGTTTATGTGTGTGCATGTATTCTCTACGTATTTACTCTCAGATACGTGCATAAAATCAGATGAAAGTTTATGCAAAATAAATTTGCTACGTAAATATAACCCACTGAAAATAAAGAGGAATAAAAATCCTTTTTTTTTTTTTGGTCAAGTGGAAAGAAGCATATGACTCTTACCTTGTCACCCATTCTGGAGACATCCCTACTTACATCCATTCTAGAGATGGTCATGCAAAGGGGGAATAAAACCCAAGAATTTATTTAGATACAACATTTTAATGCTCATACCCTCAAAACGACGCTATAGAGCACTGCACACCAGAACAACTAGACACAAGAACAGTTTTTTCCCAAAGGCCATCACTCTGCTAAACAAATAATTCCCTCAACACTGTCAGACTATTTACTGAATCTGCACTACTATTAATCGTTTCATAGTTCCCATCACCAATCTCTTTCCACTTATGACTGTATGACTATAACTTGTTGCTGGCAATCCTTATGATTTATATTGATATATTGATCATCAATTGTGTTGTAAATGTTGTACCTTGATGAACGTATCTTTTCTTTTATGTACACTGAGAGCATATGCACCAAGACAAATTCCTTGTGTGTCCAATCACACTTGGCCAATTAAAAAAAAAAAATCTAAAAAAAAATACACTACAAAAAAAAAAGAGAGATCCTGATGAAATTAATCAGTGGTGGGTTGCTACTGGTTTGCCCTGGCTTGGAAGAACCAGTAGCAGCAGCAGCGGGAGGCTCTGCCCACCTGCCCAGACGCTTCTGCGCATGCACAGAAGCATCGCACACATGCGCAAGCACACCTGTGTGCAAAAGCGAACCGGTAGCAAACTAAATTGAACTACTGAAATTAATCTAAATTGAAGTAGTGGATATGCTTGTTTCTACTAGACAGGACTGATTATGATCATTGTATATAGTCAATAAAGCCTGCCTCTTGTTGTTTGCTTTAACTTTTTCCCTGAGGACTTCTCTGCTCCTGCTTTGTTTTGTCAAAATGAGAAAGCTCCATTGCATCATTGCTAAAGAAGCTCAGGCCCTTTCTGGGTGTGCATGCTTTGATCAGATTGACAGTTTGACACCCCCACTCCTGCAGCTGCTGCCGCCTTTCTGTCTCACAGTGAAATCTATTTCAAGTTGATATGATGCTATTGCCTTCAACATTTTCCATTTCTCATAGTCAGCAACCAATAGTAGAGACTGTGGGTGTAAATGAGGATAGGAACATATTAAATGCAAACAACAAAGATTGACCCCTTCTATCATAGCACCGTACCTAGACGGTTTGCCCTCCAACTGTAATTGTATAGTTCCATTATGGCGAATCTATGGCACGCGTGTCAGAAGTGGCACACAGAGCCCTCTCTATGGGCATGCATGCTGTTGCCAGCTGCTCTTCCGGGTTCTGTTGCGCACATTTGCACCAGCCAGCTGCTCCCTTCTGGATTCCAGCAAACAATTGTGTGCCCACCAGCTGGTCTTCATGCAAAGACCAGCTGGCCGGCGCACATGCGCATGATGGAACCCAGAAGAGAAAAGCTGGACAGCATGCATATGTGCAACGGAACCCGGAAGAGCTGGCTGCTGCGTGCATGCGTGGCGGCCAGCTGCTCTCTTCTGGGTTCTGGTGCTCCGGCGTGTGCGCACATGCGCACGCTCCAGTTTCAGCATTTGGTGCCAAAAAGGTTAACCATCACTGGTATAGTCCATTTCAGGAATTCACCAGCTTGATTTATTGGTTGTTTTTAATTGGCAAAGAAAACCCAACCACCATAAATTTATAAGGACTTATAAATATGCAATGTATGGATTTAAAATAGCATCTGTCACATTTAGTTCTATAATTCATCGTTATTATTATTATTTGATTTGTATGACATTTATTCCATTCGCAGACCTTATAGGCTAACAGCAGGAACATACAATACAAATATAAAAAGGTTTCTTGGCCCCAAGCCACACAGGGCTACCTCAGATAAACCTGATCATTTGAATTATAATCAATCTCTCTGGGATTAATTGTGCCTATTTTAGGCTTCCTGGCTGGGAAAATTTGAGTTTATTATACTTAGAAACATATCAATAATCAATAGAGGGACCACCGAAAAGATAAAATAATGATTAGGATGGCAACTTTTGGTCAACATGAGAGCCACTGCATTCTGGACTACTTGGAAGGTTTTGTGTAGTCTTCAATAGCAGCCCCTGTAGAGCTTATTACAGAAATTCAGACAAATTGTGTTAATGACAGCAGTTACTGAATTCAGATTTTGGGCTCCAGGAAGAGCTGCTATTGGCATACAAAGCAAAGCTGGGAAACGCTTGGCCATTAGGCAGTAGCTAGGCATAGAAAAGAACTCCCAAGTTGCAGTCCTGCTATCTCAAGCGCAGTTTCACCTTGGTGAGACACAACCTGGAGTTGGAAGGGAACCATGATGTGCAAACAGCAACTCTACATTGCTAGGGATCAATTTCAACTTGTTTCATTCCATTGGGTTTCCAACAGATTCCAGATGCCTGGCCAAAATATCCGTGACTTCTCTGACTGAGCTCAGGATTGCAATATTAAGCTTGAAGATTGACAGTATTACATTAAAAATGTAAAAGTTCCCCTCGCACATATGTGCTAGGCGTTCCTGACTTTAGGGGGTGGTGCTCATCTCCGTTTCAAAGCCGAAGAGCCAGTGCTGTCCAAAGACGTCTCCGTGGTCATGTGGCAGGCATGACTAAATGCCAAAGGCGCACAGAACGCTGTTACCTTCCCACCAAAGGTGGTCCCTATTTTTCTACTTGCATTTTTTACGTGTTTTCAAACTGCTAGTTTGGCAGAAGCTGGGACAAGTAAAGGGAGCTTACCCGTTATGCAGCACAAGGGATTCGAGCCACTGAACTGCCAACCTTTCGATCGACAAGCTCAGCGTCTTAGCCACTGAGCCACCGCATATTACACTGTAAACTACCAAATGACCTCTTTCAACAGCTACATACAGATGTTGAAGCACCAATATATGGAATACTTATAAGGAGGCAGTTGCTCACTCTCACCTGACCAGGTCAGGTATTACAGCAGCTCAGAGACTTGTGACGGAGTAAATTAATTACTAAGGCATGGGGGGAGGTAGGGGATGAGGAAGAGACCTTAGTGTCCATATATTATAGTACAATGCTATAATGAGGGATGACTTCGGTTATTTTTCTGCTAGTGACTCACAATCTCATCTACCTTGATAGGACTATAGCAATGGTCAGGATGATACTAGAAAGACTCTTTAAGCCACAAGTAGCAGAAAGCCCTTAGTTGAATTAGGTCCATGTTCTCATTTTAAGAAGCTAAATTTTGAAATGATGATTTGGAGAGATTTACTGTTTGCAGTTGTGGTTTAGTGTGATGTTTGATAGAAAACCATGGCTCCTTTATGGTTTCCTATCTTGGACCTAGGTAGGCAGGTTTTCCAACTTTTTAGGTCAACGGACAACTTTGAAATAGTGAGAACAGGTAAAGGACCCAGTCCCAACTGCTATCAAGAGTGGGAAATGGGAACGGCCCATAATAATATAAGGTAACTCCTTCTTACCTGCTGTGACCCAGAATCACATGTAATCTTTACTTCCACTAATAGTATTGATCTTGTGATTATATAGGTACTTTTAGAAAGGAAGACAGTGAGTGACTATACCATTTTATTTTTGAAATAAAATGTCAAAAAGGTCTCACCTGCTCAGAAATACAACAGCAATAAGCTGATATAAGAGAGACCTCCTGGAAGGCTAGAGAGAAGCAATCACATTGGTTTGCTATAAATGAATGTTTTAGGGTTTTCTGGAAGCATCTTGAGACTTTTTTTGTGGGAGATAACTTTGGAAATCCCAACCTGCCTTAGTGGCCTTTAAACATCTTGTTCTCTGACTTAGATGCCTCCTCATCTATCCTGAAGGGTCTCACTCAGTGGAACAAAAACATTGGTATCGACCATCCTTTAGGATTATGTTTACGAATAAGAAAATTAGCTAGAAAATTAAAGAAAAGTGGCAGTATGCCTAAAATTTGATACCCACTTTTTCAGATATACATCTTCTGTCTCTGGTGCCTGTCTCTTCAGTTTGAGTTTGACTAAAGCTTTATTGTAACCCTAAACAAAAGAAATAAATAGTATTGTTAAATGGAAATAGTTGTGATATCATATTGTGATACGTACAGGCTTCATGCTTCACATGGGGGAATGTAGGAAACACAGGTAAGGGTACAAAATGATTTTAGCATGCACCAAATTCTGCAATGAAAAAACAAGATTATCCTTTTGTACTGAAAATATAACGTATTACAGTTACTCCATCCGGTACAGATTGAAACATACATACATACGTATGTATGTAAGTATGTATGTGTTGTGACTCGTCCTCCCTCCTCTCCTCAGCCGAGCCTCTCCCGTCTCCAACCAGGCCTTTTATCAGACTCGGAGTCTGATAATGAAGATGAATGGCCTGTCATGACTCCAGCCCCCGGCCCTGGCCCTATGCCCGGAGAGGATTCAAGGAGTCGGACAGGACAAGCCCGATAAACCTCACTCATACAGCATGTGTTCTTTTGGCTCAGCCTTCAGAGCAGGAAGCCAGCCAGGTGGTGGAATTAACCGGGCCTACTCCCTCTGACCCCTCTCTTTCCCAGACGCTGACAGCAGATCCAGCTGAAAACAATGCAGGGTGGGTGGACCCTCGCTTCCGGAGATCTGAGAGGCGACACCAGCAGAAGGAAGGGTGGGGCAGGCCTGGATAAATGCTGAGTCATGGAGCCACACCCCAGAGCCTATATAAAGGATCTGCTTTTGGCATTCCAACCTTGAGTCAAGCAAAGTCTTATCTAGTTTGCTGATATCGGACTCTATCGCTGAAGTCACAACTTGGACTCCTGCCTGCCCTGATAAACCTTGAAGGAACTTGGCAAGCTGCAAAGGCTTCGTTGCCAAGTTTTTTACGGACTTCCTTGACTCGTTCGTCGGAGTGGGAGTGGGACACAACAGTATGTATGTATGTATGTATGTATGTATGTATGTATGTATGTATGTATTTGTTTTCGTAGGTTTTCACCGGTATAGGTATGTAGGTCTTGGCATATTTGGGTCTTTTCCCGTGTAAGGTTGAGAGTACCTTGGCGATGTTTCGACAAGGTCTCACTCATCATCTTCAGGCTGGTGCTTTCGGCTTCGTGCTTGTGCGAGCAAAGCGTGGTCGGAGCTGCCATCTCTCTATAAATACTGGTGGGAGGTGGGGAGAGTTGCTGTGAGCGGGTTGGTTGGCTGTGTTTGTTGCATCTTGATTGGTAGATGGAGTAGGTGTTTGCAGATTGGTCGGCTCTTTCATAGCATCCTGGTGACTGTGGTCCTAGTCTTTTGTGTTGTAACAACCTGGTTAATGGGCTGTGTGGAAACATCCTGAGTTCTGGGAATGTGACCTCCTGTAGTGGTAATGGGCTTCCTGGAAACATCCTAAGTTCTGGGAATGTGACCTCCTGTAGTGGTAATGGGCTTCCTGGAAATGTCCTGAGATCTGGGAATGTGACCTCCTGTAGTGGTAATGGGCTTCCTGGAAATGTCCTGAGTTCTGGGAATGTGACCTCCTGAGTCTTGTGCTGTAATATCCTGGGTAGTAGGTTATGTTGTAATGTCCTGAGCTTTGGTGTTGTGGCCTCTGGAGTGCAGTGATGTGATGTCTTGAGCAGATGGCTGTGATGCAGCATCCTGTGTTTTGGTTTGGCTCTAAGTCCAAGGTCTTGTCATGTGTTCCTGGCATGTGTCAGCTTGCTTTGTGTGGGGATCAGAGGGGGGCACAACAGCCAGTGGTGCCAGCATGGTCTGGCTTCTGTATGGTGGTTATGTTTCGTCTGTGGGATGGGTTTGGGTTTGAATCTGGTGAGGATGATTGGTGGTGGCGTCGTGTGTTATCATGGGTCCAGTGTCAATTTATGTGGCTGGGACTCATTTGTTGACTAAGAAATATCCTGAGTTCTGTCCTGAGAGTTGGGGCAGCTGAGAAAGCACCAGTTTTTGTTTGAAACACTCAGTTCTATTTTAAGGACATAGCAATTCTATTCTGGAGCAACTGAAATTTCCTCATCCATGTTATTGATAATTGCACAAAATAGGTATCTTGCAGTGAGGAAAACAGATGATTACTGAAGCATAGATAATTGTTGTCACTTTTTTTTCAGTCAGATAAGCTTAAAGTTGGCATATGGGAAAGATGCTTTAAGCCACAAAAATCACTTGAATCTCTCATAAATCTGAAATCTTGAAGAGAATGTGAGTCCCATCTACAGCAAACTCATCACCCTACACTTAGGTGGCTAAATTGGCTCTGAGAACACCACTCATTTTTTGAGTTTCCATTCATCCTCAACCAAACTGATGCTGATTCTGGACAGTCCCAGCATCTCTGAGAATGAGAAACAAAGCAGGTCATTCTTCACAAATTGGTGGAGCTTCAGAGCAACCTTCTGGACGATCTCTCTTAGCACTTTCACAAAAGAAGCTAGACAGCATATGAGAAAGAACAAAACCTCCTGGAATTCAAAAGCAGCAACTATCTTGCAGTAACTATCCAGAAATAGAACTACTGTTAGAAAATGCCTCTCCCACAAAATCAGAAGGGTTTCTGGAGAATCACCTGGATTGTGCTTCTACTGACTTTCTCTACAGAAACTTAACTCTGCAGGATGAGCAAGCAAGCGTTTGTATGGTCTGTTAATTTCTATATTAAAAAATATTGCAATATCATAAACTGTGGTCAAAAGAAAAAGTCTAAAGAAGCCTTCAGATCAGAATATGGGCAACATTATCCCAAGGTAGATAATTTTGGCTTTTATGGGAATCCACTCTAAGGTCTAGGGCAGCGATGGCTAACCTTTTTGCCAACGCATGCCAAAAGCGTGGGGAGTGTGTGGGGGGTGTGTGTCACACGCATGCATGTCCGTACCCATAATTCAATGCGCTCTGCCCCACCTACATGCGTGCGTGACCCCCCTGTGCTCCCCCTGCTTTTGGCCCATGATGGCATGGTGAGCCAGATAGTCCTGTTTTTTGATCTCCCCAGGCTCCAGAGCCTTTCTAGGAGTCTGGGGAGGGTGAAAACGGTCTTCTCCACCCCCAAGAGACCCTCTGGAGGCTGAAAACGGCCCGTTTCCTGACTTCCGGTAGGCCCAAAAGGCCCAAAAATCAGCTGGCCGGTGTATGCATGAGCACTGGAGCTGAGCTAGAGGAACACTCACGTGCCCACCGATATGGCTCCGTGTGCCACCTGTGGCACATGTGCCATAGGTTCGCCATCATGGATCTAGGGGACTGAAAAGAAATTTTACTTTCTTTCACAGACAGCAACAAAACATCCCTCCTTTTATTCTGTAAAATATGAACGAAGCAACAAAAGTCTATTCACTGCTATTCATGTGCTCTGAAAAACAATTCAAGAAATTGTTCTTCCAGAAATTGTGAATGCTCTAACACTGGAAGTTTTTAACTAGATGTTGGATAACCGTTTGTCTGAAGTGGTGTAGGGTTTCCTGCCTAAGCAGGGGGTTGGGCTAGAAGACCTCCAAGGTCCCTTCCAACTCTGTTATTCCATTCTATTCTAAATATAATTTCTTGCAATTCAAGAAATGTTCAAAGCATTTGTTAAATAAAGCGTTGAGAAAAACAGTATCAGTTGCATTTAACTATTCCTTGAACTAAAAATTATAATGTAGCCAGAATATAAATGAGCAGGACATGGTTTAAGATCTTACCTGTTTTATAAGATCGCTGAACTCAAATTCTCTGCTTGGAATTACTGAAAAGTCAGCTTTCACTTCAGAGTATGTGTCGTTAATGATCGCCAAGAACATGTTCTACATGGGGAGGGGAAAAGGAAAACAATGTGAACAAACAATGCCTAAATATGCAAGAATCTCAAAGTTGTTCCAAAGCTAAGCATATCAATTCCAGGATATAGACCAGTGTTAACTTTTTTTTTAAAAAAAAATACAGCATTCATATTATGTAGTACTGCAGTACTGTGCAGCCTGCAGTACTGCACTCTAACCACTGGGCCACCCCGGTTTTTAGGCTTATATATAGGCTTATTTATTTTATTTATTTATTTATTGTTTATATTTATATACCGCCCTATCTCCCAAAGGACTCAGGGCGGTTTACAGGCATTTAAAAAACAAAAAATACAATAAATACAATTCTAAAAACAATTAAAAAACTTATTCAAAAGCCTTAATTAAAAATATAAAAATTAAAATTAAAACCCAAGATAAAAACCACAAACTAAAATCTAACTCAGTCCTGCGCAGTTAAATAGATATGTTTTAAGCTCGCGGCGGAAGGTCCGAAGGTCCGAAAGCTGACGAAGTCCTGGGGGCAGTTCATTCCAGAGGGTGGGAGCCCCCACAGAGAAGGCCCTTCCCCTGGGCGTCGCCAGACGACATTGCCTCGCTGACGGCACCCTGAGGAGTCCCTCTCTGTGAGAGCGCACGGGTCGGTGAGAGGTATTCGGTAGCAGCAGGCGGTCCCGTAGATAACCCGGCCCTATGCCATGGAGCGCTTTAAAGGTGGTCACCAAAACCTTGAAGCGCACCCGGAAGGCCACAGGCAGCCAGTGCAGTCTGCGCAGGATGGGTGTTATACGGGAGCCACGAGGGGTTCCATCTATCACCCGCGCAGCCGCATTCTGGACTAACTGCAGCCTCCGGATGCCCTTCAAGGGGAGCCCCATGTAGAGAGCATTGCAGTAATCCAGGCGAGACGTCACGAGTGCGTGGGTGACCGTGCATAGGGCATCCCGGTCCAGAAAGGGGCGCAACTGGCGTACCAGGCGAACCTGGTAGAACGCTCTCCTGGAGACGGCCGTCAAATGATCTTCTAGAGACAGCCGTTCATCCAGGAGGATGCCTAAGTTGCGAACCCTCTCCATCGGGGCCACTGACTCGCCACCGATGGTCAGCCGCGGATTTAGCTGACTGTACCGGGATGCCGGCATCCACAGCCACTCTGTCTTGGCTTATATTCTTAGAGGTTAGGATTATGTATTTTAGAGTCCACTTAAAAGGAGACATTAATTATGGGCCTCTCCTCACTTTGCAATTTCTTCACCGACACCAGATAGGCAACATGTATCTTCCATCCAATTGTTGTCAGGATATTTGCACCCCTGGCAAAGTAATCCCAATTTTGTAAACTGATTCAGTTATCCAAGATTGCACTTACCAGCAAGACAAAGAATACAAAGAATACAAAGGTGATGAAGTAAATTGGTCCAAGAATTCGATTGGCATGTTCTATGTCGGCAAAATTAAAATCTCCAAGTACAATACGAAACTGGGTAAAACTTAGGAGGAAACAAAAAATACGCTAAACATGATATTCTATGATTGACACTAAGGTTGCAATCCTGTATAGTTATTTGGTATCACCGAACACAGAACTTATTTTGGAGTTAACAAAGTTATGATATTTGTGTAAACTATTCTGCAATAGATAACTGATACTAAATTTACTAATATGAAGAACCATTGATTACTAGTGAGTTACTATCATTAGCTTACAAGCCTATCTTTGGTCAAATTGGGCCAAATAATTTCTTACTATTTTAGATATTGGCCAACAAATCTCCTAAAGCTGTCCAATGAGATCCAAAAAACTGAGGAAGATATTTTGAAAAAAAAAAAAGTAATATCATGATACTGGTTATGTCCTGCTTGCAGAGCTGTACCAAGTAAAACCTATTCAATTTGTTTCTGAAAGTTATCTAAATTGGAAAATGATTTACTTTGAAGGAAACCTTGAACTGACTATGAAAACGGTGAAATGATGTGAGGAGAAAAATATAAAGGGTACAAGTGTGTGCATGTGTGTTTAGCTCTTCCTTGCCAATGGGTGCTCATGTACTCATGAACATTTCCCATGCTATTTGCCAGACTTCCTTCCCTCTCTACTTAATATTCTTGAAATATTAAAATTCAGACATTAAATAGCAAGGTAGGGTGCTGTTAAGCAAAATATTAACCTCCAGAATGCGAACAGTCTTGCATTCTCATTTTGGCTCCCAAGATTATTCTTGGCCCAAGGAAAAAATGTCTGTGGTAGTCACATGCTTTGTTAACATGTTCACTTCTCTCTAGCCAACTACCCTTAAAACAGTGCTTCTCAATTATTTTCTGTCATGCCCCCCTAGGAAGAAGAAAACATTTTTCGCGCCCCCCACGCGACTGTAAATAGTATCATTAGCTTGTTATGACAGTGTTTGCCGAGGTCAAACGGCCCCCCTTTATGGAGCCTCGCACCCCCCCTGGGGGCGCGCCCCACTATTTGAGAAGGACTGCCTTAAAACAACTGGCAAGGAGTAATCACTCTGATGCAGGGGTGAAATGCTCCTGGTTCGGACCGGATCGCACGATCCGGTAACGATGAGGGTGGGTAGTTCGGAGAACTGGTAGCAAAAATCCCTGGCCTCCCCACCCAATCGCCTGGTCCCCACTTGCCTACTTGGCAGCTTCCTGCTTCTTTCGGTCTCACTCGCTATTCCGGCCTTGCTTCGGCTGCTGCAATCAATTGCATCAGCTAGCAATTCAATCTGCCTGCCTGCAATCCATCTCATCGGTGAGCAACTCAGTCTGCCTGCCTTTTCCCTTGAATTGGGTAAGCAACTGGGGGGAGCTTTAAAAAAATAGTTAATTGGGGTTTTTTTAGGAGTTTTTTTTTTTTTTTAGACATAGCAATTTAAAGTTAAGGAAGTTTTAAATTTAGCTGCTTTTATTTAAAAATATAAATAAAATAAAATAAAATAATATTTATGGAGCTTTCTGAGGTTTGGTGTGTTTCTGTAGTGTTTCACTTTAACTACACAAACACACAAAATCTCACAAAGCTATATGTGGCATTTTGTGTGTGTGTGTGAGTCAGTTGTGTTATGTTGTGTGTGTGTAAAGTGTGAAAGTTGGTTTTTGGGCTTTTTGTGGCTGTGTGAGGTTCCTGCTTGTTGCAGGGGCCATTTTGGGTGAAGTGCAGCTGCTTTTACATTGTGCGTGAGTCAGTTGTATTGTGTTGTGTGTGTGTAAAGTGGGAAAGTTGGTTTTTGGTATCTCTTATTGTTTTGTGTACTTTATTATTTTTATTATTGTTATTGGCTATGCCTACCCAGTCACCTGACCACCAAGCCACGCCCACCAATTAAGCCACACCCACAGAACCGGTAGAGAAATTTTTAGATTTCACCCCTGCTCTGATGTAGGGATGGGCAATTAATTTCCCCAAGGGGCCGCATGAGAAACTGGGATTGTTGTAGAGGGCCGCCACTGCTGTCCTGCCTCCACCCTGTCCCCGACACCCACCCCACTGCCCAAGGCTGGATAGAGACACTCAAAAGAGTCCCTATGAGTGGACTGTAAAATGCCTGTGATGGAAGATTTCCAAAGACTGTTTCGCTTTTCTAATTCACCCATTTTGAGAAGGGTTCATGGAATTCAGAAGCGTCAGGTAATCCCAGAACTCCGCAAGAGGCCATTATAGGTAGACTCAGTGTTACAACTGTTCACTTAATAACAGTTCAAATTAACTACTTTGGAAGGGATGCTTTACGGCCTGTAAAGCATTTTTAATTGTCATAAACATCACTTCCCAGTGGTCACATGACCATGATCTGGATCCTTAGCAACCTGCTCGCTTTTACAACCATTTGCCAAATGCTCCATAATCATGTGATCGCTATGTAATCTTCTTTGCCAGCATAACCAGAAAGTCAATTGGGAATTGCTGTTGCCTGCTCAGAAAAATCCCTCTTATTTTGGGGCGCTGACTTTCTCTCACCTCTGGGAGCTAAAATCCTTCGGTAAGCAGCTCTTTCACTCTGAGTTGCCTGCCAAAGAATTGAGCTCCACGACTGCTTGGATTTGAACTTTGAAATACAAGTAACTAAAGAGCTCAAATCCTTCAGTGAGCAACCTTTTGCTTTTGTTTTAAAAACAGGAACTATTTAATATAAGAGAAATGATTATTAGACACAAATGATTTCCTTGCTCTGATACAAAGGGTGGGTTTCAAAACCTGTCACTACTGGTTCGCTTGTGGGCGCATGCAATGCTTCTGCACATGCGCAGAAGCGTCTGGGTGGGTGGGCGGAGCCTCCCACCGCCACCACTACTGGTTCGCCCAACCCAGGGGGAACCAGTAGCAACCCACCACTGTCTGATAAATTACAATTTTGCCACTGGGAAAGTAGAATAATAATAAGAGAAGAATTGTAGAAGGATTTTCATGTTAATGGTTTTCATATGAACAACTGTTATAAAGTAATATAAATATAATATATATTTATATTATAATATATATATATATATATATATATATATATATATATATATATATATATATATATATATATATATATATATATATATATATATATATATATATATATATATATATATATATATATTTTCTGAGGTTTTCACGGGTGTTTGTATATAGGTCTTTGGTTGTTGGGTTTTCTCCCGTGTAAAATTGGAAGTGTCTTGGCGGCGTTTGACGAAGTCTCATTCGTCATCTTCAGGCTTCAACCGTGCTTCTGGGAGCAATGTTGCTCCCAGAAGCAAGCTGAAGCCTGAAGATGACGAATGAGACTGTCAAACGCCGCCAAGACACTTCCTATATATATATATATATATATATATATATATATATATATATATATATATATATATATATATATATATAATAATATGATATAAAGTAAGTGAAACAATTTTTGGTTTTGAACAATGCAAGATTGAATTTGAAATGGAATTGTATATAAATGAAGATCATGTTATTGCTAACATGTATAAACTTGAAATATGAAGCAGAAGAAAGAATGTATGATAAAATAGTCTAAAATGGATTATAATATACACATAGAGACTAGTGGGAGAATGAATGGTCGAAAGGCTTGAAGTTTACACTATGGTATATGAAGTTGTATAAAACGATGTATTGTTGGTACATGTCACTGAATATTTTTTTTTCAAATGTATGCTGAAAATGTAACCAAAAAGAAGATACGTTTTACCATGCTTGTAACCTGTAAAAAACCATCTAGAAAATGTTGGATTCAATTACATACAGCAGTACAGAAGATTTTAAAGACATCTATATAACCGAAAGCAGAGCCAATTACGGGAGGGGGGAACTGATGAATAAGCATCTGGAAAAAAACTATGACTTTGGTTTTATATATGCTGACTGCAGAAAGGATTGTGCACACACCAGGAGTGCTTTAATTATAGTTGTTGAGCAAAGCAGTCAAGTAATGTCCCACTTAATGACTGCTTCGCTCAAAAACCAAGTTTCCCATCGCAATTGTGCTTGTAAGTTGACGACCAGCTGCATCAAGTATTTCATGTACCTTGGCCCTCCTCTAAAGAAAATCCTGCTCTAACTAATGACACAGTGGAACAACCGTATTAGATAACTTGGAAAGTTCCATACATGCAATTCTGAAAAGTGGAAAACTCATCCACTTGTGACCCAAAGACCAGGTAGCCCAGCTGCGCGTATGCAAAGAAGATGATAAAAAACATGATGGCAAATCCTATGATGTCTTTAGCACAACGGGACAGAGTAGAAGACAGTTGAGTCATTGTCTTGTTAAAACTTATGTATTTAAATATCTGGAAGACAAAAAAATAAGGGCATTATAATGTGGCTAAGACCCAACTCTACCACATACTCTTAAATCTTAAAAGAATTTTCACATGTCTCTCAGGAAATCAATATTAAACTGTAAAACCAGTTAGGTTGAGATTAAAGAACTAAAGGAACAAAAGGATCCACAAAGGGATTTATAGAAGGATTTCTGTTACATTCACAGGTTATTTCTCTGAATATTCTAGACCAGTGGTAGTCAACCTGGTCCCTACCGCCCACTAGTGGGCGTTCCAGCTTTCATGGTGGGCGGCAGGGGTTTTGTCCGATACTGAAGCACTTTCCTCTTTTTTAATTTAAATGACTTTTAAAAAATTTTTTATAGCATTATTTAAAAACATTTTCATTAGGTTTTCATAAAATTCCCCGTGACAATTTAAATTTCTGAAAATATACTATTTGTATCGCCCACGCAGAAGTTTAGTTCACGTTACGTAAGTGAAACTAAATGGCGCTATAGTGCGACCGCACACAAAAGAGTCTCGTCCCAGAATAGCTCGCGCATCTCCCCCCCACACCACCTAGCTGTAACAGACAAGCAGAGCTGGTAACCCCCCCCCCACCAAACCCAATCCATGATGCGTGAGAGGCATGCGATACACGGCGCATTACTGTGGAACCGATGGGCGGTTAGAAAATTTTACTACTAACAGAGATACAAAAGTAGGCGGTAGGTATAAAAAGGTTGACTACCCCTGTTCTAGACTGTCCCACCTAATCATTAATTTGTCGGCTTCTAGTCCATTTCCAGCCCTGATTGATAAGGCCTGGTCATAACCAGTGGTGAAATCCATTTTTTTTTACTACCGGTTCTGTGGGCGTGGTGTGGCATGGTTGGTGTGGCTTGGTGGGCATGGCAGGGGAAGGATACTGCAATATCTCCATTCCCACCCCACCCCAGGGGAAGAATACTGCAAAATCTCCACTCCCGGGGAAAGGATATTGCAAAATCTCCATTCCCACCCCACTCTGGGGCTAGCCAGAGGTGATATTTGCAAGTTCTCCGAACTACTCAAAATTTCCACTACCGGTTCCCCAGAACCTGTCAGAACCTGCTGGATTTCACCCCTGGTCATAACCCTTAGAACCCTCACTGACTACGGCCTACTGTATCTGAAGGAGCTTCCTCAGCATGAATTGCAGGTTACGATATCAATTAGGACTGGAATTTTCATTGCTAAGCTAAGTGATTATTAAATGAAACATGATGTGGCCATGCCACTTAATGACAGCAGCCTTGGTCATGGTCATTAGGCAAGGACTGCATGTGACTGTGGCCGTGATGGTGAACCTATGGCACACATGTCTGAAGTGGACATTTTCGGGTGCGCACACGTGCCCTCCTCTTCCGGGTTGCAGCCTAGACGAGCGTGTGCATGCAGTCCCTTTTCGGCACTTGGTGCTGAAAAGGTTCGCCATCACTGGACTATGGCATGAGAAGAATTGATGAAACTGCCCCAGAGTAACAGGGAGGCAGATGTTGCTATAGAGCCTGGGCAGGCAGGCGACATAGGTAGATGCTACAGAGTATAGGCAGACAGGTGTTGTTTTTTAAAACTTTATTATGCCACTGGCTCTATTATGACTTCTTATTCTCTGTCACCAAGTTCATAAAACAAAAGCAGAAGCCACATTCCAGTATAGAAACCTGATCAAATTAGCATGTGTGAGAAAACGATGCAAATGTTCCTTAAACTTTACAATGGGGTTAGAATGTTTTGTTCTCTTTTTGTTGTGATTAATTTAAAAAAAACCCCACATATTATGACACCAAATTATTACCAAAGGTAATAACAGTACCTTTATCCATGCAAAGAAGACATTCACTGAGATCATATTATTATAACGGGTCTGCCAAAACCCAAGGAAATAAAAGTCTGGATAAGAATCTGAATTGGAGAGCAGATTTTCCATAAGCCTGGATACCTCAATCGTTCGATAAATGTTGAAAGCAATAGCAAACAAGGACAACTGAACGAGGGAAAAAGCAGAGGGTTGTAAGGCTACAATTGAGAAAATCAATTTATGGCTGCAAATCACATATTTATTAATATTACAGAATGTAGATAAAATACTTGTGAGAATTCTATGATTCTATGAAACATCATACTCCGCTATTCGGTATTTTAGCCTTTAGTGATTTTTTTCTAAAGGGAAGCCTTTCTAAATTAGTAATAAAATCCATTTATTTGACATTTTATATGAGCTGCCATGAGACTATGTTCTGGAGATCTCCCTTGGGCCTGTCTCTGATGAATCTGAATGACTTTATTTGTCAAACAGTGTAACTATTTATCAGATAATCAAACTCCAGCCCCCACACAATGAGGCACTCCAAAAAGGGCCACTTAATAGCTGTCAGCAGACACTGTGAGGGCAAATAATAGTGTTTTGTTGCCTTTATCACCACAATGTAGGCCCAGATATGGGCTTCAACTTGTGATCAGCGTCCCTCTTCCTGTAATGGCTTTCCAGGCATTGCTTCTGGGACTTCATCTCTCAGAGATCCTCAGAGAAACAAGGTGCAATTTTTTTTGCATTGTTCTCTTTCTTTCTTCTTCAGTGTTCCAAAACAGTGCAGTCCATTATGGCAAAATCTCCTCTGATTCATGACTTCAGGCTTTACCTTTCATTGGACCAATGTACGTTATGCCCTCAAATAGGATAATCAAGGCAGATAGATAGATGGTAGGTAGGTACCCTCCTCTTATCCCCATTGGCATCAGTTAAAAAACCCATTTTCTACATCAATGACACGGAAACGCTGAAACTTACCAGGAGCAATAACATATCCAACCAATTCCAAGCATCTCTGAAATAATCTCCTTTCAGTTTTTTCATTTTTATAAACTCTTGAATGAGGAATGTGAAGATGAAAAGACAGAAGATGACTTCGCAGGAGGCTAGAAAATAATCATAATAGGTGACGTATCTGAGAAGTTTTACAGAGTGGAACTGCCAAGAAGGGATTACGCCACCTGTTGCAGGAAACTCCATAGTCAGCCTGTGAAAGCAAAACAAAAGATGCCCTCTGTGTATCCGGGAGATGGTGGGTGATGTCCCACCTCCTAAGATGTAAGATCAATGAAACTATGACAAAACCCACCCCAAGAATAATGGTATTCCTGTTATTTCAACTTTGCATGACTAATGATTATAGCACTTTGTTCATTTTTAATTATACAAATTTCGGTAATATGAGTTTTGATGATAATGATGATGATTGGTGTATACTGTATTTTTCGGAGTATAAGAAGCATCTTTTCCCCCCTAAAAGGGGGTGAAAATTTGGGTGCGTCTTATACATCAAATGTAGTCCTGCCCATCCACTAGCCTCCACCCTTTGGCCTCTGCCTCCCAGCAATTTACCTCCTTGCAAGCAGCAAGAAGAAACAGCCCATTTCAGCTTCAGCACAGCCTAATTAGCACAAGTTGATTGTCTCTGTTGGATAAACAGAGACAATCAACAATCAACAGACTCTCAGCTGTTTCAGGCTTCATTGACTATTGCTGCAGGGGCCTCTGCTGCTTGCTTCAAGAAAGTAAATTGCTGGGAGCAGATTTTTTTTCTTGTGCTAATCAAGCTATGCTGAAAACGAAAATGAAAGTAAAGCAGGATGTTTGCTACAATGAAGCAAAATTGCTGGGAGGCAGAGGACAATTTCTTTTTCTTGTTTTCTTCACCAGAAAAGGTAGGTGCGTCTTATAGTCTGGAGCGTCTTATACTCCGAAAAATACGGTACATACCAAGTAAAAAAGAAAAAAAAAACAGCATAGGAAAACAGGAAGGAGATCTTCATGGAATTCCTGCATTCTTAAGGAATGCAGCTCACAGAGGCATGGAGTGCTAAGGAAAAGTTAAGGCAGGGATGATACTAGAAGTCCGGAATGAAGAAGTTGAGTTTTGAATTGACAGAATACAATGAGCAGGTAGAGGCAGAAGAATGAGATGTGGACTGCAATTTTGAAGAGTATGTTCCAGGGGTGGGTTTCTACTGATTCGCCCCGGTTCGGGCAAGTGCGTGCGCGAAAGCGAACCAGTCGTAACACTGGTTGAAACCCACCACTGGTATGTTTTAGAAGAAAGTAAAAGCTCGATATGTAAATAGGAATTAAGAGCTCTAGATGCTCTAGACTTGAAGACCAGTGGTGGATTTCAAAATTTTTTACTACCGGTTCTGTGGGTGTGGCTTGGTAGGTATGGCATGGCTTGGTGGGCATGGCACGGGAAGGATCCTGTAAAATCTCCATTCCGTCCCCACTCCAGGGGAAGGATACTGCAAAATCCTCACTTCCTCCTGATTAGCTGGGACTTGGGAGGCAGAGAATAGATGGGGGCGGGGCCAGTTAGAATTTTTACTACCGGTTCTCCGAACTACTCAGAATTTCTACTACCGGTTCTCCAGAACTGGTCAGAGCCTGCTGAAACCCACCTCTGCTGAAGACCCTTGAATGAAGAAAAGTGTCTACAAGAAATGGGTAAAGGAAATATCTGGGTACAATTGTTATTTCCAGTCAAAATTGTAACTGCTTCAAAGTCTCAACTTACCATGCTGTTTTAATGAGGACTTTTTAAGTGGAACTCAACCAACGCAGGTATTTCAGTAAATTTCTCTCAAAAGTAGGACATACATAAAACAGAGTGATTAGAAAAGCTTACCTGACTATGCAGAAGAGGTTAACATTAGCATTGTACATTGAAAAATCAATGAAAACAACCCTTGTTCCCCGGGTGATCCAGCTGTGTTCCTTGAGGAAGGTCACCATCTGTAAACTTTGGTCTTTTGATTTGCTCAGGATGAACATAAATCCTCCAGTACTATATAAGCCAATAAGGCCCCAATGCCAGGGAGCTAGAGTAGCAGAAGTGTAGTAGTGCCACCTGGTGGGCAGAAGAGTATGGATCTAATCTTTTACAGTTAAATGTCACAGCTTTCCAACAGTAAATAGTAAAGCATTTGTCATGGCTGCAAATGGAAGTCCTTTTCCCCACACAAATGCAGATAAGGAGCAAGACACAATCGGTACCAAAGTACAGGTAGTCCTCAACTGACAAAAATTCACTTAGTGACCATTCGAAGTTACAACAGCACTGAAAAAAATGACTTACGACCATTTTTCAAACTTACGCCCACTGCTCCATGGTCACATGATCAAAATTCATATACTTGGCAACTGACATATTTATGGTGGTTGTAGTATCCTGGGGTCATGTGATCACCTTCTGCAACCTTCTAACCAGCGAAGCCAATGAGGAAACCAGAGTCACTTAACAACCATGTTATTAAGTTAACAACTTCAGTGATTCACAATTGTGGTAAGAAAGGTTGTAAAATGGGGAAAACTCACTTAATAACCATCTTGCTTAGCAAGAGAAATTTCAGACTCGAGCTCAGCAGAAAGTTATTAAATCAGCTTACAAGCATGCATTGTTTCAGAGTTTGAACAATTTAAATAATGAAATAATGGGATTTGTCTGAGAGGAACTCGAATCCCACGATCAATCTGAGTTTGCTAAATTACATGTGAAATGAAAGTATCAGGGGAAAAAAAAACTAAACAAACCTGAGATGCAATTTATACTTACGCGGTATCATTTTTAAAGCCAAAGCTTTCTCTGTCTTCATGGGTGTAGCTATACTGCCCGTAGCATTCTCTCATAAATGCACGAAAAGAAGGATAGACGGAGCAAGTGTTGTTACGGACTTTCAACTGCCGGATCTGAGCTACTCCGAGGAGTAAGTTCTCATAGTAGATATGGCTACTGTTTCTGTAGCTACTTGTGGAATTTTCAGTATACCAGGTATTCCAATAAAGCCCATCCAGAAGCGGGCCTTCTAAAAACTATATTACATGAAAGAAGTTATTCATTTGCTTTTTCATAGAACAAACCCATCCTTTGAAAATAATTTACAAGGAGTCTAACATATCTGAATGCTCATGGGCAGAATGGGAACCATCCAAGCCTTGGGGAATGGTGTGTTTATCTTCTTTGCCTTTACATCCATCTTGCCAAGGAAAACGTAAATCAACTGTCACATCACTTGATGACATTTAGACATACAGAAACTCTTGAGTATTATTTTGAACAGTATTTTGAATTTTATTTCCAGGCAAGACCTATACCCGCAATGGTGAACCTATGGCACGCGTGTCCAAAGTGGCACATGAAGCCATATCGCCCGGCACGTGCGGCCTTGCCTGTTTGTTTTCCGGGTTTCTGGGGCGCATGCACGCACGACGATCAGCTGTCCTTTGTGCACGCGGCAGTGCCGAAAACCGCTGTGCGCATGCACGCTGGCCAGTTGATTTTCAGCTGCGCATGCACACCAGAGCCCAGAAATTCGGCTTTTCCAGAGCGCAATCCCTTCGCATGTACGGCAATGCCAAAAACCGGCTTGTGCATGCGCGCCGGCCAGCTGATCGTCGGGTGCGTATGTGCGCTAGAACCCAGAAGTTTGGCTTCTCTGGAGTGTAGCCCTGACAAGTGCGCATGTTTCCACGTGACCTTTTTGAGACTCAGTGCCGAAAAGGTTCGCCATCACTGACCTATACACATCTGTTCAGAAGCAAACTCCTCGGGTTTATTTCAGCTAATCTAAACTTTAAAAAATCTTGTTCATAATCAATCTTCTGTGAACATGATCCCCTCTTGCCTTCTTGCATGAAGGATTGTTCCCACAGCCCTTTGGCCTACTACAGAGCATCCTTTGCATATTGAATATCTGGTCATCAATCTTTTAAATCTCTGGTCTGAAGGAAAAGTCTTCCTGCCTACAATCCTGAAAAGCCACTAGAAGTCTTAAGACTGCATGCAGACTGTCAGTTGCCTACTCCTAAACTAAGCCAGAATTTAACTGCAGTATGTTGAACAATCCAAAAACCAGCCCAGGTCTGGTTGGGTTTGCACATTACCCTAAGCCATAGGATGGCTTATTGGCTTTAGATAGATATAACAAAGCTTAGTAAGCTTCAGCCTTACAGATAACCAAATCATTCATGACTGGTTTTAGACAATTCTGGATTTACTTGGTTGCTTCTATCCCTCTGTTGGGATTGGAATTGATCAGAGAAAACAAGAAGCCCCCAATGCACCAAACAGGAGGGTTTTGAGCAAAGGCTTCTGAAATACCCAATGAACTGGAGACAGTCCTCCTAACAATGGCCAAACCAAAGATAACTATGGTATAACTGTGCAGAAAACCAATGTTTTTGAAAGAGCAAAGATAGAAAGGAAACTTTACCTGCCAAAAGTCGGTGATGCTGCCCATAGTTTTGAAGATTGTCTTATCTTTATCTGAGAAAGACGTTTCCAAGAAGAGATTGGCCATTACCCTGTTTAGGTAATACATATCTGTGCTCACCATCCCAAATGTCACTGCAGAGAAAAATATGTAGAAATCTGACCTGAGGATTATTCACTGGAAACCCAAAGTAAAACGATTTCTGAACTTCTAATGGGCCACAGCAAATATCAGAGGGGAAAAAGGCAATCATGCTCTATATCCAAAAACTTTGGTTATTAACAGTTTATAAGGTACCGTATGCCTCCCCCTTCATCCTTAAAAATCCCTACATTTTCTCCATCTTTCAGAGAAGCAAATGCTTTCTCCCAGCTTCTCGACTTGTTGTCCTTGACTGTATAGTAAAGGTTCAGCTGATGTGTTTTGATGATGTTCCCTTTGTCTTTCTGAACTATTTCCATCCATTGCATTGAAATTTCCTGCAAGATTCCTTCTTGACTGATTTACACCCACACCCACAGCTACATTCTGACATTAATAAAAATCAGAATCCTAGTGAAGGAATCCAGTTTTACTCCTCCCAACCATAGTATTTTGATTGCTGAACAAATCAAGAAAAATACAAGTGAGTGGTATAACCTAGGTTTATAGCTGATTAGATTCATATTATTATGCATTCATATTCATTTCATATTTCACATGAAAGCCAGGCTGGGTGACAATGGATGGAAACTAACCAAGGTGAGAAGCAACCTAGAACTAAGAAATTTCCTAAAGGTGAGAACAATCAACCAATGGAACAACTAGCCTTCATAAGTTGTGGGTGCTCCATCACTGGAGGCTTTCAAAAAGAGACTGGACAATCGTTTATCTGAAATGGTATAGGGTCACCTGCTCAAGCAGAGGGTTGGACTAAAAGACCTCCAAGATTTCTTCCAATTCTATTATTCTATGTTCCATGACTTTGGCTCAGCCCAACCCACTTTAGTGTTGTGTGAGGAAACACAGGAGGCAGGAATATTAGTTATAGGTAATGCTCGATTTACAACCACAGTTGGGACCGGAATCTTGTTGTTGAACAAAGCAATCATTAAGCAAGTCACTCAAATGACCATTTCATTCAATGAATACAATCTTGGCACTTCCTGTTGAGGTCATTAGTAACCACATGTGTCATTAAGTGTCCAGAGCAAAAGAGCTATCCTCCGAAGGAGGGCAGATTGCTCCCCTCCCTTGCTTGGAACAGAACTCCTGTTGCAGGATATGGGAATGGAATTTGGATCTTTGGTCACACAGAGGAGAAGGGAAGTCCGTGGGCAGGTGAAAGCGGTTTGCAACTTTCCCTGCCAGCTTCCCTTTTAACTTTCTAGGGAAGCTGGCAGAGAAGATTGCAAATGGCAATCATAGGGCGTTTGACAACCAGTTGTAAATGCAAATGGTACCCAAATTATGCATCACGTGACTACCAAGTGGTTGTCATGACATTGATAATAGCTGAAGTGCTTGCAGAATGTAAAGCATCCTCTCTAATTTTATGTTCGAATGAACATTAAACAACTGGCCATAAATCAAGGATTACCTATACACATATACACAAACTCACGGCAGTGAGCATATAAAGATAGTCCTTGGCTTACAATTTGTTTAGTGACCATTCCAAGTCACAACTGCAAATGACTTATGATCGGTTTTCGTGCTTAGGACCATTACTGCATCCCCATGATCACAATTCAGATGCTTAGCAACTGACTCATATTTGTGATGGTTGCAGTGTCCCGGGATCATGTGATCACCTTTTGCGACCTTCTGACATGCAAAGTGGTTCCTTTAACAGCAGTGGCAAGAAAGATCATTAAATGGGGCAAAACTCACTTAGCAAGTGTCTCATTCAGGAACAGAAATTTTGGACTCAATTGTGGACCTAAGTCAAGGACTATCTGTAGATATAATAATAATATTAATATTTATAACAGCTTGAGAAATACATAATTAATTCTGTACTTTTCATTACACAATTTTTGTATAATGGGAAAAATCCATTCCCTTTTTCTGAACTTACATATACATAAATCAGTTAGAAAAATAATGTAGATCAATAGTTCTTGGAGAGTCGTCTTCATTTCCAGCTCTCTGCTATGAGTCAGTCGAGGTTTCACATTGCCTGTTAATGTGTAATGTTCAGGAAAAAAAAAAGGAAGAACATCTCAGAATGCACAGAATTGCCCAGACCCAACCAAGAAAAAGAAACTCCCGAATTACAAAAATAAAATTACAAATCCAGAAGTAGCTGTGTTTCTACATGTATTATCTGACTTTGTTGCATATAACTAAATTGGATGTCTTACGTTTTATGAAATTCAGTACTGACAATCATTAATATTGGGATTTTTTTTTAAAGTGAAGAAAGTATCATCATTGGAAATTAAATCTTCAGTACTGGTCTGTTTTGGAAGCCAAAATATTGTTGAAAACAACATTGTATTTTTTCACAAAGTATGAAAGCCGCCACTCTTGAGAAGTAGAAAGATTAGCATAGTCCAGAACAGGGGTCTCCAACCTTAGAAAGTTTAAGACTTGTGGACTTCAACTCCCAGAATTCCTCAGCCAGCTTTGCTCCCAGAGGAATTCTGAGAGTTGAAGTCCACAAATCTTAAACTTGCCAAGGTTGGAGACCCCTGGTCCAGAAGACTGCCAAACTCCAATTCCCATCAACTCTAGGCAATTTGGGCAGTGGGTCATAATCCCACAATCCTTAGCAAATGAAATGCCACTGCCTGGGAGCCAATTGCAATGATGCATTTACATCATGTCATGTACCTGAGTATTTGTACACTGATGCTGCTGAGCTCTGAGGATGAGTCCTTTGCTTCCTCTTTTCTGCCCCCACTCCCATGTTGATCCTCTTATTCCAGATTCTCCACATACTATTTTACCTTCTATGGCTTTGAAATCAACATCCAACTTTGTGTCCAAAGAAGCTGTCCAGTTCACTTACAGAGAAGGGCAACTTCCCTGGTTTTGTGGTTTGTGTTTTGTTTACTTTGGTTATAGACTGTGAATCCAAGCCACTGATTTGTAACCCATAGACTCTATGGCATTTTTGGATGGCTGGGAAGGTTGTGTTTAACATTCTTTTGGTTTTAGATAAAGAAATTAAATGAAGAAAAATTAAGTTTATACTTCTTTGGGAGGTAGAATCAGTTTTTTTTTCTAAACTGTGTTTATTTTATAATTAATTAATGTTTCTGAGTGCATCCTATTACAAAACAGCACAAAACTATGCCAGCAATTTTTAACAGTAGTTGTCAGAGGTGCAGAAGGGAGAAACCAGGCTATAAAAAAAGGTTTAGCTTCAGGTTACCAACTTTTGGTCTATGGTATAATTGGTATGTGAATGCAGCCAACTGTTTATTCAACATAGCACAAGGAAGCAAAGTGTAATGTATGGCTTATAATGGTTGTCCAACATCTTAGAACTAGGTTTTATATGGAACAAAGTCCTCTTTGCACAACTTGCAGATATTCTGTAGTTTCATGTCACATTGAACCATAAACTATTCTTACAAACGGGGTCACACAATTTAGTAAAATGAAATCAGATTTGATGTTGACTGCGTTGTACAACTGTGGATAGTAATCTCTGTAGACTGGATGCATGCAAAGGTATCGCACCCTTATGTCTTGTTCGTTGTCACTTATAGTGGGAAACGGCATTTTCATTTGAAAATCCTCGGGATCAGGAAACCCCAAAACACCAGGGTCTTTCCTGAGAAACTTGTGTAAACGTCGCAGGCTCTTAAGTTATTCCACCTATTCAGCAGCAACAACTAAACTACAGCATTTAACAAGGAGAACAATCTTCCTTTCTCGGATGCAGTAAAATACACCGTTAAAGACCCATCGTGGTCATTGGCAGGGCTATGCAGACAAACCATCGGTTCACTTCTAACGTTCCCCCGTCTGAGTTCTCGAAATGAACACCTATTATTTGTGAGTATAACTACGGCAACCCCCCTTCTACGATTCCCTCCTCCGCGTGCCCAAAGCAAAGGTGAAGCTCGCGGGGAAAGCCCGAGGAAAGGACCGCCGCTCTTTACTACAGAGAAAAGGCCAAGCACAGGCGGAGCACCCCAGGCAGGATTGGCCGGGCCGATTCCCGCCCAGGCGCTCTCTTCCCCTCCCGGGAAACCGACCCACCGAACATGCCTCGTTGATCCAGCGTGGATCCTGCCTGGCTCATAGCCATGGCGGGGCTGGCAAGGAAGGCTGCGCCGCCGCTCTTCCCCGCCGCGACCACTCGTCTCCGCCCTCCGCCTCGGAATAACGAACACACCGTCCACTCTATCAGGGCGAAGCGCAGATGCTTCTTGCGCGAAAGCCGCCCTCGCCTTCCCTTGCGCGCAACGCGGGATCGCCTCTTGCACCAAGAAGCCAACTTTTAGTGGGCCAGGAAGTTTGGGAGTTCTGCAAAAATAGAAACTCGTTCCGCAAAACATCTTGTAGGAGTTCGGTTCGAGTCTTTCTTCTGAAACTCGGCCCATTTAGATCGGTTTAGCTTTTCAAGCAGAGATCACGTCGGCTGCTTTAGTGGCTGTAATTTAGTTTAGAGGCTTTCTCCACGTCGTTGCGCAAAAATACGAATTAGGTTAATGGAATAAATCATAATTATACCAATAGCTGGGGGTCGCGAGAATGACAGAACTGTACTATACAGCCAGCGGGTTTTATAGCTGAACGAAAAACTTTCTTGCCGAATATATAGCGTTCTTTGTTTTTCTGCAGCATAGCATTTGCATTTAAAAATATTTCGATCGTTTCTGTAATCGATGGATCACCCAGAAAACTAGTTATAAATGTTCACTTGAAGTGCTGGGCTTGTGAAGTGGGGGCAGGATCTTTTTTCATTAGAAAAGCAGTTTGTAGCTTTGTTTCCTGAGTTAAGGGTTACCTGCCATAAGGTGGACTGCATCAGGAAATGGCAGGTAAGGATATGAACTCTTGGCTGTCACCTATATTAGCTGCCTGATTTTTCAGCTCAATATTTTTACAAGAGTTTGCCGTTTGTAATGTGGCTCCTGTTCCTTATTCCAAAACTAGATTAGATGATACAGATGCATGATCAATAACAAGTTTTCCCCCTTAAATGTCTTTTTAGGATTCTTTACATTACTTTGGAATTACTGTCACAGCCTAGTTTTTTAATTTGTTCAGTCCATTTCAGTGTAGTTTTTTTTCTATAGGACCACAAAGCAAGGAACTAATTCACTCTTGTGCTGTCTCCTCTTCATTAACAGGATTTTAACATTTCTTGTAAATGTTATGACTTGGCATAGGAATCCACTACAGATAAAAGGAGCTCTAGCTGAAAGCTCTCTAATTACAGTAAGAACCTCTTGACCCCCAAATTAAACATTTAAGTAGAATTTTTAGCATTCCTATTGCAAGAATTTCCCCAAGAGACCTTTGTTTGCTATGCTGCCTTAAGATACATCATTGGTTATTTAATGGGTTCTTCTGAGCAGAATTAAAACATATTTGTGCATAGAAAAGCTCTGGGGAAGCCCAATTCAGAAAACCCCAATAAAATAAATAGAAGAAATTGCCTCTAGAAAAATCTAGATCTTAATTTAAAACACAACACAATTTTGATGATAATGGTACTACAGAATTGTTGATATTTTTAACAGACCTTCTGGGATCATGATAAAATTCTATTTTGTATTCTGGAAATAAGGAGTACCTTTAAAAGAGGAACCTTCTTCATTTTATAAATATTCAAAGACAATGTGTGGATTTTTAAAAAAAATAGTGTAACCCAAACCTAATCAGTTTTTTAAGGATCTTCATTATGTCCATAATGCTATTGAACTGTGTTCATTATATCTGTAATCCAAATAAAACCAATTGCAAATACTCTATTTAAAACTACGGTATTTTCTCTGAACATAAAACTTTCATTAAAAACACCCAAATTTATATTTATTAATCAGCAGAAATGTTTACATTGGAAGTGGTATTAATGAAGCAGTAAAAATAAAAACCTTGTGACTGAAACTAGATGCATTCAAACTTTCTTGCTT
This sequence comes from Ahaetulla prasina, assembly GCF_028640845.1. Lineage (NCBI taxonomy): Eukaryota > Metazoa > Chordata > Lepidosauria > Squamata > Colubridae > Ahaetulla > Ahaetulla prasina. Next base: position 92,924,307 of record NC_080540.1, read on the forward strand.
GAACTAGGCCCGGTTTCTTGGCCTTTAAACTCAAAAGTACAAACATTTGCTATTTCCTTCTGCAACAGCACACGCATTAGTAAAAATTGATCAAATTCAAAGCAGCAGGAATAACAGGAGTTAAGTCATAAATAAAAATATATTAAGCATGTTTGCTAAACAGTGCTACTGCCATTTTAACTGAATCTATGCACTGCTTTTTTAGTCTGTTGCAGGGGCAAAATATATTTTCTTTCTTTCTTTCTGTTATTAAAGTTCATCACTCTCAAAAAGTCCGGACTGTTCTGCCATACGCTGATATTCTCCTTCATCAGGAAAAAAAGCCCGCTTCACATTCACACCTTTCCCATTAAGTGCCAAATACTTGCTAAAAGTTGGCCGAACCTTCAGAGGCTTTGGATTTGGAAGTGGCTTGTATGTGTGTGCTGAAAAACAAAATGAAGAGAGACCGTTCAAATTGTCTTGCAGAGGAAAGGAACTACAAGAGGCTACAGCATTAAGATGGTATGTTAATACACACAGTTTGAATGAGTTTTACCATGGTGTTAGGAGCATGGAGGCTCACGTGATTAGGACACTGGGTTGACAATTTGCAAACCTGCATTCGAAGCCTGAGTGCTGCTGTGTGACAGGGTGAGCTCCCGTCATTTGCTCCAGCTCCTGCTAACCTAGCAGTTTGAAAGTATGCAAATGTAAGTACAAAAATAGGTACTACTTTGGTGGGCTCATTAACACGGAAGTGCTTTGGTGCTTCTGACATGGAAATATAGTATGACATGGTACTACCCGATTCTACTATATCACCTTTATTCTTCTAACCCACTGAAGATAATACGAAATATATGATTTGCAGACTTTCATGTAATTTAGCCAGGGAATATGTAGCTGAAAGGATGCATTTGCTAGGTATAAGGAAAGGTATATTCAATCAGCAGAGAAAATATACTTACTAGCCACATCCAATCTGGCATGACATGTTGCCACTCCTGCCTCATTGACTGCAGATACTGTGTACCAACCAGCATCTTTCTTAGTTACATCGTGGATCAGCAAGCAAACCTTGCCAGAAGCGTCATGAAACATGCTACAAAATGGAGGAAAAACAAAATTACCTTAGCCAGACTGGACTAAAGAGTTGCACTTAATTAGATTTTAATACGTTTATCAAATTCTTGTTAAACATTTTTTAATGTTTCATTACCCAATACATGTTTTTTATCACTGACTGCAGCCCAAGGACACTGCTCTATAGTGTCCTATCATATAAATCAGACCTCAGATCTACCTTCACCCCAAATTCAGCTATTTCCAATATTCTGCAATTGCATGATCTCTGAACAAATTCCTCTTCTCTATCCTCACTACTGTGCACGAAGTAAATATGCTTCCCCAGATCTTTTTGCAAGATAAATCAACCAAGTAGCAAAATTCTATTATCATCACTGCTGTTGCCATTCCCCATAATAAAATAAGACAGGAAGAAGCTAACAGATGATTAATTTTATTAAATTTACAGGCTGTCTGACTCCAAATGACTGGGCAGTTACAATTTAAGAAAAAACAGTAAAATAGAGGAACTTAGTTCTAATTTTCATTTTAAAAGTTCTTAATTTTAATAAGCTATGCTTTCTAAACACTGACTGCATCACTCTTGGAAGAGAAGCAAGATCAATCATACATGTTGACTATAGAGTGCTGGATGGGAAGACAGTACAAAGCATGGAAATGCTTATTAGTTGTCCCCTAATGACAGTAACATATGTAGTCCTTTAACTAAACTCTGCCACAGGGAACTTATCTTTACTTCTAATCAGCTAAAATGCAAACCCAGCAGAAATGTCCTTACCTGATTCTGTCTGTATTGAACTGTACCATTTCATTATTTCTTTTCCAGTATATTTGTGGTGGGGGGATAGCAGACACTTGGCACTCGAGTCTAGCTGAATCCCCCTCATAAACTTTTGTGCTTTGTGCTTTAGAAATGAAAGTTGGTGCTTTCCGATGTTCTTTTGCTAGAGATTTTAATAAAGAAACATAAGGAGTCAGACTCTTTTTAAGAAACAAAATTGAAAACAAACCACATATATTCATAAAACAGTAAAAGCGAATACCAGTTTTTTAAAAAACCCTGTAAATTAACTGACTCTCTTCTAAAGTTGAATAAATGGCTCACTGTGTATGGTAGCCTCAGAGCCAAGTTATCTCAGGAGAATCTAGACCGCATATCAGATTTATGTCAATGTTGGCTATGCTTCTAGCATACATTGCAATGATGCTTACATCATCACTAAGAACGGAGCAGGAATAGAGAATCTTTCACACATTGCAAATCTTCCATTTTTAGCAAATCCAGCTGAAATAGATGATGAAGCAACATCACAAGGGCTAGAATCCTCCACCTTTAGAACTTACATCTGATAGATAGCCCTCCATTCTCTGTATTAGATCAGATAGGTAGTCCTCGTTTAGTGACCGTTTGCAGTCACAACTATGATAAAATAACTTTACGACTACTTGCACGTATGAACTTCGTATATATATATACGGTAAAAGAAAACAGAATTAAGATCAAACACACTTGTGGCTTCACTTAGCAAGGGCTTTACTTAATGACCTAATTGTTAGTCCCAATTGAGTAGCTAAATGAGACATTTCTGGTGAGGAATGGTGAACTGACGTTCTGTAGATTGCAGCAGACATTATGGCCATAAAAGCAATTGGACGCTGGATCTGGACTGCCGAAAATAATCTCTGGATCAAGGAGAGATTTTGAGATTACCCCATTATGTACTCGAGACAGCTGATTCTTTGTGAGTAGACAGCAGAAATTGATGTTTTTGTGGTCTCATAATCAGCTGGGAGTTGTGGGATTGGGATTCCATCAAGCTCAGAGCTGTCTTTTCATGTACACAAGGCTCAACCAAATCTTGTCTTTTTAATCACTCTGCGGTGTTATTTTTAAAAATTGTTTGTTATATTGAAAAATCTTTGAAACCACACATTCGCTGGGTAAGTTCTTCAATCAGTTTAGAAAGAAATAGTTTCTTGTTTAAAGTTTTGTAAAAATTTCTTGGAATACACCGCAAATGGGTGACTGTAGCATTGATCTCATAAACTTTTAAATAGATTAAGGGGGTCAGATGGATTTGAAATAAAGACTGAAGTTAATTGAAAAGACCCTCTCTTGTGAGAAAATTCTCTTTATATTTTGAGTTGATAAGATTACTTTGAAGGTTGGACACTAGAGGGCACCAGATGGCTAGTTTGGTTTATAAGAAATGTTTGATGTTTGGGTGCAAAGGGTTTTGGAGTTATTTAAAAAGGTGCTATTGAAGAAAAACAAGCCCTATTGAAATAAAACTAAAATAGACTTTAAGGTGGATTCAAAAATTGCAACCCACAAGAAATGAAAATTTCATCCTAATGGAACTGGATGATGATTTAAAAACAAACAAAAGTTTTCAAGTAATAAATCAAAAAAGTGTTGTAGATTATGTTGTTGTATTACTCAAGATTTATTGGAAGTACTATACTGGATTACAAAAGACCTCTAACAAAGATGACAAAAATTTTCAGAGCAGAGACAAAGAGACTGAGAAAAAAAATTATTATAATTTTCTTTGAGGGACTGAACAATCCTGAAAGAAAAAATACAAAATTGTGTTATGTGATCACGGTTAAATAAGGGATTTCTATTTCTATTAGGCACCATTAGGTGGTGCCTAATGGTTTGATGGCGATTGGATGATAATAGTTATTTGTGATAATAACATCTCTTGTTATTTTTGATAATATAAATAATGGGTTACTATTCCTGGTGACGTCTATATTTTTTTTTTAAAAATTGGGATTGGATGTTGGTTACTTTTGGTAATGTTTAATTACTTTTTATTTGGGACTGGACTTTGACTATTTGAAGAGTGAGACTAAGGGCTATTTATTTAAATGGAAATGGAGAAATAAATACTTTACTTGTTATTTCTTATTGGATTATTGCTGATTAATAAGGAGAGCTGAAGATTTAGAGATGGGTTTATAGTAAATGGGGTCAGGTATCGAATGAATAAGTGGTTGTATTTTAAGAGACTATGATAAGTGGTTAATGTTGATTATACTTGCTTGGGATGAAAGGAGTCATTTTTTTCCTCTGTACTTTTTGTTATAAAAAAATAGAAATAATGTATTTCTGTACTATATTATACTTTTACTATAACATATTTGCTTAATACAATCCTCAGTAAAATTATTGAAAATAAAATCAACTGTTGTAGCTTAACCAGTTCATATATAATTGAAAGATATAATGGAAAGGGAAAAAAAAACAAGTAGCAACAACAGTATGGTTATTGGCACACTGGTTGCCATTCCAAAAAGTCTTGGATGGCACTTAGAAAATCTACGCATTGATAAAAAATTCCATCTGCCAATTAACTGCACATACACTACACTGATAGGTTGGGAAGATCCCCATGCATATGAACACCAACTCCAGCTAAAGAACTGGCAGCTATACTTTCACACAGTTGTGTACAATAATAATACTACTAATCTATACAGTATATAATGATATATTACATCTGTTGAAGGAAAAACCATTTCCAAGCATACAAAGCCTTCTCATACCAATAACATCTAGTTTCAATGAAAAGGAAGCTTCTCCAGCACGGTTATAAGCCACACACTCCCATGTTCCTGCATCATAGACCCGAACTACTTCGAAAATGAATGAGTGGAAGCCTTTTTCTGATACTATCATTTTATGAAAATCATCTGGGTGGATAAGTCTTCCATTTAGGTACCATGCCACATCTGGGATTGGTAGCCCACTGACCTACAAGGGGAAAGAGAGGAATTGAGGGAAAGTTTAATGTCCAAGGGCAAATCTACATGGAAGCATCCCGTTATTTCTTGTTTATATTATAAGTAAATACATAAATAAATAAATTCTACACTGTTGGAAACACTTCTGTTTAGGACGTGGCATATAACAGGCATATATGACAAACTACAGTGTTTTGGAAATTGGACAAGATCATGGTGCTCCAACATACCAAAATTGTGTGTTATAAACATCTATTTTGCATTTGCACCAATGTGGTAATTACACGAAGCAGCTTTAACATAGGCAGGGTATGACTACAAAAAAAAAAGAGGAACACAATTAAATGGATAGGTTTTAGTCCAAATGGATGAAATTAGGCAAAGTAACTGAAAGTCTTTAAAATTTTAAATTCTTTAAAATTTAAAATTTGCTGATTTGAACTTTTAGTGCTTAAGTAAAAAATGGACAAAGCAGCAGAAAAACACAGAATGGTTAATTTTTTATATACAGTATATAGAAGAAGTGGTCTATTGTGTAATATAGTGAAATGTAAATATAGTACTACCTATATGAAATTATCTGTATGGCCTAAAATTAGGACAAAAGGAACAATGTGTAAGCGTACGAGACTAGGCCAGAATATCTCTTGTCACACAAATTGCCCTGTTATTTTTGTCTGTAGGCTGGAGATCCTTTCACATTTCTTATCCACTAGCAAACAAGGCTACTGTATATAGAAAAGCAAAGGAAAAGAATATTGGCAGAATACTACTCTAATCTAAGGGTCATATGCAGTGAAAGTCACTAACTTCAAAATGGTGGGTATAAGCCTTTTGGTCACCTGCAAAACATCTTTTTAATCTTTGTTTCATATACTGCATGCATGTAAAAAAAGGTAGGGCTCTACACATCCAGCCACAAACCATCATCATGAAGCCAGTGATTATTGCTGTGGACACCACTTCCAAGTCTCCAATGTATGTGGCTTCTAACCACAACATTACAACTAAACTCTATTCACAAGATGATATTCTGATTCAAGAGTTGTACAGCTACAATTAAAAAAATGCTTGTGACAATGGATGATTAACCTGCTCTGGAAAGCTTTTGGCCATTATCCTAAATCGCTCCTACTAAAATTCTATAATTAACCTATGGAATCTAGTATCAGAAGATCTGAGGGTCAGTGGCTTTAAAGAGAGATTATACAGTTTCAGGGAGAATGGAGAGAAGCTTAATCTGCTTTCTTAGTATCAGATGCCTGGGAAAAATACAGGATAGTCATGTTCCAAATGTGACCTTTTAAGACCCAGCTATTTTAATCCTGCTTGAAAGAGAGTTCTGGATTCTCAAAATTTTAATTTAACAAAAAAATTTAAAAAAATTCCAGTATTAATTATGTCTTAAAAACACTTGAAAGAATGCATTTATTACCTTAAAATCAAGCCTACAGAATCTTCCTTCTTCAACTGTTACATCTTCAGGCACTTGTAAGAAGCGTGGTTGAAAAAATTTCTCCTGAATTGCGCCTTGATCATTTTTTTCTCCCCTTGAAGATGGCCTATTCCTACATTACAAATGAAATAGGCAATAAAATGATTTCTAAATAAGCTTCCTTTCTCACATACCTTAAGCCACCCAGCCTGCAAGGTTAGTTTCATTGCATGGCAGCTAAATTATCACCTTCTCAGAATAAAATTATATTTCTGGGTTCCCCTCCACTAAGAAAACTCTCAGAATTTGTGCCTATTTCACAGATGGAAGCTCCTAGGCTTATGGTATTACACTGCCCTAATAGTTTTCCCATAAGTCAAATCAAATATAATTTATTGTAAGAATTTGTCATCTTCTAAATATCCAAATGATTTGAATGACAACTGTTAGGCCTGCATTTTAAGGTGCATAATCTAATGGTGGCCAAACCTTTTTGATACATTCAGCTTTTTTTGTAATTCATTCACTGTTCAGCCTAGTGTTCAGTATAGCAGAACTAATGTTTCATACAAAATGTTGCTTGGCTAGAATGTCGTATCAAAACATACCAAGAGCCAATACCTTACGTGCTGTTGAGGAACTTGCAGCCGTACACTTTCCGAGTTCTGCTGTTGAAAACAAAAAGACGTAAATTATCATTACATTATGGTAACAGAATTCTGCAAAAAGGACATAAAATTGCAGATCTTCAGGTACTTAAACTTGCCAGGTAACTAATAATGTAATCACAGGCACTTTTTTAATAGAATATAGGATTACAATCTTCAGTATCAGCACTTCACTTTCAACATTAACACATTAAGAACCTCAGTTGTTAATTCTTGTGACTATGGTAGGAGGGTTTCAGTGTGTTCATGTGGCACTTGTGAGCTTCCCCCAGCTATTTTTAAGACAGAACAGTGGGCTACTTGTCCTTCTCAGGAAAACATGTACCTATAGAATGATATAGTTTTTTGTCATAGTGTCCAGTATTTTGGGAAACACAGAGTCTTTGTTAGAAAAGAGAGGTTATTAAGTCACTAAAAATAAGACCTAGGGACATACTGTCCTTCAAGAGTGCAGGAATAGCAGCCGAGTCATTTTAATAGAATATTGGCAAGAGCATAGAGTTGTACATGCTCACAAAAGGGTTCCAATAGCAATTAACACATCTTAAATTGGAAAATATTTTCCTTGTTAGATCAGTTACCTGAGCTTTGATAAAAACTTACACAACATGAAGTGGCTACATAACCTTAAAAAAAAACCTTTTTAGCTTAAAATAATATCTTCACCAACTTACTATTTTAATATTCTGTTTGTGAAGCAAACTTTGAAGAAATTCAAAGTATTACTTAGGTACAGTAATATTCTTACCATTTTAGTGATAAACAAGAATAGTAAAACGTAGGTAGTGCATACCCTTCATATGATATAAACTCTGTGACAAATTTTACACATCTGCTGACTGTATTTTGGAATGCTGATTTTTGCAGTGGAGAAATACACCAGATTAACTTCTTCAAGACTTTCGTATGAATTGTAGCATATGCTTTGCCCTTCAATTGGCTATGATCTCTACTTTGTAAATACATATATAACTACCACCAACTATTAAGTAGTCAACATGAAATAATCCAGAGGCTGAAAAACCTGCAGAAGCAACACATGGGCAAAGGAATTACTAGAACTAAAATTTTACCTCAGTATTTTGTTTTCCTTTTCCTGATCAATTTCTTTTCCTTACTACATTGCCTTCGGATTTGCTATATAAATTAATGAGACAAATGTTATGAATCTGAAACCTAACCACCTCATTTCAATTTCATGGGGCAAATTGCATGCCCCCCACTCAGCTTTTCTCTCTATTTGTATGAAAAAGCATCATTCTGATTTATGTAGGACATGCTCAGTCCCTGTGACTGCTTGGATGCTCCCAAACTCAGCCTTAAGCATCCTGAGCCCGACTGTGACTCCGTGTCCTTTTGCTCTCCGTTCTCTCCCTATTTACCTCACATTTGCCTCTTTGAATGGGTATCAATAAGGTAACTGAAGTAATTGTATAATGATGAAAAAAAAACATGTTACTATGAAGACTTGCAGGTTCCTGTAAATCCCTCAATTTCTGTGTTCTGTTTGCCTACTCTGAGCATGGACAAAATTAAAGAAACTAGACAGGGACAATTAAATAATAGTAAAACAAACTACCAATAATTTATATGATTATATTTTAATTTTTGTGAGGTACTCTGAATATTAAAATATCAAAGCAATTGTTTCATTCGCACTTGAATAAGGAGAGAGAGAAAGTTTAGTGTAATAGTTAGGGCACTAGGCTAGAAACCAGGAATTCTAGTCCCATCTCAGGCTAATCAGTCAGCCAGCTAGCTGACCTTGGGCCAGTCACTCAGCTCTATCCTCTTCCAAAATCTTGCCAAGAAAATTGCAGGGATTTTTCCTGGTAATGGCCAGGAATCAAGATTGACTTGAAAGCATCAAAAGAGGATAAAAAGGGCAAAGCTATCATATGCCTCTCCCCTCCCTCCTTCTGCCATGGCCTCTATGCAGGCCACTTGATCTTCTTTCAGTCTTTTTTTCCTCCTCCCTCCTTATAGCTTTTTGCTAACCCCAAATTCAAGTCCAGTATTTCCAACCTGCCTGCCTGCCCTTGAATCTAAGGGTGATGGACATGCGGCAGCTAAGAGCAGGTGGAGACACGAACGTGGTGAGATGGGGGAGAAAGGGGAGGGAGATATATTGCACTTGAAAGAATCCACTTTCCTTCAGCCACCGATGACTTTGCCTTCCCTCTCATTCTTCCAACCCCACAACTTAAGTATCTGGAATAAACATTTTGAATTCATAATCTAAACAAAACACATTTCACGCAGTTCCACGCATGGAACAGTTTATGTGTGGGAAGTTTTGTGCATAAGTAACAATAAGCTCTAATGAAACAATTCAGGATCAGTAAAATTAATGGCTTCTTTCTCCTATCATTCTATTCCTCAGACAACTTGCAGACAAATCCTACCTCCATCCATGTTTTGGGTGAGCCAGAATTTAAGTTTATACATTAGGTTAATGTGTTTTTGTTTCATTTTAATTTAGCACAATATATGAATTTAGGCATTGTGGTTTGTAAATAGTGTAAATTGCATTATGGGTGAACTTGGCCATGACTTGTTCAACGAACGATGATGTAGCATACTCTGTGAAATGAGCCACTGTCTTCCCATTCCACATTCAATAGCTTGCTATGTTTCAAATAAAGGTAGTCCTTGACTTACAAAGATTCATTTAGTGACTGTTCGAAGTTACAACAGCAATGAAAAAGGTTACTTAACACCATTTTTCACACAACCATTGCAGCATTTCCACAACCGCATGATCAAAATTTCGGCGCTTGGCAACTGGCATGTATTTATGACTGTTGCACTGTCCTGGGGTGATCACCTGTAACCTTCCCAGCTAGCTTCTGATAAGCAAAATCAGTGGGGAAAGAAGCCAGATTCACTGAACCACCACATCATTCTCTTAACAATCACAGCGATTCGCTTAACAGCTGTGGCAAAAAAGGTCGTTGCTTAACAACCGTCTTGCTTGGCAATGGAAATTTTGGGCTCCGTTGTGGTTGTAAGTTGAGGACTACCTGTACTGCATTCAGGAAAACTTCTGCTACCTTCGTATGATTATGGGGAAGAGTTTGGAGTTCAGTTCAGCTTTTGGGTGAATAGGGAAAATATTAAGTAAGACTTACTTGTCCGTCCTGTGCATTTTGTTCATTTTGTGATACAAACACAGATGCAGCATTCTCTGGTCCAAGTAACCTGCGAGCCATTCTTTCTTCGTAGCTTAAACGCTTAGGAAAAGGAAATGTGAACGTGAACATTAAAGAAAATCAGTGAATGCTCGAATTTCCATTCAGTATAACTCAGCTCACTCTTAAGATTACCTGGGAATTACTCTTCTTTGATAAGAGCAGGACAAACAACTGTTTTAATCACTATTGTTAGCAGATGTGAGATGTGAAAACAGCATACTTTTACTATGGGAGTTCTCTGAGTAGAAGCTAAAATCTTCATAAAGCAACACAATGGGAAAAGAACAACATCTAAAAGGAAGAACATGTACAGGAAGTTTTCATCGGATACCCTATAGGTGACTTGAGGGGAGAGCTTTGTGTTTTGTGAGCCAATCAACAGGATCCTTTGCTGCCACGACGTTATTATAAATAACTACTTAAAAAAGATCAAATTCTTGAAGTAGGCTCCATAGCTACTTCCAAGCTAGCTCTACCATTACAATTCAATCGATCAATAGATCAATCAATCAATCAATCAATCAGAATAAAGTTGGAAGGGACCTTGGAAGTCTTCTAGTCCAACCCCCTGCTCAAGCAGACAACCTATACCATTTCAGACAAATGCCTGTCCAGTCTCTTCTTAAAAGCCTCCAGGATGGAGCACCCACAACTTCTTCAGGCAAGATGTTCCACTGGTTAATTGTTCTCACTGTTAGAATGTTTCTCCTTAGTTCTAGGTTGCTTCTATGCTTCTCTCTGGATTAAGAAAGTTTAAGGCTATTTGAATGCAGTCCTATTATTCCTCCAAGAAAAGTAATATATGATGCCCCTTGAAGGATGCCAGCTTGCATTGTTTTTTCCTTTTCTTTTTTTCTTTCTTACTTCCTACCAGCTTGTGTTAGCTGGTTTAAACATTTTAACAAAAAAATATGTATAAAAAGCAGGAGTGGACTCCTCCTTTCTTGCTCCTCCTTCCCCGCATCAAGTAGTTATGGCATCCAGATTTCTTCTAAAAGTAGGTAGCAAATGGTAATTCATTTATTTCGTCAAACATGTATTTTATGACAGATACAGGTGTAAACATAATTATAAATACATGAAAAGGATATGGAGAAAACATTAGGACAGGGACGGTAGGCATACTGGTGCGCTTATGCACGCCCTTTACAGACCTCTTAGGAATGGGGTGAGGTCTACAGTAGACAGTCTAAGTTTAAAGTTTTGGGGGTTTGGGGAAGAAACCCCACTGAGTCAGGTAGTGCATTCCAGGCGTTGACAACTCTGTTACTGAAGTCATATTTTTTGCAGTCTAGTTTGGATCGATTTACCATGAGTTTGTATCTATTGTGTGCTCTTGTATTGTTTTGGTTGAAGCTGAAGTATTCATTGGCTGGTAACACATTTTAGCAAATCATTTTATCTAGTATGCTTAGGTCAGAACAAAGACAACGAAGTTCTAAGTTGTCTAAGCCCAATATTTTGAGTCTGGTGGATAAAGTTATTTTGTTGCGAGCAGAGGAGTGGAGGACTCTTCTTGTGAAATATCTCTGGACTTGTTTGATTTTATTGAATGTCCGATATGCAGTGCAGGTTCCAGACAGATGAATTGTATTCAAGAATTGGTCTGGCAAAAGTTTTGTATGCCCTAGTCTGCAGTTCAATATTACTGGAGAAGAAGCTACGCAAGATTAGGTTAACAACTCTTAATGCTTTTTTAGCAATGCTATTACAGTGAGCTCTTGCACTTAGATCTTTTGAGATGAGTACTCTAAGGTCTTTGACACAGTGAGGGTTGTCTGTTAGGTCGTATCCGTCCAGCTTGTATTTTGTGTTCTGATTTTTTTTGCCAATGTGTAAGACAGAGCATTTGTTGGTTGAGATTTGGAGTTGTCAATTGTTTTTTTTTTATGTACACTGAGAGCATATGCACCAAGACAAATTCCCTGTGTGTCCAATCACACTTGGCCAATAAAAATTCTATTCTATTCTATTTTATTCTATTCTATTGACCATTCTGACACATAGTCAAGGTCTTTTTGTGGAGTAGCAGCATTATCAGTGGTGTTGAATAATTTAACATTATCCGCAAAGGGAACACAGTTGCTTATAATATGATCGCAAAGGTCATTTATATAAAGTATAAAGACTATGGGTCCTAAAACACTGCCTTGGGGGACACCACTGTTAACAGGTGCAGGGTTAGATAAGGCGTTCCCTATTTTGACTACTTGCTGCCTGTTTGATAGGAACGCAGCTATCCACTTATGCAGGAATCAGGAAATGCCATAAGATTTTATTTTTAGAAGTAGCTTGTCGTGTACCCACTGAATCGAAGGCTTTACAGAAGTCTATATAAATTACATCTATTGATTTACCCAGGTCAAGTTTTGAAGTCCATATGCTTTTGCAATGTAATAGTTGCCGATTGCAGGACAACTTTTTTTCCTAAAGCCAAATTGCTTGTTAGAGAGTATGTTGTTAGTCTCTAAGTAGAGGGTAATGGATTGGTTTATGACTGATTCCATGACTTTGCAGGTGACACAACATAATGAGATTGGTATGTAATTATCAACTAGGCTGGGGTCATCCTTTTTGAAGATAGGGATGACTGTGGCTAGTGACCGTAAATTTGGTAAGGCTCTGGTTCTGAAAGATATTTCATAGATTATGCTAAGTGGTTCTGCTATGGTGGTTGAGATCTTCTTTAGGAAGTAGGCACATAATCCACCAGGGCTTTTTTTTTAGCTAATTGTTAATACAACATGGACAAAATTATTAAATATACAGAAGGTAATAAATAATGATACTGCATAATTCTGTTTTGCCTCAACTTCTCCTTTTTAGCACAATACCAGCCACATCATTAAAAGAAATTATATATATATATATCTGCTCTGAAGAGAGACTGTAATCCCCTACTGTAGCTAAAGTATCACACCTCGGTGACATGCTGGATGCTCACCTCACTCAGTGGAACTTATTGCCACACTATGATTAAGAATACTGCATGTTTTTCTGTGAAAAAAAAAATCATACGGTATGGATATCTTATTGATAACTTTCATTCTTCTACCCATGGAAGCAGTAATAAACTACTTGTATATTTTGAGAAACTCCTCCTCTATTTTGGATCCCATTTCACAAGCAAACTTATATGGTCCCATGCATTTGCACTAGACCTCCTTATTAAAACAAACACTAAAAGTGGTCTTTTAGTTATTTAAAAATAGTTGCATGTTGTTAAAAGGATACCACACAAATACCCATGTGACTTTATGTACCAAGAGTATTTTCATATGTTTTGCAGTGTAATAGTTGCCGATTGCAGGACAACTTTTTTTCCTAAAGCCAAATTGCTTGTTAGAGAGTATGTTGTTAGTCTCTAAGTAGAGGGTAATGGATTGGTTTATGACTGATTCCATGACTTTGCAGGTGACACAACATAATGAGATTGGTATGTAATTATCAACTAGGCTGGGGTCATCCTTTTTGAAGATAGGGATGACTGTGGCTAGTGACCGTAAATTTGGTAAGGCTCTGGTTCTGAAAGATATTTCATAGATTATGCTAAGTGGTTCTGCTATGGTGGTTGAGATCTTCTTTAGGAAGTAGGCACATAATCCACCAGGGCTTTTTTTTTAGCTAATTGTTAATACAACATGGACAAAATTATTAAATATACAGAAGGTAATAAATAATGATACTGCATAATTCTGTTTTGCCTCAACTTCTCCTTTTTAGCACAATACCAGCCACATCATTAAAAGAAATTATATATATATATATCTGCTCTGAAGAGAGACTGTAATCCCCTACTGTAGCTAAAGTATCACACCTCGGTGACATGCTGGATGCTCACCTCACTCAGTGGAACTTATTGCCACACTATGATTAAGAATACTGCATGTTTTTCTGTGAAAAAAAAAATCATACGGTATGGATATCTTATTGATAACTTTCATTCTTCTACCCATGGAAGCAGTAATAAACTACTTGTATATTTTGAGAAACTCCTCCTCTATTTTGGATCCCATTTCACAAGCAAACTTATATGGTCCCATGCATTTGCACTAGACCTCCTTATTAAAACAAACACTAAAAGTGGTCTTTTAGTTATTTAAAAATAGTTGCATGTTGTTAAAAGGATACCACACAAATACCCATGTGACTTTATGTACCAAGAGTATTTTCATATGTTTTCTGCATTTAGCAGCTAAACCAAATTATTTTCAGTTCAGCTGCATCCTATTTAAACATACAATTGTGACAGTGCTTGGTTTACCCCACTTTCCAGACTTCAGGTTTATCTCAAACTCCAAAGGGCTTAATAGATTTTCAACCTCCCTCCCTCTCCCTCAGGAACTAAAAAATTATTTCCAATATGCACACAACACGAAAATATGATTTGGGGTGAATGGGGTACTGATACTGCAAGGATTTTCCTTCTGTCTGCAGTGAGGGGTAGTGGTAGGATATTTGCATAGCAGCTCGGATGGGGCAAGATTCAACTACACACTTCGCTTTATTTTGGTCAGTATGTAAAATGATCCTAGTTACTGTTTATAGTTTAAGGATTAGTTTGTTGAGTGAACCCAGCCTGTTGTAATTAAATAAACCATGGTTAAGCAAACATTTGCTTAATATAGTACTAAAACAAAACACAATTCATTGAGGGTAGGAAAATGCCTCATCTAAATTGATAATTGTTACCTAATGAATGAATAAAATATTACATTAACTTCTGATATCTACACTTATGTAAAAAAACAGTAAATTCACTTGGCCTAGATTTAGTTTTGATAACGCATGAAGGGAAACCTTAATGTAATACAAATCTGTTGTAGTTTCACTAATGAGACGATTAATGTAGTTTCAAAAATATGATAGACTGAGTGCAATAGCACTAGATGGATAAGAGTAACATGAATTATAAAAAGCATAGAGTTGCTGCCATTTTCTCCTACTCTAGAATCTAATTCAATTTCCTGTTGTTTTTCTCACCTACTCCCTTGGTGGCTCCCCTGGAAAATAAGGTAATGATGTCAGAACACATATCTAAATTATTGTGGTCATAATAAAGGGGAAATAGTAGGCATACAATACATGGTGATGCTTTTCAGTTTTACTCCTATGTTATTTGTAATTAATTGTCCACAATTGGCATCAGCCAATTGTGAAAGAAAATATTGGCATCCATAAGAAGGGACTCATTCTTATCACAAGTTGGAACTGATTTCTTGGATCAGTTTTTCCTCTTGGATAATGTCCAAATATCAATCCCAGACCTATTATCCGTAAGCGGCATTTGATCAAGATGTAAGTATTGGTGAGCCAAGAAATAATTCAGGTCAAGGTGCATGAATGAGAACTTACGTTCTAATGCTGCCAAAGCTCAATAGTCTCTGAAATACAGAGATCCAGAGTTATTCCAATATTAAATTCAGTATATACAATATTAATCATACTGTTTAATTAGTGGTCATCTTGTGAGGCCCTGAACAGGTAAGTAGTTACATCAACATACAGATGTCTTGTAAATGCATATATTTCAGAAATGGGTTTTAGCTTAATGAATCAGTATAGGGAAGTAAGGAAAAAAATTCAGAGTAATTAATCTTAAGGGATAGTTTCCTAGCCTCCCTTTTATATGTATTCTCTATACATTTTCTTACTTGGTTCCCGTTATGCAGAAGGTTATCTTTACATCGCAGTTTCCTTTCCAAGTCTTGAATGAGGGCGTCTTTCGTTCCTTGTATCTCTTTGTCGGAAGCCTTTGGTACTTGTTTAAGGCTATCAGTTTGCGGGCTGTACATAGGCTTTGAATGACTGCTAATTAAAGGAAAAGAAGGGTGATCTTGTAATCATTAAATAGAGCTGAGTATAAAAGACAAACTATTGAAAACTCTTATTGTAAGTTTATATTGTAGCTAATATGTAAGGAGAAACCCATTAATGCCATGAGTATGGAGTCTGCTAGATGCTGCATTTTTTTAAAAAAAAAGGCCCTAGAAAAGGAGAAACATACATAATGATTAAGCTGTAAAAATCTTAACTGATCATATTTTTTGGGGGGGATGTTTCAACTGAGGCTATAAAATACAAAATATGAGAAACATAGCGTGGTATTTTGTTGGAAATTACTAATGTTCAATCATTTTTCTGCTTTTGAGGACCAAGAACAATTATTTAAGAAAAAAAAAACCAAACTCAGAGATTTGTTTACACAATAATTCTTGCTGTTAAATAATAAAAGTTTCCTTTCCCCCTTAAAGTCTATTCTACTGAAGTGGGTGAAGAAATTTAGTCAGGAGAGCAGCTGCCTACAAGGCTTACTTTGCTCTGAACTACTCCCAGAATGCCTTAATAGTGATGTTTGCTACTAGAAGCAGAATCTCTCCACTTTATTCTAACCTTTTCAAACAATGAAGATCAGGGGAGAAACTGTGCTCTCAAATCTTCATCATTTATTCAATTCTAGTTTATATACAAAAATTAAGCATTACATAATGTATATTCTTATTAAGCCTTAATGAAGCTAGCAATTTTAGTTCATTTCTTAACAATTAATATGTTTTTATGTACCATTATGGTGTATCATTAACAATTGTTAATGATACAGTATAGGTGCATAAAAGCAAATTTATTAACAAATTATTAACAGCAACTTGATAATACAATCCATATTTGTTCGTTATTTTGTAATGTTAAATCTATTGTGATGTCTTGTTTACTTATTATCAATTCCTGTATCAAGTTATATAACTTATTGTCATGGGGCTTAATTCCAGGTAAGATCATGATTTGACCTTCTAGATTAATTAGGATTTCTTTCCTCACAAGATGACTTTTTAAAAATTAAATGGAAACATGACACTTTTATTTAGAAAATATTTTTATTTTTGTGTCACAGGTGTTGAATGCAATGTTTAATAATTGTATAATGGAACTTTTTTTGAAAAACAACTTTAATTTGTAGTTCAGAAATATAGAATCCCGGTATGCAAATTTTCTAAGAATTATAGGTGGGACTGCTATTCCCTAGTTTACTTTATCGATCCTGCCAATACTAGGAACCATTCCTCTTTCTCTAGAACCTTAATGCCTTCAGATTTTTATACAGAATGAGGATGTTGCTTTCTTTGTATGCATAAAGATTTGTGGGTGGGTAACATCCAAATATTTTGTGTTCTATTAGACATCAGGGAGCTGTCATTTATTTTCAAAAAACTATACCAATAAAATAGTTACTTAGCTTCTTTTTCAAGAAAGCTTTTTAAACATTTATAAATTCTAAAAAAGAAGAAACAATTTTTATTTTTCATTTTTTTCAGGGTTTTTTTCAGGGTTCATTATACAGTGGCAAAAGTATAATGTAGAAGAGATAGGATGTAGCCTTCACTGATATCAGATGTATTTTCCATTCAGGGCTGGATTGTACCCAACTATGCCATTTGCTCTAGATCAGTTGCTTAGTGCCTAGATAAATAGAACTAAAGAAGGAAATGCTCTAAGGAAAAGACTAAAAGTCAAATTATTAAACAGTACTGAAAACTGTTTCTGTCAGATGTGTTGATCACAGTTCATCTTAGCCGGAATAGCTAAAGATGACAGTAGCAACTGTAAGCCAACTCATCATATTTGAAAAAGCTGCACTAGTGAACATACCCAACAAAGCAGTGGCAGCATTTGCACAACAAGCATAGTCATCGTTCCCGTAATCATGGTTTACTCAACTTAATTTTCTGTATTAACATGATACATGAGCTGGATTTCCACAACATACTAAGCTAAAACGTGACTGATTTGGCACTGCACAAATACGTGTAGTGACACATATAAAACCTCTCACAGCAAATAATGTTTACTCCCAAATAAGAATCCTTAAATTATTTGATGGAATTGTGCTAAAGCTATGTGTTATACCCAAGACAAAATCCCATGATAAAAACGGGATAAACCAATAATAATTAAATGAACTGAAATAAAATTAAATAATCACTGGTCTCAAATCTGTTAATCTTTTCTTGAAATCAATCCTTAATAGATTTCGTTTTTATTATGTCAACTAGACTAGTGCATAATTTTCCAGAATTAGATTTCATTTTCAGGGCTTGTTTAAATAGGATGGGTATTCTGCCTTTACTTTTATATTTCAGCCACCACTGCTTACATAAAACTTTGGAAACATCTATACATTTTGCAAAAAGTTGGCATTTGGAACAAAACAGACCCTGCACAATTAACAGCGGTTATAGTTTCCATTCCTGAGTTTCCCCTTCTAATTCCCATCTCTGCCTTCAACACTTACATGCAGCATAGCTCACTCACAACAGGAACATAGCACTCAGGTTTTCATGAATGCACCTACACACAGTTCAAAGCAAGGGAAAGAGCATACTTACTTTGAGTCCACCGAGGAAGGACCTTGGCTATTATTATAATCAAAGTGAGAGGGCAACACAGAACAAAGGAATGCTGCAGGGGACTGGTTATGCATGGATGAAATTCTCGGCCCAGATGATGAGCTAGCAGGAGACTGTACAGATGCGGGTGTTACGGGAAATGAAGCGCTATATGAAGGTGAAGAGAGTGAGATTGGCGAGCTCAGCGATGAAGAGGAAGTAAATTTCTTCTCATTAGGATTAGAAGGCTGGATTAAAATGGAAGACTTTTGCCTGCTCGGAAGTGTAGCAGAGGTCTCTGATCCCGGAGGCTGTGGCTTCCCTTGATATGTATTTTGAGACTGGATAAAGTGTTTTGGACGCTCATAATTAAACATGCTGGGTTGGTACATAGAGGACACAGATGGGAGATTACTGACACTCATGGGGAAGCTTTCACAATTGTCCTGCGTTTTAGAAGGTGAAAATAGACTTTGGGTTGGTGGTTGGAAAGAATGAGTTGATAAATTTTGTGGGCTTCCTTGGCAGGGATCCTAGTTAGGACAGAATCCCTGCCTCAGCAAAGAGTAGCTGTCTTGATGAAGATAATCCCTTTAGGAAAACAATACAAATAAGAACAGAAATAAATGGGCATGCAACAAGATTATATAGACAATCAAATTAGAAGGGAATCAATGGACAAATGCTAACATTATCCATTTTTCTCAGGAACAAGATGTTTTGTACCTAGAGCATCTTTGAAGTTTGCCCCCCCTCCCCAATAATAATTTGAACAGTTTTCTCATAAACATGCTGAAATAATTCTAGGAATACTCATAGGCACTTAAAAGTTTTCAATGTACAGAAGATATTTTAATATGCACCCATCTCCATATGTAGAATATGCAATTTATTTTTATAATGGCTTTCATTGCAACCCCCACCCCCTCCTGCGAACTAAATGGCAATTAAACCTATATTAAACTCTTTTTCTGAAATCACTGGAAAGCAGTAACTATCTTTGCAAATTTTAGCTCTAATTATGATTTAAAGATACAATTCACTCATTTTCATCCATGTAAAGCCTTTCTACAGTAAATAAAAATGATCTATCATAAGTAGATATTGAATTCTATCAGTGCTTAAAACAATGTATTCAAATAAAAAATTATGCAGTACCAATACTTTATGACAAAGGCATGTTCCTTGCTTATACTGCTAAGCTTCTACCAACCAAACAAAATTTGAGTTCCAAGTAAACAAACTCTGTTATGAATCCCAAGATCAATAGGATGATGATGTTTTCCCCCCTCTGGACTATGCTCAAATTCCTTATAATGGAAAATATAGTATTGTATAATATAATTCTAACCAGATCTTAGTACCAAAGATCTGCCAAACTATATAACTCAATTTTCTGACCAGCTTTTACAATATTTTTGAAACTAATGAGAAACTGTATGAGGCAGATTCTTAACTAAAATAAAGTACAAAGATAAAGTTCATGAAGGAAATTATTTTCATTGTTTTGCCTAGAGTCTAGACAAGCAGCATTTTGCTTCAATTAGGATTAAAAGAATAGAACATTTACAGATATGGTTAGCAAGAAATCTGGCTATAAGTGAAGTAAGTTTAGTTACTGTGTTCATTGAGTATGTGGATATATCATGATTGCTACCACATGTGCATGTCAAGACATTTTTTTCCATACATAAATCCCACACTGTAGTTGGGTTATTGCTATTATAAACTGTAAATGAATTCTATATGAAGTTCTTAAAAATATTCGGTTTATTTGAACAAAAAAAATAGTTCAAACATTCAGCTGTGTGGCAAATTTCTCAATGTATCTATATGGAAGCAAACTACAGTACTTCTAAAAAAAACGCAAAGAAACTTCGGCAAGAAGTAAATAAAATAAAATGTGGCTATTCCTTCCCTTCCCACTTAAAATCCCTCCAATCCCTCTATTTTTTCTCAACAGAATTTCGTATCAGCTGTTTTGCTACTATATCTGCATCCAGGACCGTATATTGCCTTCCTTTCATAGGAAGAGCCTAAACTAGGTTCCATGAGGTCATGCATTCCTCAGACAGATCAAATTATTCGGCTTTTTTTAAACGTATGATTAAAGCAGCTCTTCATTTCGACTTTTCGTATAACGCGCGATAAATGTACTTCTCGAGCGGTTAAGAATTCTAATCTTGTATTTCTAAGTTTCACCACGAAACAAAACGCACTTTAACTAACTCGTGCAACCCAAAACCTTCTAGGAAAGGGAGCCTAAGAACGCGTGAATCCGCTTCAAGTGAGCGCGAACAGCTTGCATATTTTAATATTCACCTTCCTCTATTAAAATAAAAGTCCGCTGCTACAATAGTTTCACACGAAGTTCGTAAAAAAACCCAACACAAAATCCACCTCCCTTCCCTTCGGTTGGAAATCTACTAAGCCCTTTACAAGAGACACCAACTTTCCAAACTTGGACGACGAACGTCTTGTGTAACTTATTCTGAAATGCAAAGATTCGGTCACGACCTTCTGCAACGACTAACGTGCTTCTTGCAAGTCAATCTTCGGCGCCTAGCCTAGACCGCGCTCCTCAGTTCCCAGAGCCAGATAACCCGCGTGTGAGCCTTAAACTACCACCCACGCGGGTCAGGTTCGCAAAAGCTGCTGGGCTACTTACACTGGGGCGCCTCAGTCAAACCTTCCCAGCCCGTACAAGCAACCCACCACCTGTGCTCCTTTCAAGTATCAGTCCCCCACCCACCCCCGTCATAGGCACGCTGGGCTTTCCCTGGAAGTACAGCTCCTAAAAGATGAATGGCACCGCTGCGAGACGAACAGGGCGGGGTGGGACGGAGGGAAAGAGGAGGAATGCAGAGGAATTTACCTGTAAGCAAAGGAAGGGATCACCTGCGGGCCTAGGAAGCGGTGTTGTGAAGGGAAACCAGCCATCCACTAACACTGACTACAACCATAGTACCTCTCTACTTAAGTTTTAATATGAGCGGCCCTTGCCAGGGAATGACATCGGAGGTATTCGCTCTTTCCAGCCACCCGGCTAAGTTGCCAAAATAAGAGCTTTCTTTCCCCCGCCCTTCTCCACCCCGCCCGACTATTGCTCGGCCACCCAAACTAGAGCCCGCGAGAAAGAAAGAGACGCGCTTGGCCGCTGGGAAGAGGGCAGGCAGAGCATTCCTTGCGTGTCATTCAGAAACGCGCAGCTAAAGGCAGCTCGGTAACCAAGATTGTTCAGCTTGAAGTTCGGCGCGGTCGACTGTTTTTTTTTTTTTTGGTGAAAAAGGGTTTGTAACCGGAGCTACTCTTTAAAACTCTTCGGCGGGGCGCCTGCAGAAGTAGCTTGGGAAGGGAATAGGATTGTCCGGATCTAACTATTCATATATGCTGTAAATAAGCCATTTTTCGGGCAAAGGCAATGCGGTGGTGCTTGGGCGAGGGATCCCGTAAAAAAAGCTATATTCCAACCCGTATTATGTGTGTTGTCGCCGCTGGCAACGCTGCTCTGAATCCACCGATTGCTGTGGCAACAGTCGCGGGCATTTATTTCCCTGCCTCCGCTGGCGAAAAATGCCTGCCGTTGACCTCATTCGAGGCCATCGTTTTAATTCAGAAGCTTGGCAGCCGGCGCTTAAAAGAAAAATTGCCCTGAAAGCCTCCGTGCTGTAGATAGTGAGGAGTTAACTCTGCGAAGGTGGGGAGTGCGCGCGAAGCGGCTTTGTGGTTAGGAAACAGGTGAAGAGGAACAGAGTTTATTGCACTCGAGGAGTTGGCGGGAACAAGCGAAGGAAGGACAGAAACAAGGGTCCTAGAGGTATACAGTAAGCGGTAAAAAGTTGGACTCATATATCTGTCGACAAGTACAGGCTCTTTGAGTTGGAAGTGGTTTCAGGGACACTAAAGAGAAACCGCATTCCAGCTCGGAGGGACTTTGATTCTGAAGCAAACGCAAGCCGCGCTTCTATAGCGGCCCGATCGAATTTCTTTATTTCCAACTAGCCTGCTGGCGCCCCTTTTGTTCAAGTACCCTCCGTTTTTCCTCTCTTGAAAAGAGCACAGCGAGCAGGAGGGCTCGAGAAGTAGCTACCAACACATCACAACCGAGGAGGAAAATAATATAGCACCCAGTACTCTTAATTCACACAAACATAGTTACATGCTTCAAAGATTGATTCTTTCAGTTATCTAATCCAGGATATGCAGCACAGTTTACAGGTCCATAGTGACTCAGGTTTTTTTATCATCCCAGAAAAAACCTGTTGCGACCTATATTAGTGAAATCTTACTTCAACTTTTATTCTTCAGATATGTAATATTGTACTTCCCATTTTCTGCCTAGAGCTTGGGGAAGGATATATTCATCCTTGGATCCAATTTTCAAAAAGAGAGCTGTGTTGAAGTGCAGGTAGTCTTCAACTTATGACCACAATTGAGCCCAAAATTTCTGTTATTAAGTGAGACATTTCTTAAGTGAATTTTACCCCATGTACCTTTCTTGCCTCAGTTGTTAAATGAGTCACTGCAGTTGATAAGTTAGTAACCCAGTTGTTAAGAGAATCTGGCTTCCCCACTGACTTTGCTTGTCAGAAGGTCGCAAAAGGGGATCACTTGACCTGGGGACACAGCAATGGTCATAAATATGAACCAGCTGCCAAGCATCTGAATTTGGATCACGTGATCATGGGGCTGCTGAAAAGGTTGTAACTGAAAAACTGTCGTAGCTCACTTTTTTCAGTGCTGTTATAACTTTGATCACTAAATGAATGGTTATAAGTCAAGGACTATTTGTACAAGACTTTTGTGTTATCTTTTCTATAAATCATAAGTTCGTCTTTAGAATTCCTCAATACACTTTACATTTTCCAACAGCATAGATACAGTATAGGTACAACCATTCATTTAGTCACTGAAGTTACAATGGAATTGAAAAAAAGAACTATGACTGTTTTTCATACTTACGACTGTTGCAGCATCCCCGTTGTCTTGTGACCCAGGCCCAAGTAGATAGTAGGAAACTCAGTCCGTGAAAAAACAAACAAACTTTATTCGAACAGCTGAGAATTACTTCATTCCCAGTGTAGTTCAACTCAAATTAAAGCAAATTCCTCCCAACATAAATTCCTCAGTCCTATTGCAAAACTTGGTCCAATTAGGCAAACTGCCAAAGGCCTTTCTTGGCAAAAGTTCAGAAGTCACAAAAATAAATGGAAGACGTAGACGAAGAAGACAAAGTTGCCTGTTGTAACTCCGGCCCCCGCGCCTGTCCTCATGGAGGAGGATGACTCTGAGAGTGATGGGGAGGAGCCGATAAGGCCTCCCTCTCCAGGACCCTCCTCTCTGGCACCGCCCCAGGTTCCAGCTGCAGGCCAGGAAGAGGAGCTGACAAGGCCTCCCTTTCTCGGACCCTCCTCCTCCCTGGCAACGCCTCAGGTTCCAGCTACTGAAGATCAATCGTGGATTGACCCGAGGCAGCGACGAAAAGATAAGCATGCGCAGTAAAGGAAGAGGTGTGGCAGGCCCAGAGATTTCTGAGTCACTGAACCACACTCCACGGGATAAAAGCGGGTAGAGTTGCCATCTGGCCCTTGTGACGGACAAAAAGCTACCAAGTGTGAACTGCAGATCGGTCGTTTGGGAGTTAAAAGGCCTGGACTGTGCAAAGGATTTTTCTGTGAGCTCTTGGCAACGTATGTTGGATACATGGGCTTCTGTCTCCGTAAGAAATAAAGAACTCGGAACTTGGCAGGCCTTTGCACTGTTGCTGCCAAGTCTGTCATCCACTACAGAAAGTCAGGTCTGTTGTAAATATAAAGGACTGTTGGACACGCGTCTCTGCGTCTTCTCTGTGAGGTGGGGAGGGGAGGGGGACAGAACACTACCAACGTTGTTTTCCGGCAAAGCCCAAATGCCTTTGCTGGTCTGTTTTAAGCCTTATGGGAGGGGCTAGTCATCTCTTGGCCCTACTCCCGAGTTGTCCTTTTTGCTTGAGCTGCTCTTGCTTTCTGGCAGCTCTTCTCAAGCGTGCATTAGGAACAGGCTCCTCCTGTTCCTCTGCCTCACTGCTGTCAGTCTCTGGAGGCTCTGGAGTCCGCACCTCAGTTCCCAATGGTCCTGGCCTCACCTCAGCCTCATTGCTGTCCAGCTCCATGGCCAGCTCCGTAGGCTGCTGGCTAACCACAACATTGTCACATGATCAAAATTTAGGCACTTGGCAGCCAAATATTATGGCAGTTGTAGTGGCCTGTGTTCATGTGACCAGCATTTGTAATGAGATTCTCAGTCATTCAGGCCATAATTGTTTCAAAGATGCTTTTTTCAAAGGGCAACAGGACTGGCAACAGGCCAGCGTCATAATTGATGAAGCTTCTTGGCTAAAATGTTTTCTTCTTCCTCAAGGACAAAAATAAACCAGTTCAGTTGCCTTTTGAAAAAACACCTTTGAGATAACATTTGTGATCTTCCTAGCTGGCTTCTGACAAAGTCAATAGAGGAAGCAAGATTTAGAATAATTTTAGAAGAATTTAAAATAACTTATTATTTTGCAGTGATTCGCTTAACAATTTTGACAAAAAAGGGCAAAATGGGCAAAATTCACCTGCCTTGCTTAGCATATCGAATTTTAGTCTCAACTGTGGTCTTAAATTGAGAACTACCTGTAATACACTATGAGCAACTAAGAAGCTAAGGTTTTTAAGCTTGTGATGCATTTTATGGATTTTATTTTTCATAGAATATATACATTTATTCAGTTTTAATTGTATTCATTAGCTTTACATCCTACCTTGATTTGTACAATGTTCCCACTTCCTATTTACATTTATGTATTTTTTTTGAAAAATGGCAGGTTGCTTACAAAATACCACAAAATAATAAACCAATCCAATAGATAATAAAATGCAATATTTGAAGTATATAAACATTAAAGTAATAAAAACACAAAAACAACTAGACACAAGGACAGTCTTTCCCCCATGCCGTCACTCTGCTAAACAACTAATTCCCACAACACTGTCAAACTACCTAGTAGGGCTATATTACTATAATCCTTCTCCTCTTTCCTGTTACTGATTTCCTTATCTTCTTATGACTAACTGTGGCTTGTATCTTACGATTTGTATTAATTGTTTTATTTAATATCCTAGTATGATTTGTGTTGATTTATTATTTAGTAACCTATGACTATCACTAAGTGTTGTATCTTATGATTACTGATAAATATATTTTATGATGATTATGATCATGATTTATCACTTTTTACTTGTCTGTACACTGAGAGCTTCTGCACTGGAGACAAATTCCTTGGCCAGTAAAGAATTATATTTTATTCTTTACTCCTATAAAATGTTTCAGAGGCATGACAAAAAATGCATTTGACTTACTTTATAAATTCCTATCAATCACAGCAAGAATCAACAAAATGTTATTCACCTAGACACATGAGGCCTAAAGAGTAACAGGATAAATTTCTTTTGCATTAAACTCAAAACTATGAATGTCTGAACAGCTTGGCAGAGTGAAGACCTATATAAAAATACAATGAAATTATGTTATAGAAAAATGTGAATAATTTTTTCTTTTTGACAGATCAACGATGTCAAAAACTCAGCAGTCAACTCAAAGGGCTACAGGAAGAGATCCTTGCAGAGATATTGCCTCATTAGTAGCTATATTAACTGAGGTAAAGTAACAATAGGGATCCAGTATGACAATAAATGGGAATATGCCAATGCCATCTAGGCAGACACAGAATATACCCTATGTATGTATGCATGTGTGAAAGTATAAATGACCATTCAAAGATGCGTTATAGAAGCAGATGAAGATTAGAAATCAAGCTCAGTATAATTAAGACAGAAATCGGCATTAGCTAAACTTGTTTCCCACAATATAACTGGTTGGGCAATTTCCCTTATTCCAGCAAGCAGAGTCAAAGTTGTAATGTGAGGTGCTGAAATCTAAAAATTTAGGGATTAATCCTGTTTCCTAAAAATGTATGCAGAAAGTGTGAGACTTTAAAAAAAATCTCTTGCTACTAAACAAATTAAATATATAGATCATTATATTAGATTTAAATTTTAGAAACATGCATAAGCTTGCATAAATATGGTTTATTTTGTCATGTGCAAAGGAAACCCAAACCTACAATTTAAATTTATTCATTAATAGAAATCATCTTTTCTGAATAATACAGCTATTAGTTTTTCTTCTTATGCATATTGGTTTGGAAAAGGGCAATCTAATGTGAAAAAACGTCATAAGGGGACCCTCTGATCCAATTTACCCATTCACATATTGCTGAATTTAAAGTAATAAAGAGAAGTGAGATGTGATTATGAAACTTGAAACATGTTATAAAAGTAGTCTTGCAGAGCTGTCAGAAATCTGCTTACATTTGTTTGGGTAGTATAAAAACCTATTAAGTTGCAATTCTGTGCAAGCTTAACAGGGATCACGTTGCGCTAAGTAAGTAGAATTTACTTCCATGTGAGCATTCACCAAACCGAGTAGTAAATATAATACAAGCTTTTATTTAACAGAACCAGACTAGCAATAAGAGTTTGTTTACTGAAGAAAATATTTTAAAAGGAAGCAAAAGTTTGTAAGTATCTCGTTTTACTTAAAAGAAATCCTGCAATTGGAAGGAATGACCTATGTATTTAGATTAATATTAATTGGTTGGGAATCTGTGCCAGGAATTTTGTGATACAGTATATAGGATCTTTTTCCATTCATCTATATGATTTCATGATCTAAAATGGACAGCTAACATCAAAAACATCATCAAAAAAGGACAACAAAGAATGTTCTTTCTGCGCCAACTCAGTAAGCTCAAACTGCCCAAGGAGCTGCTGATTCAGTTCTACAGAGGAATTATTGAGTCTGTCATTTGCACCTCTATAACTGTCTGGTTCGGTTCTGCAACCCAACAAGAAAGACACAGACTTCAGAGGACAATTAGAATTGCAGAAAAAATAATTGCTACCAACCTGCCTTCCATTGAGGACCTGTATACTGCACGAATCAAGAAGAGGGCCGTGAAAATATTTACAGATCCCTCACATCCAGGACATAAACTGTTTCAACTCCTACCCTCAAAACGACGCTATAGAGCACTGCACACCAGAACAACAAGACACAAGAACAGTTTTTTCCCGAAGGCCATCACTCTGCTAAACAAATAATTCCCTCAACACTGTCAAACTATTTACTAAATCGGCACTACTATTAATCTCATCGTTCCCATCACCAATCTCTTTCTATTTATGACTGTATGACTATAACTTTGTTGCTGGCAATCCTTATGATTTATATTGATATATTGACTATCATTTGTATTGTAAATGTTGTACCTTGATGAACGTATCTTTTCTTTTATGTACACTGAGAGCTTATGCACCAAGACAAATTCCTTGTGTGTCCAATCACACTTGGCCAATAAAAAATTCTATTCTATTCTATTCTATTCTATTCTATTCTATTCTATTCTATTCTATTCTATTCTATTCTATTCTATTCTATTCTATGTAGTTTCTGTCTACATAAAATAGCTGCGATTGTAAGACTGGTGTTCACTTCTGCCCATGCTTGCAACCCACGTGGTAAAATGAAAGTGTCCGTTGTATAGCTTCCCATTTTTTTCCTAAACATTATTTACTGCATGGTTTTACATTAAGAAATGTTTATGCCAAGAAGGAAGAACTGAATCGAACCACAGAGCAGTTCAGGAGACTTGATAGTCAAGGCAAGATGATATCAGAGGCAAAGCTAAAATCCCAATTTCAAAAAATATGAAATAAATATCTCCTTTATTTTAATAGCGTATGCAAATAATCTTCTTCAATCTACACATCAGTGTAGTTCAGGGATGAAATCCAGCAGGTTCTGACAGGTTCTGGAGAAACAGTAGCGGAAATTAGGAGCAGTTTGGAGAACCGGCAAATACCACCTCTGGCTGGCCCCAGAGTGGTGTGGGAATGGAGATTTTGCAATATCCTTCCCCCAGGAGTGGGGAGGGAATGGAGATTTTGCAGTATCCTTTCCCTGGAGTGGGGTGGGAATGAAGATTTTGCCACGCCCACCAAGCCACGCCCACCAAGCCACACCCTACCCACTAAGCTCACAGAACCCATAGTAAAAAAATTTGGATTTCACCACTGGTGTAGCTACAATATTTTCATTTCTTGTATAAAATTGTAAAGCTGTATATCTAAGCATGTGTGTATGTAATAATATTTATAATCCTAACTAATTTCTAAACAAGAATATTCAGACTCTACACATGCTGCTAGGCCACATTGCTTCCTTCAGCTGCACGGTTTAATATATTCAGCTTGCTCTATTCATTAGAGGAACAAGACATTTCTGTAGGAATTGGAATATCTATCTATCTATCTATCTATCTATCTATCTATCTATCTATCTATCTATCTATCTATCTATCTATCTATCTATTATGTGCATCAATATTACCTGATACTTTCTTTGGTTCCTGTCTTTTGCTGATATGGAAAAGTATCAATAATAACAAAATAAGAACCATCTAGAATAGAATTGGACTTGCATAGCAGTGATTGGGACACTATAAGTTTAATTGTTGCTATCATGAATTCCTTCTTAAAGGTGATTATGAAAAGATAAGGGACATCCTTTTAAAATGAAGGCTGTTCTGAAGTCAGAAATCATCACCTTTGTAAAATGTTATAAGAAAAAGGCCATCTCTTTTGTTAAGTCAAATTCTAGCAACTTTGACTTCCCAGGAAGTCAACCTATTTACTTGAAAACTGATTTTAAAGAATGAGACATCTCTTAAAGAGCAGCTCTTTATCTACTAAGAACTGAGTGGATGAAGACTGGTCCAGAAAGGAAAGAGGCTTAACTTGGGGCCTAGTGTTTATGTAGTGCTTCTGAGCCTTAGTAGAAGTTTATGGACTTCAACTTCCAGAATTCCCCCACCATCAAGTTGGCTCAGGAATTCTGAAAGCTGAAGTCTACATATCTTAAAGTTACTGAGGCTAACTAATAAATGAGGTTTAAGACATTCTGCTTTCCCCAGCAAAGTTTGGGCCATGCCAGATTGGCACATCTGGCATGGGGAGACTTGCCAATTACCCAGCATCACCTTTAGCTTAAAGCTATATTTTATCTTCACTTTAACATGTGATGACTCTGATATTTTTAAATAATATTTCAATGTTTTGAGCTCCAAAATAAACTTTAAATTCCAACGCAAGATGGCGTGACTCAAAGAGAGATAGGTTTACTATGATCTAAGATAGATGGTCAGTGTAAATAGCTTTTCTAAACCATTCCTGTTTTGGATGACTGGTGCCAACCAAAACCATAACAGCACTGCATAGTATAACTTCTAAGAACTTTTAAGTTTATAGAGTTCTCTTCTAATAGCATTAAAAGAATCATGCAACTGTAATCAATTTCCAGAATCCCTTATGAAATAAATGCAATCATTTGTTCTGCTTTTCTAAGAAAGTATCACATTGATTCTGACCCTTATAATAATTCATTAAACTTGTATGCCACCCAACTCTCAATGATTCTGGACAGATTTCATTTCATTATCCTTTTTCTTACCGGTTTAAATCTATGTGCACTCCTAGAACAATAGTTAAAACGACCTCACTTGCCCTGTAACAGGGCTTAAAATCAGTGAGACTTATTTCTAAGAGCTAATGCTGGTTATTTTCCAAATGGCACTGAAAACCTATATAGTAGTTCTATATAATAGTCTATTGTTGTGTCTGTCTAATCTTGTTGAAGTTGAATAAAAATTAATAGTCCTTTTACACCAGAATTGAATTATTTCTATAGTTGGTACCTTAAATATCTTTGCAGTTTATTCAAAGGCAAACTTATAATAAAAACTGGTTTCTAGATTCCCATTTGATTCAGATCATGGAATAAGTTTTAAACAGTTCTTGCAAGGATTACTAATTCTGATTAAATTAGTTCATACTATATACAAAATGTAGCAGTCCCAGGTTATTTTCAGCCACGTATTTCACAACCGGTACTAGCTATCTAGTCTTGTTTTAGCACTGGAAGAGAGAAAAGTACTATAACTCTTCCCTTTCACTATACCTGTTCTAATTCTATTCACAGTACCCCAAGACCATTCAGATTAATTTTTATAAACCCTATTTCTCTGAAACAAAATAATTAATGTTTATTACTTCAAATGGAGAGAGTCAGTTTAGTGTAGTGGTTAAAGCATCAGGCTAGAAACCAAGAGATCATGATTTCTAGTCCTACCTTATGTGCAAAACCAGTTGGATGACCTTGGGCCAATCACTCTTCCACAGCCCTAGGAAGAAGGCAATGACAAACAACTTCTAAAAAACCTTGCCAGACTTACTTAAGTAATTGCTAGGAATTAATACTGACTTGAAGAAACAACTTCCCTCTCTGGATGGATGCTTTTTGTTGAGTAATTGCAGTGAATATTGCTATTTCCTAATGTTGATTTAAATAATTGCTCCAGTCTACCCATGCAGCACAGGAAAATGTGAAACTTGTCTAATTTTGGACAAAAAAGGGACAAAGAACAGAAAACAACTGCATTTTCATTTTGGTTTCAAGGGATTTCTAGAAAAAAGAAGAGGGAAATTAAAGGATAGATCTATTCATCTTCTGGGTTGTGAATCTAGCTTTCCATTCTTTTCTGAGTACCCAATCTATAGAGGTAAAATGTATCCAACAATATAATATATACCAATAAATTAATATCTCAGGCTGCAAAATGTTGTCCCCCAATATTTTGAAAGGGTTGTGGGAATGGACTCTAGATTGTTTGAAATCTGTTAACGTTTAATGCATTAAAAACTAGTGTTAACTAATATTCATTGATTTGGTACAGAATTTCGGCAGGATAGTTTAAAAGAGCTGAATCTTCAGCTCAATTTTACCAACTGATTGAAATAATATTTTTTTTGCGCAAACATATCGTCTTATCTTTAGATTGGAAAATTCCCTGTTCTAGCAACTTACATTACTGTAAGATGAATACAGTACAGGTAGTCCTCATCTTACAACTATTTGTTTAGCAACCGTTCAAAGTTACAACCGCACTGAAAAAGTAACTTCTGATCATAGAGGTAGTCCTCACACTTACCAATATTTCAGCATCCCCACGGTCATGTGATCAATATTTGGATACATGACAACTGGCATGTATTTATGGTATTTTCAGCATTCTGGGTCATATCATTGCCACTTGTGACCTTCCCATTTGCCTTCTGACAGACAAAGTCGATGTGGGAAGCCAGATTTGCTTAACAACCCGAGTGATTCACTTAACAACCATGGCAATAAAGGTTGTAAAATCAGGCACCACTTTGCTTAGCAGTGGAAGTTCTGGTCTCGGTTGTGGTTGTAAGTCAAGGACTATTTGTATGGCAAAATTATTTCAGCCTCAACATTTTGTATGTTCAGAATAAAAGCTATAGTAACTTCCAAGTTGGGCAAAATTTCTAATCATTTTATACAGAAATTTTAAATTAATCTCTTTTATTACTTGGTTGTAGTGTTGTATTCAAATCAAATAGTTATATTTAAAATGTTGATTATCAATTCCAGAAATAGGATAATCAAACCTACTGAATTACCTGTTGCCTTACATTACAGAAAACCAATGATACTCCATGCAGTGTGTAATAAGATTGCTGGGTTAGCTATTTAGCAGACAAGGCAAGGGTTCAAGTAATGTCTGCTATAGCAGAGAAGAATTTCTGTATTCTTGTTTTCTAGTTAATGGCTAAATATATGATTTTAGCAGTGGGGTATTAGAATAGTAATCTTTCAACAGATGTTGAAACCATTTGTAGAAATCTTTGCTTGTCATTATGTTGTAGAGCAATTTGTGCTGGCTCAGGAATCTCAGTCTTAATTCATTTACATGGAAAAATAAACACACCAAACATCTTTGTAATAGCATGCCTACACTTACAAGACAATATTCATATACACCAGCCTACCAGCAGTAGAGCTTTAAAAATCCATGCATACTTGCAATAATTTCTAGCAAAAGCAACTGACATGGTTCAAAGCAATAATCTTTACTTGACTTACCAATTATGTGAATTGTCAGAGGGATTTTCATAAATACCAGGAAAACTGATGCTCTGATTGCTATAATTATGACACTGAGAGCTTTCATGTTCCACTTCATTTGCTAAACCAGAGGCATTTTGTCCACCTGCATCAGAAAAGTTCTCTGCCTCTCTTCCCATTGCTAAAAATTCACTCTCTGGCACAGAACTGATGTTCAGGTTGGTTAGCATATCTGTCAATAAGGGGGCAGATTCACGGCTTCCAGTTTCTTCTGTTTCTGAATCTGAAAAATACAGACATCAGTGACATACAAAAATATAAAGGTGATGCTCTGTACCCCAATTATTGCTTAAGATGGAGAATGATTCCAAAGAGCTTTTATACCAATTCCTCTTTTCATCTGGGAAATTCCATGTTATTTCCTTGTTCGCATTATTTTGATATTTCAGGTGAAATTCAACAGTAAAGAAGGAAAAACAATGAGTGGTCATTTAATAACAGACACTTTGAATAGGAATCTCCATGAAATTTAATATATAACCGACAGTTGCTTGGTAGATAGATGGACAGCACATGAATTTAGTAAATAAACAATATAACCCAGAGCCAATAGAAGAGAAATAAATTGTTTCAATAAAGTAAATGGTTTTTAAAAACCCTTTAGAAAATTTTTATAAAGATCCCAGACGTATCTTAAATAAAGCATCCATTGTAGATGTGTACATTTTACAAATATGATAAATTGTGTATGTACTTTAATTACGCATGTATTAATGTAGTCCAGTATATACATATTCTCGTTGGAAATGTTCCAAAGAACTTGTGTGGGAGTTTCAGGAATATTTTGCCTGCCTAGCACTGAGGAAAAAAAGAACTAAGCTTTCTTTTAATGAAAATGATGCATAGAAGCCATAATTTAAATAAGTAACAGAAATAGATATGATGCTTCTTAGCTTTTAGATGTTAACAGCATGTTCTGCTATATGAAAATTTTCTAGTCTTTCTTTCCATCAAAATTATTTCAGTTATTTCAGAATTTCTTTTAAAAATTATTTCCCTCAAAGACTCCAAACTTACCTTCAGGGACCCAAAGAAATGCGCTGGATGCTACAGCCCCCAAATCATTTTCAGCAATACATAGATATATTCCAGAGTCTTCAGGGAAAGCTTCTGTTATTACCAAAGAACAAACTTCCTCTGAGAAAAGAAAAAAGGTAATGAGATAATAAATACTGCAAATATATAATAAATAAATGCATAAGCACAATATTATAGCCCACTCATGTTAGTAGGAACTGATTTTTTCATAAATTTACAATATATTACTATAAAGAGACCAGTTATTATTTATTATTTTATTTATTATTTATTTATTTGTCAAACACAACAGTATATATAAGTATAAGCATGAAATAATCATACGAATTGGATACAATCAAAGGGAACATTAGGAGAGGAACGTTAGGCACGCTGGTGCTCTTATGCACGCCCCTTACAGACCTCTTAGGAATGGGGTGAGGTCAATGGTAGATAGTCTTTGGTTGAAGCTTTGGTGATTTTGGGAAGAGACCACAGTGTCAGGTAGTGCGTTCCAGGCATTAACAACTCTGTTTCTAAAGTCATATTTTCTGCAATCAAGATTGGAGCTGTTCACATTAAGTTTAAATCTATTGTGTGCTCATGTATTGTTGGGATTGAAGCTGAAGTAGTCTTCGACAGGAAGGACGTTGTAGCTGATGATTTTATGAGTTATACTCAGGTCATGCCAAAGGCGGCGGAGTTCTAAATTTTCTAAAGCCAGGATTTCAAGTCTGGTGGCATAAGGTATTTTGTTGTGAACAGAGCTCTTGTAAAATATTTTTGGACATGCTCAATTGTATTAATTGTATAATTATATAATTGTATTAATGTCTGAAATGAAATGTCCCCGATGAAACACAAAAGCTCACTACCTAAGTAGGTGAGCCTTATAAATTATGTTCCTAATTCACACCTAGAATGCTACAGAATGTAAGATTAAAAAAAAAGTTGGGGGAGGGGAGGAGGAGAACAGCTAAAAGTAATCAGCACAATGACTTACACAGTGGGAAGTGCTTTTAATGATGGGGTAGTAGCGTGCACCCAGTGCATTCAAACAATGCATCAAAGACCTGGAAATCCAACAAGATCTAGCTTTTCTTCCCAAGAATGTTTTTTTTTTTGAGCAATCAAACTCCCCCTTTTAAAGCAATATTTATATTGAATAATTGTTCCCAAAATCCAAAGGGCATTAAACTTAGTGCGCTGCAAATGCAGTTCCCACAGCAGTTTTGGAGGGCTGATACAAAAAACAAAAACAAAAAAACCCACTATGAGCTGAAATTATGCCCTTGTGGAGAAGGGGCCATCGAAGCTACAGCTCATGTCCTGCTACATTGCATCTTCTATAGAGATTCACGGTCTCAATTTGTAACACCTCACCTAATAAAACGCTCGAGAAATATTGATTTTGTTTAGCTGTAACGACTGTTATCAGATAAGCATCTTCATCATTATTACTGTTTTTAATGCTTTTATTTGTAATGCTGGTCTGTAACTGTAATAAAAAAATTGGTTGAATAGAGCAAAACTGCCAAATGCATTATCATATGCCCAAAAAACAGCAATTATGGTAGTATTTGTTTGAACAAATACTACCGTAAGTGCCCTAGCAACAGAATTGAATCTATCACTGGATAGATTTGTCTTAGTGAATACAAAGAATTCTGAATTTAGTACAAACAGTCCTTGTTTAGTAACTCTCCTTTAGTTACAATAGTGATGAAAAGATTACTTTACAAGCAGTTTCTCTCCCCCCCCCAGCCTTCGCAAAGAAAGCCTTCCCAAAATCCCCAAAGCTTCAACCAAAAACTGTCTACTATTGACCTCACCCCATTCCTAAGAGGACTGTAAGGGGTGTGCATAAGAGCACAAGCGTGCCTACCGTTCCTGTCCTATTGTTTCCTTTCGTTATATCCAATTAATATAGTTATTACATACTCATATATATGCTTATATATTGTATAGTTATTTCATGCTTATGCTTATATATACTCTGTGACAAAATAAATAAATAAATAAGCTGAGCTGTTGGTTCCAGTGGCGATCACTAAATGAGGGTTACCTGCAGAGTACCAAATCAAGATTGCAAAACCCCAAACAACCACAAGATGCCAGAAAACAAGCCCTTTGATGATATCTATTGTAGTAATTTTCATAGATAAATCTGGTAGCCCTAACTTCATAGAAAGTTGAAGGCAGCTAAGTGCAGATTTGAGAGTGGATTTATTAAAATCAGTGGGGACTAATTGCCAAGCAAATATCTAAGACTGAGCTAGAAGCAATCCTTCTATAGTGTAGTAAGAACTTATTAGCTGGATATTATTGTTTAACCCTTTGCCCCTTGAAACCTGCTGAATTTTTCATGGGTTATGAGGACAACATACAACTTGCTAAATTCTTTTTTTCACATCCAGCTACAAGGTTCTGTGCACAGTGGCACAGGGTCGGGGACTTGCATGTGTCTGTCTTGAACTAGGCCTTGCTAAGTTCATTGGCTGGATTCTGATGTTGGGTTATGTTCCCAGTTCTTTGCAACTTTTCATTTAAAAGTACTTACCAGGGACCATAGATGAGCATGCCTCTGTTAAAGATAGAAAGAGACAGAGGATTTAATTGTGAACAATTATTTTGTGGAGTCAGAAAGTGAAAATGTCAAACTGCTCAAAGACACACAGAGCTGCAGATCACACGAGTCACAGACCTTACCCATCCGCTGATCCCCACTCACTAAGGCCCAGGTGATGACATTGATTCTGTCCCCTTCAGACCTACATGCAACTATTAAAAGGGGCTAGAATTCTGCCCCATTTGCTTCTGAGCATCCTGCCTTGCAAATCATATTAAATCTTGAAATAACATATTGACATTACAAAT
The DNA here is from genome assembly GCF_028640845.1 of Ahaetulla prasina. Lineage (NCBI taxonomy): Eukaryota > Metazoa > Chordata > Lepidosauria > Squamata > Colubridae > Ahaetulla > Ahaetulla prasina. Next base: position 92,960,830 of record NC_080540.1, read on the forward strand.
CCATTTATCTGAATTCTGCATTGATTCCCATAGCAGCATGCAGTAGGGCCACCGAACCTTTTTCTGAACAGCCATTTTGCTGTTTACTTATAAACTGCTTTTCATCTCAGTTGGGGAAAATACTGTTATGATAAAGCATAAAACAGCCAGAAAGGATAGAATGAGCCTCAGAACAATTCTGTGGTTAATTTTCTTTAAAAAAAAGAAGAAGCAGAAGCTATATTGTATTTCATATTTTTTACTTTAGGTAAGCCTTTGAGGTTAATTCAATCCTGCCCAAATAGTGGACTTTGAATCATAAGAATTATGTAAATAGACTTTTTATTTCTAATAGTGTGTGCAATGGAAACTATGAGACCTAATTAACTAATAAGGTTATTACGTTAGAGTTGAATCAGTAATTGGTTTTGCCGTTCTGTCTGCTTTTGAGCATCTTGTATAAATCTGGTTAGCTACTATGTGACCCACAATAATTAAATATTGAATCTATTATTTTTCAGACCCACAAAAGGCAGAATGAGGCAGGAATAGGTCTATATGTAATGCCCACCATAGCAAACGCAGCACTAAGATGTCTGGATATTGCAATACTTCTGTTTTTGGAGTTCCAAGAATTAAATGGGTTTTTTCAGATGATCCTAACAAATACTGTAAAATATGTAAATATATATGTTAACATGAAACTCTCAAACCTAGTAAACACATAGTAAGGGTAGCCTTATTGATATGAATCCCCACCTGTGAATGGAAACTTTGGATAATTTCAGTGGAATGTCTGTCGTATTAAGAGACATTTGAGATGAAGTATGGATTCGGTACAAATGCTGTCTGGAATGTCATACAAGCTTTGCGTTCCATGCTAATCACCTTATTGGTTTTTAATCTGTTCTACATGTTACCTAATACAACACATTTGTTTTTATTTTAATGCCTGATCTGTGGTCAATCCTTTGCTTTGCCAATCCCCTTCCTGTTACCTCTGTGTCCGCTTTACATATCTTACTGAAAACAGATGAATTCAAAAGGCATGTGTTATTGGAAAAAAACTGGAACACTTAATTGTTGGACAAATTCAGTCCTGGGTTCCTATTCCATTTATCTCATCTCATTTACATTTTCAACAAAAGATTGCTGGGTTTGTTTGTTTTTTAGTCTTTATACCAGGATAATTTTTTCTTAATACTTTTATACTGGAATATCCAGGGTACACCATGCTTAAATCAATTAACTTTTCAGAAGATATGCTTATAATTTTATTGTTATTTTTCTTTGTGTCATGTGAAAATTAACCTGTTTGATGATGCAGAATTATCTGATTTTCTTGAAAATCCTGTCCAATTCCAAAAGTTGGTTAATGTTCTTCAGAGAATAATTAAATCTTGGTCAAGTTTACATGTAATATTAATCCACAGTTCAGTTACTTTATTTTTGCTTTACTGTCATATTGGCAGTCTATTTTAAGAAAGCAGCTATATACAAATCAGTGATGCACACATCATAAAAAGCCAAAAAACAAACAAAACTGCATTATAGATTAACTTTATGTGTGAGGATGGAGAATGCCTAGCTGTTGTCAGGCCACATTTCCTCCATATCAGCATTCTCTCTTTCTCCCCCTCCTCCCCCCACATCTCTCTCTCTCACACACACAAACAATAGCTTTTAATATTTATTTGCCCTCCATTTATTGGCTGCTGCTTACCTTAAGTTCAGGGCAAGGCTGAACATGACTCAGTTATATGTTTCTTTTATTAGATGTTACAGATGAAAACACATGGGAAAGATGTGGCTCAGCAGCAACACAGTTGTCATTAGACAGCAGTTGGTGCATGTGTTTAAAAAAGAATTCATCCCACTTCAAATTAGCTAATTTAGTTTGAGGAAAAATATATATTGTAGAAATTGGCAGCTGCAGCTCATCATAGAAACTTGAATATGCACAAATGCTCTATGTCATTTCTCTCCCAGGGAGGAGAATGCTGTGTTTTGAGTATCTCTTTGAACAGATCTCTCCAATCACAGTCATGATTCATGTTCCTCAAAAGGAAACACACCAATGTCTGCAGTTCAGAAAGAGTTTCAACATGGGGTAATGGGTGAATTAACCCTTCACAACTTAAATAAAATATTGGCCAAGAAGGTTCATCTGTACTTCAGCATACTTTTAGTTGCCATATCCAGATTTAGAAGGTCTTCAACTCGCCATAACCAACTTACCATGGCCAACTCACTGCAGCCAACTCGCCACGGCCAACTCACTGCAGCCCACTCACCACAAGACAACTTGCCATGGGACCAGAGTTACACTAATATCAAAGAAATAGTGGCACAGAATCATTAAAGAAAGGATGCCAAAGGAGGGACAAAATGAAATATGAATGACAAAAATTAGAATAATTTTAAAAACTATTTTAAATAATTAAATTGAATTGTTGAATTGTCCTGCAGTGAATTGTCCTGTGGCCAGTTGGCCATGGTGCGTTGGCTGTGGTGAATTGCCCCATTCCGATACTCCCCAAGCCCTTCCCTCATCTGTACTGTATTGGGGTCAAACAAGGAAGACCAGGTTCTTACAATTCAAACAGGTATATCTTCTTTTTCCTTCCTTCTGAATTACATTTGATAGATTACAGTTTGTAAAACAGAAGTTGTCCCACTGTTGGAAGGCTTTTAAAGAACAAAAATGCCTACTTTTTCTTAATATGCGGAAGTCTGCAGAATCTATGATTTGGTTGCACTCTCTGTACCAGCGAACCTGAAGAGGGGCGGAGGCTCTTATTCGACACTCAAACACCACCAATTGGCCTTTAGTAGCTGTAATATTTTGTGGGCTCTGAAAGATGACCAAAAACATAACATTAAATTTATACAGTTAAAGGTGCTATGCATAGAACAAACTCCTGAATACCAACTCTCTTGTTTCCAAGTGAGCAATTACAACAGTTTCCCACAAACTTGAATTTCTTGGTCTATCCTATATTTATAGTCAGATTCATATCTTACGTTTCTTCTAAGAAAAGGAAATGTGCTGAGAGTAGTCTACATAGAATTTCTTCCTCCATTCCTCCCCTAAGGGTGGAGTGGGTTGAGAGAGGATGACAAGCCCAAAGTCAATGTGAGCTTCCATGGTTGAGGGTAGACAAGAATCTCAGTGTTCCCATTCTAGCTCTAATACTTTATCACTTCATCATACTGTTTCACACTCCCATAATCCTTAGCAAGCAATGATTTTGGAATTATGCTAATACCCAAAAGGATTTTCCTCTCCAGTGATTAAAGTAGGAAGCCAAAAACTGGGGGCTGTGAGTTCTATTCCATATTGGACACAAAGCCAGCTGGGTGGTGGTGTGGCCCACCAGCGGCTAGCAGAGCTGGCAGCAGATTTGGGCAGTGAGGAGGTTGGGGAGGAACATGGGCCAGTCCTGGAGTCTGGGGAAGGCTCAGATGAGGGCTCTGCATCAAAGGCAGAGAGGGCCAGGGCCATCTGGTAGTTATGTGCTACCTCCAGAATCTGACATCAGCAAGGCAGAAGAACAGTGTGAGCCTGTGCAGAGCTGCCAGAAGGCAGGAACAATTAAGGGGGGGAAAAAGGTGACTCGGGAGTAAGGCTTGGAGGGGGTTGACCCCCCCCATAAGACATAAAAGAGGAGCAAACAGACGTGAGCCTTTGCCGGAAGCAATTAGTTCATATAGTCAATTCAAGCTCTGAGAAGTCCGTTTGACTCTGTGCTCCGTTTGGCCCTGCAAAACTAATTGACAATTAGGTCTCTGGCAGCGTTTAAAGGGAGATAAAGGTGGGTGCTTATCAACATTACTTTAAAAGATTGTGTCAACTCGAGCAGACATCTGTCGGAATCTTCACAGACTGTTTGTGAATCATCACGGGCTGTGAATGAACATAATTCATACTTTCTCAATAAAAGAGGTTGTTGGGACTAAGATTGTGATATATGCTTTCTCAGGAAGCCTAGGTCAGAACAGGTGGCCTTTGGGTGACACACACTCTCAGCCCTAGGAGGCACACAATGGCAAACCACTTCCAAAAAATCTTGCGAAGAACACTGTAGGGACTTGTCCAGCCAGTTGCCAGGAGTCAATACTGACTTGAATGGAAATGGCTTCCTGTAGTCTTTCGGGTGCGCTTCAAGTTCCTGGTTACCACCTTTAAAGCGCTCCATGGCTTAGGACCCGGGTACTTAGGAGACCGCCTGCTGTTACCTTATGCCTCCCATCGACCCGTACGCTCTCACAGAGAGGGCCTTCTCAGGGTGCCGTCCACCAAACAATGTCGGCTGGCGGCCCCAGGAGTAGGGCCTTCTCTGTGGGAGCACCGACACTCTGGAACGAACTCCCCCCTGGCTTACGTCAAGTGCCTGATCTTCGGACCTTTCGTCGTGAGCTAAAAACATATTTATTCATTCAAGCAGGACTGGCATAAATAGTGGATTTTAAATTGGGGTTTTAGTAATATTTTAAATTTTTAAATCTTTTAAATTACCGGCCGTCTAGTAATAGTTTATCTTAATTTCTTTTAATTGTATATATTCTGTATTTTATTCTGGCTGTACACCGCCCTGAGTCCTTCGGGAGAAGGGCGGTATAAAAATTTAATAAAATAAATAAAAAATAAATAAATAAATAAATAAATATTTTTTAACACTCAACTGTGCCTTTTACTTCAAAGATGAACATGTCTGATTATTAGATTTATTATATTTGGGCTGCAAAAACCTAGAAGACCACTAGAGGCGAAGGCCAAGAGTTGAGTTTTCTGCACATATTTTCTGCTTCTTAGGTGATTGTGTGGATGCTTGCAGTCCAGATACAGAAGGCCTATTACAGAAGGCCTACTGGAGCCTGTTTTCAAGTAGTGACAGATGGAAAGGAAAATAAGAACATTTCCATCTAAGTAGCAATGGTGTCTGCACATACCACAGGGAGATTTTTGAATCTAACTTAACACTGAGATTATATCTCTTACCTTTATGAACACAGGAGCTGCTTCATAGGCAGATCCAATCATTTGGGAAGGGTTCTGCATCTATAAAAGAAATGAAATATGCTGCAATCACAACGCATACTGTGCAAGACTTTGATGGCTATATATTCCCATTTACAGATAAATATAAAAAACTTTTTGAGATTGCTGTACTAGATTATGATGGAAGTCTTTTTGTGAACCTTTATTTAGTACTTTATGGAAACTAATCCCTTTAGCTAGTTTACAAAATTATTTAAAAGAATATATATAACAACAATTGTCATATTGAAGTCCTTCTCTGTGGGGGCTCCCACACTTTGGAACGAACTTCCCCCGGGCTTACGCCAAATACCTGACCTTCAGACCTTCCGCCGCGAACTGAAGACACATCTTTTCATTCGGGCTGGCTTAAATTTTGAATTTTAAATTTTAGATTACTTAAATTTTTTCGTTTTTAATTTTTTTACTAATTTTAAATGGGGTTTTGGTTTTTATAAATTTTTAAAGTTCTAGGCTAATTATAATAAGTTTTTTAACTTGCATTTTAAATTGTATACTGTAGTGTCTGTATTTTATTGTTGCCTGTACACCGCCCTGAGTCCTTCGGGAGAAGGGCGTATAAAATTTAATAAATAAAAAATAAATAAATAAATAAATAAATATTTTTTAACACTCAACTGTGCCTTTTACTTCAAAGATGAACATGTCTGATTATTAGATTTATTATATTTGGGCTGCAAAAACCTAGAAGACCACTAGAGGCGAAGGCCAAGAGTTGAGTTTTCTGCACATATTTTCTGCTTCTTAGGTGATTGTGTGGATGCTTGCAGTCCAGATACAGAAGGCCTATTACAGAAGGCCTACTGGAGCCTGTTTTCAAGTAGTGACAGATGGAAAGGAAAATAAGAACATTTCCATCTAAGTAGCAATGGTGTCTGCACATACCACAGGGAGATTTTTGAATCTAACTTAACACTGAGATTATATCTCTTACCTTTATGAACACAGGAGCTGCTTCATAGGCAGATCCAATCATTTGGGAAGGGTTCTGCATCTATAAAAGAAATGAAATATGCTGCAATCACAACGCATACTGTGCAAGACTTTGATGGCTATATATTCCCATTTACAGATAAATATAAAAAACTTTTTGAGATTGCTGTACTAGATTATGATGGAAGTCTTTTTGTGAACCTTTATTTAGTACTTTATGGAAACTAATCCCTTTAGCTAGTTTACAAAATTATTTAAAAGAATATATATAACAACAATTGTCATATTGAAGTCCTTCTCTGTGGGGGCTCCCACACTTTGGAACGAACTTCCCCCGGGCTTACGCCAAATACCTGACCTTCAGACCTTCCGCCGCGAACTGAAGACACATCTTTTCATTCGCGCGGGGCTGGCTTAAATTTTAAATTTTAAATTTTAAATTACATAAATTTTATCGATTTTAAATTTTTTACTAATTTTAAATGGGGTTTTGGTTTTTATAAATTTTTAAAGTTCTAGGCTAATTATAATAAGTTTTTTAACTTGCATTTTAAATTGTATACTGTAGTGTCTGTATTTTATTGTTGCCTGTACACCGCCCTGAGTCCTTCGGGAGAAGGGCGGTATAAAAATCAAATAAATAATAATAATAATAATAATAATAATAATAATAATAATAATAATAATAATAATAATAATAATAATAATAATAATAATAATATATTTATAGCTATTCACTTGTGCCCTAGATCAGTGGCCCCCAACTTTTTGGGTATCAGGGACTGGTTCTGTGGTCAAAGGTTTTTCTGCAGATCGGAGGGAACGTTGTGATGACCCAGGACAAGGCACAAAGGCCACACAGCCAGCTAAGAGTTCAAACTCCCCTTTAATACTCCAAAATTCCCCAAATGCTCCCATGTTCTTGGCAAGTCCCAGAGCAAAGCGCATGCACACACACATGGCAGCCTCTGGCTGCGCGCAGTCCAGCAAAGCAAAGGAACAGGGAAATGAGTCTACCAACCAAGGAACAAACAATGAGCCCAAAAAGCAAGGAACAAGATTCCGAGTACACAAGGCAAGGAAGAAGCAAGCAGTCCTGCAAACTCCAAATGTCTTGAACGGCACATACAAAATTCTACAAATTCAGTGTTGGTTCCTGACAAACACCCTTCCCCACAGCTTTTCCTTAAATCTCAGTCTCCAGGTGTGGCTTGTGAAGAGGGGTGGGGCGCTCTCTTCCTGAGTTGTCAGGTCAGCCTGTGCTGTTCCTGCCTTCCCATTCTCTCTCAGGAGTGGGGCGGTCCTTGCTCATCCCCTGACTTCCGTTGCTCCTCATTTGCACTGCTTGCACTCATCTTCCCTCCCATTCTTCCCTGCTAACAGGACTGGGACCTCCCTGCCATCCCAGTCCTGAGGGACCCTGGGCTGCCTTGGCCTGCTCCTCTCCACATTACTATGAAGTCAACAAAGCTGAACCCCTCAATCTCCATCGGCTCCAGCCCCGGCTCATTCTCCTCCGCAGATTCAGGCTCCAATGGGGGCATGACAGGCATGGTTTCACATGCTGCCTGCATCCCACAGATGGGGCTTCACTTGTTTGCGTGCACCAGTTGCTGGCATGCCGTGGATGAGTGCTGGTCCATGGACAAGGGGTTGGTGACCCTTTCCTTAGATATACCAGTACAAACAGCTTTAAGTAGCCTTGGGTACCAAACTGAAAGATATGCAAAGCTTAGCCCAGTTGTTTGGCATTTGCTCAATCTATCATCTGTAGAAATTTTTGATGTAAACAAAACAAAATAGGAAGGTAGTACAACCTTTAATATCTTCCTCCAAAATTCTACTGATAATTTGACTTCTACCTTTAAAAGTTAATTTGCTTTGTATAAATGAAAACTGTTCCTTTTTCATAAACAGAGTAATATTTGTTTCAGATTAAAATATATTTCAGATTTTAAAAAAATTATTTGAATTGATTTTACAACAATAATAAGGAAGTCGCAGAAGATTAATTTCACAACTGAATAAACTTCCTTTACTTCTAACCTAGCATTATGTTCTGTTCAAACTCTTGCCAGTATAACATACAGAGAGTGTTTAACCAACCCCAAAATATCCTGTTTTAACTAATACAGATATTTTAATATCTGTATGACACCTCCATTCCTAAATTGTCAATCTGTCGTTACCTAACATAACAAAGATTAATGAAATTACATGCTGTAAAACCTAGGAGAGAGTATATGTGGGCTAATTCTTAAGTTAACTGTGTTTTCTGTTAGCTATAAGACCTATTATAGTTTGAATTTTTGCAGTCCTGCATAAGCTATGTGTAATGTATCTTTAAATGGTTTTGGCGGGAAACAAGCACGTTGCTGATTGGTTAAAGCCGCCGGTAGAACTGTATATAAGGAGAGGTTTTTCCCCAGCCTGGTTGCTGGGTTCACCATATATTAAAGAGCTGTTGTCACTACCCTGGTCTCCAGCCTCGTTACTTCCCGAACTTAACACTGGCGACGAAGGTGGGATCTCGAGGCTAAGAGCACCAGGAACGAGCTGAACGCACGGAGAACCGAACCCAGCAAACTCAGGGCAGAAACGCGGAGATGGCCAGCTACACTCCGCCCGCACCGTTTGACCCAGCCAGGGAGAAATGGGGAACGTACATGACCCGTTTCGAAAGCTTCCTAGAAGCAAACGAACTGCAAGGAGTTCCAGACAACCGCAAAAGGGCATATTTCCTGAGCCACTGCGGTCCTGAGGTCATCGACATTGCGGAAGCCCTGGCAGAGCCAACGCCGGTACAATCGGTACCGTGGCAAACTCTGCAAAATCTATTGAAGAACCATTTCGCGCCAACACCGTCCAAATACGTACGGCGTTTTGAATTTGGGGAGCGCAGACAGCAAGAGGGCGAATCCATCAGCGATTACATGGCCGCCCTGCGAAAAGCCTCCAAGGACTGTGGGTACCGAGACTTGGATGAGGAACTGTTAGAGCAACTCATCCGTGGGGTCAGAGACATGCGTTTGCGGAGGCGGCTGCTATCAAAAAGCAATCTAACGCTGGCAAACGCTCTGGACGAAGCCAGAGCTCATGAGATGTCCACCCAAGCGGCGGAAACCCTGCAAAAGCCACTCTCGCCAACGGCGAGCACAAGCGCGAAATCAACCCCGGTCCATAATGAAGAAATCCAGCCCGAATCAGACGGCGAGGATGAGGAAGGAGTTTGCCTCACCGAGAGAAGGGGCAAAGAAGACCGGGATGAATGCGGAAGTTGCGGAGGGCAACACCAGGGTCAATGATGCAAGTTCAAGGACGCTACATGTCGGCGGTGCGAGAAGAAGGGGCACCTGGCTCAAGTCTGTCGAGCACCCCAACCTTCCCGCCGAAAATTCAAACCAACCAATCAGAGCGCGGGATCGGCAAGGCGACCCGCGATTGGTCAAAACAAAAAGGGCGCGAACTCAAATCGAACGACCGTGATCATAGGCCGTGCAGCAACCCGCGTCGAGAAGAAAATTTTCACTAAACCGAAAATCGAAGGAGTGCCGTGCCGACTAGAAGTGGACACCGGGTCAGCGATCACAATCATGTCCTGGGACACTTTTGCAAAAGCTTTGCCGAGAATCGCCAAACGCAAACTGCAAACACAACGGCTACGAGTGCACGACTACCAAGGGAATCGCATCCCTGTTCGAGGGACCACCTCCGTCCGCGTCGAGTACGGACCACACAAGAAGACCCTGCCCATCACGATAGTCGAAGGGACACTGCCAAGTCTGTTGGGACTAGACTGGTTCCATGCATTGGGCATGGGAGTGACTGGCATCTACAGAAGTGACTTTAACCTAAAAGACACACTCATGAACGAGTTCGAAGATGTCTTCAAGGACTGCCTGGGCAAGTACAAGGGGACCCCTATTTCCTTCAATTTAGACCCCCAGGTAGCCCCCATTAGGTTAAAGGCAAGGAGAGTCCCTTTTGCCCTTAAACCTAAGATTGACAAGGAGATAGACAAGCTCATCAGTCAGGGGATTCTGGTGCCAGTCGATCACGCAAAGTGGGAGACGCCAATCGTCACCCCAGTAAAACCAGATGGGTCAGTTAGAATCTGCGCTGACTACAAGGCGACGTTAAACAAAGCCTTGCAGAAAAGCGCTTACCCGGTCCCCGTGGTACAACACTTGCTGCACTCGCTGGGGCAAGGACACGTCTTTGCCAAGTTAGATTTGGCTCAAGCCTATCAACAACTACCCGTGAGGCCACCCCAGCCGAAGCCCAGACGATTGTGACTCACAGAGGTGCTTTCAAGTGTACCCGGTTACAGTTTGGGGTGAGTGTGGCACCTGGTCTATTCCAGAATTTAATGGAGCGACTTCTGCAAGGGCTCCCGGGGGTAGTCCCCTATTTCGATGATGTATTGATATCAGCCGAAAATTTAGAAGAATTGGGGGAGCGTTTGAGAAAAGTTCTGGGCATTTTCCGGTCAGCCGGTCTAAAGGTTAAAGTGAACAAATGCCAGATAGGGGTAGAATCCGTCGAGTTCTTGGGCTACAGAATAGACAAGGAGGGAATTCACCCCACTGAAAGCAAGGTCAGGGCAATACGAAAGGCTCCAGCGCCCAAAAACAAAACAGAGCTACAGGCATTCCTGGGTCTAGTGAATTTTTACGCGGTCTTTTTAAAAAATAAGGCAACCGTTGCCGAGCCGCTACATAAGTTACTGGGAAAGAATACTGCTTGGTCTTGGGGAAAGTCGGAAGCTAGGGCTTTCGAAGCAGTAAAAAACCTACTCTCGAGCGATAGCTTACTGGTTCAGTATCATAGCTCATTGCCATTGGTATTAGTCTGCGATGCTTCCCCTTACGGGGTGGGGGCTGTGCTCAGCCACAGGTTTCCAAATGGCACAGAAGCCCCAATAGCCTTCTACTCTAGAACGATGTCCTCGACAGAGAGGAACTATAGCCAGTTGGATAAGGAAGCGCTAGCTATTGTGTCAGGGGTAAAAAAGTTTCACGAGTACGTTTTTGGTAGAGACTTTGAAATTGTGACAGACCATAGACCACTGTTAGGGATACTGGCTGGCGACCGCCCAACGCCTGTGGCACTGTCGCCACGATTGACCCGATGGACTATCTTCTTAGCCGCCTATTCCTACAAACTGCAGCATCGGCCGGGAAAAGAGTTGGGGCATGCGGACGCATTAAGCAGATGCCCACTACCAGGAGCGATCGAAGACCCCACTCCGGGGACGCCCATACTGTTAATTGACTCTCTGGACTCTGGCCCAGTCACATCTAAGGAGGTGGCTCGGGCATCATACCGGGACATTACTTTGAGAACTGTACTCGGTTGGGTACAAAGAGGGTGGCCCGCTGCGCCGGGCGAGCGTTTTAAAGAATTTGTAAAAAAACGTGGGGAACTGTCGGCTCAAGGGGGGTGCCTGCTATGGGGGGATAGAGTGGTGATCCCAGAAAAATTGAGGAAAAGGGTGTTGGACCTCCTCCACGAGGGTCACCCAGGGATCGTTAGGATGAAGGGTTTAGCGAGAAGCTATGTGTGGTGGCCCTTAATGGACTCAGAAATTGCTGAAAGGGTAGGGAAATGCCAGGCCTGCCAGGAGTCCAGACCGCTACCCCCAACGGCCCCGGTTCGGGAATGGGAGAAACCCCAGGGCCCCTGGTCTAGAATACACATTGATTTTGCCGGCCCCTTCCACGGCCAAACCTTCCTGGTCGTAGTAGACGCCTACTCCAAATGGCTGGAAATCATTCTCATGAGATCCATGACAGCCGAGGCCGTGATCTCAGTCCTAAGGCACCTATTTGTAACCCATGGGTTGCCCGACACGCTAGTGTCCGATAACGGTCCGCAATTCACGGCAACCCAATTTGAAGAGTACTTGGCAGAGGAGGGCATCCGACATGCCCTCTCGGCGCCTTTCCACCCTGCGACGAATGGCCTTGCAGAGCGTTCCGGCCGGAGCGCTAAAGAGGCATTGTCCAGACTTAAGCCAGGCGACTGGCAAACAAAAATCGATGTTTTCCTGGCAGTCCAACACAGAACCCCCTGTGTCACAACCGGCAGAAGCCCAGCCGAATTGTTAATGGGCCGAAAGCTCAGGTGCCCCCTAGACCGTCTACATCCAAACTATACGCCGGAGGGTTACAAGGGGGAAATAGGAAAAACAAGAGAAATGGACATAGGCGACCGAGTGTGGGCACACAACTATGGTGAAGGCCCAACCTGGATAGCAGGACAAATCCTAAACAGAACAGGTCCCAAATCATACTTAGTAGAGTTAAGGGACGGCCGAGTATGGAGGCGCCACATAGACCAAATACGAAAACGCATAGCCGAACAATCTGAATTAATAGAAACGGGCCCTGACTACACAATGTTTGATTCCACAGCTGACTCAAACCCGGAGAACTCGCAGGACTTAGCTGAAATTCCGGAGGTCCAGCGACGCCCACAGGTTCCAGTAGAAAACAGCAGGGACGACTCTGCTAATAATCCAGGGCCGGATGGCCTAGAGAAGGAGCTGAGAGGAGCAAACAGCCCCTCCGGTCAGCTCGACCCACTCCCAGGGAATGTACTGCGCAGGTCCGAAAGAGTCAGGAGACGCCCAGTCTATTTGCGTGATTACGTTGAAAAATAATATGTAAATATCATGTAAATATGGGTAAAGTGTTTTCTAGGGGGAAGGAGTGTAATGTATCTTTAAATGGTTTTGGCGGGAAACAAGCACGTTGCTGATTGGTTAAAGCCGCCGGTAGAACTGTATATAAGGAGAGGTTTTTCCCCAGCCTGGTCGCTGGGTTCACCATATATTAAAGAGCTGTTGTCACTACCCTGGTCTCCAGCCTCGTTACTTCCCGAACTTAACACTATGCAACTTACAACAAGCAAAAACAGTCCTAGATTCTACTTAGCTATATTTAGCTCCTGCAAACTGCATGCCATTGGTAGTCAAATCCATAGCAAAAACTGCTACACCACTCAGCACAATATATACAGGTCCAAATCATGTACCCGTTTGTATGAAGACAGAAAACGTATTCAGATATTCTTTCAAGTTAATAAATGAGGTCTCTTGCTGATGACCATGAAGTAAACAAGATAAATCACTATAGAATTGAAAGCAGATACTTAATTGGATGTAGAACAGGTGTACTATATTTTGAAAGTATTCTAAACTTTTTTTGTTTGGTTAGCTTTGGCTTAACAAGGTATGTAACCACAACTGATTACATTTTATTTAGTAAACCCCGGTTAAATAGATCATGATTTAGTACAATCAACAACTTCTATGTTAAACTCCTGTCAATCAGTAGACTTGATAGATGGTTTGAGATAGGATATATTCACTTAACTTAATGTTACTTCTCTAGCCAAGCCAAATTGGTTGAAAGTGACTCAATTTATATAGGCATTGTGAGCTAACAACAACGATAATAATAGTGGAGCACTGTGGCAAAAGAAAGCAAAGATAGTAACAATAGTAATAGATGCTTTGGATACAATCCCAAAACAACTGGGGCACCACTGGAACACCATCGGCATTGACAAAATTGCCACCATCAATTACAAAATGTAGCTTCACTTGGAATAGCTTACATCCTGTGACATCTTTAATACCATAAAACAATAACATCTGCTTGTCCCAGTTCCCAGATCAAAATGCCAAGTACAGTCTAAACATCTGGCTGATTGTATACAACCAATCATAATAATAGTAATATATATTAAGATTGGGACAGTTTGGAATTACTATTAAATAAATAAGTATTATTTGTAGTGATGATTTGTACCAAATTCATCTTGCAGTACGTTGTAATACAAAAAAAAACTCTGTTAGAATCTCCAAGCATCAAAAGGGGTTATTTAAATGGCTCAAATTTGCGGGTAGTTTTTTAAGTAATAATACAGGGAAGACATTATTACTAAGTAATCAGTGTAAGAAAGAAAACTTCATTGTACAGCAAATATTTTGATGCATTCAAGAGGGTTTTTTTTAAAATGTTATAGTCAATTCTGAATGAAAAAGCTAAATAATCTTATGCTCTTTAACATCAACACTTTAAATCATTATTTATACTGATATAACTTTTCTATCTTTTAAAATCATCAATGGTCTCTAAGTTGTCTAAACATTAGAGTGTAAATTATCCATTGTCAATACTGTAGAAATCTAATTATCAAAATGACATACAGTATGTATGTATGTTTCATATGAATTAAGAAAAGAAAAGAAAAGGAAGGAAAGAGAAAGAAAGAAAAAGAAACAAAGAAAGAAAAGAAAAAGAAAGAAAAAGAAAGAAAAAGGGAGAGAGAGAAAGAAAGAAATGTTGTGGACAGTTTGCACAAATTATTAATCACTTTAATTGATTCAATGATCTACATAGGAACATTCTATTACTTGGTGAATCATGGTGAGAAATGGGTAACTCATAAGTTTGCCAACACAACTTTCCAGTGGCACACTGAATGACTGCATTGTTTATTTTTCAATAAGTGTATAAGAGCTCTTCCCTGCAAGGAAACATTCTATCGTACCTTCCTGAAATGTCCTTCTTCTCAAGGAATGTATGTAGAAACGATTGTTCGGAAGACATTTGCTCTTCAATTGAGCATAATTTTATAAAAAGAAATCTATGTAGTCTCTCTCACCACTCTCCCAACCGTTTGAAAGGCATTTAAATCCAGGGATGTTTTGAATTTTCCATGTCTATAGTAAGTCACTGCTTTGATCCAACTGTCCTTTCTTAAATGTCTTTGGAAGAAGATGACAAATGGCTAAGCTCCAGGGAAGGCACATGATGGTTTTTAATCTCCCACTGATTGATGTCCAAGCTAAACCAATTCTGATTCCAATGGGAGGAGGGTTAAACAGGAAGACGAGTAAGTCTGAAAGACAAACTGACATTCCGATGCTTGGCTTTGTATTTGAGAGATAATATCTGAGATTGATACAAATGAAGTAATACACAATCATTTTATTGGCCAATAATGTACAACATAACAGTCTTTGCACTATACTATGCCAATGCCATTGAATGACAAAATGAGAAAGTGCAGATATATTTGGTTCTTCCGCAAACTCAAGCACTATTTATTCTGGGCTTTGTAGTGTACTACTACTACTACTACTACTACTACTTCTTCTTCTTCTTCTTCTTCTTCTTCTTCTTCTTCTTCTTCTTCTTCTTCTTCTTCTTCTTCTTCTTCTTCTTCTTCTTCTTCTTCTTATTATTATTATTATTATTATTATTATTATTATTATTACTACTACTACTACTACTATAACAACCATAGACAACTCCACAAATGTAGAAGTAAATCTACATTTATCCATGGCTGGTATAATTTGATTTATGTATTTCTTTAAGCAATTTACATAACTGCCCATCTCATAGCAGTGACTGGATGATGCACAAAAGATCCAAACCATAATACCATAATATATAAACTTGATGCTAGAATAATACTAGCGATAATAATAGTTTAACGCATGCTCACTTTTAAAAATAATCCAATTTTAACCTACACAGATCACACAAATCAACTAATAAGACTGGTTTAATGTCCTTTTGGATTTATAGTAAATTCAAAAATACCATTAAATATTTATGTTTAATTTAAAGCAAATAGGTATGAGCCATGGTGGCGCAGTGGTTAGAGTGCAGTACTGCAGGTTACTTCTGCTGAGTGCTGGCTGACTGCAATTTGGCAGCTCAAATCTCACCAGACTCAAGATTGACTGAGCCTTTCATCCTTCTGAAGAGGGTAAAATGAGGACCCAAATTGTTGGGGGCAATATGCTGACTCTGTCAACCGCTTAAAGAGGGCTGTAAAGCACTGTAAAGCGGTATATAAGGCTAAGTGCTATTGCTATTGCTAGTGAGTAAGGGATGTAACACTGATGATGTTACTTAGTGAGGCAATGAAATGTCTGAAAGCAAACAACCAAGCTCAAAGAGCACCAAGGACTCCACAGGAAGAAGCTTTGCCTGATGGGACATCTCATGGTACAGATTTCAGAGGAAATAGGACTATTTTGGTTAGGCATGGGTGGACTCTGCTTCCAATGCTGCAGGGAATCCTAAGGACCTTATTTTTCAAGCATCCATTGAGACTCTTCTGAGTGACAATGCATAGTATGGTCCTGCCATTTTAAGGCAGCTACCATTTGAAAACTGCAGTGTATGGCCATCGTAAGCTTAAAACAGTGAAACATCCTTCATAGCCAAGGAAATAACAGGGGATTTTACAACCAACATTTCTTCAAAATGAAGAAACTCAGCAAGTTGTTCAGATATGGCTAATTGCTACAAGGTGTTTTCAGTGGAGTTAAATTCCAAATTCCATGTTTGAGGCTCATTGGTCATTGCTATAATGTCCCTCGTGTTTTCTTCATTTGATAAGATTAAGTCATGAGTACGCAAAAAAATGCAAGAAAAAGATAGGTATTATTCTTTTTCAATTCTTTTTCTATCTGTTTCAAAGAACACATTTGGGAACAAATAGGAAGTTGCCTTTAACCCAGAGCTGTGGAAACCTTAAGTATTCCAGCAGCCCCAGTATGGCTCTTACTAAGGACCTTATTTTTCAAGCATCCATTGAGACTCTTCTGAGTGACAATGCATAGTATGGTCCTGCCATTTTAAGGCAGCTACCATTTGAAAACTGCAGTGTATGGCCATCGTAAGCTTAAAACAGTGAAACATCCTTCATAGCCAAGGAAATAACAGGGGATTTTACAACCAACATTTCTTCAAAATGAAGAAACTCAGCAAGTTGTTCAGATATGGCTAATTGCTACAAGGTGTTTTCAGTGGAGTTAAATTCCAAATTCCATGTTTGAGGCTCATTGGTCATTGCTATAATGTCCCTCGTGTTTTCTTCATTTGATAAGATTAAGTCATGAGTACGCAAAAAAATGCAAGAAAAAGATAGGTATTATTCTTTTTCAATTCTTTTTCTATCTGTTTCAAAGAACACATTTGGGAACAAATAGGAAGTTGCCTTTAACCCAGAGCTGTGGAAACCTTAAGTATTCCAGCAGCCCCAGTATGGCTCTTACTAAGGGACCTTGGAAATGAAAGTTCAGCCATAGTTGGAGGACTTCAGATTCCACATCTTTGACCAGTGTATGAAAAGAGAGTCACACAGATGCTTCTAGAATATAGTCCTCTCCCCGCAAAAAGGTTGACCTGGTAAATAATTGTATACTTTGATAGGATAGATGTTCTCCAAAAAAAGTCTCTTTAATTGTCCTAGCTTCAGACACTGATATCAACATCCCATACCATTTTCTATCCATTTTGCCATTCTAAAATTTAACATCTCAATTTCCATTGACTGTGGAGCTTTCTTGACAGAATATAGAAGTAGTTTCCCATTGCTTTACTTCCCAGTCTTTACAAGTCCTAACCAGGCCTGACCCTGCTTAGCTTTTGAGCCCAAGGTCAGCTATTTGCTATACTATTTTCCATTCTCACTGGATGGGGTAGCATAGCACTAAGGCCAGAGCTAGCAGAACTTTCCCCTGAGGGATGGGTATTATTCTCAGATCATCTACTATTTTTGCCCGACTGGCAATCCATTGACAAATGGGAGGGATGCTTTAGTTTGAAGCAGGATCCTTACCATAGCAGGAATATAGCCTTACAGATAAATATCAACACAATCCATGCCCTCAGACTGGGTTCCAAATGAAATAGGTACCCTACAAACAAATTTGTGCTAGAATCCACTTTGTTTCACAATTGCACGTGACTTAATTCCGGGAGGTGCTTCAAGCAACAGTAAATGAGCACGTATGAGAGACTTTTCTTGTGGGATCAGGGTGGAGAGTTTATAGTACAGAGGAGCAAGGGTATTAGTCTTCTTTTGGATAGTAGCACCTCATTGTTGGTCTTCCTTTGGATAGTGGAGTCTCATGGTAGCATAGCATTAAAGAGAGATGGAAACGTCTCCTGGACCATTCTCTGCTTTACATTTAGTTGGCAAAATGTTCAATTGCTTTTTAAAGTATAATATTATGAGGAATCAGTCTTTTAGCCTTCTCCTGTCTTGCATTACCCACACTGGCTGATGGTCACTCTCCAGGGCTTCTAAATATACATACCATGTTCATTGTGCAGTACACAGGTAAACTGACTATTTTTATCTTCATTAGGGGGCCTAAGACAGATTGGGACCACTGTACCCGAGTTGCATGGGAATTTTAATTCCTTCCCGGGTAAATTTCATAAAAGAAAAGACCTTTCTGCTCTGCACAGATCTTGGCTGGTAAGTCTTTCTTCTGCTTTTCTTTGAATTTTCCTCTTTGAACACAAGGAAGCTATAATACGCCAGAAAGTAAAATAATTCTCTCGGATGAACCTTACATTTTTTTTAACAAAGTGTTACAAATGACAACACATTACCCTGAAACCTTACAGCCTTTGTCAATCCATGTTGGTTGCCAAGGACCTTCAATTTCACCATGTGACCATGGGGATAAGGCCATGTTCATAAGTGCAAGGACCAGTCATAAGTCACTTTTTTCAGTGCAGTTGTAACTTCAAATGGTTGCTAAACAAATGGGAGTACATCAAGGACTACCTGTGTCCTATGGTGCATTCCAAAAGGAAGAATAAAAGCCAAATCAGATGTTACATTACATGTATTTTTTTTAAAAATTTTTTTTGCAAAGCCTAAATAGAGGCTTTAGAACAGGGGTGTCAAACTCTTGTTGTCGTCACGTGACTTATCGAGACTTTCCCCCCCCCTTTACTAAACTGGGCAGGAGCATGGCCAGTGCGTGACACATCTGGTCTGCGGGCCGCGAGTTTGACTGCCCTGCTTTAGAGCCTAGATAGAGATTTTAGAGCAAAGTCCATTTTAATGCCAGAGTTTGTTCCTTGTGCAGTTGCTCTTCTACTGTAATAGGAATAATATAAATTAATGCAGTGGCCAAATGGGAATGCCATGTTAACATATTAAAGTAGCAGGATTTAGATTTGAAGCTCTCAAGGCTGCCCATCCATATCTTAAGATGCCCTCTGAGCATGTGGAGAGAGCATTCCCTCTAATTATAGCTTGCTCCACTTATTTGTTGTGAAGGAATAAGACTTCCATTGCAGCATTACAAGGTATGCCTTCCTGGCAGACTTCAGTTTCTAATTTTAGATATTAAATACACTGTCAACAAGCAAAGCGATAGAAGCTTGCGTTTAGTTGATTGCAATTACTTCTGGAGCATGTTCACATTATTTAAGAGAAGCATTACCCATCTAACGGAACAAAATATACATTATACAAATACTGAGAAACAAAACTGGCCTGTCTTTCCATGTCTGTGAATGCCAGAAGTTTCTATTTTGCTTTGGCAGTAGCCTTGGTATTGTCCTGGTTATGTCCTTGAAAAAAATACCATCCTCTGTACCTAAGGGAGTCTTTTTAGCAAGCTCAGTGTGTTCCACGTAAATCGCAACCTTTACTTGGTGTAATTTTAGACATTAGTGAAGATGACGGAATTAGACTCTGCCAGATGAAGAGAGAGGACCTTTGCAATCCAACACCGGGAATATTATAAGGTACATACCGATCATGCTGTTGATAGAAACAATAATGACGACTACCTGAATAGCTGAGATGTTTCCACAATTATGTTATCTCCAAGATGAGGACAAAAGTAATACAGAGAGTTTTAAGAAAATATTATGGAGGGTCCATGGGGGCTTTGTCAGACATCTCAAAAACAGACAATCTTTTAAAACTGTTAAGCAACCAGCATTTCCCCCAGTAGCGTAGTGTCTGAAAAGGAATTTCTATAACTTCCTGAAAAAGAAGACAGCAGCTTTCAATAGTATTCAGCAGATAGTGCTGAATACTCATTGTTTAATTTCAAAATATTTCACTGGATAGGATAAATTTGGGAAATCACATTGCAACATGTAGCAGTTTTGATGCCTTTTGCAATGAAGGCTGAATATTTATATGAATAGACTGTGTTTAAAAACCTGATACTATAATGTTATAATACAGTTTTATTAAAGTATTCCAAATCATGTTCCTGGATCTGAATGAATACTTAAGGGTATGTTTTTAAAAGTTCTGATTTTGTCTCAGATTGGGTTATATAATCATCATCATCATCATCATCATCCACAATCGTGATATCCGGGGTATTGTGTTCCAAAACTTTATCAGTCTGTATTTGGAAATCCCACAGTAGTTTTGCATACTCATTTTCAATCACTTTTTCAGGCTGGTGGGATCATAAGCCTGAAAAAGTGATTGAAAATGAGCATGGGATTTCCGAATACAGACTGATAAAGTTTTGGAACACAATACCCCGGATATCATGATTGTGGAAAAGAAAAAAGTGTAGATAGTCGACATTGCTATACTTGGTGACAGCAGAATTGATGAGAAACAACTTGAAAAGTCACCAGATATGAAGATTTGAGAATCGAATTGCAGAGACTCTGGCATAAACCAGTGCAGGGAGTTCCAGTGGTAATCGACACACTGGGAGCTGTGCCTAAAGATCTAGGCAAGCACTTAAAAACGATTGGCGCTGACAAGATCACTATTGGTCAGCTGCAGAAGGCCACCTTACTGGGATCTGCTCGCATAATTCGCCGATACATCACACAGTCCTAAACGCTTGGGAAGTGTTTGACTAGTGATCTGTGATACAAAATCCAGCATAGTTATCTCTTTGCTGTATATACTGCCATTTTGTGTAAATAATAATAATAATAATAATAATAATAATAATAATAATAATAATAATAATAATAATACAACAACAACCCTGGGATTCCATGTTCTTTTCCTCATTCAGTCAGAAGCCCAATAGTACCACGTAAATTAGGGCCTCAAGCTTGATCTCTCCCCCTGCAATCAACACCAACTGTAGAGAAAGGAAGAAAACTACTGCATCACCAATCTCCTACTTCTAATCCCTGCAAACAGTACAGAAGAGTTCCATGGCTGATGGCATCAAAGGCCATTGAGAGATCAAGGACAATCAGGACAATTGTACCACCAACACTGCAACTCTTCCAGAGGTCATCAGCAATTGCAATCACTTCCGTCTCTTAACTTGGTTTGAAACCCAGCTGGAAATGTCCAGGTAATGTTTGTCCGCTACAGTCCTCTGAAGCTGCAATCTAAAATTTTCTAGCGCCATCAGCTGGCCAGTGATGGCTTCTTAAAAATGGGGCACATCTCTGCCTCCTTTATTTTCTTTATTTATTTAGCAATCTATATGGCTACCCATTTCACCAAAGCAAATTTTTTAGGGGAGGACAACTCTCTTACACATAATTGCATTCATCACCATATAGACCTACCAGTCCTTGTCCAGCCAGAGGGAGATAGTTTTAAAGGACTGGAACCTGTCCCACTTCCTCCCCTCACAATCATATGAATTATAATTGAATAGTAGGGTAGGAACACAATTAGAAGACATCTACCTCGCTACCAAATATTTATATCTAGATCTGATACAAACCAACAAAGGGATTCCCAAAGGTTTTTTTTTTTCAAGAGGCAACTGGACTTTCTGGTTTTTCTTTGAAGACAATTCAATTTTCATCCAAGAAGCTTTTGAAGAGCTGAAGAAGCTTCTTGGATGAGAAGCATAACATCTTCAAAGAAAAACAAAGTCCAGTTGCCTGTTGAAAAAAACACTTTTGGGACAACCATGACCTGGATGATTGAGAATCTCCATAAACTTTCAACAAAGGAATTCTTAACCTGAAACCACCAGAGCTAATTTTGTTTCAAATGTCCATCAACTTTTCAGCTCTCAGATGTCCAGAAACAATCCAAGAAACTCTTTTATGTATTCTAGACTGCAACAAAACCCATCCTCACGTAACGTAAAAGAGGATAAAAAAGCTCAGTGTACTAGCAGTGCAGCTTTTTATTATATTGTTATGAAAATAAATGGAAAAAGAATGCAAGAAAAGAAAACAGAGGATAGGAAAAACTCACAATGTTGTATGTGTACATATCCAACATATAGTGCTTTTTAAATATCCTTATTGACATTAAAAATTATTATATTAAAAATATAAATGTTTTAATGATGGCACAGTGGTTAGAATACAGTATTGCAGCTAATTCTACTGACTGCCAGCAGTTCGATTCTGACCGGCTCAAGGTTGACTCAGCCTTCCATCCTTCCGAGGTCAGTAAAATGAGGACCCAGATTCTTGTGGGCAATATGCTGGTTCTCTAAACTGCATGGAGAGGGCTGTCAAGCACTATGAAGTGGTATGTAAGTCTAAGTGCTACTGCTATTCCTATTATTTACTGTGGGCCTCATAACATGCCCAGATCTGTATTCTCCTGCCACTTTTTGTGACATCCTGTGCTTACTGGTTACATGCATGAGTATTTGGGAGAGGGTAGTCCTTTGCTATCTGACATATAGTCCTACAATTTTTGATGCAAGTGTTAGAGCAAAGTCCACAGTTCATAGGCCAAACGTAATTACAGAGAGAGAGAGAGGGAAAGAATTTGTAAAGTAATGATTTGGGACAGAGAAGAGGGTTAGGATAACAAATAATATATACAGGTAGTCCTCAATTTGAGCCCAAAGTCTCTGTTAAGCAACAGAGTTGTCAAGTGAGCTTTGCTTCATTTTACAATCTTTGTTATCACAGTTGTTAAGTGAATAACTGCCATTGTTAAGTTAGTAACGTGGTTGTTAAGTGACTGATAGATGCATGCTGGAGGTGAGCTAGGGCAACACTCGCGTGCCTACAGATATGGAGCCATAGGTTCACCATCATGGTTCTAGTCTAACCCTGCTCAAGCAGGAAAGCCTATACCATTTCAGACAAGTGGTTGAAACAAATAAATAAATAAAATCTCTTCTTAAAAACCAGTGTTGGGGCAACCACAATTTCTGGTGGCAAGTCATTCTACTGATTAATTGCTCTCACTGACAGGAAATTTCTCCTTAGTTAGAGGTTGGTTCTGTCCTTGATTAGTTTCCATCGATTGCTTCTTGTCCTGCCTATGGGCGCTTTGGAGAATAGATTACCCCCTCTTCTTTGTGGCAGCTCCTCAAATATTGGAACGTTGCAATCATGTCTCCCCTAGTCCTTCTTTTATTAAATGAGACATACCCAATTCCTGCAACTGTTTTTCATACGTTTTAGCCTTCAATCCCCTAATCAACTTTGTTGTTCTTCTTTGCAGTCTTTCTAGAGCCTCAACATCTTTCTTGTATTGTGGTGACAGAATCTTTTGTCGCTGATACTTGCTGGACACAAAACTGAAATGAACTAGAGTAATATTCTACAACATGGGGAGGTAGGCATTTAACATTTGGAGCGTAAGTCCATTTCCGAGTTGTAAACATTTTACTTCCACAATAAATAAATCATCTTGGGATAGGAGATATCTAATTATCTGATATCTGATCTACCACCCTTCAGCATGTGCTTGGCCACTGCTTGATTCAGAATACTGGTCTAATCCAAGCCAGGTTCTGCAGGACTCTCTTTATGCTCTTGTAACCTGAAAATCACAGTTCTCAGTTCCATATCCTGGCTCAAACCCGAATAGCCCTATTGACAGGCTCCACTTTCCATTTTACAATAATTTGTCACACTTAGCTTGGTAGTCCAATGCCTATGACAGTTATGTGGGTCAAACTTCAACCCTTACACTGCAAACATTTGAGACAAAATTCAATTTAGATGCAAGCTATAAAGGGCTTCCAGATGGTATATCAGGTTCCATGGCTTGCAGAGGAAATTAGAAAACCAGAATTGTTTCTTTCTGCAGAAGATAACTAATATGTTCCACATAACTCACATTTGCTAAACTGGCATAAGCAGCACCTGCTCAGCTTCTGAGAAGCTGCCGAGAGTGGATTTTACACACAGCACATTGCAGTAATGTTATCTTCCACTTCAGAGAACTACGAAAAAAGGCTGAACACGAAGGAAACTCTTGCAAGCCATCCCATCAGCTGCTGATGGGCAACCACTTTTGATATTTTTCTGTTCTAGAAAATTTCACACACTTCTCCTGTTCTGAGTTTAATCCAAGATTCCTTTGTGAATATATTACTTACTTTGCAGCAGTCCTTATATTAGTATTGGAAAATGGCTTAATAATCAAAAAACATCTTGTTACGTAGTGGCACCCTGCTGAATGAAATCTCATTTGATATGTGAATGTATAAAACTTTTCAAAAAAATAATCTCTACATATTACTGACTTGAAAAACAAAAAAACAAAAAAAACATAACAAAAACTATTCTAGCCAGGTGAACATTCAGATGGATTAAAAGGCTCCTACTTTTGTCAAATAGGGACAATGTTAATGTACATGCCTTAAAGGGAAACTTAATTGAAATCCACACCAGGTGGAATTAATAGCGATTTCCCATTGCAAGTAAATATTAGATAAAATCTCCTAAAACTATAAAGCGTTGCTCTCGTTTTACCCTCTGAAAGTACAAAACAAGATAATGGAATATCTCATTTTCCCCCCATCCTGCTTCCCTTCCTACAGAAATGTTAAACTACAATTCCTATCACTCCAACCAGCACTCACTGGAAATGATGGATATTGTAACTCATCCTTTCAGAGGGGAAGCTAAGAATAGAACCTGTGACTGCAATCATAAAAGTGCCAATCCGGCTGTTGTGTAACTAGATTTATCCTCCCAGCCACTTTGGAGTTATTAAACCTGGCACTGTAGGTTAACAAACAACCCTGACCCAAAAGTCTCTTTTGCAAGGCCAGATAGTTTGAAAAGTAAAACCATTCTGTCGTCAGATACGCTAATTCCTTCTGGGGTGCTTTATTTTTTTAAAAAAAGTTACCTTTCTCATAAGAGCAGCCCATTTATATATGGCCTTTGGCCACATCGTATCTTTTGAGGATTCTTCTGAGAAATTGCGACATGCCTCAAAATGTGTTGCAAACACATCGAAAAAGAATGAGGCATTTTGATAGCAAGGGGATGTGGATTTCTGGGATTAACGGAATAGCAGAGGCCTTCTCCGTCTCTACCAAACAAACTCCCTTTCTATGCTGGAAAGCTCAGGCCACGGAGCCCTGTCTGTCTGGGAAATATAGCAGAATCTATCCTTGGAAATCTGATCTGATTAATTTCTAATTTTACCTACGTGTGTAGCATTTAATATAGAAGCAGCTGATGGAGTATAAATCGACTGGCCTGTCAAGCAGTTCAAGTGCAGCGCTAAAGCAGATGTCTTTCTTTCAACACACACAAGCGTTCAGACAGGCTGCAATGGCGCTTGAGCAGACAAACAAGAGCCACACAATCGTCTCTGCATGAAGCAAGAAAGGTGGCCAGCACCTCGAAAACCCTAGAATGAATGCTAGGGTGTAAACTGAAATCACCCGTACATGATCGATCTTACTTAGCACAACGGAAACATTCCATGCCGTTTACCTACCTGTTCGTTTTATAAGCAGTTAAAAAAAAAATCCAACAAAATCTATTCAAAGACTTTTGCTGTGCCACTGTGAGTATCCCTGGTGAAACTCATCTATCTGCTTGAAAAAGGCGGTTTATAAATCTCACCCTACAAGCTTTCAAATCTTCTGTGCTGAGGTTAAGCTCTTGGTAGACCCTTGAGCTTCTGGGTGTCACGCTAATCACTTAAGGATAAATTGAGGAAGTGACCTCAAGGTCTGCTCAGATTTCGGCTTTTTTGTCAGCTGACTCAAGATTATGAGACAAAACAGCAAGGCCTGGGCTGTTATTGCCAAACCATGACTGTGGAGCCATTTCCTATGAAATTCTATATGACGTGGTCTCTAATCAAGATGGATCACACGGTGGGTAGTAGGTTCTAGTCTGAATAGATGATTTGTGCAGAGAGGAGAATGTGTGTGACTTAGCTTGAGCAGCTACCCTCTGAGACAGTTGTAGGAGAGAAGGGTGGGAATGATGATTGATGTAAAGTTGGTAGGGATCCATCCCACAGATGGGGAAAGACTGCTTCTTGACACAGCACATAGTTATCTATAAATAAACAACGGAACTCACAACCACAAGCTGTGTAATGGTCACCACCCTGATGGTTTTAAAAGAGAATTATAAAAATCCAAGGAGTTCAATGATCAAACCCTACTTGTCCTCATAAGTCTCCGCTATTCATATATATTGACTTCCAATTGCTAAAGCAAAATGGCGTTGCTCTTACGTCTTACCAGTTGTGTTCTCATTAGTTGTAGAAGGAACAAAATGCTGGACTAGATGTGTTTTTAGTCTGGCCCAGCCTGGCTGTTCCTAGGATAGGTCTGATATCTTGACCTGAAGAATTGCTGAGATTGCTGTCAAAACGTAAGTGGAAAGTGAATAGCATCCACAGTGCCTTCAGTGATATTAGAAGGAAAGCAAATTCTTTCAACTTGCCATTAATGTCAAAATAAATTTCACTGATCTAATGATCCTCTCTTACTAAGGCTCATTTAGCATCATTCTTTGCCATCTGTAGCCTTTATATGGCTCTTCTGAACCCACACAGTAGTCTTAGTCATCATTACAGTCCATCCCAAAGGATTTAAAAGTAATTCTTTTTCTGGACAGACAGTATATCTTCCATCCAGAACTGACTCCCAAGACAACTCTTTTCAAAAAGTAAACATTTCCGGCATTTTCTTTGAGAACACAAATCTAATAAGGTTTCTGAACTTTAAAAATCATTAATCCATGTGCAAAATGTCTTTGATAAGTTTCATTCATTTTCATTACTGGTTGTTTTCCCTCTACCACTTTCCTACATTAATTTCTCCTGATTGAATAATTTCTGCTCAGTCTCACTCAGAGGTGGGTTTCAGCAGGTTCTCACCAGTTCTGGAGAATCGGTAGTGGAAATTTTGAGTAGTTTGGAGAACTGGTAGCGGAAATTTTGTGTAGTTCGGAGAGCTGGTAAATGCCACCTCTGACTGGCCCCGGCCCCTTCTATTCTCTGCTTCCCGAGTCCCAGCTGATCGGGAGAAAATGGGGATTTTGCAGTAACCTTCTCCTGGAGTGGGGAGGAAATGGAGATTTTACAGTATTCTTCCCTGCTATGCCCACCAAGCCACACCCACAGAACCAGTAATAAAATTCTTTGAAACCCACCACTGATTTCACTCCTAGCCCATCCTAGAACAGATCCTTTTGTCCTACAAACTTCAGCCCATGACTTCCTAAATTATCCTGGCAGGCTAAATTACTGTATTTTTCAGGCTATAAGACGCTCCAGACTATAAGATGCATCTAGCTTTTGGGGAGGAAAACAAGAAAAAAAAATCTGCCTCTGCCTCTGCCTCTCAGCATCTATCTGGTATTCATCTGGCCCGTTTGCTGTGGCCCATTTGCTGCCACCTGTTTGCCATCACCCGTTCACCACCACTCGTTTTCCATGGCCTGTTCACCGCCACTGCCATTCGCCATGGCCCGTTTGCTGTGGCCCGTTTGCTGCTGTCACGGCCCATTCTAGAACAGCTGATCAGCGCCGCACCAACCTCCCTCCCACCACTGCAATATTCACTGTATAAGATGCACAGACTTTTCCACCCACTTTTTTGGGGGGGTGGGGGTGGGGGTAAGTACGTCTTATATTCCAAAAAATACAGAACATGCTTTCCAGCCAGTGTGCATATCACCAGGAATTTACTCTCCACATTTGTCTATGCTGACATGATCCATACATGTCAAAGGTGAGTTGCAGCTGCTTTTTGCTGGAGAGTGGGGGGCCCCCCCTCACCATTAGACTATTCTCTTGAATATTTTTTATGCCTGAATGAAGAGCCTAGAAGAATATACAGGCCATTGAAAATTCTTCCTCCTTCCTGGGCAGGAACTGCAGACAAGATTCATCCAGCTCCTGTGGCAAAATTGTCTGGGGCAAGGAATTTCAATGATTATTCACCTCCTGGCATCATAATTACATGGTGAACTTTTGACATTGACATGAATGTGAGGATGGCTAGAAAAAAAGAACTATTTAAACCATCCCAAACTTTTCACAGGGTAGGAGAAAAAAAGCAGCTGCTCTTCAGTCTGGATATATGAGACTCTCTTTTGCCTTTTCCTCATCTTGATTTCCTTAGGGTTTTTTTTTTCTTCTGAAATGACTTTATTTTTTGATCAACAACACTACATGAAAATATAGCCCTTCTACAGGAACAATGATTAATTTTAAAAAATTAGAAACTTAAAAAAAGATACATCTCCAAAGGTTGAAGGTATTTCTTTTGGAAGATCTTCAGACTGACGTTTTAGACCAGGGGTGTCACACTGGTGGCCCAGAGGCTGGATATGTCATGCGCAGGCTACGCGCACCCCAGCTCCACGTAGGGAAAAAACGGTGCAATACGTCACATGTCGGCAGTGTGATGCCACGAGTTTGACACCTGTGTTTTAGTCATATTTATGTGTACATGTAAGAACTCTTCAATTTTTTGTTGAGGCCAAAAGGCACAATAACTAAAAATAGGCTTGGTCATCATAAACCAAAATAGTGTTAAAACCAGAAATTTGTTTGTTTAATTTACTTAATTTATATACCACCAGTTTCCAGATTATTATTATTATTATTATTATTATTATTATTATTATTATTATTATTATTATTATTATTATTATTATTATTATTATTATTATTATTATTATTATTAGATTTTTATACCGCCCTTCTCCCGAAGGACTCAGGGCGGTGTACAGGCAACAATAAAATACAGACACTACAGTATACAAGTTAAAATGCAAGTTAAAAAACTTATTATAATTAGCCTAGAACTTTAAAATGGAATCATGGCAGTGTATGATAAACCAAAATAAAAAAACAGTAACATAGAATGTTACATCTGAAATTTTATCAGAAAGATGTCTCACCAGCTTCCTTTTATATGTATTTGGTGACTTCCATGTTTTGAAATATGATCGGAATCTGATTGTCCCCAAAAATCTATTCATTAGTTGGCACAATTTGAGGCTCTATTAGTCTTTGGGAATCTTTTCTATTTTATGTTCCAAAAAACAAATGAATGATCACCAAAACTACAAAAAGATTCTGGATGAGGGTACATCCAAGTTTTAACAATGAGTTTAGTCTAGAAAACACATTAAAATCTGGATCTTATTTTAATTTACATTGAATAGGCTGAGCAACATACAGTGAAATCCGTTCACTGTAACAATGGTATAATAACCCAAGATAGAATAAATTTTACAATCATTTATCCAAAATGTTCTCTTTTTCATTAATCTGATAATAGCATATGTAATAGCATCCTTGACTTATGACCACATTGACCCCAACATTTTTGCTGCTAAACAAGACAATTATTAAGTTAATTTCCCCCATTTTATGACTTTTCTTGCCACGTTTGTTAAGTGAATCACTGCAGTTGTTAAATTAGTAACACGGTTGTTAAGTGAATCTGGTTCCCCATTGATTTTGCTTGTCAGAAGTGAATATATATTTGATCAAGGAACTATGGGGATGCTGCAACCGTTTTACGTGTGAAAAATAGTCAAAAATGGCCACAAATAACTTTTTTAAGTGCTATTGTAACTTTGAACGGTTGCTAAACAGTCCAAACAAATAATAAAACAAACAAACAAACAAACAAACAAAAATAAATAAATAAATAAACAAATAGTCAAGGACTACTTTTAATTCCCTTTCCCATGCACTTTTCCCATGCTTTAACTAGAAACTTCAGTGTTGTTTTATTCCCCTTAAACTAGCAATTTTCACATAATTTTGCTATAGATAGTCCTTGATTTATGACTATAATTGAGCCTGTTACAGTTGTAAAATGAGGCACTCACTTCACCGGAAGTACTTTTCTGGCCATTTTCGCAGTGGTCATTGAATGTCATTTATAGTGCAGACATTTAAGTGAATGCTAAGTGAATGCCATGATTTTTAAGTGAACCCCTTCATTTGAATGGATATTTTTTTCCCTGGGATCCAGGAAAAAAATTATAAACCACAGTCTTAGGACTATGAAATGCCACAAACAATTATAAAGCTGACCTACCTGGCATGGAGTCACATGACCATGAGGGGGGTGGATTTTGTGTGATCATTTACAAATGGCCTTTCTGTGGGTGTCATGATTTGAACAATTGTAAAATGACCAGTTATGTGAGGACTACCTCTAGACTGGTCAGTCTACTAAAAAGTATAGTAAAAGTTTGCTTTTGAGCTTCAGCTCTTTTTTCCATTATGATTTCTAAAGGAAAAGTACTAGATTAATAACTAAAACATAAAACTGATAACTAAAATGTAAAACTATAGCCCAAGACAATAGCAATGAAGATGTTGGAAGTGATACACAGACTGTGTGTGATTGAATTTATTGGTATATAACAGCAGCTTCATATGCTGGAGAATTCTTTGATTCTCATGAGTACAACAGTTAATGTATGATAGACACTTCAGTGGAAACCCTAAGTGGTCCCATGAGTGCAATTTCATAACACAACTGGTCTAAATGTTATATACTAACACTTTTATTTCAAGAAGTCCTTCCCCTCACTGACTGATCTGACAGGCAAGTTTTCTGGCAGTCTCTCAACTTAGGATCTGTTTTATATCTGTTCCCAGGCTATACTAAGATTCAAACTTTTTCATCTATCTGATGCATTTCCTGTTGTCATTTAAAGTAATGTCAACTAATGATGTGCCCAAATACCTGCTGCTAATTTGAGAAATGTCAGCACATGCCTGAATTCTTGCTAATCCACTGTAACTCTGCAGGGAGAGTCTCCTATACCAGAGGTCTCCAACCTTGGCAACTTTCAGCCTGGTGGACTTCAACTCCCAGAATCCCCCAGCCAGCAAAGCTGGCTGGGGTATTCTGGGAGTTGAAGTCCGCCAGGCTGAAAGTTGCCAAGGTTGGAGACCTCTGTCCTATACTGTTAAAACCAGTGAGTAATTTTTTTTAAAGTTTCCAGCCAGATTACCATATTTGCAAAATATATTGGATGAAAAAAATACAGACCCTTTTAAAAATTCATACTTTCTCATAGCTGGTATGTTGTCCTATTGTTGTCTGTTTGGTATGGTTTCAGGAATAGAATAGAATAGAATAGAATAGAATAAAATAGGAGTTGGAAGGGACCTTGGAGGTCTTCTAGTCCAAACCAGAGGTGGGTTTCAGCAGGTTCTGACCAGTTCTGGAGAACTGGTAACGGAAATTTTGAGTAGTTGGGAGAACTGGTAAATACCACCTCTGACTGGCTCCGTCCCCATCTATTCTCTGCCTCCCAAGTCCCAGCTGATCAGGAGGAAATGGGGATTTTGCAGTAACCTTCCCCTGGAGTGGGGTGGGAATGGAGATTTTACAGTATCTTTCCCCTGCCTTGCCCACCAAGCCATGCCCACAGAACCGGTAGTAAAAAAATTGGAAACACACCACTGGTCCAAACCCCTACTTAGGCAGGAAATCCTATGCCATTTCAGACAAATAATTATCCAATCTCTTCTTAAAAACTTTTCAAAAACTTAAAATGTTGTCTTGGTATAGCATACTGATATAGAATAATATTTTAATTTATTTTTCATTTAGTATAGACTAATATTTTATTACATTTTATATTTTATTTCTTTTAAGTAACTTATATGGAGTACAATGGCTTAGTGGTTAAAGATGCTGAGCTTGTCAGCTGGAAAGCTTGCAGCCCAGGTTCGAGTCTCAAGTGCCATGCAATGGGGTAAGTTCCTGTCCCAACTCCTACTCACCTAGCAGTTCAAAAGCATGCAAATGCAAGTAGATAAATAGGTATCACTTCAATGGGAAGGTAAGAGCGTTCCATACACCTCGGCAGATAGTCATACTGGCCACATGATCATGGACGTGTCTTCAGAAAATGTTGGCTAGCTCCCTTGGCTAAGCAATTTTGTATATCTATTGCTAATATTATGTTTATTTCTTTGTTTTCATCTATTCATCCCATCAGGACTGGCAGGAGGGGCATGTTACAGATCCCTTCTATAAAAGAATGTGGTGTGACCCAGGAAGAGAACCTACATAGTCATGTATTCATGTGACAGCAATGTCACTTGTGCAGTTAAATGGTTAAAAATGCCTCAATCATCTTGCTTTGTATAAATGTCCTTTGACTAACCCCTGGAAATTTTATTATGCAGCAAGAAGAAAATCTCTGTAATTAAGGTAGAATGCAGGAGCATCCATAGTATGTGTGTGTTTGTGTGTGTACACACGCATGGGTGTGCAAACAGACAAGATGGTGGATGTGACCCTGCTTTCCAAAATCTGCTCTAGTTTGAATGCATATAAGATTGGTGTTTGGGTGAAGAGTTGGGCTTTGACTGTAATGTCACATCCAACATCTTGACAACTTTGAGCCTGTTAGCAAAGTATCTATTTAGTATTACATCTTATATAAAAGATATCTAAAACAAAATCTCTGTTGTGTGCAAACTGATATAAGTATGTCCATAAAAGCAATGTTTGGTATCTATCCCTAGAAAGGCAAACAATATTTTTTATCTTTTTAATTGAGAGGAAATGAATGAACTAAGAATACCTATATTAGCATGAGTCCTTTTTTCCTGAGGGGTGAAGATGAATCTTATCCAGGTCTACATTATTATAAAATAGTGCTAAATATAGGCCTGCTTGTATCCCAGGACAAAACATTAAATATATGTTTAAATTTTACCATTAAAATCACAGAGATTACTACCTTACTTTGATATAATTTGATATAATTGATATAAAGCGCTCTTGAGAGCTTTAAAAGCTCAAGACCCATTGACCCAGATGATGTCACACCTTTTTGCTTTTAAGAAGAAAAATGCCTAGAACTGACTTGCACTTGTTGTCTCCTGTCACTGTGTGGTAATCACTGGAGAGGAAAAAATGCTGTTCCATTCCTTGCACCTGGTTTGGATTATTCCACCAGACTTCCCTTTAGCCCTATTTTGTGATATAACATCTCTACTCCCAGGTATTTATTGCACTGAAATCTCTTGCAATTTTTATCCTGGACAACAGAACAAAACTTTCTGGATGCCTAACAGTTTCGGAAGAGTCTTCTTTCAGTTAGTTTTCCTGAAATTATTTCTAATAAGTTTTTATTTCTCCTTTGTGATGACTATTAATATTTGTTAATGGATCTACTCTGATTTTCTTCAGGAAGAGTCATAATGTTGTTGTTATAAAGACACGATTCTCTGTTTTTCTGGAGGGTCTTTACTTGATTGCTCCCAAATAAACTCCTTACTTTACATTATTGTAAGATTGGTCTTTATTTTTCTACCTGAACTTTCAATGGAGCATGTCCAAGGCTGACTTTCCACAAGCAGAAGTATTTCTTCTGTTCACTGTATGTTCTATAAATAAGTTGCAAAAAGTTAGGAGACTCAAACAAATACATTAGGAAATAAGCGGAGAGCAAAGGAAGGGCCCACAGAATAAGGAGAAAAACACTTTATGTAACTTTGAATGGAGTTTTAGCTATTGCATTGGACTTAGCAAAGGAAAAAAGGCAGGAAGCTGAGGTACCGAGAACAGGAGAGAATAACAACAACAACAACAATAATAAAAATAGATTAAATCAAGCATTGGTTGATCAGTGATCTGTATGATGGAGAGTTTTCTATTCACTTTAACAGCAAGCGAAATGAGCCATATCTGCATTGCCTAATCCTTCCAAAAAATTGGAAGTGGACCTGCCCAATTTTCCCATGCAATTATCTCATCTTGAAATGCTAAGAATACAATCAGCCAAATGTAACTCTTTCTTCATCTGATTATCAGGAGCCTGTGGAAGGCATTGTCCAAACAGCGCTGTTTCCAAATTCTTGCCAGTCTGAAGCAACAAGTTATCTCCATAACTTTTCCATGTGAATCCCCACTCTCTGCACATTATGTTTTCATTATGTGCTGTGTATTATTCTTGTGGGTAGCACCTCCACGCCCCAAACCCAGAATATTTTTTAATGCAGTGGAAGTATCTAGCTGCCTAGCTGCCATTCTTCCCATATTAAAAATCTTGACAACTGTGAAGGTAGAGTGCTATCATCTCATCAACTCTGCAGCTAGGTGCTTTCCTTTAATTCTAGAGTTAGAGAAAGTGGTGGTAATGAGGATCAGGGAGATCGAGCAATTGGTTCTGAATAAAATGCCCACTGTTTAGGGTGCAGGTTTGTGTTGTGGTCTGCCAGCAGCCTGCGGAGCTGGCAACGGAGATGGACAGTGATGAGGCTGAGGAAAAAACGAAGGCCAGTCCTGGAAGCTGGGGAAGGCCCGGATGAGGGCTCTGCATTGGAAGCTGGGTGGGGCCAGGGCCATTGGGGAGTGAGGTGCGGACTCCAGAGCCTCCAGAGACTGTGTTCTGTCCCACTCCTCCACTGACGGCTAGGTCGGGGAAGTCCGTATCAAGCGTGCCTCTGCAGCTCTGCCCAAATCCTATCAGAGTTCTCAAGGCAGGCAGGAAACCAGGAACTGACTTCAGCAATCCAAGTTAGACTTTGCCTGACTCAGAGAATTCCAGAAAGCAGATCCTTTATATAGGCCATGGAGTGTGGCTCCATGACTCAGCACTTATCCAGGCCTGTCCCTCCCTTCCTTTTGGTGATGTCGCCTCTCCATTCTCCAGAAGCGTGGGTCTATCCATTGCATCGTTTCGTCTCCAGCTGTTGGTAATCTCAGCT
This sequence comes from Ahaetulla prasina, assembly GCF_028640845.1. Classification (NCBI taxonomy): domain Eukaryota; kingdom Metazoa; phylum Chordata; class Lepidosauria; order Squamata; family Colubridae; genus Ahaetulla; species Ahaetulla prasina. Next base: position 92,995,496 of record NC_080540.1, read on the forward strand.
CGTGGCTGGCTTCAGGCGCACATGCTATCGGAGGGAGGTTTGTTTGTTCGGCCTGTCCGGGCATGGTGCCAGGGCTGGGGGCTGGAGGCATGCCAGACATTCTTCAGCACTATCAGCGTCTGGCAGGAGATAAGAGGGGCCCTGCTGCGGCAGGGGGAGCGAGCGAGACACAACAGACTGGCAGTAGTGAGGCAGAGGAACAGGAGGAGCCTGTTCCTAATGCATGCATGAGAAGAGCTGCCAGAAGGCAAGAGCAGCTCAAGCAAAGAGCAACTCGGGAGTAGGGCCATGAGATGATTGGCCCCGCCTGTAAGGCTTAAAAGACCAGCAACGGCATTTAGGCTCTTTGCTGGAAAACAATGTTGATAGCTTTGTCTTGCTGCATTTATTTTGTAGTGGTGTCTTCTGAACTTTTGCCAAGAAAGGCCTTTGGGAGTTTGCCTAATTGGATCAAAGTTGGTGATAGGACTGAGGAATAGTGTTGGGAGGAATTTGCTTTAATTTAGTTGAACTATGCTGAGAATGAAGTAATTCTCAGCTGTTCGAATAAAGTTTGTTTTTACACTGACTGAGTTTCCTACTACCTATTTGGGCCTGGGTCACAACAGTTTGGCATTCATTCCAAGGGTGCTTCCATAAGGCCATCCTTTCTACTCCATTGGAGTGACCAAATCCCCTTTCCTTTTAGGCAAGAGAGAAAAGCCAGAAATCAAAATCTGAAGCAGGTTGGTGGTTTGCTCACTTGCTTCTCCCCTGCCAAATAGTTGAGATTAGCAAAAGGAATACATACATCTGTGCTAAATCTAGCCAAGAAGCTGGTAGAAAATTGAAGCTCAGGAGTCAGAAGGAATGGTGAGGCAGGGGATCCCTGCAATTTTGCCCCCAAAATATGGTATTTTATTTGAAAAAAAAAATGGTGTCCCACTACAGCCGAGCTGGAAAGAAACGGGCTGAGTTCTAAAAGTCAGCCAGTGTTGTGGATCGCAGAGTTCCTACCTTGCTTGTCAACTGACACAAAGTCATTACAAAGAGATAACTTTTTTTTAAAAAAAATCCTTCTTTAAACATTGGAAGTTCCCCCTCTGCTGGGAAATGTCCCCTGGGATTCTAGATGAACTTTCATTTCATTAATCTGAGCTTGGCAAATGTGAATATCTGATAATTCTCGTTTCAGAAAAAAAAACATATGAGAAGCTGAAAAGAAATAGGAATGCTTGAGGAATGCACGGGAATCCCCCATCAGGTAGATTTTCTGCTTAGGTTCCAAAGAGTTTCTGACTCAAGTGAACAACAAACCAATATAGCCTCCTTTAAAAAAAAAAAAAAGTGCTTCTGTTTTTAGGTCTTGCAAAACCTTTCCTGCATGTATGGGATTCCATCCAACAATTTGTGTGTACAAAAATATCTTGTGCTGCTTTCCTCTCAAGGAGCAAGCGTCTTTTAATTTCATGGCTCCAGTCGCCCTCTGCACTTTTCTTGGAACCCAAGTAAATAAAATCTGTCACTTCTTCCCCTTCTCTTTGACATTTTATAGGAGAAATAATCAGCATAAAGGATTGAAAGCCACCACTTGTACCTTTTCTTTCAGAGGACCTGTAAATATAAATAGTACTGTAATGGAAAATTGAAGATTTCAATATTTCACAGGCTTATATTAAAACATAAGACTGTTATTCTTATACTGTAACAGCAGGTGGCAGCAAACGTCTGTCCAGAAATTTAGCACATTGATTTAGTGCCTTGGATATTCCCTGATGGTCAAGTCTGATGTGGGTGTGACACTTCATTAGTTGTGATGGAGGAGGAATGATAGGGGTTACTATTAAAAGAAAGGTAATTGGTTTTATTGAACAACTGTCATAATCATATATTGTGTTAATGTTTTTAAACTATTTTAATATGTTTGATGGGAATCAAACATTTCATTTTATTTATTAATCAAATTTATAATGGCCACCCATATCACAGGAAGTGACTTAACAAGCAATAGAATAGAATAGAATAGAATTTTTATTGGCCAAGTGTGATTGGACACACAAGGAATTTTTCTTGGTGCATATGCTCTCAGTGTACATAAAAGAAAAGATACGTTCATCAAGGTACAACATTTACAACACAATTGATAATCAGTATATCAATATAAATCATAAGGATTGCCAGCAACAAGTTATAGTCATACAGTCATAAGTGGAAAGAGATTGGTGATGGGAACTATGAAACGATTAATAGTAGTGCAGATTCAGTAAATAGTCTGACAGTGTTGAGGAAATTATTTGTTTAGCAGAGTGATGGCCTTCGGGAAAAAACTGTTCTTGTGTCTAGTTGTTCTGGTGTGCAGTGCTCTATAGCGTCGTTTTGAGGGTAGGAGTTGAAACAGTTTATGCCCAGGATGCGAGGGATCTGCAAATATTTTCACGGCCCTCTTCTTGATTCGTGCAGTATACAGGTCCTCAATGGAAGGCAGGTTGGTAGCAATTATTTTTTCTGCAGTTCTAATTATCCTCTGAAGTCTGTGTTTTTCTTGTTGGGTTGCAGAACCGAACCAGACAGTTATAGAGGTGCAAATGACAGACTCAATAATGCCTCTGTAGAATAAGCCACAATATGGCTCAGCAGGTTCTTATGGAGCAGAATCCAGTTCCTTAAAGTTTGTGTTGCAATAAACGTGCTAGTGTTCATCTAACTTAAGATGTAACAAGCTAATGTATCTTAACACCAGTGGTGAAATCCATTTTTTTTACTAATGGTTCTGTGGGCGTGGCTTGGTGGGCGTGGTGTGGCTTGGTGGGCATGGCAGGGGAAGGATACTGCAAAATCTGCATTCCCACCCCACTCCAGGGGAAGGATACTGCAAAATCCCCATTCCCTCCCCACTCTTGGGGGAAGGATATTACAAAATCTCTATTCCCACCCCACTCTGGGGCCAGCCAGAGGTGGTATTTGCCAGTTCTCTGAACTACTTAAAATTTCCGCTAACGGTTCTCTGAACTGCTCAAAATTTCTGCTACCGGTTCTCTGGAACCTGTCAGAACCTGCTGGATTTCACACCTGCTTAACACCCTAGAAATTTTCCTGTTGAGAACAGGAAAGGTTTATCTACTGTTATTTCAGCAGTCTTTAGTCCAGTTCTATTTATCCACTCAGAAATAAACCACTGGATCTGATTAACTTTCTATTCAAACAACTTAATCAGATTCGGTGACTTATTTTAGAATGCTTAAACAAAGTAATCCATTATCATTTTAAACTTGATTAATATTGGTCCTTAAATAAAAAGTGTAAATCCAAAGCTTTCTCTTTCTTTCAGTCTGTCTAGATCAAAAGATGATTTGGATTTGAGATATTGGAAGAACAGAAGGACAAGCTACTTTGGTACTTCCAGGGGTGGGCTGCTGGGGGTTTGCAGGGATTTGGGAGAACCTCTAGCTAAGATTCTGTGCAGTTTGGAGAACCCCTAAATCCCACTCCTGGCTGGCCCCGCCCCACCCCTCCCAGAAGTCTTCATGTGGCCTGTTTTGGATGCAGGTAAGTGCAGGGCGTGTGTGGAGTTTCGGGAGGGCAAAAAACAGGCCTACCAGAGGTCTGGGCCAGAAAGACCTTCAGAGGGCATCCAGAGCCTGGGAAAACCGTTTTGGCCCTCCCGGAGACTCGAGGAAAGCCTCCGAAGCCCAGGGAGGGCAACCCGCGCCCCCCCCCCCGCTGTGGTGCAGGAGGCTGACTAGGCATGCCCACCATAGCCATGCCCACCCAGCAACTGGGCAGAGAACCCCTTGATAAAAATTTTGAAGCCCACCCTTGGGTACTTCTTCTAATAAATATATGTGGTTTTATTGTCCTGGTTATCTGGCATTATTGTAACATACATTACATTGGCATCCTTCAGTCTCAAAAGACTACGGTATCGTGGTCTGGAAAGAGATCCTAAAACAGCATCTAATGTGACTAAAAAGGCCAATTTGAGAGTGGCAATCCCTTCCACAATGAGGGCAGATACGTTCTGTCCCCTGCCCAGCCCCAGGTTTTGCTGGTTCCGGGACTGCCTCTTTGCCTCAGCCTGCCGAACAAATGTCTCTTCGAATTGGAGAAGGCCATGCTGCGTCTTTAGCCTCCAAGCTGAACGATCGGAGGTCAGGGTTTCCCAGTTGTTAATGTCCATTCCCAGGGCCTTTAGATCCCTCTTGCAGATATCCTTATATTGCAGCTGTGGTCTCATTATTATCATAAGCATCACCTTTAAAGGTCTCCATGGCTTCTTCCTGGTTACATCAACCTAGCCCACCAGAGTAGAAAGGCAGGATATGTTGTGGGTCCCATCTATTAAAGAAATATACCTCATGGGACCTAGAAGAAGTCTCCCTTTCTTTGGAACATCATTCACTCAGAAATAAGGTTGGCCCCCTCCTTGCTACTTTTCTGAAAGGCCCTGAAGACATCAACAGGCTTGGGGACTCCGAGATGATTTGGAGCTGATCAAGTGGCTTATGTGGTGATGTTTGTCGCTACCAGAAGGGATGGAGGTTTCTGGGGTTTCTATATTGTTGATTTTTAACTTTGTACGTTGCCTGGAGTCACCATGTGTTATTTGAATAGCCATATAAATCTATTTAATAAATGAATGACTAAATCAATGTGATAGCCAAATGGCCATTTGCAACTATTTTCCAAAACCACATCCCCTCCAACTCCTTTGCTGACCAATCTCGGTCATAAAATTTGCTACAATATCTGAGCTGCTTCCTATTGTTCTAAGCAATTTCTAGGGTTTAAAATGATTCTCAAACCATTTTATTTTTAAGCCAAGTTTGTTATTAAAATGATTTCAGTAAGTTGTGTTAATATTTTTTATTGGGCAAAGTTAGCTGCATCTTAGTAGTTCTGCTGTAATTGATTGATTGGAAAAGCCATCTGGGGATCATAATTGATGCATAAAAGAATTTTATAGTATAACGTTGAGTTGAGCAGCAAGAATTATACAGTCCTTTAAGCATCATATCTAGTGGCCTGATCCAAGTTTGAATAGGCTAAACAGGAATTTCAGATGTTACTTTAGGATTAGCTGTTCACAAACCCTGTGAAGTTTTCCTGGGCTTAAGAAAATACATAACTTATTTTGATCTTCTTATAAACAGTGTAATTGCCTTCCCACCCACCAAAATAAATAAAAAATCATAAGGAAAATTAATGTACTGATATATACTTTTTAAAAATGCTTCTACAAGTAAACCTTCTGCTTAAAAGTGTAACTTCTGTCTAGGGGTTCACTAGCAAAACTCCCTCGTTTCATCAATATTATAAATGCTGTTTGGATTAAAAGACTCCAGGCCCACTCAGGCACTTTTCACTTTGCCATTTAGTACCAAAATAGATGGTGTCCTGCTTTCTATCATGACTGTTTAAAGAAGGCTTGTCACCTTTATTTTAAATTGTTCTGCCATATATATCTTGAATGGCAACCCAGTGTACAGAAATTGTAACTGCAGAAAGACAGAACAGAAGCAGTTAAAAGATTCCAATCCTTTCTTATTACCTTGTTGGCAGTAAATAAACCTGATAGGTATAATAATTCTAGTGTGTTTCTCTAAACTAAGATCCATTGAGTTTCTTAGAACATATTCCCAATATGTATAGAATTGCACCCAAAGACTCATTGGCTGGGTTCACATGTTAAACCATATTGAAGTTCATTAATTTTAGGAAATCATGCTATATGGCTTCATTTTATGGCTTACCAAATAAGGTTAAAGTGAGTAATTGCTGAATTGAACTGGTTTTACATATGCTAAGCCAGGATTTTTTTAACATGGTTTATTAAATGTGGCCTAATAAATATATCACACTAAACTCTAATGCAGGGGTGTCAAACTCCTGGTCCGTTGGCCGGATGCGTCATATGCTGGTCCCGCCCAGTTTAGTGAAGCGGAAAAGTAGTCCCAATACATCCCTGTGACACCGCTGTTTGACACCCCTGCTCTAATGGGTGGCTTCATTAAACACTCAAATAACAACCAAACAGAATTTATTATGGTTTAATAGAATGTATTAATACAGCCATTGGCTTGGAAGAACAACCCCTCCAAGCTCAAGGCAGAATGTTTAAGGTTTTAAACAATCTGAAAGCAAACTTTTGTCCTTAAATTCAGAACAGGAAATTGAGCCTAACTATTACCTAAAATTGTCTTTATTCTTAAGAGGTGTGTGTGTGTGTGTGTGTACTGTATGTATGTATGTATGAAAGGTGATAGGTTCCTCTCCCATGGATGGACTGAAGCAGAGACAAGACAACCTTTTGTCTGCATTACTTTAATTTGTATCCCTGCATTAGCGGGAGGTTGAATTTGATAGCCCCTTTCAACTGTAGGGTTCTGTGATTGCTTCTTGTCCTAGTGACAGCTGTTGGACATTTGAACTAGTGCAGAAGTCTATGGGATCACTTTATAGATCACCAGTCTGCAACATGGGTATTAGTCGTACATCTGGAATTATGTTGTCCTCTCTGATTTTAGGGAATTCAGATGAAGTGCGGTTCAAAACAAATATTATGGAAGAAAGGGGTGGACAATTGACAGGAGAATGATTGACATTTGAATAGGATTGACCTAACTAGAATGTTTCCTGTGATTCCTTTGACAGAAGTACCAACTTTGTCACTTCAATGACATTAAACAGTACTAAAGTGATGTTAGCCATCCCAGATAAACCAGATAAGACACACGGCCAGGTGAGCTGATTCTTCTTTATTATAAGATTACATTCAGGTGTGAAATCCAGCAGGTTCTGATAGGTTCTGGAGAATCGGTAGCGGAAATTTTGAGCAGTTCAGAGAACCGGCAGATACCACCTCTGGCTGACCCCAGAGTGGGGTGGGAATGGAAATTTTGCAGTATCCTTCCCCTGACACACCCACCAAGCAACGCCCACAGAACCAGTAGTAAAAAAATTTGGATTTCACCATTGATTACATTGATACAATCCTGAAAGTCTGAAGGTACAAAACTGCCTGCTGCCACTTTTAACCCACCTGTAGAATTAGGATCTTTCCAAAATCTTCACCTAAGTGTTAATCCATTGGGGAAGCTCCTGGCTCTCTTGTCTGATTGTTTTCTAGGCAGCATCTTTTCTTCTTCTTGTCCTCCAAGATCATCCACATGTTCCATTACATATGTAGAGAATAAAGAATATGGTCCATGAAAAGAAACAAGAATCTAGGCAAAGGCACTGTAACATTTTTAAATCCTGGAAACAAGATAATGTTTGGAAGACCTCTCTGAGTCACTGGAGTATAAGAAGGGGAAGGAGATACACCACAATCCGACTCGCAGGATTCTGTTTTTATAGTCCATCTAAATAAGGATGGTTATACTTTTGTCAAGTTGATTTCCTAACCTGGTCTACTTAATGACATAATGAACCCACCTGATAATTGTTGATATTTATCAGAATGTCCAGAAGACAAAAAGCAGGAAAAAAACACACCCTCTGGAACTGTTCAAGCCAAGAGAGAGACCAATTCCTCCATCAGCAACTATGACAGAACTCATATGCAACCATTTTTATCCTTCTTCAACCTCATTTGGGCTAGCTATTAAAAAGGCAAAGTGAATAAGATGGATTAATTAAATGAATTAATAGATAAATGAATGATAAGTAACAGAACAATAATGATACGTGTAACTACTGAATAATTTTTTAACTTGTAACAATAATTTCGGTATCTTGGTATCCCTGTATTGTTCCTGCAGAACAGACATTGAACGCCTTATTTTATTTTAGAAATAAAAGTTGAATAAAGTTATGATTTAATTCCTGCAAAATAATGGTAAATTTAAAATGCAAACAAAATTTCAAGTCCAGAATATTACTGCAAATCACTTTCATATTTTATTATGAATTTATTTTATCCAGATATCCAGATAATAGTATAAAGTATAGCCTAATGACATTTAATATACTGGGTGGCAGCTGTTTGAGTATAAACTGAATTAGATTAAAAATAGATAATAACTTTCCATGCTTATATGTTTTCAGTTAAAGAATTAAACTGCAATGAAGCTAAGGAAAGGAAATAGTAGCTTAAAAACAATTAAAATTGAAATCAGGATTACAGATAATAAAATAGTAAACACAATATGATGAAAGTGTATTTTAACAGAAGATTGAGAATTCACTTGAAGTAGGAAAGCATGAAATAAAGAGTTTATATGACAACTATATTTTCTTTGCTTTAATCCTAAAATGACTTTCCCATAATCTCAAGAAATGTTGTAACAAGGATATATTTAACTTGTAAATATTTACATCATTTTAGTCTTACAGAACTCAGGGTATTGTAGTTGGGCAGCAAAGATCTGGATTAACACTGGAAGAAAATAAAGAAATTGAGATTTTAATAGATTTTGTGATCACCTTTGTAGACCAGAAATAATAGAACCAGGCACTAATGTCGCTATATAGCAGTGATGGCTAACCTTTTCTGGACCGAGTGCCCAAATCGTGCATGTGCGTGTGTGAATATGCCGGAAACCCCAAAATGCAATGCATGCATGGCCCCCACACATGTGCCCGCCCCTGTGCATGCAGCCCCCATTCCCCCTGCATGTGCCCTTCACGCATGCATATCCGGGCCCCTCCCATGCACCCCCCCCCACATGCACAGCAAAGACCCGAAGACCAGCTGGCCGGTGGGAGGCGCCCGTGTATGCATGGTGGATGTGAACTGGGGTGATGGCTCCTGTGCCATGGGTGAGGGCGCTGCGTGCCACCTCTGGCACTTGTGCCATAGATTCACCATCACGGCTATATAGGCTTCACCAGAAGATACACTCATTCTGAGGAGAAGAATCTTTATATTGTATTATGATAGAAATGAACTATAATATTCCACTTAGGCCTTTAATTATTTTGTTGGGCAATCCTGCCAATCAGGACTGCTTCAGGATTAATGAATTTCCCAGCATCCTTTTCCCCCAACTCAGGTGGAGGTAAAGGAGGAGGAGCAGGTGGAGGAGGAAAGAAAAAAATGGATATGAAAGTGTGTATGTTTGCATTTATGAGAGTCACTGGAATCAGAAGAATTGAGAAGATATCCCTCAAAAATATCTTGGTTGACACATTAATGGGGTGGTTAAGGATGTGAGGTGGAACAGGAACAAACTCATCTAGTGCTTCTCCCCTCCCACCTACATAGTACAGCTGCAGTACTATTTTCCTCAGATGGATCTAGTCTTTGAGAAGATTGACAGTGCCACATCCAAAAATATACCAGTTGACAGATATATGAAGTAGAGCAAGGGGTTGCTTGCAGCATATAAAAAGAGCTCCCTCCACACTCCAGTCCCCTGTATATCCCATTGAACTTTCTGCTTCCAGAAATTTGAGAGGTATTTCTTTCCTTGAGTGAAATCAGCTAAAATGTTTGCAGGTTTTTAAATTTTTAAAATGTAGGTGTACCATTCTTTGATAAGATCGCTAAACGCATATTGAATAAAATGAAGATACTGCTTGCTTCACACAGATTCCTACAAACCACTATAACTAAATGCATATTTTCATTTCACCATACTTTGGGTAAATGAAAACCCAAAAATTCTATTATGCTTTAGCAGAAAGTGTAAAACCTATGTATTTCTCCAACTTCACTCTCTCTCTCTCTCTGATCATTCAGTACTTCGTGTCAACTTGCTATAGCACATTCAGTTAATCATCACTAAAAACTCTGGCTTAATCTTATCTACAATCAGGCCAACATGTGACCAAGGGCAGAGGTCCCTAACCCCCAGGGCCATGGACTAGTACCGGTCTGTGGCCTGTTAGGAACGGGCCGCACAGCTGGAGGTGAGCAGTGGGCGAGTGAGCGAAACCAAAATCATCCCTCCCTTACAGTCAAGTTGGTTACAACTTGACCATAAATTGAGCTGTATGTTTTTTTTTAAAAAAAGTATTTCCAATAATTAAAGATTCTGGTGTCAGCTTTGGAAGCCACATTAGGCCAGAAACTTCCATGCTGCCACCTTCTCATGTGTGGGAAAGCCGAAGGGGGAATTTAGTAGAGGGGTTGTCTTTAGACATAATAGCATTCTTCCTGTTGGTCAAGGTCAGGCCAATCCTGCATCTGGAGAAGGAGTGGTCAGAGTGATTTCTCGAGATGGGACGGTTGGCGATTGGAGCATGTGATCGACTGAGGAGTGAGGGGATGGTTTTGGGGGTTTGATTTACTGAGGGAAAACACGGACCTCTCAGATTTGGGTTCTCCCAGATGTGCCAGTTTACCTATTCTAGTAAATAGAACTTTGAAAAATGCTTGCTTCAGAGTTTTTACTTGGAGTTGGGTTTTTTTCTGGAACGCTGACATCTGGATCTCTACATGAAAAAAGCAATTGTTGTGACATTATCTCCAAAGCATTGAAAGATCTTCTGAAACACCTCTACAAAATGGTCCTAGATAACTCTTTTTCCCTACAACCCAGCCACTCACATATTGTGGTGCATCAGCCAATGTTAGACTTTTTGTATCCCTAAGACGTTGCTGCAAGATGTTGTGCCAATGCCAAGCATATAAATGCTTAAGAGAGGAAATGTACATGCAACATTGGGAATCCATGCCAGGCAGAGCCAAGGCCCATTAAAAATAATGTTAACTAAAGGCTTGTAAAGATGGAAAACTGTAAATAATCCCTTAATGGAATATTTAGAATTCACAGTATCAACTTTCCCTAATGGAACATGCTATTCATTTACTAGGTCTGTTTTTGCAATAGCAGCTTGTTATTGTTAAAATGCGGGTAGGTTTGAAAATATGACAGTTTCTGTTGAATGTCTTCTCCTCTTCTCTATTTGCAGGCACTGAAAGCAAAAGGTTTGGCACTTGAATGTAACATCACAGAAGTTTCATCTCCTCCACTGAAATCTGATTTAAGGCCACTGAGGCCTCTGGTGGCTCAACAGACTAATGCAGTCTGTTATTAACAGCAGCTGCTTGCAATTACTGCAAGTTCAAGCCCCACCAGGCCCAAGGTTGACTCAGCCTTCCATCCTTTATAAGGTAGGTAAAATGAGGACCCAGTTTGTTGGGGGCAATAAGTTGACTTTGTATATAATATACAAATGGATGAAGACTATTGCTTGACATAGTGTAAGCCGCCCTGAGTCTTCCGAGAAGGGCAGGATATAAATGCAAATTTAAAAAAAAAATTAAGGCAAGAAGAAAACCATAGGGTACTAAGGAAGAGGTTTGATCACATTTGTACTCTACTGGGGTTAGAGTAACTAACTATTGTGGAGTTTATGTGACAACTATATTTGATAACTAACTAACTAACTAATTAACTAACTATTCTTTAGCAAAACAAATTACTCTGTTAAATAATGCATGTTGCCCTTTGCTCCTTTAAGAAACTTTACCAAATTTCTTTCTTCCCCCAAAACATACTTTCATTTATTTCATTCCTCTAATCATAATCGGTTTTGTTGCCATTCTTTTGCATTAACTGTCTTTTTAAAAAGGAATCATAATATGAGCAGAAAATATCTGGTCTAGACTTACCGTGCTTGTGTACTCTCATTTAGTGTCTTTCTGAAAACCACAGGGCCTAAACGGATTATATATTAATCTTGGGATAAACATAGGAGAGTCAGATTTTTATTTTTAACTGCAGACCTTACATTTTATTTTTAACAGGGCAGGAGACAATCTGATCACAGCATGCGGAGGTGCTAAGAGGCAGCAAATGGTGCAGAGTCATCCAAGGAGCTAAATGGCTAAGCAAGGATTTGCACTCACACTAGGCTTTAGCTAGTAGTTTTAAATGGTGCCGAAGCATTTAAGTCAAATATACCAAGAAGATAAAATGAACAGTGTTATGTATTGACAGTTGTGCCTTTAAATATTTGAGCGGGAAATCAGCACGTTGCTGATTGGACGAAGCCTCCAGCAGAACTGTATAAAAGGAGAGGTTTTTCCCCCAGCCTGTTGCTGGGTTCACCATATATTAAAGAGCTGTTGTCACTACCCTGGTCTCCAGCCTCGTTACTTCCCGAACCTAACATTGGCGACGAAGGTGGGATCTCGAGGCTAAGGAGAACCAGAACCGAGCTGAAGCACGCTAGTTCCGAACCCAGCAAACTCAGGGCAGAAACGCGGAAATGGCAAACACGCCACCCGCACCGTACAACCCGGGCAAGGAGAAATGGGGAACATATATGACCCGTTTCGAAAGCTTTCTAGAAGCCAACGAACTACAGGGGATCCCTGATAACCGCAAACGGGCTTACTTCCTAAGCCATTGCGGGCCCGAGGTAATCGAGATTGCGGAAGCCCTGGCAGAGCCAACGCCGATACAATCGGTATCGTGGCCGACTCTGCAGACTTTGCTGAAGAACCATTTCGCACCGACGCCGTCCAAATACGTGCAGCGGTTTGAATTGGAGAACGTAGACAGATGGAGGGCGAGTCCATCGGTGACTACATGGCCGCGTTGAGAAGAGCGTCCAAGGACTGTGGATACCGAGACTTAGACGAAGTGCTACTCGAGCAACTCATCCGAGGGGTCAAGGACATCCGCCTACGGCGACGACTGCTAGCCAGGAGCAACCTGACACTAGCCACCGCTCTGGACGAGGCCAGGACAACAGAAATGTCTACTAAAGCAGCAGAGACTCTGCAAAAGCCTCTTCAATCCAAGGCGAGCGCAAAGCCAACGCCAGTACACCAGGAGGAGATTCAGTCCGAATCCGAAGGTGAGGGCGAGGATGAGGAAGAGGTCTGCCGGACCGAGAAGCGCGACACTGAGGACCGTGACGAGTGCGGAAGCTGCGGAGGGCAGCATCAGCGCCAACGCTGCAGGTTTAAAGACGCAACATGCCGGTGGTGGGAAGAAAGGACACTTAGCTCAGGTTTGCAGAGCGCCCAACCTTCCGCCGAAAATTCAAATCGCCAATCAAAACGCTGAACCGGAAAGGCGGCCCGCGATTGGTTCAAACAAAAAGGCGAAGTCTAACCAAACGACTGTCATTATAGGCGCCTCAACCAAAGTGGAAAAGAAGATTTTCACAAAGCCCAAGATCGAGGGAGTACGGTGCAGGCTTGAAGTAGACACGGATCAGCGATCACCATCATGTCCTGGGACACCCTGGCGAAGTCGCTGCCGTCCGTCATAAGCGCCATTTGCAAGCACAGCGGCCACGAGTGCACGACTACCAGGGAATCGCATCCCTGTTCGAGGGACCACCTCCGTCCGAGTCGAGTACGGCCTCACAAAAGACCCTGCCCATCACGATCGTCGAAGGAACTCTGCCCAGTCTGTTGGGACTAGACTGGTTTCGTGCCCTGGGCATGGGAGTGACTGGCATCTACAGAAGTGACTGCAATTTGAAAGACATTCTCTTTAACGAGTTCAAGATGTCTTCAAGGACTGCCTGGGCAAGTACAAGGGGACCCCTATTTCCTTCAACTTAGACCCCAGGTAGCCCCCATTAGGCTTAAGGCGAGGAGAGTCCTTTGCCCTAAAACCAAAAATTGATAAGGAGCTGGACAAGCTCATAAATCAGGGGGTTTTGGTGCCAGTCGATCACGCAAAGTGGGAGACGCCAATCGTCACCCCAATCAAGTCGGACGGGTCAATTAGAATTTGCGCTGACTACAAGGCGACGCTTAACAAAGCCTTACAGAAAAGCGCGGACCCGGTTCCCGTAGTGCAACATTTATTGCACTCTTGGGGCAAGGGCAAGTCTTTGCAAAGTTAGACTTGGCCCAAGCCTACCAACAACTGCCAGTAGACGCCCGCACAGCCAAGCCCAAACGATTGTGACGCACAGGGGGGCATTCAAGTGCACCCGATTGCAATTTGGGGTTAGTGTGGCACCAGGGCTGTTCCAAAACCTGATGGAACGACTACTGCAAGGGCTCCCAGGGGTAGTTCCCTACTTCGATGATGTCCTAATTTCAGGGGAAAACATGGAGGAATTGGGGGAGCGGTTAAGAAAGGTCTTGAGCATTTTCCGGACAGCCGGATTAAAAGTCAAGACAAATAAATGTCAGATAGGGGTCGAATCGGTCGATTTCTTGGGCTACCGGATAGACAAGAAAGGAATTCACCCTACTGAGAGCAAGGTTAAGGCAATTAGGAAGGCTCCAGCGCCCAAAAACAAAGCAGAGCTGCAGGCATTCCTGGATTGGTTAATTTTTACGCGGTCTTTTTAAAGAACAAAGCAACCGTTGCGGAACCGCTGCATAGGCTCTTAGGGAAAAATACTGTTTGGTCTTGGGGAAAGTCAGAAAATAGGGCTTTTGAAGCAGTAAAGAACCTGCTCTCAAGTGATAGCCTGCTCATCCAATATCACGACTCACTACCCCTAGTGCTGGTTTGCGATGCGTCACCTTATGGGGTGGGGGCTGTACTCAGCCATAGACTTCCAAACGGCACAGAAGCCCCTATAGCGTTCTACTCTAGAACGATGTCCTCCCCAGAGAGGAACTACAGCCAATTAGACAAAGAAGCATTAGCCATTGTATCAGGGGTCAAAAAATTCCATGAGTATGTCTTTGGGCGGAATTTTGAAATCGTGACTGACCACAGACCGTTATTGGGATTACTGGCTGGCGACCGGCCAACGCCTGTGGCACTGTCGCCACGTTTGACTCGATGGACTATATTTTTAGCCGCTTACTCATACAAGCTGCAGCATCGACCGGGAAAAGAAGTGGGGCATGCAGACGCATTGAGCCGATGCCCACTGCCGGGGGCGACCGAAGACCCCACTCCGGGACACCCATCCTCCTTATTGACTCGTTGGACTCTGGCCCAGTCACATCAAAGGAAGTGGCTCGGCATCATACCGACATTGTGTTAAGGACTGTACTCGGTTGGGTACAGAGAGGGTGTCAGCGCCCGCTTAACGGTTCAAAGAATTTGTTAAGAAACGTGATGAGCTCTCGGCTCAAGGGGTGCCTGTTATGGGGTGATCGTGTAATAATTCCTGATAAGTTAAGGGCAAGGTATTGGACCTCCTCCACGAGGGTCACCCAGGCATCGTAAGGATGAAGGGTTAGCTAGAAGCTATGTATGGTGGCCACTCATGGACGCAGAGATTGCTGAGAGGGTAGGGAAATGCCAAGCTTGCCAAGAGTCCAGACCGCTACCCCAACAGCCCCAGTCAGAGAATGGGAAAAGCCCCAAGGGCCTTGGTCAAGAATCCACATTGACTTTGCTGGCCCCTTTCACGGCCAAACGTTCCTAGTGGTGGTGGACGCATTTTCCAAATGGTTAGAGATCATACTTATGAAGTCCACCACAGCCGAAGCAGTAATCGCAACCCTGCGCCACCTATTCGCAACTCACGGGTTGCCGGACACTCTGGTGTCCGACAATGGGCCCCAATTCACGGCAGCCCAGTTTGAAGAGTACCTGGCAGAGGAAGGCATCCGACATGCCCTCTCTGCACCTTTCCCCCCCGCGTCGAATGGCCTTGCAGAGCGTTCCGTCCGGAGCGCTAAGGAGGCATTGTCCAGGCTCAAGCCAGGTGACTGGCAAACAAAAATAGACTTTTTCCTAGCCGTCCAGCACAGAACCCCAAGCACAGCCACTGGGAAAAGCCCAGCCGAATTGCTAATGGGACGAAAACTCCGGTGCCCACTTGACCGTTTGAACCCCCATTACACACCCGAGGGTTACAAGGGGGAGCTAGAAAAAACAAGGGAAATGAGCATAGGCGACCGGGTGTGGGCCCGAAACTATGGGGACGGCCCTAGTTGGCTCGCAGGACAAGTAACAAAAAGTAACAGGGCCAAAATCGTACGTGGTAGAGCTACCAGACAACCGAATGTGGCGGCGCCACATAGATCAGTTAAGGAAACGAATAACTGACCAAATCCAACCAACAGAATCAGGTAATGACCAATACCACTTTGAATCCACAGCTGACAATGACCCGGGGGAGGCGCAAGACTTAGCTGAGGTCCCAGAGTTCCAGCGACGCCATCAGGTCCCCGAGGGAAACAGCAAGGAAAATTCCAAAATTAATCCAAGGCCGGATGGCCAAGAAAAAGAGTCGGCCAATAATCCAGAGCCCGATGGCCCAGAGAAAGAGCTGGGAGGAGAAAACAGCCTCCGACCAGCTCAAACACCACCCAGAACTGAACCGCGAGGTCAGAAAGAACTAGGAGACGCCCAGGTTATTTGCGTGACTACGCCGAAAATAACATGTAAATAAATATGTAAATAAGACCAAGTGTTTTCTGGGAGGGGAGGAGTGTTATGTATTAACAGTTGTGCCTTTAAATATTTGAGCGGGAAATCAGCACGTTGCTGATTGGACGAAGCCTCCAGCAGAACTGTATAAAAGGAGAGGTTTTTCCCCCAGCCTGTTGCTGGGTTCACCATATATTAAAGAGCTGTTGTCACTACCCTGGTCTCCAGCCTCGTTACTTCCCGAACCTAACAAACATCGTGTTGCTTAAATCCCATTGAAAGAAACTTTCATTGGGCACTTTGCTTCTTGCTGTAAGTATTTATATGTGTTCAATATTTGATTATGAATTGCAGTGGATCAGTGGCTTAATGATGCCGGAGATTGTCTCTGCTCCAGCAGTCAGAGACCTAGCACTGTGTGGCAGGGTGAGCTCCCATCACTCACTTTAGCTTCTGTCCAGCTAACAGCTAAAAAGCATGTTCAATGCGAGTAGATAAACAGGTACCACTTTGGTAGGGAGATGAGTTGGTGCTCTGTTCAGGCAGTCAGATTCCTGCCAACTCTAAACCTTCCCAGTTGCAGCATCTGTTTATGACTAGACTCTGGGGAAGGGAGCGGGGCTAGGATGACACTGCAGGAAAAGCTGCTCTTTCTTTCTAGTGTGAAGGCAGTTCGCCCTCTTATGGCACACCTTGGGAAGCATGTGAGCATGTCCTAGAACAGAGCTGCAAAATCGGCAATCAAACTATTACTCTGCAATAGCGTTGTGGTCTCCTAGCTAATGTAACAATGCCTAATAATAATAATAATAATAATAATAATAATAATAATAATAATAATAATAATAATATAAATGAGAATATAAAGTGGAAAAAGTTATAGAAAATAAGAAGGTGAAGATCTTGTGGGACTTTCCTTGTAAAAAGTTTTATTTTTATTTTCCAACAACCTATTCAATATACAGTCTCTTATTCAACATTAATCATTAATTTTCATTTGTTACTTATTCGGACCTGCCCAGCTACCACTTCCTTCCTTAACAAACCTTTCCTCCTCCCTTCTCTGCTTTCTTCTACTTTCTTCATCCTTCCTCTCCTTCGCTTTTCTACATCCTCTCCTCCTTCCCTACTCTTCTCTTCCACCCTTTCTAACCCTCTCTCTTTCCCCTTTCTTCTTCCTCTCCTTTCCCCCTTTTCTACCTCTCTCTTTCCTACCTACTTTCTTCCTTCACTCCTCCTCTCCTTTCCATTCCTTCTGAAATGGCAGCTGAGCAGCCCGCTTTCATTTCAAATTATTTCTATTTCTTAATTACATATCTTCAATCATTCCTTTACATTGATCCTTCATCTCCCCTCTCCCACTTCCTCCTCCCTCCCCCGAGACTTCCCAGAACAAAGTACAGGGTATAAAATTAACAATCATAAATTAAAATACAACATAATTCAAATCCATAGTCACTCCTCTCTCTAAGACCTTAACTCCCCTTCCAGAAACAAAAAAGTACATTCTTCTTCCAGTCCATTATATATCAGTCCATTCCACTCCTAAAATCTTCAGAATCTTCCAATTAAATTAGTATTTCCAGTTCATCAATAATATCCAATCTTCATCGATCAAGACCAAAACGATATTCCATCTTCCAGTATTCATCAGAAATTCTTCTATAATATACCTTTCTTCCTTAAACAGTGTCCCAAATATAATTCATATTTCCAGCTTAAATTCTTAAATTTTTATCCAATCTCCAAAAATAAACAATATTCTATCTTCTCATATCTTTAATATCACTTACATAAATAAATAACATTACTAATATTAATATTTCTTCAATTTACCTTACATCTGTCAAATAATTATTAAAATTATAACTTATATCCAAAATATATCAATTATAACAATTAAATTCTATTTAACCAAATACCAACATTACATCCTCCAAAAGTTAAACAATATTCCATCTTCCCATTCCTTTATACCTCACATATATCAAATAGTAACACCTTATACCCAAAATAAGTCAGTTGTAAAAATTAAACCCTATATATATATATTAAAAAAAAATACCATCAAAATCACATCTTAAGCATTTCTCCTTGTCTTCTGTCTTACACATTTTCTTACACATTTTCAATCTCCAAAAATATCACTTACATAAATCAAATAACATTGCAAATATTAATATTTCTTCAATTTACCTTACATCTATCAAATAACATTATTAAAATTACAACTTATATAACTTATATCCAAAATATGTCAATCATAACAATTAAATTCTATTTATCCAAATACCAACATTACATCCATAAATTTTTCTATCTGTCCTCCAAAAGTTAAACAATATTCCATCTTCCCATTCCTTTATACCTCACATATTTCAAATAGTAACACCTTATACCCAAAATAAGTCAGTTGTAAAAATTAAACCCTATATATATATATTTTAAAAAAAGAAAATAACATCAAAATAACATCTTAAGCATTCTCCTTCCCCTTGTCTTCTATCTTACACATTTCCTTACACACTTTCTTACACATTTTCCACCATCTGCTCACCAATCAGCTTAACATCTAACAATAAAGAATTTCCAATCTTTAATATATTGGTGTAAAAATCTCTTGTTTAAAAACTTATTAAGAAAGGAACTCCAAAAGTTCCTATAAAAATTTTTTTCCATATTTGAAATGAAGAAGTTTGCAAGATTTTAATAGTTAGTTCTGTTTGCTTAAAAGCCATTCATAAACTATAAAATCTACCAAAAAGAGAGAAAAAAAAAATTCAATAAACTTTTCTTCTTAAACATTGTGATAAAGAAAAAGGTAAAAAGAGGAAAAAAAATCATTAACAATTCTTGTTCATTCCATTTAAAAAAGTAGCTTGTTATGTTCTTCTTCCTTTGTCTTTTTAAAGTTTCGCTTTCCTTTGTATATTGCAAACGCCATTTTAAATCCACTCAAGTTGAAAGTTAGTTCAAAGGAAAGCTATTTAAGAGCTGAAGTTAAGATTTATTACTTGCAAATTCTTGCTAGTCCTCCTACTTTGTTCTGTCTGTGTTGAATTCTCTTTAGAAATAAATCTTGGCACAGAGATGGTCGTGGCTTCTCGTTCTGTATAAACAGAAGCACCCTGGGCACGGAGCTTCGTCAGGCTAAAGGGGAGCTCTCACCCTTCGATCCCCTGGTTAAATTCCAGGGGCTCCTGGGGAGCTCTACCCAAAACCTGACCACTCTTCCCTCCCCCTTCACCCGGGGGAGAGAATTCCAAACCGTTTGACAGCCCATTTATGCTGTCAGGGATGGTTTGACGAAACCCAGGGCAGACGATCCCAAAGGAACGTCCGCGAAGCCTGCGTTGCCAGTGGAAGTCGATCTTGTGGGACTTTCGAATACAGACAAATCATCACTTGGAGCACAACATGCCAGATATTACAGTTGTCAAAAACCGAAACGTACGATTTATTGACATCGCAGTACCAGGAGATGTCAGAATTGAAGAAAAAGAACTGTAAAAAATCATGAAATATAGTGACCTGGCCATCAAAACTACATGGCTATGGTGAAACTTGTAACAGTGATACCCATTGTCATCGGGCACTTGGTACCATGTCCAGGAATTTTATAAGATGCATCAACAAATTGGAGCTTTCTGCAATAACACCAGCAGAACTGCAAAAAACTGCGCTACTTGGAACATCTTAAGAAGGTACTTGGTTGATACCTAGGACGCTGGCAGCAACCCGTATCAACCATTAGCACCAGTCAATGGTATTTGTGATACATTTTTGAATGTTCAGTTGACTGAGTTTCATGTTTAATGAATAAACTAAATAATAATAATAATAATAATAATAATAATAATAATAATAATAATAATAATAATAACAACAACAACAACAACAACAGCACCAACAACAGCAGCAGCAACAACAACAATAACAATAACAATAGATTGGTTCTGCATCAGTATTGGTTTACATGTATGAACAATTGTGGACCATGTATTATAAATGTCTGATCAGAATCACTTGATAGATTAGTGTTGACCGAGTTCAAACATTTACCTATAATTCATATGCTTTGATATGTGATAATAATATCAAATGCACCCATGTTTCCTTGGATTGCCATAACAATGATTTTCAAATCTATTTTCCAATATTCTTTGATTATCAGTTCTGAATTAATGACTCCAAATTATGACTTCCCCATAGAGCCTATTTACATACAGCCTGTCTTGCTCTTAATCAAACTGTTAATTTCTAACGTTCGATTTTGCTGCCGAGAGTTATTAGGAAATTGATTCTTTTCTGCTAGTTTTCACCTAGGTATACTGCTACTGGCATAGTGAGAGCAGATGACGTAAAATAAAATGCCCTTTTGCGAATGAATTTTATTTTAGTTTTTTTTTTAAATTGCCAAGTGTACCAAGTAGGTTAGTAGATGCATACCAAGAACTTATTTCATATATGATACAGTGTACTCTAAAGCAGGGGTCTCCAACCTTGGCAACTTTAAGACTTGAGGATTTCAACTCCCAGAGTTCCTCAGCCAGCAAAGCTGAAGTCCACAAGTCTTAAAGTTGCCAAGGTTGGAGACCTCTGCTCTAAAGCGAACGGAGTAGGTATTTTGTTGTTTTTATTATCTGGCCCAGCCCAATCCCAAATCCCATAATGATCACAACATCCCATTCAGTCTTTCACAGAGACAAAGGGAAGAGGAAGCTGATTTTAGAGTTACAGGGACAGAACATCCAGAATCTGTCGTTGGAACAATGAGATGATTGTAAAGAATAAACCTGAGTGTAAGGAGAAATAATGAGACAGCTGCTACCGAATACCTCTCACCGACCCGTGCGCTCTCACAGAGAGGGACTCCTCAGGGTGCCATCGGCGCGACAGTGTCGTCTGGCGACGCCCAGGGGAAGGGCCTTCTCTGTGGGGGCTCCCGCCCTCTGGAATGAACCCCAGGACTCCGTCAACTTCCGGACCTCCGAACCTTTCGTCGCGAGCTTAAAACTCACCTATTCATCTGCGCTGGACTGGGTTAGTTTTTAAACTTATGGGTTTTTAATGGGTTTTTATTCTAAATTTTAATCATGGCCAATTTAATAAGTTTTTTAATTATATTTTAATCGTATTTATATTGTATTATTTTGTATTTTTTATCAGGCTGTGAACCGCCCTGAGTCCTTCGGGAGAAGGGCGGTATAAAAATTTAAATAATAAATAAATAAATAAATAGTTCAGCGGTCCCCAACCTTTCCAGGGGAAGGTTCTGTATGAACGGCAAGAGGGGCAAGCACCTCAATTTGTGCCCACTATTCACGCAAATAAAGCTTTGCAAGTGCACACGCTTGCCCACCTCTTGCGTGGCCTGGTTCTGAACAGGCCACAGCCCAGAAGTGGTCCCTGGCCTGAGGGTTGGGAACCCCTGTGCTAGTTGACCTGTGGCCAGAGAGATTTGAACTTAAGCACCAGTACTTTAATTGGGCTCTGGCTCATATAGGAAGCCAGTGAAGAGCTTTGCACTGTAATGCAGGGGTCTCCAACCTTGGTCCCTTTAAGACTTGTGGACTTGAAGCCCACAAGTCTTAAAGGGACCAAGGTTGGAGACCCCTGCTGTAATGAGCTGTGGGAATAGCAATGCAGGTGTAGAGTATCCTAAATAGCACCATTTGAGACTAAAATCAGGGAATGGAAAAAGGACCAGGGGACCACTAAACAGTAGTTACCTGTTAGTTAGTTGCTATAAACAGGCTAGCATTTCCTCAAGGTCTTCTGACACTGGTTATTGCCTTCTGGTTTTTAGCATTGTCATTCATATACATGATTATGAATGTTGTAGGACTTCTCTTTCATAGATGTCTGGAATGGTACTGCTTCCTCCTTTTTTGGCTGGCCTCAGATTAAAAAGCCACCGATGCTAATTTGCCTGACTTGATACTGGAAATCTCAATATCATCTGGTATTGCATTGCATTGCATTCCTTCCCTTCCCTCCCGTTTATTATTGTTTAGTATTGTATGTGTATTAAAATGGTAAGGTAACATACCAAGAGTTTGAGTCCTTATGCTATGTTCTTTGAATGCTGCCCAGCAGAATTTTGAATGTGGGTTAGACAGCAATTAGCCTTTGCAATGAAGAACTGGTGTGCAAATGAAGATAATAAAGAAAGGAGATTTCTCACTACAAAGTTACCAGTGACCTGTGTACTGTGGCCTGATAGGGTGCTTAAATAAAACAAAGATACAATGAAAAACAGGAGTGGTGGACTTGAGTTGCTTCCTCAGCCACAAATCTTGGTATCTTTTCCATTCTTTAATTAGGCTTTGTAGCCTTTCTCTCTTTTTAAAAAATATTCCATAAATATTGATGCACTTACTTGTTCTTTCACTGTTGCATCACTTTATTTAAAGTTTAAAATTACAACTGGCAAGACCAGGGAAGGAAATTTCCTGCTGCGGATCCTACTAACAGTCGCAATCTGTATTTTTGCAAAACATTTGTCATTTTTTAAAAAGTAATTTAATTTATAAGCAGAGATGAGAATTGATAGGGAAATAGGAAAATACAAACTGAATCAGTTCATGGTATATTATATTTGTTTTCCTCCCTTGGCATGTCATAATCCAAAATTATGTTAAGGATATTTCTGCAGGGATGAGTTAGCTTCAGAACATGATGACAGATGACCCTTTAAATAACTATTGTATCCTGAGGCACATCACCCAATTAAATCTGAGATCAGAAGTAGGAAGGGGGGCAGTCTGATGCAATAAACTACAGTAATCTGTGATTAAGCAGTAAATGTCAAACTAAGGTGGAATTAGAGAAGCTGAGTACCAGGCAACACTTTCTTTGATCAGAGAATCCCACTGAGAAAAGACATTCCCAAGACTAGGGAATGAACAAGACAAGAATTTGCTTTCACCCCACTTTATAAACATGGCAGTAATTCCAAAGCCGTCTTAACGCATGGGCCTGATGGGGACTTGCCCGTGGGCCCCATGAGCATACTAATCTGTGTATGTTAATCCTTCAGTGCACCTTGTATCATATAAATACAACAACATATTTATTACATTTTACTGCATTTTTAATTTAATACACATGCCAATAAAATAAATATATGTTTAATTTTATCAACCATTTACATTTTTATTCCTGTGAGGAGTTGTTGTATGGGCCCCAGGACACTGCTTTGCCTGGGGCCCATACTGCTGTTAAGACAGCCCTGAGTAATTCTAACCTGGCTTACAGTTGCCATCTATGGTTCAGCTTGGCTATAAATCGCATGCAGGTGGGAGTGAACATTCTGATTATGAGACGCTCTGCAGCTCACACAATTCAGGAGGACAAGTTTCTTTCAGCCATGTTTTCCCCTTAGATTTCTCTATCAGCTATAATCACCAGCTTCTGGCCAGTTTATAGAGAAGAGCAAAAAAGAAAGAAAGAAAGAAAGAAAGAAAGAAAGAAAGAAAGAAAGAAAGAAAGAAAGAAAGAAAGAAAGAAAGAAAGAAAGAAAAGAAAAAGAAAATTTTAGTTCGCAGCAGGACTAAAATATAAATTATTGAAACCGTAATACATCAGGATGTTTTAGAAGTTGGAATAATACTTTGGAAGAGAACAAAATTCCAAGTCGGAAAAGACCAAAATAGGGATAGACAATCCATAATAGCTTTCAGTTGATTCCCTGTGTTCTTTTAAGGCAAGCAGATGTAAAAAGTTGGATCATTATTTTTAAGTTGTTGAAAGCTGTGGATTGAATAAGATTTTACCCTTTGGTCTTTTTAAAACCCAATTGCATCAAAACTAAATCTGGTGCTTTTTGAAAGAAATTGGAGGATCAAAATCAGTACCTTAAGCATAATCGTAAGTACCCATTTCATCCCTTAAACCCTTCAGTCCCACAGAGAATGCCAAAGTCTGGCTCCCCCAATTCTGGTGACATTATCCTAGCTACACTTGTTAGACCACATGGAAACTCCATAATATTACAGTACAGCTCTTGGTCATAAAAATGTTGCCCATGCTACTCTAAGGCTGCACAGCCATTTACATCTCTTCCCAAAGCACTTCATCCTTATTTCTCTGTTACAGTCCTGAAGTGTCACTCCCATTGAAGTTGCTGGTTTCATCCAAGGAAATAAATTGGCTGCTGTAGGCCAGATGAATTGGTTTCCTGCCATCCGTGGCATTTAGAAACCACCAACCTGTTTCCAGGCCAGGATCTGACTTTTATTGATCAGATGGTCTAGGACAGGGATCTGCAAACTTGGCTCTTTTAAGACTTGTGGACTTCAACTCCCAGAGTTCCTCAGCCAGCTTTGCTGGCTGAGGAACTCTGGGAATTGAAGTCCACAAGTCTTAAAAGAGCCAAGTTTGCAGACCCCTGGTCTAGGAGAAAAGGGAGGTAAGGGTGGCACTATGTTTTTGGCACCAGAGGCTCCTGCAATGTTGATGCTCCAACTTTGCTATTGGTAAATACTTACCAATAAACCTTTATTATTGGTAAATAATAATTCTCTTTTACTCACCCTATAAAACAGAAACAAAATACCCTTGTTACAAAAGTATAGGTGAAATTTGCTTGGCGAATAAGCAAATAATGAGGAGATAACATTCTTTGTCCCTTGCCATTACTCCATCTCATTGTTACTGCCTAACCTGCTTCTGAATCAGCAATCTGACTTTTGGAAGTTGCGCAGCAGATCTGAAAAAGGGAACCCACGTGCCAATATTGTGTTCAGAGAGGAAAGGTTCCAGGATGTCCCTGTGACCTGTTGTGCTAATGGTCTGAGTCTATCAACCATCTGTTCCTAAGAAATGATTTCCTAATAGAAATAATTAAATATCACTGGAATACCAATAGAGTCTTTACACTTTCATTGCAGTCACTTTGTCAAAGTTCACAGATTTCAGCTATCTTGATCAAGACAAGACTGTTTATGTGACCAAACTTAAGCTGGCAGTATCCAGTGACAGCTGCAAGATGCATAACATTTGTTACACGTTGTCACCTCTTACACTGGAAGCCAAATCAGGTGACCAGGGATGGATATGTGCTTGTTAGCTGTTTTAGACTGTTCCTCTCTGCTCTCTAGTCAGTCTTGTCTCATTTTCTTCTGTTGTTCTTTTAATAAAAAGCTGGACCACATAATGGCCACCTGAACTCTGAAGTTTTCAGTTAGGAGGCACTTTGACGGAAGAAAAGATGAGGATTTTAAATTTGTATTCTGGTAGCCATCTCTTCATCTCCACTTATGTTTAGCCATGGAATAAAGTTATATAAGCTTTGTCTGCCTTGGTTTGATCTGCAGATTGTATGAATCTGAATCTCAATTATAGGATTGCAGCAAAACATGTTATATATCAATCTGCTATTGTTACAAGTCATGGGTCAGGATGTGGATTCACCTCCCCGTATTACAATCTCTGCACAAGAACTAGAGGTCGTCCGTGATTTTGTGGACCTCGGCTCAACTATCTCTGACACTCTCTCTTTAGATACTGAGCTGAATAAACATATTGGTAAAGCGGCCACCACATTTTCCAGACTTACAAAGAGTATGGCTTAATAAGAAACTGACGGAACATACAAAGATCCAGGTCTATAGAGCCTGTGTCCTGAGCACACTCTTGTATTGCAGTGAGTCTTGGACCCTTTACGCATGGCAGGAGAGAAAGTTGAGCACCTTTCATATGCGCTGTCTCCAACGTATTTTTGGCATCACCTGGAAGGACAAAGTTCCAAATAGTGCAGTCTTGGAACGTGCTGGAATTTCTAGCATGTATACACTACTGATACAGCGACATCTACACTGGCTTGGGCATGTCATGAGAATGGCTGATGGTCAGATTCCGAAAGATCTCCTGTATGGAGAATTAGTGAAATGAAAACGCCTCAGAGGGAAACCACAGCTGCAATATAAGGATATCTGCAAGAGGAACCTAAAGGCCCTGGGAATGGACATTAACAACTGGGAAACCCTGACCTCTGATGGTTCAGTTTGGAGGCTAAAGACACAGCATGGCCTTCTCCAATTCAAAGAGACATTTGTTTGGCAGGCTGAGGCAAAGAGGCAGTCCCAGAACCAGCAAAATCTGGGAGCTGGGCAGGGAACAGAAATTGTTACAAAGAAGGAGGAAAGAAGGATGAAGGGAGAGAAAACTCTGACTCTGTAAACCGCTTAGAGAAGCACTGTGTAAAGCATTGTGAAGCGGTATATAAGTCTAACCGCTGTTGCTATCTTTAGAACCTAATCTCAAGCATAAACCCCAACATAATCAATCAAACAGGGAGGTATAGAGTGGTGGGAAGGAAGAAAAACTCAGATATAAAGAACCCAGGGCCAGCCATAAAGGACTCAGATGTCTATAAACTAATGCTCAAAGTTTGGGGAACCAACAGGGTGAACTTGAAGTACTAGTATATGAGGGCACTTACGATATAGTTGCCATTACTCAGTGGAATGAAACTCATGATTTTGGAATGTACTGCTGGAAGGGTATAAATTATTTAAAAGAAACAGGCCCAAAAAATAGGAGGTAGAGTTGCATTGTATGTGAAAAAAAATTACTACACTCTACCGAAATACATAAAACCAAGGATGAAAGCCTCCTTGAATACATATGGATTAAAAGAAAAAGAAAAAAGAATAACATTGCCATAAGTGTATACTACCAACCAAGCGGAAGAAATATATGAACTTTTTGCTAATCAGTTAACTAATGTACTGCATGTAGAAAACAGCACAGTGGTAATGGGGGACTTTAACTCCCCTGACATCAACTGGGAAACAAACTCTGCATCAAGTGGGAGATCAAACAGATTCCTTATGAGCCTAGCTGACAACTTTGTCATCCAAAAGATAGAGGAGGGAACTAGAGGATCAGCTATACTGGACTTAATTCTTACTAACAGAGATGAAATGATAGAGGGGGTTGAAGTTGCAGGAACGTTGAGGGAGAGTGACCATGTCATACTGGAAATCAATATACTGCAGACACAAGCAACAGAACAAAATCAAACTTGTATCTTAGACTTTAAAAGAGCTGATTGCACAAACTTAGAGAGAGCTTGGGAAGGATTCCATGGATGAAAATCTTACAGGGGAAAGCAGCTCAAGAAACTTGGGAAACTCTAAAATACATAATCGTAAAAGCCCAATCCAGCAGAATGAAGAAGAAAAATGAAATGAAAAAGAAAAATAAGAAATCCAAAAAGAAACCAGCATGAAACCACAAAGAACTCTCTGATAAACAGAAAGACAAAAAGGATAAATATAAAAAATGGAACACATAACTAAGACAGAATACCAGCCTATAGCCCAAATCTGCAAAGATAAAGTAAGGAAAACTAAAGCTCAGAATGAACTAAGACTTGCAACAAATGTCAATAATAATAATAATAATAATAATAATAATAACAATAATAATAATAATAATAATAATAATAACAACAACAACAACAACAACAATAATAATAATTTTTTAAAGTATAAAAAACAAGAAAAAGTCAAAAGGAAACAAACGGTCCACTAATGGGAGTAAATGGCAAGGAAGTGACAGGCAGCAGGCAGAAAGCAGAGCTGCTTAATTCTTTCCTTGCATCTGTCTTCACTCAGAAAGGAAGAATAGCCCAACCAACCAAAAACAGAGCCATAAAAAACAGACTAGAAATACAAATTAAAATAGGCAAGAAAATGGTAAGAGAACACCTGTCCATTCTAAAAGAGTTCAAATACCAGATCCTGATGCATTATGTCCCAGAGTTCTGAAGGAGCTGGCTGATATGATCTTGGAACCACTGAAGCATATCTCCCAAAGATCCTGGAGCACTGGGAAACTACCAGAGGCCTGGAAAACAGCTGATGTGATTCCCATCTTAAAAAGAGAGAGAGAGAGAGAGAGAGAGAGAGAGAGAGAGAGAGAGAGAGAGATACAGAAAACTACAGACCAATCAGGCTGACATCAATACCTGAGAAGATCCTGGAAAAGATAATCAAGTAACAGATTTGCGAGCATCCAGAGCAGGGATTTCAAACTCAATTTCATTGAGGGCTGCATCAGGGTTGTGTCTGGCCTTGGGGGGTGGTGGGGTGGCGTGGCTGGAGTGGCCATAGCCTGGGTGGGTGTGGCATTTGGGCTCTCTTCTATATGACACCCTTTCAGGTATTTCAGGAATGCTATCTTATACCCACCCCCAGTCCTTTTTTCTCAGAGTTGTAGATACCATCCCTTCTTCAATCTCTCTTTATATGATTTAGTTTCTAGTCTCTGATTGTCTTTGTTACCATCATCAGAAAATGTTCCAATTTCTCTGAATCCTGACAAGAAGAGGGGAAAAAAATACTTGACATTGGTTTGACTAAAGTAGCAGAGTTAAATTGCTTTCTGTGGTTTGGAAAACATACGATTGCATTTGCCTTTTTTGCAGCAGTATTATGCTGCAGGCTCCTATTCAATTAGATGGCCTCCTGAAGCTCCATTTTCACTGGCAGAGGCACCATGGGCCGGTCCTTCGCTATTTTCAGGGCTGCCCCATGGGCTAGATTTAAGCACCCTGTGGGCTGAAACTGGACCATGGGCTTTGAGTTTGACACCTCTGATCTAGAGGCAAAAAAGGTTATAGTCAGAAGCCAACATGGGTTTGTCACAAACCGATCATGGCAAACAAATCTTATTTCTTTGACAAAGTGACTAAATTAGTGGACCAGCGTAATGTTTCAGACATAGTATACTTGTATTTCAGTAAGGCATCTGACAAAGTAGACCACAATCTATTTCTTGGTATCCTAGAAAAATGTGGGATAGACAGCATCACCACAATATGGATTTGTAACTGGCTGAAAAACTGAATTCAACATGTAGTCTTTAATGGAATTATACTATATCTACATGGAAAGAAGTAAGCAGTGGGGTACCTCCAGGTTCTGTTTTAGGCCCAGTACTCTTCAATATCTTCATAAACTATTTAGATGAGGGAATAAGATGGAACACATCAAATTGGAAGACAATATCAAACTGGCAAGAAGAATCAACATCCCAGAAGATAGGCTCAAGATCCAGATGGATCTTGATAAACTTGAACCTTGGGCCCTATCTAGCAAAGTAAAATTCAGTGGAGAGAAAAGTAAGATTTTACATTTAGACAAGAAAAACCAAATGTACAGGTACAGATTAGGTGAAATTTAGCTCAATTGCAATAATTGCTAGAGGGATCTTGAAGTTCCAGTGGACAATCATTTAAATATGAGCCAGCAGTTACTGTAGTCACAAAAAAAGCCAATGCAATCCTTGGCTGCATTAACAGAGAGATAGAATCAAGATCTCGTGAAGTGTTAGTACTGCTTTATAATGCCTTGGTAAGACCACACTTGGAAAGCTACATCCAGTTTTGATCACCACAATGTAAAAAAAATGTTGAGACACTAGAAAGAGTACAGAAAAGAGCAACAAAGATGATTAGGAGGGCGGAGGCTAAAACATATGAAGAATGGTTGCACGAAATGGGTATTTATTTTATTTATTTTTTATTTGTCACAACAGTATATATATGCATAAGCATGAAAATAACTATATAATATATAAGCATATATATGAGTATGAGTATGTAATAACTATATTAATTGGATATAATGAAAGGAAACAATAGGACAGGAATGGTAGGCACGTTTGTGCTCTTATGCACGCCCCTTATAGTCCTCTTAGGAATGGGGTGAGGTCAATAGTAGAGAGTTTTTGGTTAAAGCTTTGAGGATTTTGAGAAGAGACCATAGAGTCAGGTAGTGTGTTCCAAGCACTAATAACTCTGTTACAGAAGTCATATTTTCTGCAATCAAGATTGAAATGATTAACATTGAGTTTAAATCTACTGTTTGCTCTTGTATTGTTATGATTGAAGCTGAAGTAGTCTATCTAGCCTAGTGAAAAGAGGGTGACAGGATAGCAGTGTTCCAATATTTGAGGAGGTGCCACAAAGAAGATGGGATCAAACAATTTTCCAAAGCAAGACAAGAAGCAATGGATGGGAAAATCAAGGAGAGAACCAACTTGGATCTGGGAAGAAATTTCCTGACAGAGCAATTAACCAGTGGAATGGCTTGCCTTCAGAAGTTGTGGTGCTCCATCACTGGAGGCTTTTAAGAAGAGGCTGGACAGCTGTTTGTCTGAAATGGTATAGGGTCTCTGGCTTCAGCAGGGGGTTGGACTAGAAGACTTCCAGGGTCCCTTCCAACTCTGTTATTTGGTTCTGTTCTTTTGATAGAAAGCATCCGAGTTCCTTCATCTGGTGTCTGGTGGCATCAAGCAAATGAAACCAGAGCTAAGAAGAACCTTAATAGCCAGAGTCTCAAATTAATTAAGCAAAGAAGTAATGATGTATTTACTAGAGCAGATTTCCAGTAACTGAGAAAAAGTTGTAAAAACAAATAACAGGAAACAGTTCAGTCTGATGATTTTACTTTTATTATCTAGCTCAGAAATATCCAACATGACTCTCAGTCAGACATGAAGGATTAATTTAGTGATTAATTAATTGGAAAAAAGTATATTTATCAAAAACCACTTCAGTTTTATTTCATAACTAATATAAGTATTATTTATCACATCACAAAAAAGATGTTGAGACTTCAGAAAAAGTGCAAAGAAATGAGGACAATTAACCAGTAGAACCATTTGCCTTCAGAAGTTGTAGGTGCTCCATCACTGGAGGTTTTTAAGAAAAGACTGGACAGCCTCCTGTCTGAAATGGAATAGGGTCTCCTGCTTGAGCAGGGGGTTGGACTACCTCCAAGGTTCCTTCCAGCTCTATTCTGATTTATTTATTTATTTATTTATTTATTTATTCGTACTTTTATACCGCCCTATCTCCCTAGGGACTCAGGGCGGTGTACAGCCATATAAAAACACATAAATATACAAAGTAAAACATTCATCTAAAAAACTTATTATATAGGCCAAAATTTAAAATAGACATATAAACAATAAAACCCAATTTAAAACCAAATCTAAAATTTAGACATTTAAAATTTTAAGAATTTTAAAAAATCTAGTCCAGTCCTGCGCAAATAAATAGATGTGTCTTGAGCTCGCGGCGGAAGGTCCGAAGGTCAGGAAGTTGACGAAGTCCTGGGGGAAGCTCGTTCCAGAGGGTGGGAGCCCCCACAGAAAAGGCCCTTCCCCTGGGCGTCGCCAGTTGGCACTGCCTGGCCGATGGCACCCTGAGGAGTCCCTCCCTGTGAGAGCGCACGGGCCGGTGGGAGGCATTCGGTGGCAGTAGACGGTCCCGTAAGTAACCCGGACCTATGCCATGGAGCGCTTTGAAGATCATTACCAAAACCTTGAAGCGCACCCGGAAAACCACAAGTAGCCAGTGCAGTCTGCGCAGGAGGGGTGT
The DNA here is from genome assembly GCF_028640845.1 of Ahaetulla prasina. Taxonomy (NCBI): domain Eukaryota; kingdom Metazoa; phylum Chordata; class Lepidosauria; order Squamata; family Colubridae; genus Ahaetulla; species Ahaetulla prasina. Next base: position 93,027,077 of record NC_080540.1, read on the forward strand.
TACATGGGAGCCACGAGAGGCTCCCTCTATCACCCGCGCAGCCGCATTCTGAACTACCTGGAGTCTCCGGGTGCTCCTCAATGGGGAGCCCCATGTAGAGAGCATTGCAGTAGTCCAGGCAAGATGTCACGAGAGCATGAGTGACCGTGCATAAGGCATCCCGGTCCAGAAAGGGACGCAACTGGCGGACCAGGTGGACCTGGTGAAAGGCTCTCCTGGAGACGGCCGTCAAGTGATCTTCAAAAGACAGCCGTCCATCCAGGAGAATGCCCAAGTTGCGTACCCTCTCCATTGGGGCCAATGACTCGCCCCCAACAGTCAGCCGAGGCTGACTGATTGATTGAAGTCTCAATAAAGAAAAAAAATGTATTAACAATTTGGCTAGCTAGGTTATCACTATTAGGCAGTGGTGAAATCCAATTTTTTTTACTACCAGTTCTGTGGGTATGGCTTGGTGGGCGTGGCAGGGGAAGGATACTGTAAAATCCCCATTCCCTCCCCACTCCTGGGGGAAGAATATTGCAAAATCTCCATTCCCTCCCCACTCCATTCCCTCCCCACCCACAGGCCCTCTGTGGCTCAGACTGGTAAGACAGTCTGTTATTAACACAGCTGCCTGCAATTACTGCAGGTTCAAGTCCCACTAGGCCCAAGGTTGACTCAGCCTTCCATCCTTTATAAGGTAGGTAAAATGAGGACCCAGATTGTTGGGGGCAATAAGTTGACTTTATATATAAATATACAAATAGGATGAAGACTATTGCTAACATAGTGTAAGTCGCCCTGAGTCTTCAGAGAAGGGCGGGGATATAAATGCAAATAATAATAAAAAAAAAACTCGGGGGCCAGCCAGAGGTGGTATTTGCCGGTTCTCCGAACTGCTCAGAATTTCTGATACCAGTTCTCCAGAACCTGTCAGAACCTGCTGGATTTCACCCCTGCTATTAGGGTGCTTTTGAACTAGTTTTGTCCTGGCAACAACCTGGACAAATTTCTGCAGTTTTGGGAGCACTATTTTCAGCAGTGGTTTGTCCTTCTTTCCTTCCTAGGGTTGAGAGTGAGTGACTTACCCAAAATCACCCAGCTAGCTTTGTGCCCAAGGTAAGACCAGCATTCAGGATCCTGATGTCTAGCTTGGTGCTTAAACCACTACAGTGAAGTGGATCTCAGTACCAAGCTATGCATAATGACCTTGTTTTAATCTGGAAAAGATTTGTATTTTTCTATAAAGAAAACGATGAAAGGGAATCTTTGCTGCAGAAAGTTCTCTGAAATTTTGTGCATTTTAAGATGAACATATCCCAAGGAATTTTAAGAGGTACATTAGTTCTTCTACAGACATCTGGAACTGATAAAGTGAAACAGGGACACTTTAGAAAATTTTTAAAATATAGGTACAGTGAGATAGCTATAGTGCAAAGGCTTGTGTCTTAATGAGGTTGCTGTTGAATCCATACACTTGTGTGGGGCACGTCAAATTTTTCAATTTCCAATTTCCAAACATTAGGGTGCTCAAAAGTTGTGACATGCCTTGGGGATTGTAAAGATATTTTGGTTACTTTAATATAATTTAGATGTGCTTGGTAGGTAAATTTATGCTGCATAAATTTATGAGTAGTTAAACTGCAACAAATCTCTACATTGCCTTTAGCAAGAAATGTACCTCAGAAGTTAAAGCCAACAATTGTTTAATGGAAATATATATGGAAAGAATGTAATGTCTCCCGTGCTGTTTACACTTTTTCAGGAGTTGGTTTTTTTGGTCCCCAAAGTAGTTTTTGCCATACCTGGAGTGACTCCATTTTCATATTGTTGCTGTTGCAATATCTATTGTAATGTGCACTTCAGCCCCTACTGTTCTTGTACCACTTGTGATAAAAAAATAACTTGCCTGGAAGGAAAAACTTCTGGAACTGTTTTGCAGCAACTCAGAAAGTTAGTTACATCAACAAAATTATAGCAACCCTTAGATGTCTCCCAACCCAGGCAAACATTATTTATACCCCAACATTTGCTAGCCTAAAAATAAAAGTAACTTTAGTTTTAGAGGTTAAGCTTTCAGGTTTGCCTTTGTTTTCCATCTGTTCTCTTCTTTCTTCTTTCTGTCAGGTACTGACACATTGATGGCTGATTTATATATCTGTTGCTCATAGCTGGAATGTGATAGCTTTGAAGCCATCAGTCATAATTTAATAAGGCCCTTTGTCTTTAGTTTGAATCATTCTTCAGCACAGCTATCACCTCCAAAATTCCCATGGGAACACTAAAACAAGAGATAAAGGGAAAACAGCCTTCATAGAAGATTATGGTGTCAAAATAACATGCTGGGATACTGACATAGCTGAATGAAACTCTGGCATATTTAGGCAGACATCTGAGAAAATATGGGATTTATACCATCAGGCCTACAAATCCCATAAAATTGGCTGGCATGAGTTGTGATAGCGTAAGTGACAACAAAAACAAGGAGATGGTGTGACAAATCAGGAGTGCTTTTATTGTACTGTCTTCCTAGCTTGATTTCATTACAAATGAATGGTTGTGGATTTTCCCAGACTGCTGGTATCTTCTCCATAGGATGAAAAATTCATGTTCCCAACCATGGGCTTCTTCAGGTCAAAATGGGCCATCTCGTGAGGCTAACTTCCTTTTAATCTGATATTGACCTTGGAGAAGATGAGTTATTACCTGGTTTTGGGGTACATATCACTTCCTCTTGACTGGGATTAATTGGAGCTACTAATCTTTGCAGGAAGTAGGAATCCATTAAGATGACACACCAGATGGTGCTTGAGGGGTTTCCCAGAAATGTTGAGAGTACCTGTCTGGAATTATTTTCAGGGAAATGTAGTGCCTGAAACTCAAACAATCGTGTTGGTATTACGATTAACTTCATCTATTATGAGCTCGTGGAGTTTCCATGGTGCTTATGTTCAATATTGAACAGGGTTGCAAATTTGTCTTACCTTTTGGGTGATACCTCTTCATCTCCATTCATGCAAATCATGGGACTGAAGTAATTTGACATGTCCAATTATCAACGAACTGTGCAGTATAAAGAATTTGGTTACAAGAATGCTAGCTCTCCAAGCTTCTTACCTCAAAAAATAAATAAATAAATACCTGGAGTAGTTATAATAAATAGTTGAAGGAAGCTAGGGAAAATCTTTATGTGTTGTGTACCTCACCTTTTGAGGTGATTAGCAGTTTTTAAAATCTTTTTTTGATCTGACTGACCAGGAACTTCCTGTCGAAGACTACTTCAGCTTCAACCACAACAATACACAAGCACACAATAGATTTAAACTTAAAGTGAACTGCTCTTGATTGTAGAAAATATGACTTCAGTAACAGAGTTGTTAATGCCTGGAATCACTACCTGACTCTGTGGTCTCTTCCCAAAATCCCCAAAGCTTTAACCAAAGACTATCTACTATTGACCTCACCCCATTCCTAAGAGATCTGTAAGGGGCGTGCATAAGAGCACCAGCATGCCTACCGTTCCTGTCCTAATGTTCCCTTTGGTTGTATTCAATTTGTGTGGCTATTTCATGCTTATACTTATATATATTGTTGTGTTTGACAAAATAAATAAATAAAATAAATAAATAAAAACATGCTTGGTCTTGGTCTTACAAGCTTTGGTGGGGCTTGTAAGACACTGGTGAAAACGTGACAAAACTAGCTGGTATAGTGTCATGCGTGTGGTATGGATACAAGTGAGACTGGTAATCCAGGATAATCTTTCTTTCACTTATTAAAATGTGTTATGTGAAACTCATCTAGTAACAATAATGTTACTGGAAACTACACTACATTTTCTTTGCCTTGCAGCAAATTATTAAAAAAACTTCCCCAATATGCAGATTTAACCAATACATGTACCACCATATTATTTTTTTCAAAATATACATATGCGATCAGGTCAATTAAAGATACTGTAAGGTAAGATGTAAGTCTACTACAAAATCATGAAGAAATCCATCTACATGGTTGCTTAGAACTGTTACCAACTTGATGGCACATAATCATATTTAAAGCAGATGAAAATCAAGGATTTAAAAGAAACATTGATTTTCAACATAAGGATAAAGTCTTTTATTTTTTAAGGGATAAAATTGTTATTATTGCTATAAATAATAATATTTATAATAATATTATAAAACCTGAATGAGGATAGACTAAACTTGTGGAATGGATTGAAGTAAAGATATGGGATTAACCATGAACAAAAGGGCTAAAATGTGTATCAGAAAATATGAATTGGTTTCATTGAGATTGTTATGAGACCATATGAAAATAGAGGCTACTAGTTTGGTTCCAGAATATTTATTTATTTTTTAAATTTTGACTTATGGTTGTCACAACTGAGGAAACCTTAAGTGATTTACAGTGTGTCTACAAACAGTACAATAAAATATCCACATTATAATAATATAATATAATATAATATAATATAATATAATATAATATAATATAATATAATATAATATAATATAATATAATATAATATAATATAATATAATATAATATAATATAACAACAGAGTTGGAAGGGACCTTGGAGGCCTTCTAGTCCAGCCCCCTGCCCAGGCAGGATAAACAAAATAAAAATGACAGTATAAGAAAATCAGCAAAACATCCATAATACACAAAGTAAGATGAAGCAGTCGGCAGCTAACATATGAACAAATTTAGAACCAATAAAATCAATGATGAGATTGCATATCTGAAATGCTGTCTGCAAAAATAATTGGTCGTCAGGTGGGTCAACAGTCAGGTGGGAAATTTATTTGCTGATTTGATGAAAGATTGAAAGAATGAGGCACAGGATATGTGGTTCATGAGAAGTTCTCAATATGGGAACAAACCGCATGATTCGGTAATGTAAGGAATAGGCATGTGGGGGGAAGTAGACAAAGAATAAAAAAGGAAGAAGTGAAAGGAACTAGAATGAATATTTCAGGAAGAGAAAGTACAAGCTCTGTATGAAAAGCTGTTGGAAAATAATCTCCCAATAGAGTGAATGAATGGAAAACGGATGCCAGAAAAGAGGAAATGTGGAACAGAGTGTAATGTATTTTCTTACAAAGTGCCACAGAACACTACTGTCGTGTCCCACTCCTCCGCTGACGGCCGGGTCAGGGAAATCCGAATCAGGCTTGCCTCTGCAGCTCTGCCCAAAGTCCTAGCAAAGTCCTCAGAGCAGGCAGGAGACCAGTAAGTGACTTCAGCAAGATAAGTTCGACTTTGCCTGACTCAGAGACTGCCAGAAAGCAGATCCTTTATATAGGCCATGGGGTGTGGCTCCATGACTCAGCACTCATTAAGGCCTGCCCCTCCCTTCCTTCTGTTGCCTCCGCCTATCCAATCTTCTGATGCGAGGGTCACTCCAATCAGCTGTTGGAAGTAAACTTTCCTCAGGCTCACATGCTGTGGAGGAGGGGGAGGGGTCTAGCTGCTCTGTTTGCCTGGGCATGGAGCCAGGGCTGGGGCCGGGGGATGCTCCCTCCTCTGCAGCCTGCTTGGGCATGGAGCCAGGGCTGGGACCGGGAGGTGCCCCCTCCTCTGCAGCTTGTCTGGGCATGGAGCCAGGACTGGGGCCGGGAGGCATACATTCCTCCGTGTTCGGGAGCAGATAAGCAGACCCCGGCTGCGGTGAGAGCGGACAAGACACAACAACTACAGTAATAGCAAATATGAAAAGTTCGATGACGTATGAAATGAAAAAGACTATGGATAGTGGAACGAGAAAAAAAAATGCATGCAGACCAGTGGTGAAATCCATATTTTTTTTTTACTACCAGTTCTGAGGGGATGGCTCAGTGGGCATGGCAGGGAAAGGATACTGCAAAATCTCCAGTCTCACCCCACTCCAGGGAAAGGATATTGCAAAATCTCCATTCCCATCCCACTCTGGGGCCAGCCAGAGGTGGTATTTGCCGGTTCTCCAAAGTACTCAAAATTTCCGCTACCAGTTCTCCAGAACCTGTCAGAACCTGCTGGATTTCACCCCTGATGCAGACCAATGAGTGAAGCAAAAAAAATTAGATGAAGATATGATGTAGATCTCTATAGCACTTTGGATTTGAAAGCAAAAGCTGTATTGGAGAGATTGGGAATGTCCATGTAGGATCCATTTATAGGCTTTTTAAACCGAAATCATCTATAGATGATAGTTGCATCACTTCAGGAACACAATCATGATGATTTATTATTTATTTATTTATTTATTTATTCATATTTTTATACCGCCCTATCTCCCTAGGGACTCAGGGCGGTGTACAGCCATCTAAAAACAACATAAATATACACAGTAAAACATAATCTAAAAAACTTATTAAATAGGCCGAATATTTAAAATAGACATAAATAATAAAACCCCAAGTTAAAACCAAATCTAAAATTTAAACAATTAAAATTTAAGAATCTAGTTGCAGACTGATGTTACATGATGGGCAGACTGGCCAAGGTGAGCAACAATCTAATGGAAAAGTCGTGGAACATACGACTCCAAGCAGCTTGTCCATGTAATTGAGTACTGGAACTGAAATTCATTGTGACTAATTATATAAGAAGAATCTTACTCAGTGTCAAAAATGTCATCTACACAAGCCAAATTAAAAGAGATTTTATCTATAAACTGTTCAAGTGTTCTAACAAACCTCTTGAGGTCCTTGTCATAGAACTTGAGGAGGAGAAGGCAGGAGTACCAGTAGGCCTCCTCACATCCTTGCAGAGCATGAGTTGAGAAAATTAGCTCCTTTACATCTCACTATACTACAGTGTAAGCCTCCAAATGGATTTTAGTTGCTTACCTTGCTGCTTTAGTTTGGGTGGCTTATAATGCAAAACCTATACAAAAATTAAAATAATAAAAACATTTAAAAAACAATAACAACATTCACAATAAATATACCCAGCAGAAGTCAACCCAACTGCTTCTAAGGGCCCTCTTCAGTGTCAGAGATGGCCCCATGCTGTGCATATTTACTTGGCCAGTTAACAGTAAAGCCAGGAAACGAGGCCCTTAGCACCTTTAGCATTCCAGGCTCAGGAGCATAGACAGGTTTTTAAAGCTTTATAAAAGGCCAACAGGATTGGGGCCTTTCTAATCTCTGAGGGGAGTTCCTGTACTTTATCCATGTGCCATGGGATCACCTTTGAAACTGAAGAGGTCACTTAGAAGCAATTGGGCTGACTTCTTGATTGCTGAATTTACCTGCAGAATTAACCAACTCCTCTGTGGATAGAGGATGTCTGTTTTATTTGGGACAAGTTTGGCATTAACAAGAGAAAATTAAAGATTTTGAAGGGCTTAGAACCTTACTTCAAATCTGACATAGCGGGAGGGAAAGGGAATAATCTTTAATATTCTTATAACAGCTTGTTTGCTTGTCAACACTAAATTGATGTATACCTCCATCCCCATGTCTCAACGAGACAATTAAATGCTTTAAAATGATATCCTATATACATAGCAAATAAATCCCGCAGTCTGAAATCTGTCAAGGATCCTTCTTTCAGCATCTACCAGACAGATTGGGTATATCCTCTGAAAGAAAAATCACTTTGGGGTCATCATTGACCAAGTAAGGTTCTTCAAATGCATTTCTCCCAATGTGTAGCTACCAAACTTTCTCCAAGAAAGGCCCTCAGCTATTTCTGAGCTGGCAAACAATGAGGCTTCCATTTCAAGGTTGAATAGGCTTGGTTCCAATTTCTCCTTCTTTCTTGTGCATTTTTTTATTTTCTTGAAACACACAGGTAAGTATTTCTGTAGAGCTCAAGCTCCAGGCTTCCAGTTCCCTGGACTTTTCATTAAATTGCTCCCTCCCTCGCATCCCCAGTTATTGCCATTCTACATATCACAAGCAATTTTTGAAACACCTCCACTTCAGAACTAGCAGCCATGCAGGAAAAATATGAGGGGGGGAAAAAAAGCAAATTCCCATAAAAATCCCATGCAATTTGCTTGTTTAATTGGAAGCAAATCCCACTGTATGTTGGTGTGAGTTTCAAAGGACCACTTGCTTTAAATGAAGCATCAAGCTGAGCAGCCCCACTCCATCTCACTGGATAAAAAAAACGAAGAAACTGAACAGAAGGGGTGTGGTGGTTTGCTCATACAAAGTGGTTTTTGTGCATGATTACCCAACATCTTGATTTTGACATCTTCCTCTGTGTGTCCCACTGCCTCCCCCAGATGTGTCTTGAACTTGCATCTGATGCTACCTGTGGTGGGAGCATCCCAGTGGTGAAATCCAAATTTTTTTACTACCGGTTCTGTGGGCATGGCTTAGTGGGCATGGCAGGGGAAGGATAATGCAAAATCTCCATTCCCATCCCACTCCAGGAAAAGGATGCTGCAAAATCCCCATTCCCTCCCCACTCCTGGGGAAAGGATATTGCAAAATCTCTATTCCCACCCCACTCCGGGGGCAAGGATACTGCAAAATCCCCATTCCCTCCCCACTCCTGGGGGAAGGATACTGAAAAATCTTTATTCCTACCCCACTCCTGGGGGAAGGATATTGCAAAACCTCCATTCCTACCCCACTCTGGGGCCAGCCAGAAGTGGTATTTGCCGGTTCTCCAAACTGCTCATAATTTCCTCTTCCAGTTCTCCAGAACCTGACAGAACCTGCTGAATTTCACTCCTGGAGCATCCCATTTAAAGATTCCCCTGCTCTCAAAGAATTCACATGATGACATCATCTTATCCTGTGTTCCTCCCAGGTGAGGGAATCCATTCTTGGAAAAGTCACATTGTAATCTCCCTCTTTTTTCTCATTGTTGGACAAAAGATAAGGGTGCCTCTCTTTCATTAGCTGTTAATTGTTGGCTTTGGGGGACATTTCTTCTATGTTAATTTTAATCAGCATTTTAAACTTTTTAATACTGTTTGTGTTTTAAAATTTTAGTTAGCCACTTTGAATGTTCACCAAAGCAGAAAGGCCGATATTACTGAAATACTGTAAATGCACAGCAGCTGTTTCTTTGAGGCAAAGCTGCTGCTTTGTCCAGAAAAGCACTGAGCACAGTCTGCTTGTCTGCATGCCATGTGGCTCCTTCCCAGATCACTGAACACAGCAGTATTTACTTTTGAGTAAACATGGACAAGTTTGCACTGTAAAAAAAAAAAAATCTGCCTAGGAAACTAATTTCAGGGTTTTTTTCCTTGGCATCTTGGTTAGCGCTCTGCAGAAATCAGACTCAGACATATTTAGATTTTTAAAAAAATACACTGATTAAGAGCGAGTTGGCCAGCAACTCTGCTGTTCACGTGGTTTCCCAGATCAAATTTTGAAGAACATCCAGAGATCCTAGATTATTCCACTGCTATTCAGTAGCAAGATGGTTAGTTTTGATGCACATCCTTTTCTGTTTTAATTAATGACTAACAGTAGAGCTAGCTACTTAAGCAGCTACAGTATAGAATTAGCATTTACAGACTGAAAATAAATAAATCTAAGCTCTACCACATCCTCAAAAGGGATAAAATGTTTGGCCCCTAACATTTCCTGGTTCCTACTGAAATGATGGTTTAGGCGGTATTTCTAGAAAAAAAGAAGTGTTTTCAATGTTTCATATTTAATGAAAAGTTTGAACTGCCTACATACTTGGCTTTTCTTACATGCTTTTATGTGAATGGCATTTCAAGATATATATTTCCATGCATTATAAAATATTACACAGTTTATTAAGCTATATAATCAGACTGATAAAAACACCTGCAATGCTTTGTGTATAAAATAGTCACTGTAAAGAGAAGTATTTAATCACAATTAGGTATGGATATTTCATGCTGCTGTATGACTATAAATAAAAAGAATAGGAACTTTCCATGTTTATATTCATTGCCACAGAAATGGTTGCTGCCTCATTATAGTGAAAGCTGTCTCCTTGTTTTCTTCATAAATAACATAAGGTTGAATGAGACAGAGGGCTGATTTTCATATCAATATTGATTTCACCTGGATATCCAATGCATATATTATTCGTTCTGCAATTTCCCCCCCGGGATCAAAATGTAACATTCATGAATTTTTCCCATTCTTAATTTCAAGGGGAAGAAGTAAAAACGTATGAAACTTCAGCAAAAGATAGGTCGTTTGAAGATAACCTTATTTTAATGTACTGTAAATAACAAGCATTTGTGCAATAAACTTTGTAAAGTTTAAAACACATGAACAAACAAAACAAAATCTTGCTAATCATATTAGCAGAAAAGCAACAGTACAGGCCAATGAATATATTGACATATTATAGAAAAAAATATATTTTAAAGCTTATTACAAAATAAAGCTCAAAATAACACTGATGTTCCCAGACTTCAATCCTGAAGGATAATGTGCCCTAACATAGTTGAGTGGTTTTTTTTAATCATTAGCCGATGTAAATCATCCCAGCCAGTTTGCACATATGGAAAGGGAAGTTGAGGGTGGCCTTGGACTTATCCCCTACTACGAATCATCCCCTTTGCAGCTGCCAGTGGAACTTTTCCTACAATGAAGAGCTGCTATGGTGATCCAGTTCTCTCCTCTACAATGTTTAACCTAAAAAAAGAAGAGAGAGAGAGAGCGAGAGAGGGAGGGAGGGAGGGAGGGAGGAAGGGAGAGGGGGGGTTCCTACTGAGGGATGCACCTCTCTATGTAGTTTGGCATTGAACAGATGTATAATTCTAAAACAGACTGTTCAATTCGTGTTTCTGGGTTTGTGTGTATGTCCCTTCGAGTTAGCATTGACTCCTGTGGGGCTACCTGGACAACTCCCTGCAATTTTCTTGGCAAGATTTCAGAAGTGGTTTGCTCTTGCTGGCTTCCTACGGCTGAGAGACAGTGACTGGTCCAACGTCACTCAACTGGCTTTGAGCCTCAGGTGGGACTATAAGTCATGGTCTCCTGGTTTCTAACCTGGCGCCTTAATCACTAGACCAACTGGCTTTCACCTGAATCATACCCTCCAAATATGTTTCCAGAATTCCTAGTGGCTTTGAATTGTGCTGGCTAAGAATTCTAATTCACACATCATCTCTTGAGATATCATCAAGTTGGCAGCAGCAGTTTTAAAGCATGCTACAGTATAAAAGTTCTCAGTATGAATTTCCTACATTTCAAGTCATGTCAGAGCTATGAACATGTGCTGAAAAATATTTTCCTAAAAGATGAGAATATTTTAACTGGCAAAGTGCAGGGTGGAAACAGATTTGCTTTTCTAGGTTAAAAATAAATCTTTTATCAACAGCTAAGTTAGGAAAGCTTTGGATTCATTAGAGGCAAAATCTCAGCACTGCTGTGTCAACTAACAAACTTGGAAGATACCTGAATTAGTTTGCTTTAACTGAAAGCCTTGCCAGACTAGGAGAGAAAGTTAGAAAATTAAAGTTTGGACCCATAAGGAAAAATGTCATAGCAGAAGTGAAGGTGAGAAAGTAAAAACCATAGTAAAAACCAGAATAATAGTTACAAAACAGGTTCCTGTATCCGTGTATGTATAGATATAATGGTACATTTATCTTCAGCAGTTAACTCCAAGACAACAGCATGCAATTGTTAAACTAAGTTTCAAGTCTGGGACCTGGCACACAAAATATATACGACAGTAGTATTTATGGCACCAGAATGTGCTGCTGCTTCCTCTTTCAGCACATGCCTGACATCCATTCCAAGCCCATTGTTTTCTAAGTCTTGTTATCTAAAATAAACACCAAAATTTGGAAACTAGTGTGACTGAAAAAAAAGCCTAATCTCAGTCATAACCTAAGAATGTCTAATAAAACATTATTTTTGAGCGTGCTTGAATGTGAACCTCTTCTTTATAATGACTGTAAAGGCATTAAAGTAAGTGTTACCAGCACGGATGATGTTACATAGCTTGGGTAATGAAACATCTGTGAGACAAGAACCAAGCTGAGAGAGCACCAAGAGACCCCTCAAACTATTTTAGTTCAGTGGAAGAAATATTTGAGGCTGTCCAAGAGACTCATGGGAGGCATGACATGGACCACAAGGAATGCTGCATCATTTCCCACCAACATGGTACATCTTTTTCTGAATACTAATTTTCACACAGTACTTGAACAAAAGATACTTTTACAATGGAGTTAAAACTGCTATAGTTAACAATTAATTTTTGCTTTATTCATTTGGAATATCTTTTAGGCGGTGTCTGCTTCTAGCACAACAGTACTCTAGGCCTTTGATTTCATCACCCCAAAACCACACTTGTCCGCAAGAGGATCTATGTATCAATGGAAAGATATGGAAATGATTGGAAAGTTGCCCGTTTCAGAGGTTTTCATGCATGCTGCTGAGTTTCAGGGATCCCTTGGACATATCAGTGTTCAGAGTTGAAAGGGCAATGTTCTCATATAACTTTTGAGATTCAAAGCATCTGAGGTGATGGAGCATAACAACTGCATCTTTCTGAAAATTCTTGTTGAGGAATCCATAAAAGACGGGATTGACACATGTGGAGATCATGGCTATCAAATGGCACAAGGTAAAGACCACGTTGTGATGGCAATGCATCAAGGTTTCATAATTCCAGTCAAACACAATGTTAAATATGTGCAGAGGTAACCAGCAGGCGCCAAAGGTCACAACAATTGAAACTAAGATAACATTAATCCTTCTGCTTTCATTTAGCCTGCTCCCGTTCTCCCTTACCTTATCCACTTTACTGTACCGCCTCTGCAGGCACACAAATATTTTTAGGTAACAAATGAAAATGAACCCTAGTGGAAGGAAGTACTGGAAAATTAATATGGTGGTGGTGAAGCCCAGCTGCCCTTCAATGGACGGCCACACCTCAATGCAGACCATTTTGCTGATGTAGCCCTCGCCGTGGGAAGAGAGATTTTTTAGGGGGTCATCAGAGACCTGATAGAATATCAAGAACGGAGTAGATATTATTAGAGAAAATGCCCAAATGAAGACAATTCCCCAGAACGCATGTGAAACATTGGGCTTCCAACCACGGGGGTTCACGATTAACTGATGCCTCTCAATTGCAATTAACACAAGCGAAAATGTAGAAACCGAGACCGACATACTTTGTGCAAAAGAAGTTATTTTACACATTGCCTCCCCAAAAACCCAGTAATCCATCCAAGTATATGCAACCGTAAAAGGAATGCACATGACGCAAATGACGATGTCAGATATGGAAAGATTGGCAATCAAAACATTAGTCACATTTTGACTCTGTTTTTGTTTCTTGATGATGACAATTAGGCAAAGATTGCCCAGAAGTCCGACCAGCATGACCACAGCATACGCTATGATGAGCAACAAGAATGGAAGGAGAGATGGCTGGCAGGATTCAAAGTGCAATAACTGTGACTTACTGCTGTTTGCCACAGATGAATCCATGCTGGGTTCTGGAGTGGTTTTATCCATCACCAAGTACCTGTGAAACCACAACACAATTAAGAGTGAATCCATCCTTATTTTACCTTTATAGCTTTAGGAGCCCTCCCCTCTTCAGAATAAATGATTTAGAGAAGATTTTAAATTCAGATATTTAATATTTTTGAACTACCTGAATCCAATTTGGCTTAAAACAAGGAAACAAAAATCACCTACCGTATTTTTCGGAGTATAAGATGCTCCGGACTGTAAGACGCACCTACCTTTTTTGGTGAGGAAAACAAGAAAAAGAAATCTGCCTCTGCCTCCCAGCAATTTTTCCTCGTTGCAGCAAACAGCCTGCTTTACTTTCATTTTTGTTTTAGCGTAGCTTGAGTAGCACAAGAAAAAAATATCTGCTCCCAACAATTTACCTCTTTGCAGCAAGCAGTAGAAATCCAGGCAGCAATAGCAATCCCTGGCAGCCTGAAACAGCTGAGAGTCGGGAGGCCATCCAACTGACAATCAGCTTGTGCTAATTAGGCTGTGCTGAAGCAGAAATGGGCTGTTTCTTCTTGCTGCAAGGAGGTAAATTGCTGGGAGGCAGAGGCCAAAGGGTGGGGGCTAGTGGGTGGGAGTGGCTACATTCGGTATATAAGACGCACCGAAATTTTCACCTCCTTTTAGGGGGGAAAAAGGTACGTCTTATACTCCAAAAAATACGGTACTTAGACAGAAACTTTATGCAAATAATCAGTAGTAGCTCCAATGCATAGATTCTCATGTGAAATAACAGACTGCACATTCTTATAGTCAGATAACTGACATTGTCAAGGTGATGACAATGTCAAAGCGGTGTGCACAAACAGAATTCAGCAAAAAGAATCATATGTGTAGAGTCCAATACCAAAATTTGGCTCTGTGTTTTGAGTTACTGTACTATAAAAGATTAGGCAGATCCTATAGTTACTATCTTCTTTATATCTTTTGTTTTGTTTAAAATCATGGCTCATGTTAATATTTATGTATTTAGGAAAGTATAAGGCATTATTTGAAATGTGTTTTCTATCTTCTCTTTTCCTCATCTTGTAAAATTATTTCATTCCAGATTCATTTTGCAAAACAAACTGCAAAATTACACTTGTTCACTTTCTGCATTGGAAGAAAACATTGATACAGGCAAACATTACAGAAACCGTAATACAGAATGGAAATAACCAGTGGGATATAGTAATCTCTGCATATAACATCTAGAAAAGATAGTGGAACGATGGGCAGAAAAAAAATGCAATGGCTGAACTCCTTCGGCACAGAGCACAGAGCCTTGGATAAAGAGCTACACTTGAGAATTGAAGCATCTAACAGATGGAACAATGTGCTTGCACTATTCTCTAAGGGAGCCAACTTTACATATCTGACCTAACTACCCATGTATTCCCATGTCTATTCTTTAATTAATTGTTAGACATACCTTCTTATCCTAAGAGCTATAAGTTCTGGTCATTAAAAGGCTATTAGAAAGCTGAAAAAAATGCAAGCAATGCAAATGCAGAGCAAACAATATGATTAGAAAGATGTAGTATCTTCCTTAAGATGAAATAGTTCAGCAACTAGAGGTCTTTAGCTTGGATCAAAGAAATCTAAAGGTAAAGATGATGAAGGTATATCATGACAGAGATATTTGGATAGAAATCTTTTTCCCACATTCACAATATTAGAGCTCAGAATCATTTTCTTGAAATGAAATGCAAGGAAATTAGAGACTAATAGAAGGAAATCCTTCTTTTTTAACACAGAATATTTGTTAAACATTTCTCCTATGGAAATTTTATAATACATGCTGATCCTGACCCCACTGATGGCTTCTCCAGCATGCAGACTGCTTGGGAATTTGAACAAGCTTATATTTGATACTTGTAGCCTGAGAAGTTTGGGAGTGCAGCTGAAGCTATTTCAAAACCTTCCCTACAAGTAAGTTGCTCCCAAGGTTAAAAGTAGGCACCATGCTAAACTTGTGATTGCATTTGGGCATCTTTTTTTTTCTTAAAAAGAAAAATAACCTGGTTGTATTCTAGAATAAAGCTATGACATGGGGAAAAAAGGATTGATCTTTCCCTTATGGTAATCTGACAAGTTGTTTCACCAAACCTGCTATTTTTAAAAAGAGAACATTTGGTACTCTAATTGTTATTTAACCAGAAGCCTTCAAGTGAGTAGTTGTCTGCTGGAAGAAGAGTGGATTCTCTTCTTCTTGAGGATAGAAAAATGGCAGGATAGAAATAATTGTAGTAAAATTTTTTGTCGTGTTGGCTCTAGGGAAGACTCTGCATAGCCAAATGCCTTAGACCAGTATTTCTCAACATTGGCAACTTGTGTGGACTTCAACTCTCAGAAATCCCCTGCCAGCACTTGTTGGTTGGGGAATTCTGGGAGTTGAAGTCCACATATCTTCAAATTGCCAATGTTGAGAAACACTGCCTTAGATGGTTTTACATTGTTTTAAGTTCACATATGTCAGTTGCTTTATGATGTCTCCTTAGCAAAAGGTGTAGTAGTTAGGAGACTGACTAGTCTCTAGATTAGAAAACACTTGTTCTGAATGTGTAGTCTAGCTTTAATAAATTTCTTTACACTATCAGAAAATGAGGGTGAGTGCAGTGGTTGGTTTTTAAAATGCATCTAGGAAGAAATACAAGAGACTTTGCTGAGCAAAATTTGGGAAGTGTAATGTGGCTTTATCCTGGATTGTAGAGTTTAGATTTTTACTCTTCTGCAAGTCATTGAAAATTATGAATCTAAAAAAGAACATTTAATGGAAGTTAATTGATTTAGGGAATTGTATGATAAAGTGAATGGGTCTGAACTATGGAATGTGTTGCATGATATGGAGTTGCAAGTTGTTTGCTAACTGTGATAACAGTAGTGTATGAAGGAGGTAAACCTTACATGACAATAAATGGAAAGTTTAGTGAATAATTCAACAGTGAGTAGGAAGTAAGACAAGGATGTATAGATACCATCTTGGTTCAGTAATGTATTGTAGACAAATGCATTAAGACTGTAGCAATATTAGAATCTGAATGGTTTCCAGTGAATGTTAGGTAGATTGGATGATGGAAAGAGGAGACTGGATAAATGGATAAAAATTTGATACAAGACCACAGTTTGATAAAAAAATTTAGAAGAAAGAAGGAAAGGAAATCAAATACATGAATTTGTGAATCTTGGTAGACTGTTTAATAAAATTGCAAAAATTGTGAAATTTTAAGGAATGCAAATACCTTAAAGGGTAGTGGGGAATATGTGGTCTGTTGCAATGAATGAATCTTTGTTGAAAGACACAAAATAGTTATGCATAAGAGCATTCTTCTGCCCATTTTTACATGGAAGTGGGAACTTAATTATTAAGAAGTTTGTATGATAAAAAAGAAAAGAAAGTTTTAAGAGTGATCGGCTGCTGAATGAAAGTGGATTGAATAGAAAAGTAAATGACCCTATTAATTTCTTTGGTTTATGAATTCACACTAGTTGCGCTTTGTATAATACTTCTTACTTGAAAAAGGTATGATTGATATGTCTCTCTGTCTGTCTGTCTACTTGTATGTATCTCTCTTTCTCTGTGTGTATACAGGTATACTGTAAGACAACGGTCTCCAACCTTTGTGGCTTGGTGGCTCAGCTGGGGGTGGGGGAGAGGTGAACTGGGTTGCACAAATGGTGGCCCAGGGCATGCACAGCTTGACTTGCACAAACTATAGGCAGGTGCACACGCAGCTTGACTTGTGCAAGAAGCGGACCTGTGTGTGCATGCACACACAGCTCAACTTGTGCACGTTGAGCTGTATGTTTATGTGTGCTTATGCTGGCCTGCCGCTCATGTGGCCTAGTTCCGAATATGCCACATTAGTGGGCCACAGCCTAGGGATTGGGGACCCTTCCTGCAAAACACATTGATGGAAAAGACTTCATAAATTTACAGGTGTTGGAATTAATCAGTCTTGACACTTTCAGTAAGTATCATTATTAAAAATTAAAGCTAGGGTGAACAAACAAGCAAACGAAAATCTAAAAATTAAAAGGAAATACAAATTAAAATGATTATTCTCCTCTTTTCTTTGTTGGACAATTATTCATGGACTGCATTTTACATTATCAGTGTTAAGTGTCACAAATGTTTTTGCCTCTGCTGGGATTTTTTTTTCCAGAGCCCTTTTTCTTTGCATGGTGTGGGCAACAATAATTAGGGAGAACTGAAGACATAATATTGACACTATAATATATGGCATTCCAACATACATAGCTAGAAAAAGGTGAAGGGGAAATCCTATAACACAAAACACTGCAGGGTCATAGTCCTATGCTTTCAGCAGCCCTATAATTCTTCCCCCCTGTCCTTCACTAAATAGAACAAAGCTACAACCAAATTGGCTTCGCTTTTTCAATCGTTTGTTTTTTAAATATTATTTCCAATTCCCAGATGTACTCTGAAGCTTCTTACCTGCAAACCTGGTACCTGGGGTGACCTAATAGCTCATCAGCTGCCCTCCAGATGGATGACTCAACTCACCAGATACTCCAGGAGAGAATGCAGTCTCTTGATATTGTTCTCTGTCCTGCTTTCTCTCTTCCTCGCCAATGAAGTATAAATTTTCTTCCACCTAAACCTTCATTCTGAGTCTCTTTTTGTTTTTTTCTTCCTATCATATGTATTTGCATAGCCTGAGAGAGGTATATTAACCTCTGTTCAGATCATGAGTTTTCAGTGAAATAACCCAGCTCCTTTATCTGGCGATTGATTTTATTGAGATACTTTTAAATGGTGTTGTTGTGCTTTTCTTTGGCAACAAGATTGCCAAACTGGTTTAAATTCAACAGAAATCAAAATTCATTAAAGAAACAATTCAATTCAATAAAAAGGCCAAACATTTTAACCCTCTTCATGCCACTACTGTTTGGAACCAGAAGGCCCCAAAACCCCAGAGACACTCAGTGTGGTGGCCAGGATTCAGCTGAAGCCTGTGTTCCCCTTCTAAACACTTACAGCCACTGGGACAAGATGTCAGTCACATCTTACTTTGCCAGAGACAGAATCCAATCTGAAAGAAATCCAGATAATCTGCTTCATACAAGGCCCACTGAAGCTGCCTTGAAATGAAAATTGTCCAGTATGGTGAGATCCAGCCATGGCTTAAAAAAAGGAGCAAAGCAATACCTTCTTAAGTGGTGTGTGTGTGTGTGTGTGTGTGTGTGTGTGTGTGTAAAACAACCTCATCTCCCAAAGAAGAATGAACCATTTCTTGGATCCAGCCAAATACAGACAGACCTCTCCCTGGATAGCCTTAATTAGCCAGGAGATGCATGGATCTAAGCAGCAGGTGGATCTCAGTCATTAGGACCCTGTCCACTTCCTTAGGTGCAACAGATCAAAACTGATCCTAGAGAACTGGAAAAGACTACTCTGGTAGATCATCTGCCCGGGATGTGTACCAAAGTTGACATCCAACTTGGAAGGAATGCAAGTAATTTCATCTGACAGATTCTCTGCAAACTCCACTGCACAGTTTTGCACATAGACCTCCAAGTACCCATTCCATAAAAAAGGCCAGTGGTTGGCTATCTATGGACGTTGTAAGAGGAGAAAAATATTGCTATCCTTATTGCCACAAGGTAGTGTCAATAGTGGCTCTTATTCATGTTTGGTCAAGTTCATTCTTTGTTGTCCTCCAGCATTGGTCTAGACATCTATTTTTCTCATTTAATCTTTTTCAGTTTCTGTGTCAACCACAGGGAGTGGTGGGATCCATGAGAAGAGACAGATCCCGTGAGTGCAATCTGATCCAAACCTAAGCCGCTTTGTCAGTCCAAATGGCAGATAAGAGTTCGGTTAGATCATGCAGCAGACCATCAGGAATAACCTGCAGTTCCCTCTAGAAGTCATCAGTCCATCAGTCAACGGGGCAGACCAACCTAATAGATTTTGCCTCCCTGTGGCAGAGGGCAGCACCAGACAATCTCGTAGTCAAATGGTGTATTCTGACCAATAAGTGAGATGCATCAAGAACACCTCCAATTCCAGATCATGTTGCCACTGCTCCAACAAGAAAATCAAATCAGGGTATGACCACTGTCCCATGTCGAGTCCTGAATGATGACCATGAACTTTCAACCACCTCAGACTCCAACCCCCAAGGAAGGCAGATTGAAGAACCCCAGGATCAAAAGCCTGGGGAGCTCCATTGCCAATCTCAGACTGCGTCGAGGAATTTAGGCAGGAAGGTTGCTAACTCAGCAGGGAACTGGTACAGAAGCAATAATCCCAACTGATTGCCAACTAATATGCAGCTTGAAGTGATTCATTTTTGATGCCTCAACATGCAGGTGATCATTCAGTACAAATAATTAGCACAGTCAATGAGTGCTGAAGATGCATGCATTATCTAGCCTTATGAGTCAAGAGCATTTATTTTATTTATAGAATTTAGAGGCTGTCCAACCGCAAATGATTCTGGAGACATGTCTCCATAGTATTGTAAAACTGCACTACTTTTTAGATCATGATTGCCATGTCAAAGCTTATCTATTGAAGGCTAAACAGAAGGGAAAAATATGGTGGCTACTGCTCTATTCTCCTTTTATTTCCAAGGAACCAGATATAACACATATAAGTTTATATGTTTAAGACAGCTTTTTTCCTTAAGATTTATTGCTTGAGGAAGGATTAATATAGAATGGGGTGCATAATCCTTTCTACATTTAACTTCTCCAATATGGATGACAATACAGGAGAGAAGCAGCAGGCAGGGAACACGTTAGCCCTTTGGCATCTGGCTTCATCAGTCTACATGTTCATTAAAAATCATTTTATAATGTTCTGCTCAGGAATCCTACTTTTGACTGATGCTGCAGAAACAATTGTATTTTTGTCTTTCTTAATGTCGTATTAAAAATATTTCCCACAGTTTATATCAATCTCTTATTTCTAATATCCAGATACCACTGGTTGCAACAAGCTAAGAGTTTTTAGTTTTATCTTTCTTGTTATGCAATGATAATCCAGGTTATTGCAAACCAGATATAACAGCTCTATCCTCTTCTATATATCTGAGAAAGGACTTTCTGTGCATGTACAATGTAAAGGAGCATAACAATCTAATTCTTGGACAGCAAGAATTATTCTCCTTTCTAGTAGAATAAAAACAATTCCATAATCTTAAAGATAGGCATTGGATGGAATCAGGACAGGTTAAAGGGTAAAGTAGAGTTGATATCAGCAATCTTTTCCCCTTCTTCATATATGCACAGAGGTGTAGCTAATGTATTTGCAAACAAAATATTAAACCTCAGATTCTCTTCTTTGGACGTTGGTTTTGCTAGCCTCGATGCCAGCAAGAACATTAAAAATAATGGCATATAAATTAATTCATATCAGTGATTAAATAATGACTTTGGGGGAAGAAAGGGTGACGTATGATCAGCAAATAGAATGCAAATGAGAGCATTTGTTCAATTAAAAATTAGTTTTCATGGAGTTTTTATATTAGAATTTATGTAGTCAAACTTTTGCACTTTGCTTGCATTAATTTATAGCAAATTTTTGTTCTATTTTCTTGTTTACTTTTTATCATTGTTACATTTGAACAGTCTTTTTATTCCATTTTCTTATACACACGCACACATATTCATTATATATGTTTGTGTCTCTGTGTGTGTATGCATATGTTTCTCAACTTAATAGAATAGAATAGAATAAAACAGAATAGAATAGAATAGAATAAACAGAGTTGGAAGGGACCTTGGAGGTCTTCTAGTCCAACCCCTTGCCTAGGCAGGAAACCCTACACCATTCCAAACAAACGATTATCCAACATCTTCTTAAAAACTTCCAGTGTTGGAGCATTCACAACTTCTGGAGGCAAGTTGTTCCACCGCTTAATTGTTCTAATTGTCAGGAAACTTCTCCTTAGTTCTAAGTTGCTTCTCTCCTTGATTAGTTTCCACCCATTGCTTCTTGTTCTACCCTCGAGTGCTTTGGAGAATAGCCTGACTCCCCCTTCTTTGTGGCAGCCCCTCAGATATTGGGACACTGCTATCATGTCACCCCTAGTTCTTCTTTTCATTAAACTAGATATACCCAGTTCCTGCAACTGTTCTACATATGTTTTAGTCTCTGGTCCCCTAATAATCTTTATTGCTCTTCTCTGTACTCTTTCTAGAGTCTCAACATCTTTTTTACATCGTGGTGACCAAAACTGGATGCAGTATTTCAAGTGTGGCCTTACCAAGGCCACACTTATTATTTGTAATAAACTTTGAAAAAGAAAATGGTTGTCTGATTTTACATATAAATGTGCCTGTGAGTTGTCATTATCAATTACGATCTTGAAATTACTTACTTCAGAAGTAATGCTGAGATTCTGAAATTCCACTATAATTAGTTATCAGATATGTGTGACATCTTAGAGCCATCTTATTCAGTAGCAGCTGGAGACCAAAAAAAGAGAAGTTAAGCCATTAAAGAACGTAAGAAAGAGAGAAGCTCTGTTATAACTTCTTGCATCAAATATGAGGGGCATCAATTCCTTTCTCTGAGCCATGTTTTTCTAATATTTAAGAATTCTGATATGAACAAACACTACCATACTTTTGAAATACATTTCCCAAAATTAATTAGAAGAATCAATATTCCATTTTTAGAATACGGAGGATGGCATCAATTATAGTTTTTTTCACCTAGTGTTAAACCGATGAAGAATACAGAACAACTTGCTGGTAAGTTTGATATTAATGAAATTCCCATTTCTATATAGAACAATATTGGGTATATCTAATCCAGACAATAGTATTATATTGTACTATTATGCAAGATAAAAATATAGCATATAGCTTTCATTCAAACAGCTAAAAATTAATAATACCATCTCCCAAAAGAATCAATAATTTTCAAACGAAGCAATGAGAAGTTGTTAAATTTTAATCATTTCAGAATATGTATGCTTTACAATGCATATCTAACAAACTAGAAAGAAACAATTAATATTTAAGTCATTAAAAAACTTTCCATCTCCTTCTTTCACCTGTAACTTACATGACAGGAGCAATTCCATGAGGCTTGCCAGGGGGGAAGGAAATATCACAGCAGGATTGAACGTTGATCAAGACCCAGAGAAAAGCAAGACACGCATAACTTACCTCCCTGGAAGTTCAAATGGAATGTCTCCACTGGTTTGCTGGGTCTTTTCTTTTTTTCTTTCTTTTCATAATAAATATCAAAAACAGTATATTGGGGGTTAAAAGAGATCAGTGGTAATAAGGACCTTGCAAGATGCCAGAGGTGAAGTTTTCTCAGTTCTCCGCAAATTAATTGATTAAGACTTTCCAGTGAAAATTGAAATGCCCCACTGAGGAGAAGCTGAGCAATAAAGCAAGCTCTGGAGTCTGAGAGGAGGGGAAAGCCAAGGAGGAGGGCAGATGACAGAAGAGACCAGTAGTCATGGGGACCACATTTGTTATTAATGTTTTTCCAAACATCATCTTGCAACCTGATTTGGAGTTATCTATTTCATGGCACATTTGTTTACTTTAAAAAAACAAACAAATTATGCTGGATTGAAATGTGTAAATATTTGCAAATGGCTCACTGTTCATTATAGAATGTGACAGTGTTTAAATATGAACCTATACAGTAGACTGTTTATTTCGGCTCTTTTTTGAGGCACTTTTGGAGACATAATTGAAACCATAATGTTCCCTCCCTCCCACCCTCTTTATAGACTTATATATAAAGTGTTGAAATTGACTGGGTTTTGATCAAACTGACTTCTTAATCATGTAATATATTTCTACCATTTGTAGCCTACAAACATTCATTCATTCGTATGTTATACAATCCTTTGAATATCCATATCTGCTTTGTGTACATTATCTTAGCAAATTTTGTATTGGTGCTTTAATGGAAGAGAGTTATTATCTCTATGCTAAAAGAAAGTTGGTCATTTTTGTTATAAATTTGTTGGATGCGTTTTTTGTCGCTATTCCCTTTCCCCTTTCCTTATTTATTGGTTTTTATTTTCATGTATAATGTTGAAATTTAATAAACATATTATTTATAAGAAAAGGAAGTGAGTAACCCGTTCGTACCACAAAAAGCTATTTAATTATTCTGTCAATGTACGAAAAATTTGTGTACATATACATCATGGCTAAGCAATCCATAACTTGCAAGCTATATACACCCTGTCCAATGCTATCAGGCTAAGGTGTGGCCCCTTGGAACTCCTTTTACATTTGCCACCCAAAAACTTTGAGGGGTCCATGCTGCCCCATTTCCAAGTTGTTTGGTAACAGATGCTGTATAATAGGTTAAAAAATACCTGCACAAATTAATATATCAAACTTGTCCTAGATATGAACTCAAGACTCGGGATTGACATTTATATTACGTTAAACTCAGGAGTAGTTTAAATTGTTTGCTTGCGTTGCTTCCCCCCCCCCCCAATATTTCATTTAATGACAAAAAAGACTGAATTTTAATTCTGAACCGTTAATCATTTTACTTTAAAGGGAAAAAATGATAGCAAAGATAAATAACTTTTGCTTCCTTCGGTGGTTTTCTTTTGGATTTTTAAAAGAATTGTAATTGGCCAAGGGAACATTTATGCACACTAGTTATTTGTACATGTATGTGTGCTTATGTGTGAGAAAATGGGTGTGCATGTGAGATAGATAAAACAGTGTGTTTACATGTGTAAAACAGACATTGAGTTGAAAAAAACTATATCCCTGTTCTTTGGTTTTGAAGATACTATGTGTTGTGTTATCTGCCAAAATAGCACATAAGGCAATATATAAATGCTACTAACATCTCTGGAAAAATCAGTAACAGCTAGCTCAATAAGTCCTATTTCATCACATTCCTGGGCCAACAGCCACTTAAAAATACAGCCTATAAAAAGATATACCTTGTGATATTGAGTATCATTGTCTTACTCATTTTCTATTGAAAATAGCTTCCACAAATAGGTTTTTTTTCTCAGGGCTATATTGGTTCTTCCAGTTCTTGAGACAAGAAAAAAAGTATGCTTGAATACTAAGCCTTGTCCTGTCTTGGATAAAATACCATAATATGGTGTTGTCCATACACTTTTAATGTGGAAGAATTTAAGGGAAACAGTTTATAGATTTTCCCAACTTTGTTTGGTCTCCCACTAAATGTCATCAACCGGCCGAAAAAACATCCACCAGTCATTCTGTTTAAAGTGGGGTGGGAAGGAGATAAGTTGACAGATGGCCAGATCAGTGGGTTTAGCCACCTGTCAAACCATGCTCTGGTTGTCATCAGACTTCTTTTGATTTACCCCAAATTAATTTGAATTGTCTCGATGATTTTAATGCACCAGACTCTCTGCAGAAAACAGAAACAGTTTGCAAGTTGCTCTCTCCAAATAGCCATTTTTGTAACACTGGAAAATAACAAAAACATGGATGTTAATTTGAGGCAACCTACTTGTTGGCGTGTCAGAGCATTTATCTTTTAAAGTACCATCCAACTAAGCATTTTAGGTCCTTGGAGGATGTGTTTCAGAAGTAAAAATATGACCCACATTTCAACATAGATAGGCAAACGTTCTTTCCCATTTAAAACATGAAATCCTCTGCATGCCTATTTAGAGGTAAACTGAGACTAACGGAGGTTTCTCGTTTATTTTAAGAGGAATCTTTTAACATTGCTTCTTCCCTTTCACCCAGATGCCTCTGGAAGCAAAGTGTCTGATCTGTTCTGCAACCCAAACCACAATGCCCATGGAAAACAGTGCCAACCAAGTAAATGGAAGGGAGCAGTAGTCCCACTTCAGACTAAAGAGACCAATAGGAATTGGGAAAATCCCAACCTCTGGTTGCATCAGCAGCACTAGGAGAAGATTTTGTATGACAAGATTTGTGTCCCGACATAAAATTTGCTAAATTGAAAGTATGCTGCTTTCACAATGGAATAAAAATGTCATGAGGATGCAAACTTATACAGCAGTTAGTGAAGGATCTTGAAGCTATAGTTAGCAGGATACGAGGATTATCCTTTACCCATTTCTTCTACTGAATGGATTTAGAATAGAATAGAATAGAATAGAATTTTATTGGCCAAGTGTGATTGGACACACAAGGAATTTGTCTTGGTGCATATGCTCTCAGTGTACATAAAAGAAAAGATACGTTCATCAAGGTACAACATTTACAACACAATTGATGATCAATATATCAATATAAATCATAAGGATTGCCAGCAACAAGTTACAGTCATACAGTCGTAAGTGGAAAGAGATTGGTGATGGGAACTATGAAACGATTAATAGTAGTGCAGATTCAGTAAATAGTCTGACAGTGTTGAGGGAATTATTTGTTTAGCAGAGTGATGGCCTTCGGGAAAAAACTGTTCTTGTGTCTAGTTGTTCTGGTGTGCAGTGCTTTATAGCGTCATTTTGAGGGTAGGAGTTGAAACAGTTTATGTCCAGGATGCGAAGGATCTGCAAATATTTTCACGGCCCTCTTCTTGATTCGTGCAGTATACAGGTCCTCAATGGAAGGCAGGTTGGTAGCAATTATTTTTTCTGCAGTTCTAATTATCCTCTGAAGTCTGTGTCTTTCTTGTTGGGTTGCAGAACCGAACCAGACAGTTATAGAGGTGCAAATGACAGACTCAATAATTCCTCTGTAGAATTGGATCAGTAGCTCCTTGGGCAGTTTGAGCTTACTGAGTTGGCGCAGAAAGAACATTCTTTGTTGTCCTTTTTTAATGATGTTTTTGATGTTAGCTGTCCATCTGAGATCTTGCGATATGATAGAATCCAGAAATTTGAAGGTTTCTACTGTTGATACTGTGTTGTCAAGTATTGTGAGAGGTGGAAGTATGGAAGGGTTTACTTCTGAGGGGTGTATAATATATAATATATTTATGTTTTATTAATTAGATTGCTCTTGAGATGTCTTCTCATTGCCAATATTATTTTGTTCTCAGATAATTGTAACCATAAATAGCCAGCTCTGAAAATGGCCCAGGCAATAGGCCTTGTAGCTTTCTTAAAAAGCAGAAGAGGACAACCAAAACCAAGTCATAAAACATGCTCACCAATGTTCTCTACTTCCCAATCCATTAATTTAGATCAAAATGATTACATCAAGATTACATAGGCATCATAACTCAACTGATAATAATGGCACTTGTTATGTGACCTACGCCAAAAAGGATCGCTTTCAATTTATCATAGAAAAATCTAATCAATGTAGCTTCTGCCCAACATTTTTGATTAATCATCTGTGCATACCACGTAGCATTAATATTTTAAGGTACCCTATAAAATTAACATGTGTACTTGCAGCATTTTGAATATTTATTGATTCCCCCAAATAAGTAATTTTTCTGCTTAGTTTTATGAATGAGCAACCAGGTTAACAATGAAATTAGATAAGGATCTTTTAGAAGAGATGATTAATTTCTGAACTGCAGATTGTAATGCTATATACATTGTGCTTTTAAATGCTATTTCCTACAACCAAAATTAGAATATATACCTACTGTATATGTATAGATAAATCCCTAAAATATATGTAACATTAGCTATATGTTAACCATATGTAATTATGTCCTCCATACTCTCTACATGGATTATGTTTGCTAAAAAGGTTAATGAATAGCAGAATTATGTTTGCATTATTTGAATTTTCATGGTACGACACTTTTAATTGCTGAGTAAAAGTCGATGCAAGGGGCCTTTAGCACTAGGTAAACATTGATTAATTGCTGAATAGGAGTAAAGACTGTGGCTTTATTAGGGAGCTAATTTTATAATCACTGTAACACGATAAGAAAATATTGTGAGTATATTGTAGATAGTCTTGCAAAACAGAATGAATGCAATATGGTAGATAACAGGCTATTTACTTCTCTCAAATGACAGTAAAGGTGAATTTACATTTCAGAAACAGGAAAGATCTTCAGCATTGTCTGTGGATATTTTCAGTCATCTAGGTCATAGTTGTCTCAAAGGTTCTTTTTTAATCTTCAAAAGGAACCTGGACTGTTTTTTTTTCTTTATTTTCTTCTTTCCTCTCCTTTTTTTTTCTTCCTCAAAGAAAAAAAACCAGTCTGATTGCCTTTTGAAGAAAAAAAAAACACTTCAGCATTATGTTCTTAGTATTTCATTTCTACTTCACACAAATATGCACGTGGAATGTCCAAATTCAAAATGGTAATATATAATTTAATCAGACTTGTACCATAATTGTTTGTTTTTGGCACTAAACTGCCAGGTAAATACCTTAAGTAATGGAAGAGGCAGTTGTCAGCTTTTACTCTATTCCCTTTTTTAAGCACCTTTGTTAGAAATACTGTGTATTACACTGATGGAAACATTTGGAGATCTTCTTGTCAATAAAAATCTTATCCTAAATTTTCTTATCTAATGTTCATTTTATTCATACCATCCACAATGAAATAGTTGATAGTCACCCAGCTAACATCAAGGTTCATTTAGCATAATTTCCCAGAAGTGTACTTTTCAGAACAATGACTTAACTAGTAATTCATAAGCCATTATTTGCCAGAGCAGAAATTTCCAAATCACTGAGCTTTATTAGACTTTTAATCATATTGCTGGTGAAGTCCTCAAATCTTAGCTTCCGGCTGCTTTGAGAAGCATAGAAATCAAAATCTGGAATGGACTTCACTGAGCTTTTGTTTTTTAAGTTGAGCTTTGTTTTGCAGGTAATATTGATTGTAAAAAAAAAGAGCTAGGAACTGATAATAGTAAATAAACCTGTTACCAATTGTGGCATTACAGAATTAATCAATGTCACTTTTGTATGTTATCCTCATGATTATTTTAGGATTAGATATAAAATAATTATGAGTGTAACTGCTTTCTGAGTGTAAATTTTGAATATCATGATTTCTCCTACTGAAATCCATTGTCTCCATAAAGTTATTGTCATTCTTATAGTTAGTCCCTCTTAGTGGTTTTATACATATGGAAAATTATAGAATAAAAAGAACCATAACAATTATGAGCAGAGCAAAAATCCCCTATAATCATATTCTAGAACTATTTAAGTATGAATGGAACCTTGCAACATAATACTTCCATATCCTAACTTGGTATTCAATCCAGCAGGTGGTCAATGCTACCAAAGGTTCTCTTCATCTAGATAAGGCTGTCAAACTCGCGGCCGCTGGGCTGGATGCATCACATGCTGGCCACGCCCATGCCCGGTTTAGTGAAGGGGGGAAAAGTCCCGATACGTCACGTGACATCGCCATGATGGCGTGAGTTTGACACCCCCAACATAGATTATCCACCAGGGTAGTGACAACAGCTCTTTAATATAGGGTGAACCCAGCAACAGGCTGGGGAAAAACCTCTCCTTTTATATAGTTCTGTTGAGGTTTTGACCAATCAGCAACGTGCTGATTTCCCGCTCAAATATTTAAAGGTACAGCATTAATACATAACACTCCTCCCCTCCCAGAAAACACTTTGCCTCTATTTACATAAATATTTACATGTTATTTTTCGACGTAGTCACGCAAATAACCTGGGCGTCTCCTAGTCCTTTCTGACCTGCGCGGTTCAGTTCTGGGTGGTGTTTTGAGCTGGTCGGAGGGGCTGTTTTCTCCTCCCAGCACTTTCTCTGGGCCAACGGGCTCCGGATTATTGGCCGACTCTTTTTCTTGGTCATCGGGCCTTGGATTACTTTTTTCAATTTCCCTGCCGCTTCCCTCGGGAACCTGATGGCGTCGCTGGAACTCAGGGACCTCAGCTAAGTCTTGCGCCTCCCCCGGGTCATTGTTGGCTGTGGAATCAAATTGGTATTGATCATGATATGTTTCATTTGGTTCAGTTTGGTCGGTTATTCGTTTCCTTAACTGATCTATGTGGCGCCTCCACACTCGGTTGTCGGGTAGCTCTACCACGTATGATTTTGGGCCAGTTACTTTAATTATTTGTCCTGTGAGCCAACTAGGGCCGTCCCCATAGTTTCGAGCCCACACCGGGTCGCCTATGCTCATTTCCCTGGTCTTTTCTAGTTTTCCTTTGTAACCCTCTGGTGTGTAATGGGGATTCAAACGGTCCAGTGGGCACCGGAGTTTCCGTCCCATTAGCAATTCGGCTGGGCTTTTCCCGGTGGCCGTGCTTGGGGTTCTGTGCTGGATTGCTAGGAAAAAGTCTATTTTGCTTGCCAACTCTTCATTTTCCATTAAGTTCAACTTTTGTTTTTAAGTTGAGCTTTGTTTTGCAGGTAATATTGATTGTAAAAAAAAAGAGCTAGGAACTGATAATAGTAAATAAACCTGTTACCAATTGTGGCATTACAGAATTAATCAATGTCACTTTTGTATGTTATCCTCATGATTATTTTAGGATTAGATATAAAATAATTATGAGTGTAACTGCTTTCTGAGTGTAAATTTTGAATATCATGATTTCTCCTACTGAAATCCATTGTCTCCATAAAGTTATTGTCATTCTTATAGTTAGTCCCTCTTAGTGGTTTTATACATATGGAAAATTATAGAATAAAAAGAACCATAACAATTATGAGCAGAGCAAAAATCCCCTATAATCATATTCTAGAACTATTTAAGTATGAATGGAACCTTGCAACATAATACTTCCATATCCTAACTTGGTATTCAATCCAGCAGGTGGTCAATGCTACCAAAGGTTCTCTTCATCTAGATAAGGCTGTCAAACTCGCGGCCGCTGGGCTGGATGCATCACATGCTGGCCACGCCCATGCCCGGTTTAGTGAAGGGGGGAAAAGTCCCGATACGTCACGTGACATCGCCATGATGGCGTGAGTTTGACACCCCCAACATAGATTATCCACCAGGGTAGTTTCTGTTAAAAAATTAAAGCCACTCAATATCATATTATATTCAAGTCTCTTTATTGCTGCCGTTCCCTTTCTTTTCCATTTCACCCTCTCACTGCTTCTCCTTGGCATTCTTACTTTCACTGGTAGAGTCTAATTTTGCCCAGTCTGTTAAGTTCGGGAAGTAACGAGGCTGGAGACCAGGGTAGTGACAACAGCTCTTTAATATAGGGTGAACCCAGCAACAGGCTGGGCGAAAACCCTCTCCTTTTATATAGTTCTGTTGGAGGTTTTGACCAATCAGCAACGTGCTGATTTCCCGCTCAAATATTTAAAGGTACAGCATTAATACATAACACTCCTCCCCTCCCAGAAAACACTTTGCCTATATTTACATAAATATTTACATGTTATTTTTCGACGTAGTCACGCAAATAACCTGGGCGTCTCCTAGTCCTTTCTGACCTGCGCGGTTCAGTTCTGGGTGGTGTTTTGAGCTGGTCGGAGGGGCTGTTTTCTCCTCCCAGCACTTTCTCTGGGCCAACGGGCTCCGGATTATTGGCCGACTCTTTTTCTTGGTCATCGGGCCTTGGATTACTTTTTTCAATTTCCCTGCCGCTTCCCTCGGGAACCTGATGGCGTCGCTGGAACTCAGGGACCTCAGCTAAGTCTTGCGCCTCCCCCGGGTCATTGTTGGCTGTGGAATCAAATTGGTATTGATCATGATATGTTTCATTTGGTTCAGTTTGGTCGGTTATTCGTTTCCTTAACTGATCTATGTGGCGCCCACACTCTGTTGTCGGGTAGCTCTACCACGTATGATTTTGGGCCAGTTACTTTAATTATTTGTCCTGTGAGCCAACTAGGGCCGTCCCCATAGTTTCGAGCCCACACTGTGTCGCCTATGCTCATTTCCTGGTCTTTTCTAGTTTTCCTTGTAACCCTCTGGTGTGTAATGGGGATTCAAGCGGTCCAGTGGGCACGGAGTTTCCGTCCCATTAGCAATTCGGCTGGGCTTTTCCCGGTGGCCGTGCTTGGGGTTCTGTGCTGGATTGCTAGGAAAAAGTCTATTTTTGTTTGCCAGTCACCTGGCTTTAGCCTGGACAATGCCTCCTTAGCGCTCCGGACGGAACGCTCTGCAAGGCCATTCGACGCAGGGTGGAAAGGCGCAGAGAGGGCATGTCGGATGCCTTCCTCTGCCAGGTATTCTTCAAACTGGGCTGCCGTGAATTGCGGCCCATTGTCGGACACCAGAGTGTCCCGCAATCCGTGAGTTGCGGATAGGTGGCGCAGGGTTGCGATTACTGCTTGGCCGTAGTGGATTTCATGAGTATGACCTCCAACCATTTAGAAAATGCATCCACAACTATTAGGAATGTTTGGCGTGCAAAGGGCCAGCAAAATCAATGTGGATTCTTGACCAGGGCCCTTGGGGCTTTTCCCATTCTCTGACTGGGGCCGTTGGGGGTAGAGGTCTGGATTCTTGGCAAGCCTGACATTTCCCTACCCTTTCAGCAATCTCTGCGTCCATGAGTGGCCACCATACATAGCTTCTGGCTAACCCCTTCATCCTTACGATCCCTGGGTGACCCTCGTGGAGGTCCAATACCTTTCCCCTTAACTTTTCAGGAATTATTACACGATCACCCCATAACAGACACCCCCCTTGAGCTGAGAGCTCATCTCGTTTTTTGACAAATTCTTTGAACCTTTCGCCCGGCGCAGCGGGCCACCCTCTCTGTACCCAACCGAGTACAGTCCTTAACACAATGTCCCGGTATGATGCCCGAGCCACTTCCTTAGATGTGACTGGGCCAGAGTCCAAAGAGTCAATAAGTAGGATGGGTGTCCCTGGAGTGGGGTCTTCGGTCGCCCCAGGTAATGGGCATCGGCTTAATGCGTCTGCATGCCCCACTTCTTTTCCTGGTCGATGTTGCAGCTTGTACGAATAAGCGGCTAAGAATATAGTCCATCGGGTCAATCGCGGCGAAAGTGCCACAGGCGTTGGTGATCGCCAGCCAGTATTCCTAGTAGCGGTCTGTGGTCAGTCACGATTTCGAAATTCCGCCCAAATACATACTCGTGGAATTTCTTGACCCCTGATACAATGGCTAGTGCTTCTTTGTCTAACTGGCTGTAGTTCCTCTCTGGGGAGGACATCGTTCTCGAATAGAACGCTATAGGGGCTTCTGTACCGTTTGGAAGTCTATGGCTGAGTACAGCCCCCACCCCATAAGGGGAGGCGTCGCAAACTAACACTAGGGGTAATGAGTCGTGATATTGGATGAGCAGGCTATCACTTGAGAGCAGGTTCTTTACTGCTTCAAAAGCCCTATTTTCCGACTTTCCCCAAGACCAAACAGTATTTTTCCCTAAGAGCCTATGCAGCGGTTCCGCAACGGTTGCTTTGTTCTTTAAAAAGACCGCGTAAAATTAACCAATCCTAGGAATGCCTGCAGCTCTGCTTTGTTTTTGGGCGCTGGAGCCTTTCTAATTGCCTTAACCTTGCTCTCAGTAGGGTGAATTCCTTTCTTGTCTATCCGGTAGCCCAAGAAGTCGACGGATTCGACCCCGATCTGGCATTTGTTTGTCTTGACTTTTAACCCGGCTGTCCGGAAAATGCTCAAGACCTTTCTTAACCGCTCCCCCAGTTCCTCCATGTTTTCCCCTGAAATTAGGACATCATCGAAGTAAGGAACTACCCCTGGGAGCCCCTGCAGTAGTCGTTCCATCAGGTTTTGGAACAGCCCTGGTGCCACACTGACCCCAAATTGTAATCGGGTGCACTTGAAGGCACCCCTGTGCGTCACAATCGTTTGGGCTTCGGCTGTGCGGGCGTCTACTGGCAGTTGTTGGTAGGCCTGGGCCAAGTCTAACTTTGCAAAGACTTGCCCTTGCCCCAAAGAGTGCAATAAGTGTTGCACTACGGGAACCGGGTAAGCGCTTTTCTGTAAGGCTTTGTTAAGCGTCGCCTTGTAGTCAGCGCAAATTCTAATTGACCCGTCCGGTTTTATGGGGGTGACGATTGGCGTCTCCCACCTTGCGTGATCGACTGGCACCAAGATCCCTTGATTAATGAGCTTATCCAGCTCCTTATCAATTTTTGGTTTTAGGGCAAAGGACTCTCCTCGCCTTAAGCCTAATGGGGCTACCTGGGGTCTAAGTTGAAGGAAATAGGGGTCCCTTGTACTTGCCCAGGCAGTCCTTGAAGACATCTTGAACTCGTTAAAGAGAATGTCTTTCAGGTTACAGTCACTTCGGTAGATGCCAGTCACTCCCATGCCCAGGGCACGAAACCAGTCTAGTCCCAACAGACTGGGCAGAGTTCCTTCGACGATCGTGATGGGCAGGGTCTTTTTATGTGGACCATACTCGACTCGGACGGGGGTGGTCCTCGAACAGGGATGCGATTTCCCTGGTAGTCGTGCACTCGTAGCCGCTGTGCTTGCAGGTGGCGCTTCGCGACGGACGGCAGCGACTTCGCCAGAGTGTCCCAGGACATGATGGTGATCGCTGATCCCGTGTCTACTTCAAGCCTGCACCGTACTCCCTCGATCTTGGGCTTTGTGAAAATCTTCTTTTCCACTTTGGTTGAGGCGCGGCCTATAATGACAGTCGTTTGGTTGGACTTGCCGCCTTTCTTGTTTGAACCAATCGCGGGCCGCCTTTCCGGTTCCGCGTTTTGATTGGCCGATTTGAATTTTCGGCGGGAAGGTTGGGCCGCTCTGCAGACCTGAGCTAAGTGCCCTTTCTTCCCACACCGCCGGCATGTTGCGTCTTTAAACCTGCAGCGTTGGCGCTGATGCTGCCCTCCGCAGCTTCCGCACTCGTCACGGTCCTCAAAGTCGCGTTTCTCAGTCCGGCAGACCCCTTCCTCCTCCTCGCCCTCACCGTCGGATTCGGACTGAATCTCCTCCTGGTGTACTGGCGTTGGCTTTGAGCTCGCCTTGGATTGAAGAGGCTTTTGCAGGGTCTCTGCTGCTTTAGTAGACATTTCGTGTGCTCTGGCTTCGTCCAGAGCGTTGGCTAGTGTCAGGTTGCTCTTGGCTAGCAGCCGTCGCCGTAGACGGATGTCCTTGACCCCTCGGACGAGTTGCTCGAGTAGCACCTCGTCTAGGTCTCGGTATCCGCAGTCCTTGGACGCTCTTCTTAAAGCGGCCATGTAGTCACCGATGGATTCGCCCTCCATCTGTCTACGTTCTCCGAATTCAAACCGCTGCACGTATTTGGACGGCGTCGGCGCGAAATGGTTCTTCAGCAAAGTCTGCAGAGTCGGCCACGATACCGATTGTATCGGCGTTGGCTCTGCCAGGGCTTCCGCAATCTCGATGACCTCCGGCCCACAATGGCTTAAGAAGTAAGCCCGTTTGCGGTTATCCGGGATCCCCTGTAGTTCGTTGGCTTCTAGAAAGCTTTCGAAACGGGTCATATACGTTCCCCATTTCTCCTTGACCGGGTTGTACGGTGCGGGTGGCGTGTTTGCCATTTCCGCGTTTCTGCCCTGAGTTTGCTGGGTTCGGAACTATCGTGCTTCAGCTCGGTTCTGGTTCTCCTTAGCCTCGAGATCCCACCTTCGTCGCCAATGTTAAGTTCGGGAAGTAACGAGGCTGGAGACCAGGGTAGTGACAACAGCTCTTTAATATAGGGTGAACCCAGCAACAGGCTGGGCGAAAACCCTCTCCTTTTATATAGTTCTGTTGGAGGTTTTGACCAATCAGCAACGTGCTGATTTCCCGCTCAAATATTTAAAGGTACAGCATTAATACATAACACAGTCATTCCTTTTTCTCTCTACTTTTCTTGCTTAGGGTCTCCAGTCTGTTCTCTTCAATATCGCTTTCCCCAGTTCTCCAGATCTTTTCGTCTGATTCTCCTCTCCTTCCAGAGGAGCTGGACAAATTACAAACTAGTGTTGGCAACTCCAGTTGACTGAAAACCACCCCTTTTTTCAAAGACATTGGAATTTTTCTTAAAAGAGGATAAAAGGCAGTCTGTACCTTTTTAAAAGTGCATTTCGTTTGTTAACCATCTTCAAGAATACATACTATTTTTAATACTACTCTGCCACCATGTGGTTCTAAAAGTTTTATTTTTGTAAAATATAACAAGCAGAAAATGTTAACCTGTTTTAGATGCAAATTATTCAAAAAGTCAATGGAATGTGTTGCATCTTTATGTAAAATCATGTGGTAAAAGAATTTAGTTGAAGGGCTAATCAGAACGGGAGATACATCACATAACATCGTAATTCATAAGTATATATAATAAACATCAATATATTTGGAATGTTTGAAGTAACAAACTATGTCAACTATGTTTTGTTAAGCATTTGCAGATTTAGTATATAACTGGGCAACCTTAGGGTATATTTACAGTACATGTTATCATCAAAGAAGCAGATGGGATTAAAAAAGAAAAGAGTCAGGAAACTACATATTTAAAATATAGAAAATCGTTTAGAGCAGTACATGTAATATTACACACTATAACAATTAAGCAGGCATGTAACATTTGGGAGACAAAAATGAGCTATTCCGTCATAGGATTGTTGAAATATATTTAATGATATCACAAGTTAGAGGAAGGAGTAGGCAATTGGGAGGAGGGATTTTTTTCCTATTTGGTAAAACATACCTATATTTTAGTTTATTTTGAAAGTCAGTTGGGTTACATGTATTAGGTGGAACAGACAATTAAAATTCAAAAAGCTCCTGAGACATTTATTTTATACTTCTTTCATAAATGTCAGTGAAGAGCCAACTTAAAAGTTGATTCTTAGTTTAGAAATTTCTGCTACATCCTATTTTTTCCCATTATCCTCAAATGTTATTTGAAGCAGCTGATATTTTATTTATTTATCATATTTATATGGCTACCATATTACATAATGTGACTGCCTAATAGAGGATATGGGTATTGTAAAGTAATTTTTAGGAATGGATTTGGGAGGGAGACTAGCTCATAATTCCATTGAAGCAAAAATTGGGTTATTACAGTACTAGAGGTGAAAGACAAGCCCTAATGTGGGCAAAATATATTCAATCAATAGAGCAAACATTTGACTGGAAAATGGCATGTGTGGGAATCAAGTCAGGATGGAGTGGTAATTGAATTAATATAATGGCTTTTTGTGTTGAACAAAGCTAAGAATGTGTCTGGTATGTCCAGTGGAGGCATAGCGAACTAAACATATTTCCGACAGAGAAATGACAACGATCCTGGCAAAGACTGAAAAACTGGTCTGTAAACCAACCTCTTCTGTGTAAGGAAAGGACCGATCGGCCACAGAGTCTATGAATGGCTGCTTCTTGTGAAGACACAAGGACAAGCATCTCCTATGGATCTGATGCTGGGAGATGAAAAGATCGGCTGTGGTGAAGCTTTTTTAAGGAAACTGAATTTGCCAGCCTCACTTTCTAATCAGGTTTCCAAACAAGTTTAAAAAGTAACCTGGTGAGTTTACCTTCCTTTTTAAGCAAAAGAAAAATCAATTATAAGTTTAAGAATTTAACAAATTGGAAATAAATGGCAAAACGCTAAATAAACAAAATAAAATAAAAAAAAATAGGATTTTGACCTAATAAAGTTATGTGAATTAAATATTCAGAAAACTTTGGAATATTGAGACTTTTTTTGCTATAAAATTTTGGAAATAAAGAAAAAATAAAGCGCATTTCACTATCTTGACTATCTTGAGTTAAACAAGAGCTTGAGACTTTGATTTCAGAAACTGAAAGAAAAAAAAACGTTTAAACACCTTTGCTATTTGGTTACCATGGGAATTTACAAAATGGCACAAAATATTATAATACTATATAATTCAGGCAATTTTCAAAAAATGGATCTGTTGGAAGAAAAATCCATCTGGTTTAGTTCCAAGTCGGGAGAAAGGCACTGGAAATAAAATGAAGGCTGGAGGCTGATTAGAAAGAAAGGTTGGATTTATTGATGAAGCAAAACCGCCAACTAGTGATTTTGGGACAGCTGAAAAAATGGAGTTGAGAGTGGGTGGGTTTTTATACCTTCTTTTGGCTTTGTGCTTCCTGTTCTTATGCAAAAACATGTCCTTTACTATTCCATTGGCTGTTGTCAGATTCCTATGGAGTTGTCATGCTACAACATATAACTTTATATACTGTTGTTGCTCTCTAGCCCCATCTAGTGGCCAGAGAGACAAATATGCGGCAACTATATTGTTTGAAGCTGAACCCGCCCATTTACTCCTCAACCCACACTTTCAAATCAAGTACATGCTGGGAAGTCAGACTCCATTTCCTTTAGCATTTGAAGAAGGCAGAAGCACAAAGAAGCAGCCATTTTAATCTGTGGCATATGGTCATCCAAGGACAAACCCACATCCCGCACACAGAGCATCGCTGGTGAGATTCAAACTGCTTGTATTTATTAATTGTTATGTTCAGCAGTAACTTAATACTGTCTATCTTACATTTGATTCTCACGGTATGTATCCCTACTTTCCTGTTTCACCATATTCTGTTCTCCCAATAAAGCATTCAGATCTATGCACATGGTCCATTTTATTGGAGGATAGGTGGGTTTAGCTGCATGTTGAGCTGCACACAGACTAACGTGTAGTGGGGACAGAACAGTGAAACAGCGGCTACCCAGCAAGTGGGATCAAGGATAAGGACTATACTCTGCCACTCTGCCAACGCAGCTACCTACATATGGCCATACAGCAGTCTCTAGACAGTCAAGCACCACCGGAAGACACTATGTCACAGAACTGGGCGTCTTTACACGAGACAAGGTCTCAAGTCTCTAATTCTTCCAAATGGTCATTAGCGTGTGATGCATTAGCCATTGCCAGTGCAGAGGCCAAAGCAGCAAAAGCACGACCAGCTTTTGCTGAGCAAAAAATAGAAATAAAAAAAGAGAAAGCCCTGTTAGAAGCGAGCCTAGATAACGACAGAGAAAGAAGTCACAGCTGCCACAGCGGAAGTCAAAACCTTAGAGAGAGACGTATATTCTGACGATGAATGCAGTAAATGCAGCAATGTGAACCCCAAGATCCTCTAACACACTTCAGAGTACGTCTATCAGCACTTCAGGCCAAGCAGCAATGCCCACTTTGATAGGGAAGACAATCTTCAAGAAATAAGCCAAAGATCCTACTCAGCACCATTACAGGCTAATGACAAGCCCCGAGCTGACAAAACGAGAAAGCTTCAAGCAAAGCTGCACCTGTGTTAGCAGATCCCTCACACCCAAGGTACTTGATCCTGCAATTTATCCCACAGGATCAGCCTTCATGACAGAGCAGCATAGAAAGGACCAGCTGAAACCGGAGACTCCTAAAAGGTATGACTACTCCACACCTTTTCACCACAGCAATGCACAATCGGCTAATCAAGCCACCATAGACCTTGCCAAGTTCCTTGCATGATGTGAGCTAGTCACACAAGGACTTGAAAAGTTTAACGATCGTCGTGAAAGCTATAGAGCTTGGCGATCTTCCTTCCAAAATGCCATCAGAAGCTTAGATCTGTACTATAGTGCGGAGATAGATTTAATAATTAAATGGCTTGGAATTGAATCTGCTGAGCATGAAAAGCGAATCAGGACAATAAATATAAACTGCCCTGAAATAGACCTTAAAACAATCTGGGACAGACTTGATGAATGATATGGCTCAGCAGAAGCAGTGGATAATGCACTGTTCGAAAGACTAGATCGGTTTCCCAGAATACCTAACAAAGCCTATCAAAACCTTAGGGAACTTAGCAATTTACTAATGGAACTTCAAGTAGCTAAGTTGGAAGGGGACTTGCAAGGACTTGCATTCCTTGATGCATCCAGAGGTGTCAACCCTATTGTACAAAAGTTACCCTATAACTTATAAGAGCACATGGTTCCAAATACAAAAGAGAGCACAATGTTCCATTTCCCCCCTTCTCTGTTTTTATGGATTTTGTGTGCCAACAAACTAAAACAAGAAATGATCCTAGCTTTGACTTCACATTGTCATGTGCTGCACCTTCAGAACGTAATCCTCGTGAGCCTCCCTTAGCAGTCCACAAAACTAATGTGACTCTTCCAGATTCCCTTCACAGGTCTGCCAGCTCCTCTCACATAGAAACAGAGCTCAGAGATCCTGGTGAGCAGTGTCCTCTACACCAGAAGCCACATCATCTCCTAAAATGCAGAGCCTTCAGGGAGAAGTCCATAGAAGATCGCAAAGCTTGCTGAAAACGAACAACATCTGTTGCAAGTGCTGCTCATCAGTCTCCCACTTTGCCAATGACTGTAAGGTCAGTGTAAAATGTATGGAATGTGGCAGCACAGGTCACAACAAAGCCTGGGACAACACCATGGACTTTACAACACACTTACAGTGGCAGCGAGCATGGCATGGAGGATGAGCACACAGCTACAACCACAGCAGAAATCAACACAAAATGCACAGAAGTCTGCAAAAAGATTGCTCCAAAGTCTGTTTAATCAAAATCTACCCAGCAGACAAAAGAGACAAATCCATTAAGCTTTATGCCATTCTAGATGACCAAAGTAACTGTTCTGACCTAAGCTCCCTTAAAAAGCAGGAAGCAGAGACTTTGTCCTGGCCAAACCTCTTTTATTTACATGACTGTGAATTACTTTCATTCACAGTCAGCAAGGCTTGTCCAAACAGTTTTTCAAAGGAATATCTATCACATACCTTATCTCGGTTAGCAAGCTGCCATGTAACTTGTTTCCAAACACAGTATAAGGTAAAACTTGGCACAGAGTCTCTTAGAGTCACGAACAGAATTTTCATTCTTGAAACGACCGAATGAACAAATTGTTTTCTGCAAAAGCCCACTCCCCGTTCGCTCGTCTTTTGTTTCCTATGGGAGGGGCCAGTCATCTCTAAGGTGTGGCTCCCAAGTCGATCCTGCTTTCTGAGTTGTTCTTGCTTTCTGACAGCTCTGCACATGCGCACGCTGGGAACGAGCTCCAGCTGTTCCTCTGCCTCATTGCTGTCTAGCTCCCTCTCTGCCTCCGACACATAGCCCTTTTCCGAGCTTTCCCCAGCCCCAGCACTGGCCCATATTCCTTACCAACCTCCTCATTGTCCAACTCTGCTGCCAGCTCTGCTGGCCACCGGGGGGGGGGGGGGCACAACAGTAACATGTTTTTAGCCAGCCCAGCCTTCTTTGATGTTTTGGCATTAAAGGCCCCAGCACTCCATATTCCTTTTAAACTTGTGCAGGAATTGTGGAGACGGTGGGGAGAAGAGGATCTGGTTATCAAGTCGAGTCAGTAGATGGGAAAACATGTCTGACTTTACCAACTCTTATCGAATGCAACCAGATCCCTGACCATAGATCTGAAATCCCTACCCCAGATGCAGTGATTCATCACCCACATTTGAACCACATAGCGCATCTGATACCCAAGCTCGATCCTCAGACTCAGATACTCTTGCTCCTAGGGAGAGATATCTTACGAGTCTACAAGGTGAGAGCTTGTATCAATGGAGCCCACAATGTCCCCTATGCTCAGAAATTAGACCTAGGGTGGGTCATTATAGTAGATGTCTGTTTAGGAAGCATGCACAAACCAATCTCTGTTAGCAGCATGCGACAAGCACATTGGAGAATAGACATCCTTCTTTCAGCCATGCCACAACCAACTCCTCTTAAAGGAACCACTGCACATTACCCATTTGCCTTGCCCTTTCATAGAATCCTTTAGTGACAACCTTGCCTGTGGCAGTGACCAAGGTCCTTTGAAGCCGTACGGGTCTGGATGGGGAGAAACAGGCTCAAGCTCAATCCCTCCAAGACGGAGTGGCTGTGGATGCCGGCATCTCGATTCAGTCAGCTGCAGCTGCAGCTGCAGCTGCAGCTGCAGCTGCAGCTGCAGCTGCAGCTGCAGCTGCAGCTGCAGCTGCAGCTGCAGCTGCAGCTGCAGCTGCAGCTGCAGCTGCAGCTGCAGCTGCAGCTGCAGCTGCAGCTGCAGCTGCAGCTGCAGCTGCAGCTGCAGCTGCAGCTGCAGCTGCAGCTGCAGCTGCAGCTGCAGCTGCAGCTGCAGCTGCAGCTGCAGCTGCAGCTGCAGCTGCAGCTGCAGCTGCAGCTGCAGCTGCAGCTGCAGCTGCAGCTGCAGCTGCAGCTGCAGCTGCAGCTGCAGCTGCAGCTGCAGCTGCAGCTGCAGCTGCAGCTGCAGCTGCAGCTGCAGCTGCAGCTGCAGCTGCAGCTGCAGCTGCAGCTGCAGCTGCAGCTGCAGCTGCAGCTGCAGCTGCAGCTGCAGCTGCAGCTGCAGCTGCAGCTGCAGCTGCAGCTGCAGCTGCAGCTGCAGCTGCAGCTGCAGCTGCAGCTGCAGCTGCAGCTGCAGCTGCAGCTGCAGCTGCAGCTGCAGCTGCAGCTGCAGCTGCAGCTGCAGCTGCAGCTGCAGCTGCAGCTGCAGCTGCAGCTGCAGCTGCAGCTGCAGCTGCAGCTGCAGCTGCAGCTGCAGCTGCAGCTGCAGCTGCAGCTGCAGCTGCAGCTGCAGCTGCAGCTGCAGCTGCAGCTGCAGCTGCAGCTGCAGCTGCAGCTGCAGCTGCAGCTGCAGCTGCAGCTGCAGCTGCAGCTGCAGCTGCAGCTGCAGCTGCAGCTGCAGCTGCAGCTG
Source organism: Ahaetulla prasina (assembly GCF_028640845.1). NCBI lineage: Eukaryota > Metazoa > Chordata > Lepidosauria > Squamata > Colubridae > Ahaetulla > Ahaetulla prasina. The sequence continues at coordinate 93,068,901 of NC_080540.1, forward strand.
CAGCTGCAGCTGCAGCTGCAGCTGCAGCTGCAGCTGCAGCTGCAGCTGCAGCTGCAGCTGCAGCTGCAGCTGCAGCTGCAGCTGCAGCTGCAGCTGCAGCTGCAGCTGCAGCTGCAGCTGCAGCTGCAGCTGCAGCTGCAGCTGCAGCTGCAGCTGCAGCTGCAGCTGCAGCTGCAGCTGCAGCTGCAGCTGCAGCTGCAGCTGCAGCTGCAGCTGCAGCTGCAGCTGCAGCTGCAGCTGCAGCTGCAGCTGCAGCTGCAGCTGCAGCTGCAGCTGCAGCTGCAGCTGCAGCTGCAGCTGCAGCTGCAGCTGCAGCTGCAGCTGCAGCTGCAGCTGCAGCTGCAGCTGCAGCTGCAGCTGCAGCTGCAGCTGCAGCTGCAGCTGCAGCTGCAGCTGCAGCTGCAGCTGCAGCTGCAGCTGCAGCTGCAGCTGCAGCTGCAGCTGCAGCTGCAGCTGCAGCTGCAGCTGCAGCTGCAGCTGCAGCTGCAGCTGCAGCTGCAGCTGCAGCTGCAGCTGCAGCTGCAGCTGCAGCTGCAGCTGCAGCTGCAGCTGCAGCTGCAGCTGCAGCTGCAGCTGCAGCTGCAGCTGCAGCTGCAGCTGCAGCTGCAGCTGCAGCTGCAGCTGCAGCTGCAGCTGCAGCTGCAGCTGCAGCTGCAGCTGCAGCTGCAGCTGCAGCTGCAGCTGCAGCTGCAGCTGCAGCTGCAGCTGCAGCTGCAGCTGCAGCTGCAGCTGCAGCTGCAGCTGCAGCTGCAGCTGCAGCTGCAGCTGCAGCTGCGCGGGTGATAGAGGGAGTGTCGCGTACCTCCCATGTAACACCCCTCCTGCGCAGACTGCACTGGCTACCTGTGGCTTTTCGGGTGCACTTTAAGGTTTTGGTTATGACCTTTAAAGCGCTCCATGGCTTAGGGCCTGGGTACTTACGGGACCGCCTACTGTTACCATATGCCTCCCACCGACCCGTACGCTCTCACAGAGAGGGACTTCTCAGGGTGCCGTCCGCCAAGCAATGTCGGCTGGCGGCCCCAGGAAGGTCCTTCTGTGGGGCTCCACACTCTGGAACGAACTTCCCCCGGGTTTATGCCAAATACCTGACCTTCGGACCTTTCGCCGCGAACTGAAGACACATCTTTTTATTCGTGCGGGGCTGGCTTAAATTTTATGGATTTTATAGTTTTTATTATTAATTTTAAACGGGGTTTTAATTTCTATATATTTTAAATTTTTTAGGCAAATTATAATAAGTTTTTTAATCTTGCACTTTATAAAATATTGTCTTATCTGTTTTTTATTTGCCTGTACACCGCCCTGAGTCCTTCGGGAGAAGGGCGGTATAAAAATCAAATAAATGAAATGAAATGAAATGAAATGAAGTGCACAGTCTTCCAAAAGACGGAAGATGGTAATCAGATGGCAGCATCTACTGAGGACAAGTTCCCTTTAGAAAAGACAGGGCAGGGATTAGCAAAAAAAGATAGTGACAACCGAGTCATCCATCTTCCCTTCAAACCACAGAGAAGACGCCTACCTAACAATATAGAACAAATGCTGAAGCGCTTCTCTTCCTTTAAACATAGTTTCCAAAGAAAGCCAGAAATGAGACCACTTCTTTTTCTTTATGGGGAAAAAACTCTGAGAATGGTCATGCAGAAATAGCTCACCTCTCAAAGACTATTAGGAACGCTGGTACCTACTACTATTTGGGGTATATCGCCCTAAAAAGCCAGGTTAGATTAGAATTGTATTTGACTCTAGTGCCAAATTTGAAGGTGTTTCCTTAAATGATGTGCTCCTGTCGGGTTCAGACCTCAATAATAAATTTTGCAGAGAAATAATAAATTTCGCAGAGAAATAATAAATTTTGCAGAGAAATAATAAATTTTGCAGAGAAATAATAAATTTTGCAGAGAAATAATAAATTTTGCAGAGAAATAATAAATTTTGCAGAGAAATAATAAATTTTGCAGAGAAATAATAAATTTTGCAGAGAAATAATAAATTTTGCAGAGAAATAATAAATTTTGCAGAGAAATAATAAATTTTGCAGAGAAATAATAAATTTTGCAGAGAAATAATAAATTTTGCAGAGAAATAATAAATTTTGCAGAGAAATAATAAATTTTGCAGAGAAATAATAAATTTTGCAGAGAAATAATAAATTTTGCAGAGAAATAATAAATTTTGCAGAGAAATAATAAATTTTGCAGAGAAATAATAAATTTTGCAGAGAAATAATAAATTTTGCAGAGAAATAATAAATTTTGCAGAGAAATAATAAATTTTGCAGAGAAATAATAAATTTTGCAGAGAAATAATAAATTTTGCAGAGAAATAATAAATTTTGCAGAGAAATAATAAATTTTGCAGAGAAATAATAAATTTTGCAGAGAAATAATAAATTTTGCAGAGAAATAATAAATTTTGCAGAGAAATAATAAATTTTGCAGAGAAATAATAAATTTTGCAGAGAAATAATAAATTTTGCAGAGAAATAATAAATTTTGCAGAGAAATAATAAATTTTGCAGAGAAATAATAAATTTTGCAGAGAAATAATAAATTTTGCAGAGAAATAATAAATTTTGCAGAGAAATAATAAATTTTGCAGAGAAATAATAAATTTTGCAGAGAAATAATAAATTTTGCAGAGAAATAATAAATTTTGCAGAGAAATAATAAATTTTGCAGAGAAATAATAAATTTTGCAGAGAAATAATAAATTTTGCAGAGAAATAATAAATTTTGCAGAGAAATAATAAATTTTGCAGAGAAATAATAAATTTTGCAGAGAAATAATAAATTTTGCAGAGAAATAATAAATTTTGCAGAGAAATAATAAATTTTGCAGAGAAATAATAAATTTTGCAGAGAAATAATAAATTTTGCAGAGAAATAATAAATTTCGCAGAGACTCTGTTGCCTTCATGGCTGACATCCGACAAATGTTCCATTGCTTCTTTGTCAGAGAGGAACACAGAAATTTCTTAAGATTTCTTTGGTTCAGGGACAACGATCCCTCCAAAGACATCATAGAGTACCATATGAAAGTATACATCTTTGGCAACAGCCCTTCCCCTGCAGTCGCTATCTATGGACTAAGATATTCTGCCAAAGAAGGTGAGACAGAGTATAGCTCCGATGCCAGACAATTCATAGAAAAGGACTTCTATGTAGATGATTGTTAAAAATCGATGCCTTCAAACGACACTGCAATCAGTCTCCTCAAAAGAGCACAGGAAATGCTTGCCTGTTCAAATCTCAGGCTTCATAAAATTGCTTTAAAAAGTTATGAAAGCCTTTCCTTCTCAATAATATTCTAACAATCTAAGAGGCTTAGATTTAGGGACAGATTCTCTACCAGTCCAACGCAGTCTTGGTCTTCTTTGGAACTTGAGAACTGGATTCCTTTACCTTCCAAGTAAGTACAGAAGAGAAACCTTTCACTCGTAGGGGTGTCTTGTCTGCAATAAATAGTCTGTATGACCCATTAGGATTTGCAGCCCCCATCACAATTCAAGGTAAAGTGTTACTCAGTGAAACATCTGATTGGGACGCTCCACTTCCTTCTGAAAAAAGGAACTCCTGGGCAGAATGGAAGAATTCCTTAACAGCTTTATCTGATCTTTGGGTCGGACATCCATATGCCTGTATACCTTCAACAGAGGTACAAAGGCAAAAACTGTATATTTGCTGATGTTTCTATCAAAGCCATAGCTGCTGTTGCCGTGATGTTATGCAACGCACGGTCCGTGGCCAATAAGGCCCCCCTAATACATGATCTGATTCAGGGGGGTGCCGCGGATATTATAGGCGTTACGGAGACCTGGTTGGGCACTGAAGGGGGTGTGCCCCTGGTCGAGATGTGCCCACCGGGTTTCCGTGCATTCCATCAGCCGAGGGCCCAGGGTAGGGGTGGAGGGGTGGCGGTTGCTATCAAAGAGAGTCTAGAGCCGAGGGAGACCACTGTACCTCAGATTGCCGGGTGTGAATCCCTCTTTGTGAGGTGGGGTCATCGATGTCAGATGGGCTTGCTGGTCGCGTACCTGGCTCCTTGCTGCGTGACAGCTGCCCTGCCCGAGCTCCTAGAGGTGCTTGCCGGGGTGGCAGTGGAGACCCCCAGACTTTTAGTCATGGGGGACTTTAACCTGCCATCTGCCGGCTCGTCATCGACGGTAGCTCGGGAGTTCTTGGCTTCCATGACGGCCTTGGACCTGACTCAAGTAGTGGATGGCCCCACTCACAACGGGGAGGCACACTGGACCTGATTTTTGTCTCTGGTCAGTGGTTGAGAGATCTGGACTTAAAGGAAATAGTCATTGAACCTTTGTCATGGTCAGATCACTCTCTCCTTCGCCTGGACTTTCTGACCGCTACCCAACACCGCAGGGAGACAGAACCATTACGTTGGTACCGTCCCAGGCGCCTGATGGACCCAGAGAGGTTTCGGACGGAGCTTGGGCCACTTCCTGAGGGTCTGGCTCACGGCACGGCAGAGGAACTAGCTGCAGCCTGGGAACGGGCTGCGGCTGGGGCTTTAGACCGTGTCGTGCCTTTGCGGCCTCTGACCCGGCGCAGATCCCAACCGGCTCCTTGGTTCTCCGAGGAGCTGAGGGGGATGAAACGCCGGAGAAGACGCCTAGAGAGTTCCTGGAGGTCCAGCCGTTCAGAGGCTGATCGGACACTAGTTAGATCCTATACTAGGACCTACCTAGTGGCACTGAGGGAAGCGAGGCGCTACGCCTCCTCCTCATTGCGCCGGCAGATAACCGCCCAGCTGCCCTGTTTGGGTGACCCGCCCTCCTTCGCCAGGGGAGCGGGATGACCCGTTGCAGGGACATGCTGAGGAGTTTAACGGTTATCTATACGATAAAATCGTTCAGCTTAGGGACGGTCTGGACCAAAATTGTGGCGATTCGGACGGGGCATCTGAGGGCGGTCTTGGTGATGTTGTTTGGGATGAGTTTGACCCTGTGACTCCCGAGGACATGGACAGGTTGCTGGGTAGATTGAATGCCACCACGTGTTTACTGGACCCGTGCCCCTCCTGGCTGGTGCTGGCCACTCAGGAGGTGACACGAGGCTGGCTCCAGGGATTACGAGTGCTTCCTTGTTGGAGGAGTCTTTCCGGCCGCCTTGAAAGAGGCGGTGGTGAGGCCCTCCTCAAGAAGCCTTCCTGACCCGCTGTTTTAGGTAATTATCGTCCGGTCTCCAACCCGCCGCGCGAAGGTTGTAGAGAGTATGGTGGCATATCAGTTTCCCCTGCACCTGGAGGAAACTGTCTATCTGGACCTGCTCCAGTCTGGCTTCCGCCCGGTTACAGCACTGAGACGGCTTTGGTCGCGTTGGTGGATGATCTCTGGAGGGCCAGGGATAGGGGTTATTCCTCTGCCCTGGTCCTATTAGACCTCTCAGCGGCTTTTGATACCATCGACCATGGTATCCTGCTGCGCCGGTTGGAGGGATTGGGAGTGGGAGGCACCGTTTATCGGTGGTTCTCCTCCTATCTCTCCGACCGTCGCAGACGGTGTTGACGGGCAGAGGTCACCCGCGCCTCACTTGTGGGGTGCCGCGGGGGCCGATTCTCTCGCCCCTTCTGTTCAACATCTATATGAAGCCGCTGGGTGAGATCATCAGTGGCTTCGGTGTGAGGTACCAGCTGTACGCTGATGACACCCAGCTGTACTTTTCCACACCGGGCCACCCCAATGAAGCTATCGAAGTGCTGTCCCGGTGTTTGGAAGCCGTACGGGTCTGGATGGGGAGAAACAGGCTCAAGCTCAATCCCTCCAAGACGGAGTGGCTGTGGATGCCGGCATCCCGGTACAGTCAGCTGAGTCCGCGGCTGACTGTCGGGAGCGAGTCATTGGCCCCGATGGAGAGGGTGCGCAATTTGGGCGTTCTCCTGGATGAACGGCTGTCTTTTGAAGACCACTTGACGGCCGTCTCCAGGAGAGCTTTCCACCAGGTCCGCCTGGTGCGCCAGTTGCGCCCCTTTCTAGACCGGGATGCCTTGTGCACAGTCACTCACGCCCTTGTGATGTCTCGTCTGGACTACTGCAATGCTCTCTACATGGGGCTCCCCTTGAGGGGCATCCGGAGGCTACAGTTAGTCCAGAATGCAGCTGCGCGGGTGATAGAGGGAGCCCCTCGTGGCTCCCGAGTGACACCTATCCTGCGCAGGCTGCACTGGCTACCTGTGGCCTTCCGGGTGCGCTTCAAGGTGTTGGTGAACGTCTTTAAAGCGCCCCATGGCATAGGGCCGGGTTACTTACGGGACCGCCTGCTGCTACCGAATACCTCTCACCGACCCGTGCGCTCTCACAGAGAGGGACTCCTCAGGGTGCCGTCGGCGCGACAGTGTCGTCTGGCGACACCCAGGGGAAGGGCCTTCTCTGTGGGGGCTCCCGCCCTCTGGAATGAACTCCCCCCAGGACTTCGTCAACTTCCGGACCTCCGAACCTTTCGCCGCGAGCTTAAAACCCACTTATTCATCTGCGCTGGACTGGGTTAGTTTTTTAAGTTTATGGGTTTTAATGGGTTTTAGTCCTAAATTTTAATCGTGGCCAATTTAATAAGTTTTTTAACTGTATTTTAATTGTATTTATAGTGTATTGTGTATTTTTACTTGGCTGTGAACCGCCCTGAGTCCTTCGGGAGAAGGGCGGTATACAAATTTAAATAATAAATAAATAAATAAATAAATAAAAACAATAGATGCTAAAGCACAGTGTCACATAGGATTTGTTATGGGCAAAGCAAAACTGATTCCATATCCTGAACATAGTATACCCAGACTAGAACTTTGGCCTGCAGTATTAGCTGTTGAGCTAGCTGAACTTATTTCATCAGAAATGGACATTGAACTTAAAGCTATCAAATTCTACACCAACAGCAAGGTAGTGCTAGGCTACATCTACAATGAGGCCAGGTGATTTTATGACTATGTTAACAAGAGTGGTAAGAATTAGGAGATCTAGCTGCCCTATATAGTGGCACCATGTACCTACTGACCACAACCCCGCAGATCACGCTACAAGAGCTGTTGCTGCAAGTCACCTTAAAGACACTACCTGGTTATTGGGGCCTACATTCTTGTGCAACACAGACTAGACTGTTTCTCATGTTGATACATTCAACCTGGTAGATGCAGACTCAGATGCTGAAGTCCGTCCTATAGTTCTTACTATACACTCTTTCGAACAGTGGCCTCGGAGGCTTGAATTGAATCACATAGATTTTGCAGATTCTTAGCCTGGAATTCAGTCATTCAGGTTATTATTTTCCTCACATAGCTCAGTCATTTAAAGGAGCCACATAGCAACTTCAAAGGCTGGCACAGTGACACCACTGCCAACACATATGTTTGGTAATAGAACATCAGCAATCTCAAAATATCATCATTTGCACTGTGCAGTATGAAACTCATGCACGATAAATTAACTGTATACTAAACAAAAGACTGAAGAAACTGTACCCGTTTCTTGATCAAAATGGCCTATTAAGAGAAGGTGGCTGCCTTAAGGAAGCAAAGGCAGAACCAGAGGAAAAAACCTCTGATAGTTCCTGGCAATCATCACAGTGCTTCTTTGATTGCGCTATACTATCACCACCAAGTTAAACATCAAGGACGACTATTTACAGAAGGAGCTATAAGAACTGCTGGTTTGTGTATAGTTGGTGCTAAAAGATGTGTGAATAGGGTAATCTTCAGGTGCATCACCTGTCGCTCCATGGTGGGTTGCAAATGCAGAAGAGGGCCAATCTTCCAGCCGACAGACTCAGCGCAAATCCTCCTTTCACTAATATGTGTTTTACTGGACATCTTTGGTCCTGGTCCCTGCACTAGAGGGTGTCAAGCAGGAGGTAAGCAGTGGGCCATCCTTTGCACCTCTATGATCATTAGAGTGATCCACATTGAAGTTATTGAGTCTATGGACACTTCTAGCTTCATAAATGCCCTCAGGAGTTTTATTGCTATCTAAGGTCCTGTAAAACACATACATTCAGACAGAGGCACCAACTTTTTTGGAGCAGGCAAAGAACTATGTGTTTCTTCAAATATTGACGCCAACAGCTTAGAATAGAATAGAATAGAATAAAATAGAATAGAATAGAATTTTAGAGAGATATCTAAGAGATATCTTAGATATATTTAGATATCTTAGATATATTTAGAGAGATATCTAAGAGGCCAAAGGGGCACATGGACCTTCAACCCACCTCACTTTTCTCAAATGGGAGGGGCCTGGGAAAGAATGATAGGCATAGCCTGCAGAACCCTTGGTTCTACCTTTCTAGAAGTAGGAGCTACTTCATAGGACTCACCTATGACACCCTGACAACCTTCATGGCAGAAGTATCAGCTATTATTAATGCCAGACCTCTAACTGCTGTCCCAAACGATGCAGAGACCCTTTCTTACTCACTCCAGCAACTCTCCTCACTCAGAAAACTGTAGCAGTCGGTGCTCCTTCTGGAGATTTTGGTAGCAAAGACCTATACTTGCACCAGTGGAGACAAGTACAGTCCTGCAAATATATTCTGGGACAGGTGGAAGAAACAGTGTATTTCCACCTTGCAGACTAGGAACAAATTGCAACTTGAGAGACCCAACTTGAAATCTGGTGATGTTATTCTTATAAAAGACTGCCAGTCCCAGAGGAATGAATGCCCCCCAGGCTGCATCATGAAAACTCTCCCAAGTAAGGATGGGAGAGTCAGGAAAGTGGAAGTTCGTAAAAAGAACAGAGCTTAGTTGTTCTGCGGACCAGTTTCTGAACTGGTTTTGCTGTTACCACCTGAAGACTCAAATAGGGAGCGTCATGCCACAACATATAACTTTATGTATTGTTTCTGCTCTCTAGCCCCTACTAGAGGCAGAGAGACAAATGTGCCCCAACTACATTGTTTGAAACTGAAGCCACCCATTTACCCATCAGCCTGCACTCTCGAACCAAGTGCACGCTGGGAAGCAAGACTCCATTTCCTTTAGAATTTGGAGAAGGAAACACAAAGAAGGAGCCATCTTAATCTGTGGCATATGGTCATCCAAGGACAAACACATTCCACACTGGTGAGATTCAAACTGTTTCACTGGTGAGATTCAAACTGCTTGTATTTATTAATTGTTATGTTCAGCAGTAACTTAATACTGTCTATCTTACATTTGATTCTTACTGTATGTATCCCAATTTTCCTCAATTTCACCATATTCTGTTCTCCCAGTAAAGCATTCAGATCTACACACATGGTCCCTTTTATTGGATTTAGCTGCATGTTGAGCTGCATACAGACTAACGTGTAATGGGGACAGAACAGGGGTCATGTAGGGCAGGGATGGGTTCCAAATTTTTTTACTACTGGTTCTGTGGGCATGGCTTATTTGGTGGGCGTGGCTTGGTGGTCATGTGACTGGGTGGGTGTGACCAACTTGAAGTCACTCAGGGCAAGATGGGGCGGTACCTTGCTGTGAGTGACATCAAGTTGGCCACACCCACTCAGTCACATGACCAATGCTGCAGAGACAGGGCGATTTCTCCTGGGGGACAGCCAGAGCTTTGCCGCCTCCTCTTTTCCTCAGAGGAGCTGCCTCCAAGTCATTGCGAAGGGACACACACACACACACAAAACACAACAGACTCACACACAATGTAAAAGCAGCCTGCACTTCACCCAAAATGGCCCCTGCAACAAGCAGGAACTTCACACAGCCACAAAAAGCTCAAAAACCAACTTTCACACTTTACACACAAACACCAAACTGACTCTCACACACACACACACACACACACACACACACACAATGCCATATACAGCTTTGTGAGATTTTGTGTGTTTGTGTAGTTAGAGTGAAACACTACAGAAACACACCAAATCTCAGAAAGCTGCACAAATATTTTATTTTATTATTTTATTTTATTTATATTTTTTAGATCAGGGGTCTCCAACATGTTTTTCTTTTAGCCAAGGTCGTTTCTTTTGGTATGCCAGAACTTGCCTTTTCAGCAACCACACAATAGAAAGAGTATTCTGAAAGTCCTTGACACTTGCAACTTTCAAGAAAGATATTAACCTAGCTAGGAAAAAATAATATAATCCATAAATTTATCACTTGCAGAATGCTATCAAGAAGCAACGTTTTCTATTATTCAAACATCACATGCAATCAATGTATTTTGTTTGATCATTTACTTACTGACATATCACATATACTGGAAGTTATGTATCATTTGTTTCTGTACCCTATAAAAAGACTTGAACTCCACTCCTCCCCAATAAATGTTTTTTGCTTTGTGTGAATTACTTGGCGATTCTTATTTTGAGGAAGCAAAGAAGCCCCTTTGAAATGGTAAAATTTTCTCTTCCCAAATTCAGGGAATTGATCTTCAGTTCCGTGCACCCTTGGGATGCCTGAATTTTGAGGCAGCACCAGGACTAAATTTATGGACTTGCATGTTGATATGGGATGAGTTATAGAAGAGATATTTCACCCTCATAAAGGGTGAAGTTATCAAATTTGTTTTTACTTTTTGTGATTAAGATTGGAAGTCACTTCTATACTGATATATATTTTTCTTTTTCTTACTTCTTTGCACTTTTTATTCTTTTTCTTTTTAAAAACTGATCTGCTTTATGACCTATCAGGAGAAAATGCTGGTGGCATCCCATTTTTGTGAAAGAAGACAGAGGCTAATTAGTATATATATTACTGTTGACCAGCTTTTCCTCAGAAGCTAGACTTTCATCTACTGCCTTGTTGAAACTGATTAAAAAGATGCCTAAAATCACTTTGTGCGAGATGGATGAATATATAAATTTGACGATAACATAAATAAAATGGAGTTCTCCTGCAGGATATTTAGGAATTGATCAGTTGATGCCATATACTCAATGCATATATTGAGTAATGAATAGTTTTCTTGTACTGGATTATTTTTTTGTTCCGATACTCCTTTGTAAATTTGAAACTACTATCCTTCCTTTGAAACTTCTAAGGTTTCAGTGTTGTAAGCTACTAAAGTGTCAGATTTGGCAGCACGCAACTAAAATAAAGTTCCTAATTGAGGGCATTGGAATTTTCTGCTTTATGCATGAATAGAAGATAAAATTGTAATTAATGTTGCAAACAAACTTCCTTCACTATAAATACAATCTTAATCTGAAATATAAACTAATCTAACAATTTAGATAAATAACAATTATCTAATAATTTAGATAAATTACGGATAGACAAGTGAAACATTTACTATCTTTATCTATATTTCTTGACATGACTGGAATAAATCTACAATACACAAGTATAAAAACTGTAGTAGAGAAACACTATTAGATAAGCTTTTATTAGCTTCAATATTCTGAAGTATTGCAAAGGAAGTATCTTTTTCAATATGTAATTTCCAGATAGACAAACTACTTTTTTCCTTTCTTTTCTCCCTCTAAATTTTGGGAGTCTTTCTTTACCCTAAATTTTGAGAGATTATTTCTTCACCCTTGGGAAGAGAATATGTATGCTTGTCAAATTCTACCACTCTAGTTGGGAAAGATCCAGCTGTATTCCTCCCGCCTCTTCCACCCCAAAGGAATTATTTTTTCCGAAAAACTGAACAATAGTTGTATGTTATGTATGTTTTAGCTGATCTAATACAGGCACGGCCTTAATATAGATTTTTTGGTCAATGCAGGTGCCTTCGCTTTCATTCGTGCTCAAGCTTGCTCTCATAAATCTTGCTCGGAAGGAGCCTAGGGAAATGCAGAACGCGACATCACATAACGGCCAAACGAGCTCAATCTTTCAAATAAGCCTCGTTATCTTCATTGCGCTATCAACCCCGCCCAAGGGAGAAGGGATCTCTCCAAGAGAAAGCGCGCGCTTACAAACGGGACAGCCTATTGGCTGAGTGCCTTTGGGCATGGGCTTATCGGAGTGGCTTTTGTCTCCTTTGGACTTCGGCTCAGTACGTAACCGCTTGTTTCATGCGCGGCTGCTTAAAAGCAGAAATGTGATAGGTTCCTTCTGGACGTCAATTAAAGGATTCGTTCCACCTCATACTTTTTAAAATGCGCCTCGTCGCTCGGACGGGAAAGTTGATTGGTTTTGGGATCTATCATTCAGTAGTAACGTAAGAGGGTAATGGCGGACGGTTGTTGGCTCAGTCGGTACTCCAGGAAAGGAGGTGTGTCTCGCACTGCCACGGAAGGCGGGCCCTTTGGCGTTTCCTTTGTGTGTGGGCACCAGTGGCTGGCTGCGAGCGCGCCTGAGGAGGAGTAGAAATCGCAGACGCCATTTTGTACGTTTCCTTTCCCCACCCCCTTTCCCCGTTCTCTGCCGGTGGACCTGGGCCGACCTGTCCCACGACCAACATTGCCTCGTAGGGCTTGACGATTTTTATCCGGCGGCAGCTGCCCCCTACCGGCAGCAACAGCAGCGAGGAGGAGGAGGCGTGTGACGGCCGCGGCTCCGGCATGGAAAACTCCCAGCTTTGTAAGCTGTTCATTGGCGGCCTGAATGTGCAGACGACGGAAGCTGGGCTGCGAGAATACTTCGAGGCCTACGGGACCCTAACCGACTGTGTGGTTGTGCTCAACCCGCAAACGAAGCGCTCCCGATGCTTCGGTTTTGTCACATATTCGGTTGTGGAAGAAGCCGATGCCGCCATGGCTGCCTCCCCGCACGCTGTCGACGGCAACGTGGTGGAGCTGAAGCGGGCCGTTTCCCGCGAGGATTCCGCCCGGCCTGGCGCCCACGCGAAAGTGAAGAAACTCTTCGTCGGAGGCCTCAAGGGGGATTTGGGGGAGAACGACCTAGTTGAGCACTTCAGTCAGTTCGGCCCCGTGGAAAAGGCCGAGATCATCTCCAACAAGCAGAGCGGCAAGAAGCGGGGCTTCGGCTTCGTCTACTTTCAGAATCACGACGCCGCTGACAAGGCGGCCGTGGTTAAATTCCACCCCATCCAGGGCCACCGGGTGGAGGTCAAGAAGGCCGTGCCGAGAGAAGACATTCAAGCAGGAGGCGGCGGCGGCGGCTCTTCCAGGTCGAGTTGGGGCGGACGGGGAAGAGGAAGAGGCGGAGGTGCCGGCAACCGGGACCACAACGGTCTCTCCAAAGGAGGTGGCGGTGGCTATAACAGTTACGGAGGCTACGGAGGAGGCGGCGGCGGCGGCTACGGCTCGTACGGTGGCGGCTCTTACGGCGGAGGTGGCAGCGGCGGCGACTATGGCAACGGGTACGGCGGCTTCGGCAGCTACAGCCAGCACCAGTCGTCCTACGGCCCTATGAAGAGCGGCGGTGCGGGTGGAGGCGGTGGCGGCAGCTGGGGCCCCCGCAGTAACAGTGGACCATACAGAGGCGGTTATGGCGGGGGAGGTTATGGAGGCGGCTCTTTCTAAGCGGGAATTCCCACCGATCCTTCTGGGGGACGTTAGTTTTGTCTGCATGGAGTATGCTCTCCGTTTGTACCGGGCCAGGCCAGGCTTTCAATACTTCCCCTACACTTCGCCTAAAGGCACCTTCATACAAAAAGGTTCCAGTGATGCGAAGCAGATCTCGAATGTTCCTGGTGGGGTCGCTCTGCTGCCTGTGTCACTTTCTTGAAGATGTACTGGGTCTTTTCACACAACGATTTTGTGTTAGTCATTGATGGACTCTATTTTTTTATTGCTTGGACATTAGTCGTTTTTTATACTAGGAACAAGATATTGTTTTAATTTTGGTTTATTTGGGGTTGGGAGGGAAAGTCATGATTCTGAAGTAAAACTTGGGAGGGAAAGGGATTAACTTTGTAAGGACTTGGAATATCTACACATTTTTTTCTACAATGATTCCATGGCTGTAAAAGGGGTTAAATCGTTTTTACATTTTTATTTTTTAAATAAATCATTGTGTTCATTGACCTTTACATGTCTTTTTTCCTAGGGTTCATTCAGTACATTTCAAACAAAAGTTTTTTAAGCCAGTAAAACTTACTGATGCTTGAGCTACATGTGTTAAAAAAAGATTGCTTTATTTCAAGAGCCCAGCTCTTGCTGCCTCACTACATTGGTTTTCTTACTGCTAAAGAGTTTGTGCCAGTTTTTGAAATATGTTGGTGGATGAAGTTGGTTAAAATACCTTATTTTACATCCACAGTTTTGCAGTTGGGCATTTGCCTTGCAAACACAGTTGCTCTGTTCTTTTATATAGGGAGTTATTCATAAAAATGTTCTAACACATTTAAAGCATGTGCTTTTTTTATATATACATGTTCAAAATGTCAGATTTCTTAGTTTCACATTGTGTTATTTATTGGCTTGTCTGTAACAATCCATTTTTAAAGGGGAGAATGATTTCCCTTATAAATATTTTGTTTGCATAGTGAAGTCATTTCAATTGGATACTATCTTAATTGTTCTTATTAAAAACGCGAAGTATTAAATAGAGTGCCATCTGCTGGCAGACTAGTTGACTTTTGTGTAAGTTTTATTAAAACAAATTGGCTCTCAGAATTGTAGACCATTAGATCTTTAGATGGCAAGGATTAAATTAACATGCCAATAAAATATATTGGCTGAAATGAAATATTAAAATACAAAACAGTAAAATTCTTGATTGACCAATTTAAGTATTCAATTTTTAAAATTTGTGCTCAGTGAACAATAAATGAGCCAATAACTTAGGCCAATTGTAAATCAAAATTTCTGTAGTCTGCTTGATGTATTTGTAGCCCTTTCACATAGTAGAATTAACGTTTGTTGTTCTATTAACAATGTTCTAGACAGAAACTGACTTCCTGAATAGAAATATAGAATAGTTATGAATATTGCAAATAAAAAATTGAATTCTTCACATGCTTCAGTGAGTATGTATGAAATGACTAAAATATTGATTTTTTATTAGGATTTCAACCAAAGTATTTTACTTGAGCTGCTTTATATTTCAACATTTGCTAAATCAAAATTTTACATAGAACTAAGGTGTTAAAGTCAAAACTAGGTTATATTTAAAAGTTTATTTGACCCAGTAGATTTTATTAAATAAGGTTTGGTAATTTTTAATAGGTGATAGTTAATGGTTGAAGATAGGAGATAGCTACTGAATGTCCTGATACATTTTTAGTGTCATTTACTCTGGAAGGTCAGTTATATTAAATTGAAACATAACAATAAACTGGCTTTATTTGATGCCCTACACTTTTTATGTGTGTAGTTATCCATTTGACTTCTACAGCAAATATTTGTTCAGTGTGATGTGGAATTCATTACATTATCTGCGGCTTTGTTCTGCATAACATTACATTATTTTTACATCGGGGGTATGTTTGCCTAAAAGAACAGAACTACACACAGCTCTCAATATATATTTGAATACTCCCCCTTAAGGGGTAAATTAAGCTGTATTAACAGATTTGCTAAAGATAATGCAGTGATGTTCTTAGAAATTGTTAGTTGCAGACCTTTGCAAGCTACTTTTTTGGACAGTAAAATTTAATTGCTGCTTATAATGCTTTTCTGTTTTCCAAAAGCACATCATGGTGATAAAACACTGTTTGTTATAATAGTAAAAACAGTTGTATATTGCCTATAATGATGTCCTCTCATTATGACCTTTCAAATCTTCTGTGAGGTAATAATCTCATATAATGAACTACAAACTTAATGCATGGTGATTCTTAAATAACAGGTGCTATACACCCACATGGAGGTTGGGTGTTTACTAGCGGGAAATACTTTTGAGTCTTGAATGTATAAAATCTATCTATATATTTGGAAATATGTACATGATTCAATCATACTGTTCATTACTGTTTGATTAGGTCAGAATATCTGGTTTGGTCTAGTTTTCGTATGACAGGCAGAATTTGCTAATTTTTATACATTATAGCTTGCTCTTGAATATTGCAAAGATTAACAAAGAGTAAAAAGTTTTAACAAAACAAATTTAATTTCCTCTATCTGAAACTTCAATGATGTATTTTATTGCACATACTCTAATTAAATAAACTTGCCTTTTGTATTGGGATGCAAGAAGCTGACTACCCTAACATTTTGTACTTTATGAAAGAATGAGTTAACATAGAACATTGAAGACCAGCATTTGGCATTAATAATGACAAGTCTAAGATTTGTAGCTAACTTGAAACTTTTTTTTAGTATGTGAACAGTATCATAGAATCCAATGACACTTCACTTAATTCTTTTGGCAAGTGTTTCAGGATAAGCTGTTTAGGCTGTTCATGTATCACAGTGTTCATTGCAATGAGGTCTGTGTCTTTATTGATCATAAATTTGAACTGTTATTCTTTTGGAAAATAAGCCTGGTGATATTGAAATAATTTGCCAATCAACCTTAATAATTCTATTTTTAGGCCTGTGACTGTTAATGTCTACCCAGTGAATTAAGAACAGCACTATGTTTTATTTATTATGTTTGCTTTCTCTGTATTTTATTTTAAAGCTGTGTTGAGAGAATATGCAGATCTTTTCACAATTTTGTACTCCAGATGTTGTGGACTTAAGCTCCAGTGATTTCACAAAGTCCAACATATCTGAAGGCAGAAGGTTAGGTAAGTCTGGACTGCAAGAATAAGTAAACTATAATGATACCAGATTGAAATCTCTTATATGTCTAAATTATATGAGTCTTTATAATCTCTGACCATAATGTTTCTTCAGTTTTGGACACATGTCTGTAGTAGCAGTAAAAGATCAGCCATGGAAGTACTGTTTTCTTCTAGTTTGAAACCCCAAATTTGTAATCTGCATGTCTGTATGTATGGGAGAGAAAGAGAGAGTGAGTGGAAGTTTCCTACCCAATGAATTATGCAGAAAAAGTTTTTATTAACAGTACATTGTGACACATTTCATACAAGATGATGTAATTTCAACATCCTGTCATGGCATCCTGAAAGAAAGGTACAGTTTAAGCTCAGAAATTACGTGAAAAATCTTATTTAAAACTTAACCTATGCATTATGTGATGTAAAGTTGTATCTTTGAATTATTTATTATGTCTGAGTAGCTTTTAATATTTTTAGACATTTTAATTTCAGATCTAATATAACCTGATGGCCTTACGAGAGCGTTCACAAGATTGGCAAGTTTAATTGCTCAAAATTCTATGAGTGCTTGTATATGTTATTGTGTTGAATTAAATACTTCTGCTTCTCAGAGGCTTGGTGAAATAGTCTGGTGCTTGTTCATATAGTTGCACTCTAAAATTCAGGCACCTTTTGATCACATTGTATGTTTCAATGACTCCCTAAGCGATAAGTGACACAGCTTCTAAATAGTACAAACAACAAACTTTTCTAAACAAGATGACAAATATCAATGAAGAAAATTGAAGCCCAAAAAATTCAGTAATAAATTACTTGAAGTATATATGGAAATAGCCATGAAATGGAAGAAAAAATAAATTCAGTCTGGGGAGATCTTAATATTTATAAGGGAAAGTGCTTCTGCAAGAAAGAATGAAAAATTCCAAAAGCCATTACAGAGAGACTTAAACGCAGTGACATCTGCATGTAAAGAGTATTTAACAAAAGTCAAGATCATTCCAGTGGGCCTATCAAAGCCCAGTATAAAATGCTGTATGTGTTGTGGTAAAGCATTAAGGTATGGTTTCATTTGTGTTGTGACTGACCGGGACTTTTATGTGTTTATATTCTTCCCTCCATCCTCCGGCATTGCATCTTAACTGGCTACCAGACATTTTTATTAGATTTTTATTCTGCTTTTTTTTCTTTTCTTTTTTTACTTTATAAGTAACTCAAGGTAGTGAGCATACCTAATACTCCTTCCTCCTATTTTCCCACAACAACCTTGAGAGGTTGATTGGTTGGACAAAGTCACTGGGCCAAAGTCACCCCAGCTGACTTCCATGCCTAAAGTGGGATTAGAATTTAGTCTTTCGGTTTCTTGAAGTTGTTATTTCTGCCAAAGGAAGGTGTTAGAGAGTATTGTCTGAAAGGATGTCCAAACCTTTGCACCTGACATACTGCTAATACTCTCAATACACTATTAAGTCTTCCAATTTGCAGAATGATTTAACTTGACTTCATAGAGCAGGGGTGACAAACTGGTGGCCCCATGGGCTGGATGCATCACATGCAGGCCATGTCCTCCCCAGATCTCTGAATGCGAAAATCGTCGCAAAACGTCATGTGATAGCAATGTGATGCTGAGAATTTGACACCCATGTCATAGAAATATCAGCCTCTTTTCAGTTAAGGATCACTGAAACAGGATTTTATGATGGTGCCTAAACTTTTGCCTGAAACTACATATGGAATAAAGTTACTTGATTCACTATCCAAGTGATTTATAAGGAATCTAAACCTGCAGGTAATGGGCATTTTAAAAGGAAGCAATATGGGCAATCTGAGGTCCCTATAAAGGAATTCATTTAAGTTGTTTTACTAAAAATGTAAAATGTATTCTAAAACTTACTAGACTGTATAAAAGCAACTCATTACACAGGATGGTTATTGACAAGTCTCCAACTACTTATATTAAATGCTGTGCTCGTATAACATTTTTAATGCTACATAATTTAACCATATTCTAATGCTAGAAGTTAGTATTACTAGACAATATTTATTTATATCCTGTCTTTATTATTTTTATGAGCATCTCAAGGCAGTGAACATATACAACACATCTTCCTCCACCTTCTTCCTCCAACAACCCTGTA
This sequence comes from Ahaetulla prasina, assembly GCF_028640845.1. Taxonomy (NCBI): domain Eukaryota; kingdom Metazoa; phylum Chordata; class Lepidosauria; order Squamata; family Colubridae; genus Ahaetulla; species Ahaetulla prasina. The sequence continues at coordinate 93,087,564 of NC_080540.1, forward strand.
TAGTGGTTTGGGCTGAGAGAGTAACTGGCCCAAGATCACCTAACTGGCTTCCATAACTAAGGCAGAACTAGAACTCCATGTCTCCTGCTTTTCAGTTTGCTGCTTAACCATTAGACCAAACTGGCTGAATATGAGGACAATATCAGTAAATCTTGATTTCAGTTCTCTAGCAGTAGTAATGTATTTTAAAAAATCAATATTACACAGAAAAATGGATTAAATCAACATGACCTATAGCCTGTTCTGCTTTATAGATTTTATTATATGCTTGTATGGACCAAACTTCACTGGCAGCTCAACATTTCTACATCTGTAATCTAACTATTGGGCAGTTGCTAACAACAAACAGCTTGAAGATGCTTCTGCAGGAAGGACCAGAATATTATTTTAGAAAAAATATAGAATATGCTTCAATTTACATTACATTTAAATTTAATTTAAAAATGTGAAATTTGTAGGATTCTAAGATACCGTATATACTCGAGTATAAGCCGAGTTTTTCAGCACATTTTTTGTGCTGAAAAACGTCCCCTCGGCTTATACTCGGGTCTATACGGCTTATACTCGAGTTTTTTTTTTTTAAGCCCCTCGGCTTATACTCGAGTATATACGGCTTATACTCGAGTTTTTTTTTCTTTCTTTTTTTCACATTTTACCGGACGGAAGCCCTGCCGGTGCAGTGAGAGGGCGGGGCGGGGGAGCCGCCAGCCTTCTCAGCTGAGGGAGGGAGGCTTTCCCCAACCGGTAGGTTCCTCATTTCCCACCCTCGGCTTATACTCGAGTCCCCAGTTTACCCGTTTTTGGGGTAAAATTGGGGACCTCGGCTTATACTCGGATCGGCTTATATTCGAGTATATACGGTAGCTTTATTTTATCCAAATCTTCCCATTGGAACCAGTATGATAAAAGTAGGGCATATGTGTATTAAGCTTTTATTTTTCAAAGATTTGGGGTATTAGTAAATTCTATTGTTGAATTTTACTATAATGCATGTTTCTGCCCATGTGAAACATGTTAATGAAGATTTAAAAACACATAGGTCTGGTCAGGATCATATACTGAATAAAATTTGAATGAATATTCTGTGAACTACCAGGACCGATAATATTTTAATATTGGTACATATATATGTGACCTGTTTGTTGATGGTATCTGGTGATTGTGGCAAACTGTTACCAAAAATTTGGTGAGATTGCTCACTGCCACCCCACATTCCCTTTGTTTTTTGGGCAGTTGAGCACACAAAGCACTGGGTTGTACTCATCTTTTGTTATTTTTAAAGGGGATCTATAGGGTACACGCGCTCAGTGGCATAATAGCAAATGAAGATGCCAGAGGGTGATGCTTGGTTGCAGTATGTCACCTTTCCTTAGGAAAAGAATAATAGGACAGAACTTAGCAATTACTAAGGTTTATATTTATTTCTGTACTCAGTTATATATAAATACTGATTTTGGTTAATTCACTTGCTATGTTTCTAGAACGACATGATCCACATAAATGTAATTGTTAGAAGGCTAGAAAGCAGAAGATTGCAGAAATGCAAAATTCAGTAAATTTGCTTGGGAGACATAAGGTATAATTTCCTCCAGTTCTTATTCCTAACTAGTGAATAAGCAGCCCTACATGGTATGTATGGACTGTCATTAGTTGGAGAGAGCAACAGAAGATATTAGGCATGTAAAGGTCACATTTGTGTACAGGTAGTCCTCACTTAACAGACTGCAACTGGGACTGGGCACTTCATTGGTAGAACATGCAGTTGTAAAATGAAGCATCATTTGACCATGCCTAACTTACATTGTCACTTTCAGGTGTGGTCATTAATTGAATCACTGTTAAAGGCACTGTCACATGACCACAACTTGTGACTGCCTGTCAGCTTCCAGACTGAATTTGCCTGTTGGATACCAGCTGTGAAGGTTGCAAATGGTGATCACATGATTGGGATGCTGCTACCATTGTAAATGTGCGCTGGTTGTCAAATGCCTGAATCACTATTATGTGATTGCAGGAGGCTGCAACGTTTGCAGTTTCAAGGAGCCATCATAACTCATCCTTTTTCAGCACCACTGTGAATGGTCACTGAATAAGTAGTTGGTAAGGGAGGGCTACCTCTAATAGTTAAGGGATAGGCTGAAACTGGGAGGTGGTGCCTTCTGGTCCTGCCTTAGATACAAAACCAATTGTGTGACTCGGGACCACTCTTGGCCCCTGGAATAAGATAATGGCAATACACATTTGAAAATTGCCAGGGAATCTACAGCGGCTAATCTAGAAAACTACAAGAAGTCAAACTGACTTAAAGACAAAATAGAACAATGGGTAAAGCTGGTTTGTTTGGCTGGCTGCAAACTCCAAAGTCTAAAAGCATGCCCCATTATGCTTTTTTCCAATAGTGTATTGATGGAAGTCAACATGTTAATATAAATAAGGTCAATCAATATTTTGGTTCTGCACCCATATTTGAGTTGGTTGGTAACTAGTATATTTTCTAGTTTTATGATTGTTCAGCTAATACACTAATATATAATAACTGCATGAGATAGAATTATGAGTGATTATAACTCACTACATTGTGCTAATTCAGAGCTGTTTTTTTAAAAACCTGGGTTAGTGTGTCGATGTAAGAATTATAACAACAATTTTAAACAATAATTTCCATCTTTATATTTGATGCTGGCAATCTCTGCATTGAATATGAAAAGCATATATCAACTAGCAGTCTTGTTTATCATTTCTATGATCATTTCTATGATTCAGTAAACATTTAAACTATTTTTCAATCTCCATTCCATTGCTTTAAACCAGCCTGAAGTACAGCAAGACATCAATATAATTTCAGTTGAACATGTGGCATTTAATCTCTGCTATGCCATGTCACTTGGAGAGTAAAGGAATTAAATAGCCTATAAATCCTATTTTGATTCCACATCTTGGTGAGGCTGCACTTTAATTGAGCTTAAAATGCACACATTCAACTTTTTTCTTTACTCCTCAGACTCTATCTGAAAATATAAATTATGTGTATAGAGGATGAAAAAGATAGTTGGTACTTTACAATTGAAATAAGAGAATATGGTTTTTTTAAAGGAAGTCCCCTCCCTCCAAACCGTGCTCTATATTTAACAAGGTGTATACAGCGCTGACACTTTACAAACCGTTAAGCTGAAAACTGGCCCTACTAAGAAGGGAAAATGGATCGGTTTTTAAAACCAAAGAATCCCTTGTTAAGACAACCTTTAAACGTATGGGTTAAATAGATTGCCCTGCCTAGACCTTTGGAATAGGACGAGAACGAAAGCCAAATAAGGGCGATGCAAAGAGTGCGTTCCGAAGCACGCCTCCCCTTCCCTAGCCATAAACCGCGGGATCAAGACCAAAAAATCGCTCCCTTCCCTTTCCGCCCTGGCTGCATTTGCTTCGTTCCCTTGGTCGGTCTTTTTAAAACCGAGCAGAACCCCGCCAAAAAGATGCCTCGGGCAAATGCAGCAGCCGGGGTGGTGCAATGTACCTATCCGCACAGCTGGTGTTGCCAGGAGACCGAGTCGCATGCTCGGAGCGGGAGAAAGGAAGGCAGAAGGGAGTGGGCTGCCGAGGCTGGAGGCAGAGTAGCGGCAGCGGGGACCTCTGGGAAGGGAGTGTTCTGGCTGCTGCAAAGTTAACCTGCCGCTGTTGCTTTAGGCGTGAGAGGAAGCGGCGCAGGGGCGAGAAGGAAGGCGGCCAGCTGAGCGCAGCCAGATAAAGGGGGCGCCGAGCGGTTCGCTGCGGCAGCGCTGGAGAAGCGAGCGGGCAGGAGGCGAGAGCGCATGCAGCAAGGGCTCCGGCTCCGCTCCGGCGGCGCACAATGGACGACGAAAGGTTGGTGCGGTGCGGTGCGCTCGACGAACAGGGCAGGCGCCTTTTCTTTCTTTGCTTGCGTCGGGCGGCAGGGGTGGGCGCGTGGGCGCGGAAGCCTGGCGGAAGATGTCGCCGGCCGGATTCGCTAGCATCCCCCGAAAGTTGGCTGCGGTAACCTCCCAAGCGACGCCGTTTATTTGCGTCTGTTTCTGGGTTGCGGGCCCCGGAGGTTGCTCCGCCGCCGCCCCTCGTTGGAAGACGCTCCCTCTGGTGAATCTTCCCCCTTTATTAGGGGGGAGGCGGTGGCGTTTGCGCCGGGTGACTTTTTATTTATTTATTTATTTTTAAAAATCAAGGGTTCATTCATCGCGAATCTCTTTCATCAGTTTTCCAAATCCCCTTACACACGCACGCACACAAACACACACACTTCCTGTCTCCGGTGGCCCTTCTTTGAAAGTGCCTCCTTTTCTCCTTCCGTTCCTCTGGCGAGCCTCAATTTCTAGGCTCTGCTTCGAAAGCGGGAGTCATTTTGGCAAGCCGATTCCTTTTCGGCGGGGCAAACTTCGTGCTCCGAGTTTTAATTACGCTCGTCGGAAAGATGGTGAGGTGAGGAGTGTATGTGCGTGCGTGTTATGGGTGTGTTTGACCTGTGGGTGAACATCCCGGGCATTAAGAGACGAGAGCAGTGATTAGATTCGGTCCTGCCGATTCGTGCACGAACTCCGCTTTCTCTTTTGCCTCGGTTCCCCACCTCCACCCCACCCTGCTTTCCACCCTTCTGCAATTCGATTTTTAATCCACACATACAAGCCTGCTTAGTTGCTTGGCACGGCAATTAAACACAGGTGAAAAAGGTTAAATTGTTTGGGTTTTAATGAATCTCAAGCTGCAAGAAATATGTGTGAGTGGGTGCCTTTGCCGTTGCTATGGGAACATTTTTGTACAGCTACACCGGGGAGATTCACACAATCTGCTCTCTTAGTGTGGGATGCTGCTGCTCTTTGAGAGTTATGGTGGTAGTTGTTGACTAATAGCTCCGAAGTGGGGAGCAGTTTCGTATATTCGAATTTCTAAGAGGAGCTTCTGTATGATCCATTGGAGAGTCCCGAATATTTAACCATAATGACAAGTTATGACTAAAATACCTTATGTATCACAGTGAGAGTTCTTGCTTTGCACACTACTCAAGGATAGTAAATTATGCAATTCATTACATAAGTAAAAAAAAGCTGAACTCTGGTTTCCAGCTGAGTGCCAAATGATGTCTTCGAAAACATAGTAATTGTAATTTTTCTATTGTTTTTGATGTTTGGCATTTTTTGATGTTTATTTGTGATCTTTTTTAAGAAATCTGAGAAAAGTACAATTTTACAATTTTACAATGTTTTACAATGTTTACAAAGATATTATTGCAAACACAAAGCCGACACTAGTTATGACTTGTAAGAGCCAGGTGAAGATTAACATCTAATAAAAAGATGACTAACCTATATCAGAATGCATGAATTTTGGGGCCCAAGGCCAGAGTTATGAACTCAGAACTAAATCTAAAAGTTTGCCAGGGCCAGAACAATGACTAAATTTGATGTAATTTATGCTTACATTTAATTACAATTAAATTTAATGAAGAGCTGTTCTTATGATTCAAGCACTTCATTAAATTTATTTGCCTGTATTTAACGTGCCCTGTCACGTTGCACTTTTGGAGGATCTGAAGTCTGAAGGATCCATTTAAAACTTTTGGGTCTGTATGCAATTGTGGGAACTTATGTTACAATGCTATTAAATACTCAAGGTGTATGAAATAAGATGGGAAATTGTATTATTATTTCCTAGTAATCAAATTAGAAAAGTGCTTTCATCTCACTATGGGAGAATTCAGATTGATGACACAGTGGCCATTCCTAACCAATGCAAACTCAAATCTTGCTATCTTGGAAAAAACAGGATATGTCAAGCACTTCCTTTTTACATTGTAACCGGACTTGTTCTGGAAAAAACAACACACAGAGACCGCTGTACAGTAAGGTAGAACAGCAACTGCTTGCCTTTGCTGTTGTTAGTATGGGAAAGAGTGCTGCTATTCAAGTTATTTTAATGCTTGGGAATTAGCTCTATTAAAGTGGGTGAGACGTGCCCTCTTTTTCTCGCTTTCTGTGGCCTAGTTCACTAAGCCAAAAGGAGAGTGAAAGTGTTTTGGGTTCAGTATATTTTTCAAACCTAGACTTTTTTTTACTTCTAAAGTATAGTTTGTGACAAGGTACAGTGTGCAAACCCAATCAGTTGTGGTTTATTTGGCAAACTCTGATCTATAGTATTAAAACTATGGTTTGGCACAGGAGTAAGCAATATTTAGAAGCATATTTAGAATTTCAAAAGCACATAATTAGGATAGTTAATCCTTGACTTACAACCATTCATTTAGTGACAGTTTGAAGTTACAACAGCATTGAAAATGTAATTTATGACTAGTTTTCACATTTACAAGCATTGCAGCATCTCCTTGGTCACATGATCAAAATTCAGGTGCTTGGCAAACTGGCACGTATTTGTGATAGTTACACTGTCCCGGGATCATGTGCTCACCATTTGTAACCTTCTCAGCCAGCTTCTGACAAGCAAAGTCAGTGGGAAGCCAGGTTCGCTTAACAACAAAAAGGTGGTAAAATGGATCAGGCTCAATTATGGTCTTAATTTGTGGACTATCTGTATTTACGAGACAACTGTAGTCTATATAGTCCATCACAAAATTCCTATTTACCAGAAGAGCCAATGCAGTATATTGATGAAAGCACCAGGATAGAAACGGGGGAACTGAGGGCTAGTCTTTCCCTAGGCACCAAGCCAGCTGGGTGACCTTGTGTTAGTCCATCTCTCTCAGCCCGGGGAAGGAGGCAGCGACAAGCCACTTACAAAAAAAAAAAAAATTGCCAAGAAAGTGGCAGGGACTTGCTTAGGCAATTTCCAGGAGTCAAAATTGACTCAAGGGTGTGCGCGCACATACAGAAGGCAAACTGGCATCCTAAAGTGATCACTCTTAAGAGAACAATTAAACATTAAAATGAACGATCATAGATTGAACCATGCCTAAAAACCCCTAAAAGCTTTTGTGAAATGACAGGTTGAGGATTTCAGGTCCTGCTTCTGAGTGGGGAAGGGTGTTTATATTTATGGAATGGTCTTCTCTGGAAATCAGATTGACCACACACACTAGCTTTTCCTAAGCTTTTAAAAATCAAATTGTTTTGGAGATCCTAAGGAGGAAGAAATTATCCCACTGATTTGTTCCTTTGATTCATTTTATTTTATAATTTTAAATTTTATAGTGATTTTGTTACTTTAAGTTTATTGTATTGTTGATTTCACATGGCTTTTGTTAACTGCTGAAAGTCAAAATAGTGCCAGGGATAAATCTACCAATCTAGAACAAGCAGGGACCGCCTACTGCTACCAAATACCTCTCACCGACCCGTGCGCTCTCACAGAGAGGGACTCCTCAGGGTGCCGTCAGCTAGGCAGTGTCGTCTGGCGACGCCCAGGGGAAGGGCCTTCTCTGTGGGGGCTCCCACCCTCTGGAACGAACTCCCCCCAGGACTCCGTCAACTTCCGGATCTCCGAACCTTCCGTCGCGAGCTCAAGACACATTTATTCATCTGTGCAGGACTGGCTTAGATTTTTAAATTTATAGGGGTTTTAAATTGGTTTTAATATTTGTATTTATATTTTTTAATAATTTGGCATTAGAATAAGTTTTTTAATGATTATCTTAATTTGTATATAAATGTTTTATGTGCCTGTGAACCGCCCTGAGTCCTTCGGGAGATAGGGCGGTATACAAATATGAATAATAAATAAATAAATAAATTTGACAGTTATACCATAGTTAACTAAATATATAATTAACATGAAACAATAGGCATATGGGCACATAAATAAAAAGCAGTTCTCTACTTCTCCGTATAACCTCAAAATCAAATAGCTAAATGGATTGGTCATTTCAGTGATTAAAATAATCTTTTGCATTAGAATGATAACATTCATTTCTTTGAAAGTACAATATAGGATAATCGTGTTTTAATCTGATACTAAAAAACAGGTTCCTGTCAAATTCTGCTTAGGGTATCAGAACTGAATCTTATTGTTGTCCACTCATTTTTTTGTAGTTGATGGCACCTTGAATGTACCCCTTCCAAAACTGGCAGGAAGAGCTATTGTATATAAACGGGTAGCAAATCCTATACTCATTTGGGAATTAAAATGTTATCCTTATTTTTATGACTGGCAAGGTAAAATGATATAAACAGTCAGCAAACCTCTTACTTATTTACACTAATGATGTTACCTAGTTGGGCAATGAAAATGTCTGTAAGCAACAACCAAGCTGAGAGAGCACCTAGAATACCACAGTTCAACCCTGAGCTATAGATATTCTCTTCTCTTGAAGTTTAATACCCTGATCATTTGACATGGGTAGAAATTAAGAGTGTATTGGAAATGTCCTTGCTCTCTCCCCTCCCTCCCTCCCTCCCCCACATACTGATAACTCCTTCCCTCAAGAGCCTGTAGTTCATTTTCACCAACTGGCTTTTCTGGTTTTGGTGGAATTGCTTTCTTGTCCTGTCATTTACTCTACTGACTGAGGACAACAATTACTATAGCATGTTACACCTGATTTTATATTAGCCTGCAGGTAAGGATAGATGACTTGTCCTCTAGCATTCACATTTTAAAATTCAAATAGCATATTTTGTAGTAAAAAAGCATTCTTAGCATAGAAAAAATGGTTGCCCTGTCCTCTAGCATTCACATTTTAAAATTCAAATAGCATATTTTGTAGTAAAAAAGCATTCTTAGCATAGAAAAAATGGTTGCCCTGTAATATAGCTTGACCTAGATCAGGAGTCGGTAACTTTAAATACTCAAAAGAGCCACAAAGGTCCTAACCGGAAGTCCCCTGTACGGAGATCCGGTTCCCCCACCATAGTCTCCTCCTAGTGTGGCATCCTTTTTCCTATGCTGACTGGAAGTCTGGTTCCCCGCCCTCCCCAGTAGAGTCTCCTCCTAGCACGGTGTCCTTTTTCCTATACCTGTCCTAACTGAAAGCCCTATCAATTGTGGAGCTGACTGGTGACAGGGAGCCGCAGCAGAGGGATGAAAGAGCCACATGCGGCTCCAGAGCCGTGGATTGCTGACTCCTGACCTAGATGGACAAGTCCATGCAATTTTCATGGCAAGGTATGAAATGGCTTGACATTTGCTTTCTTCCAGGATCATCAGAAATGGGTGGTTGGTTTTATTTTTGTTTTTTACTCTAACAATTCTACTATCATTTTATTAATGGAACTTATTCTGGAGGGGAACAATTTCCATTTATAGATAATAAATAATAAATAAATAATATAAATCTACATTTAATCAGTTCATGGCAAGAATCCTGAGCTTGTAGAAGTGTAATCCACTCTGGCTTCTACCATTTCATGTTACTCTGATCTGACATTCCAGTGGAGTGTCTCTTCACATGGTTTATTCCAATAGAAGGTATGCATAGCATGTAGATTGTTTTAACGCATCTGCTATCCTTGGAATGTGCTTAATAGCCATACATGCATAGATTCTATCCTTTATTGAATTTTCCGTTGATTATGCATTATGTAGTACAAAGTATATTTTAATGTTGTCATAGATATTGGCAGCTTCCCTGATTTTCACTGTTGAAAGCAAGTTAATTTTGCTTCTGGCAGTTTGGAAAACTGACCAGTGCCTAAACTAAGATTTTTCCTTTTCTGGTAATTAATAATATATTGTGACAATTAGTGAATGCAGGAAAAAGAAGCAATAACCATAGCCTCCTCATTTTTAATGAAAGCATTTTAAAAATTTAATGTACTTTTAAATTTATTTGTTAGATGGGTATCCTGCCTTTTGTTCAGCAGCTCAGAGTGGCAAAAGTAGCACTGGGTGAAAGATCTTCGGATTCAGATTTTAAAAAATAATATCTTCTCTAAATCTTTTTTAATCTTATCTTTTTAACAGCTTTTTTTTGGTTTTGCAATCAGTTTTCAGTCTTTTTCTATGTTACTTGATTAGCAACTGATTAACTGAATTATACCAGTTAATCAGTTATATATTCCTATTAAAGGCAAAGTCATTAATATAACATGCATCGTTTACAGATTAATTCTATGATTTTAGCAAAATCTAGGACCTAGCCTATTAAGAATCTCTTAAGAGAATGCAAAGCACCTACTGGTAGAAGAAAATAAGCACATACTGCTTTTTCTACATATCCAAATAACACAACAGAGTACTCATAATTGTTAATTTCCTTTGATTGTTAGATTTGTTTACTAAAGCTTTCCAGTCTATGATTATCTAATGTCTGGGATATGTTTATTGTCATCCCACGTTAAAATATCTCCAAAAAACATGTTTTTCCATTGTTTTTTAGTCATGTTAGTTTGTTAAGGAGGAAGAAATCTGAAAAATTGTTGTAAGGTGGTATTTCTATTAGAGCTGATTAAATCATACAATACCAAGAAACCTTTCAAGTTATTCAGAAGCACATATAAAAGGAGAGGGGAGACAAATGCTATAGAAATCCCAGTTTTTCCATTGGAGTGCTCAGTTTCCTCTTGGTGCAATAAAATGTAGTTAAAAGACAAATCTTAAAAAATACTAACAAGAGAAAAGAGGGGGCGGGGAAGTTTGAGCCAGCCAAGCATATATTATTAGTAGTTGAGAAGTATTAAGTATTGTCCTTATGGTTTTAGACTGAAACAAAAAGAAGCAAAAAGAAGGAAGGATAGACTGTAAGACTCAAAAAAATCCAACTACCCCAAAGCAGAAAACTTTCTTTTGTGGCTCTTGGGAAAAAAAGTTTACTAAAATGTGTAAAAGCTTCTTGCCTTCATTCTGGATCTAATCATTTTAAATAAACAATACAATAAACCTTTGATTTAATGGACAATCTCTGCTAGGTTTTTTTTTTCCAGTCTGTAATACTATTCAAACAATGGACAAAGTTTGTTGTTTGGTGGATTGGAATAGATCGGGGTAGTCAACCTTTTTATACCTACCGCCCACTTTTGTATCTCTGTTAGTAGTAAAATTTTCTAACCGCCCACCGGTTCCACAGTAATGTGCCGTGTATCATCGTCTGTGCGTGCCTCTCGTGCATCGTAGATTGGGATTCGGGGGGGGGGGCGCCGGCTACCAGCTCTGCTTATCTGTTACAGCTAGGTGATGGGGGAGATGCTTTTAATGGTAATTTTATTGGGTATTTTATATGGTCAATTGACGGTTTTAATTTTGGCCTAGTATTGAATAAGCTTTTTAATTGTTATTTTAATATGTATATTAACTGTTTTAAATGAAGACTGTACACTGCCCTGAGTCCTTCGGGAGAAGGGCGGTATAGAAGTTTGATTAATAAATAAATAAATAAATAAAAGATGCACAAGCTATTCTGGGACGAGACTCTTTGGTCTGCGATCGCACTATAGCACCACTAGTTTTACTTATGTAACGTGAACTAAACTTATGCGCGGGCGATACAAATAGTATATTTTCAGAAATTTAAAATTGTCACGGGGAATTTTATGAAAACCTAATGAAAATGTTTTTAAATAATGCTATGAAATTTTTTAAAAAAGCCAATTAAATTAAAAAAAGGAAAGTGCTTCAGTATTGGACAAAACCCCTACCACCCACCATGAAAGCTGGAACGCCCACTAGAGGGCGGTAGGGACCAGGTTGACTACCACTGGTATAGATGGTGTGGTCTGTTTATTTTCAAAAAGTTATTAGTTTTTATCAGTAAAACAGGCTATTTCAGGTAAGAGCATGTTTTTGTCTTTAACAGGCATTTTAGTTTCTTTCCATTAGTCCATTATTATATTAGTGATTATTTCTGACTTTGGGAACTGAATGCTTCTCCTTGCTTTTTAAGTCCATTTCTAAAACAGCAATGGTTTTGATACACTAACTATAATTTTTAATTCAACTTATGGTTTTATTTTACTCCATTTCTTGCTGTGAGCCTTGAATGCACTGTTAGAAAAGTATTTAAAGTGTTTTGGTTCTTTGTTTTACTTGATTTGAAATTCACATGGACAGTATTTTGATTTGCTTGCTGCTATCATTTTTACATTTTCATAAAACATTTTGAGAAAAAAATAAATCCCAATTAAGCCTAGGTGCCTATAATCTCACAGCATATGGGGATTTTGCAGGAGATGAGATTGTCAGAATCTTGCAAGATCGGGGCTATTTTAAAACTGGGTTATAGGAGGATTGGTACTTGTTAACAGGAAAAATGTCTAACTGCTGTTGTAGGATATGGTAAGGCTAGGCAACTATTTTGTGGCAGTCATGAGCTATTCTTTTAGTATTTTTTTCTGCCTACATTGTGTTATGATGGAGTACATCATAAAAGAGTGTGAGGCTGATTTTTTTCAACTTTTTATATGATGTGTGTGGGAGTCTTGGTTCTTGTTTTTTAACAGTTGAAGCTTAAATCTTAAAATATTGGAATAATATTCAAATGATGGACCACCACGCTGCCAATTTTCAGTATTTTCTAGTTGCATTTCAATAGTGTTTGTGAGCTGCAGATTGATTGAGATTAAATGCTTCCACTCTAAAAAGAGGCATATTTCTATTTTAATACCCTTTGTAACATTGCTTCAAATAAGCCTTGAGGTGAAAAAGTGAATTGTACTGCAGTCGGCAATGGAACTGAGTATCCATTATGAATTCGGCAGTATAAACATTAGGGCTGTCTCCATTCTGCAACCAAAACAATCTGGAACTGAACACACTCAAAATCGTAGAAATGGTGGTAGACTTTAGGAAAAACCCTTCCATACTTCCACCTCCCACAATACTTGACAACACAGTATCAACAGTAGAAACCTTCAAATTTCTGGGTTCTATCATATCGCAAGATCTCAAATGGACAGCTAACATCAAAAACATCATTAAAAAAGGACAACAAAGAATGTTCTTTCTGCGCCAACTCAGTAAGCTCAAACTGCCCAAGGAGCTGCTGATCCAATTCTACAGAGGAATTATTGAGTCTGTCATTTGCACCTCTATAACTGTCTGGTTCGGTTCTGCAACCCAACAAGAAAAACACAGACTTCAGAGGATAATTAGAACTGCAGAAAAAATAATTGCTACCAACCTGCCTTCCATTGAGGACCTGTATACTGCACGAATCAAGAAGAGGGCCGTGAAAATATTTGCAGATCCCTCGCATCCTGGACATAAACTGTTTCAACTCCTACCCTCAAAACGACGCTATAGAGCACTGCACACCAGAACAACTAGACACAAGAACAGTTTTTTCCCAAAGGCCATCACTCTGCTAAACAAATAATTCCCTCAACACTGTCAGACTATTTACTGAATCTGCACTACTATTAATCGTTTCATAGTTCCCATCACCAATCTCTTTCCACTTATGACTGTATGACTAAAACTTGTTGCTGGCAATCCTTATGATTTATATTGATATATTGATCATCAATTGTGTTGTAAATGTTGTACCTTGATGAACGTATCTTTTCTTTTATGTACACTGAGAGCATATGCACCAAGACAAATTCCTTGTGTGTCCAATCACACTTGGCCAATAAAAAATTCTATTCTATTCTATTCTATTCCTGAGATTACAAATAGTAAAGTGTAATTTATTTATTATATTGTTTCTTTTTGTATTTTCTTCTTATTTTCGTATGTTGTGGATTCCTGCTGGGTAGATCATGGACGTAGGGTCAAGGCTTGGGTGGAGTCTATGAATTCCAATCCCACCAAAAAAAATCTCTTTGCTCTGGTAGGAAATGGTTATACTCTATAAATCATTTCTTTTTTACCCATTAGGTGCTACACTTTGATAGAAAATTATGGGCTCAGAAAATATGTTGCTATCGAAATAGAACAAACTGCTTCTCAATTAGTGTTCCAAAAAATTAAAAATATAACGTTCATATTGTACTTGGCATTTCTTATTTTAGAACTCATCCTCATTTGATTCCTTCCAATTAGTTCATCTGTTCAGTTCTTTTTCATTATATTCAGGGCCCAGGATGGAAGCTGTTCAGTTTGTTATGGACAAAGCAGCACACCTTTAAAGTATGTTTACATTTGCACCACATAAACTGGCAAAGTTCCTGCCATTGAAATGGTCACAATTAATTACAGGTAGTCCTTTACTTATGACCACAATTGAGCCCCAAATTTATGTTGCTAAGCAAGGCAGTTATTAAGTTTTGCCCCATGTTATGACCTTTCTTGATACAGTTGTTAAATGAATCACTGCAGTTGTTAAGTTAGTAACACGGTTGTTAAGTGAATCTGACTTTTCCCATTGACTTTGCTTGTCAGAAAGTTGCAAAATGGGATCATGTGGCCCCAGGATAGTGCAACCATTATAATTACATGCCAGTTGCCCAATGTCTGAATTTTGATCATGTAACCCTGCGGATGCTGCAATGGTCTTGAGTGTGAAAACCAGTTATAAATCATTTTTTTCAGTGCTTTTGTAACTTTGAACAATCACTAAACCGACTGTTGTAAGCCAAAGACTACCTGTAATGAGCAAACCTGTTGAGATCAGTTTGAAGAAAAAAGTTTTGTATGTTAGCTTTACTAAAATATTTGATCTAATTGGAAGGGTGTTTTACTTGCCCTTCAGGGAAGTGCCATAAATAATCTGAAAACACATAAACGTAACTTTAAAGCTTTCAAAACATGAATTGGGGGAAAGAGCTGTTTTTCTATTTCTTGGCTAAGTGATAACATTTTCCCCACTTTTCTGAACAAGCAAAACGTTCAAAATGTTTTTATGGGTTAGCAATACTGAAAGATGTCCCATTTCTTCTCATGCTTGGGTCTTGTGTATTAGTTGCTTTTGGGCCAATAGGTGTAATTTTGCTTTTAAAATTCTACTGAAATTTTGCACACAGCTCTTCGAACATCTTGTCTGCCTTCGTTATTGGTGTTGACTCACCAGCAAATAAGAGCCAGGTTGGTCTACTGATTATAAAGTGCTGGCCTAAAAACCACAAGGGTGTGAGTTGTAGTCCTGCCTTAGCAGTGGTGGGTTGCTACTGGTTTGCACCAGATCGGGCGAACTGGTAGCGGTGGTGGTGGTGGGAGGCTCCTCCCGGATGCTTCTGCACATGAGCATGTGTGCGTGCATGAGCAAACCAGTAGTGATGGGATTTGGAACCCGCCCTTGCGTTTTAGGCATGAAAAATCGGCTGGATGACCTTAGGCCAGTCACTGTGTCAGCCCAATTCGCTCCACAGGGTTGTTGTTGTGGGGAAAATAAGAAGAGGAAGGAATATTAGGTAACTTTGCTAGCTTAGATTACTTACCGTATATACTCGAATATAAGCCGATCCGAGTATAAGCCGAGGTCCCCAATTTTACCCCAAAAAACTGGGGTAAACTGGGGACTCGAGTATAAGCCGAGGGAGGGAAATGAGGCAGCTACCGGTCAGGGAAAGCCTCCCTCCCTCAGCCGAGAAGGCTGGCGGCTCCCCCGCCCCGCCCTCTCACTGCACCGGCAGGGCTTCCCCGCGGTAATGCAAAAGCCCGCCAAGTTTGCTCCATCCGGTATAATGTGAAAAAAAAAAAAAAAACTCGAGTATAAGCCGAGGTCCCCAATTTTACCCCAAAAACTGGGGTAAACTGGGGACCCGAGTATAAGCCGAGGGGACGTTTTTCAGCACAAAAAACGTGCTGAAAAACTCGGCTTATACTCGAGTATATACGGTATAAAAATAATAAAGGCGGGAAACAAACAAGCAAGCCAACAAATAAATGAATGCTTCTTTTCTAAAGTTTTGAATGTCCAGCTGCACTTTCTTTTTCCCTCTAATAAATCATGATTTTATTTGCCATTGCTTGCCATCCTTTTTTTCTCCAGTCTAAAACAATCATTCTAATCCTACCAGCCTAAGTATATAAAAACCACTTTTGATTGCTTTTCCCCCACCCACTGAAAAAAACCCCGTTGTTGGGCATTTTGCCCGGTAGCCTGTGCTAATGCATTGCACAAACCTAGGAAGGGTGAAGGGTGAGAGTTGGGAGATGCTATAGAAGTTACCTGATTGTCAAGACTGTTTTCTTTGATTAAGGAGAAGCCTTGAAGGGAATCTGGCTTCCCCATTGACTTTGCTTGTAAGAAGGTCGCAAAAGGGATCACATGACCCTTGGACACTGCAACTATGATGGTTATGAGTCAGTTGTCAAGCATCCAATATTTGATCACCTGACCATGAGGATGCTGCAGCGGTTGTATGTGTGAAAAAAACGGTCATAAATCACTTTTTCCGGCACTGCTGTAACTTTGAACAGTCAATAAATAAATAGTGTAAGTCAAGGACTAAATGTATTCAGTTCCCACAGGCTCAACAGAAAACCAGGCATTCACTTAGCAACCGTGTTACTAACTTAATAACTGCAGTGATTCACTTAACAACTGGCAAGAAAAGTCATAAAATGGGGCAAAATTCAACTAAGGAATGTTTCACTTAGCAACAGAAATTTTGGACGCAATTGTGGTCGTAAATTGAGTGGGATTATTTGCAGGGGAGACAAGTTTTGGAGAGTATATGAAGTTGTATCTGAAAGGATAAGCTGGATAAGAATGAAGGGAAGGAGCAATTGCTTTCCTTAAAAAAAAAAAAAAGCCAGAGGAGCAGCAGGAAGGGTTCCAGTATCTTGTATACAAAAGCAAAATCACCCAGTTCTCAGCCTCTGTTGATGGTGGCTAAAGGCCCAGTTTAAAAGTGAAAGCTGGCTTTGTGAGATGCTACGTGGGTAGGTTTGCTGCTTCCCCCGGCTCATGAGGCGTCTCTCTTTAGGGAATGGTTCAATTAGCCTTCTGTCTTTTCAGGAAGCGTTTACCTACAGCTGAATTGGCCAGCGCTGCCAGTGAATGTGTTTTTTGTTTTGTTTTGATGAAACTGGTTTGGCAAGATTCTGCGTTTGTTTCTGGCCTGAGTGTAAGTAGAAATGGCCTTGCCTTACAGTTATTAACAGATGCTTTTGGATTAGGTCGTACATTCATGCCAGTAGTCCTTTCCATTTGACCTTGAGAGTGCACTGAAATATTGGGAAACAACGTATGAACTGCTTTTTTTTATATCCATAAATAAAGTGCTGAATATTTTATTTCAGGTTGTGGCTGCAGAGTGATTGTTGTTAACTCTATTGCCATTAAAATTTAGGAATCCTGGTTTCATACACTGGATGTGGGTATTTCATGGGGGAAAAACAAAAACATTTCTGATAGTGTTTTTCCCCCAGATGCAATAAATAGATCAGTTGTAATTCCAGTGGTTCTGACTTTCTACTTTTTAATCCAGATGTCATACTGTATTTATCAAAAAGGATGATGACTTCATTTCCCCCAAGATTTAGATAGAAAAATCTGCCTAATGATCAGCCTTCATTACCTTATTCTTACTATATCTAAGAGTCAGAGAGTTAAATACATTACTTTCCATGCGAATATTTTTTTAATTTCAGATACATGTGCATAGTTCTTTAAAACCTCATGCGTGCTATTCACAAATGCTTGTGTGCAAACAATTTGCATGTGTTCTGAGCACATATTTCACATAGTTACATCAAAAGCATTCACTTTGGCACAGTTGAGATATTAAAATAGGATTCCAATTACACTAGGCAGACATGGTATGGACAGCTGGTTGTGCAAACTAAACACTTGCAATCACTTATAACATGTAACAACAAATGAGATGATGATTTCATGTTAAATTTTTAGGTCATATTTTATTTTGGATCTTGCAAATTAAAAGGGAATGTTTACTTGCTTTTCTTCTTTGCCTTCAGCATCAAGAGGTGCCCCCAACCACCTGAGGCAGATGGAGATAAGGATCAGCGGACAGTGACCATCAATCCTTGTCATATGGGAAAGGCATTCAAAGTCATGAATGAATTAAGGAGGTACTTCTTCATGTTCAGTTTGCCCCTCTGTGCAATTATTAAGCACTTGCTGGCTGGAATTGGAGGCATCTAACTTGTAGAACGCTTTGTTCAATTCAAGCATGATCTTCAAATCATTTGCTGTACATTGTATGAAGTTCTTCATTTGGATTGTCCAAATTGTATGGTGCTTCACAATAGAACACAATCACTAGTGCTGTTGTACAAAATAGCAGGATTGTTTAAGCAGTTTGTTGGACATTGTATCTTAGTAATATAGATATATTTATTTATTCTATTATAAAAAGTAGATTTGCTTGAGTCAACAGCCTAACTTTGGGAATCTACAAACCAGGACTTACTTCATTTTTACAGGGCCCTGCTAGCTGCCTGTGCCTTCCATCTCTGCTACTGGATTTTCTTCCTTCCCCACTTCCACCTCGCTAAATACATATTTGCTGCTTCTCTTTTCTCCCTGTAGCTAGTTTGATGTTGGTTGTAATAAACTACAGAACCCTAGCAAAAGGGGCAGGGAGATGCTCATCTAGAATGCAACATGATGGCAAGAACAGATTTCTCAGGTGCTGAAAGGATGTGGGGGCTGTTGTGGACAGCAGCAAGCACTGACTTGGCTCAGGAGTATCTCACATAGGTCTGACAGGAAAATTCAAACAGTAAGACATTTTTTAAAAAAATCAAACAAAGGACAGGTACTCTATACCACTTTTTTCCATTCCAAGGTAGTGCAGTTAAACTTCAATAGTGTGCAGTTGAAAAGAGCAGGCAAGACAGTTTGGCCAATAATGCCAAGATGCATACTCTGCAGCAATCACAGGTGTCTGCCTTTATAGTTAAGTGCCGTATTGTAGAATGGTACTAGCTGAGTTGGCGCATATTGTCCAAGAAAATGGCCAGGACATGGACCTAGTCCTTTCCAGAGGTACCTCTGTTGCATTCCTTGACTGTGTCACCCACGGAACCACTGACCTATGTATTCACATAAAAATCAGGAATCTAACTCCCATACTTTTTAATAAGACATTTTTTAAGAAATCTTGTTAGTAGGAAAAAGTATTACTGGGCTCCTGTTTTGTTTTTTTGACCCAAGAGACTAACATAGCTCTCTTCCTACAATGAGTTCACAGGCGTGTAGCTGAAATGTTGAACAGCTCATCATTGGCCATTACTTAGTGATACACAGACCTTGCTTTATAACACAACAGCCATGCCATGAACTCACGGAAAATCATTCACATGCCCTGTTTAGGAAGGCACCAGTCCTGAGTGAATTATTTTGCCCGTGTCCCTTGGTAGCAAGTAGCTTTTGCCTCTTCTTTGCTGGCATAGAACTTGAGAGGCTGGAATACTGTTGATCGTTTGGTACAAAGCAGATTAGTATGATAAAATACTAGATTATTCTATTTGTAACTTAATGCTATGGGGGATAATGGGAGAAGACTTATCAGCTTTCCTCTTAGAGGAACTAATAATATAGGCTGCCTGTGACGCCCTTCTAAACAAGTTACATTGCAGCTGCTCTGAAATCCCTCTCATTTCTTCCCTTTCCTGCTTACCACTGATTTATTCTCACTACTGTTGTTTCTGCTGCTGCTGCCGCCACTGCTAAGCCATTGCAGAACTAAGGTTTGGCATTTGTTGAATACTTTAAAGTGGTAGGTGACAGCTGATTGCCAATATGTAGAAAAGGTGTTGAGGGTCCACTGAATCAGTGTAGGGACAGGAAAAAAAGCCCATCTGCCTCCAGTAACATTCTTTAAGAAGGGGATATACTATACCCATGAAAAGAGGAAGAGTCTTAGCTGGCGAGACTTGATGCTACCATCTGACCATAGAGCTTGGGATTCCATAGTGCTGTGACATTAAAAGTCAGCTGCACTCTGGAGTCTTCCCTGTCAAGCGATCTAGTCCAAGAATGGATGGTTGATTTGACCTGCCATTTTGTTAGCTTTGGAGCTGGAAAATTCAGACATCATTAAATTATGTTTACTTATTGATTATTCTGATCTGTTAATGTTGGCTGATCCCCAGATGAGCCCACGCAAATGCATGTATATGAAACAGGTTTTTTTTTTAGTGAACACTTGAGTCTTTATGTAGCTAAATAAGAGGTTGAGTATTGGTGTCCTTGGGGTCATCCATTTTAGCTTGCAGCAATTATGCAATGCAAATTCAAAATTCAAATTCAAAATAATATTAAAAAGTGGATGTTAAATATATTGATGGTAGTACAGGTAGTCATTGACTTAGAACATTCCATTTAGTGACTGTTCAAAGTTACAATGGCGCTGAAAAATGTAGCTTATGACTGTTTTTCATCACATGATCATGGGGATGCTGACTTTTGCAGCATCCCCATGATCATGTGATCAGAATTCAGATGCTTGGCAACTGGTTCATCTTTATAATCTTTGCTGTGTTCCAGGGTCACTTTTTGTGACCTTCTGAACCTTGTTACTAACCTATCAGCTTCAGTGATTCGCTTAACAACTGCGGCAAGAAGAGTCGTAAAATGGGGCAAAATTCACTTAACAAATGTCTCACTTAACAATATAAATTTTGGGCTCAATTGTGATTGTAAATTGAGGACTACCTGTATCAGTTTAAGGAGGGAAGACCAGACAGTCACGGAGTTGGATAAGGTTGAAATTAGCTTCATCTTTAGTTTTGGCCAATTGTTCTGCTCTAAACTAAGCTTTAAAAACAAAACTGGTAACTAGAGGATTTTTAGAGACAGATGAGGGTGAGCTAGTGAAAAATTAGCCCAAAAAGACAGAGATTGTAGAGATTGGGAAACTACCTCTTTTGGAGTGAGTTTTATACCGTATTTTAATCTGGATTGTATTTCTGATGGGCCAAATACTGAGTTCTGGATTCAACACTAACTGGAAAGTCTAAGATACCAATGAAAGTTAAGAATGCTTTTTACCAGCTAAGATTGATTTTAGCTGTCCATAGTTTGTAGTACAGCCTTCTCCAACCTAAAGGTCTTTTGATGAATTGGAACTGCTGCATCACAAATTCTTTGTTGAAAAACTAGAATCTGAACATTTTAGGAATTGTTTTCAATAATTTTGAAAGTTTATCAACAATTTTTAAAGTTTACCAACTTGAGTAGGCTGCTCTGGGTTGTCATACTGTGATGTGCAGGTAGGTCTATCCCATTCTGAAAATTCAAATGTTGTGTCACATTATATCACTTTCAGATTCTGTGCAACCACTCTCCAGTCCACATTAAGTTACCCATATTTGTAAAGAGAGAAGCAGTTTGAGTTGAGAGATCAGTTGACCAATTTGCATGATAAATAGTTGGCACTGGAGGCCTGCTTTTGTAGCTCATTATTTGTTTCACCAGATTGAACAAGGGAGTACTATTTCTCAGTTGAGCCTTGCTTGGGGCATTGTTTTCTATGGGATGTTTGTTAGGCGTTATCTCTCTAGTCCTCTAAAAGCTTACATGACTACTTTAGCCTGTAATTGAAACTGAATTTGGGCAGGGGCGCTGCATACGTGACACTGACTCATTGGAATTGGGGATGGGTGGGTTATTGTATGATTGTTTTTCTTATTATTTTGTTATATTTTTGTAATTTTTATTATCTGGGAAGATTTATTTTAATAGGTGGCATATACTATAGAACCTAATAAAAATGTAAACAAGCATGGCAACTATAGCCTACATTTACTTAGCATTAATTTAATAGTTCTGTATTTGCCAGATTGGTTCTAAAACCATCACTGTTGATATGTTCACAGCAAGCGGCTTCTTTGCGACGTGGTAATTGTTGCTGAAGACATTGAAATCGAAGCCCACCGTATTGTCCTAGCAGCTTGCAGTCCATATTTCTGTGCAATGTTTACAGGTAACTTTGTTTTCCAAACAAATAACTATTCTTATTTAAGAAAGAGTAAAAAGAGAACGTTAACTTGGTGGTGTTACGTGGGATGCGGTTATATGGATGAGGGAAGTTAAATGGAGGTACGGCCTTCATTAAAAAGTGTTGTGCTGTGGAGCTTTATGTTGTGGATTTGATTGTGGAGATAGAGCAAGTTAAAATCAATATACTCCTCTTCCTGTAGGTTTTTTTTGGTCCTTTGCATAAAGGTTGCCTTTGGACTGGCTTTGATGGTAGAGCATAGATGTCCAACCTTCTGGCTTGCCTGGGCCACATTGACTGAAGAGGAATATATACAGGTAGTCCTTGACTTACAACAGTTTGTTCAACATTACAACGGCATTGAAAAAAGTCACTTATGACCATTTTTCACAGTTACGACCTTCGCAGCTTCCCCACGATCATGTGATCAAAATTCAGATGTTTGGCAACTGGCTCATATTTATGATTTGTTGCAGTGTCCCAAGGTCATGGGATCCCCTTTTGTGACCTTCTGACAAGCAAAGTCAATGGAAAAGCCAGATTCACTTAACCAACTCCAGTGATCCCCTTAACAACTGTGGCAAGAAAGGTCGCAAAATGGGGCAAAACTCACTTAACAAATCTCTCATTAACAGCAGAAATTTTGGGCTCAATTGTGGTTGTAAGTCGAGGACTACCTGTAGTTAATGTATATAAATCACATAATAGTATTAAAAATTTACAATCTGGGTTGTAAAGAGCCAGGGTGGCACAGTGGTTAGAATGCAGTACTGCAGGCTACTTCTGCTGCCTGCCGGCTGCCTGCAGTTCAACAGTTTGCGTCTCATTGGTTCAAGGTTGACTCAGCCTTCCATCCTTCTGAGGTGGGTAAAATGAGGACCCAGATTGTTGGGGGCAATATGCTGACTCTGGAAACTGCTTATAGAGGGCTGTAAAGCACCGTGAAGCAGTATATCAGTCTTAAGTGCTGTTGCTATTGCTATCTTGTGATACTGCATTACTAGATTTCTAGGGTTATGGGCTGGGCACACCTGTGATAGAGCATCAAGGTGATGTCCGGTACTCATCAATTTAGAACAAATACAAGCTCCATTAAGTTTTGTCTCCCTTCCCTTCCCCATTTTTTGCCTTACATTATCACCCTTTATAGAACTGGGGTTATGACTTTTAACCCCAAAAATAGAAAAAGTCATTTGAACTATAAATGTCACTCTTGGTGTGAATCCTCTGCAGATCACAATTCACTAAGTATCTTACTTGTGTTACTATGTTCCATCAGCATTATATTTTACAATTAATAATAAGCTCTTTTGACTTTTTGATCACAGTGATTAAAAAGGCATGGTTTCTTTTTGCTTGAGCAAATGAAGAAGTGGAAGTGTGCGTGTGCACATGTATGACCTTTAATAGACACAATCCAGACTTTTTAAACATTTTGTTCGTATGAAGCGATCTTTAAAACACTTAAGTATTCTTTAATGTTTGTAACATTGCGATTGTACAGACTGACTTGGTTGCCTGCAAAGCGCTAAATAAGAGACCAATCTCCATTTCTTCGTTGTTCGAAGTACATGAGTACACAAGTGTTAATTGATCTACTGCTAATTAATCCTACCTGCCCTATAAATTGTTACAGTGTTTTTCTACCAGTGGGGGGATATTTATGAAAGCAGATTATATTCTTGCTATTTTAAGACATATCCTAAATGATAATGCTTGTAATTCTTTCCAAATTGTATGCGCCAATTTTATAAGGTCTTTTAAAAAACAAACACTAGTTCTTTTTTGTGCATGTGCCCATAAAGGCTGTGCAGATTCAAAGGGAGAAAAAGCTCTGAAACATATTCAATGCTCTTGTTCATTTTATCAGCAACTCCTTAAAGTAGATGTGCCTTTTCCCTCCCGCCCATGTATATTCCCTATTGCCTTTTTCTCAAATCTACATGTGCCATCCTTTGAAAATGAAAAAGCCTCCCCAGATAATTACATAATACATTACCAATCTTCAGTTGTTGTTTTTTTTCCAGATAAGGCAATGTTGGCTGGATGTTGCTACACATTACAGGTGACATGGAACACAATAGTGAACAACAGGGATAGTTTCTGTGCTGAAATGCTTTGCTATGATAATGCAAAGTACTCCATGATAAGGCAGATTATACAACTGTATGGGCAAATATTTTACTACTCGGTGAAAAGCTAAGGATTTGCTACATATCTGAATGTGTGACAGAAAAAGAATAAAGTTCACATTTCATATATATTAATGATTTGGTAGAATATTTGCTGAGGAAATTCATTGCCAGTGATAGGTTGGAATTATGTTGTCCTCCATGATTAAAACTTACTAGTGATAAATCCAAAGGAATTATCTACTGCCTGGAATGCAGGGATTTTGTTTTATTCATGGCATTTGGCCTCGTTTTGAATAATAGACAAAATCGCTTTTGGTGTAGGAGAGACAAGAAAATATTTTCCTCCTTCCTAGGAACATCAAGCAAGAAATATATTTGGGAGAAAAAGGAAAACATTTGGGTAATGGATAAGTGCACTGACTTCTTTTTCAATTTGAGATGAGGACTGCAAATAATAAAACTCTTCATTTATGAACCAGAAATTACAGACCTTGGCAACCTTCATATATAGGGATAAGAATTTATAATGGAAAGACACAGGTTGGATTTTCAGATTTTATCATACTATCATCAGTTTTTTCACCTCTAGCTAATTAAAATCCATCCCAAAACATATATGGAATACATCCCCAAATGCTGTATTCTTGTCCACTCTGGCTTTACTTAGACTATTTGTTCTGAGGTTCGGATATAAAGGAATACAGAAACTGAAGAACTTTTCACTAGACAATCATATTCATTATGTTCTTAATCAGAGGATAAACAAAGTTACCTAGTTTTGCAGTAGACCCCCCCCCCCCACACCCAAGGAATAAAAACTGTGTTGAGGGCATTAAAAAATACTCCATTTATCATTTTCGAAAAGAAACAGAAACATGTTGGTTTTGTTTTGTTTTTGTACAAAATTAAGTAGAATACTACAGATTGTAAAGAGATGGAAGGGATTTGGGAGATTGCCTAGTCTTAACCTCTGACCATTCAGGCATTCTCAAAACAATAGGTCCCTAATAATTGGTTCAAAAAGAGATCTGGTCACTTTCCCAAATGTTTTTTGGCTATTCAAAAGGTTTGTTTTTAAAATGATGATAAACTGATGGAATCTAATGGGAACTCTCCCAGCTCAGACTCTAGACTGCCTCTTAAAACTGCCTTCCATTGAGGACCTGTATACTGCACGAATCAAGAAGAGGGCCGTGAAAATATTTACAGATCCCTCACATCCTGGACATAAACTGTTTCAACTCCTACCCTCAAAACAACGCTATAGAGCACTGCACACCAGAACAACTAGACACAAGAACAGTTTTTCCCCGAAGGCCATCACTCTGCTAAACAAATAATTCCCTCAACACTGTCAAACTATTTACTAAAGCTGCACTACTATTAATCTTCTCATCGTTCCCATCACCCATCTCCTCCCACTTATGACTGTATGACTGTAACTTTGTTGCTGGTAATCCTTATGATTTATATTGATATATTGACCATCATTTGTGTTGTAAATGTTGTACCTTGATGAACGTATCTTTTCTTTTATGTACACTGAGAGCATATGCACCAAGACAAATTCCTTGTGTGTCCAATCACACCTGGCCAATAAAAAAATTCTATTCTATTCTATTCTATTCTATTCTATTCTATTCTATTCTATTCTATTCTATTCTATTCTATTCTATTCTAAAATAATGTCTAAAATTGCATTTCAGGAGATATGACGGAAAGCAAAGCAAAGAAGATAGAGATCAAAGACGTTGATGGACTAACCTTAAGCAAACTAATTGATTATATCTACACAGCAGAGGTAGAGGTCACGGAAGAGAATGTCCAGGTGAGAGGGAAGCTCAGAAGAATCTCTGGGTTACTCTGTGGTTTTGGCAGATCCTTGAAGCTCCCTGCTTTGCAAATTATTTTTGAATCAGCTGTAGAATACCTTCTATCTTACAAGGCTTTTGATGATGATTTTCAGCTGATTCTTAATTTTATTATTTAACTAAAATAAACAATGTGTCAATATCTCCACAAGTATGAAATATGACAACATAAGAAATCACTGAAAACTATTTAAAAGTATAAAAACTTTGAAATCTTAAGAAATAGTGCCATTTTAAATTTCCATATTCAATATTACTGTGCAAAATAACAGGAAGCTTAGAGATAATATAGTTTCAATCTTACTGATATAACTAAAATGCAGAGATCAGTTTCAGTACTTTTAGTGCATTTTACTGTATTATCTTGTATATATCTCAGTCAAAAGATCCACTAATTTTCAGGACAATTTATCCAAGGTAGAGAAAAATATTACTGCTTTTCTTATGTAAGCCACTTTGGAAAGTTTTCATTTTTAATGATGGGCAGAAAAATAACAAAGTACAGGATACATTTTAGATTGAAATTTAGAATGAATCATTGCCATTTTATTTATTATAATATGTGCATGAATGTACACATACAAAGTTGGTATTGTCTTTTGAAATTGAGTATCTCTGAAGAGATTAAAAATACAGAATGTATTTTTGGAGCACTGCATTTGACATGACAATGAAAATATAATAGCTTCGTCTAGGTTGGTATCAAGATTTCAGTTCAGGCAGCATTTAATGAGGATAATGAAAGTTGAGAGGTAAAGATTTGAAATGAAATTTACAGTCCACTGCAGTATGATTATTGATGCCCAAAGGTTAGCGTTCAGTTCATATTGTCTGGTTTTGTGCATTCCACCACCTGGTGTTATATTCTAGTTGAGATCATTTTGAAACCCTCTACGGGCATTATAAAATAGGAAGAATGGATAGGAGCATGATAAGAAGACATCTCCATCTCTTCCTGCTCCCTTGAATTGGCAGGGAAAGTCTGTAACTGTCTCCATCTTCTCAGAGTCATTATTCACCAGAGAGTCAAGAACTCTCAGTTTAGGATTTCCAGTTCCATGAAAGATGATGAATAAGAGATGAAACACCTTTAAACCTTTCCTCTGTGAAGGGGTTTCCAAAGGATAAAGTCTTGGGAGTCTAGTTTGCCAACAAATTTTGAAAGTGCTGGCTCTTGTTTGCTGATAATCAAATAATTTAACCATTGAAATGCAACATGGATGTGGATGCTCCCATTCCTGGGAAGCGTGCTGTTAATTATATTTACATTTTGTCCTTCATTGTTTGTGGAGAATATTAAAACCTTGAAAAACTGATGTTAGCTGAATTAAACCAATTATTATTAGTTTCTCTTAACCAATTATTATTTAGTTTCTCTTTTCTAATCTATTCTAAGAATCAAAGTATATTATTGAGGCCTAGAGACTGATAGTTTAATTTTATTGATGCCTGTTGGGGTTAGTGCTCTCTAAAATAGTTACTGATTTGTAATATTCCCGTGTGATCCAGCTGGGTTGGATTGTTCTTGCTGGAATAAGAGAATGAATGCACCCCAGGGTATACTGCAGTTTTATTGTTCTGTTTGGCTGATGTATATTAAAGAAGTAGAGAAATATACTTCTTTTCTTGCTCAGGTTATAATATGGTTAGCCTTTAATACTTTTAAAAATCATGTTTCAATATTGTTTTTTTAGAGGAGCCAACATATGGGACTTCAGTTGCTAATTCTTTGTTGCCTTTTCTTTTTCAAATTTCAGGTTTTACTGCCAGCTGCCAGTTTGTTACAGCTAATGGATGTTCGACAGAACTGTTGTGACTTTCTTCAGTCTCAACTCCACCCCACAAATTGCCTTGGAATTCGCGCCTTTGCAGATGTGCACACGTGCACAGAATTATTGCAACAGGCCAATGCCTATGCAGGTGATTGTAACAGCCCTCAAGATGTTCCTGGCTTTAAAATATGAAAATATTGACGTCTTGGATACTAGTACACATCCTTCAAAACAACGAAGGGGAAGATAATTAATTTGCTGTGTAAGCTTGTAGGTGATCCTCTTGCGTAATAGAGGACTTTTAACATCTATAAAATGCTAATTCTTACCTGTGAAATTCCGATGAACTGAATGTATACATGATCTAAATCTAAATCCCTCAAGTGAAGAAAGGCAACATGGCATCTCCTACATATTTCAGGATGAATTTTCATAATTCTAGAATAATAATCATGTTGGAGGAAGTATATCAAAATTGTAGTTTGGTAGTCAGTATGTTTCATACTCCTAACCTAGAACAATCACCTCAACCTAGACCCTTTTCAGAAGTTGGACTTCAGCTGTCCAAATTCCTTAGCCAGCATGCTGAAATGTCTGGAGGGACAAACATTAGAAAAAGCTGCCATTAAGCTATTACCTAAATCTACATCTGGTATTTTAAATACACCTTTTCATGCTAGATGTTCCGAACAGACATAAGAATTACAAAATGCTTTCAACTTACAAGCAGGCAATTTTACAGAATCTTTTACAAAAAATATTATACCAATGTTTCGAAGCAGCAATGTTGAGTAAAATGACCATTGCATATTTAAGATATACTGAAACAACAATCAGCCTTATCCTTCCTAGTAGTAATTGTCTGCTTCCTAGCCAACTCTTAAGTTAATATATCATTAACTAAAAAAGAATATAGGGCAAGTTAGGTAGAATATTGAGGTTCTGCTTGGGCTTATATCTTTGCTCTCTTAGACATACCTTTCATTACAAGAGCACCACTGAATTTAAAAGTCAAGGAACATTTTATGTTTTGAACAGGAAGGTGGTGGAGTCAATAGGAAAGAAGCACCATGATGTGTTTTTAGGAAATGGCCTAAAAACTGAGAAGGTTAAGAGAGCTATGGAAGGAAGGAAGTTTATAAAAGTAACAGAAAGAGCAGATGTAAGTAGAGACAGCAAGCTACAATGAAGAGTTTATATCATGAATAAGCAGATATTGAAGGAGTTACAACAAAGAAGAGGTTTTTATCATGTGTAAGTGGTTGGTTGAGTAGAAGGAGTTGAATAGAAAAAGTATTAGGAAAATATAAAGTCAGGTTGAAGGACAAGTTTTTAGTGAAAATATACTCTTCTTTTTCTGCTGCAAACGTGTCTCAGGTATTTTGGAATTGAGAAGATAGTGGGAGAATAGGGAAGGGAAGTGGTTTTTGCCCCACTAGGTGCCTTTTAGTTGAGGTTACAACACTTGAAGCCGCTATACTCTGCAGTATAATATTAAAGACTTTGTACTCTATTTGCTGGAAGTGAGCATACAATATTAGAGAGAAGTTTTAAGAAGGTAGTCCTGTTCAGTTTCCAATTGGCAGGTTTCTGATATGGGGAGTACTTGAACCACATGGTCTTGTTACATGCTCTCAGAAGAATAAACAATTATAGAAAGTTATGAGTCAAATAGTGAAAAATACAGTAGTGAATCTTAAAGTATCCTCCCACTATTGTTATTTATAGGCCCTAAAGTCAAATACTTCAAGCAGATCTGCATAAAATGCTTTACACTGAAGCAAATTCTGTTTTTCTCCAAAGATTTCAGATATATTATGAATTGGTGCATTGGTTGACTGCTTATCAATAGGAATTCTTATTCTGGCTTCATTACATCAGTAACAAGACCTTACAAAAATGTATTCCCTAGTCACACCGTAGCTTTCATCATAATTGTACTTACCATGTAGTGCCTTACCTGAAGCTTTCCTTAAAGGAATGAAAGAGGTGTCCATATCAATGACACAGTCTTCTTTTTTGATGATGATAACAGTAGTACACCATAGGATGATTCTATATAGCTGCAGTTCCGTTTCTGTTCTCTTTGTCCAAAGAAAGTGGATTTGGCTGGTAAATAGGAAATTTTCAGTTTGAATCAAATTAATTTGCAAATCCAGGTGCACATCTTTTCAGCATGATTTAATTGATGAAATAAAGTGGGCATGTGCTAAGGAGACAGATGCTCTGATATAGAAAGAGACAATTTGCATATACCAGGATCTCTTGAAGACTGACTAAAAAGGAGGATTTTGCAACATGACAGATAGGTCTAGGCAAACATCGGTGCATTCTGTGATAAGTGTAGAAAACAAAAAGCAAATTCCAGGCTTAGGAAAGGAAGAATTGAAAATGAAATAGCTCATACAGGAGCTATCCCTTATTAGCACAATTTGTTATCTGCACTTTTGTATTGACATGGTCACTAAACAAACCAGATCTAAAGGTTTTTACATATCTGCAAAGTTGATCTTATATTTTGTTTCTTTACTTAAGCGCAGGCGACCTTTTTCACATGCATAAAATACATTTTTGTAAGGTCTTGTTACTGATGTAATGAAGTGAGAACAGAATCCCTATTGATAAAGAGTTCAGCCAATGCACCATTTCATAATTTATCTTTGGTGATACTGTTCTTAGAGCATGCATACAAGTTTTCATCAAACCTCAGCTAATTTGAGAGCTGGGAAAGATATAACCAAGGTCAGTTCAATATGATTATGGGGCTAGAGCAGCAGTTTTATGAAAACAAGCTACAGTGTTTAGATTTGTTAACTTGCAGCAAAGGCGGTTAAAAAGAGACCTGTTAAAATGGTGTTTTCAACCTGAGCAAATCCAGATCTTGTGGACTTTCAACTCACAGAATTCCCTATCCAGCAAGATCATTCCTGAGAATTTTGCGAATTGTTCACATATTTGGATTGTAGCTAGGCTGAAAAATACTATCTCTGAAGATAATAGGTATCTATTATCCAGGATAGTGGATAGTAAAATTGTTTATAGTATAAACCTGTGAGTAGGGAGAGGGTTTTTTTTTCCATTTGTTTCTTACAATGTCAGAATTGGGGATCATTTGATACAGTGAGGTTGAACCTAATATGGAGAGATTTAGGACCTGTAAAGAAAGCACTTGCTTAATAGCACTAGCAGTACCTTGTTTCCCTGAAAATTAGACCGTCTTATATTTTTTTTGAATCCTGAAATAAGCACTTGGCCTTATTGCCATGCACTCAAAAGCCTGATTGGGCTTATTATCAGGAGATGTCTTATTTTGGGGGGAAACAGGGTAGCACTTATATACCACTTCACAGTGCTTTTTAGCCCTCTCTAAGCAGTTTACAGAGTCAGCATATTGCCCCCAACAATTTGGGTCCTTGTTTTATCAATCTAGGAAGGACAGAAGGCTGAATCAACCTTGAGTTGGTCGGAATTGAACTGCTAGCGGTGGTGGGAATGCAGAGTCAACCTGCAATACTACATTCTAACCACTGAGCCCCCACAACTCCTTCAACCTTAGAACTGGTGATGATGGCTATCAGTTTTTTTTATGTTTATTTATTTGCATTTATATCCCACCCTTCTCCGAAGACTCAGGGCGGCTTACACTATGTCAAGCAATAGTCTTCATCCATTTGTATATTATATACAAAGTCAACTTATTGCCCCCGACAATCTGGGTCCTCATTTTACCTACCTTATAAAGGATGGAAGGCTGAGTCAACCTTGGGCCTGGGGGGACTTGAACCTGCAGTAATTGCAAGCAGCTGCTGTTAATAACAGACTGTTTTACCAGTCTGAGCCACAGAGGCTCAGTTTGGGTGGCTGTACAGGTAGTCCTTGACTTACAACCATCATTGAGACCAGGATTTTTATTGTTAAGCCAGGCGGTTTTTAAGTGAGTAGTACCCAATTTTATGACCTTTTTTTTTTTTTTTGGCCATAGCTGTTAAGCAAATCACTGTAGTTAAGTGAACCATGTGGCCTTTTAAGCAAATGCAGATTTGCCAGGTGACTTTGTTTGTTGGAAACTGGTTGGGAAGGTTGCAGATGGTGATCACATCATCCTGGGATGCTGCATGTGTTGCAAATACATGCCGGTTGCCAAGTGCTTGGATTTTGATCATGTGATTGTGGGGACGGTGAGTCGGTTGTAAGAGTGAGAACTGGTTGTAAAGTCTTTTACAGTGCCATTGTAACTTTGAACGATCGCTAAAGGAATGGTTGTAAATTGAGGACCAGTTGTAAAAGATTCCAGAGAAATTATGGGTTACCATTCATTGCCAACAAAGATGTTTGTTGCCACAAACCTGCCTTGAAAATCAGTGGCTAGGTTTAACATTTTTATTGAGTTATAAAATATTGTAAAATACAAAATAGAAAAGTAAATAGAAAAGCAGTCGGGGGCGGGGGGAGAGAAAGGGGAAAGAAAAATGAGGAAAGATAAGAAAAAAGAAAGAAAAAGAAGCACTGACTTCCAACTCTCTGTTACAGTAAAATAAGGCAGTAATATCAAATCATAACTTTTTGCTATTTCATAATAATTCAAACAAGCCATTTCTGTAAAAATCTATCAATCTACTCGGTAAAACCCAAAATCAAAGTTACATTCTTTTCCACATCAAGCACGAAGTTCAGAAGCTGTCTCCATGTGGAGACAAAAGTAGTTATATCCTTTTCTTTAATCAAAGTAGTCAATTTTGCCATTTCAGCCAACTCCCATCAAAATCAGCGGCTAAATGAAGCCTGTTGCTCTCTTGTCCAGTCCACATTTCCGAACTTGAATGTAGGGCATTCAGAGCTTTGCTTACTTTCTTATATCTGGGACAAATAATTACCTTTAAATGCTTGATTTTAAAAACCATTTAATCTTTAACCAGACCAGCACTGAACAACGTTTAATTTAAATCTGGTTTAATTGCAAGCTCTTGAGGTTTTGTTGCCCTTCATGAGGAATATATTACTTTAACATCCCCCTATGAAATGTTAATGAAAATATTCCAGAAATGCATTCAAGATTCCTTTGGCTATACATTAACTGTGTACAGTGAAATAATTTGCATTTTAAAGCAGCAGAAAGCAACCTATGAGCTCATTGAATACCTTCTTTAAGAAATGCCTAAAGCTGATAACTTGTGTTATCATTGTGATTTGTTTGATTTTGGTTTAGTGTGCTGTATGGTCTACAGTCTAGTTACCACTAGAGTGTAAATGTTTGGCTTCATACAATTTTAAATATTTCTTCAGAACATTACATTTTCATTTTAAAAATTGTTTCTGTAATAAGATATTGAATAACCTGCGATAGTTCATTATAATTATTAAAGTTGTGTTGAGATTTATGTTCTCAAGAGCCACCTGCTGGTGAACAGAAGTATTGTACAGAGCCACTTTAAAGAAATATTCAGAACTGATATTGTAAATGAAACGAGCTGAAAGTAATATTTATATTGCAGACATTCTGTATATATATATTAATATGATAGCAACAACTTCATTATCAGATTGCTTTTCAGATTGAAAAACAAGCTAGATTCCAATCTATTATGGAGTACTTGTCTAAAGAGAAATTCAGTTTCTTTGTGCAGTTTTCCACACTAGTACCAGAAGCTGTCTTCTTGGGCCTGCCCTCAGAAAACATTATTGTAGAGTTATTATTTTATATACCGGTATTTAAACAATCTTTACAATTACAGTTTTTACAAACTTTTTCCAACCAAGCACTTCCAAGATCTGTTGAAGTACAGTTATATTACCTACAGTCAGTGTAACAGATTGTACATTGGTTGATGGTTTCAGTTAAATGTTTCTTAGTACCACTAGTACCAGAAGCTGTCTTTCTTGGGCCTGCCCTCAGAAAACATTATTCTATCAATGTAGAGTTATTATTTTATATACCGGTATTTAAACAGTCTTTACAATTACAGTTTTTACAAGCTTTTTCCAACCAAGCAATTCACAGATCTGTTGAAGTACTGTTATATTACCTACAGTCAATGTAACAGATTGTACATTGGTTGATAGATGCTCCTGCAAGGTTTCAGTTAAATGTTTTGTCTTGTTGTTTTCTAAACATGATTGAACCTGAAACTCCTTGCATGCTGAGTATGTTCTAAGCCTGCAGACCCCCAGCCAGCACCTCTCCCCGGTTCTGTGGAGAGAGGTTTTGCCACGGACTGGAAGAGATGTGGTTTCATATACAGCTTGTATCCCGTGGATGGGACTTCCCTTGTTTGCACGGCTTGGTTTCTGGCATGTCGTGGCCCAGTGCCGGTCCATGGACCAGAGGTTGGGGACCCCTGTTCTAAGCTCTGGCTCTTCTACAATATGACTATGAATTTTAGAGTTTCACACACTCATAGCAGTAGGTGATACATTTCCTGATGTGACAGTAGAGTTCCTTTTCTTTATTGGTGTCACCTTTGAACACCAGTCAGTCTGGTTTTTTTTCTTCATACACTGTAATCCCATTGTTGTTCAAGTTATTGTTGCTAGTCCTTCGTGTTGAGTGAAAACTTGGATTTTCATTATAATCTTCCTTTTCTTAATTTCCAATTCTTTGGAACAGAGCAGCATTTTCCTGAAGTGATGCTTGGTGAAGAATTTCTTAGCCTAAGCTTGGACCAGGTTTGCAGCTTGATATCAAGTGACAAGCTCACAGTGTCATCAGAGGAAAAGGTATTCTTGATTTGTGTCTTCTGTACATGCTTGACTGCGTAGACAGAGGAGAAAAAGAAAGATCTGAGTGAGCATTCAGAGAAATTACAGCTTTTGCTAGCTGTCACATGGCTATGAAATAAATGCTCTTCTTTGAGAAGAGCCTCCCTTGAAGTTCCCAAGGCACAGATATACTGCCATAAATAGGAAATGATGTTTCTTTAGGTATTTGGATCCCAAGCTAATTAAAGTTTTAAAGATTGGCACAGTTGTGTTCAAAAGCATCTGCAAATGGTGCTGTCCAGAACTAAGAAACATTGGAATAAACTCCAGCAGGCTTTGAAATTCTCTAACTTAAAAAAAAAAAATCAGTGTGCCTAAAGGCAGAAGACTTCTATGATCCAGAAAGGGATACAACAAAATGGCCACTAATGAAGCTGAAAAAATAAGAAGGCATACAGATCAAGGCTTACAATTTAAAACATTGCTAAATGAGTATTTGATTAACCTTTTGTAGAAAGTATAACAAGCTGAATGGAATGCAATTAGTGACACTTGCAATTTAATGTCCCATCTCTAATTTATACTGGCTGAAGGATTTGGTTTTTTTAAGCAGCACAAGCATACAAATGTAAGAGCCATAATCACCTTTAATCTGGACGTCTCACTGGCGACTTTTTCCTACTGCACATTCATTAAATGAAGCTCCTTTTTTTCATTAACATTCTTTCTGATGCTGTCAGATGTTATTTAGATCTCCAGCCTGGAGGTTCCTTAGGTACAACTCCAGTATTGAAAGAAATTTGCAGTTGCTGGTGATTGGATGATTTCAACACAAACCAAGATCTGAGATGTACAATTGTTATAGATATGTGACTACATTTGTGAACTAGATTATTTGATTTTCTTTCCCTAACTCTCATAATCTATTCTAAACTAAAAAGTAGAATTTCCAATTGGTGATGTACATCTTTGTTCATTTCATAGAACTCAGTGATTTTTCCATGCCTTTTTTTGGGTAGCCTGCTGTCACATACTGTATACTCTAGTATCCTCTTTCCTGTTGTTTTTTAGAACACTATAGTCATGCAAAAGACTCAAAACAGGCAAATTAAGTACAATGTCCAAGCACATTTTTATTCTAGTGAATAAAATATACATATTACTTATGATCACAATTGAGCCCAAAATTTCCATTGCTAAGCAAGACAATTGTTAAGTGAGTTTGTCCCACGTTTCTTGCCACAGTGGTTAAGTGAAGCACTACAGTTGTTAAGTTAGTAATACGCTTGTTATGTGAATCTGGCTTCCCAATTAACTTTGCTTGTCAGAAGGTCACAAAAGGTGCTCACATAATGCTGGAACACTGCAGTCATCATACATATGAGCCAGTTGCCTAGTGTCCAGATTTTGGTTGCGTGACCACCGGGATGCTGCAATAGCCATAAGCGTGATAAAACGGTCACCTGTCACTTTTTCAGTACTGTTGTAACTTCAGACTGTCTTTAAACAAATAGCTGCTGTAAGTCAAGGACTACTTGTATTGCCCTTGAGGTTTTAAATTATATTCAGAATGCTAACAGTTATCATGTATACTTATTGCACAACTTGCAAACAAAATTGAGATCTCTCTGGACTGGAAGTGTGCTACACAATTTGAAGTCTAAAAGTGTGCAAGGTATGGCTTAAAGGACTGTATTTTCATCCTGCACATGATCACCTTTTTTCTGCATTTATAAATCTTATTATGTCACTATCCTCTGCCTTTTAAAAAGTGTTTAAGTCATTTCTGCAGACTTAACTGTTACATAATTTATGAAATCATTGCTTCCAAATGTTTGCATCCGTAATGACAAATTAGATTCCTTTTAGACAAAACAGATTTTGCTGTTCGCAGGTCTTTGAAGCTGTCATTTCGTGGATAAATTATGACAAAGAATCTCGCTTGGAACACATGGCAAAGCTGATGGAGCATGTTCGTCTTCCTCTCTTGCCCAGAGACTATCTTGTACAGGTTAGTAGTCATCAGATCTTTGCACAATTAAAAATAAGCTCCAGGTGCTTCTTTATGACTTGACATCCATTCATTTATCTCCCTTAGGAATCATAATCTTTGCAGCCTTCCAATGCTTTTTTCACATGAAGGCTCAGGGATTGCATTTATCTACAAATGGTGCAAGAAGGGCTGCCATTTGGTATTCTAACGATACATGAATTTGGAATTTTTAAGACCAACTTCACGTTGTACAGATTTTTTTTTACTGACGTAATCACTGAGAGATTATTTAGGGTAAAGCTGTAGCCATATGCTGATGATAATTATTTCTACATCTCCACCTCTGGCTGAAGAGGCTATCAAGATTCAGTTATAGGAAGCTGAAGTAGCTGTGGATTTAGAATTTTAGTATTGAATAGTTTGCAGTGGCTAAGACGCTGAGCTTGTTGATCGAAAGGTTGGCAGTTCAGCGGTTCGAATCCCTAGTGTCCTGTAACGGGGTGAGCTCCCGTTAATTGTCCCAGCTTCTGCCAACCTAGCAGTTTGAAAGCGTGTAAAAATGTAAATAGAAAAATAGGGACCACCTTTGGTGAGAAGGTAACAGCATTCAGTGTGCCTTTGGCATTGAGTCATGCTGGCCCCATGACCATGGAGACGTCTTCGGACAGTGCTGGCTCTTCGGGTTTGAAACAGAGTTGAGTACCGCCCCCTAGAGTCGGGACCGACCAGTACATATGTGTGAGGGAACCTTTACTTTTACCTTAGGGGTGTGCTCATGTTCAAAATTTACCCATAATCGGGGGGGGGGTGGTCCTCTTGGATTCATGGCTTTTTCTTGAAGAGCAGGTGGAGACCATGACTTAATTTCATCCTGTGAACCAATTGCAGCTATTTGTGGATTGAGATATTTTGAGGACTCTAGTCATTTCATATTTGGATTACCATACTTTGATTTAGATCAGGGATGTCAAACTCACGTGATATACAGTATCGGGACTTTCTTCTCCTTTGTTAAACCAGGCGCGGGCATGACCAGTGCGGGACGCATCCAGCCCACTGGAGTTTGACAGCCCTCATTTAGACGCCCCAGGATAGAAAGCGGAAGATGGTGAAGTCATCTGGTTAATCATGAAAGGCAGCTGGGTGACTTTGGGCCAGTCACACACACTCAGTCCAGCTCATCTGACAGGGTGGTGGTTGTGGGGAAAATAGGAGGAGAAAGATGTGTTAGATATGTCCGCTGTCTTGAGGCATTTGTAAAAATAATAAAAGTGGAATACAAATAAATAAATGCAGGAGCCTGAGTAGTAATGGGCACCACCTGATTGCCCTGGCCCTCCTTTAAGAGCTATACCTGTTGCCATCGGGCTTCTCAAAACCTTTTATGCCCTGGAATTTTCATATCTACTTTGTTCGAGTGGAAACTTCCTGTTCAATAAGAC
Organism: Ahaetulla prasina; assembly: GCF_028640845.1. NCBI lineage: Eukaryota > Metazoa > Chordata > Lepidosauria > Squamata > Colubridae > Ahaetulla > Ahaetulla prasina. The sequence goes on from NC_080540.1 coordinate 93,125,174, forward strand.
CAAGTTGGGGAACCTTGCTGTAGGTTCTGGCTCCAGTAGTGTACTGTTTTAGAGGGGCTCAAATACCTCTATGCATGTATATATGTATGAATGTATGAATGTACAGTATTGTTCTTGCTGCTGTTAGTTGCTTTTCAGAGAAAATTTTTCCAAGATAATGTATAGAATAAGATAATAGAGATTTCAATGTTAATAAAGAGCAACTTAATCTTTTCCCAAAATTTGAAACATTAAGCAAACGCTGTTAAAACAATTAAGATCATAAACTTCAAATTAAACTTTTAATCTTCCTAAAGAGGCACTGTTTGAGAAAGTTCCAATATAGGAGTACTGTAAAAAAAAAAAAATCCTCTGCCTTGTGCCTGCTATCTGGCTGCAGCTTACAATTTCATAGGTAGTCTTAGGATTTTGAAGGTAATTCAGAACTTTCCTATTGTGCACAATTTTTTTCCCCTTCTTTTGTCCAAAATCTCTTGTGTATCCTATTTCAGTGTTGCCCTTAGCAACTTTTAAGTTGTTTGGACATCAACTCCCAGAATTCCCCAGGGTGAGAGTTGAAATCCACACATCTTAAAAGTTGCTGAGGTTGGCAGACACTTAATGAGATAAGATTGTTGCACAATTTCATGCACAGAATATGCATCAGTGCTAACTTGAAAATAGAAGTAATATTGCAAGGAATGACACATGGGAATCGCTTAATGAACTAGATGTTGAACAGGCAGAATAGCCTATAGCTTCATACTGTTACATCTAAATCCTTCAGAACAGATCAGATCCAGCAAACATCTTTTGGCTCGTATTTTTTAATGTTCACTACCTATCCCAAAGGTGCTAATGTTCATCACCTATATTCATTAGTGAAATGCAGCCATTGCGCTAACCTGTTTTGACATTTAGACAGTTGAAGAAGAAGCTTTAATCAAGAATAATAACACATGTAAAGACTTCCTCATTGAAGCCATGAAATATCACTTACTTCCTCTGGATCAGAGACAGCTGATAAAAAATCCTAGAACCAAGCCAAGGACTCCAGTCAGTCTGCCAAAGGTAAATAATGTTTCCTTGTTGAAAAAATGCAATTTTTAGTTAAGTATTCTAGTATATACAACAAACACTGGCCGTGATTTTCCAGCCCAAGCGTAAAAATATGTTGGCATTTGTATTCCAGCAATTTTTTTTTTTACTTTTTTTTAAAAAAAAAATATTTTTGTTTTTTATTATTAAATTTTTTCCAACCTCAACTGAGACATTAGGTCATAAGTTACTATTAAAATACAATATTTCTTGTGGCTAACACTATTCCCAACCATATTTCTTTTTTTTTTTTTAATTTTTTTATTACTTTTTTGCAACAAACAAAAAAAAGAAAATACATTATTACACCCTTGTGCTATACATAAAAAAAGGAAGATTTGGGTTTTCGGATATATCCTCACGATCGCCAAAATCCACGTTCTCGAGGTACAGGTACCGAAGCGTCCAATGTTCCAAGCGCAAAGTCCACAAATGGTTTCCAAGTCTTCCAGAAAATATCTTCTTTATACACACCACTTCTAATTTTAATATTGTATTCCAGCAATTAACACTTTTTCTACCCAAATGTTTTTTCTATTTAGTATTGATATAATTTAGAATATATTTACCCTGTTATAGTACAGTGCAAAGAAAGCACAAAGGAGAGGATTAGATCTAGTCTTCCTGTAGATGTTAAAAGTTGGCATGTAATTGGATGGCCATGAATATCAATTCAGATTAGCCAATTTGTGGAGGAACTGTTTAGTTTTGGGCAAATGTGAATTTTTGAACTTTTTTGTTAGATATATTATTTATTCATTTATTTGATTTCCATAGTACCTATCTCAACAAGCGACTTACATAAGAATGTAAACAAATATTAAACATAGATTTAAAATGTGAAAATGCTTAAAAAGAAGGACTAGGGGAGACATGATAGCAGTGTTCCAATATCTCAGGGGTTGCCACAAAGAAGAGGGAGTCGGGCTGTTCTCCAAAGCACCTGAGGTTAGAACAAGAAGCAATGGGTGGAAACTGATCAAAGAAAGAAGCAACTTAGAACTAAGGAGAAATTTCCTGACAGTTAGAACAATTAATAAGTGGAACGACTTGCCTGCAGAAGTTGTGAATGCTCCAACACTGGAAATTTTTAAGAAAATGTTGGATAACCATCTGACTGAGATAGTGTAGGGTTTCCTGCCTGGGCAGGGGGTTGGACTAGAAGGCCTCCAAGGTCCCTTCCAACTCTGTTGTTATATTATATTATATTAACTTGATTTCATTCTGTCTTCTTTCACATTCTAAGTTCCTGTACTACTCCTCTTCTGATATTAATCACCATTGCCAGGCATTCATAGAATTGTCATATGTTTCCGGGCTGTTAACAAAAACCTTTGTTTTAGATTCTAAATTACTGGCCTTTTACAAAGCAATATAGTTTATTAAGCCAAAGTGCAGATGGCTCATCCAAAGATAACAGCAGCAAATTTCTGGCTGTACTTTAATTTTAATATTTTGCATATGTCAAATTGCCATGCTTCTATCATAAAATATCTTTTTCTGGAGCAATTTTTTTTACTCCATTTAATGCACTGAGTTATTTTGGGAGATAACACAGTTTAAGAATTCTTTCTCTAAAGGTGTACTTCTATTGAAAAGGTTGTGATTCTATGGGATTTTTAAAAAAATAATAATTTTTCTTTCTCACCAAGATAATGATTGTGGTGGGTGGGCAGGCACCAAAAGCCATTCGAAGTGTAGAGTGTTACGACTTTGAGGAGGAGCGATGGGATCAGATTGCTGAACTTCCTTCTCGGAGATGCAGAGCAGGTACGTTTTGTTCTTTATAATGGCCTCGATTGCTATTTCAATAGTATTTGTTCTATTATTTATATATTCTGCCATCTGTAAGTAGTTACGTAATATATCCATCACCTTACTGCCTTTCTGAGTAAGCAATATTATGCAAAGTACAAAAAAATGGTAAATTTTATAAGAAAAGAAATTGGACACGTGACAACAAGACAAACGGCTCATTCATTCTTGTTTACAACTGAACCATTTTAACCTGGTTCATTTGTTGTGGTCGCTCACTTTTTATACTTAGGCTGCCTTCAATCAATATTGATTCATTGGTTCATTCTATCTGTTTTACACACATACTTCTTAAATAAGGTTACCACCTTTAAAGCGCTCCATGGCTTAGGACCGGGATGCTTACGGGACTGTCTTCTGCTACCACATGCCTCCCACTGACCGGTGCGCTCCCATAGAGAGGGCCTCCTCAGGGTGCCGTCAGCCAAACAATGTCGGCTGGCGGCCCCCAGGGTGAGAGCCTTCTCTGTGGGGGCACCTGCCCTCTGGAATGAGCTTCCCCCAGGACTTCGTCAACTTCCGGACCTCCGGACCTTCCGCTGCGAGCTGAAGACTTATTTATTCTTTCGCGCGGGACTGGCATAAAATGGGTTTTATTTGGATTTTAATGGGGTTTTATATTGCTATGTATTTTATATTAATTATCAGCCAATTTGAATAAGTTTTTTAATTTTGATTTTATTGTATTATATTTTTGTATGCTATTTTTACCTGGCTGTAAACCGCCCTGAGTCCTTCGGGAGAAGGGTGGTATACAAATTAAATTATTATTATTAAATTATTATTATTATTATAAGCAATTCTTAGTGCATTCAGCTTCTATGTTGTTCATGACACATCTAGCTATTGTTTCTTTATCATAAAACTATTTGCTCTTACAGACAGCAATCTTATAGATTGCTTTTATCAACAATCTGCATAATACCTCCAGCTCAACCACTAAGATTTACACATCTTAAAATGCCTTTATTTATTTCCCCAGAATCAGCATGCGAGGTACACAGATTCATTTACTTACTGTAGTGTTTCATTTTTGACTTCATGTCCTCTGTTGAACACAGCTGTCTTGACATTTAGTTTCTTAATTTCTGAGGTTTATCAATCAGCCCCAGAGTGGAGGGAAAGTTCTCTGTTCCGGAACAGAACAGAACTCTGTTCATCCTCCATGGCTGAAAATCTTGCTTGGATTTCAGTAGGGAGTTTTTTCAGCCAGTCTCAGAGTCAAGCGGCTTCCCTGTTACCTTTGGGGGCTGGCTGAAAAAGCTGCTCATGGAGTCCAGGCTTCTTATCACAGCCACCTTTAACCCAGGGGTGAAATCCAGCAGGTTCTGGAGAACCGGTAGCGGAAATTTTGAGCAATTTGGAGAACCGGCAAATACCACTTCTGGCTGGTCCCAGAGTAGAGTGGGAATGGAGATTTTGCAATATCCTTCCACCAGGAGTGGAGATTTTGCAGTATCCTTCCCCTGCCAGGCCCATCAAGCTACACCACGCCCACTAAGCCACGCCCACAGAACTGGTAGTAAAAAAAATTTGGATTTCACCACTGCTTTAACAGTTTTATTTTACAAAAAGTCAAGTTGCAAAGCCAGACCCAGAGGTTCCAGACCATTCTTAAAAAATAAAACTAGTAGTGCTTTATCTATTTATTTAAAGAATGTATGTGACTGCTCACTTTAACCAAATAACTCTGAGCACACAATGAAACAAGTTCATAAATCACACATTTATGTGAAACGCTACAAAGCAATAGCAGTTAGACATATACCACCCCATGGTGCTTTTACAGTGATCTCTGAGTGATTTACAGTGTCAGCATATTGCCCCCAACAATCCGGGTCCTCGTTTTACCAACCTTGGAAAGATGGAAGAATGAGTCAACCTTGGGCCTGTCAGAATCGAACTCCAGGCTGTGGGCAGAGTTTTCTTGCAATACTGCATTCTTACCACTGCGCCACCAGGGCTTCTTAACCTAATTACCTAATTACAAATAACCTTATAGCACAGAACACAACAAAATGCGCATGCCAGGCTTCACTAACATCCTGGCCTCACTGCCTGAAGGAAAGCCAGATCTTCAGGGCCACCCAGATTTTGGTGGAAGGCAGTTCCATAGGACAGAGTGCTGTGACAGAATAGGCAAAGCCATTTGGGTCCCACTGGATGACATTGCTTCATAGAAGGGACACTGACCCTGCCGGGTCTGATGGGACAGGCAGAAACCAAGGGAAACTGGAATCTTGCGAGTAACTTTCCCCTGAGCCATGCAGGGCATTAAAGGAGAAAATCAGCGGTTTGAATTGTCTCTGGGAATCAGTGCAGTTCATTAGCCGTCGTGTTATGTGAGCATATTCATGTACCCCAGTGGTAAAGCCAGATTACACATGTTACTGCTTTCTGAACTAGTCCTGGATGATCATCTATTTGGTGAGGATATGATTTCCAAACTTGCCTGCTGCCCCCCCTCCCCCAATTTTGGGAACCACTGTAATGAACATCAATAATAATTAGAATTGAATTAGCTTCTGCTAATAAAGTCTCTAAATACATTGCAGCAGCTGCCAAAAGCTATTTAATACACTGCTAAAATCTTGTTGAGTGTAACCATCGAATATGCAATTGCAGACACTTGTACATCATTCAAAGAAAGTTCATCAGAAATTACAGGTGCTTGTTAAGACTACTTGGAGCCTAGTCCAGATTTATATCTGTATAATATTTGAAATAACTAATACTGGTTGTTATCAAAGGTATCTGTTGACTGGTGGATTATACCTATTGAATATAGATCATGTCAATGCTAAAAGCTGCCAGAAACTGATAACAGAAAAGATTAACATGGTGAATCATGCAATCAGAAGCTGTTAGATGAACAGACACTCTCTTTTATTTTATTTTTTTAATGATCCCTATCCTTGCATGTAAGAAGTTGGAATAGGAGTTTTGTGGTAGGCAAAGGTTGATTTGCTTAAAGCTTTGCTTTCTTTTCATTTATTTTGAACAGGGGTCGTATTCATGACAGGCAAAGTCTATGCAGTGGGAGGTTTCAATGGCTCTTTGCGGGTTCGGACGGTCGATGTGTATGATGCAGTGAAAGACCAGTGGACATCTATAGCTAGTATGCAAGAAAGACGAAGCACTTTAGGAGCTGCTGTGCTCAATGAGCTCCTGTACGCTGTTGGTGGATTTGATGGAAGTACTGGTAAGCTGATGCACAAAAGCCAGCCTCAACTCTTTATTCTTAAAGACTTTCTTCTGGAGTAAGTTTGGTTTGGCATTCTATACCTACTTGTGTGACACCCCCATTTATTTTAATAATGATCTCTCAGGAAAATGGATGGAGCTGGAGCCTAATTTTTAAGGGTGGTTAATTTTGGCATGCCCATGGGAAGAAAAACTAAATGTTTACTTAAGAAAATTCACGGCTTCCAATTGCCACCATAATGTAGTTAATCAGATCCTACAAAAACCCTTCATTGAACTTTTCTTCCCTGTTAGGGAGTGGTTTTAGAATGCCCTGTTAAGCATAGATCAATAATAAGAACTGGGATGTTATTCTCAGGGGTGACTTCTTATCGCAAAAAGCTCATGATGATTGCAATGGGATAGTGTTAATGCCCGAGAAAGAAACTTCCTGATTAGCAAAGGAGCGCTGGCTTGCCTCCTTCCCTTTGTTTGCCTGAAGGGAAATGATCATTATGAATTCTGTGAAAGGAAAACAGTGTTATGTGTGTTTCCCCTTTTCATGTTTTCAATCTAGGTCTGGCATCTGTGGAGGCTTATAATTACAAGGTCAATGAATGGTTTTTTGTGGCGCCTATGAACACAAGAAGAAGCAGTGTTGGAGTTGGAGTTGTAGAGGGTAAGAATTTTCTGTTTTGAAGTCACTCATATTTTATTTACGGCGGTGCACCATTGCAACTACTAGTATCACAAAATCACATCCAGCCAATTGAGCGAGTCAGAGGATGCTTGATGTTTTTTCTCTAAATACATCTCTGCCATTCTATAAGTAAAACTGTGTCTGAAAGCTTAGCTGGCCACGTTTTCCACGTTCTTATATTTTCTTCTTATTAAGAGTGGCCTGTGGTTCCCCCCCCCCCCCGTCCTGGAAAGAAATCAAGAAATTAGTGAAGGAAAAAGTTTCTGAACGGTTAATATGTGTCATGTAGGCAGTCCTCAACTTAAAACCATTTCATTCAGAAATTATTTAAAGTTACAATAGCACTGAATGAGGGGAGCTTAAGGTCCCTGAGTTTTGGCTGATTTTAAAGTGTCAGTAACTACTAATGCTTCCATTCTCTACTTTATAATAAGAAAAAAACAAACTCTGAAATGATTGCTGCTTGTAGCTAGAGCTTTTGAAAAGCTTCTTGCTTTATAAGAATTTCTCATTGCCTTGATATTTCATTGGAAATGCCCAATAGAAGCATATTATAACTACTACCACCAAATTTGTAGATATTCAACAAGCTTATGTCTATTATGTGATAATCAGATGAGCAGTGATTAAAAACTGGTTATTAAATATTTGCCATATATTTTCCATTAATTGATCCTGTGGATGGCTGATGCTAAAATTCTAGGTAAACTCTACGCTGTTGGTGGATATGATGGAGCATCACGCCAGTGCCTTAGTACTGTGGAGCAGTATAATCCATCTACAAATGAATGGTCTTACGTTTCTGATATGAGTACTCGGCGCAGTGGTGCAGGTATTCTATCCGAAATCATTATTATTTATTCACTTAAAGTGTTAGACTTCTGTAATGCACAGCAATATTTCCGTTTATGTTGTTGTTGTTTTCTCAGTTCTTTGTGTCAATCTCCTTATGGCCAGGTTGATAGGCATTCAGGTCAAAGCAGATAATCTCATAATGGGCTGGAGTAGATAAATATGGACCATCTAAAGAAAAATAGAATGTAGTATTGATTAGCAAGTTGGTATTTTCAATGGACTTAGTTCTATAAACATCTGTCATGATTATTGATGACTAGCTTGAAGTCTGCTTCAGATTGACAATTCAGTCTAGACAGTATTATGTTCCGGTAGTAGCCAAGATTGACATATTGACATTGGACGTGGAATATTTATAGCTACAGCAATTCCTTTTCACAAGTGCCCTTGCAGATGTCATGAACATGATTAGAACGTAGAAGTGACTGTCTACTTGCCTCATGGCTAAGGCTGCTTCTAGAGAATTGATTTTTTCCCCATATTATCTTCACTTTTCATGGTACACATAAGGAAATGGATTACTAAGGGAAAACCTGTAGTTGGCCACTCTAGGAAGCACAGCACTTACTGATCATAACATCTCTTAATGGTTAAAAATAGTTAAAAAAAAAATACAGGTTGTCGTGCTATTTCGCCTCTTATTTCCTCCCAGATTGGAAACATCAGCCCACTGTTGAGAGGGTTTGGGCAAGGGTTAAAGCTCCTACCTCATCCTTCCAAATGCCTAAAATGTCCCCACAAAGAAAGAAAAAAAAGGAAAAAAAGAGTCTAGAAAAATCAATTCCCAGAGGTTAGGGTTAAAAGGGTGCTTAGGTAGCCTCAGATTTTCTCCCCATTCTAGGCCAATTTTGTTATCCTTTCAAGGGGATCAGACTAAATGTCTATGGCACGGGTGTCAAACTCAATCACGTCACATGACGTATCGTGATGTATCACAGTGTTTTTTCCATATGCAGAGCTGGGGTGGGTGTTGCCTGTGTGTGATGGATCCGGCCCACGGGCCACCAATTTGACAGGTCTAGTCTCTGGAGATTCTCAATCATCCAGGTCATGGTTGTCCCAAAGGTGCTTTTTCAAGAGGAAACTGGACTTTCTGGTTGCCTCTTGAAAAAGTACCTTTGGGACGTGGACCAGACTAGAAAACCAAAGTTATGGATGCTAATGCTATTTTTATTATAAAAGTACAATTACAGAAACTTGCAAAACTTTATGTGCTTCCCTTTTCCTCCCTTTATTTTTATGAGAACTAGAGAGGGTTAAGTCAAATGCTTTCTCAGATTACATTTTTGCCCTGGACTCAGATTACTTTTTTCTGACCATTGTTTTGATTGTGGCTCTTCCTCCTGTTCCTCATGGTTATTCTTTTTGCCTTTTCCAAGCTCTTAATTTTGGGTAATAGCTACTCCGATGGATACTATAATGTTTACTGTTCTGTCAGGGCTATGCTCTTGGCACAGCGATTTATCATCCCTGACTAGAAGTTGATTTACAATAGATCCTGAAACTCCCTGTTTGGCTTTTTAGGGGTTGGTGTTCTTAGTGGCCAGCTATTTGCTACTGGAGGGCATGATGGTCCTTTGGTGAGGAAAAGCGTGGAAGTGTATGACCCTGGAACAAATACATGGAAACAAGTAGCAGATATGAATATGTGCAGAAGAAATGCAGGTATTTTCCTCCAAATTTCTCTATCACTATTCAGGTATAAACAAAGCAGTTGAGGGAAATATAAATACCAAGGATATACAATAATAAACATGTGAGTCTTTAAAGCACTATAGCACTTTTAGTTACTTTAGTAATAAAAAGGTCATGATGTCTTATTTTAAATTAATGTTTCATTAAGAGTATGTACTTTAAGTCCAGAAGATTTGAAAATATTTGTAAAAATAGTGTCAAATAAATGCAGGACATTTAATACCCTTTTAAATTACAGGTTTCTATATCTAGAATTTCTAAAGAAGTAGAAAAAATGCACACACAGAGAGAATATTAAAATATTTTAAAATCACATTTTACTTTTATAAATGTTAGGATAGTTTACAAGAGGTGCAACTGAAATAGTGGCAGAACTATGGAAATTACAGTAAAATGTAATTGAAAAGCGACATGTACAGAGTTTGGTAAGAGAAGGGATTAAGGAGAAATTTCCTGACAGTTAGAACAATTAATAAGTGGAACGACTTGCCTGCAGAAGTTGTGAATGCTCCAACACTGGAAATTTTTAAGAAAATGTTGGATAACCATCTGACTGAGATGGTGTAGGGTTTCCTGCCTGGGCAGGGGGTTGGACTAGAAGGCCTCCAAGGTCCCTTCCAACTCTGTTGTTATATAAGCTACAAGAATAAATATATTTATTTTAAAGGGTTTCTAGATATCTGAAATTTGACACTTTTTGTCCTGTAAATCTCATCACTTGCCAGGTCCCAGAACAAGCATTTTAAATAGGGTATTCTTGCTTATTTTTAATTAATTAAATGTCAAACATAAGGGGGATATAGTTCAATTCATATTTATTGCAGACTGGATGTCATGATTAAAGCATATAAATATCCTTTTTCATTTTTATTATTTTTCATTTTTATTAAGGATTACAAACACAACTATTGGTTGTCATCATTTGTTATTCAGGCAGGTGGGCTGGCTTTTCACAAATTATATCTTCTTAATGGTTAGAAAAAAAGCAAAAAAAAAAGTTACAAGCAGAAACCCACTAGTATGACTGACAAAATGTGTGTGATTTCAGTAAATAGTGAAATTACAGGTGTTAATAATAAAAATCAATGTTAAATTTGCCCTTCTGTCTTGCCATGACAGCAGCCGATAAAAATTAGGACTTCTACTATACTGTTTTTGTTCTCTGTAGGTGTGTGTTCAGTGAATGGACTTCTTTATGTAGTTGGGGGAGATGATGGTTCTTGCAATTTGGCCTCTGTAGAATACTATAATCCTGTCACTGACAAATGGACACTATTACCAAGCAACATGAGCACTGGAAGAAGTTATGCAGGTGAGCAGTGCATTGATATAGACTGGCATAGAATGACAGGCAAGTTGATTATATGTTGTTTAACTTCTTGCTATGGCTCTTGTTGAGTATTGCTTTTCTTAACTGAATCGGATAGGATTCCAGATCTTTGCTACATGTTTGTGTCTTCATTAGATTTACCCATTGGTGATTTAGCATTGTGCCATTGACATGTATGTAACTATGTAATCTCCACTAACAGGTATATTAAATTGTTCTGAGTAGTGTTAGAATGTATATACTTAAACTCTCAGTGACATGACTTTTAACTGGTTCGAATGAGACACCATGTGGCACCAATTTTTGAACCAAGGTACTTCAGATAGGCTAATTTACATAATGTGTCCAAATCTGGGACTCATGATTGCTAAGGGAATGAAATGTGGGTAAGCTATGGCTCCTTCAGTGCTACTGGCTGCTGCAGTCACATGATCTTCATTTTCAACATAAGTGACAGTTTCCCAGCCAGTCCTGCAATCCCTTTCTCCATCCCCCACACAGCAGCAGGCATTTATTTATCCACTAGGAAAAGGAAGAAGGGAGGAACAGTGAGGAAGGAAGATTTCCCGGCCCATGCCACCTTCTTGTGGACTTCCCCAACCTGTGCCAGCTCTGATTCACATCATCCCACACATCATTCCTGACTCACATGTGCCATGACCCACATGTATCCTCACAAACCCACTCCACCCCATGCCTGTCCTGTGTGCCTTCCCTGACCTATGCAGCACCTCTTGGGTACACCACACATCCTTTCCAAATCACATGGCACCTCTTGTGCACCCCCACATACCATGTCTTATTTGCCCACACCCCAGATGCTCCCTCCCTCCCTGAGCACCAGCCACTTACCTGCCTGCTGGCCTTTCACAGTCTCACCTGGTTCATATGGGAGATCTTGGAAATTCTATCTCTCAAAATAGATAAAAGGGAGAAACCATTAAGACAGGCTCTAGAAAATGCTTATGAAACTCAGGATAAAGTACATGATCTTTTGACCTTTCAAGTCCTAATGGCAATCGTTTTGGGAGAGGCCCTGTCAGAGCACATGACCTACAGTATATCATCTGACCTATAATTGTCCAATAATATTAATAAGAGCCCAGTTGAAGTCTACTAAATAAAATGACAAGCCAAACTATAGTTTTTGACTTTCAGCAGCTCAGTTTCTGTGTCAGAATGTATTAAGGACATATCTAGGAATATAATAAAAGACATCAGAAAAAGACTGCACTTTTTTCAAAGGAAATGAAGTTAGAATAAAGCCCAAAAAAAGAGATCTTAAAAAGGACTGATTACAGTTTTTCAAGGGGGATGAAGTTAAATAAAACTCTTAATTGTACCCCATGTGGTAATTACATGACGGCAGTTGGAATGAATAATAATTTGATGGCAGCTGGAATAAAATTCTCTCCTTGCATCCACTAAAACTGCTTGGGTGCTTTTGGGGTCATGGAGAAGGTGTAATTCATTGTAGAGGCTTGAAAAATATCTCCCACAATTTTTAAAACATCTTAACCTGCTCAATGAAGGTCTAGAATCATGTCCCATTCAGGTCTGTCACTAACACGTGGTGGAGATGTTTTCAGACCTTTACAATAAATTACAACTTCTCCATGATCCCCAAAGACCATATTTTTCTATTTTTATTAAAAATGCAAATTCTCAATTAAAACATAACTTTTTTTTTCTTAGCAGTAACAGTATAATAGAGTTGGCAGGGACTTTGGAAGTCTTGCAAAGCCAAGGTGCTGTCCCAGCCTAGTAGCATAGCACAGAGAGGATTTTTTGGTGCACCATATCTGTGGGGCTGCCAGAAGCCCCTGACCTGCAATGCAAAACCTAGTTCTGCCTAGTGCAAAGCTGCACCTGGCCCTGGAAACCACAGCTGCCACAGTCCCGCTGCAGTCACTCTTGCCACTCTACACTCAGGGGGCCCCTGCCGTCCTATACTTTGCCACCCCAGCTGACTTTCACAGTCTTTTTATTCCTTCTGCTGTCAAGGCTTGCCTGGCCTGGCCTTTCACAAGGCAACTCTGGCCATGTGAGGCCACCTTCTCCAGGTTTCTTAAGGAAATTGCTGTGAATGACCCGGGGAAAAAAGCCTCCTGTGGGCAGCAGCTGCCTCATGATAGGCCAGGCTGAGCAAAAAAATGGTGGCTTAAGGCAACGGGCTGAGAAGTGCAGGCACCCAAAAGGGCATAGATATGGGAGAGAGGTGGATAAGGGGAAGTTGAAGAATACAAATTTGTTGGGGAAAGGATTAGTGTAGATGGGCTTCCAAGCAGCTGAATTTTGATCACTGCAACAGCCAAAACTTCAGGGACTGGCTTGTTAGCACTAGCATAATTTTGGCCGATCACTGAACAAATGGTGATAAATCGAAGACTATCTGTATGGTTGTTTCTACTGTTTTTTGTTTACCATTTTATAACCAAACAGTGTATTTCTTAAAGGAAGTGAGTTAGCAATTTCTCATAGATTTTCTAGTAAATTACTGTATTTTTTGGACTATAAGATGTATCAGTGTATAAGGCGTACCAAGATTTCAAAGTGGTAAGTAAGAAAAAAAAAAGGTTTTTGTCCTCCCCAGCCCCCAGGAACACTCTGCAGGCCTCCCAAACCCTCTGCGCGTGGGGCCATTTTTCGCAAAAATGGGATGAGCGGGGTAGGGCTTCGGGAGGCCAAAAATGACTGTATTCGGTATATAAGACGCACCAACATTTCCACCCTCTTGGAGATGTGTGTATAAGTGTGCCTTATACTCTGAAAAATACGGTATCCAGTGATTAACAACTTTTGCTGATTACTTCAGGACAGGGTACAATATTATGCTTTCAGTCAATAATAACTTCCATCGGTGGTATACACGTGTCAGAATAATAAGCTTGTTTGGAATCTATCTGCTGTAACAATGATAAGCAAAGGAGACTTCATTTGTGAAAGACTCACTAGTTAAAGGCTCAAGAGCTTGAATGTTTCATTGAAGTGAAAATTGGTCTCTAAACAACTTGAATAGAATACATTGAGTACCCGTCTACTTTTCTCCCTTGCAGGTGTAGCTGTGATCCATAAACCATTGTGACACCTATCTGTGTGACTGCAACACAAGAAATGATGTCTGTCTAGTTGTGTTTTGGAAGACACTGGGGATTTTTCATTGCCATACTAACGCTGCACTACTAGCCTGACAAGCATATATAATAAGAGCATCCCTTTCTTCTCAACATGCCACTGCTGGGAACAAATTCCAGAAATAAGGTGTTGCTTATTTTGTGGGTGTTCTGTTCTGTTTTTGTGTGAGCTGTTTTATGTACAGCCAGGATTGAGATTGGAGTGAATTTCTCAAGAAAGAGGAAATGTTTCTCTACAGCTTGTGACTGGGAGAAACTTTTTTAAAAGGATTCTTTACTACTGACAGTGAATTAAGTATTAGACATAATTTTTTACTGGGTTATAAATACTTAATTACACTCACAGAAACTAGAAATTTACAAAATACCCATAAAAACTGTCTGGGAAGCCGACCAGAAGTTTATTTGCTGTATTGTATCCAATCTGTGTACATATCCTATTTGACTACTGTAAATGTATAATTTTTGGGTGCTGGAGGTATCCACTGTATGATTTTTCTCTTGTGGCAAAAATCCAGATTCATCAAATTGACTTGATGAGCCAAGTAGTGTGTTTCTCTGAACTTCAAATGCCCAAACACCAGAAACACCGTTGAAATGCAGTGTTCTGCTGCTTTTTGAACAGACTTTTTTTTCCCTCAAGGTTGACTTTGGTGGAGTGGAGTGATGGGGGAATGTAATGTATTCGTTGGCAACAATTGAAAAACTAATCAGAAAAAGCCAGCTGAACCTACAGTCTGTTTTTGGTACTGTGATATGGTATCATCTTCAACAGTGTAGAACAGCCCTGTCAAACAGGCGGCCTGTGGGCCAGATGCATCGCATGCAAGCCATGCCCACTCCAGTTCTGCAAAGGCAAAAAAATGTCACAATACATCAAGATGCAATCGAGTTTGACACCTGTGGTATAAAATGATGGAAATAGGCCACAAAGTTCCACACTGCAACTTTTATGATGATTTGGGGATTTCAGGTGGGACCATAAGTCACTTCAGGAACAGACGCAGTATTGTGCCAGGATGGTAAGAGCAGAGGGAATTTGGGGTGAGGTTTTCTGTGGAAAGGCATCTTCAGAAGACCAAAGGGGATATCAAGAAGACTGGAACAATCATCTAGGAAATCCCAGCTAAGCTTTGATTAGAAGGAACTGGATTCCTGCATATACCTCTCATGCATTTGACCATACATTATCGGTTGCCCAAGATATTTAGAACTTTTAAGTGTCTTTCACTTCATCATCGTTTAACTCTTCTAGCCAGAGCTCTCTTTCTAAATGTTATCCATACATTTGCTGTTCTATGTGTAAAAAAAAAGTTATTTGGAATTAATTTATTCTAAAAAAAGGAAAAGTAAGTGACTTCTCAGAATAGAAAAAATGTCCAGCTATACAACTTGATCTATCCCATTCTATCTATTTTTTTTTTAAATCAAAACTACCACTACATGGAAAATAATTCTGTTACTCAAAATATAGTCTTATTTACTTCCAATTTTTCAGTCAGGTAACATTCCTCAAAGCACCTATTTCCCTATTCTCCATTATCTTTTTCTTGAATATTTTTTCCGTTTTATTTTGATTTAAGAAAAGCATTTAAATCAGTTGTCTTGCTTTCAGTTTTTCTGTCACTTAAAGCAACTGAAACATTAGTGAAGCAGAAAATGAAATTGAACATAATTTTCAGTAAGTGTTTCTAAAGGCAAGACTTAAGATATTTCTTAAGGTATTTCTTTTTAAAAACAAACTCTTTACATCTTAATATTCTTTTTTGTATATTGGCAGAGAAGGTATAGTACCAAAGGGTAAGAATGCACATAGAACAATCCTATCTGCTGTTTAAAACTCTTTGAGCAGTAAACTGATTATTGTCTGTTTAACCCATACTTTAAGGTAAAATATATGGCATTTTCTTCATTTGTCTTTCTTTCTTTTTACTATTGTTGCCTGTCACTAAGGAATTGTTTTTCCAAAGCTGGGAACAATAAATACATTGCATCAATTGCATTTTCTATACTGAGTTTGAGGGTGAATACAGCTTTCTTTTCTCCACATAGAAGTTCCATCCAGAGCAGGTGTCTCCAAACTTAGCAACTTTAAGACTTTTGGACTTCAACTCCCGGAACTCTGGGAGTTGAAGTCCACAAGTCTTAAAGTTGCCAAGGTTGGAGACCCCTGATCCAGAGCATGGACCTCCTGTGGCAAATCTCTAGTCCTTCTGAGGAAGATTTGATAATGCCATGAAGATTTTAACAGGGCTTAGCCAGGCTTCGCTTGGATGTTATTGCTGAGCAATAAATGAGTTGAGTTGACATTTAGCTAAAAGCAAACAAGTCTCATCCTGCCTGAAAGTTAAATTTGAACTAGGGCTTTGTATGTGATGATAATAAATAACATTCACTACTTTATAAACAAGTAGACATGGAACAGGATTTAAACCTCATATTTTTCCCTCACTACCCACACAAACCTCCCTAGAAGATCTGGACACCATAGATTTTGCTCAAAAATCTCTAGGATGATGTCTGAGTATAAATCCTGTCATCCTCATTAGGGAATCATCTGGGTATGATTCTATTAATCCTACCTGTAGCACATGCGAATCACTCAACAGATGAAAAAATGCTTCCAGTAATCTGCACGTGAAGACCACAGTATGTAAATTGCAGGGTTTGCTTTATGAATTGTCTTTGAAATACGATGAGATTTTTTTTCTTTTTGCTCTGTGATGTTAATTGAGGAATTTGTGAAGTAGTAAGATGCCATGTTTACCTCATTTGATGATGCAAGTATTTCTACAAATGTATATGCACTAAAATCCAACTCCTTATCAAAGCTATATGCATGCTACATTCCACCACTGACAGGCAATGTATTTTGCTGTCTAGCTCTACTATAAAGTGGTCCTTAGATTCCCATGTGACAAGCTGGGGTGGGTGGGGGAATTAGAAACTTATATGCTGGCTGTTCATAAATGGCATTGGTTTCAGCTAAGAGCCACTTATCACTAGCAAATGGTATGTGTCACTTTTCTGTGGGTAAACTTGCAGGGTTAATGCAAGTCAAGTGACCTCATTTCTCAGCTATGCAATATTAATAATTGTGACACAACAACCAGCTGCAATTGCCCTTTCAAAGCGCTTTTGAAATAACTTTCATTTGCACCATGCCAATTTTGAGCCGCAGCTTTTCAAAGATTGCCTTTTTATAGGGCTTGGAAATACAGCTTTAGAGCTGACAAATTTAAATGTAATTATTTTTGTAAGATAATTCTTAATGAGTTCTTGGATCTCTTTTGATGTTGGTGGCAATTATGATTAGTGTCTAATCCTTACACCATGGGCCCAATTCTCACTAGCCATTTATTTATGATGGCTTATGAAAAGGACACAATCCTGCTCAATGTTAATTAACAGTGGTTTGTTACCTCTATATTAGTAAGATTCTGAACTAAGGCACGAAGCTATGACCACATGTTCATCTATTGGCTTTTTTTCCCCCCTTAAGAACATGGACATAATTTGGCTTCAACTTGTACATCAGGATTGCTTTATTTTTCTCTTTGGTTCTCTAGTAACAATATGCTCTGCAGCTCAGTGCTAAAGACAAATTTAGAAGCAGAGTCTCTTTCCAAGATGGCTTTGAGAGAGCTAATCTTGTTCAAATATTATTGACCGAAGCTGTTTTACAATCTCTTGTCCAAAAGCTGACTCATTTGATTGTGAAATGATGTTCCATAAATCCGGATTATAGATGCAAAAGTTAAAAACCATTGCGAAAGACTGTTTTTATGTCTGTGCTCAACATATGCTCCTAAACATAGTGCAGATTTTTCTTCTTGGAAGCTTCTGGCAGAGAATCCCGACCATCCCCCAACATTTTAAAGGAAATCTGTATGATGCCAACTAAATTAGGATGGATATACTATTAATTTTCTCATTTTCAGTTGCTGTTGTAGTTCATTAGACAGTACATAAGCGGGGTGCAAAAATCCAAAGTTTTCATGTGTCTCTGTTGCCATCTGCTTGCTGCCTGGATATTTTTTAAAAAACAGAGATCAATGAACAGCCCAACTCCATTGATATTTCAAACTTAAGAATTTCAGCAATTGAGGTTTGTAACCAGGCAGCTTATTGGACAAGCTTAACATAACATAACATAACAGCTTATATCTAGATATTAAAGCACAAAGTACTACTGTATTTAAAATGAATTCAGAACCAAGTGCTGTATTTATGTGGCATAAATGGGGCAAGGTTCTCTGCTCTAGTATTACAAATTAGCTGCTAGTTTATTTGAATTTGGGTATAAATTGGCTTAAATAAAGTTCAGACAGGTTAGCTGGATTTCATTTTGTATGTAACTAGCTTTAGCCAGCTTCTGTTTTATATATATCCAGTAGACCCTCAATAACACTGCATGATTAAGCAGTGAAAAGGGAATTATTTTTATTTTTTGCACTATATGTATATTGAAGACTTTGGATATTATATTATTTACCATTTCAATCAAACAAATGCATGTGTCCACTACTTAAATGGGCTTGTTTCCTGTTTATGGGTAGGAATCAAGAATTACTTGAAGGCACTGGGAAAAAAAAACCTTTTAAAAGAATTCACATTTAGAGCATAACTGAATTAACAGATTAGGGCCTTGATGGCGAACCTATGGAATGTGTGCCACAGGTGGCATGCAGAGCCTTATCTGTGGGCACTTGAGCGTTGCCCTAGCTCAGCTCCAGTGTGCATGCGCGTATGGCCCAGTTGATTTTTGGGTCTATTTCTGGCCTTCGGAGGGCCTCCGGGTGTGTGTGTGGAGAAGGCCGTTTTCTCCCTCCCCAGGATCCTAGAAACCTCTGGAGCCTGAGGAGGGAAAAAAACAGGCTTTCCGATCCCACCAGAAGTCAGGAAATGGACAATTTCTGGCCTCCAGATGGCCTCCGGGGGTGGGAAAGGCATTTTCGCCCTCCTCAGGCTTCAAGAAAGCCTCTGGAGCCTGAGGAGGGCGAAAAATGGGCCTACCAGGCCCACTGTGCCATTGCATGCCAAAAGCTGGGGGTCATGTGCACATGCGCATGCGGGGATGTGTGTGTGTGAGAGGCGCATTGAATTATGGGTGTGGACACGCACACACACAACCCCCCTGTGCTCCCCCTGCTTTTGGCACGTGACAGCAAAAAGGTTAGCCACCACTGGATTAGGGTAATATAAAGGGGCAGATTGCCAGTAGCTCTTGAACAATGTTTGTTTCTGAATACATGAAATGATTACTTTCGGTTGAATGTCAGGCATTTAGAGATTGTCTTTTGCAATTTAGTTTCCAACTGGATTCCATTGTTTGTTCCTAAATTATCACTTCAAGTTAGAGTTTAATCCTGGATTATGGATAGATGATGATTTGTTGCCATGCAAAATCAGAAGGGAGCCTGTAAGATGCTGCTGGTGCTTATAATGGTTTGGTTAAGGCTGACATCTGAATGTCCTCAATATGTGATAAGTATGTCATATGATAAGAATCCAAAATACTTTGTTTTCAATATCCTAAATTATTTTATTTTTCTGTGTGCTAGCAATAAACACTAAGAGAGTTAATTTATAAACATAATGTTTAAGATACAGTTTAAGACTAACAAAATTATAAAGGCTTTTGTTAAAAAATAAAATAAACTAGACTGAGATACTGTAGCTGTGATCCTGTACTATTTACAGCCTGATCCTCTGCATGTTTGCCTCTGCATACTCAGAAGCAAGTTTCACTTTAAACCCGGGCTGTTAAACTCTCGGCCCATGGGCTGGATGCGCCACACGCTGGCTACTCATGCCTGTTTTAGCGAAGGGGGGGAAGTCCCGATACATCACGTGACAACATGACGCTGTGAGTTGACACCCCTGCTTTAAACAATGGGAGTTAATTCTAAATAAAGCTGCACAAGATTGCAGCTGTAATAATTTTCATGACCCTTCAATCACATTGCCCATGATATTGATTTGATAACTCTTTATACCTGATTAATGCTGAAGGAGGAACTGTTTGGTAGTGCGATTCTATTTCCCCGCCTTTCTTTCAGCTTCAAGACTTCATAAAAATGTTCACTTGTCAACAGGAAGTTACATGTATTTTCTAGCACATCGAATTTTGGTTGAATAAAGTTGAGCAAATGAAACTGATCTTGCATTTCTTCTCATCCCGTCAAGGATTTCAGTGAGAGAAAATGTGTGGAAGTGTATTTTTTTTTCTCCCAATGATGAAGCTTCAATACTATCGCTTTCTGCAACTCATGCAGTTACAATACATGCACATTATAACTTAGCTGGGTGTATGATTAAAAAGTCAGCCTTTCCTATTCCTTCAGATGGCTAATAGAAACATCTTTTGGGGAAAATTATATTAAAGGCTTGGTAAGGTGCCTATTGAAGGGATGCGGTGGCTCAGGGGCTAAGACACTGAGCTTGTCGATCGAAAGGTCAGCAGTTCAGCGGTTCGAATCCTTAGTGCTGCCGTGTAAGGGGGGGAGCTCCCGTTACTTGTCCCAGCTTCTGCCAACCTAGCAGTTCGAAAGCACGTAAAAAATACAAGTAGAAAAAATAGGGACCACCTTTGGTTGGAAGGTAACAGCGTTCCGTGCGCCTTTGGTACTGAATCATGCCAGCCACATGACCACGGAAGACATCTTCGGACAGCTGGCTCTTGAGCTTTGAAACGGAGATGAGCACTGCCCCCTAGAGTCGGAACAACTAGCACGTATGTGCAAGAGGAACCTTTACCTTTAAGGTGCCTATTGTTTGGAATAAGTAAGAAAAGGCAATTAAAATGTTGGCTGAAGTGAATTCTGCCTGCAGGAGACATTCAGGAAAAACTGCTTAAAGTTGTATGGAAAGTAGCAAGCTGTAACTGCACTGCTGTGGGAATTAATGGTTGAAAAACATGGATACAAACAGCCTGAGAAAGTTTACAATCCAATCTCTTGAGAGCCGAAGTTGCTTCAAATTTCATTGCTTGTGCAACTTGATCTGCAGACTTCCACAATTCTCCTTTGGGTACATATTGAACTGCCTATGGCAATAAAAAGCAATTGTGTGAATTGAGCAGAATAACTTATATATTTACTCATAACTGATACCCATTCAATGGGTCTTATGCTCAGATGTGCATAGCACTGTAATCTACATACACAATTGTGGAAAATAACAGGTTGGGAAGTAATTGAGGTGATCTCATTCTGTATATACTAGTCCTCGACCTACAACAGTTTTTAATTTTTAAATTATCGGCCATTTATTAATAGTTTCTTTTAATTTCTTTTAATTGTATATACTCTGTATTTTATTTCGGCTGTACACCGCCCTGAGTCCTTCGGGAGAAGGGCGGTATAAAAATCTAATAAAACTAAACTAAACTAAACAGTTCATTTAGTGACTGTTCAAACTTAAAAGTGGTACTGAAAAATGACTTATGACCGTTTTTCACAGTTACGACCTTTGCAGCATTCCCATGATGATCATGTGATCAAAATTCACATGCTTGGCAATTGATTCATATTTATGACAGCTTGCGGTGTCCTGGGGTTGTGTGATCCCCTTTTATGAGAAGCCGGGTTACTAACTTAACAGCTACAGTGATTCATTTAACAACTGTGGCAAGAAAGGTCATAAAATGACAAGCAATATGTATACTAAACCAGGGGTCTCCAACCTTAGCAACTTTAAGACTTTTGGACTTCAACTCCCAGCAAAGCTGGCTGAGGAATTCTGGGAGTTGAAGTCCACAAATCTTAAAGTTGCCAAGGTTGGAGACCCCTGTAGTAAACAATATTCATTAGGGAGGGGCTCACAAAACTACCCCAGAAGAAATATCCAGAGGAATGTCCACCTGTTTGCAGCGATCTTGTTTCTTCTGTTGATTAAATTGAAGGTGGTTGTCTCAGAAAGATTGAAGGTATTGAAGATTGAAGAAAGATTGAAGATAAATGCCAAGACTACCACAGAGTTATGAATAAAATTCACCATTTAAAACATTTTATTTTAAAATCATTTTAAAAGAATTTTACAAAATGATTGGTTAAAAATAAAGATCCTTTACCAGAGGTAATTTGAAAACCAAAGGGCTAAGAGAGATTTATGTCCCTTAGTATTTTTAAAAACACATCATAATATATTAATCCAGTGAAAAAGTGACGTGTGCAATAGAATATACCTCCCTCTTCTTATTGAAATTACAGTTATGTAATATGATTCCTTGGAAATAATGTCAAAGGATAATTCAGTACAGTTTTTCACACAGAAGGGTGGTGCAGGTTCAAGTCAAATTCTTTGCCATTCTGTGAATCCAGGTTTGTGTATCTAATTTTAGAATTCAGAAGTTGTGTACCTAAACCTAATTTTGACAAGAAGTAACAATTAGAAGTCAACTGGACAGACGATCAATCAATCAAAAAATGGATCAAAAATAGCCTTTCCAATAAAAATAACATTCACTTTCTAGCATGACAGCCAGGAGAAGATTGCAGTACTGTAGTTTTAAGGAGAAAGAATTTGCAACCAGACACTAGAGGTCGCTAGAGTCAAATAGAAAAATATGAAGCTCAGTGTTTGCTAACTGCTTTCTCAAAATACCTTGGAGTTGGAATATAAGGTATTTGCAGAAATGTGATGCTCTGTAATTATGGGTTATCATAATAGCCTTGGTGTGAACTAGAATTATCATGTCCATGTTGGTTGCTGTGTCTGTTTTCTCCAGCTAGTTTAAATGCCAGCTAGTGAAAGTGTGAATTATGAAAGAAACGCTTGTTTGCATTCAGTTCTGTCTTCATTGCCAGTTTATAATTTTTCTAAAATTTCTGTCAGATCAATGGGTAGAAAACTTCTGTTTTCAATCATTTCACCTCTTTATTGGCAAATGAGTGATTGAAAGCCAGGGGTGTTGTCTCTTTAAAAGTCTTCTTGTATGTAGGCATGTATTTCATGTCACAAAGGGAAGAAGTCCTTTTATAAAATGTGATGCATGTCTGTACATAACATGGCAACATGTGGAATTATGAAAGAAGAAAAGATGGATGCCGCCTCTGTAGCCATCTCTCTATTAATTCTGCAAAGTGTTACATTATGCAACTAGGATGTCTTTGATTCTTTATGTGTAGTTTTCTCGTATTGAAATAGCACATAGCTTCCTGACCTATAAAAAAAGAAAAACACCAGCTAAATCAATAATTGGAAAAGTTTCAGATCCATTCAAAACTTTCTGACTTATGGTATTTTTTTTTTCAGCCGGAATATAAAACTTGGATGGAGCCTAGCTTGCCTTTAAGAAGGGTAGTGTTATACTATATTGAAAATAATTTTTCCTTGATAAGAGAGGAGATACGAATCCTTCTTGGCTGGCCACAGTTATTGAATTTTTTTTTTAACTGAATATTTTGCAATACTATGCCAGACTGAAATGACAGGCTTTTGGATTTCAATTACTGAATCCATACCCTGTTCCATCATGGGAAGTAACTTCATTGCTATCAATGCTAATGCTTGGACTTCTTTCTAATACAGGACAAAAAGCAGGAAAAGGGAGACAAACGAGCCAAGAAAGATAAATTATAACCTAAAGGGGAAAAAAGCGGTAGGTTTTTTTGGACTTTCATACTCTGACATCTTGCACTTTTTCTCCCAAATGTAGAAGGAGGTTGGAACCAGTGGGCAGATTTGTTTTTTTAAAAAATACATCTAACTTCTTTCTTCCAAATTGGGACTAATGGACTGCTTACTCTGATAAATGGACTAAATACAGGAGCTTGAAACCATGACTGCATCAGGGTTGTTGCTTTTTTTAATACAGTGGTTGGGTTGCAAACAAAAGGAGGGAAGTTACTCAATGGATCAACTCATCTGTTGCCCCCTCTAGGTATTGAAAATTCTGTTCTCAGGAAATTGTTTAGACTGGAGTGTGGTTGTATTAGGATTTTGTAATATAAATTTGAGAGCCAATTTGTGCAATGGTTAAGGCATCAGGTTAGGAACTGGGAGACTGAGTTCTAGTCTTCCTTAGGCACAAGGCCAGCTAGGTAACCTTGGGCCAGTCATTTTTCCTCAGTTCTCAAACCACTTTTGTAAGAAACCTTGCCAAGAAAACTGCAAGGATTTGTTCCAAGAAGTTTCCAAGAATCAGACACAGTTGAATGGAAGGAAACTATAACTCCTCCTTCCCTCTCTCTCTCTCTCTCTCCCCCTCCCTCCCTCCCTCTCTCTCTCCCCCTCTCCCTCCCTCCCTCCCTTCCTCTCTCCCTCTCTTCTATCTATTGCCAAGTTGGGCAAGATCCATAGATGCTGCTTTGGCACATTCAGTTTCATGGCCCTCAGAAGTCAGCTTCTTAATTTGTTTCTGTCAGCTGGTGAAGGCTAGGTAGATGAATTTTCATTTAAAAGCAAGTGTTTATATTTATTTGCAACATATTTATTTCAGAAGTCCTTTATATTTTGGCTTAGAAAAATCGATTATCTTTTAGTGCCATGTTACTCTTATAAGGTAACTACAGTAAATAGGTAGGAAGGTAAATATATCTATTACTAATCATCATGTTTCCTTTTACTGCAATTCACTTAAAGGGTGAGAGAAACTTCTCTCAGTCAGGAATATCTGCAGATTATTTCGGGGGTGGGGGGTGGGAGAAGAGACTCAAGGTAGCAGTCAGAAGGATACCATCAAAGCATCAGACCTCACGGGCTACCACCCTGCCTTTTTCTTTTTAACATGACAATATCTCTGGATTTCATGCATGGGTGAAGAAAAGAACTATTCTTTAAAAACAATAATGGAGGAACCTCTTAAAAAATGGAAAATGTGTCCGGTTGTCATGACTCAACCTTCACACAATTTTACCTGAGCATCTTTATGGAAATAACAGGGGAACTTATTTTGGGGAGCATAAGAAAAATCCCTAAACCTAAACCTACAAAGTTCCTTTGGCATCTGAAGACAACATGTACCATTTCAAGTGCAGCTTGAAGCAGCCTTCCAAGTAATTTTGGACTGTGCCTTCCTCCCTTTCTAAACATCGGTCACACTGACTAAGGCTCATGATCAGAATGTTTGTTCTCACTGAACAAAAGGAACATAAAGCTGCATTGCAGCAAATCTGCCCAGCAAGTAAAAGTATTTGGTGGCTCGTGTCATAAAGGATTTTATTCAAACATTTTGTCTGCCTCACCTTCTAGGGGGCTCCTATGTCTCCAACTGAGGGAACCTCAAATATTGTTTGGATCTATTAAATTTAATTGAAAAAGATGGTTTGAAATGATAGATGCTGTGTCCTAGAAATGTCTGCAGTTCTTGCACTTGAAAGAACTAATGACCGAGAAGCCACCAAGAGTGGATCGTTGTATCCTTTTTTAAAAAAAATCTATGAGTCTAGGAAACTCAGTATCTATCACCTTCTCAGGATACTTGTGACTGGGATAATTGAATATTGGTCCTGACCCTTTGCTTATCCATGGAGAACAACTTCAGAAATAATCTTACATTTCAGTCTGGTGTGTGTGTGTTTTAATATTCCATCACCAGAAACAAGTTCATGCCTCTGCAGTGCTACTGACTATTTCTTGTACTTTATAATGCAGAATTATTAGCTTGCCAGACCCTGGAAGCTGAATATTGCAAGAAATATCTCAGCATGTAAAATGAGTTCTAAACTGGCCCTGCTTTGATAGGGCTTTTTAAAAATGGCTTGACTAATTCTGTGCAGCCATTTCTACAGAGCTTGGAACCCACAGTGGTGCTGAAGAAGCACGGTCCTGTAAACATGTAAGCTACTTCCTTCCCAAAGATAGTCATGCTACTGAGGCCTTTGCGTCTTCTGAAAATTAGACCATATTCAGGCCTAGAGTTCCACTGCTGTCATGCTGTCAGTGAAATAAATTTTAGCTGTAGGTTGGACAGCTTAAAAGAAAGGATTTATTGTCCCTTTTCGAATACAGGTATTCTCAATTTATAACTGTTCATTTAGCAACCTTTCAAAGTTGAATGTCTATGGAAATACTCAGCCATCCAGGTCATGGTTGTCCCAAAGGTGCTTTTTCAAGAGGCAACTGGACTTTCTGTTTGTTTGTTTTTTTGTTTACATTTATACCCCGCCCTTCTCCGAAGACTCAGGGCGGCTTACAATGTATAAGGCAGTAGTCTCATTCTATTTGTATATTTTTTTTACAAAGTCAACTTATTGGTCCCCCAACAATCTGGGTCCTCATTTTACCTACCTTATAAAGGGTGGAAGGCTGAGTCAACCTTGGGCCGGGCTCGAACCTGCAGTAATTGCAGGCTCTGTGTTCTAATAACAGGCTTCTCTATAGCCTGAGCTATCCCTGAGCTATCCCGGCCTCTTTGAAGACGTTTTGCTTCTCATCCAACAAGATTCTTCATAGGAGAACAAACCCATCAGGACTAGATTCAGGAGTCCATCTGCATTTAAAAGACAAAGGCCATTCTGTCGAACACAGCAAAGTCCACATTTTGGGCAGAGAGGACTGCTAGTTTGAAAGAGCGATTAAAAGGGGCCATCTATGTCAAAATTGAACAACCCTCTCTCAACAGAGGGGGAGGGATATGACATCATCTATCTCCAATCTACAGCACAGTCCTTTCAACAGTTCCAGGAAGGCTCCACACCCATTTGCACCACTCAGGTGACCTCAATGACTCACTAAAAGAATGCAAATGACCAGTTGTCTGGAAGGAGTATATAAATCCTTCCATTGCCCACCATTCAGTCAAAGCTGAAGAAACTTCTTGATTGAGAAGCAAAGTATCTTCCAAGAAAGAGAAAAAAAATCCCAGAAAATCCAGTTGACTCTTAAAAAAGCACCTTTTGGGACTGAAAAAATTGATTTACAATCAGCCTTTGCACATACAAGTGATTGGTTGCTTGATCAGATGATCAAAATTTGGGTGTTTGGCAACCAGCCTGTATTTAGTGATGGTTGCGGTGACCCAGGGTAACTTGATCACTGTTTGCAACCAGTACCACTAACAGAGTTGGAAGGGACCTTGGAGGTCATCTAGTCCAACCCCTTGCTCATGCAGGAGACCTGTACTAGGGATTCGAACATGTGAACTGCCAACCTTTCTGATCCTTCCCAGCTGGTCAACCATGGCAAAAACAGTCATAAAATTGTGTCCAACTTATTTAACAACTGCCTTGCTTAGCAATAAAAATTCTGGTCCCAATTGTCATAAGTCAAGGACTACCAGTTTTTAGACATATTAAAAGCCTTGCACTTCATAGTTTTGCTTCCTGTTTCTGATAAAAGCTTTTATATTTTTGATAGTTGCATGATACATAGAGATTCAGTAGGTGAGGCCTCATACATTTAATTTATTCAGTTTGCTTTTCCTCAGGCCCAAAATTCCGTCACAAGCTTCTCAGCAGGCAGAGCAGCATAAAAAAAGTGAAGAAGGCAGCTGCGCTTGTGCAGTTAAAGCTCCACCCCTTTTTACACATGCAGGTAGTCCTCAACTTACAATAGTTCATTTAGTGACTGTTCAAAGTTACAACGGTATTGAAAAAAGCGACATGACTATTTTTCATACTTCCAACCATTGCAGCATCTCCACGACTACATGAACAAAATCCAGATGTTTGGCAACTGACTCATATTTATGATGGTTGCAGTGTCCTGGGGTCATATGATCATCTTTTGCGAACTTCTGACAAGCAAACTCAATGGGGAAACCAGCTTCACTTAACAATCATTAACTTAACAGCTGCAGTGATTCACTTAACTGTGGCAAGAGAGGTTGTAAAACGTGGCAACGTTCACTTAACAAATGTCTCGTTTAGCAACAGACATTTTGGGTTCAATTGTTTTACATGTAAAATGTAGATGGAATTTCAGTTGTGTTGCTATAGCCCCATGCTTGGTTTGACTTTCCATGGATATCCTTGCTCTCCCCTCTTAGAAACCATCTAAGATTACATTTTATTCTCTAGCTTTAACATCAAAATTGAACAAGAATGTTGAACAACTGGTAGATTTGACACACTTTTTAATAACAATCCCAAATTCAGAAAGAGCTAAAATAATTATCCTTTCCGCTTCTAGTACCACTGCATCATTACCACGTGCCCTGTAGCCTTTCAGAACAACACATATGAATACAAACTGCATTCACCATACTAGTAAATTGTGGTTGTAGGTCACAAAAGGTTGACTTAATCTTCTTGTAAAAGGCTGTAAGAACGATTTCTGTTCTTTGGATGCAATACAAATGGGTTGGCCAAAGTAATCTGTATAGAGAGGGTGCTCAATCTTCACCAAACAAAAGAAAACAAAAGAAATGTGTCTCCATAAGATGCCCTTGTCTTTAAAAGCTAACATTACAGGGGAGATTTTATTGTGATGTCATAATGACCCAGAGTTGATCTCTGCTCCTCTTGCCTTTAAAGACACAATTCTATAAAATAACCAATCTGATTAAAATACATAATTGGCTTGATAGCATATAGAATAGAATAGAATAGAATTTATTGGCTAAGTGTGATTGGACACACAAGGAATTTGTCTTGGTGCATATGCTCTCAGTGTACATAAATATAAACATAAGAAAGGCTATTAAACAGGAAAGAGTTTTATGATGAGCAGGAAATTAGCTTAATGCTCACCATTTACATGAAGTTGTGATTACCAGACTGCTGGGAGAAAGTGTATGGCTGCAAGGTAAGACCTAACAGCTGAGGAATGGAGAATTACTCTGGGGCATACAGCCTAGATGCCACAGGCAAGGAACCTTTGTGATAATGACAACTTCATCATCTGCAGATGTGACCGTTAATCTTTTAAGTAAATAACTATCCTACTACTCGAACAGCTTTGGTGGAAAAATGATTTGCCCTTCCGGTGACTCTTTCTATATTATCTCAATTTAGATTTCTAGATGGACTTCTTCCCATCTTCATATTTGGCAGAGGAAGCTAGTGCCATGACATCCAAGAATCTGGTAATGGTTAACGGTCCAAATGCAGATGACACATGTGGAAGCGAAGGGCAGTGAAGAAGGCAATCTGTTCAGGATATGGAAATTGGCAGGATAGAGTTGAAATTTTGCAAGCCTCATGGTCTGTAAATACCATTAAATATGTTTGGAGCAAGATGGCTGAATTTTAATACAGGAAAAGTAGTTTTGAATCTGGAAGTTAACCGCAGTGGGAATCAAATAATACTTTTGCTAGGAGACATTATTGATTCATTGTGATAAATCACAAGAGACATGAGCAGAATGCCTTTACCAGGGTTGAAATTTTACAAAGCATCAGGTATAGTAGGTATCTTTCTGGTTTTTGTTTTGTTTGAAATGAATATAATCATGGCCACAGGGTGGCTGCTATCTTATTTAAGCTTTGGTTGACAATTATAGACAAGCCTAAGAAAAACAACAACAAAATATTGACAGCTGGTATTATTGACATCATATCCCACCTTCAGCTACAATTACACATAATGCAGTTTGTTTCGTAAAAGGATCACAGAAGTCACAGATAATAACTTTACAGAGAGATCTCAGCAACCTTATTTGAAAGAAGCTTTCCTATTTATTAATGCAAATGTTCAGCCAAATGCTTTTATACCTCTATATTTTGCTGCATACATGTTAAATCCTTTGCAGCAGCTGATAAAGTGAGATTCTCGCAGATTCAGAGGAGACGGGATTATTGCAAAGCAAAACGAGTTCAGTTATAGAAACTTGGAAATTGGCTAAGTGTATTTTGGTCTATGTTACCAGTGAGTATGATAGAGTGGGGATTGTGTACAGATGGTTGTTGACTTACAATTAATCATTTAGTTCGACATTCCAGTGGCATTGAAAAAAATAACTTATGACCAGTCTTCCCATGATTCTCACAGCATCTCCGGGGACAAGCAAAGTCAATGGTGGAACTGGATTTGCTTAATGATTGTTTGATTCAATTAACAACTGCAGAGATTTGTTTAACAGCTGTGGCATAAAAGGTCCTAAAATTGGATACAACTCACTTAGCAACCACCTTGCTTAGCAGTGGAAACTCGGGTCCCAATTGTGGTTATAAGCTGAGGACTATCTGTACTGTCTTCTTTCCCCCCCACAGGCAGTCTTGATTTAACGAAGAAAATGCCAACTGCTGATTTCATGCTACAGAATATCCATCTGTCCCTGTTCTGCAATACTTTAAAACCGTCCATTCTTGTTCCACAGAAGCTGGTGTGGTTGGGGCTTTGATTATATTTTTCCTTTTAGAGAACATACTTTTTCCTTTTATCTTCATATAATAGCAATATTTCAGAACTTATTTTCTCACATACACACTAAGCTTTTAAATAGTGTTTGTTTCAGTTGACACTGTTGTTAGGATCTGTGTAAAAAATGCCTTGTTCTAAACCATTTTAAACCAGCAGATATTTGAAATTTTAAAACAAGATTCAGAAGCATAAGAAAGTTGAAATGAGAAGAACTTAAGATGCTGACAGGAATAAGATGTCCTTCACAGAACAAAATAAAAGATATCTTTAGGGTGAAAAACAAATTTAGATTATGAGTGTTGTTTTTTTCCTGGGCTGCACCACAGCATAATAGCTATGCATACAATGCTTTATTGTGGGTCACACTAACCAAAAACAGGCCCATTAATTCCATTCTTCTAGACTTTGCAAGTTGATGTTGCCTTGTAAATATAACTAATATATTTACATGGCAATTAATCAAGGAGAGAAGCAACCTAGAACAAAGAAGAAATTTCCTAACAGTGAGAACAATTAACCAGTGGAACGGCTTGCCTTCAGATGTTGTGGGTGCTCCATCATTGGAGGCTTTTAAAAAGAGATTGGACTGTCACTTATCTGGAATGGTATGGGGTTTTCTGCTTGAGCCAGGGGTTAGACTAGAAGACCTCCAAGGTCCCTTCCAACTCTGTTATTCTGTTAATACTCAGTCTCAATCTAAAGTGACATAAAACATTTGCCTCCCTCCAAAAGGTCCTGCATTTGTTTACATGAGGTACTGTCTCATTGTGGTTGGTCCTTTTCTGGTTGTTGCCAAGTTCCAGCTAAAGTCCTGAGCTTTGCTCTTAAGTGTGGTTGCTTTTGAACACTCCATCTTAACCTCCTAAGCCAAGCTCCAGGCAGGAATCCCACCCGGATTTAGATCTTACTGTAGCTTGTAGTTCTGGCAGTTGACTGATAGCTCTCTTGCCTGCGTGTAATAATTGTCAATCTCCAAAGTCACTTCTTGCTTCCCTATTTATTTGCTGTTTTCTTATATTATTTTCTTCTACACAACTTTACATGCACTGTCTTAGCGCTTGTTTTTATAACTCAGTAAGGTGAGGCTGCTTCTGGATGTCTGCACCTTCCTGAAAACATCAGGGTGTGGCTGAATTAGCCAGGCAGCTGGAATGATGGCAGGGATGTTTGTGAGTAGACTATGAGTAAGTGAATGAATGAGCCCATCTCTCAAATTTCTGGGTTGCAAATTTTTACAGCTCTTTTGGAAAAAAACACACCCCATGAGTTATGCTAAGTCTTGGGGCAGTGGGGGTGAGCAGCATCTCTGCCTGTCTGCCCTTGTTTTTTCCAAACACAGATAGCAATCCCAGCTTCACTTCCTCACAGAAACATACACAACATACACCATATAGCTCAGAAGCAGTACATTGGAGAAGACCCTGTATGTGGCCATTGGCAACAATCTGCACATGAATTGTCAGAGGGAGATTGCTGCTAGAAAGGGTAATATAATTCCTGGTTGCATCAGAAGAAGCATTATATCAAAGGTGTATGAAGTCCTTGTGGTTTTTTTTTACTCTGCACCCCCTGAGACTGCAGTGTTATATACAAATATAGGCACCACATTTCCAGAAGAATATTGACAAGTTCAGAACGAAGCAGCAAAGATGATGCAGGGACTTGAAGATGTGCATGCCTTCTGAAGACAGTTGAAAAGAACTGGGAATATTCAGTCTGGAGAAAAGAAGACCGTGGGGAGATATCAGTTTTCAGGTACATAACCAAGAGCCACATGGAAGATATGTGAAAAATAAGTGAGAACAGTTAACCAGTGGAACAGCTTGCCTTCAGAAGTTGTGGGTGCTCCATCATTGGAGGCTTTAAAGAAGAGACTGGACAGCCACTTGTCTGGAATCATATAAAGTCTCCTGCTTGAGCAGAGAGTAGACTAGAACAGGGCTCTCCAACCTTGGCAACTTTAAGCCTGGAGGACTTCAACTCCCAGAATACCCCAGCCAGCAAAGCTCTGGGAGTTTCTCATTCTGGGAGTTGAAGTCCACCAGGCTTAAAGTTGTCAAGGTTGGCGACCCCTGGACTAGAAGACTTCCAAGGTCCCTTCCAACTCTGTTATTCTGTTATAGTCATTGTCACAAACAAAAGAACAATAATGAGTGCAAATTGCAGCTACTTAAATTTGTATTTAAATATAAAGAACAACTGCTGGTAATATCTCCACCCCCCCTCTCCTTAAACAGTCTGCTCACAAAAGCTGTGGATTCTCCATTTCTGGAGCTTTTAAAGAAGAGGCTAGCCAGCCGCCTCTACAAGGACGATTTAATTGCTTTTTCTGCACATTTTGGAGAGTTGGACTAGATGATCCTTTTGCTCATCTCTTCTGTGATGCTGAAGAAGAAAACTCTTTTGTTGTCTGCTAGTAGAGCGGCATGTTTCAGAACTGCTTTGAAATCCTAGATGAGATTGCTGTATTGCTCCACTGGATCCTGTCCCCAGCAAGATTCAGACTTCCTCTTACAACCTAAAGTCAGGGGAAAAACTGTTGTAGGAAGGCATGTATTAGTTGCATCCTTCAGTGGTGTGCTGGATTTTTTCAAAGGTTCCCCATACAAAGGGGAAAGACCTCATTTGCTTCTGATCTTGACAGAAGCTCTGGGATGACAGGAGCTGCAGAGCAGGTTGAAAACTCACCGACTGCAGCTTTCTCATAAGGCTACGTCTGGTTGCCAGATGGCGATACAGCTGCCTTTGTTACAGCTCTGGATGGAGTGGTACTTTTGTCAGGGAAATTGGTAGGAACAAGGTTTACCCATTCTTTATTGGGAGGGTATATAAACTATATGTTCACAAGACTCAGTTAATGGAAACAACTGCTCTGCATCCAGTTTGCTGCCTGTTCCTTCTCTGTCATTTGGGCCACAGGCAATAAGAAACCCACAGAGAGAGGAGATAACATAACTATGTAAGTGTACATAAAATATTTTCATATGATAGAACAAAGCTCCTGGGTGGGTTTACTTTTGAAAAAAAAAACACTTTTGTACTGAAGCAAAATATACTTTAAAAAAAAATGACAATACTTTCAAGGTTTTCTTCGCAATGGCTAAAAACATGCCCTAAATTGTGTATTCTGTATATAGTTCCATAAATCACGTTTCATGAAGGCTTGGCATAGAGGCATGTTTTTCTTGGCCCCCTTGTTATGCTCAAGGATCAAGAACCCCCTTAATTTAAATCATGTTTTCTTTACTAACTCTGGAATTATGGCTTTGTCTTGTTTAAGAGGTTGGAAGATTTTATTAACCATTGTTAAATTAGAGTTCCTCTGTTCACATGGGAAAATCTGGCTTGATGCAAGCCAGGATCTCCACAGCAGAAATTAAAGGGAGGGAAACACATATGACCATACAAACCATGCACTTCACAGCCAGGTACAAATGTAAAATGAACACTCCTCTGAATGTAATTTTGATTACATTCTCATTGTTTATAACAGGGGTCCTCAAACTACAGCTTGTGGGCCACATATGGCCCGCCGAAGCCATTAATCCAGACCGTGCAAGACCACAAGGCTACCCCGCCCACATCGTCCTACCTACCCACTGGCCCCCATCCACCTTCTGGAGGCCAAGGAGGCCAAAAATGGAATGTGTGGAAGCCCCCAGAGGCCAAAGACAGGCCCATTTTTGGATAGCAGAGCAGTACTGGAGGCCAAGGTTGCCAAAAACAGGCCCGTGTTTGGCCTCCCTGGCCAAAAGAAAGAGAGAGGGAGGGAGCGAGACACATCACACAAACACACATACACACACAGATCCCGCAGCCACATCCCTTCATTATGCTCTTTTTAAGTTTAATTTGTGTGTATTGTTTAATGGACTGCTAAATTGGCCATGCCCATCCAGTCACATGACCACCTAGCCATGCCCACCCAGCCGTTCTGCCCCCACCCACCCCGACAGTCTGAGGGATCATGAATTGGCCCCCTGTTTAAAAAGTTTGAGGACCCTTGGTCTATAACATGATATGTAGAGAGATTTGTGAACAATTTCCACTTATTTGCCTTGTCTATAACGGCCAGTCAGCGTATTTTTTCAAAAAACACTTTACATAGGTGGATGTTTTAAACTTAGTCCTGAAAGTGAGAAGCCAGCCTCCAAAAGAGAATGACATTGAGCACATCTGAACATATTTCATGACTGAGAGAGCACAGCAAGCGGTGTTGTTTCTCAAGTGGAATATGTTCAGCCTTGGTGGACTCTTATAGCTTTTTAAAAAGCTTATGGGGTTCCTGTATTTGCTGAAAAATAAAAATCCAAATATCTTTTTGGTTTCTTAGAATTTGTTATAGTGTAGATTTTATGTAGCCAGCCAGTCAGCCAGTAATTTATGTGTTATCTCTATATGTTATGGTGTAGAACCTTGAAATATCATGAATGTGAATAGAAGAGCTCCTAGGTACTTGCTTTCAGGTATTTATTCTTATTGTCTGACAATTGCTATTATTTTCAGTCTGCCTCAGTATCAGTCCATCAAGAGGCGATATTATTGCTTCTGCTTCCTCACAGCATTTACTTCAAATGCAGAACATATTGCTTATATAAATGCTTCTCGCCTCATTTTGAATAGCTAACTAAAGGCATACTTTATCATGACTACAGAATTATGCACAGTATGTAGAAAAAGAGTTGATCATGTCTGGAAAAACAGTGCTGGGATAGATGTTCTTTTCAGTTCTGTCTTCGAGCAAAACAAATACAGGAAATCTACCCATTTTCTTAAGTGCTGCTGTCGGCCATTCCTGCTGTTTTACAAGTGAAAGTTGTGATTAATGAGTCACCAGTAATGAAGGTATAAATAGCAAAATGACTGGTACGGCTGCAGGCTGATCAAGCGTTTCAAATATGGTCATGGTCTACTCTGGGATTCAGATTTTCTCAGTGGCATTTTAAATACCCATGTACAATAAACTCAAATGGATCTGTAGGCAATTAATTAAACAAAACCTGGGTAAACCTTCATGAAGAAAGTCATATGTATATGTATATGTATATGTATATGTATATGTATATGTATATGTATATGTATATGTATATAAAAATTAGGAAAAGCATCTTTTATCACAATCATTGTATATGAAACCGATTTTCTTCTCCTATGTTGGATTATTATTAGCAGCCTCCTGATGGAGTAGATGAGACGGGTGCTACCATGGCTGAATTTTCCACATTTATCTTTGACATGCAATTTATCTTTGTCTCCTATGAATGAAGCAACCATCACAATAGCTGCCTTGTGAAAGGCAATACACATAATGCCGGTAGTTCTGCTCCAGGAGAAATCTTAGCCGTATGAGAAGGATATCTAATGATAGCGAATAAAAAATTCAGCTCAAGTGAAATGCACCCAAGGACAGCACTTACTGCCTATACGCATATTTTCCTTGGCTTCATTGAGCATGGAGTGAATCGGAATTGGTGACTTGTGTATATGAATGATCAAGTGCAATACAATAGGTGAAATGCGTATACCAGGGCTGTCAAACTCCCAGGGCCCGCGGGCTGAAGGCATCAAACATTGGACACGCCCACACCCTGTTTAGCAAAGATGAAAAAAGTCCTGATACGTCATGTGATGCCACTGTGATGACATGAGTTTGACATCCCTGGTATATACTGTTTTTTTTTTTTAATGAAAGCAATTCATAAGTTATATCAGGCTCCAAGAAAAACACATGGTGATTTTTTCCAAGCAAATTTCTTTATTTTTTCACATCTACAGACAGAAACATGCCAAACTGAAATACCCTACTATCTGCAACAAGCATATACTCTGACAATTATTACAGAGGGGCTGTCTTCACCCTGTTTCTTTCACATAAACTTTCTGAACTGAGCTGCCTCTTACTCAGAATAACAGAATAACAGAGCTGGGTGGGACCTTTGAGGTCTTCTAGTCCAATCCTCTGCTCAGGCAGGAAATCCTATACCATCTCAGACAAAAGGTTGCCCAGTCTCTGGAGCACACCCTCTCCCTCCTTGAAATCCAGACTACATATCCATCACAGATTGATGATTAAGTGATGATTAAATCAAGTGATATTTAAAAGTCACAAATTAAGAATTTAAGAGAACCCATACGAGATCAAACCCGAGCTGTAACTAGTTCAATGCTGTATTCCCATAGCAATGATTGTCTATGGAAAGGTCGCAAGTTAGACAGGAGCACTATGGTTCTCCTCCTCCATTTTCTGATATTTTATTTATTTATTTTCGTCAAGCATGTATTTTATGACAGATACAAGTGTAAACATAATTATAGATACACAGAGTTATTTTGGATTTATCTGGTAATCTTTATCTTGCATACTATCATAACCAACAAATTTCAGCCCACAGGGCTGAAGAACTCTCATCTATTAGAAGCATCTCTCATATAAAATATCATATCAAATTATATAAAATAATGCATGAACACACAATAGATACAAACTTAAGGTAAACTGCACCAAACTCGATTGCAGAAAATATGACATCAGCAACAGAGTGGTCAATGACTG
This sequence comes from Ahaetulla prasina, assembly GCF_028640845.1. Classification (NCBI taxonomy): domain Eukaryota; kingdom Metazoa; phylum Chordata; class Lepidosauria; order Squamata; family Colubridae; genus Ahaetulla; species Ahaetulla prasina. The sequence continues at coordinate 93,161,764 of NC_080540.1, forward strand.
GAATGCACTACTGACTCTGTGGTTTCATCCCCAAACCCCCAAAATTTTAACCTTAGACTGGCTACTGTTGATCTTACCCCATTCCTAAGAGGTCTGTAAGGGGCGTGCATAAGAGCACCAGCATGCCCACTATCCCTGTCCTAATGTTCCCTTTACTTGTATTCATTTTATGTATTCAGTTCATACTTATATATATTATCTAATATGTACTTGACAAATGAATAAAATAAATAAATAAATATATTAGAAGTATCTCTACTAACCCTCTTGCTGGAACTAGGTGTGTCTAGTTTGATGAAAAGAAGGACTAGAAGTGACATGATAGCAGTGTTCCAATATCTCAGGAGCTGCCACAAAGAAGAGGGAGTCAAGCTATTCTCCAAAGCACCTGAGGATAGAACAAGAAGCAATGGATGGAAACTAATCAAGGAGAGAAGCAACTTAGAGCTAAGAAGAAATTTCCTGACAGAACAATTAATCAGTGAAACAACTTGCATCTAGGAATTGTAAATGCTCTAACACTGGAAGTTTTAAAAAAGAGGTTGAATCAACATTTGTCTGAAATGGTATAGGGTTTCCTGCCTAAGCAGGGGGTTGGACTAGAAGACCTCCATGGTCCCTTCCCACTCTGTTATTCTATTTTATTCCAATGCTACCAATAGATTAAGAAAAAGCTAAAATGTCATAGTCTTTATAATATTATTTAGGGAATTCTTCTTCAAGTAGTCCTTGTTTAATGAATGCCTCATTTAGCAACCATTTGCACTTACAATGATGATGAAAAAGTAACTATCATCACTCCTCACATTTATGACTTTCATAGGTCTGTGAAGAAAGGAAAGCTGCAGTAAGATTATAAACACAGTCCCAGTTGTGGTTGCTAAATGAAGACTACCTGTATTTACATTCCTCTCTATTAGCACCTGTTTTCTATCCATACATGCACAAGAGGATCTTTTTTAAATATAAGACTACTAATTCTACTCTGAGGAATCCCTTCTGGATGTCTCCATATCCTCAATTGTTCACATCCATAGAACCAAAATTGACTAATGAAACTATTGCAGCACTACTACTTAATGCACCAAACCTAGTGCACAACACACAAATTTATTTTGGAAACTTCCCCATTTACTTCCATTTTGATGGACAAATACACAAACAGGTCAGAGGAACAGAAGTGGGATTGTCCATGTCAGGATTCTTAATAGACCTAGTGATGTAATGTGTTCTTTTTTTTTCTTTTGTCAATCTGATTCAATGGAAAACACTGTTGATGGTTTTCTAGGAGATGACCGGGCTTAGCCCAAGGGAGGGGTCAAATGCATTATCAGTCTTGAGTTCCTTTGTGCCCACAGGAGATCTAAGTCCAGCTTACCTTGAATTCCATTGACTTTTACCTATTGCCAATTTGCTACTGCCATTAATAGTTCAGTTTCATTTTGATTGCCATTGATTGCCATCACTCTGCTAAACAAATAATTCCCTCAACACTGTCAGACTATTTACTGAATCTGCACTACTATTAATCGTTTCATAGTTCCCATCACCAATCTCTTTCCACTTATGACTGTATGACTATAACTTGTTGCTGGCAATCCTTATGATTTACATTGATATATTGATCATCAATTGTGTTGTAAATGTTGTACCTTGATGAACGTATCTTTTCCTTTATGTACACTGAGAGCATATGCACCAAGACAAATTCCTTGTGTGTCCAATCACACTTGGCCAATAAAAATTCTATTCTATTCTATTCTATTCTATTCTATTCTATTCTATTCTATTTTATTCTATTCTATTCTATTCTATTCTATTGTACAGGAATAATTGTAGAATTAAATAATTTGGAATGGTGTAAGGTTGGGGCTGCTCAGCAAACACTCCAGAAGGGAAAGGGTAGGGAGAAAGGAGCAGAAGGAAGGAAGAATGTAGGTAGGTAGGTAGGTAGGAAAGAAGGGAGGGGGAAGAGAGGGTAAGAGGAGAAGAAGGAGGGGAAGAGAGAGGGTTAGAAAGGATGGAAGTGGGAAGGAGGAGAGGAAGTAGGAAAGTGAGGAGGAGGAAGGTTGGGGAAAGTAGAAGATGGTAGAGAAGGGTAGAAAGGATTGGGGAAGGTAGTGGTGGCTGAGCAGGCCCGATTGAGCATAATTTGTGTATAGGATTGATGGATGGATAAGAGATTGTACTGTACACTGGTCAAATTGTTGGAATTATTATGGAAAATAATTTTTTTTTGAAAAAAATAGTTCAGTTTCATAGAGAGCATAACCTTGCAATAAATCTTTATACTCATTCGAATTGCCTGGAACTTCTGATTTTTCCATGCTTGATAGGCTTATGTGTATATTCTAGTTGATTTTTATTTTGTTAATGATAAATTTGTCATTCACATAATGGAGCCGTATTTGGTTTGTAGCTATGGGAATACTGTTTTACCTGAACAGACATACATATCAGCAGGGAAAATAGCAAACTAGGAACCCAAGCGTACTGCAGAACAAATCATACTGATCGAGGTGTTTTAGTCTTCGTCAAATCAAGTAAATAATAAAAAAATTTAGAAGCCAACATTATAAAAGCTGTATTTTAGAAACATACTCTGTTAGTACGAGTTGGTCACTTGGCTAATAAAAACATACTTGATCTACTATACAATTAAATATCGCTCAAGTATTTAAAATATTAATTAAATAATACGTTTAGTATCCAGATTTGGGTTAATTAACTGAAGCTACAGTCCAAGCATAACTGTAGTCAATAATTGGCAGCAGCTAACAACATCCATATAAATGTAGATGAGGGTAGAAAAAGCAAAAAAAAAAGCTATAAATCTAAAATGAAATCAAATAATAACTCATATACTCATTTCCATTTTACCCTCTTTTTGGCAGCATTTGATCTCCCAGGCTCCTCTTACTTTGAGTTAAATACTATTGACTGTAAAAAGGCTTTCTTTAAGCAGAAGTGTATGTGTTTATATGTTGGTCTCTTGCCTCTCCACCACATGATGGCACCAGCATACAGGAGCTATACCTGCCATATGAGTAGAAGTCTATTTTTTTTTTATAAAGAAGAAAATTGAAATAGGCGATTTACTTATAGTATGGATTTCTCTGTAAAACTGGTTCCTGTCTCTGTTATTTTTAATGACATGTTTTCATTAAAGATGTTTTTTAAAAATCATATGATTGGTGTTTGTCAAAATAAAATGGGAGTGGACAATCTAAAGCACAGGTGTCAAACTCGGTGCATCACGTTGCTGTCACATGATGTATCATGATGTTTTTTCCCTTTGAGAAGCTGGGATGGTCTGTTCGTGACGCATCCGACCCATGGGCCACCAATTGGACACCCCTGGTCTAAGGAGTGTATGAAGACTCTTTTCTTTGAAACCTAGTACCCTGAATTTATAAATTCAGCAGCAAAAAAAAAAGAAAGCAGAAAACTTCAGTGATCTGGAAATTTTAAATGTGGGGTTAACGGCAAGATACCCCCTGCCATTCTCAGTCTTAAGGCCTCCAGCTGCCGAAATATGGGATCCCAGGCACATCTTTTGGGGTGAAGATATCATATCTTGACATAGGCAGCTGTGTCCTCACCTCTGGACTAGCTCATCCTACGATAGAATGCTATCTGCTTTGCAATAAAGACCAGTCATGCATTGTGGAATCACAACTAAGTGATATGAATTGATGGCTAGTCCTTCAATATTATTTCAATAATATGCTTTGGTATTGTTAAGATTGCTTCATAGTATGACACTAACACTTGCTTCAGCAGGAGCTTTTTCAAAATCATACTTGCTTGTGGACAGGTGATGACACTAGGCTGACAAGCAAGAGATTTTAGATTAATGAGGCTACAAAAGCCAAATTTTTATGTTTGTTTTTGAGAAAGTCACTAGTCAAAGAAGCAACTACCTTTTTTAAAAATCTTTCTTCAATCTTTATCCCAAGTGCTAAGGCTTTTTAGACCTTAGACTCAGGTCTCTCAGATTTCTTCCTAAAGATATTTTACTCTGGCTTCCTGGGTCAACATGTTATCCTCTAATCTTAAAGGGTATTATTATCTTGGAAATGGTAAGAATTGTTTTAAACTTGTTTTACAAAGCCAGATTCTTACTGTGATACTGTTCCCTGTAATTAATCCTGCAGATGCTGAGAATCCATGAGGCATATTTACTGATTATCATGCCTCAAAATGTTTAGGCAATTTTGTGTTCATGCCGCGAATGTAAATGTTTATTCATAAATATATGTACAGCATGGAGATAAGCTACTTTCATGGGCATGCTGTGCTTGCTTAATATGTCTATAAAAAGCTTAAAGAACAGCTTCTTGAAGTCTGTATGCTTATGTTTTATTTGCATTAAGGGTAAAGCTAATAGAATGTCTCTCGGCAAATACGAAGTATAAGATTATTCTTGAAAATAAAACACATCACACAATCCAGACATGTATAGGATAATAGGGTACCTTCTAAAGATGTCATTTCTCTTGCCCTCCCTCACTCCCCTGCCCACCACATGGTGATCCAGCTCTAACCATGAAGTTTATCATTTATTATGAAACGAATTCTCCTCTGGGTAAGGACACATCTGGTTAACCAAAGGAAACGTATAAAAGTCTCTCCTACCATGATTATGAGATAATTACTCAGTATCAGTTTTGGATCAAGGGGAACCTAAAATGCAAATCTCATCCCTCAGGAGGCGTGCAACCCCGGGGTGAAATGCTCCCAGTTCGGACCAGATCGCATGATCCGGTAGCGAAGGGGGGGGGTGTAGTTCGGAGAACCAGTAGCAAAAATCCCTGCCCCCCCCCTACCCACACCTCGGTGTTTCTCTTCTCTGTCCCTGAAGCTCTCGGTGATGATATAGCTGCAAACAACCTTAAATGACTGCTGCGGTGCTTCAAAGGGCCACTCTACAGCTGATCAGCGCTGTAGGCAGCTAGTAGACCGGTGCCTCTATTTTTAAAGAAGGTAGACCGGTGCGCTCCCCAAAAAAGGCAATTAATAGACCGGTGCCTCTATTTTTAAAGACATTTCTGAGATTTCTGTATTTCTGTAGTGTTTCACTCTAACTACACAAACACACAAAATCTCACAAAACTGTATGTGGCATTTTGTGTGTGTGTGTTCAGTTGTGTTGTTTTGTGTTGTGTGTGTGTAAAGTGTGAACGTTGGTTTTTGAGCTTTTTGTGGCTGTGTGAAGTGTATGAAGTGTGAAGTGCAGCTGCTTTTACATTGTGTGTGTCAGTTGTGTGTGTGTAAAGTGTGAAAGTTGGGTTTTGGTACCTCTTATTGTTTTGTATACTTTGTTTATTATTTTTATTATTTATTGTTACTGGCCACGCCCACCCATCTGACCACCAAGCCACACCCACAGAACCTGTAGGGAAAATTTTTAGATTTCACCCCTGGTGCAACCCCATTCAGGATAGCATATTCTCCAATTGCTGGACACCAGGCCATGGAAACAGCAATAACTCTGTTTGGCTGAATTCATCTTGCTCTGTCACCTCCATATTTGGTTCTTTACTTCCTGGAGGCCTAAACGTAAACTCCAAAGAAATGAGAATTGCAGCTGTGCAGCTGTGAGCATAACAAATAGTAAGTAACTCCAAACTTCAGAAAGACTTTTCCCAGCAGCTTCTTACAGGTGATGAATAACACGATAGAATGTTAGACATGATATAACCCACCAAGGCAATTCCCAAATAGATGCTTCTCTGAATCATCTCTTGTTCAGTCCAAAGAGAGAAGAAGACAAAACTGAAATGGGATTCCAAAAGAATACTGAGGTCAATATTTTCAAAAGCTGCTGAGAGTTATAAGAGTTTCTCTCATACCATTACAACGATTAAGACACAGGCAGACTCTTCGTCCTCATCTAATTGGTCAGAATACATACCTAAAAAAATAGGACGTTCCAAAGATGGAGCCTGGAAAGTGAGATAGCAATAGCACTTTGACTTATAGACCAGTTCACAGTGCTCTACAGCCCTCTCTAAGCAGTTTACATAGTCAGCATATTGACCCCAACAATCTGGGTCCTCATTTTACAGACCTTGGAAGGATGATGGACCCTTTATGGAACATTTGTATGGGGAAAAATAGTCATAGAGTAGAAAATCTCAAGGAATATAGACTGGCCTTAAAGTTTCTTGCCTTTCTTAAAGCATTACATCATTTCTCTTGGTTACAATTTTACACATCTTTTAAGCTAAAACACAAGTTTTAGATATTCAGATTTAAAATAGTTTATCAGAATTATTGTTCTTTTAAGATGACTAATGGTCCTTTTAGCAACATATCCCACAATTGATTGGCCCTTCTGGGTAACCTTAAATATTAAAGATTATTTTTAATAATATTTCAATAATTAATAATTATTTTATAATTAATTATAAATAATTAATTAATATAATAATTATATTATATTAATTATAAATAAATAATTAATAATTAATTTTAATAATTAAGATTATTCCCATAATCCTAAAAGCTTTAACCAAAAACTTTCTACTATTGACCTCACCCCATTCCTAAGAGGACCATAAGGGGCGTGCATAAGCGCACAAACGTGCCTACCATTCCTGTCCTATTGTTTTTCTTTTTCTTCTTCATATATATATATATATATGCTTATTCCTCCTAATATTTACTCATATATATGTTTATACACTATATAATCTTTTTGTATGATGCCTACATATATTGTTGTGACAAATAAATGAAATAAATAATAAATAAAAATAAATAAAGATTATGTTAAAATTTTCAAATTACACAAATTGCTTCCAAAATAACTCCTTATTGTTCTCACACTTAGCCTGTTTTGCAACAGAACAGGCAGAGAATATAGACTTCAATATATGCATTCATTAATTCAGACCATACATTGTTTGTAAAAAAAAAAATCAAATCAAATCAACTCACAACATTATCATTTGAACATTGGTTGCAGTCTGGTGTGCTCAAACTAATAAGCATTTCCTTCTCAGCCAGCAGCAGAACAGAATAATTGGCATCAGGAACAGCACTGCTGTGTACCTGTCAAAAGGCACAGGCTAACAGGTGATCCACCTGGTTCTGTTGCTGGCTAGAAAAGTATGGAGGAATACTGTAGGAAAGTATGGAGTATGAAGGTCCTCCAGCTGCCTTTGAATTATGACTCAGAAGCAGAATGTAGATGATGGCTTGGCCTTCCTGATGCTAGCATACCCCAAATGGTTAGAATTAGAACTAGAAATCATTGGGGACCTTGTAACCCCCATCCATTTTCCCTTTCCCCCTTAGATCTGTAATAATATAAAATACAGGATATGACCCATTTTTCAAAGTTATGAATTCATTAATGACTGTCAGTGAAACCGCAGAGATAGACAGGATACTTGTGATATGATCAAAACTGCTAGGGAGGATAATTTAGTTTTCCTGTAACTGTATGATTGCATTGGATATCCTGCTGAAGATGAAATTATCCAGAATTATAAGGAATTTGAGAATTTTTTTTTATCTAGTAAGAGGGGAAACCAATCCTCAAATTTAACTTTTCCTATATATTACAGTATTTTGTTGATTGCCCATTATGGCAAAATGGTGAGTTATTTATTCTGGAATAAGTGCAAAAATTAGAGAATTGGTAGATGCACGCATAAAATGCATGTCTTTGATTTGTAGGGCCAATGTTTAGCTTAACTAGCGAGTTTGGTTAAACTAACCAAGCTCTCTCCCATTCATCTGAATTCTGTGTATTTTTATCCAGCACTTATTGAATCTCAAGTACAGTTAGTCCTCAACTAACAACAATTTGTTTAATGACAATTTTTTAGACTTGCAACCATTGCAGCATCTTCATAGTCATGTGATCAAAATTTAGACACTTGGCAACTGACTAATATTTAGTCAGGGTCACAGGGTTATATGATTCATCTTATGCTATCTTCTGACAAGCGCAATGATTCACTTAAAAACTGTGTCCAAGAAAGATTGTAAAGATTGTAAAATGGGGCAAAATTCACTTAACAAATGGGTCACTTAGCAACAGAAATGTTGGGCCCAGTTGCGGTTGTAAGTCAAGGACTACCTGTATTGGACAAAGGCTTTATTTAAGGTTGATTATTTTTCGTCTCTTGTTGAGAGAGGAACATTCTCTTATCAAGAATGTTAATGATGTAAATTTTCTGTATCCTATATAACCTCTATACTCGTCAGAGTAGATTTGGAAGTTTCTTAACAATTTTTATTTTGTGAGAATTATCCTCCAGCATGCTAGAGCATGCTTTGCAACCATGGATCAAAAGTTTGATTAAGTCATACGCTCAAGTCATTCTAGAAGCCTTTTCTCTATTTTGTAGAATATCCATCTTCTAATATAATGCACAAATTTCTTCACATCCACTCAAACCATTCTCATCGCTTTGAAGTCAGCTGTCCCAAGTAAACAAATGTAGACAAACATAATTGTTTAAATAGGGATAGATGAGAGATATATTCTGTGTCCTTTCACCTACTTTGGGTTCAAGCTATTTGCTTTCCATTTTGGTGCAAATTTCCTGAATCATTTCAGCTCTGTCAGTATGTGGCAATTGAGTATGTAATTACATTGTTGGGAAACTATGTTTTTTCATATCATCTTAAATTGGGGTGGGGGGTGGGGGGAGGGCATGCATTGAAGATATACTGTACAGTACAGCCCTTTCTGGATCGTACCATTTCAAACCATGTTGGCAACGTCTCATATTTAAAGATTCTCAGAGAAAGCAAATCTTAATGGCCTTTTTAACCAAATGTAAAACTCTTAAATGACATTTCTAATCAAAGAAATGTTTATGGGACTACCTTAAACAATGCAGAAGGAAAGTATTATCTGTAAATTTTATGTCGGTGTATTCTAGATTGTCTAAAAACTAAGTGATGGTAAAAAAAAAAGGATTAAGTGGCTAGAACAGAAGCAAATAATCAATATAAAACCTTGCTGGGCACCTGAATCCAATTAAGAGTAGTGTTTTGATATTATATAAATTGATACTAGGTAACAGCATAGTCTGCTTTCTTAGCTCTGTATTCTGCCCTCTGAAAAATATCCTTTCCCATACTATTTCAATATGCATATGAACTGAAGTGATTTGATAGGAATGGATTTTAATTCTTCAGCATTTTCCCTCTCAGAGGTCTAAATGCATTTGCATTAACCGAAATGGGCATATATAATGGAGAGCAATGCTGTTAAATATAGCATTTTATAATAATAATATTGAAGAACATTGTATTTCATTCCAAAGCCAGCTCATTAATCCAGCAGTATCTTTTACATAAATTGTGAACTTATTTTTACCACCACGGGACTCACATGCCTATGTATTTGAGATAACAAAAAATAGTTTAATTGATTTAAAACCTTTAAATTTAATTCTTATATTTATTGTAACTTTTTGTGTGAACTTTATGCTTGAGTTGGTATATTTCTTCTTAAACTGATTTATAGGCAATGATTAAGAGCTGCTTTACACAGTCTGGTTTTCTTTTGTGGATAAGAAATTTCCATATAAGGAAAACATATTAAATGAAAAATAGGTTTCTGTCATTATGAACGCAGGGCAGTGGATAGATACGTAATTAGGAATTTGGTTTTTTCCGTATGTTAGGGCACTATAAGGCTCTTGTTTGAGGGAGTTGGGTAGTTTAAAAATATGAAATATAAATTACACACACACACACACACACACACACACACACACATCCCAGAAATTCAAGCCAGCTTCACTTATAGTAGAGACATTGTATGCCCACAACAGACAATGGTTAAGTGCCTTGATTTTTAGATAACACAATCTAAACTAACTTAAATACATCATATGAGTCATCTATTTTATGGAAAGTTTTTATGACATGCTGTTTGTACTAAAAAGCAAAACGATAAACCTTTATTTGGAAATAAAACTTCAGGTACATCTATGCATTTTTAAAACTTTACATAATGACTTTTGTCCTTTTTACTAGCAGAGTTTCCCTAAATCTCTCCTATGGCAGACATGGTACCTTAAATCATCATCTTCCATTTCTCTCCAATGAACCACATAAATCATTTACCAATCCGCTCCTGCATGGTCCAAATCATTTTCAAGTTTATTACTATTTCCTCTTAAATTGACAACGATTTGCCCCTCCAGTTTGTGCCATTATCATGTTCTTTATCACCTTCCTACATATTTTTTTCCAGACCAGTGATACAAAAAAAAAATGAATAAAACCTGCCTTGATAGTAATCTTTATAACATTTTCCAAAAGAGCAACTTCCATCCCCAAAATGCACTGAAATGAATGTCAGTGAAATGGATTCTGTCATACATTTAAAAAAATCTGTTTCATTGCCAACAACACATTAGCCTTAGGTTTTACATGGCAATGTCGCAGAAATTAGAATGACATAATATTAGAGACACTCACAAAAGGAAATGTGGACATACATCCATTTATATTTTCTAGTTAGGGTCAGTCTCTTCTGATCATAGATGATAATGAGTTCTCTTCTGTGGAGGACAGGGGAATTCTATGGACAATATGAATTCTGTTGCGAATAAAGATCAAAGAATCAAAAAAACCTCTAACAAGTAGAAAGCTGCACAATAATATTGCAATATGAGGGGTTACCCACTTCTGTCTACCCAGGTGGGGTTATCCTGCTAAACTTGCAGGGGTATCGAACTGGTGACCCGCAAGTGGGATGCATCATGCCTAGGCCACGCCCACATCAGCTCAGTGAATGGGAAAAACATCGTGAAAGGTCATGTGATGGCAACATGACGCGGTGAGTTGGACACCCATGTGCTAAAGGATAACACCACTTGGGACTTTGAGAATAAAATTGAAAATTTTATATAATGCAAGGAATTACAATAGATTTGGGAAATGAATTAATCTGTTGCAGATTAGTAGGGATTTGCCAGGCAAAAAGTTAGCTTGGTGAATATCCAGTAATCTGCACCAAATTCATTCAATTATATAAAAATATAACTGCAGAGGTCAGTATTAGAACTTGGAGGTATAGGAAAGAGATACTAAAATAAATAGGAAAGAAAGTTAAATAGATCAAAGGGAGGAAATAAGGCAGGACTTTATCAGTTTGTGTAAAGTCTGCAAGGCCATTAACATTTGGGAAACCCACAAGGGGCAGGGGATGTTGTCTTGAAGAACTGAGAAGAAAGAAATTAATTCAGGGTGGGGAGATAAAAGTTGTACAGCTGTAGGTGCAAGGTACCTCATTATATTTTGACCGACATATTGGAGAGAAAGAAGAGAAGCAAGCATTAACCGGGAAGCAATGGGTGCTAAAGGAAACCATTGGCCTAGAAGAAGAGACAGATTCAACACTCAAGGAGAGACAGAAAATCTTGTGACTAAGAGAGAAAAGAGAGAAGGCATGAGGGTTTTGTATATAACAAACTGGATTTTTCATCACTGAGAGCACCCTGGACTTGTCATCTGGGAGTGAATTGTGTCTGAAAGAGATGAAGAAGAAGTGGAGCGGACTTGATTTGAATGGACCAGCAGGGAGGAGGTTTCAAGAAGAATCTAAAAGAGGTGTGTAAGATATGATTCTGAGCGACATGGCAAGGGCACATGAATTAACAAGATGGGGTGGAGGATAAGTGAGAGTTGAATTTGTTTGGTTCTATAGTGTGCTCTTGAATTGTTCTGCCTCTTTACAAAATCTTTCTAGCCTATTGGCACCGGTGGGATTCAACCAGTTCGCACCACTTCGGCTGAACCGGTTGTTAAATTGCTGGCTGGTCCCGTCCCTCCATGCCCCTCCCCTTCCAGAAGTCCCCACACGCCTTGTTTTGGCTCCCATGTAAGTGCAGGGAGGCCTACTAGGCCCAAAATGGGGCATAGAGGGGTATGTGTGTCCCCCTGCGGCCTGTTTTTGCTCCTAGAGGGATGCAGTAGCCAAGTGCTGCTTGTCACCCCCCCGGCCACGCCCACCATGGCCATGCCCACCCAGCCAGTCATTAGGGCAGAGAACCAGTTGTTAAATTATTTGAATCCCACTACTGCCTCTTGGGTAAGAGAGAAACTGCTATCCCTGAAGCAACCACCTTAATGAATGGGTTTATCATTCATTCCCATTGAGTTCAATAGTTACTATTTGGTTAAAAAAAAATCCTAAATCCCTGTTCAACAGGCAAAACTGCAGTGATGAAAAACTAGGCTGCGTTCAAGTTAACATTTTGTTTGTTTTGCCTTTAGAGTCTCATGGAACCCACTCAATTTTTTGCAGTAAACCATAGGGTTCTTCGAAACACAAATTGAAAACTCTGATTTAAATAGACACCGTGGTAGATCTGTGATTTGAATTATATCTACCTTCCTTCTTCTTTTTTGAGACCCCCCACTTTTATTATGTTTATAAATAACTGAAAGTGGCAAACATACCTAATACTCCTTCCTCCTCCTATTTTCCTCACAAAAGCAATCCTGTGAGGTGTGTTGGGCTGAGAGAGAGAGAGAGATTGGTCCAAAGCTGGCTTTCATGCCAAAGGCAGGACTAGAATTCACCGTCTCCTGGTTTCCAGCCTGGTACTTTCACCACTAGACCAAACTGGCTCTCTAATAAATTTTGTTGTTTTGAGAAAACAATTTTCCAGGTGCTGCAATACCTGTCAAAGATATTCCATCATACATGGATAAAGAAAACAAATTATTAACTTTATGATTAAGAATCTGAGATTATGCTCTGCTGATTTCATGGATAAAAGATAAATACATTTTGCAATGGATAAATCATATCTAAAAATCCCCCACAAGTGTAATAAATATAATTTTGTTTTTATTAAATTTATATGCCTCCCATATCACCAACAAGCTACTCTGGGACTCTCTAATCTGGCCCATGGGCTGGATGCGTCATGCGCTGGCCATGCCTACCACCCGTTTAGCAAAGGGGAAAAAAGTTGTGATCCATCATGTGATGTCATGATGTCACAAGCTTGACACCTGTATTCTAATGCGATGGTTATAATGCAATCAGTGATTAAATAACACCAATTAGACTTTGTGAACTACTTTTTCATATGATATTATTCAAATTTATGACCAACTGCTGATGCAGTAGAAAAGGAATGGTCAATGTTATTGGTTAATTTCAGTGTGAAATAGACAGAACATGCATATACGATGTGTTAGTTGTATTGACTGGAATGCCAAAGTCTAAAATGCTGTAGAGAACAACTTAATTGGATGGCATAACCTTTAAAAGAGAATGTAAGCAGGATAATGGTTTGTTAGTTCTCCTGATAGGAAAGAGAAGAGGATGGCCAGTGGCAAGGTGAATGGACTAGATTACAATGGCAATAGTTCATTGTTGGGAGATCTGAAGGACCAACTTGGGGATAGAGCATCTTGGAGATCTATCTATATCAGGGGTGTCAAACTCACATTGTCATGGTGGCATCACATGACATATTGGGACTATTTTCCCCTTTGCTAAACAGGGTGTGGGCATGGCCAGTGCATGACGCATCTGGCTCGTGGTCTGCAAGTTTGACAGCCCTGATCTATATGGTTGTTAGGATTTATCCACAACTTGATAGCATAGATTTATTAAATTATTCTTATTTTGTTTGGGGGGGGGAGTGTTTTGTTATCACACAAGGGGAAAAATGGGGAACAGTAAGAAAAGGAAAAAAGGGGAATTAAATGTAAAAGAAAATACTAGCCTGTAGTGAACAACAAACCCATAGCTCGATATTCATCATTCTATACTTTATTTTCCATTCAGTCCTATATGATTGCACAATTTGATTGCACAATTAGCTGAGAGAACAATAGAACAAAGGATGCATTCACAAATTCAGTTCAGTATAATTGTAAGGTTGGCTGAAACAAAACCCAAATGAAATAAAGTAGCTCTGAATGAGAGCTGGCATATTGACCATGAATTTGGCTGGGAGAAAGTTTTATGATAAACTTATCGAAACTCAAAGTGAGTGCTAAAATAAAGTTTCAGGTAGTTTAATTGTTAGTTTAGAAATATTATTACATAGTGGGCTGATGTTGAGAATGAACATTTCCATCTCTGCAGCTAAACATAACATGCAAGTTAGATTTATTGGAATAATTTGCAGCAAGTTTGCAAAGCAGGTCATTGTTACCCCTTATTACATATCTGAAAGAGATATGTAATTCTGAAAGAAGTCATTCTGAACGAGAGTAATTTGCTGTGCCTTTATAATGCATGGTAGATCTCTCTAGGTAGATATTCTTCCACTAGTGAACCTGTGAGGTGACACCAATAGGCTACATTTAAAAGTACATTTTAAATTTTGAGTTCTTTCCAGGCCAAATCATGTTTTTCATTAAATGCTGTTTGGGAGTCTAGCGTGGTGTAGTGTAGACTGGCTGTAAGAGCTTTATTTATTTATTTATTGCATATGATATATATTAAAGCAAGGATTCCTACTGATGATGCCAATTGTTTTCAAGCTCTTTGAGACAGAGACTTGGGTTGTTAGCAGCTTTAGGGAAAGCTGAAGGATTTTCAGAATTGCATGTTAGGAGGTTTTGGGGTGTGTTTTAGAGAGAGACAGCTGTGAGGGTAAAATACAAAATGAGGCTAGAATATTTCATGAAGACATGAAACACTGATGGTTGGGGAAAATCTGTGGTACTGTTTAGAAAAGGAAGTGGAATGTAGAACTGGAACACTGGAAGAAGCGTATGACATTCTAAACTTTTGCTGCTGACCCCACGGACTTTTTACAACTGGTATCAGTCAAATATTAATGTTTGCTCAGCCCCCAATCTGTCCACCCTACTGTTATAAATAATTTTGCAGCTTTGCATGCCGAAAAGTTCTTTTTCAGTTTCTCAAGTGTGTTGATGCAACAAAAATGATAATGCATTCATTAGAGTCTATCTGAAGTTGGTAGATGTCCATCCATGTAGGACATTTATTATGTATGAAGTGGTACTAATTGAATTGAAATATGCCCTTATGTAAAGTGAAATTGCATTTATTCTGTAAATCAAGAATACTCATGTCTTTATAACGTTCTCATTTGTAACTACAGGAAGAAAAAAAGGTGGAAGTGGATTTGAATAATTCCCATTAAAGTTTCTTGCCTGGCTGTTCCTGTCAATATTGAAGCAGTTGTTTTTATGCCAGCTGAAAGATTCTGAATTCAGGATGCTGTAAATCCTAAACAATGCATTTGTTAAAAGAAGGGTATTTACATTTGTTTTAAAAAAATGTAAGATTTTCCCTGGCCTCATTCTATTTTTCTCCTTTTTCTTTGGTTGGAAAAAAATATTTTCTAACTCACTTCTTGAAAGAAAACAAAACCACAAAAAGATATTTCCTCTAATTTAAGCATTTTCTTCTGCTACGTAAACATCTTTTATAGCAATTCATGATCTGAAATGCATTTCAGCCATGCTACTGCTTAGGAAATAACATTTGCTTATAATGATAGTAAAAGGGATACAGTAAGCTTTGATATTTCATATAATGCTGAGCTAAGGAAACAGATTATAATTATTTTAGGAAAACAGGCTGTATGTATTATGAGAATAAGTTAAAAGAGGAAGCTAAAGGCTAAACATATTGAGTCAGGAGAACAACAAGTAACAAGAACCAAAACAATACAGATTTTTTTTTTTAAAAAAAATGTTTTATTTATATATCAAATTTAGAGATTGCCCATCTCATTCACAGAGTGACTTTGAGTAGTGCGTAATTATGTTAGTTATAAGAGATCTCGAAGAAATCTGGCAGTTGTTAGGTTCCTAGCCATATGTTCATTTTCAGAATGTATCTGACTCTTAGAATGGGGAAGTTGGTCGGTCCTAAGAGCATTACCACTTATAAAGAGTGAAAACTAAGAGATTGAGAACTCAGCCTTCCATCCTTTATAAGGTAGGTAAAATGAGGGCCCAGATTGTTGGGGGCAATAAGTTGACTTTGTATATAAATATACAAATAGAATGAAGACTATTGCTAGCATAGTGTAAGCCGCCCTGAGTCTTCGGAGAAGGGCGGGATATAAGTGTAAATAAAATAAAATAAAATAAATAAATAAATTGAGCAGAGGTAGCATAATTGTGTCATGCCTAAAAAGATCATTCTAAAAGGTAGCAAACAAAAGTTTAGGGATAGGCAAAATATTTCAAATTCATTTTGGGCTGGTTAGACTACTTTGAGATCAAAACACTATTGAGTTTGAAACTTTTCCAAAATGGATGAAACAATTATTTTCATCTGGAAATGATTGGAATTCAAAATGTTCACCCATTCCTAAATATTATACAAAAGAAACAGTAGAACACTGCATCCAGTTTTGTTCACTGCATTACAAAAAAGATGTTGAGACACTGGAAAAAGTGCGAAGAAGAACAACTAAGATGGTTAAGGGTCTGGAGAAAAACACATATGAAGATCAGTTACAGGAATAGGGTATAGAGAACAGAAGGACTGGGGGGATATGTTCCAGTATTTGAGGGACTGCCACAAAGAAGAGGGGGTCAACTTATTTTCCAAAGTATCAGAAGGCAAGACAAGAAACAATGGATGGAAACTAATCAAGGAGAGAAACAACCTGGAACTAAGGAAAAACTTCCTAACAGTAAGGACAATTAACCAATTGTCAATTAACAGTTTACCTTCAGAAGTTGTAGGTTGAACGTTTTTAAGAAAAGACTGAACAGCCACCAGTCTGAAATGATATAGGATCTCCTACTTGAGCAGAGAGTTGGACTAGAAGACCTCCAAGGTCCCTTCCAGCTCTATTCTGATTGATTCTTAATAACTATATTCTTCACTCCTTTGAATTCATCACCTATCACATGGCATTAGAAATTGTGTTTATATAAAGTACCACGCAGAGCAATAATAGAAAACAGGGAACTCTACTTAGAACAAAGAGCATAGAGCAGGGGTGTCAAACTCAGGTTGTCACAGTGGCATTATGTGACGTATTGGGACTTTTCCCCCCTTGGGTAAAATGGCGTGGGCCTGGCCAGCGTGTAATGCTTCCAGTACCTGGCCTGGGAATTTGACAGCCCTGGCATAGAGTATATACCATAGATTGAAACTTGTAAACACTGCTATCTACTGGCTGAATTCTACTGTACTTGTTGCATAAAAATGCATTCCAACAATGAATTCCAACAGACAGGTGGGCATAAAAGATTTGTTGTTCTTCATGAGGTCACAACTCTTCACAACCCCATAGACCATAGCACAGGACCCCTGTCCTCCTCTGTATCCTGGAGTTTGCCCAAATTCATCTTCATTGTGTTGATGACACTATCTAACCATCACATCTGCTGCTCTCTCCTTCTCTTTTGCCTTCAATCTCTCCCAACATCAGGGTCTTTTCCAATGGATGCTGTCTTGTCATTTGGTGGCCAAAGTATTTGAGCTTCACCTTCAGAATCTGCCCTTCCAAAGAGCAGTCAGGGTTAATTCCTTTAGGTTTGACTGATTTGATCTCCTTGCAATGCAAGGTACTCTCAAGAGTCTTCTCCAGCATCACAATTCAAAAGCATCAGTTCTTTAGCTCTTAGCCTTTTCCTTATGGTCCAATTCTCACATTACTACTTGGAAAACCATAGCTTTGACTAGATGGACCTTTGTCGGCAAGGTGATGTCGCTGCTTTTAAATATGCTGTTTAGGTTTTCTACAGCTTTCATTTTAAGGAGCAAGCATCTTTTAATTCCATGGCTCCAAGTTGCATAAAAGATTGCAGAGCAATATTAAAACATTTTGTTTATCTTTTTGCATGCATACTATAAGGTTATCGGTTAAATTACTTGGAAAGTATGCAAACATACATTGTTTGTCTGTTTATTTGTCTGAAAATCTTTTAGCCATCATGCTAAAAAGAAGACTGTTCAATCTTTTTATCTCCTAGCTTCTTAGCCTGGCCAGTACAGGGAAAACATAAACTATGGAGAATACAAAGAGAAAAATAGTATTTCACTATACGCTACAGATGGGTATCAGCCTCATGGGATCAGAACATTGTGGCTGGGAGGTATTACATGGAAACCCTCAAATACACATAAAGACTTTTTGACAGAGGCATCCAAATATTTGTGGGAGTAATGTTTTTTCCTCATTTTTCTCCTAGTCAATAATCTGCTTTAATATATCAAAGCTGACATATTTGCTTTAATATATCAAAGATGACACATTTATCAGGTTTAAAATTCTGATTTTTTGAAATTAAATATATCAAAAGCAGTATTCAGGAAGGTAATTATTTCAAGCACATGATGTAACTCATTAGTTACAAAAACTCTCCTGAAAATTGAGTGTTTCCATTTCTAAACTGAAAGGATCAATTACACCGCAGTGCAAAATGGATTCATATAAAATGTATTTCTGTTTCAGGAGTGCTATTATAGAAAACAATATGGCCTTAAGGCAGTATTATAAATTATCTAATGATAGTGCATAGTTCATATTTGCTAGTTTCTTTGTATAATACAATAATACTGTAATATAACAACACATACAATTCTAGGTGCATTTTCAAAGCATACTCTGTTATTACATTTTAATCCAAAATTCTTCTAATGTTGTCTGTAAGATAAATAAACCATTTTCAGGTCTTTCTTTATCTTCAGACCTGAACAGGAATGTCAAAGGGAGGGGAGGAATACTTACCTTGGAGATTGGCAGTGTTTATGAAGTACTACTACAATATTTGTAAAATGTGGGTTGGATCCAGACTTGGTTGATCGGATTGTAATAAGTCTTTCAAAAAGTCTTTAAATCTATTTCCATTCAATCTGCATATCTGCTGACTTACTAAGTGTGATTCCAAATTAGTTGTTCCATGGCAGAGAAAAGCACATGTGATCCATTGTTTTCACCAACAACTGAATCCCATAATCCAAAGTTCGCTCAGGTGAATCTTTGTATCAGGATGCTCTCAAAGTGAAGACATCAAATGGACAGAACACTAGCAATTTCCACATTCCTTTTATTCTGTCACCACAACACACACAAACATGTTGGGGGTCTAGAAAGAATGCAGAGAAGAGCAACAAATATGATCAGGAGTCTGGAGCAGGGGTGGGTTCCAATTTTTTTTACTACCGGTTCTGTGGGCGTGGTTTATTTGGTGGGTGTGGCTTGGTGATCATGTGACTGAGTGGGTGTGGCCAACTTGAAGTCACTCCGGGCAAGGTGGGGCAGCACCTTGCTGTGAGTGACATCAAGTTGGCCACGCCCACTCAGTCACATGACCAATGCTGCAGAGACAGGGCGATTTCTCTTGGGGGACAGCCAGAGCTTTGCCGCCTCCTCTTTTCCTCAGAGGAGCTCCCTCCTAGTTGTTGCGAAGGGACACACACACACACAAAACACAACACTACAGACTCACACACAATGTAAAAGCAGCTGCACTTCACCCAAAATGGCCCCTGCAACAAGCAGAAACCTCACATAGCCACAAAAAACTCAAAAACCAACTTTCACACTTTACGCACACACAACACAACACAACTGACTCTCACACACAAAATGCCACATACAGTTTTGTGAGATTTTGTGTGTTTGTGTAGTTAGAGTGAAACACTACAGAAACACACCAAATCTCAGAAAGCTGCACAACTATTTTATTATTTTATTTAATTTATATTTTTTAGATAAGGGGTCTCCAACCTTAGTAACTTTAAGGTTTGTGGACTTCAATTCCCAGAGTTCCTGAGCCAGCAAGGTGAGTTGCTCACTGAGCAAGGATTGCAGGTAGGCAGATTCAGTTGCTAGCTGATGCAACTGATGTAAAGCATGGCTTTGCCAGCCTGAAAGAAGCAGTAATGAGGTAAGTGAGGAGGGAGGATTGGGTGGGCCAGAGGAAAAAAAGATTTTAAAAGGCTCCTCTGACGATCCCAGCTGAAGTTGCTTAATCGCAGCCCAGAACCTCTTAACTCAGCTGGGATCGCCAGAGGAGCCTTTTAAAACCTTTTGTTTTAACAACCTCTTCGGCCGAAAAACCCAAAATCTCTGATGATCGGGGAACCAGTTCAGGGGCGTGGCCAGCCAGCCATTACTACCGGTTCTCCGAACGCCAGCAGATTTTTACTACCAGCTCTATAGAACCGGAGCGAACCAGGAGCAACCCACCACTGGTCTGGAGGCTAAACCATGCAAGGAATAGGTGCAGGAAGCAGATAGGTCTAATCAAAGAGAAGATTAAGAGTGACATGATCACAGTCTTCCAATACTTGAAGGGCTGCCACAAAGAAGGGGGGGGGTGTGAACTTATTCTCCAAAGCACTTGAGAGCAGGACAAGAACTAACAGATGGAAACTTATCAAGGAGAAATCCAACCTAGAATTAAGAAAAAATTCTGACTGTGAGAACTATAAATCATTGGAATGGCTTGCTTGCAGAAGTTGTGGGTGCTCTATCACTGGAGATTTTCAAGAAGAGATTGGAAACCCATTTATCTGGAATGCTATAGGGTCTCCTGCTTGAGCAAGGGGTTGGATTAGAAGGCCTACCAGGTCTCTTCCAACTCTGTTATTCTATGATTCCATTTTGACTTGGCAAAAAGTCCTGGTAATTGTATAATGTTGTTATTGTCCCTTGATTCTCAATACAAGATTACATTGAAACATCTTCAATGTATCTAATTTCTTTCCTTTACAACTCAATTAAAGATATGGTATGGAAGTATTGCATACAATAACATCAATATTCTTGTTAAAGTTCAGCAGTTTCCCCATCCAAAGGCTGTTTTTATTATCTGTTTTCATCTTTATTTCTATTCTTCGCAGGAATCCATCTCTTGATATGTGCTGGGTGAAGCTAAAGGGAAAAGTGAGGGCTTCACAAAGAGTACAATGTACAAAGTACAAATGGGGAACTCATCAAATTTGCAGATGACACCAAGCTGGCAGGAATAGCCAACACTCCAGAAGATAGGCTCAAGTTACAGAAAGATCTTGACAGACTTGAACATTGGGCGCTATCTAACAAAATGAAATTCAACAGTGAAAAAAGTAAGGTTCTACATTTAGGCCAAAAAAACAAAATGCACCAGTACCGTATATGTGGTACCTTGCTCAATAGTAGTACCTGTGAGAGGGATCTTGGAGTCCTAGTGGATAACCATCTAGATATGAGCCAGCAGTGTGCAGCAGCTGTTAAAAAAGCCAACACAGTTCTGGGCTGCATAAACAGAGGGATAGAATCAAGATCACGTGAAGTGCTAGTACCACTTTATAATGCCTTGGTAAGGCCACACTTGGAATATTGCATCCAGTTTTGGTCGCCACGATGTAAAAGATGTTGAGACTCTAGAAAGAGTGCAGAGAAGAGCAACAAAGATGATTAGGGACTGGAGGATAAAACATATGAAGAACGGTTGCAGGAACTGGGTATGTCTAGTTTAACAAAAAGAAGGACTAGGGGAGACATGATAGCAGTGTTCCAATATCTCAGGGGCTGCCACAGAGAAGTGGGAGTTGGGCTGTTCTCCAGAGCACCTGAGGGTAGAACAAGAAGCAATGGGTGGAAACTGATCAAGGAAAGAAGCAACTTAGAACTAAGGAGAAATTTCCTGACAGTTAGAACAATTAATAAGTGGAACGACTTGCCTTCAGAAGTTGTGAATGCTCCAACACTGGAAATTTTTAAGAAAATGTTGGATAACCATCTGACTGAGATGGTGTAGGGTTTCCTGCCTGGGCAGGGGGTTGGACTAGAAGGTCTCCAAGGTCCCTTCCAACTCTGATGTTATGTTATGTTAGTATATAGCCTGCATTGCCTTATGCAGCTTAATGCTAGCCATTGTGTGGCTTGTTCTGCTTCAGTATTGGCATAAACAATATACATACTGCACTGTCGACCTCAGGGAGAATCAGACTGCTGGAGGCTTGATAAAGATTTTATTTTCTCCAAAAACAGAACATATACAAGCCCTGGAGTAGTCCCCACAGATCTGAAGAGTATGGAATAAGCAACAGATGCTTGTGTAAAACTGAAATCTAATTAAGCCAAGAACAATCTAATATGCCAGAAAACACAAGATTCTGAATTGCCATAATCATGTGCTTTGGGTTTTAAAGTATGGAACACATGGTGTGTTTAGTGTTATTTTTAACTTAAGATGAAAATGCTGACCCTTTTTGACTTGTAGAACATAGACAAATGCCTTGCTTTATAAAACAGCTTCATTGCATTAACTTATTCTATCAAGTTTCATTTGAAGAGCAGATATATGTTGCAAGAATAGAGGCTGGTCTGCTTTGTTCAACAAATGTAAAAAAAATGCACTAAAAGAGAGCATGATTGTTCTGTTCCCCACCCCCCTCAGTCTGGGAGGCACGAGCGATGACTTAATTAGCCGGCAGTTCAGTCCACGGCAGCTATCAGCTCTGGCAGCAAACTAGCGAGCGTCTGCCAAGTTTCTCTGTTATCTTTTCTTGATGCCAGCGAGTCAACCAGGAAACCAGGAACAAACAGTACTTCAGCTCAAGTTCTCTCTAAGCAGTTGATTTGTTCACCACAGAGTAGTATAGCAGCCCCTGCTGCTTTTATACCCTGTGGGGTATGGCTCTGTGACTCAGCACTTCCTAGGCCTGCCCCACACCTGCTTCTGTTGTTCCCGCCTCTCCTGTCTACGAAACCTAGGGTCCAAAACTGATTGTCCTCAGCTGGGTGTGGGAGCATTGCCTGGATGGGGGGAGATACAGGAGACAGAGGCCTCATTATTTTTTTCACCTGGCCTGCCTCTGGCTCCTGGGGCAGAAGGGAGCCCTGACAGCCCTTCCCCCTCACTCTCTGAGTCACTCTCTGGCAGGGGGCCAGGCCCGGGGGGTGGGGCTGGAGCCACAACAATGATAAACAAAATTCTGAAATATTTTTGTAGAAAAGTTTACATTGATTTCTTTTAATGTGCAATTTCTTTCAGTTCTATTACTATCATCTACATTCTACCGCAACAACTGCATTTTTAAAATTCTGAAGTAGAGATTAATATGGCATTTCCATACCTCATTCCATTATACCTATATCTAGTTTTTTCAATTTGTATATAACCTACAAGCAAGTGAATTTGCTTCCTCTAGTTGAAAATAATCTGCTCACAACCTGAAGTGATGCTTTAGATCAGGGCTTTATGAATTTGGATTAGAAAACAAACATTACTTTTTTCACTAATTTCTTATTGAAATTTAATTTTCATTCAGTAATATAAAGCATGTAAGCAATGAAGTAATTTGTGGCTTCTTGGCTCCAAAAATGTTAGGTTTAATAATTCTCACTATCTAAAATTGTTATACCCTAACAAGAGCATTATTTTGTTATTGATTGAATAGATTAATAAAGAAGCACATATATTACTACAATGTCATATTTGATAGCAACTCAACTCTTTGATAGCAACTCAACTCTTTGATAGCACCCAATCTCACATTTCCAGGCATTGATTATTTCTAACCATCTGATCTGACATAATGGTTAAACAAGAGGAGTAACAGTGAAACATTGATAAACCCATTAGTGTAACTGCTAAGGGGACAACTACTCCTCTAGCATCCTTTTTGGAGAGCTGTTCCCAAAGATGCCACTGCAAAATTTCAACCAGGATGCTAGCAAGACGTCCCAACAGGAATACTGTGATTATTAATTTAAAGAACGATTAGGAGATTTATAGGAATCCATTCTCCTGTCTACGAAACCTAGGGTCCAAAACTGATTGTCCTCAGCTGGGTGTGGGAGCATTGCCTGGATGGGGGGAGATACAGGAGACAGAGGCCTCATTATTTCTTTCACCTGGCCTGCCTCTGGCTCCTGGGGCAGAAGGGAGCCCTGACAGCCCTTCCCCCTCACTCTCTGAGTCACTCTCTGAGTCACTCTCTGGCAGGGGCCAGGCCGGGGGTGGGGCTGGAGCCACAACAATGATAAACAAAATTCTGAAGTAGAGATTAATATGGCATTTCCATACCTCATTCCATTATACCTATATCTAGTTTTTTCAATTTGTATATAACCTACAAGCAAGTGAATTTGCTTCCTCTAGTTGAAAATAATCTGCTCACAACCTGAAGTGATGCTTTAGATCAGGGCTTTATGAATTTGGATTAGAAAACAAACATTACTTTTTTCACTAATTTCTTATTGAAATTTAATTTTCATTCAGTAATATAAAGCATGTAAGCAATGAAGTAATTTGTGGCTTCTTGGCTCCAAAAATGTTAGGTTTAATAATTCTCACTATCTAAAATTGTTATACCCTAACAAGAGCATTATTTTGTTATTGATTGAATAGATTAATAAAGAAGCACATATATTACTACAATGTCATATTTGATAGCAACTCAACTCTTTGATAGCACCCAATCTCACATTTCCAGGCATTGATTATTTCTAACCATCTGATCTGACATAATGGTTAAACAAGAGGAGTAACAGTGAAACATTGATAAACCCATCAGTGTAACTGCTAAGGGGACAACTACTCCTCTAGCATCCTTTTTGGAGAGCTGTTCCCAAAGATGCCACTGCAAAATTTCATCCAGGATGCTAGCAAGACGTCCCAACAGGAATACTGTGATTATTAATTTAAAGAACGATTAGGAGATTTATAGGAATCCATTCTCCTGTCTAAATTCTGGTTTAATCATCCAACAAAAGATCCAGTTTAGTAATCAATGCTGGGTTTAAACTCAGATTGGAAGCAGTAACCATGTATTCATGGTTATTTGTTCAGGATAGGGGATAACAGAGATTATCGTTTGGAGAGTGGCACATAATTTGATATCTTCACATTTCCAGAATTTCTCGGAGGAGAAATCTAATATGGAATTACATGGCATCAAAGGAATTGCACAGTACTAACAGAGGATCATCAACCAGAAAGTACAAATGACCAGGCTCATATTATCTTACTCTGGATACATTATGCAAAGACCTGTTAGCTCTCTGGAGAAAATTCTAATGCTGGGAAATGGGGAGGCAAAGAGAAGAAGAGGAAGAGCAGCAAGCTATGTGGACTCGGTTACAGTAGCAGTGAGTGTACTGTTGGAAGACCTAAAACAGGGCTGTCAAACTTGGGGCCCGCCAGCTGGATGTGTCATGTGCTGGCCACACCCATGCCCAATTTAGCAAAGAAGAAAAAAGTTCCCATATGTAGAGTGATGCCGCTGTGATGCCGCAAGTTAGACACCCTGACCTACAAGATCAGATTAGGAAGAGAGCATCATAGAGACAATCTATGTGTGAAGTTTCTGAAAGATGCCCTAATTAGTTCATGAGCCACAAGCCAAACTTCTGGCAATGCTCTGATGCAGTCAGAACTGACCTCACATAAATTTACGGTCCCCCATGACCCTGTCTCCCCCCTCCTCCCTGGGCATGTCACAAATCATATTCTCCAATTGATCACGTTGGTAGGCTGTGAAATCCACAGCCCTCCAGTTGACTCCCGTAACCTAGGACACAATCTATAGAAAGGCATTTGTGGAATGTAGTTTCAGTTAGGGCAATCAAGCAGCTCCGTCAGTTCTCTCCCCCCCCACCCCCCCTCCGCTTATGACAACTTGAAAGCTTTGCAAGTTGACATTATGCATGTGTTGCTAAGACTTGATAACAATTTGATTGTACATAATCAATCAACGGGCAAACAAAGGCTTGGAATCTCTAAGCATTTGTATGCTTTATTTATATCCTTTGATAGCAACTCAACTCTTTGATAGCAACTCAACTCTTTGATAGCAACTCAACTCTTTGATAGTTATTTTAATTGTATATAAATGTTTTATGTGCCTGTGAACCGCCCTGAGTCCTTCGGGAGATAGGGTGGTATACAAATTTGAATAAATAAATAAATAAATAAATAAATTACTACAATGTCATATTTGATAGCTGTATTTAAACATAATTGGTCTTACTTGTAATATAATATATAACTATGTATTCCATTTTATACATGTAAATCTACTTTGTAAGAAGAAATCCATAGGCTTAATCAGATCTTCAACGGGTCCATAGGGAAAAATGGTTAAGAATCCCTGTTATAGAATCCCTGTTGTGCACATAGATTTTGTATAACCTTGTACAGAAAACTGGAATGAGTTTGGTAGCATTCTAATTAATATATGGAATGACAGAATATATGCAACATTCCTGGCTTCAGATTGGAAGCAGTAACCATATATTCATGGTTATTTGTTCAGGATAGGGGATAACAGAGATTATCGTTTGGAGAGGGGCACATA
Source organism: Ahaetulla prasina (assembly GCF_028640845.1). Lineage (NCBI taxonomy): Eukaryota > Metazoa > Chordata > Lepidosauria > Squamata > Colubridae > Ahaetulla > Ahaetulla prasina. The sequence goes on from NC_080540.1 coordinate 93,188,009, forward strand.
ATTTGATATCTTCACATTTCCAGAATTTCTCGGAGGAGAAATCTAATATGGAATTACATGGCATCAAAGGAATTGCACAGTACTAACAGAGGATCATCAACCAGAAAGTACAAATGACCAGGCTCATATTATCCTACTCTGGATACATTATGCAAAGACCTGTTAGCTCTCTGGAGAAAATTCTAATGCTGGGAAATGGGGAGGCAAAGAGAAGAAGAGGAAGAGCAGCAAGCTATGTGGACTCGGTTACAGTAGCAGTGAGTGTACTGTTGGAAGACCTAAAACAGGGCTGTCAAACTTGGGGCCCGCCAGCTGGATGTGTCATGTGCTGGCCACACCCATGCCCAATTTAGCAAAGAAGAAAAAAGTTCCCATATGTAGAGTGATGCCGCTGTGATGCCGCAAGTTAGACACCTGACCTACAAGTCCAGATTAGGAAGAGAGCATCATAGAGACAATCTATGTGTGAAGTTTCTGAAAGATGCCCTAATTAGTTCATGAGCCACAAGCCAAACTTCTGGCAATGCTCTGATGCAGTCAGAACTGACCTCACATAAATTTACGGTCCCCCATGACCCTGTCTCCCCCCTCCTCCCTGGGCATGTCACAAATCATATTCTCCAATTGATCACGTTGGTGGGCTGTGAAACCCACAGCCCTCCAGTTGACTCCCGTAACCTAGGACACAATCTATAGAAAGGCATTTGTGGAATGTAGTTTCAGTTAGGGCAATCAAGCAGCTCCGTCAGTTCTCTCCCCCCCCCCTCCGCTTATGACAACTTGAAAGCTTTGCAAGTTGACATTATGCATGTGTTGCTAAGACTTGATAACAATTTGATTGTACATAATCAATCAACGGGCAAACAAAGGCTTGGAATCTCTAAGCATTTGTATGCTTTATTTATATCCTTTGATAGCAACTCAACTCTTTGATAGCACCCAATCTCACATTTCCAGGCATTGATTATTTCTAACCATCTGATCTGACATAATGGTTAAACAAGAGGAGTAACAGTGAAACATTGATAAACCCATTAGTGTAACTGCTAAGGGGACAACTACTCCTCTAGCATCCTTTTTGGAGAGCTGTTCCCAAAGATGCCACTGCAAAATTTCAACCAGGATGCTAGCAAGACGTCCCAACAGGAATACTGTGATTATTAATTTAAAGAACGATTAGGAGATTTATAGGAATCCATTCTCCTGTCTAAATTCTGGTTTAATCATCCAACAAAAGATCCAGTTTAGTAATCAATGCTGGGTTTAAACTCAGATTGGAAATAATGCAAAATATGAGTATTGAATGGAAAAGAATTCAGATAAATAAGAGCTTCTGTTTGTATTTTTATCTTAGCAGATGGAACCATCTCTCTGATTTATTTAAGCTAATAGTTCATAGTTAAGGTGTTGTGGCCGATTATTGCTTGCATGAGAGACTGTAAGAAAATACCAAAGCTATATGCTAATCTGGGAAGCCAAAAAAGCAAAAGAAGCAGAACCAAACAAACCCCAAAACCATCTTGGAAGAAAGCAATAGCAAACGAATTTCTTCACTGATGCCAAGACAACTTCATGTCCATGTCCATAAGCCACCAGAAATCAATATTGACTCACAGAGTTGGGGTTTGGTTACTGAATATTTAACAAGGATGGTTGGCAAGTTTGAAAAAGCAGAAGTACAGATGGTTTCAGTCTAAACCAGATTAGCTATCTATTCTTTTTCATTGCCTTAGTTTCTTGGGTTTATTATCTCTTTTCTTTTCCACTGCTTTTTTTTAAGCACCAGTTCACATTGACCTTACTCTAGTGGATCTGCTGGCAGGACCCAGAGAGCTTTAAATTCCCCAAATAAAGTTATTGAGATAGTGTTCTTATCAGGAAGGACTATGCTGAGAACTGTAGTTCATTACTCAAGTAGACTTCACTGAATTGGGTTCCAGATGCAGATTCCTATCTAACAAATTATTTCCTTCTCTGCTACCATCAAATTATTCGAATTGTATTTCCTTCAATGGAATTGTGAGGTGAGCTATATTGAAGCTAGCTACTTTTTTCACAGATGCCATTAAAAGATGAATGAAAAAAAACTTTGTTTCTTGAGGCAAGTAGTTCTTACACTCATGGCTCAGAACCAGTGATGCAATCCAATTTTTATTTACTACTGGTTCTGTGGGTGTGGTTTGGTGGGCATGGTGTGGCCTGGTGGGCGTGGTAAAGAAGGATACTGCAAAATCTCCATTCTCACCCCACTCCTGGGGGAAGCGTATTGCAAAATCCCCATTTCCTCCCATTCCTGGGGAAAGGATATTGCAAAATCTCCATTCTCACCCACTCTAGGGCCAGCCAGAGGTGGTATTTGCCGGTTCTCTGAACTGCCCAAAATTTCCGCTACTGGTTCTCCAGAACCTGTCAGAACCTGCTAGATTTCACCCCTGCTCAGAACTGAGAACTAATTCGATCATCTAACTGGCTTGAGCTCTTTAATGAAACTACAGAATAATTACAGAATAGGGTAAAGCCATCAAATAAACTAATTAGTGAATCTATGAGCCAAGCAGTTCAAATTGATTGAGCTGACGAAGCAAATTCCTGTTTGCAAAGCAAGCCAGTAAGTCACAATTACTCATTCTGTTTTTCCTCAGCTGTGCAAAGCATATGTTGAATTGAAGTTGGTGAAATTCATTATTCCTATTAGCAAAATGAGAAAGAAAGCCAATATCATTGAAGAGAACTGGCTTACCTGGACAATTGTCTTTAAAATCATTCCCAGTAAAAGCTTCCTGACTTCTGGGACTTAAATGGCCAAAGGATTAATATCAACTCAATTCAATTAAACTTAAAAGATCAATATATAGTATATATAGAATGACCCCAAATTTCACTTCCTAAGTAAGAACTATTTTGGATATTATTCATTTTCTATATGGATGTTTTTAAATATATTTTTGAATTGAACTCTCTCTCCCACATGAATGCCAAAGTGATTTACAACTAGTAAAGGAAGTGCAAGACCTATTTCACAGACAAAAGCCAGGAAAAGCACCAGGGCCAGACAAGATAACTCCTTCTTGCTTAAAAGTCTGTGCTGACCAATTGGACCCCATCTTCACCCGAATCTTCAATAAATCACTAGAGAGGTGCAATGTTCCTTCTTGCTTCAAACGCTCTACCATCATCCCAGTGAGGAAGAAGCCCTCCATCAAGGAACTGAATGACTACAGACCAGTTGCTCTAACATCTGTAGTTATGAAAACTTTTGAAAGGCTAGTGATGTCCCACCTGAAAACTATCACAGATCTGCTGTTAGACCCCTGAAATTTGCATAGCAAGCAAATAGATCGACAGATGATGCAGTTAATATGTCTCTGCACTACATCCTACAACATGTCTCTGGTCAGTGGTTGAGAGATCTGGACTTGAAGGAAATAGTCATTGAACCTTTGTCATGGTCAGATCACTCTCTCCTTCGCCTGGACTTTCGGACCGCCATTCAACACCGCAGGGAGACGGAGCTGATATGTTGGTTCCGTCCCAGGCGCCTGATGGACCCGGAGAGGTTCCGGACGGAGCTTGGGCCACTTCCTGAGGGGCTGGCTCACGGCTCGGTTGAGGAACTTGTTGCGGCCTGGGAACGGGCCACGGCGGGGGCCTTAGACCGTGTCGTGCCTTTGCGGCCTCTGACCCGGCACAGGTCCCAACCGGCTCCTTGGTTCTCCGAGGAGCTGAGAGGGATGAAGCGCCGGAGAAGACGCCTAGAGAGTTCCTGGAGGTCTAGCCGTTCGGAAGCTGATCGGACACTAGTGAAGTCCTATAATAGGGCTTACCTAGTGGCACTGAGGGAAGCGAGGCGTAGCTACGCCTCCTCCCTCATTGCATCGGCAGATAACCGCCCAGCCGCCCTGTTTCGGGTGACTCGTTCCCTCCTTCACCAGGGGGAGCGGGATGACCCGTTGCAGGGACGTGCTGAGGAGTTTAACGGTTATCTATACGATAAAATCGTTCAGCTTCGGGATGGTCTGGACCAAACTTGCGGTGACTCAGGTGAGACGGCTGAGGGTGGTCTTGGTGACATTTTATGGGATGAGTTTGACCCTGTGGCTCCCAAGGACATGGACAGGTTATTGGGTAGGTTGAATGCCACCACGTGTTTACTGGATCCGTGCCCCTCCTGGCTGGTGCTGGCCACTCAGGAGGTGACACGAGGCTGGCTCCAGGCAATTACAAGTGCTTCCTTGGTGGAGGGAGTCTTTCCGGCTGCCTTGAAAGAGGCGGTGGTGAGACCCCTCCTCAAGAAGCCTTCCCTGGACCCGGCTGTTTTAGGTAATTATCGTCCGGTCTCCAACCTTCGCTTCGCGGCGAAGGTTGTAGAGAGTATGGTGGCATATCAGTTTCCCTTACACCTGGATGAAACTGTCTATCTAGACCCATTCCAGTCCGGTTTCCGGCCCGGTTACAGCACTGAGACGGCTTTGGTCGCGTTGGTGGATGATCTCTGGAGGGCTAGGGATAGGGGCTGTTCCTCTGCCCTGGTCCTATTAGACCTCTCAGCGGCTTTTGATACCATCGACCATGGTATCCTGCTGCGCGGGTTATAGAGGGAGCCCCTCGTGGCTCCCGTATGACACCTATCCTGCGCAGACTGCACTGGCTACCTGTGGCCTTCCGGGTGCGCTTCAAGGTTTTGGTAACCACCTTTAAAGCGCTCCATGGCATAGGGCCGGGTTACTTACGGGACCGCCTACTGCTACCGAATACCTCTCACTGACCCGTGCGCTCTCACAGAGAGGGACTCCTCAGGGTGCCGTCAGCTAGGCAATGTCGTCTGGCGACGCCCAGGGGAAGGGCCTTCTCTGTGGGGGCTCCCACCCTCTGGAACGAACTCCCCCCAGGACTCCGTCAACTTCCGGACCTCCGAACCTTCCGTCGCGAGCTTAAGACACATTTATTCATCGGTGCAGGACTGGACTAGATTTTAAATTTATAGGGGTTTTAATTGGTTTTAATATTTATATTATTTTTAAGAATCTGGCTTTAGAATAAGTTTTTTAATGGTTATTTTAATTTGTACATAAATGTTTTTTATTTGCCTGTGAACCGCCCTGAGTCCTTCGGGAGATAGGGCGGTATACAAATACGAATAATAAATAAATAAATAAAACATCTTGAATCTCCAAAGACCTATGCAAGGGTCCTCTTTGTAGATTTTAGTTCAGCATTCAATACCATCATTCCAGACATTCTTCTAACTAAACTAAACCAGCTAGCAGTACCTGATCACACTTGTAAGTGGATCATAAGCATCCTAACATACAGCTCTACAGAGGAATTACTGAGTCTGTCATCTGCACCTCTATAACTGTCTGGTTTGGTTCTGCAAACCAACAAGACAGACACAGACTTCAGAGGATAATTAGAATCGCAGAAAAAACAATTACTACCAACCTGCCTTCCATTGAGGACCTGTATACTGCACGAGTCAAGAAGAGGGCTGTGAAAATATTTACAGACCCCTCACATGCTGGTCATAAACTGTTTCAACTCCTACCCTCAAAACGATGCTATAGACTCAGAGCATTGCACACCAGAACAACTAGACACAAGAACAGTTTTTTCCCAAACACCATCACTCTGCTAAACAAATAATTCCCTCAACACTGTCAAACTATTCACTAAGGCTGCATTACTATTACTATTAATCTTCTCATTACTCCTATCACCCATCTCCTCCCACTTATGACTTTATGACTGTAACTTGTTGCTATATCCTTACGATTTATATTGATTGTTTACTAGTATGATTTGACTGCTTATTTGTACCTATGATTATCATTAAGTGTTGTACCTTATGATTCTTAATGAATGTATCTTTTCTTTTTATGTACACTGAGAGCATATGCACCAAAGACATATTCCTTATGTGTCCAGTCACATTTGGCCAATAAAGAATTCTAATCTAATCTAATCTGAAAAAAAACCCACCAGCAACATCTTGAAACAAACAAAGCACATTACAATAAATGGAGAACCCTTCTAAACTCCCAAGAGTTTACATTACATTTTCCCCCTAGCAATAATTCCATGGTCTGCTGCAGAGAAGGATTTTATTATATACTCCCAAACATGTCTGGGAATCAAATACAACAGGGACATACTTATTCAGCTAAGTTTGAAATCATGTATGTTATGTTTACAAAAGATAAATACATAGATTCTTGAAGGAATAGAATAGATTAAAAGCAAATTATTCTCTCTCTGGAAGAGGGGTAACTTCTCTCCTTCCAGTGGTGAAATCCAATTTTTTTTACTACCGGTTCTGTGGGTGTTGCTTGGTGGGCATGGTGTTGCTTGATGGGCGTGGCTTGGTAGGAATGGCAGGGGAAGGATATTGCAAAATCTTCATTCCTACCCCACTCTGGGGCCAGCCAGAGGTGGTATTTGCTGGTTCTCTGAACTACTCAAAATTTCCACTACCGGTTCTCCAGAACCTGCTAGATTTCACTCCTGCCTCCTCCCCAGAATTCATGCATGCCCAGATGGCCCCAGGATAGGGGCCTGTAGACCATAACTTACTCATCAGCTGAGAGGAAACCCATTTTTCATTGGTAAACATCTCACCCTTCTCAAACCATTGAAGTGAATAGAATAGAATAGAATAGAATAGAATAGAATAGAATAGAATTTTTTTTTTATTGGCCAAGTGTGATTGGACACACAAGGAATTTGTCTTGGTGTATATGCTCTCAGTGTACATAAAAGAAAAGATACCTTCATCAAGATATGATGACATTTACAACACAAATGATAGTCATAGGGTACAATTTAACACCTAATGATACAACACTTAATGATAAGCATAGGGTACAAATAAGCAATCAGGAATAATCAATATCAATAATCATAAGGATTACCAGCAACAAAGTTACAGTCATAGTGTCATATGTGGAAAGAGATTGGTGATGGAAACGATGAGAAGATTAATAGTAGTGAAGATTTAGTAAATAGTTTGACAGTATTGAGGGAATTATTTGTTTAGCAGAGTGATGGCCTTCAGGAAAAAACTGTTCTTGTGTCTAGTTGTTCTGGTGTGCAGTGCTCTATAGCGTCATTTTGAGGGTAGGAGTTGAAATAGTTTATGTCCAGGATGTGAGGGATAAAATGTCCAGAATAAAACATAATGTTAGGAATGTCAGGATAGCGGTAAGTTGATATAAACGAGCTTGGCATATTCTAAGTTTATTTTATTTTACCAACACTTGGACAACAAATAACTCATTTTTTGAGGGGGGGAAATACCCATGGGTTATTTATATTTCTCAGCATAGCATATATTGGAAGTACTTAAGAAAATGTGGTCTTCTTCACAATTTAGCAGATCTATGATTTAAAATAGGTTGTATAATGAAGAAACACATGCATATACATCTGCTATTGTTTGACATAGCATAGGCCGTGCTCTTTCATGCTTCACTGCAATCCTATAGATTGGTAGTTCAGTCCATCTGTGTTCCTTGGGGCTTAATGCCAGACTGCTGCCAGACAAGATTACAGTGAAACATTTAACAAAACTTTTTGAGCAAACTCCTTAGTGGATGCCCACATTCCTAGAGTGCGTATGGAGAGCTGAGCCATTTCTTTAACGTATGTTTAAGATGTCTACACTCAGTGAAATTAATTCATATTCCTTTTTTAAAAGATCACAACATCATAGAGTTGAAAGGGATCTTGGAGGTCTTCTAGTCCAACCCATTGCCCAAAGCAGGAGTCCTCATAATATCCCAAACAAATAGCTTTCTAACCTTTGCTTCAAAATCCCTAGGCATGGAGCCCCATGACTCTAAGAGGCAGGCTGTTTCATTGCTTAATTGCTTTCACAGTCAAGAAATTCCTCTTTGTTCAATTTTGGATTTCCCTCCCTCCCTCCCTCCCTCCCTCCCTCCCTCCCTCTCTCTCTCTCTCTTAAAATGTCCACCAATTGGTCCTTGCCTTATCCTTGGGTGCTCTGCAAAAGAACTTGATACTCTTTTCCCTGTGAGCATCCTTCAAATACTATTCTAAGTTGACTATGTGTTTCTAAACCTTTCAGTAGAGAGGAAGTTTGTGCAGCAAAAATAGTAAAGAAAAGTACTTTATTACTGTAGTGTAAATTAAAGAAAGAGTTAGAGCATGAAACAAGAGCTTCGTGCTCTAACTCTTTAACTTACAATATTAAAGTACTTTTAATATTTAGTATATGTATATTGGATTTTTATTGTTTTTAAGCTGCCCAGAATCACTGAGAACTTTTTATAATAGCTAAAGTAGAATGCAGTTCCTGATTAGAAATAGAACCAGTTCTTTTGTTTCTGTCCAAAGCTATAGCATTATAATTTATAAATAGCACTGAAGTTTGGTCACCATAGCATTGGCTTTCACAATTTGTGAAGATCAGAGCTTTGATTTATTTATTGGCTATAAATTTTAGGCAACACAAGTCACTTAGCTTTTGTTTTCTATTCCCCTTCATGTATTCACATTTGAGATGTATTGTAATCAGAATGTTGGCTTGCAAAATCTTTTTTCAGTAGAAAACAGCAGCTTTTAATAGCTTTTCTCCACTGAAGTCAGAATAAACAAAGGGTGCAATTCAGTACAAATGAATGACTAGGAATGGCCAATTCCTTTTTGACAAAGCCAAACTGAGACAGTCAAGGAACATAGCAAAGAATGAGAATTTTCTTTGCTGCCAGTAAATGATGGACTCGATTTTTGCAGCCCGTTTCTGATTGATCACATTTAACTCTTCATTTTGAAACCAGAAGAAGAATCCCACAGAACCTTTCCGTAACAAACTTGCAATTTGCAATAACAGAGAGAAACTTCTATAGCAAAGTAGCCAATGTATGAATGTCTAAACTTTCAATAATGGAAGCTATCACGCATGGAGTTGCTGTTAGTTTCCTGTCTCTACTGCCTATAAATTCAATTTTAGCTTCAAGGCTTTGTTGATCAGTGGATTGCTTCTCCTACACCATCAGTAATGGTGTTATAAGTATTCAAACATTTGCAAAGGCTGGCTGATGTCAAAGGACCTTCTGTTGATTGGTGTCTGTCATGTATCCTAATTTTTATGTAACATCTCATTATATGAGATTGTTTTGTAATCATGCTTAATTTTGGTTTACCCATGGTGGAGAAATCTAGCTGCAGGCTTTTATTTATGCTTCATAGTCTCTGACTCTGTTTAGAGTTCAACTCTTTTGCTCGCATAACATTTGATTTAGCATTTGTGCAACAGAATCTGGCATGGCATTGTGAAGGGCTTGCCCTCCATTAGATCTGTTGATCTTGAATAGAAAGAGGCAGAGATGAGAACTATGATCAAAAGCAGTGATCAGGATAAACATAGGATTATAAAGAAACAAACCTGGGTATTTGATCTGGGGCCAATTAGGGTTAATATTTGGAGTGGTATGGGATTGAAGCAAAGGTAAATTTTCTATGAGTTGATTACAAAAACAGTTTGTTAACAGAGGGTTCTGGATCTTCAATCTTGTCTTTCTCTTACTGTTCACAATTTTTATTACTTTTATATAATATGTTTATTGTTGTTGTTGTTGTTGGTTTTTTTTCCTTTTAACTATTTCATTATTAATATAGTTTATAGATGACAGGCTAATAATTTGTAAATAGATTTAGTAGCTTTAATAGTTTAAAATTCTTTTGGCCTGTTTCACAAGTGGTGGGAAACCAACGTTGCTGTATTATATTAGTCAGCATTTAACTAGAGAGGATGTTATGTGTATATGTGTTAGTCCTGTTTTCTTTTTTAAAATGATATTTTAAAATGTCTTCCTTGTGGGGTTTTAAAAAAAATTCTTTTATCCTTTTTTTAAAATATCTTGGCGTTTTGTATTTTAACCTTCTTTGAATAAGTTAAAAATTTCCCGGGGGAAAAAAAATGACTATAAGATAAGCACAAACACACTCTTTTTCATTATTGAATGAAAGGACAATATAAAGGTTTTACCCATACTCATTCCTCAGCATAAGCAAAAGTTTTAATCTATGTCCTTATAACATTCTGATTGCAACCTGTGAAAGTTTTGGGGGAAAAAATGATTTTTTAAATAGAGTTATATACCATGCATCGAAGGAGAGGGTGTGAGACAGGAAATATTGTATTCAGCGGCTGCCAGATCTATCTGTTATGCTGCTTATCCTCTGGAATAGTGCCCCCCCACCAGGATTTCTATGGCTGAAACCCTGCTGATGTTCCAGAAAGCATTAAAAATGCAATTATTCCCTCAGGTTTGGGGGAAGGATGGTGGCGAGCTCTTATAAGATTTAGTGTGTTTGCTACATTTTTTAAAAATGCACAACTCTTTATTCTCTTATGTGATTTTTCAGGCTTTTATAATGCTGTAAAGGACCCAGAGTCACTAGAAGTCAGATATTTCTTAAATTTATGTAAATTAATATATAAAGCGTAATCAGGTTAGAGTGACCACTGTGATCTGAACATTCTAATCAGCCCCTTGTGAAGAATTAGGTCTTCTTTTTTGAGAAAAACTTGTTTTGCACTTGCCAAATATTGTTTTTCCATTTCCATTTGGACTAGTTAGTTCAACTGTTCATTCTATACCAGCTCTACACATGGAAAAATTAAAGGCATTTATCCTAGGATCGGGGGTGGGGAGGGGAGGAAGTTCCAGTTTTCCAAATCCTATGTTTGATTTTCAGTGGAAAATTAATTGGACTTCCATCAAGCTCACTCTAAGCAAATCAATACTTTTTGGAATTCTGAATCTCTCTTCAGGCATTTCCAATGATTTCTGTACATAGTATCTTTGCCTGAAATTTATATTTTGTTATCAACTGTCAGTACATTTTGCATAAAATGATATAGATAAAACTAAGGACTTCCCAGCTATGTGTCTTCAGATTTTACCTCAATTTGGAAATTACTTCCAAAATGAATCCCAGAAATTCTTGAAAAAAAATAAAAACAAATACAATAAGCATCCTATAGTTTACGAACATAATTAATGAACATGAAATCCATAGAACTTTGACATAATACCAGATAATTTTTCCATTTATTTAAATCTGAATTCTGTATTAAGCAATTCATTTCCACAACAGAAAAGGTAGTATACCATGTGATGACTCAATTATTGCATTGCTTAGCAATGTAGCTTCTGGTTTAATTGTGGTCATAACAGCCATAGTGGCGCAGTGGTTAGAATGCAGTGTTGCAGGCTAATTCTGCTGACCGCCAACTGCCAGTTCAGTAGTTTGATTCTCATTGGTTCAGGATTGACTCAGCCTTCATCCTTCCGAGGTCAGTAAAATGAGGACCCTGATTATGGGGCAATATAATGACTTTGTAAACAGCTTAGAGAGGGCTGTAAAGCACCTCTCTAAGCCAGGGGTCACCAACCTTTTGGACCTCAGGGACCACTAAATTTATAATTTTAAATCCTGTGGATCACTAATATGATCTGCCTAATGACCAGCTGGGTGGGCACAGCTAGTGGTCATGTGACTGGATGGACGTGGCCAACTCAATGTCACTCACATTGAGGGGCACCTCGCCAACCTCTAACCACCTCTGCCCTGCCAGGCACTCCTTGCCTCCCCGCCCAGGCTCTTTAGGGACCCAATAGGAAGCAGTTGTTGGAGCTAAGCAGCCACCATGAGAAAAAGTTGGCAAAAGAGCTCAGTTCAAATTGGATCTGACCAAGAAGGAGGCTTAGTAGAAGCACCTCACTGAGGACTGTGAGCATAGGCTTTCCAAGCAGAGGGAAGACCTGCGGGAGTGCAAGGCCAGATACAGGTGCCTGGAGGCTCAGTGGGCTGAGATGGTCAGCCAGTTCCAGGCCATGATGCAGTCCCATTGGAATAAGGTCCTCTGGCTCTTCGCCACCAGCAGCACTTCCCAAAGCCCCACACCAGGAGGCTGAAGCAGACCCTAACCCACACAAAAAGACCCTTAAGGGGGAGACTCTCTGAAGCAACACGAGCGTTCATTGCAAGTATCCAGTCCAGGGGCCGTAGTTTGAGGACCCCTGATTTAGTGCAATATAAAAAATGCAAATAATTTTTCTGCACCACCAAAATTTTCTCACGGACCACCAGTGGTCCATGGACCACCAGTTGGTGACCGCTGCTCTTGACTATAGACATCGAATGCATGAATTAAATAAATGGAAAAATTATCTGGTATTATGTCACTGTTCTATGGATTTCATGTTCATTAATTCGTAAACTATAGGATGCTTATTGTATTTGTTTTTATTTTTTTTCAAGAATTTCTGGGATTCAGGAGTGCAAGGCCAGGTACAGGTGCCTGGAGGCTCAGTGGGCTGAGATGGTCAGCCAGTTCTAGGCCATGATGCAGTCCCACTGGAACAAGGCCCTCTGGCTTTTCTCTACCAGCGGCACTTCCCTCCAGCCTTTGCCCAAAGCCCCACACCAGGAGGCTGAAGCAAACCCCAAGTCAGAATTTCTGATCCCCTCCAACCCACAGAAAAAGACCCCGAAGCAACACAAATGTTCATTGCACATATCTGTCCCTGAGGCTGTAGTTTGAGGACTCCTGATTTAGTGCAATATAAAAAATGCAAAAAAAATTTCTGCGGACCACCAAAATTTTCTCATGAACCACCAATGGTCCATGGACCATCAGTTGGTGACCGTTGCTCTAAGCAGTATATAAGTCTAAGGGTTATTACTATTGCTATAAATCAAGGATTACCTGAGTAGCTTTTTTAATGTAGTTATGTTAGAATCCAGCTGATACCTATTAAATTCTTGGGTCAGAGGTAGTCATATTGTATTGTGTTCTGCTTAAAACCATAGATATGTGTGTCCATTATCATGAAAGGAGGAAGTACTCCTTTTCTCAGTTATTATTTTGGCAACATTATTTGCACAATGTTATGTGCACTGCTTTAGAAGTATGATGTGCAGGAACAAATAATATCCAACTATTATCCGATCTGAACTTGAAATCTACTACAAGACGTACATTTGTTTTCCTTCTCCATTGTTCACTCTCTCCTGGAAAGCAAGCTCTTCCTTTTCTTCTCTGACATTAACAAATTCCTTTAAAAAAACAGCTAAATAATTTAGAGCCCCCCAAATTCATTGGGGAGTGAAACTTTTAAAATAATCTTCTTAGAAACTTCACCCTTGGCTGCTACCACATGTAGTTACTTTTCCCATTAACTGTCATTGATTTTCCCTGATTTATGGGAATGATGCATCAGTGTTCTTCTCTGATGGACAAATTGCTGTCTTTCCAAAAATTCATTTTCAACATTTTTCTTTAGTGCCACAATCTTCTTTTCCCTCTTCCTCAATCTTTAATCAAACCCTTCTCAGTCTTGCACATAGACCTTTTACTAAACCTTTCCCCAAATTTCTTCTCATTTTGAATTTTATAGTCCAAGTCAACATCTCTTTCATCTACACAGATAGATCAACCTGGAATAGGTAACTGTGTGATTGTTGAGCACATTATTTTTTTCATATAGCTTTTCCCATTCTTGGACAATGCTATCAGTTCACTTTTCTTCAGTCCACTCTAATATGGGTCTTTGCTGATTGAGAATACTTTACAATGATAGATAGTTCCATCATAACTCCTACTTGCTTAAGGCCTGATAATATGCTTTAACATTTGACTCCAAAACATAATGTAGTGTAAGATAATTCTATTTTGTTATTGCTCCAGAGGATACATAAATCGTACATGTAGTCCATTTCTAACAGCCTGCTTTAAAAGTAGTGGTGATTTGCTTTACTGCAGCTAAAGCAGCCTATTAAGTTTGAAAGGGATGGAACATTGCAACTTTGTCTTATATGCAATTTTTCCACACACATCTAAACTTACTTTGAAACCATAAGAATAGGAAGTTAATGATGTTCGGTGGATTTTTGCACAAGAGGTATCAGAACTCTGTTTTTCATGAGAGATCTCACAACAGAGATATTATATTTGATTAAAGATTGAGGAAGAGGGAAAACAAGATTGTGGCACTAAAGAAAAATGTTGAAAATGAATTTTTGGAAAGATAGTTCGGTATGCCAGAAGTTGGACTCCGGTGCAAGAATAGTCAACCAAAAAATATGCTTTTTTCCAGCTGCTTCTAGGCAATTAAGTGAACATAATCAAATCTTTCAGAAGTGGGCCTGGATTGGGGAAAATGAATATGTACATTCCACATACCCCCATGATATTCGAATTTGGGGTAGCGTCAGTGGTGGGATTCAGCCAGTTCGCACCACTTCGGGAGAACCGGTTGTTAACTTTTTGAGCAGTTTGGCGAACTGGTTGTTGGAAGAAATCATTAGGGCAGAGAACCAGTTGTTAAATTACTTGAATCCCACCACTGGGTAGCATGATAAAATTGATTGAAAGAAGATTCAGGGCAATCAAAGGAAGGTATTTCATTATAGTCTACATAATATGATCAGGAGTGGGATTTTGTACTTAAATAAAATGAATGAATTAATGTATTTATAGAATTCCTTGAATGAGAATATAGTGTTACTATCTTATCAATCGAAAAAATCAATTTATGGAAGATAAATCTGCAACGATCATTTTGCTCCTGGGCTTTGTGGAAATATTTTGTTTACTTTTAAAAAGCGATTTAACTATCTATTATAGGGCACTTACTTGCAGTGTGGTATTTATTCAGCTACCTATTTCAGATTCAGAAACTTCTTTCACGTGGAGTCTAGCTATTATTTCAAAATCACCTGGAGCTACAGAAGAACAGAGCACATAAATCCTAATCACAGGTACAAATCTTCCTTCAGTATTTTCTGAGCACTAAATCAACTCGCTATCTTTTCCTTTATTATTTTTCAGACCAGACTCAGAAACTGAAAGCAAGACAGAAAGAGATAGGAATAGTCTGATACAATCTACTGTAAGCATATTTGTCCATTTAAAGATTAAAGTCTTGCCCGAAAAAAATGTCCTTAAAGTTTATCTGAACCTACCTTTTTCAAAACTTTAAAATGATTCAGAGGTGGCATTAAAGCCCTGAGGTCAAGATCAGGTTAATTTACATAATCTGGCCTCCATCTTTTTATCCTAATTAGACATAACCAAAATTTTCAATTAATAGGTATCTTTGATTTGGACTCATTTTTTATATTTGGGATAGAAATCAGCAATCAATGGAATCCTTAAGTCCACTGATACAAGATAAAATCTCTAGAACAATCCTACTTGGCCTGAAACTTCCATTTCCAGTCTTTTGACGCGCTCTAGAAGTTTGAACCAATCTCTAAGATGAAACAGCAACAATCACATAAGAGGGAAATATGTCTAGAAAAACAGGATAGATTATAGCAATAGCACTTAGACTTATATACTGCTTTACAGTGCTTTACAGCCCTCTTTAACCGGTTTTGCAGAGTCAGCATCTTGCCCTCCAAAATCTGGGTCCTCATTTCACTGACCTCGGAAGGATGGAAGGCTGAGTCAACCTTGAGCTGGTGAGGATCGAACTGCTGAACTGCAGGCAGCTGGCAGTCAGCAGAAGTAGCCTGCAGTACTGCACTCTAACCACTGCGCCACCACAGCTCATTATGGTAAACTGGCACCTACAATTTCTTCTTCTACAAACCTTCCATGGGTAGGTTTAGGGAATTTAATGGCAGTGAGATAAGTAGTGAGAATTGATACTCTTCCCTCTAACAGTCCTGAAGTTGAATCTATTGATGGTTAACTTGCATTCCTGTTTTTTATCTAGGTGATTTATAAGTTAAAAAAATCCTTTGTATCCAGATTCCCCCCTCCCCCACATGAACTAGGTGCTCAGTATGCCTTATTTCCCTTAAAACAGCAATATTGCTGACCAAGAAATGCATAAGTAATATATGCCCCTATCATGCTGATGGTTTCTCAGTCCACTAGTCCACTGAGGCTGACATAATTTGCTCGGGGCAAATTTTGACTATTCTATCCCAACTACTTTTTAATGCTGATTTTTCTCTCCTTTAAAATGGTAATTTTCTTATCTTGAATTCTGATTTATTGCTCGAAAAAGTTTTATATCTCAGAACTATGCCTTTTTCAACCAAAATGTTGAGAAAAATAATTATTTCTCTTTTTAAGTCAAATCTTTACTGAGGTCTTTGACTGACTTGAAAAGGCTTCAAAAAAGAATTTAAAAAAACCCAGTATTACTAAAAATCAGTTTAAAACTACAAGATTAAAATTAATCACACAGGACCATACCTACTGTAGAATAGAATACATGGAATAGAGAGCCATAAAAAGAACCAGTTTGGCCTGGTGCTTAAGGCATCACACTAGAAACCAGGAGACAGTGAATTCTAGTCCCACCTTAGAATGCTGGTTGCGACTTTGGGCAGTCAATCTCTCTCAGTCCAATCTACCTCACGGATTTGTTTTTGTGGGGGGAAATAGAGGAAGGTGTGTTAGGTATGTTTTGGTGCCTTGAATTGACCAAATATATTTTTGTTAAAAAAGGGATAAAAATCAAATAATAATAGTTTATTTATTTATTTTTATTTTATTTATTTATTTTGCCAATCATATATAAGATAACAGGTAAAAGTAAAACATAATTTGGAAACATGATAAGAGTAAGTAAAAAGGAATATTTGGACAGGGATGGTAGGCACGCAGGTGCACTTATGCATACCCCTTACAGACCTCTTAGGAATGGGGTGAGGTCAACAGTAGACAGTTTAAGCTTAAAGTTTTGGGGGTTTGGGGAAGAAACTACAGAGTCAAGTAGTGCATTGCAGGCATTGACCACTCTGTTACTGAAGTCATATTTTCTGCAATCAAGTTTGGAGCGGTTTACCTTGAGCTTGTATCTATCATTGTTGTGGTTGAAGCTGAAATAGTCATTGACAGGTAGGACATTGTGATAGATAATTTTATGTACTATGCTTAGGTCAGACTGAAGTCTGCATACTTCTAAATTGTCTAAGCCCAAAATTTGGAGTCTGGTGGCATAAGGTATTTTATTGTGAGCAGAGGAGTGGAGGACTCTTTTTGTGAAATATCTCTGGATTCTCTCAATTATATTTATGCCGATATGCAGTGTGGGTTCCAGACAGAGGAGCTGTATTCAGGAACGTTAATCCAGTTAGAGTATTTAGCTTGATACAGAACTCCTCAACCATATCAACCAGATGAACCACAAAGGGCTATCTACAGAACTATCCCCAAGAAGAGTCTCTGAGATAAAATCAGTTAAGAAACAGGAACTCCGATATAATCCTGCAGCGCAACAACTGGCTTCATTGCAAACTGAATTGGATTTTCCAAACTTTCATAAGGAGCAACCTCAAAAAAGTGTCAGCGAACCTTAGAGGACTAAAATTTTGTGAAATTTGCACATCAAGCAATGGAAACAGAGGTTCTGTATCTCTTTTTATTTATTTACTTCCAAAAGAGGAGACATTTTCTTAAAAGCTTGATGCGTTAAAGGAGAGTACCTAATTTTTTTGTCTTTTGTCAGTTGTTTGATTTTTTTTTTTTTGAATCTGTTTTGGACTAAATCTCATACTTATATTTTGCATGCAAAGGAGAGCTTCACAATTTACAGCTTTCTGGAATTAGACTAGTATTTAAACAATGGGGCAAAAAAAAATATTAGGCAATAAATTTAATAAAGGAGAAGGTTGTACATTATAATGATATTTCACCAATTCATGCTTCTCTTTGCCTTTGGCTCTCCATTGAAAGCTTTTCCAAACGGAAGCAAACCTTGGACATCTGAGTGGGGCTTTGAGTCTCATTAAGATGCAATAGAGGAGTCTCATTTAGAGGAATAGAAATCACATTTTCAGTATTTGTTTCAGCACTATGAATGAAACATTAACCACTTAGCAGGATACACATATTAAATTTGAAATTGCCTTGCATGGGCTGAATGGGCACAAAGCTTGGCAGAATACTTTGTTATACTGTACACTGTAATTGGTCATGGTTACTATAAGCATGTTGATGAATTTAGAAAGTGGCCCTCTAATGAAATTAGAGTCATTATTATAGCAGAGGTCACACTATATAACCATCTGAGAAAGCAGCCCAGCTTTATCCAGACCAAATTGCAGCCAGAGGAAAAAATACAGCATGCTCTGAAGAGAGGTTACACCATGGGTGTCAAACTTGATCATGTCACATGATATATTGTGACATATTGTGATATTTTTTGCCTTCACAGAGCCGGGGTGGGCATGGCCATGTGACATATCTGGCCCTTGGGCTGCCAGTTTGACACTCTTGGGCTACACCACTGATATAATATTCTCTCCGTTAGATTTCTACTGGTCACTAAGGTATGGCCACCTCCTCAGTCAAATGAAGACAACCAACAATTGCAGAGTATCCTGAAACCATGTTTGAAGACCTGAAGTAAGGACAACTTAGCGAAGAACATTTGATTTCATCTTGATGCAATGGTAGGAAAGACAACCTGGTTAGGGTTTTTATTCCCCAGACCTTCCTTTTGTATGCTGTAAATGAATTTTTTCAGCAATACTGAGACTATTCTGAATGATCTTTGGGTCCAGATGAATTATCAATAAAGGAAGAACTGAGAAAACAACACAAACATGAAGATATTGCATTTATTGCATTTAAGGAACAAAAAGGTTGCACAGAATTATATTTACTATAGCACAGATCTGCCTGGCCGTGATGTCCATTGCACTTCAGGAAGAATCTAGGGTTTTTTCTTATTGTACAGTGCGAAAAAGAATCAGAATCATACTTCCTAGTATGATTTGATTGCTTATTTGTACCCTATGACTATCATTAAGTGTTGTATCTGATGTTTCTTGACGAATGTATCTTGTCTTTTTATGTACACTGAGAGCATATATACCAAGAAAAAATCCTTGTGTGTCCAATCACACTTGGCCAATAAAGAATTCTATTCTATTCTATTCTATTCTATTCTATTCTATTCTATTCTATTCTATTCTATTCTATTCTATTCTATTCTATTTCAGTGCTTTTCTTTCCTTTTCCCTCTTCACCCTACATTTCTTTCTCTTACCTTTTCCCTCCCCCAAATGAACATTTTCATTTTCTTTTGTATTTGATATCATGATAAGCTTAATAACACTTTAGAAATAGCACTTGGACTTATATACTGCTTCATGGTGCTTTACAGCCCTGGATTGAAGCCTGCATTCTACCAAAGGAGCAATTTACAAACCTATTGATCTAGATCCAGCATATGCATACATAAGAAACCAGACCATTCGAATGACCAATCAACAAGAGAACCAATCAGCTGCTCAGAATTTCAGTATAGCTCCAAATGAACAACAATCAAATGACCACACTGGCACACAAGACATTTATAAGTTAAGGAGAATAGTACAAGGAAATCCTGCTGGTGATGTTACCTACTCTGGTAATGAAAAGTTCAGAAACTAAATTGAAACAAGCTTGGAGGGCAAACCACTGCCAAAATCTAAAACCTGAGCTATGTATTTTCTATTATTTCAAAGCTTTAGAGCCCTCTCAAGTGGTTTACAGAGCCAGCATATTGCCTCCAACAATTTGGGCCCTCATTTTACCAATCTCAGAAGGATAGAAGGCTGAGTCAACCTTGAACCAATAAGAATCGAACTGCTGAATTGCAGGCAGCCAGCAGTCAGCAGAAGTAGCCTGCAGTACTGCATTCTAACTACGGTGCTACCATGGCTCATAATACAATTATTATTATTTTTTTTAAAAAGAATCTAGAATCACTCAGGACTCTGGTTTAGAAGACAAGTCCCTTGATGTGCAATTAAAAATGAAATGAGTAACAAGTCAAAATCATAACGTTTGTCAACTGATGGATTTGTGTGTGAATACATCCTTAAGAAACCTTGAACTTTGAATGTGATGGATAGTTTTTAAAGTATTGAGCCCATTGAGCCCAAATTTTCATAATGTTTCTTATGAATATCAAAAATATAAAGCAATATATATGCAGCAGCATATTCATCTTCAGCAAGATCAGCTAACTCAGGTGCAGGAAAACTTATTTTGAGGCTTCTGTTTCTCTACAAATCAGAGCACAGGTAATAAAATGAATACAATTTGACTGATATCTTACATTATGCTGAAGTAGGAGTGGCATCTTCTATTTTTATGGGATCAACATTTAGTGGTTGAATAATGAACTGATATTGCCTGAAAAACACAATACAGCATATGCAGCTTTTACATGCCTGCATATATATTTGGTGTTTGGTAGAATAATTGTTTTCTCTAGATAAGGATGACAATATCCTTTGTGTTGTTATTCCATGCTCTCAGTGGATTGAAAGAAATTACTTTGTGATGTTGCATGCATATAATGACTCCTTTCCAGCATATGATCTGACTTGGTTGATCACTGTGATTTAGGACCCACTATTTTTGTTTGATGGAAATGGATTTAGGAGAAACAAGACTGAGTGGCAATGTTTCTTGTATCCTGTTTGCTAATGAGAATGATGTATCTGGGCCAATAGACTGTATGACTGTATGACATTCAAAGACTGTGAATGACAAAATTATGTGAATTAGAAAGAGGGCTTGTAACAGATCCCCTTGAGTAAACTTGAATGTTTAATTTGTAGTTATTTAAATAAAAGTAAATAAATCCTCTTATGTCATTGGTGCTGTACCAATTTGTGATCATGGCTTTTTCAACTGGGAACTCGAAACAGATTGTGTGATCTTTATCAGTAGTTTTATTTAACTTCACATTATACTAATTGCATACTTCTCCAAGTATGTAAATAGTAATAATAATTAATAATAAATGTATTAGTAATAAAATTAATGGAATAATATACACCAACTGCTTTTCAGTAAAGAGAGGAGAGGAGTAAAAGAGCCCTCTGTAATGTATTACTGTAAGTTTTGGCGGGAGTTTTAGGCGGGAAATATCTCGTTTCTGATTGGATGCAGCCTCAGGCTGAAGTGTATATAAGGAGAGGTTTTTCTCCAGAGTTTTGCTGGGTCACACTATATTAAAGAGCTGTTGTCACTAACCTGGTCTCCTGCCTCGTCAATACCCAAACATAACATTGGCGACGAGGATGGGATATTGAGGCAGAGCACCAGAACAGAGCTGAACTCACTACGAGAATCAAACCCAGCAAGGTGACGGCGAATGCAGCGATGACCGGCTACACGCCACCCACTCCGTTTGACCCTGCCCAGGAGACATGGGGAATATATATGACCCGTTTCGAAAGTTTCCTGGAGGCAACGAGCTACAGGAGTCTCCGACAACCGCAAACGGGCTTACTTCATAAGCCACTGTGGGTCAGCAGTCATCGCCGTCAGAAGCCCTAGCGGAGCCAACACCGCTACACTCCGTGTCGTGGCAGACCCTTCAGACCCTCCTGAAGAATCACTACGCACCAGCCCGTCCAAATACGTTCGACGGTACGAGTTTGGGGAGCGCAGGCAACAAGAAGGCGAGTCTATCAGCGACTACATGGCAGCCCTGAGACAAGCCTCCAAGCATTGGAGTACCGCGATCTGGACGAAGAGCTGCTGGAACAACTTATACGGGGGGTCAGAGACATCCGTTTGAGGAGACGGTTGCTAGCCAAGAGCAACCTGACATTGGCAAACGCTCTGGACGAAGCCAGAGCCCATGAGATGTCCAACCATGCAGCAGACACCTTACAAAAGCGACTCACGCCGATGGCGGGCGCAAAGCCGAGCACAGTCCACCACGAAGAAACCTATCGTGAGTCAACCAGCGAAGAGGAGGAAGAAGTCCACTACACCGGAAAATCGACAAGGAAGACCCGGAGGAATGCGGAAGTTGCGGGCGACATCAGCGCCAAAGATGTAAGTTCAGGGGCGCCATTTGCGGCGGTGTGAAAGGAAGGGCACCTGGCTCAAGTCTGCCGAGCACCCCAACCTTCCGCCGAAAATTCAAATCGGCCAATCAGAGCGGCTCTGAGTCAGAGATGCAAACCCCACATTCCGCGAAATTTCAAACCAGCCAATCAGGCGCGAGATCGGCGAGGCGACCCGCGATTGGCCAGGAAAGAAAGAGCGAAGTCAAACCGAATGACTGTTACCATAGACCACGCAGCTACCCGCATCAAGAAAAGATCTTCACAAACCCGACAATTGAAGGCGTACCGTGCCGACTGGAAGTAGACACAGGATCAGCTATCACAATCATGTCCTGGGACACTTTTGTGAAAGCCTTGCCGACATCGCAAAGCGCAAGCTACAGAAACAACGGCTCCGGGTGCAGGATTACCAGGGCAACCGCATCCCTGTTCGAGGGACAACGACCGTCGAGGTCAAATGGGACATACGAAAAGACCCTGCCCATCACGTTAGTCGAGGAACCTTGCCAAGCTTGCTGGGGCTAGACTGGTTCAGGCGTTGGGAATGGGGTGACTGGCGTCCACCGGAGCGGATGCAACCTGCAAAACGCCCTACTGGAGGAATTCGCAGACGATTCGAGGACCGTTTAGGCAAGTACAATGGGACCCCTATCTCCTTCAATTTAGACCCCCAAATAGCTCCCATTAGGTTAAAGGCAAGGAGGGTTCCTTTTGCACTCAAACCTAAAATCGACAAAGAGTTAGATAAATTAGTCAGCCAGGGGATACTAGTGCCAGTTGACCATGCCAAATGGGAGACGCCAATCGTCACCCTATAAAACCAGACGAGTCCATAAGAATTTGCGCTGATTACAAGGCTACCTTGAACAAAGCATTGCAAAAGAGCGCCTACCCAGTTCCAGTAGTGCAACACTTATTGCACTCACTAGGGCACGGACAAGTTTTCGCCAAATTAGACTTGGCACAAGCGTACCAACAGCTACCCGTAGATGCTAGCACAGCTGAGGCCCAGACCATTGTAACGCACCGGGGTGCCTTTAAGTGCACCCGGTTACAGTTCGGGTGAGTGTGGCCCGGGCTATTCAAAATTTGATGGAGCGGCTCCTACAAGGGTTACCGGGAGTCGTACCCTATTTCGATGATGTGTTGGTATCAGGGGAAGATTTAAGAGAACTGGGGAAGCGATTAAGGAAAGTTTTGGCCATTTTTAGGTCGGCAGGATTAAAAGTCAAAGCAAGCAAGTGTCAGATAGGGGTCGAATCTGTTGAATTTTGGGCTATAGAATAGACAAAAAGGATTCACCCACTGAGAGCAAAGTCAAGGCGATAAAGAGAGCCCCAGCACCCAAAAACAAGACAGAACTCCAGGCTTTCCTGGGTCTGGTAAACTTTACGCCGTGTTTTTAAAAGACAAGGCAACCGTTGCTGAACCGCTGCATAAATTGCTTGGAAAAAACACTGCTTGGTCGTGGGGAAAGTCAGAGAATAGGGCATTTGAGGCAGTAAAAAGTTTGCTATCAAGCGATAGCCTGTTAATACAATACAACAACAGACTGCCGTTAGTATTGGTTTGTGATGCGTCCCCCTATGGAGTAGGAGCTGTACTTAGCCACAGACTCCCAAACGGCACTGAAGCCCCTATAGCGTTCTATTCACGAACGATGTCCCGGCTGAGAGGAATTACAGCCAGCTAGATAGGAGGCTCTCGCAATAGTGTCAGGGTGAAAAATTTCACGAATCGTTTTTGGGCGAGATTTCGAAATTGTCACTGATCACAGACCGCTATTGGGGTTACTGGCTGGCGACCGCCCAACGCCAGTAGCACTCTCACCTAGACTGACCAGATGGACTATTTTTTTGACCGCATACTCCTACAAGCTGCAGCATCGGCCTGGAAAGGAGCTGGGGCATGCGGACGCATTGAGCAGATGCCCATTGCCAGGAAATCGAGGACCCCACCCGGGCACCCGTTCTACTAATTGACTCTTTGGACTCGGGGCCAGTCACATCGCAGGAAGTGGCTCGGGCCTCCTACCGGGACGTTGTTTTAAGGACTGTAATCAGTTGGGTTCAAGGGATGGCCCTGCGCCGAGCGAACGTTTTAAAGGAATTTGTAAAGAAAAAGGGAATTGTCTGTGCAAGGGGTGCCTGCTCTGGGGGATAGGGTGGTAGTCCCAGAGAAACTGAGGAAAAAAGTTCTGGAACTCCTGCATGAGGGTCACCCAGGAATTGTGAGGATGAAGGGTTTGGCTAGGAGCTATGTCTGGTGGCCCCTAATGGACAGGGAAATCAGTGACAGGGTTGGCCGATGCCAAGTATGTCAGGAATCCAGACCACTACCACCCACGGCCCCAGTTTTGGAGTGGGAGAAACCCCAAGGCCCTTGGTCCCGCATACACAATGATTTTGCCGGCCCTTCCACGGCCAAACATTTCTAATTGTGGTGGATGCATTCTCCAAATGGCTGGAGATCATCTAATGAAATCCACAACCGCTGGAGCTGTCATCTCAGCACTAAAACACCTTTTCGCCCCGCACGGGCTACCGGACACCCTCGTGCCCGATAACGGCCCACAGTTCACCGCAGCATTATTTGAAGGGTACCTGGCTGAAGAGGGCATCCGACATGCCCTCTCAGCGCCGTTCCACCCTGCGTCGAACGGCCTTGCTGAACGCTTTGTCCGGAGTGCGAAGAAGCGCTATCACGAAGCGGCCCGGCGATTGGCAGGCACAAATCGACGCATTCCTAACCGTCCAACACAGGACCCCTGTGTGGCCACCGCCGCAGCCCAGCCGAGCTATTAATGGGCGGAAGCTACGGTGCCCGCTAGACCGGCTACACCGAACTACGTACAGGACGGGTTCAAAACAAAACCAGATAGAATCCGAGAGTTAAACATAGGAGACTCGGTGTGGGCACATAATTACAGCGACGGCCCTAACTGGAAGAGGGGGATAGTCATAGACAAAACGGGCCCCAAATCTTATCTAGTGGAACTAGACGATGGCAGAATCTGGAGGCGCCACATAGATCAATTAAGAAACAGATTGAGCGATAAGGCAGAATTAGGCGAGAACAGCCCTGACTATGATTTAATTAACCCCACAGCTGACTGGAGCCGAGAACAAACAGAAAGCGTAAGCAAAGAACCAAACAGAGACTTATCTGAGTCAGGCGAGGTCCAGCGACACCCTCCGGTCCCTCTAGAGGACAGCAGGTCCGAGCCGGCGAATAATCCAGGGCCGGATGGCCGGGAGGAGGAGCTCAGAGGAACGAAAAGTCCCTCCGGCAAGCTCGACTCAACTCCAGAAAGTGAACTGCGCAGGTCCGGGAGAGTCAGGAGACGCCCCACGTACCTGCAGGACTACGTAGAGAAGTAATATGCAAATATTGGCAAAGTGCCTTCTGGGAGGGAAGGAGTGTAATGTATTACTGTAAGTTTTGGCGGGAGTTTTAGGCGGGAAATATCTCGTTTCTGATTGGATGCAGCCTCAGGCTGAAGTGTATATAAGGAGAGGTTTTTCTCCAGAGTTTTGCTGGGTCACACTATATTAAAGAGCTGTTGTCACTAACCTGGTCTCCTGCCTCGTCAATACCCAAACATAACACCCTCCCTGAAAAATTTAATTTGCATGACAATATTAGGAATCAAATAAGGAAACTAAGAAAAAGCACCTGTGTACAGAGACCAATGTAATGAAAAAGATTCTGGGGATAATATACATTTAGAGAGGAAGTTACAGAATAATTATTGAAGAAAACACCATACATATTCTAGCTATGGGGAACATTTTTTTCTTTGGTAAATCTATTTTGTAAATATGTAGTATATTCCAAAGATTTAACAGTAAAACATGTTCAGATTTAACAAAGAAGAAAGACAGTGTTATCTCAAGGAACCTGTTCATAAATATCTGTCAAATGTGAGACACGAACTCTTAAGTAAATATGAGATTAGGAGAAATGTAAATGGAAAACTCATGCGGAAACCACTTTAGTTACCCTAACTGGATATTTCAATTCCTTTTTATTCACACTTTAAATTGACTGTGTAAACAAGTCAGAATGAAACAAGGAAAAATAACATATGAAAAGGCGTTGTATGATTTTGTAAACCAGCTTCCATCAAAAGCCTTTATTTCTTTTCAACCCTTTTTTTTCCATTTGAGAATTCAAAGGACTCTGTGCAAAAACACCCAGTCAAGATCTTTTTGCTTTGTGGATTACTTCCTCAAGTAATTTGGGTTTTTGGGTTCAGGTAGAGGTAGCTTTTGGGGAAGTAGCATGGGAAAGACATTTTTCATTTTTCTTAATATATTTTAGTAAATTCACTCCACACACTAATCTCTAATAAAAAATATACAGTCTGCATCATTGCATGATATAAACTGGGGGTAGGGGAATAACTGTTTGAATACATCTGAAAGCCCATTGGGAATTGAATTGCTTTTCAAAAAAAATAAAAATACTAAAAGAAAATGTAAATCTGCTCCTCTCCACGTGTTCAGTCTTGCCACTCAGTCTTATTTCTACAGGGAAAGATTATCACACAAAGTTCCTCTTTCCTTGAGAGAACTCAGATTACCAAGATCGTTTTTATTTTCTTTGATAAAACGTGACTGTAACAAGCAAAGCATATTTAATCTAGATTCCCAAGCATGTTGCTATAAATAAAATGCGAGAGGTTTTATTTACAAAGCAATGCGACACTTTTACACTTGCTCGTTTTTTGTCTTAGCTGTGCTCTGCAGTTCTAACGGCTTTCCTAATTGAATTTTACTGGCGTTCTACTTATCATTGTGATTCATATTGTAACAGGGCCTGAGAATCTCCAGTATTAGAACAGCATCCATCAGTTTACACAACTGGCACTCCCACCATGTCCTAAGGCTAATTTTCTCAAAAATATGGTTAATAATGGGTTCAGGAAAGAAACTGCATTGTGCATCCGAAAAGGGTTACACGACCAATTCATAGGTCTTTCACCAGTTCCAAGTTAACACCAAAAGAGTGGTTTCTTTTTTCAGATATACACCCACTCACTGGATTTCTCTGAATGTGTATGTACGTGCTTTTTTATAGAGAGGCAGATGAATAAATTGGAGGTTTGAAGTGGACAATGGAATTCCTTAGCTATTTTCCACTTCATTGTGTTCAGCAGATGTAACTGTTGTAGTAAAAAATTTCAAGAGTTGCTTCATGAGGGAAGTTGATCTCTGTGTCATATGTAATGAGTACATTGGGAAAAATTGGAAATGGACTTTAATTCATATCAACGCACAACTCTTGGATAATAGGATAGGATAGGATAATATTTTGTAGTAACACCGGAGTCAAATCCAAAGTTTTATGTCTTGGGTCACATCAAGGAATATTACATCCCACATTTTTTTTACTAGTACTTGTTCCCCTAAGAACTGTGAAAATATAGTTTTCCTGAAGTACTGGATGGAAAGATGAGCACCATGATGCCTCTTCAGGCCCAGAACACTTTAAATAGCAAAACAGAGATCAATATACGTATCTTCCATTTATATTCTCCCACTGTGTTCCAGTAATGATGATATGAAGCTACTGATACTATATATATAAACCCAAATGGGAGATTCCACAGAAAGTCATGGAGAACATCAGAGCTAAGATCCTGTGGGACTTCCAGATTCAAATGAACAGGTAGGTACTAGCTGATCAACCAGACATCGTGGTGTTGGAAGAAATGTCCATCTGGGTTAAATTCCAAGTGGGGATAAAGATACTGGAAACATGGAGACTGCTTGGAAAGATGGTTTAATGGTGGTCAGGATCACATGGCTTGAGTTCCTGAACAGAAAAGAGGGGTGAGATCCTGTGCGCTCCCTGGCTTTATGCTTTCTCTGAGCTTTGAACTTCATGGGGCACAGGAAGAGTATCCTGATTGGTTGTCAGACTCCCAGGGGGTGCGGGTTTTAACTAGCTTTGCTGGCTGATGTAATCTTCCCAGGTGTCATGTGGCATGAGTTTCTGTTGCTAGATGGGTCCTATTGTGTTGCAGATGATGGACCATTGACAAAGGTGGAGGGGAGTGAGTTTTTGCCTCTGGCCCATTGACAAATGTGGGGGGAGACAGGAAGCTGCAAGGAGCTGCTTTGTCTTTAAAGCATGTTTCTCCATTTCTCATCCAGGGAAATATATTCTGCCTTTTAAATATTTCCTAAAATATTTCATTCTTCTAGGAGGGGGATGGGTGCTAACTTCCTACAGTGGTAATAGACAAGGACTAGAAGACAGCAGTGGTGACAGATGTAAAAGTTCCAAGGGCTCAACATCTGGAAGAAGGAGTATGAGAAGCTGGAGTAGTACCAGGATCTGAAGGAACATAGAGGAACACAGAGAGACTGGGGAAAGTAAAGGTCAAAGTAGTTTCAATGATGACAGAAGCAGACAAGGCTATGACTTCTAAGCTGGGAGGGTGGCTCCAATAGATCTCCCTCCCTCTACTCTTTCTTTCTCTCATCTATCTAATCTATCTATTTTCTCTCTCTCTCTGTCATCTATCTCTATCCATCTACCATCATCTATCCATCTATATGTCTCTGTCTATCCGTCTATCCATTTATCTGTCTGTCTATCCATTTATCATCTATCTATCATCTATCTGTCTGTCTGTCTGTCTATCATCTATCTATCTATCTATCTATCTATCTATCTATCTATCTATCTATCTATCTATCTATCTATCTATCCTCATCATCTATCTATCTATATCTCATAATCACATATATGTATATCTCCTAAAGCTTCTGAATGTTTCAAACCCTGACTGCAATAATAAGAAAAATCATATCAGGCCAAAGCCTATCTTATTCCAGAACTGTTTCTTATAGTGATCTTTCTGAGATGATTACAAACAAGAGATGGAGTCATATCCTTCTCCTGTCTTTATTGCCCTGTGAGTGTTATTTGGAGGCATGCCTCAGCTCTCCTCCATGAATGTATTCAATCCAGTTTTCAGATCATGAAGAACCTGTTAGATAAGTGAACAATTTATGACTTGAGATGCTTGTATTAAAATGATTGAAAATTTACAAATCGGTTTATAAACTCCTTGTGAATTTATTATATAAACAAATGATAAAGTCTTCCTAATTTTAGTAAGTTTCTAAACTTTTTTTGGGGGAAACTTCATCTTGACAATGGAATCAACCAACAAACCAATATATAGTAAGATTGCCCTCTCCATACTTCATCCCCTTTCCCTCCACCATCCCCAATGGTTTTGATTTTTAGTTTAAATCTGAATGTTTCTACATGCACATTTACAAAAATGCTTTTTTTATCCACCATAAAACTTTTAAAATATATTCTCTTCTATAACTGTCATCACATGGTAGCAACTAATTCTTGAATAAGCAAGTCTGGGTGAACTGGACAGCATAAAATCCATCAGTTCGTCAAGAAAATCAGCTGTATCCACCTTATTTCAAAGCCCTCTATAAACTTCTGAGGAAACTATATGAAAATGATATGCCCAGAACTAAGGAAGTCAAATTATTTTCTGTGCTTTGATAGCTATATATATTTTGCACTGTAGGATTCTTGTGAAATTTAGAAAGAAAAGCTAGAAGAATTGATAACTGCCGCTTAGATAATCAGAATGGTAGAAATGTCTCTTTGAACTCAGAATGTGTTTCTTCTTTTTTAAAAAAGAAATGGAGTTCTATTTATATGTTTACCATGAGGTATCTTTATAAAATGTACTTTTCACACAAAATACAATATGCAAAAGAAGAGTGGAAATAAATAAGTTCTTGGTATGCTTTTAGACTTGCTAAACCTTGGATCAGAGGCAGAAGTTTCCCATGTATTATTTTTTTCATCCTATAAAGGGGCTCAGGACAAAGGCACAGTTCTTTCCCCTTTTATCCTGGAAAGAATCCTGTGGAATAAGGTAAAGTTTCCCCTGCACATGCGTGCTAGTCATTTCCGTCTCTAGGAGGCAGTGCTCATCTCTGTTTCTAAGCTGAAGAGCCAGCGCTGTCCGAAGACGTCTCCGTGGTCATGTGGCCGGCATGACTAAATGCCAAAGGTGCACAGAACACTGTTACCTTCCCACCAAAGGTGATCCCTACTTTTCTACTTGCATTTTTTATGTGCTTTCGAACTGCAAGGTTGGCAGAAGCTGGGACAAGTAACAGGAGGTCACTCCGTTACACGGCACTAGGGATTTGAACCGCTGAACTGCCAACCTTCTGATTGACAAGCTTAACATCTTAGCTACTAAGCCACCACATCCCTTCCACTGAGCCATCGCGAAATAGCCAGCAACTAAAAGAGATTGATGTATCTCTCACTTTTTATTTTCATGGTTATTTTAAAATCTTCATGGGCTGTTTGTTCCTGAACTACTAAATGCTAAGAACAAGTATCTGGATCTTTTCAAATGATGGAGCTTTGGCTAGTTGAGCACATTTACTGCCATGTACAAATATGTTTATAATTGACTTGCTCCTCTCTTATAATCATGTTATTGTTTTTAGAAAAAGATGGAACCTTCCATCTTTTTTTTTTAAATGGTTTATGGGTGGGAAAGCTTTTGAAGATGTCACAGATACTTCAATTAGTGGAGAATATGTCTGAAAAATGGTTGAATACTTGATAGACTGATTCTAGGGCACCACACCAATTGTAAGAGAAGCTTGTTGGCAGTGTATTCATTTCTGAAACCAACTTCTGACTCAGTTTCTCTAATAACATAAATGGCAAAGAATCTGACTCCTTCATGGAGCATCTCTTTCTTTAGCAGTTAGTTCAGTAAGATCTATCCCTTCTCCACAATATCAATTTATTTTGCAACTATAAAACAAAAAGCTTTTTTCAGCATGGTGGAATTCCCTATCTTAACATGTGAAACGTTGTTATTAGAATTATCCAGAGTTTGGCTGCCAAAAATGCAGGTGACCACATGAGGACAGCAGAGTTAGCGTCTTTACCCCACTTGGCGGTACCTTCAGATTTTTGCTGCTCAAAACAGAGAGCTCTAATCTACATTAAGATGATAGATTTTCCTAATTACATTTTTGGTGCCATTCTGCAACATTTTTCTCTTCCCAAAATCCCCAAAGCTTTAACCAAAGACTATCTACTATTGACCTCACCCCAGGGGCATGCATAAGAGCACCAGCGTGCCTACAGTTCCTATCCTAATGTTCCCTTTCATTGTATCCAATTCATATAGTTATTTCATGCTTATGTTTATATATATATGCTTATATATCATATAGTTATTTCATGCTTATGCTTATATATACTGTTGTGACAAAATAAATAAATAAATAAATAAATAAATTTGCATCTTGGGGATGCCTTGTGATTTCTAGTTGCCACTCTTATTACCGTCATTAATCCTACTGCAGTCTGCTGTAAATCTTGCATTATTTATGTTTTGTAACACTTTGCCCTAAAATCCAAATAGGATGAAAGACAAGTACTGTATGTGAATGCATTAAATAATAAATACATGCAATTATAGTCCCTCAATTGGTCTGATAGTTCAACATTGTGAAATGTCTGAAAGAAGCACTGAATTTGTAAAGGATCTTTGAGTGTTGTTAAAAGTTTCCCACTACTATAGTGGTGTGTTTCCTGGATACCTCAGCTAACTGTTTTATAAAACGTTCATCTATATTCAAGGTCCTTTTGGGACCTGGATATATTTCAGAGACATTTTGGAAAATTATTGTCATGAAGCCTAAGAAATAAGCCACAAATGAAATTACTATGCCTGGATTTTTAAAGCTAAAATGGTGTGTCTTTTTTGGGGGGGCTGAACTTGGTAGCTCTTTCTCTTGGCCTTCAAGACCATCCCCTCCACCCTCTACAAAACCCAGTAGAGTCCATCAGGTATCTGGAGTGGACCAAGTGAATAGGGACCACCTTCCTGTGCCAGTGTGCAGCTTTATTTGCTCCAGAGCACTAACAAAGTATTCCACTTTTAATAGAATAACAGAATTGGAAGGGACTTCGGAGGTCTTCTGGTCCAACCCACTGCTCTGGCAGGAACCCTATTTCATTTCGGATGAATCATTGTTCAATCTCTTCTTTAAAATACTCCAATGTTGGAACATCCACAACTTCTGGTGGCAAGTTGTTCCACTGATTAATTGTTCTAAACTGTCAAGAAATTTCTCCTTAGTTCTAGGTTGCTTCTCTCCTTGATCAATTTCCATCCATTGCTTATTCTCATATATATTTTGCTTCCATCATACACCATTGTCACAGCATTCAGCAATCAACCATCCGTTTGACATAAGCCTATTCACTTTCACTTAGTTTTTCTCTAGAACAATATGGCACAATAAACTTTATTTCTCACATGTATACAATTCCCAATCACCTACTGAAGGCCAAACATCTGTTTGGTACACAAACACACTTATACCAGACAGTGTCACATAAGTGACACTGCATTTCCTATATTTGGCTTATTGTTTCTTTGCAGGATTCTGCCAAACATCTTCCCAGGTACATACATTTAACAAAGCAGTTCTCCCACAGTTTTTGCATGCACCCTTGGTACCTTTTTCTTTGTGTAGGAACAACAGCATTCTTCTAATTATCAGGCAAGATGTGCTTTCACACACACTCACTTAAACAAATCACACAGCTAATAATAATAAATAATACTATTATTATTCCAAAACTTATGCAGTTAAAGAGCTAAGACTTGAGTACAATGGCTGGTGATGGCTTAATTTATATCTAAAATTAGTCTCCTGGGATGTTAGAAGTAAGCTATTGTAATTAAGTCTTAGCTTCCTAAATGCACTGAGTTTTATGATAATAGGCTAATAGGACTTGCCAAAACTCTATTTTGCCAAAAAATCATTAACAATAGAGTTATTAGCGGATTCTTCTTTGACTCTGAATAAGAAAAGAGGAATCAAATGTTGCCTGCTCTCAAGAAACACGACTGAGACAAAGGTGTGTTTTTATTTTTCACAAATGGAAAAATGCTGTGGAAGTACTTGCCATTAAACAGGTGGACAAATTACAGGCAGGTGTTCTTTCTGTTCTTTGGTTCACATATGCTTGAACAATGCTTCCTTATTTGTGCCCTCCATGCCTTCCTTCCTTTCAGTGTTTGTGAATGTGGTAAATAATATTTAAAATAGACTGCTCTGTCCATCTTCCCAGACTCTACCAATCTCTGTACAATGTAGAGACATTGAAATTATGGCTGGCATTTGAATGGACTCCTAAGAGCCCAATCTAAAGCCTATGCTTTCACACTAAACCTACAAACCTGCCCTGTCCTGCATCTCAAGTGAAGATTTGTTTGCATGTACAGCTATAGCTTGTTCTCCTTTAAAATACTCTGGGTTTCTAAACAAGTGTCACATAACAAATCATCTCCCAACTGAGCTGTTCCAGCATTTTGGATGAAGCTTGCTCAAACCCACCTGCCGAATGCAAAAGCTTTTACTGAGCAAAGGCGGTCCAGAGAATTGTCAGGACAAATGAACATCAGATATGTTCAAAGACAGCATTCTTATTGGGGTCTTGCAAAAATGGTCTGTACCAACGTGGCGCAAGTTTGAAAAGGGAGAAGGAAGAAATTGTCTTCTGGGTGAGGGAAGGAGGGGAGACAGGTTGCAAGACTGAAAAAAATGATCACAATATTGTGGGGGGGAAAATGAATTTGCCATTCTGTTCCTTTGAGAAGAAGAATGAGGGTAGCTAACGTTTTGTCTTAAAAATCCGTGTTTAAAGAATGCTCGTTAATTCCTCTAGAGGAAAAAAAGAGATTGATTTAGGAGAAAGAAAACAATCCTTCTAGATCTGGTAATTTCTTCTCATCTCTATTAAGGAAAAAAGAGTTTTCTTCTTCTCCTCCAGACTTGAGCATTAGATGAAGTTCACTCATTCAGAGCCACAGTCATTTGTTAGTGGGAGTCAGCTTCAATAAAACCATTTGTTTCATTTGCTCCTTAATTTCTTCTGCCCAAGTAATTTCAGTCTGATATAATTTTTCTTTATTTTTATCCGACTATGTTTTTAGTGCTGAATAAGCAGCTGAAAACCCTGTACCCAGTGGTGGGATTCAGCCAGTTCGCACCAGTTCAGGAGAACTGGTTGTTAATTTACTGAACAGTTTGGCAAACTGGTTGTTGGAAGAAATTATTAGGGCAGAGAATTGGTTGTTAAATTACTTGAATCCCACCACTGTCTGTACCTAAGAAATGAATTGTGTAATGACTAGGTTGAAAGCCTCATGTATGGTACATTGGGAGTAAACCAATCTGTTCTACTAAGCTGCGGTATTGGCTCCATCCACACAGCTGGATCATAGTTCACCACTTCCTTCTCTTACAAGACTTGTTCAAGCATACAGGAAATACATAATGTACATCCCAGTCTAACCATCTACTATTTTACATGATACTGTAGGACAGGGATCATCAACCTACAGTCTGTGGGATGGATGTGGTCCACCATCCAAAATGGACACAAAATGCTCCACCATTTTGGTGAAGGCTTCTCCAGTTGCCTTGAGGTAGTGGAACAAAAATGATCCAGAAATGAGGATGGCAACAGCATGTCTCTGGCTTTTATGCAAGAGAAGGTTGTTAACCCCTACTGTAGAGGAGAGCTATGTTAGTCTATGCAGAATGATTTTATGTGTCATTACTTCCCTTTGGCTAATACCACTTTCTCAATAGTGTGGGGTATGATGAAAGCACCACCCTAGAAAACAGGAGACCAGGAGTTCTAGTCCTTCCTTTAGCACAGATCTAATTGGGTAATTTGGGCCTCTCTCGTTCTCTCTATCCTAAGAAGAACACAAGAGCCAACCAGTCTATCCACTAGGAATGATGGTGGAAGAGAGGAAGTTGCTCGATGTAACTTCCATGGGTTCCAGAATGAAAAGCAGGATACAAATCTAACATGAAAATCTAAATGAATACATGTATGGAAATTTAGCCCAAAGGTGTCATTTTCAAGGAAGGTGACATTTCTAGATTCAGGGCATTTTATACCCTATTTGGAAAAATAAATGAATATTTTTTAAATGTTTTTTAAGAATGTTCTTTAAAGAAAATCAATGTTTTTATTTTCTTCATTTTAACTGCATCATCTTGCTTCATTCACTACAATGAGTTTATTCACAGGAAAAAAGGCACAGATACTTGTTTCTTTCTGCGCTCACCAAAAGGATGTGTCCATTTCTTGCTTGAAAGTATACTAAGTCAGCTAAGTGCAATTGCTAATCAGTTCCCTGAGTTGACTAGAGAGCTGAAGCAAAATACGTCTTAGTATTCTTTCATACCAGCTGGGGAATTCTGGGAGTTGAGGTTTATACCTTTTAAAGTTAGGAAGACTCAAGGATTCTCACATTAGCTGTGGTAAAGCAATTGGGTCCAACAAGTCTATCGGTAGCTATGGGCAAATAAATAAGCACAGACTCTCACACTTTTTCCTTCTACTAATTAGTAATTAAACCTATTTTTTGAGGTAGGTTGAGTAATAATAAACCTATTATTAAACAGCTATTTTTTGAGGTAGGTTGAGTCTGGTTCAGAGTCACCCAGTGAAGCCTTGTAGCTGAGAGTGGATTCAATCTGGATTTCTCTCACCCAATCCAGCACATTCACCTCTACATCATATTTTAATTGCATTGCCGCCCATGTCTCAGAACATTGTGCTGGGAATTGGAGAAGAAAGGGTACCCTTACAAAATGTGGTGGAAAAGACTCAAGAAAAGCTGGCTTTTTCATGAGAATAATAGGATAAGTGTTATTTTTCATGCATTTATGCAACCAAGCCAGTTTCTGTATTTGTTGCAATTGTGAAATAATGATATATGTATAGTTCTGAATATTGAATATAGAGCATATACTCTCAGTGTACATAAAAGAAAAGATCATCATGAATACTTAATGATAGCCATGGGGTACAAATAAGCAATCAGAAAGCAATCAATGTCAATATAAATCGTAAGGATACAAGCAACAAAGTTACAGTCATACAGTCATAAGTGGAAGGAGATGGGTGATGGGAATGATGAGGAAATTAATAGTAGTGCAGATTTAGTAATACTTTGACAGTGTTGAGGGAATTATGTGTTTAGCAGAGTGATGGCGTTCGGGAAGAAACTGTTCATGTGTCTAGTTGTTCTGGTGTGCAGTGCTCTATAGTGTCATTTTGAGGGTAGGAGTTGAAACAGTTTATGTCCAGGATGTGAGGGATCTGTAAATATTTTCACAGCCCTTTTTTTGACTCATGCAGTATACAGGTCCTCAATGGAAGGCAGGTTGGTAGTAATTGTTTTTTCTGCAGTTCTAATTATCCTCTGAAGTCTGTGTCTTCTTGTTGGTTTGCAGAACCAAACCAGACAGTTATAGAGGTGCAGATGACAGACTCAATAATTCCTCTATAGAACTGTATCAGCAGCTCCTTGGGCAGTTTGAGCTTTCTGAGTTGGCGCAGAAAGAACATCCTTTGTTGTGCTTTTTTGACGACATTTTTGATGTTAGCTGTTCATTTTAGATCTTGCGATATGGTAGAACCTAGAAATTTGAAGGTCTCTACTGGTTTTTTTTTTTTTTATTGAAAGAGTTTTTAAAAAACAAAAACATTTCCCCCCCCCTTTTTTTTGTTTACATTTATACCCCGCCCTTCTCCGAAGACTCAGGGCGGCTTACAGTGTATAAGGCAATAGTCTCATTCTATTTGTATATTTTTACAAAGTCAACTTATTGCCCCCCCAACAATCTGGGTCCTCATTTTACCTACCTTATAAAGGATGGAAGGCTGAGTCAACCTTGGGCCGGGCTCGAACCTGCAGTAATTGCAGGCTACTGTGTTCTTAATAAGCCTTAATAACAGGCTTTACCAGCGTGAGCTAAACCGCCCTTTTTCCCCTCCTCGCAAAAACCCCTTCCCCCTCCCTCCCCTGGCTTCCCGGGTCAATCACAAGGTATTGTTATACATAAACCAAACATAGAATAAAATTTTCCCTTCCAATCCAAGTAACCACATCCAAAGCTTTTCATCTCCTGACCCCCTCCCCATTACATAAAATAACTTTCTAATTATTCAAAGGCAATCTGATATTTCTTAATCTGATATCTATTTTGTAGATAATCAATCCATTTTTTCCATTCAATTAAATATCTTTCCTGCGTATTGTCTTTTAAAAAAGCTGAGATTTTAGCCATCTCAGCCAAATTAATAACTTTCAGTATCCATTCTTCTATTGTAGGTATTTCTTCTTTCTTCCAGTATTGTCCAATCAACAGTCTTGCTGCTGTTATTAAATTCAGAATCAATTTAGTCTCAATCCCTGTACAATCCGTTATAATTCCCAAAAGGAAAAATTGTGGCAGGAACTTTATCTTCTTCTTCAGAAGGTCTCTACTGTTGATATTGTGCTGTCTAGTATTGTAAGAGGTGGGAGTATGGAAGGGTTTCTCCTAAAGCAGTGGTTCCCAACCAGTGTGCCGCGGCACTAAGGGGTGCCGTGAGATCTTTTGAGGGTGCCGGGAACTTTTGAGCTACGGAGATTTTAAATATCTATTTCCTTATAAGGGTGCCGGGAACTTTTGAAAGGCTTTCCAAGGGTGCCTCAAACAAGAAAAGGTTGTGCCTCAAACAAGAAAAGGTTGTGCCTCAAACAAGAAAAGGTTGGGAACCACTGTCCTAAAGTCTATCACCATTTCTATGGTTTTGAGTGTGTTCAGTTCCAGATTGTTCTGGTCGCACCACACAAGGCTAGTTGTTCAACCTCCCGTCTGTATGCGGATTCATCATTGTCTCGAATGAGACCGATCACTGTTGTGTCATCTGCAAACTTCAGTAGTTTAACAGATGGATCGTTAAAGTTGCAGTCATTGGTATACAGAGAGAAGAGAAGTGGGGAGAGCACACAGCCTTGGGGGGGTCCCTGTGCTAATTATACAGGTATTTGATGTGATTCTGCTTAGCTTCACCTGCTGCTTCCCGTTTGTTAGGAAGCTTATGATCCACTTACAAGTGTGTTCAGGTACCTGTAGCTGGTTTAGCTTAGTTAGAAGACTGGAATGATAGTATTGAATGCTGAACTAAAGTCTACAAAGAGGAACCTTGAGTAGGTCTTTAGTGATTCAAAATGTTGTAGGATGTAGTGCAGAGTCATATTAATTGCATTATCTGTTGATCTATTTGCTCAGTATGCAAATTGCAAGGGGCCTAACAGTAGATCTGTGATGGTTTTCAAGTGGGGCATCACTAGCCTTTCAAAGGTTTTCATGACTACAGATGTTAGAGCAACTGGTCTGTAGTCATTCAGTTCCTTGATAGTGGGCTTCTTCAGAACTGGGATTATAGTAGAGCATTTGAAGCAAGAAGGATAATAGCACATTACCTTACAGATGACCCCCACCCTGTTAAAGACCTTGGAGTTTTCATATCCAATGATCTAAGTGCCATTCTATTCTATTCAAAGCCCACTGCAACTACATCGCAAAAAAGGCTTTAAGAGTTGTAAACCTAATCTTATGTCGCTTCTTGTTCAGAAACACTACACTACTAACCAGAGCTTATAAAACATTTGCTAGACCAATTCTTGAATACAGCTCGCCTGTCTGGAACCCATACCACATTTCAGACATCAATACAATTGAACATGTCCAGAAATATTTTACAAGAAGAGTTCTCCATTCCTCTGAATACAACAAAATACCTTATGCCATCAGGCTTGAAATCTTGGGTTTAGAAAACTTAGAACTCCGCTGCCTTCGACAGGACCTGTGTTTAACTCATAGAATCATCTATTGCAATGTCCTTCCTGTAAAGACTACTTCAGCTTCAATCACAACAAGAGCAAACAATAGATTTAAACTTAATATTAACCGCTTCAATCTTGATTGCAGAAAATATGACTTCTGTAACAGAGTTATTAATACTTGGAACACATTACCTGACTCTGTGGTCTCTTCTCAAAATCCCCAAAGCTTTAACCAAAAACTGTCTACTATTGACCTCACCCCATTCCTAAGAGGTCTGTAAGGGGCGTGCATAAGAGCACAAACATGCCTACCGTTCCTGTCCTATTGTTTCCTTTCATTATATCCAATTAATATAGTTATTACATACTTATGCTTATATATATGCTTATATATTATATAGTTATTTCCATGCTTATGCTTATATATACTTTTGTGACAAAAATAAATAAATAAAAAATAAAAAATAAGATGGGGTCCAATTGGTCAGAAGAGACTTTTAAGCAAGAAGGAGTTATCTTGTCTGGGCCTGGCACTTTTCCTGGCTTTTGTCTGTGAAATAGTTCTTGCACTTCCTTTTCTGTGATCACTAGGGGTTGTGAACCCAATGGGACGGGGTCAGTTGTAGGAGGCTTGGCTGTTGTTGGTGTGTCTGATATGGGGGTTGTGGAGATAGGTGGCTGTAGTTTCCTTTCAAACCTGCAGTAAAACACGTTCAGGTCATCTGCCAGTTGCTGATTTCCTTCAGCCTGGGAATGAGGTTTGCCGTATCCAGTGATATAATATAATATAATATAATGAAAACTGTGCTGCTGCTGGTAATACTACTACTACACACATTAGAGAATAAGTTAAACTTAATAAGTGGTAGATATTTGGGAGGGGAAAGTCAAAATGTTTAATCATTGCAACTTTGCTCAGTCACTCATAAAGTTATACAATCAATCTATCCACTTATACCTAAGTACATATGTAAGA
The DNA here is from genome assembly GCF_028640845.1 of Ahaetulla prasina. NCBI lineage: Eukaryota > Metazoa > Chordata > Lepidosauria > Squamata > Colubridae > Ahaetulla > Ahaetulla prasina. Next base: position 93,227,581 of record NC_080540.1, read on the forward strand.
ATGATCATTAATATTCGCTCATGTAGAATAATCCCACTACATTAGTTGCAGTCCTAAAATAATAATAATAATAATAATAATCACACTACATTAGTTGCAGTCCTATAAATACAGCCGGTTCTCCACACACATCACATGAATTATGGTCCCGTAAACAGATAGTCATTGATTTCTGTAATGCCCCTACACAAAAGACATTGCAATATAAAAGGAAAGTCCCAGCATTTTTCCTCCTCATGTCTGGTTATGGATACAGTCATATATATGAGTGCTGGTATATTAAGAGTGATTTTATTTAAGAAGCACCCATACATTTATATACAATGAGATTGATTTTTTTTATGTTGCTGGGTTTTAATATACTGAATCTTTGCACAGAGTTTGGAACATGGTGTTGAAAAATAAGTCCAAATAAATAAAATTCACAATTGCATGAATTGCATCTAAATTATTAGTTTATGCTTCACAATAATTCTCCTCAAGAAAAATGGCATCACTTTGGAATCACCCCCCTGCATTATATTTGTTTACCCTCTAAATATCCTGAATGCTTTGAAAACCAAATACATATAGGAATCAATTTGCAATAGCAACAGAAAAGCTTTGCAGAATTTGGAGGCTATAAAACCAGATTTCTCCTGAGATTTTATGGTGTTGTTTTCAAGAACCCAACCTACCTACTTATATCCTGCTGGTTCCCTGTGGTGTCCTTGTTTGTGTGTGATTAGAAAAATCAAAGTGGCAGATGTGACTGTGTGATTGTTGCCCATTTGTATGTGCATTGCAAATTTGAAAGAGTTGGAGTTTGCCGTATGATCTCACATGCTACTTTTGTCACCTTGATCAAAGTGTTTCAAAATACCCATGACTGCATTAAAGAACTGCTGGCCTTCTCATATAAAATAATGCACACACACTTACACACACCATAGCCCCCTGCCTTTTTATTATGTGCCATCAAGTCATACAAAGAATTTCTCCAGGATAATTTGACCCCAACCTGGTCCAAAAATCCTTCAACATTGTTCCCATCACTACTGTAACTGAGTCCATTCACCTTGTCCTTTAATTCTCCTTGCTTCCATCTTTCTCAGCAATATAGACTTCTCCAGAGAGCTAAGTCTTTGCAAAATACCATGTGAGTATAATAATTTGAGTCTGGTTATTTGTGCCTTGAATCAGTATTCTGGATTGATTTGTTCAATGATCTTTTTCCCCCCTGGCTACCCATGGTATTCTGAGGAGCCTTCTCCAACACTAGAGTCCAAAAACATCCTACTCTTTCCATTCCATTTCTTCAAGGTATACCTTACTTAAGAGGATATGCTGTATGTAGTACCTATAAAACAAATAAACTAAGTTTAGAAGTCCGTACTTATGCCCTTCATTGGAAAATGCCATCATGGAGTGATAGAGATAACTCCTGTGATAATTTTGTATCATTGCAACTATAGCATTCAATGTGGTTGTTGTCTGTTAGCTGTTATGCCAAGGTCCATAAAGACATGATATAGAATAGGGCAGGAGAATGCACAATCCTGCCAGTGTGAGATAGTGAACCAATTGGCTAATTCATCTCATTAAAAATATAGGACGGGAGAACTAATATAGTGTGAAATATTTTGCTGATTCAGAACACGGTCTGTTTGTGAACATGGTAGCAAATATTAATGATGATGTGAAAGAGTGTTTGAGCTAAATAGATAGTTTGAGAGATAGCAGAAAATAAGGGAAGAACCTATGTGACTATAGCCCCTTCCTCTTCTGATTGTCTGAGGCCTTTTCACAGATACACAGACATAGCCTACTAATATACTCCTAAGAAGGCAAGCTATTTTCAGACTTCTTTTGAAAGATAATAGTAGCCCAAGTCACCTTACTGAATTTGAGAAATATCTGAAGATTGAATAGTCATGTCAAAGTACAGGTAATGTTTGACTCAGAATAGAACCAGCTTTCCAGACCAGAACAAGCTATATTGTGCATGGCACAGAAAATTGATGTGCCTTCAGAAATGAATTTGGGAAAGTACAGTACTTCCAGAAATATGGGTCTATGCTTGCATAATACAATCTTCATTTGCCAGGTGAAGTTCAACTCCCTCCAGAGCAAAAGGTATCAGTGTTACTTACAGAACATGACACCTTTCTTCTTAATAATGAATAATGGTGGTGGCACCAGCATCAATAATTGTTTATACCTGCTTTTCTGCAAGCTGCTTTTTAAGATTAATGTATGTAGTAGAGCTTGTTCTTCAGAGCTCAAAGATAACTGAGCTCTGGTGAAAAGATGGTCACTTCAAACACTATTTTCCAGTAAGAAAAAGTAGTTTCTATAGGATTGAGTAATCATACAAGTAAAGCAAGTGGAGATCTTTAAAGATCTTACTTTGAAAAAGTGATTGAGAAGCTAGTTGTGCAACAGCTTCAGAGGATTTTGCCTGAAGCAGATTGATCTGGATCCTTATCAGTTGGAATTCAGGCCTGAGCATGGAAAGGAAACAGCGGTGATCGTACTTTTGGATAATCTCTGGCATGGATGGGATAGTGGGTGTGCATTCATCCTTCCTTTACTTGTCCTTTCAACTGTTTTTGATAGCATCAACCATGGTGTCCTTCTGCATCAACTCAGAAGATTGGATGTGGGTGGCTGGTTCTCCTCCTGTCTCTGGGATTGATTCCAGTTGGTGGTGATTTGGGAAGAGAGGTCCCACCCCAGCATTTACTATGCAGAGTGCCAGAGGAACTCTTTTCTTTCCTATTTAACATTTACATCAGTGGTGGGTTTCAATTTTTTTTACTACCGGTTCTGTGGGTGTGGCTTAGTAGGTGTGGCATGGCTTGATGGGCGTAGCAGGGGAAGGATACCGTAAAATCTCCATTTCCACCCCACTCCAGGGAAAGGTTACTGCAAAATCCCCATTTCCTCCCGATCAGCTGGACTTGGGAGGCAGAGAACAGATGGGGGCAAGGCCAGTCAGAATTTTTACTACCGGTTCTCCAAACTACTCAAAATTTCTGCTACCGGTTCTCCAATACTGGTTAGAACCTGCTGAAACCCACCTCTGATTTACATGAGATTGCTGGGTAAGTCAATCCATCACCATAGGGTGAGATCACCATCAGAATGCTGATGACACCCAACTGTATATCTCTGCCCCTGGCAAATTAAGTGAAGTTGTGTTGTCCTGGTGTTTGGAGGCTGTGAGGGTCTGGATGGAGAAAAATAAATCTCAAATGACCCCTGGTAAAACTGATTGGCTTTGGAATTTGAGGCCTTCTGGTTCTGTGACTATACTACCTTTCATGCCGGAGGGGTTGCATTGCTTCAAACATACCCTGTGCACAATCTGGGTGTCCTTCTGAACTCAGGACTCCTACTCAGTACGCAGGTGGAAATTGTTAGGAAGGCCTCTGCATAACTTTGCATTGTGTGCCATTTGCACCCATACCTAGAGTGCGGAGCTCTACTCATGGTCACTCATGCCTTGCTCTACATGGGGCTGCCCTTGAAGACTATTTAGTTTTTGAAGAATTATCCTACTGATCAGGAATGGTATTCCCTTACCTTTGCTACTGGTTCGAAAAGATGAATGCACACGCTACCTCTGTGCATGCACAGAGCATCAAAAATGGGACGTGATGACATCCGGGTGGGTGGGCAGAGCCTCCTGCGGCCGCCGCTACCGGTTTGCCCAAACTGGATAGTGGTACTGATAGACAAACTATCCTGAGACCTTTAGATTATTTTCTAACAAAACAATGCTAGGTTGGATAGAATAAAAAGAAGAAACCTTTTAGTGAAAACTATTTGTGACTTGTGATTTGTGATAAATATCTGTTATGTGTAAAACTCTGGTGTGTGTAAAACTCTGGTATGAGAGACTAAAAAAGCAACAGAGAATTCCACTCTATTCTTGGCATACAATTCTTGCTTCTCTTTTCTTGTCCTGCAGACCAATATTTGTAATGCCACATATAAAAATTCATTAACAATATTGACTTAGTTTCTTTTACCTATCTTTTTCAAAACCAAAAAATTAAACCAAAATTAATTGCTCCAGTAACTAAGGACCTTAGTTGGAACTGAGCAATGTTTCAACTTTCACAAATTTACTGTGCCTTAAATCTGGCTGTCATATTTTCTATAATTGGCACAATTTCTTAGATACAGGGCTGGGCAACAGAGCGAGACCAGACAACCTTTGAATAGTCAGGATTGCAGCCACTGAGTTTTCTATCTTTCTGAAGGGATTCAGCAGAGGCCACAGTTGCTGGAGGTCGACCTTCTTCTTTGTGCCATGTGATATTAGATTCCTGCTCTAAAGAAGAGGAAAGGATTAGTCCCAACTCCACCTGTTTAAAATTACATTGCTGAAACTTGGGCATTGGTCATCAGATTTCAGTGGTGCAATATAAGGGTGCTTGTGGGGTTGATAGGGTATAGTCCACTGAGATGTAGTAAAAACTGCTGATTTTAAGAGTTATTATGAATATTTTTTTTAAAATCCCATTTTCTCCCCTATGCTAAGATTTAACAACCTTAACAATGAAAATAGACTTTTGAAAACTCATGCCATGATTTATGTTTGATAATATTGAGGAATATTATTTATTCTTTACACATCTAGGCAAGGGCACAGGAAGAACTTCATCCATTACTGTAATAAGAGAAAGGTGGAAAATGTTCCTCCTGTCCCAAAGAGATTAATGTTTAGCCTCTTAGATACCATGGAGAGAAGACAAAAGTGCACGGATTTGACCCTTGATTTCACTACATTTTAAAATTGTATTTAATGCAGCTCCAAAACACGTGAACAAGGATATATGAAACAAACAGAAAGGAAGGAAGAATCTGAAGAATATAGAATAATTAAATTATGTAAACATTATTACAGTTTACTTTTTAAGCAAAAAATTGACTACAGGAATCATATTATCCATTTTTTCCATTACTCCAATGACAAGTGAATTCAGTTGCTGAGAAATGACACAATTCATCAAGCCAAACTTTGACACTGGGTACACAAGTATCTTATGATGATCTTTTTGGCAAGGTCCCAGGCACAATTGATCCAATTTTTTTCAGAGATACATTGCAAATTTGAAGGACATGCATTTAGCAATGTATGAATATCTCTAAATTTAGCCAGAGGGATGGAAGGTGTCAAGTCCAGATCCAGGATGACTCAAAGAGTGAGCAGACTTTAGGAGCCTTTTTATCCTCTAAGGCAGTGGTGGGTTTCTACCGGTTCACCCCGGTTCAGGCGAACCAGTAGTGGCAGCGGCAGGAGGCTCTGCCCACCCACCCAGACGTCATCGTGGATGTTCTGCACATGCGCAGAAGTGTCCTGCGCGCTCACAGTTCCGAATCGGTAGCGAAGGTAAGTGGAACCCACTACTGCTCTAAGGTTTTGTTGATTTACAAATCTGGTAGCTGTCAATAGGATTGGTGGCTTTTCTAAATGCTGAGCATCCAGCCTCCTTTGACTGTCTTCTGTTAACATTTATTCTTTCATCCTTAACAATTCATCCTTAACATCTTATCTATCTCCTTAAAGAACCTTTTTCAAAAGATTCCTGGTTTTTGCCTTCTTGGCATCCACGCCTGCTCCATTTTTAGGGTATGGCAACTTTAGCCTGGTCTCAACCCCAGGGCTGACTTATTTTTCATACCAAACTATGTTACAGCAACATTTCTGAGTTTAAATAAAAATAATTGGAATTCATAGAGATCCTAACATTTTCAAATTAGCTATGCTGTAGTCAGGGCTTCAATGAAAAATATAATTTGTAATTCTACGTACCACTAGAGGAAACAATTAGTTTATTCCTCAGTTTGGTGCTCTCCCTCTTCATCGTATCATAAGCTAGTAGGGAAAACATTTTGCCAGTCGTGAAGCTGCAGAGTCCGGTGTGGCTGCAGGATTGTGCCCATCATCTGCATATCCTTCACGCGTTCCTATTTTCCCATCTGACTATAACCCAAATTGCACACATTAAAAAAAATAATCAGTTTGAAATCATAAAGTGCTGAGTCACAAACAACCCTTTATTGTTCAATTCTTTCCCTTTTCTTTCATTTCTTTATTTAGGCACCAATATTGACTTTGAATTTTCTCCATGCCCTATCTGGGAGGCAATGCAATGGCAATGAGTGGTTTTTCCACTGTGTTGTTTTTTCGTGCTTGTGTTAAACCAATAGGGGCCACAGAATTCAAGCAGGTACTGCCAATTGAACAGAAGTGCTACTATGCAATTCTGGTAGACCATCTGTGCATCCAGCTCTTTGGAGATGCAGATTGGAAGCTAACAAGGCTGTTCAGGGACTAGAAGAGAAAAAGCATGTCGCATTAGTCTGAATGACCAATAAACTTTGCTCTGATCTCACCCAGCATTAGTCAGCTAGTTTGCCTCCAAAATAATATGTGGGTGAAACATAATTGTTTTTATTTATTGGGTGAATTGATATGCTGCCCATCTCACTCTGCAAAGAGATCTATATTGCAAGGGCCGGTTTAGCTCATGCTGGTAAAGCCTGTTATTAAGAACACAGTAGCCTGCAATTACTGCAGGTTCGAGCCCGGCCCAAGGTTGACTCAGCCTTCCATCCTTTATAAGGTAGGTAAAATGAGGACCCAGATTGTTGGGGGGGCAATAAGTTGACTTTGTAAAAATATACAAATAGAATGAGACTATTGCCTTATACACTGTAAGCCGCCCTGAGTCTTCGGAGAAGGGCGGGATATAAATGTAAACAAAAAAAAAAAACAACCTCTGTTTGGGTACGCTTGACTTAGATGGGAAGATACTCCTTTATTCATAGGACTCACGGGCTGAGAATAAGATAAGAGGATCTTAGAGGCATGGCAGAAAAAAGATTGTCAGAACACTTTGTACCATCGTTAGGTTATCAACGAAAATCCCATTCTCATTTATGCTATACCTCTGCTGATCCAAGACAATGTGAAAGACTAGGATATATGTGGTCTTCATCTGGAAGTCAAAGGTAGCATACAGAAGATTAAGTATTTTATTTATTTATTAAATTTATATGTGACCCATCTCACAGTTCAAGGCAGCTCTGGGTGCCATATAAATTTTTTTGGTACTATTTTAACAGAGATTAAATATATTTTATCAAAGTTAGTAAAATAAATGTCATAACATATTCATATTTTTCAATACAGAAAGAACTGCGTATCAATCAATCAGAATAGAACTGGAAGGGACCTTAGAGGTCTTCTGGTTCAACCCACTGCTCAAGCAGGAGACTCTATACCTGTGATGGCAAACCTATAGCACGGGTGCCAGAGGTGGCACACAGAGCTCTCTCTGTGGGCATGCATGCCATTGCCAGCTGTTCTTACTGGTTCCAGCAAGTGCATGTACGCCAGCCAGCTGGTCTTTGTATGAAGACCAGCTGGCTGACACACGTATGCACACACTGGAACCCAAAAGAAAGCAGCTGGCTGGGACGCATGTGTGCCGGACCAGCTGTCTGGTATGCATGTGTGCAACGGAACCCAGAAGAGCAGTTGGCCTCCACACACATGTGCACCATCCAGCTGTTCTCTTCCGGGGTCTGATGCACATGCTCCAGTTTCGGCACTCGGTGATGAAAAGGTTAACCATCACTGCCCTATACCATTTCAGATAGGCCACTGTCCCAGTGCCCAGTTCTTAAAAACTTCCAGTGATGAAGTGCCCACAATGTCTGAAGGCAAGCTGTTCCACTAGTTAATTGTCCTCACTGTTAGGAAGTTTCTCCTTAATTCCAGGTTGTTTTTCTCATTGATTAGTTTCCATCCATTGTTTCTTGTCTTACTTTCTGATGCTTTGGAAAATAACTTGACCCCCTCTTCTTTGTGGTAGCCCCTCAACTATTGGAATACTGCTATCATGTCCTCCTTAGTCCTTCTTTTTTCTACACTGGCCATAACCAATTCCTGCAACTGTTCTTCATATGCTTTTATCTCCAGGCCCTTAATCATCTTACTTGATCTTCTTTGCACTTTTTCCAAAGTCTCAACATCTTTTTTGTAATGTGTGACCAAACTCCAGGTGTAATCTTACTAAGGATTTATAAAGTGTACTGATAAGGTAATAATAAGGCAATAAATATATTCTATAGTGGGGGATCGGCTAAGATAAGAACTGAGACAGGCACGTAAGTGTTAAGCTTTGAACTAAATACTGTAGCTTTATGACCTTATTTTTATTTATTTATTATTTATTTTATTTGATTTTTATACTGCCCTTCTCCCGAAGGACTCAGGGCAGTGTACAGGCATAATAAAAAACCAGCAATACAATATACAAATTTAAAATACGATTTAAAAAACTTATTTAAATTAGCCCAATGATTAAAATTTACCATACTAAAACCCCGTTTAAAATTAATAAATTTAAGATTAAAATCCCAATTTAAGCCAGCCCCGCGCGAATAAAAAGGTGAGTCTTGAGTTCGCAACGAAATGTCCGAAGGTCAGGTATTTGGCGTAAACCCGGGGGAAGCTCGTTCCAGAGTGTGGGAGCCCCCACAGAGAAGGCCCTTCCCCTGGGGGCCGCCAGCCGACATTGTTTGGCGGACGGCACCCTAAGAAGTCCCTCTCTGTGGGAGCGTACGGGTCGGTGGGAGACGTATGGTAACAGCAGGCGGTCCCGTAAGTACCCAGGTCCTAAGCCATGGAGCGCTTTAAAGGTCATAACCAACACCTTAAAGTGCACCCGGAAGGCCACAGGCAGCCAGTGCAGTCTGCGCAGGAGCGGTGTTACATGGGAGCTACGTGTAGCTCCCTCTATCACCAGCAGCTGCATTCTGGACTAACTGAAGCCTCCGAGCGCACTTCAGGGGGAGCGCCATGTAGAGAGCATTACAGTAATCCAAGCGAGAGGTAACGAGCGCATGAGTGACTGTGCATAAGGCATCCCGATCAAGGAAGGGGCGCAACTGCCGAACCAGGCGAACCTGGTGGAAGGCCCTCCTGGAGACGGCCGTCAAATGGTCTTCAAACGACAGCCGATCATCCAGAAGGACACCCAAGTTGCGCACCCTATCCTTTGGGGCCAGTAACTCGCCTCCAACAGCCAGCCGCGGCTGCAGCTGACTGAATCGGGGTGCCGGCATCCACAGCCACTCCGTCTTGGAGGGATTAAGCTTGAGCCTGTTTCTCCCCATCCAGACCCGTACAGCCTCCAAACACCGGGACAGCACTTCAACAACTTCATTGGGGTGGTCCGGGGTGGAAAAGTACAGCTGGGTGTCGTCAGCGTACTGCTGGTATCTCACCCCGAAACCACTGGTCCATACATTGTGAATCATTTGCATTGAGTGCAAAATGAAAAATGTTACTCAGAACAAATCTTTTTTTTTTTTAAGGGAGAGAAGAGAGAAGAGAGCTGAAAACTAGAATCAGAAAATGTGACTGAAAGGGCAGAACCGGCATTGATAACAAGTATTTAGAGATAGGTTTTCCAAATCCCTATGATATTTTTTAGATCCATGCAAAAGATGCATTCTGCATTCAAGCTTCAAAAGCATGAAGGGCAGAAATCAAAACACAGGAACTTGCTGCCTGAGAATTTAATGGAGGTCAATATGAGGAGGCCTTATATACAGTTGAGGAGCCCTCATCAGTCTCTTCAAAAGCCAGTTTATGAACTCTGCGCCTCTCCTCAACATCAGTGCATATATTTATAATGCATGCAATCACATCTGTCAGCCTAAGGTTGGTCTTCCATCTTATGAGGGAAGCCATAAAAAGGAAGAATTCAAGCTGACAATAGCTGTACATCTGTCAAAGAAATGGTGATGGAAAGACGTGGGGGGAAGAAAATTACCATTTCTCCTTCATTAGAGTAGGCTGGCAGCTGCATTAAAGCGAGAGCCAGATGCCTCTTGGTATGAAACCAGGAGGTAAAAGGCAATGTACCTACAAGACTTCACCACATGAGTTTCACAAATTGGTAGTTGGTGCAGCCATAGGCTTCATTTACATTTTTATTGGTATTAGACCAATTTAGCTTTCTGTCAATCATTGAATGACTTATGGCCTTTTCTACATTCTCCTATTTCTTGTTATCGTAGAATCTAAAGTGACCTTCCTGGTGCGGTAGTCCTGAAGCAAAATTATGTTTTATAACAAGGAACTGCTACAATATATTTTGGAAAACACATCCTTGGACTGGAATACATACTTGTACATCTGCCAGTCTTGGAAGTTGACTTGATTATTTCTCCTTCAAGCCTAATTGTTTTATTCATTTGTGCTATATTTTGTGATGTGAAACCAAATAGGAATCCTTGCAAATTCTACTTAATTTTATGGAAATAAACTGATGAAGGGGTTCCAGATTCGATAAGAAGACTTGAGGCAATAACAGCATTTCAACAGGATAATTTCAAAAGGCTTAACAGTTCTTATTTTCCCCAAATGAAATTGTGTTTGGCACTTGATAAAAGCGGTCCTGTAAAGTTTAAAAAGTCTAAATGGAAAAAAGTGATTCCGGTGGCAAGTTGAGGCAAGTTGAGGCAAGTTATATTACAACTCTGAGATGGTTTCACCTCTTCTTTTCACTTAAGGTATGATAAGCTCATCAAATAGTTGCAGAGATGAAACTTCCAGTTTCTAGCCCAGCTTGGCCTATTTGGCTTTATTAAATCTTTTTGTTACGAGATTTCCGTTTCCAATTTTAAACTTCCTAAACCGTATTTTCAGAGGAATGTAGGTTCATAATAAGTTTCTGTGGCTAACTTTTCTAATGAGAGTAGAGAAATATTGACATTAGCTAAGCTTAGTTTTAAGTGATAAACAACAGTTATGGGATGGAGATAAATTAATAAATTAATAATTTAAGAAGAGACTAGACAGCCCCTTGTCTGAAATGGTTGAGGGTCTCCTGCTTGAGCAGGGGCTTTTTCTAAAACAGGGGTCTGCAACCTTGGTCCCTTTAAGACTTGTGGTCTTCAACTCCCAGAGTCCCTCAGCCAGCAGAGCTGGCTGAGGAACTCTGGGAATTGAAGTCCACAAGTCTTAAAGGGACCAAGGTTGGAGACCCCTGTTCTAAGAGACCTCCAAGGACCTTCCAACTCTATTCTGTATAATCACCAAGATACCTATAGATGATTGGAGTATCTTTCAGTCACTGGATATGAAAGCTGAGGAAATCTGATCAGTCACCATCTACCAGAAATGAACTTGCATTCATGGTGACGTGCCCTTGCACTAGCATTCCATCTAATCACAATCTTGCCTAACTGATCAACCCTGCTTTATCCCCTAGAAATCAGATGTGTGAAACAGTCATTCACTTTCATCAGAATGACACTATTCCTCAATTCTTTGTCTAAAAACACAGAGAATAATTCTGTGAAACATTCTAAAAACTCTAAAAATAAGTATTCGAAGGTGGCTTGTTTTGTTTTAAAGTTGGTACCAAGCCATGTTTAAACCATGGTTTGCTGAACAAATCCCAGTGGCTTTCTTAATATATAGAACTAAATCAAAAACTATAATTGATTATGGCTTGAGTCACACAAGCTCTCCAGCTAAACCCAACCCAATATAACATGGGTTAGTAAATTGAGTGAATTTTCATACTGAGATTGGAAGCTGACAGTTCATTATTTGTCATCTTTGCTATAGTCCATAGAAGAGGGCAGCTAGCTATGAATGTAAACCATCTCCTGGTTTACAGTGAGCACTGACTGAAGTTTATTGTTTATGTTCTCAACATCTTTTTTATGTTTGCCCTGGTGTCAACTCTTTTGTTCCTTTATTTTCATATTTTCAAAATTAGTACAATATTTACAGCTTAGTTAAATAAATACCTTCCCTCTCATTATTTCAGAGCACAAAGGCATCCAACAGTGCAGCCTTTCAAGAAATTTGAGGAAACATTTTCAAACATTTTCTGCTTTATTATCTAGTGATATTTTAAATTCCAGGTTGCTGCTTCAATCTTCCCTGAAGCAGTAATTTGCTCTGACCTATCGGTGCTCCTCATTTTCTTTCAAGCATTGATTTTCTTATGTTCCTAAGAGAGCTTGAAATTAACAAAGCTGAACTCATGATTAAAATACAAACAACCTTAGTTACTGCCTTAGTTAGAATTGGCAGCAACTATAGCAAAGCTATGATGACTCTCCTTCTGCCATGAAATCCTTGCAGAAAGGCTGCCACTATGCACTCAGAACACTGTCGTTATCCTGATGTTTGCTGCAAGCTGGTAACTTGGTTTTTTTTTTTTGCAGCATTTGCACTTTGATGGTTTGTCCATTTGTATCTTCATTCACACAATACTGAAGTCTATATGTATACCTTGTTAAACCTTTTGCCTGCATATATGTACATAATTAAGTAGGGCTGGGCTGAATAATTGTTCCAGGATTCCTTATCAGGCAAGTCTTTTTTTTTATTTTTTTTTATTTTTTAGAAACATACAAACATAAAAACATCTTCCATTCAAATTTCAAATACAATGTGTCCGAGTGTGGGTTACATTTTTTTGTGCAAACAACAATTACCTATCATTAATTTATTTAATCATCCATTTTATCATCTGACTGTAGTCAAATATTTTAATCACTTGATCCCTAATAGTAATTCTGGAACAATATTTTATCTTACCTTGTACCTTGTACCTTGATGAACGTATCTTTTCTTTTATGTACACTGAGAGCATATGCACCAAGACAAATTCCTTGTGTGTCCAATCACACTTGGCCAATAAAAAAATTCTATTCTATTCTTATTAGCCTATTTTATTCCATCATTTTAAAACGATTATCTCATTCAATAATTTTTACCTTATTAAAAACTCTAATCTTCTTTATCATAATTTTCCTTCTAACCATTGGTTCCATATCTTATAAAATTGCTTATCTTCCTGTTCTCTAATTTCAAACATCAATTTACTAATTTCTGCACAATCCATTATTTTCTAGGGCAGGTCTGTCAAACTCCCGTCCCAGGGGCCGGATGCATTACACACTGGCCACACCCACACCCGGTTTAGTGAAGGGAAAAAAAGTCCCGATATGTCATGTGATGAAGCTGTGATGACGTGAGTTTGACACCCCTGTTATAGGGTAACTCTTTGCACTTTGATAACTCCATTTTGTGGGAGGTCAAAACAGATGGGAGAGGGTCAGTTTGGAAGGAAGTTGTTTTAGAGAAAAGGAGCAGCAAATATCAAAAAAGAAGACTTCCCCACTTTCTCCATACCCTGGTTTGTAGTTAAACTGGGTATCTATGAAGAATTGAGGTTTTAGAGGTTAATGGAGACACACACTTGAACTGTTTTCTATCATGTGAAATCCATAGAAATCTGATGGGAGCTATGCTTCTGAAATAGTTTTAAGTGCAATGTGTATATATGAGTAACAACATCTCCCCTACATTGTGAAATGCCACTCTAGATGTTTCCAGAAAAGCATTTTATTGTGCAATTGTCCCATCTCTTTAATGATTTCCTTGCAGTGTCACAGAATTTTCTTTGTTTAGAATTGAAAGCAAGAGACTGAAAAAGCTGAAGATCAGAATGGAACAGAACAGAATAGAATAGAATAACGGAGTTGGAAGGGATTTTGGAGGTCTTCTTGTCCAACCCCCTGCTCAGACAGGAAACCCTACACCATTTCAGACAAATGGCTATCCAAGCTCTTCCTAAAAACTTCCAGTGTTGGAGCACTTACAACTTCTGGAAGCAAGTTGTTCCACTGATTGATCTAACTGTCAGGAAATTTCTCCTTAGTTCCAAGTTGCTTCTCTCCTTGATTAGTTTCCACCCATTGCTTCTTGTTCTACCCTCAGGTGCTTTGGAGAATAGTTTGACTCCCTCTTCTTTGTGGCAGTCTCTGAGATATCAGAACACAGCTATGATGTCTCCCCTGGTCCTTCTTTTCATAAGACTAGACATACCCAGTTCCAGCAACCGTTCTTTATGTGGTTTAGCCTTCAGTCCCCTAATCATCTTTGTTGCTCTTCTCTGCACTCTTTCTAGAGTCTCTACATCTTTTTTACATCGTGGCGACCAAAAATGGATGCAGTATTCCAAGTGTGGTCTTACCAAGGCATTATAAAGTGGCACTAATACTTCACGTGATCTTAATTCTATCCCTCTGTTTATGCAGCCCAGAACTGTGTTGGCTTTTTTGGCAGTTGCAGGATCACTTCCCTGCAAGATCAGATCCACAAATCTGAGTTGGACAAAACCTGAAGGGCCTACGGAAACCTAGGAAGCAAAGGTGTTTTAGGGAGCAAGTTCCAAAGTCCAGGGTAGATTTCAATAACAAATCTTTTTAGGATAAGGAATGCAACCCTATTTAAAAGAAGCAGTTTCATCAATGGCAGTTAAATAACTGGCAGTGGAATGGGTAGAAAATTTTGATGTTTCTTCCAGTCCTAGAAATAACATTTCTTCACCTTGTTGTCTTCACTTATCTCCTAATGGATACTCGGGTACTTGAGACAGTGATGACTTTGATATTGGTTCTTTGTTAACCACCTGCCTGAATTTCAGGGAAGGAACCTACTTTGCTGCTTCTGATATAAATTACTGCTCTTCTGTCTTTCTGAGTTAACAATTAGCTTGGAAATTTACACCCTAGCCAGGATATGTGGAACTTCACAGACAGCCCAGATGTTATTGTTGATTGGTATTTGCAATCTTTGCATTTTCTTTACTGTTGTTCCTATTTTTTATTTTGCAGCAACATCCATCAACGAGGAAACATTTTAATATTTTTGCAATTTATTCTGCTTGATAGCGGTAGAAGCCATCTGTTGGCAGTAGCCGTCTGCTGACTGATTCTAGAGAGACCATATTCAGGGCAAAACTGTTTTGAGTTTTCAGCATTGAGAGTTTTGGGTCAAGCTTTTTTGATTAGAAGCGACTAATCAAAGCTAAACACACAGGGCTGTCCTCATAATTCTCATTTGGCTCACAGTGAAGATCACATTTTGTAGTGATTGGACCTGCCTCCAGCTTTGGTGTGACATTAACCACTGGCAATAGTTATGCTAGGATCTTCCTGATATATTTGGCATAAATGTATGGATTGAGTAACGGGGCAGGAAAACTGGGCTGTCCATGCCATTGTAGCATCTTTCCTCAAAGGATCACAAGAGGTTAGTGCTTCCAAGGAAAGTCTTGAGTCAAAAGATACTACCCAGAATCCTTCCTTGCCGTGGTTCACCCAAGTTCATAATGCTCAGGCAAAAGCACTCCACCACATGGGGAGAAACCTAGAAAGGATAATGGGGTCACGAAGGTTAACTTGATGGAAATTTTGTATCTCTATCATTGTAACACAAAATATTCATTTGCTGGCATTTTGCTAATTAGCTTTGAGCAAAAGGATGGCTTTGAATCAAGCTGCTTTCAAGAGTTAACACTGTTTTCTTTCCCTTTACCCACTCAAGAGCGTTCATTGCTCAAATAATAATGTTTCTCTCCCCCTTGACATGGTGCAGTACATGAAATACCACCCCAGACAATCATAGTCATGTCTATTAGTTTCCAAGGCAACCATCTTGGATACATTTGTCTGAACCAATTTTGGAAGGCTGACTAAAAACCAAATAAGAAAATTAAAGTTTCTTCTGCTTTGCAAAATTGGGGAAGCCAGAAACCACCATTACACATTGTCTTCCTTAGCCCCACAGATTCTGATGGAAAAAGTGAGGGGAAGAGAAAATATACTTTCGTGCAAAGAATCCAAATGCAGGAGTGAAAGTGAAATAAATTATGTATGATAGCCAAGAATACAGAATGATGACTGAGCCAAGAGCAGATGAGCTGGTAAAATTGTTTATGGGTTGATAGACTGAAGGGGGTAGAGGTGAATTGCCTGAACTTTGCCCCATGAAATCTGTGGAGAAACACAGAAAACTAACGTATCTTGAAAAAGGCTGTATGGGTAGTGTTTGTTTAGATGTCCTTTGGTCTATGTTAGCTATCTTGGCGAATTTGTCTTACATCCATGAATACATTGATACATTCATAAACCAACCACCCTCATTCTAACTTGAACTAGCTGGTCTCTTCTCTTCTCTTCTCTTCTCTTCTCTTCTCTTCTCTTCTCTTCTCTTCTCTTCTCTTCTCTTCTCTTCTCTTCTCTTCTCTTTCCTTCCCTTCCCTTCCTTTCTTCTCCCCTCCCCCTCCCTCTTCTTTCTCCTTCTCTTCTCTTCTCTTCTCTTCTCTTCTCTTCTCTTCTCTTCTCTTCTCTTCTCTTCTCTTCTCTCCCCTTCCCTCCCTTCCCTTCCTTCAGTTCCCTTCCCCTCTCCCTCCTCCCTCTTGTCCTGTCTTGTCCTGTCCTGTCCTGTCTTGTCCTGTCCTGTCCTGTCCTGTCCTGTCCTGTCCTCTCCTCTCCTCTCCTCTCCTCTCCTCTCCTCTCCTCTCCTCTCCTCTCCTCTCCTCTCCTCTCCTCTTTTTTCTTCTCTGCCCTCCCCTCTTGTCTTCTCCCTCTCTTCTCCCTCTCCTCTCCTCTTTCCCTTCTTTCCCTTCTTGACTGGGAATAATAAAGTGCTGGAGCTAAAAAACTGGGTAAAAATATCCTGGGAAAGAATCCAGCTTGTGGAAGATAAGGCAATTAGGAGAATTATGACAGTAGTAAGTTTGAATTACGGTACCAAATGGGGAATAAAACAAGGCTCTGTTACTTGGCCACGTTTGCCATGTCTTACTGAGACCATTAACCTATGAATTTATTCCATGCCAGTGCTTTTTTGCCATCGCTTGTGCCTTTTGTATCTCAGTTAGAACAAGCTGAATCTGTTCTTTGTTCAAATACGCACACTCTTGCCTGGATTCCTGACCTAGCAACAACAAGACCATGTATAACTGTGCACCATATTGCTCAGCCAGAGGAGAAAATCCAGTGACATTACAAAGCATTAGCTTTAATTAGGTGGTGAGGCGAGAGATCGCTGGCGCAGTGTGGGAACTACTGAACGGCATGTTCAGCTTGTCCCAGTGAAGGTCACTGTGGCCCAAGTATTCCACTGATTTTAAGGCTGTACCTGATCAAGGCTAAAAAAATTTTACGCTCTGTGAAGTGAATGCTGATTTTTCTTGAAAGGAAATGCCGCTCAGCATCTCTTCATTCAGAAAGTGTTTCTTTTTCTTTGAGAACAGCAACTTTAAAAACAAAAAAGAAAGACAAAACAGAACTTGGCTACTTTAACTTCAGCCGCAATAACACAAGGGCTATCAATAGATACAAATGAAATGTATTCCATTCTAATCTTGATTGCAGAAAATACGACTTCAGCAAAAGACATAGTAAATGTCTGGAACACTCTACCTGATTCTGTTGTTAGTCCCTCTAACCCCCATACCTTTTAACTTAAACTGTCTACCGTGGACCTTACACATTTCTTAAGAGGTCCCTAAGGGGGCACGCATAAGCATATCAGCATGCCTACCATCCCTGTCCTACTGTCCCCATTTATATGTACTCATTTTATGAGTTTATGGCTAAGTTTTGCTTATTTATATCCATTTATTTGGATATATATGGCACAAATCCATTTATTTGTGCCATTTTTTCCATGTGTCCATGTCTATATGTATACTGATACTTGTTTCCTTGTACTTGTTGACAAAATAATTAAAATAAATAAATAAACTTAGGGATTGGATGTTCTATAACTTAACTTTTTAGGTTTTGGTGGATCTGCGAGACAGAGGATTTTATCAATAGTGATCAGATCCCTACTTGGAAGAGGTTCTGCTTCCTTAGGTTATTAGGCCCTTTCCCTGCTTTACTTTGTTTTGCCCCTATTTTCAGGAACAATGTCATGTTACCTACCAATGTATATTACATTTTATGTTACACTATACAGTCCTCAACTTACAAGAGTTCATTTAGTGATGGTTCAAAGTTACAACAGCACTGAAAAAAAGTGACTTATGACCAGTTTTCACATTTGCAACCTTTGTAGCATCCCCGCGGTCAGATGATCAAAAATTCGGATGCTTGGCAACTGATGCATATTTATGATGGTTGCAGTGTCTTGGGGATCATGTAATCCCCTTTTGTGACCTTCTGACAAGCTAAGACAATGGGGAAACCAGATTCACTTAACAATTGTGTTACTAACTTAATAACTGCAGTGATTCACTTAACAGCTGTGGCAAAAAAAGTCACAAAATGGAATAAAATTCACTTAACAAATGTTTCACTTAGCAACAGAAATGTTGAGCTCTATTGTGGTCGTAAATTGAGGACTACCTGTATTATATTGCATTGTATTGAATGTAGAAAGGTTGAATTAACAGATGTTTGTCACAGTAGGAATATTCATAGACTGGAATAGGCAATAGATCAGCCAATGGGGACTGTTTGGATAGACATGGTCAGCCAATGGGGACTGTTTGGTAACTGAAACTTAGTATTTGTTGTATGGGGCCATAAGAGACAGTTTGGAGGCTGGGCGTGGCTTAACTGTTCTGTATATAAGCTTGAGGGCACTAGCTTCTCTCTCCTCCATTTTTGCCTTCTCCATTTTGTGCTCTGTTTGTACTTGCTATTTCTCTTCTCTACAATGTGTAAAAACCTGCAAGGGTATTGTATGCCTTATGTGTTGTTAAGTATATAAAGACATGTTGAATCCTGCTTAATAGTCTGCTTATGTGTGCTGCAACAAACTCTGACAACGTTTAATTAGGAATATGAAGACTTATCCCCTTCCTTTCTAGCCTCCCAGAGCTATTCTTAGCTGGGTGGCACCAAAACAGAAATAAATAAAACAATCTTATAAATGACAACTGACATATTTTAAAATGGTACAATACACTACTTGTGGCACTCATGCAATTATATTTATTCTTTTATATAACATAAGGCTGCAAATATTTGCAATGTTCATTCAGAAAAATGCTGTTTTGCTTTTAGTGAATCCAACCAATTTAAGGGCTTTTCTCACTGTGCGGTCAATCTATTCCTAAAGCAATGCAAATAGACATATATGTTATTTTGGAGAATGTAAAGTAGCTGAGGCCAAATTAGATGTCATTGTTAATTGATTGAATGGTGTTTTTTTAAAAAATAAACACAAATAACAAGGCAGCCTAAGTAGCAGTGAGAATATCTCAGAGAAAGGGAGATGCCTTATGCATGGTCACTCATGCTCTCGTCACTTCTCGTCTGGATTATTGCAATGATCTCTACATGGGGTTACCCCTGAAGTGCACTCGGAGACTCCAGTTAGTCCAGAATGCAGCTGCGCGGGTGATTGAGGGAGCTCCACGTTGCTCCCGGGTAACACCACTCCTGCGCAGTCTGCACTGGCTACCTGTGGTCTTTCGGGTGCGCTTCAAGGTTCTGGTTACCACCTTTAAAGCGCTCCATGGCTTAGGGCCCGGGTACTTATGGGACCGCCTGCTGTTACCTTATGCCTCCCACCGACCCGTACGCTCTCACAGAGAGGGTCTTCTCAGGGTGCCGTCCGCCAAGCAATGTCGGCTGGCGGCCCCCAGGGGAAGGGCCTTCTCTGTTGGAGCACCTACCTCTGGAACAAACTTCCCCCCGGTTTGCGCCAACTATCTGACCTTCGGATCTTTCGCCGTGAATTAAAAACTTATTTATTTATCCAAGCGGGACTGGCTTGATTTTTAAATTTTCAAATTTTTAATTTTTAGTAATTTTATATGGGGTATTTTAGTCTGGGTCAATTTGACGGTTTTAATTTGGCCATTATTGAATATATATTTTAACTGATATTTTAATTTTGTATATTTAATTGTTTTAACTGTGGCTGTACACCGCCCTGAGTCCTTCGGGAGAAGGGCGGTATAAAAATTTAAATAAATAAATAAATAAATAAATGCTCATCCTTTGTTCCTTCATGTCTGAAAAAAGAACTGGTCTATTAGCAATATGTATCAGAAGTGATTCCCAGCTGGTATTGCATTTTTAAAAAACTGTTTGTATACAGACCTATAAATATTTCCCCTCCAAAGGGCTATTGCATTATTTAGCTCCAGTGTTAGCTCCTGATGATATCATCTGGAAACCTGGAGATTCCTTGTTTGTGGAATCAAATGAAAGGGTTAAACTCTTCTTTTCCATCTTCTTTTACCTAAGTATTGCCAAGGCTTCTCCTCAGCAGCTACTAACGAAATAAAAATGGTGTGTTGTTGCTCACTGGCATTAAGAAAATGAGCTGTAAGTTTTAAACTCTAAACTTAGCTCAGCTGTAAGCTCAATGCTGCATACTTTATGCAAGGCACCATCTGGTCTGGCTTCAGGTTTGAGAAGGCCCTCAATAAATTGCTTTCAGAGGCCTCATCAGTAATGTTGGCAGAGGTCCCCAAGTATGAATTTAAATCAGGGCAACAGGTAATGTATTTTGAGCAAGAATTATGAAACATTGATGGACCAATCAAGAATAGATGGGATCTGGAAAATTGGAGATTCAATATTAAGGGGTGAAATAGTGACCCCGTTCCTACACTTTCAACCTCCAGTCATCTGCAATAAAGGAATAATAAGCTTCAACAACTGCACTGGGTGCTTGGTGAAATTTTTGAAAATAATATGAGATATCACAGGTGTGTTTTATTCCTTGCCATTCCCTTTATAGAACACTTTACCCCACATTATTTTACTAAGAAACACTTTGAGGTGCTCACTACGATTTTTGTTTTTTAGAAGTGTATTTCCTATTCAGGGTACTTTTATTTTAAATTGTTTAAAATTACCTTCAATCAGTGTACCGAATAAGGTTGTATGAACCTAATAAATATAATTCCTTAGGAGAGCAAAAGCCTGATCCATAGCATAAGACCTAAGCTACGAATACTGAATGATGAATGTAGTTTTATTTTTTTTATTTTGAATGGCCCTTTGAATTTTTGAAGCAAAAGAGCAATGACCACCTGGACAGATGAGATAATTTAGAGGCTTCCCCCCCCCCCCCAGCCATTAAGTTTTATGACTCTTGTAAACTTTTGTGTTGTTTGGAGAAATTTTATTTTAATTAAAGCAACAGTCCAGCAGAGAGTGACATATAAACAGATACGGTTACAAAAGAGGAAAAATAAGGCTTAAGGGTTTGTCTACTGGAAAATAACAGCTTTGCCCACATCTCACATTCTGGCAAGCACAAGCAATAGCTTTGTTCCAGTATAATTATATACTTTCCCCACATGCTTTTCTTTCAATTAAGTTCAAGTGCATGGCCATTTGACTAGGTTTAACGTGTTCATTGATAGTGAGCTATTTCAGAAATCCAGAATTAGTGTGGCAAACCACTGTAATACTACATGGCTCGTGTGTCTGTATTACAATGCCCATAGCCTTGCTTTTTTTTTTTTTTTTGCTGTTGCCTCTTTTGAAAATCTGTAACAATGGAATATTTCTTTTCATAGCTTTATAAAGGAATTGGGGGGAAAGGAGTTGGCAGAATTGAATGCACAATGACCTTTTAGCGATAGGCAGAGATGTGTTAATATTGAAAGACAATTATCTGAAGTGCCTGTGGCTACCAGCTTCCTGCTGATAACCTGAAATGCTAATTACCTCTAAGAATCCAGGGCTGATGTTTGTGACTTGAATTAATTGGCACTCACAAAAAAGTATTTATTGTGGTCACTAGCAGAAAAGAATGTAAGAAAGAGAACATAATGCTTAGAGATACCATAGGCATTTTAGAATTCTGATCTTCTCGAATCTTGAGTAAGCTACAATGATAAAATTCATTTTAGTGGATTGAAATTACTGCTTCAAACATTACTTAGAAGAAAGGCTTGTGCAAGCCTAGGATCTCTTTGCTCTTCATCAAAGCAGAGCCTCAAAGAGGCCAGAAAGATGCTAGGCTTGAGTCAAATCCAAAGGACTTCTTCATTTTGCTACAGGCTGCATTATTTCAGTTTAGCTGTGATTCCTAATCCTTGAGGGTGGGATTTATTTATTTTTTCAGTTGGAAGAAAGGCTTAAAATGATGTGATAATCTTTTCCAAGATAGAAAGATGTGATTTCCCAATTAAAGAGGATGGTATTATAAGTCAGACTAAACAAAAGGAAGGCTGTAGAAACAATGCTGTTTTGTGGAATTTTTGACTTGTAAATAGGGGTCAGTGGAATTGGGTGTCAGCAGAGGGTTTTTTTTCCCTGACTTGTTTTTCTGGCTTTTACTGCAAGCAGCTGGGAATATTGTAGTGCTTCAGAATTTTAAAAAATGCAAATAAATGTATAGATCCGTGATGGCGAACCTATAGCATGCGTGCCACAGGTAGCACACGTAGCCATATCAGTGGACATGCGAGCTCAGCTCCGGCGCACATGTGCGCTCCAGCCAGCTGATTTTCCGGCCTTCTGGGCCCACCAGAAGTAGGGAAACAGGCTGTTTCCTGTCCCCTGGTGGGCCTGGGAGGGGAGGGAAGGCCCATTTTTCTCTCTCACCTGGCTCCAGAGCCTCTATAGGAGTCTGGGGAGGCTGAAAACGGCCAATTTGCCAACTTAGAGTTCCACCTGAAGTTGGCAAATGGGCATTTCTGGCATTCGGAGGACCTCTGTGGGTGGGGTGGGGAAGGCTATTTTCACCCTCCTCAGACTCCTAGAAAGGCTCTGGAGCCAGGTGAGAGAGAAAAACGGGCTTACAGGGACACCACATGCCAGGAGCAGGGGAGCGGGGGGTCAGGCACGCATGCGCAGGGGTAGGGCACATAGAATTATGAGTGAGGGCACATGCACATGTGACCCCCTCATCCCCTGGGACGCAGTGGCAAAAAGGTTAGCCATCACTGATATAGATCAATCAATCACAGATGTAAGCTTACGCAAGTTCAATGGAGCTATAGTAAGTAGAGTCTTGGAACTTTAAACAAACCTTACCAGGGGTTTTCACCTCCTTATTGCCCTAATAAAGGGAAGAGTGTGAAGAATGCCCTGCTAATCAAAATGAATTTCCATTTCAGTCGGAATATCCAGTATTTTCAGTATTTAATTTAATTTCAGTCTTTCTAAGTGGGGTTTAAAGAGGCATAATTAAAAGTAAAACTAGCTTAAGAAACAATGACAGAAAAGCCTAAAACAGCAACCAAAAAACCAAAAATCAATGCAACTGCAAATAAAATGGCAAATGAAAAACTATCCAACAGAGTTTTTAATAAGCCCAGTCATTGTAAAATTAGCAAACACAATCCAATAACACTAAATTAAACACCAATAGCCCAGGAAAACATGAATGTAATTTGCCTGGCACCTAAAATAAATAAGATTAGGTGCCAGTTATTTTGGTGGGGGAGAGGGAGAAGAATCCCACAAATGGGATCATGAAATAAAAGCCAGAACTTTTTTTAGTAGACAAATGGAAAGCCTGCAAGAAAAGTGCCGTACTACTTTAAATACAATTTCATCTAGTAATGACAAAATATTATAGAGAGTAAGGAATATGACCTTGATAGAAAGATGCAGGAACCATTGCCTAGAAGAGGTAAAAGATAAAAATCTTTAAAGTCCAAAGCATCAAGATAACATTCAGAAGCAATTCAGGATGCTGTTCCCTTGAATAACTGAAATAAAAAAATTGGTAAGACAGGCCAGCACAAACAGATTTGCTAGATTCTGTTAATGTAGTGAATTTCAATAAAAGTAGTTTTAATCTTCCTGTGGAATGAATGTTCTGGTCTGCTCTATTTAGTAGTTCTGATAAGTATTTTCTTATACATTATTAGTAGCAGGGGTGGGATTCTACTGGTTCAGACCGATCCGGGTGAACCAGTAGATGTGATAATCAGCTGAGAGCGAACCGGTTCGCCCTGATGTTTAGATGGGCCTACCCATCCACACTATTTTTTGACCTTTATCTTCTCAGCTGATTCATGCACTAGAGGAGATTGCTGCGTGAATCAGCTGTGTTACTCCTCCAAAGAAACCAGGAAGTGAAGATTTCTTGAAACTGCACACGCGCGCATAGCACGTGTCAGGTGCACGTGCGCGTGAAGCACGCACGAAGCACAAATCGCACAGTGCTTCGTGCGTGCCACTGATTAGTAGAATAAAAAGTGAAGAAAAGAAGGAGGAATCTTGAGAAAGAATCTGAACTACTTATAAGGAATCAAGATCATATATTGAGATGTACATACAAAGTGTTAAGAAATAGTACAAAGTGTTAAGAAATAGATCAGCGATAGAATGAAATAAAAATTGCATGCTACGTAAAATGAATGCAACATTTGAAAGATGTAATTACAATGAATAATGAGAAAAGCTATAAGAAAGAATCAATAACATTCCAACCAAGCTACAACTTGAATAAACATAGGTACAAATATTTTATAGATGGTACATAATGCCATCAATTGCTCAAGATGGTCAAATTGTACAATAACAAATGTTAGGAAAATCAGAATAAACAAGTAATATTCTACTACATGTGTTGGCTATGTAAACACACATTCACTCACTCACACACATACACATATATCTATACATGTATCTACATACACACATAGACATATACACATATATACACATAGCATATTGGAAAGAAATACACCGAAACAAGTAAAATTTCCTTCCTTCCTGCCTGCCTGCCTTCTCCATTATCAAATTCTGAGGCTGCTTCCATCTCGTCAAGACTGAATTTCAACTTGCTTGGTCCTTATTCCACACAAAACGCTCCACTAATTAAAATGATTGTACATCCATTTAATCTTTCCTTAAATGGATTTTTTTCTGGAAAAAAAAAAACATTGTGGGAAGGGATAGAAGGGTCACTAATGGAGAACAGGGTCATCTCATAATATTCTCTGAACAAGGCAAGGCTAATTGTACAGTCAAAGCCTTGTCAGGAAACATTTTTTCTGACATCAGAATGTGCTCAGAAAAGCCACTTTCTTATATGGTTCAGCAAGAAAAAAGAGTATATTGATGGTATCTTATTCAAAAACTCTGGAAGAGTGTTTCTCAACTTTGGTAATTTTAAGATGTGTGGGCTCCCAGAATTGCTCAGCCAGCTAGAGGACTTTTCAGAAAATATGGAGACTTGCAAAGCATGAAGAACAAAAAAACTCTCCAGTAGCTCCGTTTCATGAACCCTATGAGACACAACAAAATCACCTGATCTTCCCCCTGGATTTGATTTAATAGAAAGGAAGCAAAATCATGAGATCAGATGCTTTTTCCTCATACTCCTGATAGGATATCTGGAAAGAGCATCACCAATTTGGGAGAATCAACTACTGTATTTGATCGATACATGGGGAAATCAACAGATTATATCCATCTCCCTCTTAGTGAAATCTGTCAGACATGTAAGCCACAATCCTGCAGAAAGATGGATTGATAAAGAGCTAAAATTGTCAGAAGGCAGCAGGGAAGCACAGGTATGATTTAGGTAAAAGACCAACCACAGTCAGCTACCCTGGATCCTGGGAAAACAGTATGGAGGAAATTGATCTGACAGTTGAAAAGGAAGGTAGCTCATTTTCCTTTCTCTTGTTCCTATGAAGAAGTGTGTGAATCCAAACTTTGCTTAACAACAACAACAACAACAACAACAAGAAGAAGAAGTTGGAAGGGACCTTGGAGGTCTTCTAGTCCAACCCCCTGCCCAGGCAGGAAACCCTACACCATTTCAAATGGTTATCCAACATTTTCTTAAAAATTTCCAGTGTTGGAGCATTCACAACTTCTGCAGGCAAGTTGTTCCACTGATTAATTGTTCTAAATGTCAGGAAATTTCTCCTTAGTTCTAAGTTGCTTCTCTCCTTGATTAGTTTCCACCCATATCTTCTTGTTCTACCCTCAGGTGCTTTGGAGAATAGTTTGACTCCCTCTTCTTTATGGCAATCCCTGAGATATTGGAACACTGCTATCATGTCTCCCCTAGTCCTTCTTTTCATTAAACTAGGCATACCGAGCTCCTGCAACTGTTCTTCATATGTTTTAGCCTCCAGTCCCCTAATCATCTTCGTTGCTCTTCTCTGCACTCTTTTTAGAGTCTCAACATCTTTTTTACATCATGGCAACCAAAACTGAATGCAATATTCCAAGTGTGGCCTTACCAAGGCATTATAAAGTGGTATTAACACTTCATGTGATCTTGATTCTATCCCTCTGTTTATGCAGCCCAGAACTGTGTTGGCTTTTTTAGCAGCTGCTGCACACTGCTGGCTCATATCTAAATGGTTATCCACTAGGACTCCAAGATCCCTCTCACAGGTACTACTATTGAGCAAGGTACCACATATACGGTACCTGTGCATTTTGGGTTTTTTGCCTAAATGTAGAACCTTACTTTTTTCACTGTTGAATTTCATTTTGTTAGATAGCGCCCAATGTTCAAGTCTGTCAAGATCTTTCTGTATCTTGAGCCTATCTTCTGGAGTGTTGGCTATTCCTGCCAGCTTGGTGTCATCTGCAAATTTGATGAGTTCCCCATCTATCCCCTTGTCCAAGTCATTGATGAAGATGTTGAAGAGTACTGGGCCTAAAACAGAGCCTTGGGGTACTCCACTGCATACTTCCCTCCATGTGGATGTAGTTCCATTGAGGACTACACATTGAGTGCGGTTGGTCAGCCAGTTACGAATCCATCTGGTGGTGGTGCTGTCTAACCCACATTTTTCTACTTTATCTAGTAGTAGGTTATGGTCTACTTTATCAAATGCTTTGCTGAAGTCCAAGTAAATTATATCGACAGCATTCCTCTGGTCCACTGTTTTTGTCCACTTTGTCAAAGAATGCAATAAGATTAGTCTGGCATGATCTGTTTTTGACAAACCCATGTTGGCTTTTGGTTATTACTTTGTTTGCTTCTAAGTGTTCGGTGATTCGTTGCTTGATTATCTTTTCCAGAATCTTCCCCGGTATTGAGGTCAGGCTGATAGGTCTGTAGTTTCCTGGATCTGTTTTTTTCCCCCCTTTTTTGAAGATGGGAACTACATCAGCTCTTTTCCAGTCCTCTGGCAATTCCCCTGTGCTCCAGGATCTTTGAAAGATATAGTTCAGTGGTTCTGAGATTTTGTCTGCCAGTTCCTTCAGAACCCTGGGGTGTAATCCATCCGGTCCTGGTGATTTGAACTCATCTAGAGTAGACAGATGTTCACTTACCATTTCCCCCCCTATTTTAACTTGTGTTCCTAATCTGTTTTTTGTGGTACTGTTTTTGATAGGTTGGATTGTTTTTTATTTATTTATTATTTTTATTTATTATTTTTATTTTTATACCGCCCTTCTCCCGAAGGACTCAGGGCGGTGTACAGGCAAAAATAAAACAAGCAATACAATGTACAATTTAAAATGCAAATTAAAAAACTTATTTTATAATTAGCCTAAAAAGTTTAAAATATATAATAAACTAAAACCCCATTTAAAATTATTAATAAAAAATTTAAAATCAATAAAATTTAAGCCAGCCCCGCGCGAATGAAAAGATGTGTCTTCAGTTCGCGACGGAAGGTCCGAAGGTCAGGTATTTGGCGTAAACCTGGGGGAAGCTCGTTCCAGAGTGTGGGAGCCCCCACAGAGAAGGACCTTCCCCTGGGGGCCGCCAGCCGACATTGCTTGGCGGACGGCACCCTGAGAAGTCCCTCTCTGTGAGAGCGTACGGGTCGGTGGGAGGCATGCGGTAACAGCAGGTGGTCCCGTAAGTACCCAGGCCCTAAGCCATGGAGCGCTTTAAAGGTCGTAACCAAAACCTTAAAGTGCACTCGAAAGGCCACAGGTAGCCAGTGCAGTCTGCGCAGGAGCGGTGTTACGTGTTACATTTTTCCTTTTGTGTAAAGAGACTTGCAAAAAATGAGTTAAATAGTTGCTTGTCACCTTGTTGCCACTTTCTCCCAGCAATGGGCCAATTGTTTCCTTGACTTTTTTCTTGTTTTTAACATGGAAAGCTTCTTGGAAGAAGCTTTTTTTGTTATTTTTTACTTTTGTTGCTAGCCTTTGTTCATTGTGAGCCTTAGCTTTCCTCACTTCATCTTTACAGGCTCAGGCTATTTGCTGATATTCTGCCTTAGTTATTTGCCCCTCTTTCCACTTTTTATACTTGTCCTTTTTGTCTTTCAATTTGTCAGATAGTTTTTTATGCATCCATGCTGGTTTCTTTTGAGATCTGTTATTTTTCTTCTTCATTGGTATTGTGCTAGACTGGGCTTTTATAATCTCACTTTTCAAAATTTCCCAAGCTTCTTGAGTTGTTTTTCCCTTGAGGATTCTCATCCATGGAATCCTTCTCAAACTCTCTCTGAGTTTATTAAAATTAGCTCTCTTGAAGTCCAAGAGTTTCTAGTTTGACTTTGTTCTACTACTTGTGTTTGCATAATGTTGAATTCCAATATTGAGTGATCACTTGCCCCCAATTTGTGAGTAGATAATTTGTGAGTAGAGCTGATAAGGTAAAAAGTCAAAAAACATTTTAACTTAGGTGATAAATTCCAGTGAGAAAAGTGTATTTCTCAGTGGAATTTCACTGAGTATTTTTCTCAGAGAAAAGTTACATTGAATTGTCACTTTCCAAAGCAGGCTGTACTTTTTTAAGCACTACGTTGTTTTTCTAACAGAAGATAAGCAAACCTACATTATATCGGAAGGTGCATCTAGGTTTTGATTTGTATAAAAATGATTTTTTTAAACTTTTAAACACATACACAGTGCCATATGCCAAATAATAATAACCCACAGAGTAAAGATAATGTTAGTTGCAAATTTAGTTTGAAAGACAATTTAGAGTGAATCATTTTCCTATATCACATTTCTACATGTGGATTCAGCACCAATTTGAAAGCAGACCGGGAATCTGCTTTCCAGGTGTACAATTGCCTTGTACTATCCAAAAATATCTAGGGTTGGACTGTCAATTTCCTACCATAGCATCTACAGTATTTTCTTCTTCACCTATTATTAATACTGCACATTTCACACAACTGGGATTAGTGGAAAGAATTTATAAGTGGAAAGATGCTCCTTTCTTTTTGCTTTTGCTACACTCTGTGTATTACCTATAGAAAGTACTTAGAGCAGTTAAACACTAACATTCTGTGGTATTTGGGAAGGAGTGTAATGGCAAAAGAAAAAAAAAGAACAAGAAATCAACTGAAACTTCCCACACATATTTCAATTAGGATGAGTAATTGAGCACAAAGTTAACTACCTGAGTACTGGTCTACTTTCATCTTATTTAGAAAGCACCATTGCCTCAAAATACAAATAGGATAGGAGGCAAATCTTAATCCAGCAGATGACACTACCATTAATTCTTAATGGTTGTTAAAGAAAAACTGCTAGTCCTAGAAACTTTGCTGAGAACTTAATCCAGCAGATGACACTACCATTAATTCTTAATGGTTGTTAAAGAAAAACTGCTAGTCCTAGAAACTTTGCTGAGAACTGAGGCTGAGAAGCAGATGATAACTCTGTTCAAGCAATATGTGGGGTTTTTTCAACCCTAGAGAGCAGAGAGCTACTCATCTCTCTAAATTGTTGGTGGAGAACATGAGTTTGCTGTCCAGTCCTAGAAAGAAGAGAATTAAATATCGGGGGGGAAAAAAACAAAAGACACGTAATTAATCATGAAACAGTTGCAGAATGCAGAAAGGGCAACAATAACTTTCTTTGTACATATATGTTATATATTTAATGAAAAGAAGGACTAGGGGTGACATGATATCAGTGATCCAATATCTAAAGGTCTGTCACAAAGAAGAGGGGGGTCAACTTATTCTCCAAAGCACCTGAATGCAGTATAAGAAGCAATGGATGGAAACTAATAAAGGAGAAAACCAACCTAGAACTAATGAGAAATTTCTTGACAATTAGAAGAATTAATAAGTGGAATGGCTTGCCTCTAGAAGTTGTGGGCATTCCTTCACTGGAGTCCCAAAGGTGATTTTTCAAGAGGCAACTGGACTTTCTTGTTTTTCTTTCACCTGCTCATTTGCATTTCAAAGTTCCAAGTTCAGAAGTTCCAAGAAGGCTCCATATCCATTTGCACTGCTCAGACACAGATAAACCTCCAAGTGGGCTCAATGACTCTCTACAAGAATGCAAACAACCAGCTGTCTGCAAGGAGTATAAATCCTTCCATTCCCCACAGTCCAGTCAGACCTGAAGAAGCTTCTTGGATGAAAAACAAAATGTCTTCAAAGAAAAACAAGAAATCCCAGTTGCCTCTTGAAAAAGCACCTTTGGGACAACCATGACCTGGATGACTGAGAATCTCCATAGACATCCATCACTGGAGATTTTTAGGAAGAGATTGGACAACCATTTGTCTGAAATGGTATAGGATTTTCCGCTTGAGCAGAAAACTAGAAGATCTCCAAGATCCCTTCCAACACTGTGATTCTGTGATTTTGTAACTTGATATGTCTATCTTGAGAGATCCAATTTAGTGTAGTGGTTAAGGCATCAAGCTAGAAACATGGAGAGTTTGAGTTTTAGTACCACCTTAGGCATGAAGCTGGTTGGGTCACCTTGAGCTGGTCACTTGTAGCTTTAGGAAGAATGTAATGGCAAACCATTTCCTAAATCTTGTCAATTATACTAAGGGGACTTGTCCAAGCAATTGCCAGGAGGCAATATTGACTTGAAGACACAACAACAAAAGCTCCCTTTTGCTGCTTCTGCTGTCATTGTTACACATTTCATACTTTTTGTATTTTTATTACAATTTCTTCAGAACCCCAGATTAGATGATTTCACAACTGAATTATGGTTTGGCTCTGGCTTATTTGTCTCTCCTCACCAGTTTGATTAGTGGCCTGAAATCAGAACTCTGAACTTTATTACACTTTGACAGAAACTTCTCCAGAGACACTGTCAAATTAAAACCAACATTAAGCAATTAGATGTTTTCTACTTATCTGAAGAAATTGCACAGAGGACTGTATGGATATGAGGGAATTCATTTTGTTAACAGACTCTATCCTTCTGTTGTTGGAAGGACATTGGTGGGTACTTCCCTCTTTTACACGATATGTTTAAATTTAGCAAAAATAATTTTGGAAATTAATTTGAGAAATACTACAACAATATTTGTAAGAACAAAAGACACCACCACAAATCAGTATATAAATAAATCCAATTCACACACCTGCAATGCTTCATAGACATCAATAGTTTGTCTATATCTTCGAAGAAGGACCGTATCTCAGTTTGCAGATTGAGTATCTGAATGGAGAAGCTGAATCTAGGAATTAAGAATTTTATTTGGTTTGGGCAAAACAACAGTTCTGCTAACTGATGGCTTGTAGCCTCTGCCTGCCTCAATGAAAACAGAAAAAGAGAAAAAAAAGCAGTTTAACAAATGTAATTATCTTGGGTGGCAAGGGGAAGAACAGAAAACAGCATCAAAAGCAGGATTACATAGCAGGTTTGGCCAGATCACTGCTGTTTTGGACAGTTGAACTGGTTCCTGTGGTTCCTGTTTTAGCAAACTATTTAAAGGGATATTTAATTTTAATGAGCAAATTAAAACAATTTGGGTCATTAGCAAGATTAATAAACAAAAGACAAAAATGTTAACAAAAACAGAAGGAATGAATAAAACAGGTTTCAAGGCTGAGAAGGTATATAGGTAGAAATATTTGGGTATAATGGTGATAATTTTGAATGGTTTGTTATTTCAAAACAATTATGTTAAGACATGGAATGAAATTAAAAAAGATATGCCAAGACAGGATAAAGTACAATTATCACTGTTGGTGAAAAATTCTGTGATTAACATTTTGCCCAGAATGTTATTTTTGCTCCAGCTAATATTTGTTTTGACAACTGATGGGAGAAGGACATATCTAAATTTGTATAGCAAGGGAAAAAAAACCCTCTAACAGTTAATAGAATAGAATAGAATAGAGAGCATTTCACCGAGGCAGCCTTCGTCGGTGCCATCTTGGAATATAAGGATATGACAAGATGTGAAGGAAAGAGGGGGATTGAGTCTATCAGATTTGAAATTACATTGCTTGCTGTTTTGTTGGGACAAAAGAGTGGGTGTAGTTAAGAAATAGAATGTTACTGGATTTAGAAGATCATGATTTGAGATTTGAATGGCCTGGATATCTATGGTATGATAATGTTAAGGTGAATGTAGACTTTAAAATCATTGTGTTACTAAAAATACCAAGAATTAAATATTGCAAGATACCAAAGCAAGAGGTGGGCTAGGATAAGCTGATTTAAAATATTACTTTGCCCATTGTTGTCTGGTATGGATGAAAGGTTGGGTGAGTCTGAGGAATAAGAAGTTACTGCAACTGGAAGACTTATGATCTGAGATTTGGGTGGTATGGCTATTTATCAAATGACAAAGTAAAGCTCAATACAGGTTTTCAAAATCATTTTGTTAGGCATGTCATAATGATGATCTGGAATAGCTATAAAAGAAGACTGACTCCAAAATTCCTTTATAACCCCTAGAAGTTTTCTTTAGAAGAAAAATTATAGCTTCACAAGCATGATTACCCTATGCCGGGTTACTGACTTTCTTTGAAGGAAACCTAAATTAAAAACCAGAGGAAAACTGGAAAAGGAATGTTAATTCACCAATGGTTTACTTATGATCAATTGACAGATTCAAATTGAATAAGAATTTTGTTTTCATGAATGAGATAACTGATTTTGACTTAGATTTATGTACTAATGATGAGCATGTTATTGCTAAGATATATACAATACATTCTTATTGAAAATGAATACAGAAGATAAAGATGTTAAAGATTGTATGACTAAAGGGACAAAAACTTTGGTTAGATTTAAGATTAAGATTAAGATTTATTGGATTTTTATACCGCCCTTCTCCCGAAGGACTCAAGGTTACAACACAATACTTGAGTAAAGGGTCAACTTGTGGAGTAAGGGTTTGAAATGTAATACCAGATAAATTGTCAATGAGTGTGTCAAATATGTTGGAAATGTAACCAAATGTTGGAAATGTAACCAATATGAAGGTACTTTTTATTAACTTTGTGAACAATAAGAAAGCCAAAGAATCATTGCAACCAGATTTATATTTTAATTCTTAAAATAAATGTACAATTGACATTAGAAATTTTTTCTTTTAGATGTGATGGACAAACAGATTGAGATAAAAATGGGTCTATGTTTTGATATATGATAACAGCAATGAGATTTTATACGAAAATGCAAGGATGATGAATAATGAAAGGATGGGTGATAAAGTTAATGGCAAAGATGGTAAAATTAACTGCTTTGATTAAAGAAAATATTTTCTCTAGCTTTGTTTCAACCTGGAAACCAGTTTTGTGCTCTGCTTGAAATGGAAAGAAATGAAATTTTAAGTTTGGGATTTGGTGATTAGAATTGGTTATGATCAGTGGTGAAATCTGAACCAGTTTGCTACCGGTTTGCTGGCTGCACACGTGTGCTGCATGCCAAGCGTGCACTGAGCGTGTGGATGTGCAATTCGCACCAAACGCGTGCTACATGTGCATGCACACTTCGTGCCAAAAAGAGGCTTGGGAAGGTAAGAGGGGGAGAATCAGCTGTGGTGTGCGATCTTGGGAACCTTTTAAAAAACTTTTTAAAGCATTTTTAATGCTTCACACAAAT
Organism: Ahaetulla prasina; assembly: GCF_028640845.1. Taxonomy (NCBI): domain Eukaryota; kingdom Metazoa; phylum Chordata; class Lepidosauria; order Squamata; family Colubridae; genus Ahaetulla; species Ahaetulla prasina. Next base: position 93,261,106 of record NC_080540.1, read on the forward strand.
ATTAAATTAAACATTTAAACGATCACAGCTGTGCTGTGCGATTGTCAGAACCTTTTTTTTACTTTTTAAAGCATTTTTTTACTATCTATTCGCCCGAACCTGTAGTAAAAAATACTTTAAAAAGTTTTTTAAAAGGTTCCCAAAATCGCATGGCACAGCTATGATCTTGGGAAGCTTTTTTTAAAAAACCTTTTTAAAGCATTTTTTACTACAGATTCAGGCAAATAGGTAGTAAAAAAATGCTTTAAAAAAGTAAAAAAAAGGCTCTGATGATCACAGCTGTGCTGCACGATTGTCCGAGCCTTTAAAAATTTTTTAAAGCATTTTTTTACTACCTATTCACCTGAACTGTTAGTAAAAAAAATGCTTTCATAAGGTAAAAAAAAGGTTCCCAAGATCACAGCTATGCCACGTGATCTTGGGAACCTTTTTAAAAATCTTTTAAAAGCATTTTTTACTACCGGTTGTTGTGGTCTGCCAGCAGCCTGCGGAGCAAGGGCTATCTGGGAGTGATGTGTGGACTCTGGAGCCTCCAGAGGCGGACAGCAGAGTGGCAGAGGAACAGGAGGCGCCTGTTCCTAGTGCATGCATGTGAAGAGCTGCCAGAAGGCAAGAGCAACTAAAGCAAAAAGGATGATTCGGGAGTAAAGCCAGGAGATGATTGGCCACTCCCATAAGGCTTAAAAGAGCAGTAATGGCTCTTGGGCTCTTTGTAGGAAAGCAACATTGTTACATTTGTTTTGAGTCAGTATCCATTGTTTCTGAACTTCATGGGGCTTTGCCAAGAAAAGCCTTTGGCAGGGTACCAAAGAAGACAAAGGTTTGTGATAAGGCCGAAAGACGTTTTCTTGTTTTGGAATTAATTTGGACTAATTACTTCATTCCCAGCTGTTATTATAAAATAGGTTTGTTTAAGACTAAGTGTGTCTTTTATGCCTAAGTGAGTCTGGTTCTGGAAAACTGGTAGTAAAAAAACTGGTTCTGGAAAACTGGTAGTAAAAAAATGCTTAAAAAGTAAAAAAAAAAGTTCTGACGATCGCGCGTCGTTCAGCTGATCGTCGGAACTTTTTTTTAAACATTTTTTTACTGCCGGTTTGGTGAACCAGTAGCATTTCACTCCTGGTTATGATTATAGAAGTACCCTGTGTTATAGTTAATCTTAGAGCAAAAGGTTATTCTATTTTATACTTGTATCTGTACCAAGAAAATTGGAAGTTATTCTTTTCTATATTTTTCTTCCCTTTTCTTTTTGCAATCCCAATTTTGTTTTTTCTTCAAATCCCTCTCCCCCCCTTTAAACTTTTTTTTTCTGTTTCCTTGTATTTTATCTTCTTTTGAAATTTAATTAAATATTGGTAGAAAAATCATTAGCTTAGATGGGCTATGCTTAGAGTATGAAATAAATATAAACTTGGGTTTTGCCATAAGACACTTTTATGATTTTGAGCACAAGAAGCATTCATAGATGAAAAATATTATATAAACAGAAACTGTTAAGCTACCAATTTATTAGAATTTTCTCATGGACATTGTAAAATAAAATCAAGAGAAGACTCAATAACAAAAGAATATTCTTGTTAATGGTTTTCTTATATGTACTGTAATTAACAGAAAGGTTTAAAGTGGATAAAATATTTTATGGTTTTCAACAAAGTTAAGACTGAATTTGAAATCACATTAAGTACTAATGATGAACATGTTTATTTATTTAATTTCTATAGTTGCCCACTTAAATCAGAGACTCTGGGCAACTTTCAATTCAAAAACTATGCAATTAAATCAATAAAAACTTTTTAAAACAATAGAAACAATAGAAAACTAAATAATTTTTTAATGCAAAATAAATATGCATAACACCTGAGATGCTTGGCTAGTTAACAATAAAGCCAGGAAATGGGGCCCTTAGCACATTCAGCACCCCAGTCTTGGGACAACAGCCAGGTTTTTATGGCCTTACAAAAGACTAAAAGGGTTGGGACTATTCTAATCTCTGAGGGGAAGATATTCCACAGAGAAGGGGCTACTAGAGTAAAGGCCCATCTTCAAGTCCCTGACAGCAGACACTCTAATGAATGGGATCTGCAGCATGCCCAATTTGCTAGAGTGAGTTGGACAAAGGTGGTCCCAAGCCAGTTTTAGCTGTATTGTTAAAATTTGTAAATTTTTGTTGAAATATGAAACAGAAGAAGAACAAGAGAAAGAATAAATGATAAAATGGGCTAAAAGTTTTGGCTATAATATATAAATGGACCAATGGGAATACATGTGGTTGAAAGGATTGAAATTTTCATGATGTTCCAGCCTTTAAGAGAATTTTTAATAAAATTATATATCCTTGGTATTTCTCACCAAATAAATTGTCTAGCAATGTATAAAGGTATTTTTTAAATCTTTCCTGAAAACGTGAACAACATGAAGGGGTACTTTCATGTTTGATGAACATGTAAAAAGCCCAAAACATTTTGGATACAAATACATGGATTAATTCAGAAGATCTTAAAGGTTGAAGTGCAACTGAAGCCAAAGTCTTTGCTTTTGGGACTTCTGGATAAGTAAAAAAAAAAGTCACATAATTTTGTTTTTATTTTTATATATGACAACTGCAACAAGATTATTATATGCTCAAAAGTGGAAAGGTTTGATACTGCCTACATCAGAAGAATGGTTTGGTGAAGAAATGGAATTTGTGCAGATGGTTAAATTAGCTCTTTGATTAGAAAAACAGGAATATCTACATTTATTGTTGAGCAGAAATCTCTTATATGGGGAATAAGGAGAAGGAGAAAAAAGAAAGAAAGAAAATTTGGCTGATAAATAAAAAGAATGAAAAAAAATACCCAACAGGCTTAATGCAGAATCCCAGTAAAAAACTAATAATTTTTTCTTAGCTTTGCCCAATTGCCAAGTAACAACTATGCTAATCAGTTCTACTCTTGAATTGTTTTCCAAATTAATATTCCAAGACAGGAGTGGGAACAACATAGAACAACTTCCCAAATGATATAAGGTACCATTGTCTTGCCGATGCCCCCATTTTCCTCTATACTGCTTTTATTATCTAATATAAATTCATTTTGGGGTTGCCAAGTTGTGTGATCTGTTGTCATCACTATTCCAGTGCAATAGTCATTGTGTTGAGGAAATAAATTCAATTGTGTTGAGGACAGGGGTGTCAAACTCAATTTCATTGAGGGCCACATCAGAGTTGTGTTTGACCTTGAGGGTGGGGGTTAGGATGGGTGTGGCCAGCTTGATGTCACTTGTGTCAGGAGCACCTGTGGTGGCCTGAGTGTTCTGCCAGCAAAAACGGGCTTCCAAGCTCCATTTTTGCCTGCAACAGCTTCCTGCAACCCTCTGCCAGAGCTGCATGCAACCCTCCTGAGCTCCATTCTCGCTGGCAGAGGTGTTGTGGACTAGTCCTTTGCTGTTTACAGGGTGGCCCCATGGGCCATATCTAAGCACCCCACAGGCTACATCTGGCCCCTGGCCTTGAGTTTAACACCCCTGTCATAGGAGAAATGGCTGGTTTCTAGTTTAAGCCAGTATAATATAATGTGAAGGACTGAGTGTGGAACATCTCACTTTGGATATTGCGCTAAGGCAGGGGTGTTAAAGTTGCAGCATCACAGAGGCGTCACGTGATGTATCAGGACTTTTTTCCCTTTCACTAAACTGGACCGTGGGAGTGACCAGTGTGTGATGCATCTGGCTTGTGGGCTGCGAGTTTGACAGCCCTGTGCTAAGGTTATTAGCTGGCTACAGTGAGATCAGTGCCTGCTTAAAGGAACGAAGTCTATTTTAGTACACAGAGAGGGGGTACTTTGATTATAAGAATATTTTAATTCTAATGACTGTGGCTCAAACTGTATTTTTATACTGAGCAGCTATGCAGCTTCACAAAAGCAAATATGCAGAATGTCATTTTGATTGTGGCTTTAGCATGGAAATAGGGGACTTTAATTTTTGCCAGAGGTTGAAGTCCTAGTTTCCCAGGTCTAAAATCTGCATCTCCTGCCAAATTTTGTTGAAATAAATGAATCTATAGAACAAAGGGTGTTGTAACTGATAAATGCAGTTCAGTTTCTGGGTGAAAAAAAATCTTAGAAATGCAGTGTTTAATTGTGTTATCTCATACACATACACATTTAAGCAAATTGGAGATAAGAAAGGAACGTTTCCTGCAAAGATGGGCATGATAAAGGACCAAAATGGCAGGGACCTAAAGAGGCAGAAGAGATTAAGAAGAGGTGGCAAAATTACACAGAAGAACTATACAAGAATGAGCTTAACATCCCTGATAACCACGATGGGGTGGTCACTGACCTCGAGCCAAACATCCTAGAATGTGAGGTCAAATGGACTTTAGGAAATCTGAGCAACAACAAAGCTAGTGGAGATGATAGTATTCCAGCTGAGCTATTCAAAATCTTAAAAGACGATGCAGTAAAAGTGCTACACTCAATTTGCCAGCAAATTTGGAAAACTCAACAGTGGCCAGAGGATTGAAAAAGGTCAGTTTACATTCCAATTCCCAAAGAAAGACAATGCCAAAGAATGTTCAAACTATTGCACCATTGCACTCATTTCACATGGTAGTAAGGTTATACTTAAAATCCTACAAGCTAGGCTCCAGCAATATGTGGATCGAGAACTACCAGAAGTACAGGCAGGATTTCAAAGAGGCAGAGGAACTAGAGATCAAATTGCCAACATTTTGGAGAAAGCTAGGGAGTTCCAGAAAAACATCTACTTCTGCTTCATTGACTATGCTAAAGCCTTTGATTGTGTGGATCACAACAAATTGTGGCAAGTTCTTAAAGAGATGGGAGTACCAGACCATTTTATTTGTCTCTTGAGAAACCTATATATGGGTCAAGAAGCAACAGTGAGAACTGGACACGGAACCACTGATTGGTTCAAAATTCAAAAGATGCTTGCTCCTGGGGAGGAGAGCTATGGCAAATCTAGACAGCATACTAAAAAGCAGAGACATCACTCTGCCAACAAAAGTGAATAAAATCAAGGCTATGGCTTTCCCAGTTGCAATGTATGGCTGTGAAAGTTGGACCAAAAGAAAGGCTGAGTGCCAAAGAATTGAGGCCTTTGAATTACGATGCTGGAGAAGATTCCTGCGAGTCCCTTGGACTGCAAGTCGATCAAACTGGTCAGTCCTAGAGGAGATCAATCCTGACTGCTCTTTAGAAGGCCAGGTCCTGAAGATGAAACTCAAATACTTTTGCCACCTAATAAGAAAGAAGGACTCACTGGAGAAGAGCCTAATGTTGGGAAAGATTGAGGGCAAAAGAAGAAGGGGACAACAGAGAATGAGGTGGCTGGATGGAGTCACTGAAGCAGTAGAGTTTAAATGGACTCCAGAGGATGGTAGAGGACAGGAAAGCCTGGAGGAACATTGTCAATGGGGTCGCGAAGGGTTGGACATGACTTCACAACTAACAACAACAAATACACATATACTTATGAAGTCAGTATGAATACGTTCAACAGAAAGCTATATGGAAGAGAATATCTGCAATGCTCTCTACATGGGGATATCTGCAATGCTCTCTACATGGGGCTCCCCTTGAAGGGCATCCGGAGGCTGCAGTTAGTCCAGAATGCGGCTGCGCGGGTGATAGATGGAGCCCCCCGTGGCTCCCGTATAACACCCATCCTGCGCAGGCTGCACTGGCTACCTGTGGCTTTCCGGGTGCGCTTCAAGGTGTTGGTGACCACCTTTAAAGCGCTCCATGGCATCGGGCCGGGTTACTTACGGGACCGCCTACTGCTATCGAATAACTCTCACCGACCCGTGCGCTCTCACAGAGAGGGTCTCCTCAGGGTGCCGTCAGCGCGGCAATGTCGTCTGGCGACGCCCAGGGGAAGGGCCTTCTCTGTGGGGGCCCCCACCCTCTGGAATGAACTACCCCCCGGTCTTCGTCAGCTTTCGGACCTCCGGACCTTCCGCCGCGGGCTTAAAACATATTTATTTAATTGTGCAGGGCTGAGCTAAATTTTAAATTACTGGCTTTTAAATTGGCTTTTATTCTATATTTTTAATTTTAAATTAACAGGCTTTTAGAATAAGTTTTTTAACTGTTTTTATATTTTTTATATTGTATTTATGTGTTTTTAAATGCCTGTACACCGCCCTGAGTCCTTCGGGAGATAGGGCGGTATATAAATTTGATCAATAAATAAATAAATAAATAAATAAATAATCTTTCACAATTAATCCAGGATTAATTTCTAGATTGATAAATTGCCCATGACCTTAAGGAAAGAACAGACAAAAATGTAAAGATAGATAACTCCATTTTTTTCTTTTTAAATAAAATATCAGAAACAGTGTCCAAACTCATGGATTTTCCTAGATAGCTCATGAAATTATTGCCTTATAAAAGTAGCGACCCAATGTCCCTGAACTATTTGTTATCTGAATATCTTACATATCCCTGGGGGAAGTGAATAAATGAGGTTGTACCATAATTAAAATTTTACTAGATCAGTTATGCTTTCAGGTTACATGTGTGGCATATGCCAAAGTTAACTTGAAATTGAGAAGGATTTACAGTCCTTAGATTATATAGTCCCCAACTGCAAATAAATCCATCTGGACTCATTTTTACAGTTTATCCCTCACAACTGATGAGTATTAACCCTGCAGTTCTTAATTTGACTGTATTTTTATCATCTGCAAGTTAAGATTAGACAAGTTTAAATAGAGTAGTCACACTAATGTGTGTAAATATTTACTGTTGATGTTGTTACCCAGCCAAGTGTTTACATAGTCCTCCTCATTGGGGTACATACATTTGTTTCTCTCCCATGAACATCAATACCCATCTAAATGTGTGTCCTGAATATGAGCATTGGAATCAAGTTTGCCATTCATCTTGATTATTCTGCTGTCAATGAAATCAGATTCATAACTTTTCAAAGGTTAGATGGAGAAAATCTTTACATCTTGTTAGAGTGATTAATTGATTGGTTGACTGGCTGACTGATTGATTTAATACAGTCCAAGATCAGGGATATAACTGCTGGAAATAATTAATCCTGTCTCTTTAGTATTGTTATTTTTTTTACATTTTTACACTTTTACACTTCACTGCAAAAAATAACCGAGAAGCAAACTTATATTGAAACAATATTGAAACAATCATGAAGAAACCAGTTTTGTATAGAGAGAATATTTCAAGTTACCAGAAAAATGGTAAAGCTCAAAGGTGTCAAAGAAAGTCTTTGGATTGTTGTAGCCCGGGGTGTCCAAACTTGGCACCTTTAAGACTTGTGAACTTCAACTCCCAGAATTCCTCAGCCAGCTGGCTGAGGAATTCTGGGTGTTGAAGTCTACAAGTCTTAAAGTTGCCAAGTTTGGGCACCCCATTTGTAGCCCATTGTCCCTGAAAAAAACCAGGATACTGCAGGATGGCCAAGATTCTTAGATCTAATACAGATTGTGTTATCTGCATTCCACAGTACACAGCTATGCTATGCTGCTTCTCTACAAAGAAAACTTTGGTAAAAAGTCCTTGTGAAACTTGCACTGGAGCACAACAAGGCATTGGTGTATAACCCACATGGAAAGCTAATCTGCAGTCTCATCCAATGTGTATGCACAGGAGTGAAGTTGAACTTTAGAAGTCTTAAGCCTCTAAACTTCTAAAGTGTCTCTTTTGGCCTGTTTGTAAGCACAGGAAACAGAGGAAACAATCTTGGAAGGAAGGTTAGAGTAGGGTAGAGTAGAGTAGAGTAGAGTAGAATAGAGTAGAGTAGTGCAGAGCAGAATACAGCAGAATGCTTTATTTGGCTAAGTGTGATTAGACACACAAGCAAGTTGTCTCCAGTGCAGAAGCTCTCAGTGTATATGCAAAGCAACAGAGTAATCATAATCATCATAATAATCCCAATAAGAGGGGGTAGAAAGAAAATAAGGATAATAACAATAATGCTATAGCCATACAACATGGATAAATATACATAGATATTAGACAGTACTGTGAGAATTAGATGTTCAGCAGAATGATGTCATGAGAGACGAAACTGTCTCTGTGTCTAGTTGTTTTGGCATGCCGTGCCCTATAGCAGCTTTCCAAGCGAAGGAGTTGAAACAGTTTATGTTCAGGATGTGAGGGGTGTGTTTATCTGTAAATATTCTGTCAGCCCTCTTTCTGACCTGTGCAATACTTCTATGGAAGTCAAGATGGTTGCAATTGTTTTTTCCTTGGTCCTAACTATCCATTGGAGCAGGGATCTCCAACCTTGGCAATTTTAAGACTTGTGGACTTCAACTCCCAGAATTCCTCAGCCAGCTTTGCTGGCTGAGGAACTCTGGGAGTTGAAGTCCACAAATCTTAAAGTTGCCAAGGTTGGAGACCCCTGCATTGGAGTCTGTACCTGTTCTGTTTGGTTTCTGTACTAAGCCATACAGTTATAGAAGTACAAATGACAGACTCAATAATTCCTCTATCAAACTGTATCAGCAGCTCCTAGAGCAGTCTGAACTTTCTGAGTTGATACAGGAAGAACATTCTTTGTTGTGCTTTTTAAATGATGGTTCTAATGTTAGGTGCCAATTTCAAATCCTGGGAATTATAGAACCCCCAAACTTGAAGGATTCTATTGCTGATATTGTGCTGTATATATAGATATAGTAAGAGGTGGTAGAATAGAAAGGCTCCTCCTAAAATCCATTTTCGTCTGTACATTTTTTAAATTTTATTTTGTCACAACAGTATACACAAACATAATATATAAGCAAAAGTATGCAACAACTATATTAATCTGATATAATGAAAGGGAACAATAGGACAGGAACGGTAGGCATTTTTGTGCTCTTATGCATGCCCCTTATAGCCCTCTTAGGAACGGGGTGAGGTCAATAGTAGACAGTTTTTGCTCTACATGTGCCATGCCACAGAGTTTTTTTTTTTTTAATTTACATTTATATCCCGCCCTTCTCCGAAGACTCAGGGCGGCTTACAGCGTGTAAGGCAATAGTCTCATTCTATTTGTATATTTACAAAGTCAACTTATTGCCCCCCCAACAATCTGGGTCCTCATTTTACCTACCTTATAAAGGATGGAAGGCTGAGTCAACCTTGGACCTCATGGGTCTAGAACCTGCAGTAATTGCAGGCAGCTGTGTTTTAATAACAGGCTTCTTACAGCCTGAGCCACACCGCGGCCCAGTTATCACCATCTTGAATGAGACCACTGGCTGTTGTATCATCTGTTTTGTTTATTTCTTAAAAACAAACCTGAACAGAATCAGCCTGACAAACCTGACTGATTTCATTTGTTTTCTGTCTTCATGGCTGGTCTACCACGTGCTGGTTTCCAGAGTATTTCTTGATTGCTTGTTCTTTAGCCTTGATCTTAAAAGGCTTGTTTCTTATCATACATGTTATAGCTAGTTGACACCATTGCAGAATAGTGTCTATATTATTCCAGGTGGCTGATTTTGTTAACTTCTGATTCCTGCCTGAAAAGCTGAATAATTATTGTAGTTCAGTGATGGAAATGCATGCAGAACCACTCAGATGCAGGTCCTGTTCCTTCAGGAATGTCATGAAAAACCATTTAAGTCAGGGCTGTTCAACCTTGGCAACATTGTGGACTTCAACTCCCAGAATTCCTCAGCCAGCATGTGTTGAAGTTTACAGGTCTAAAAGTTGCCAAGGTTGGACACCCCTGATTTAAGTCGTAAACAGTTGAGTAGACAGTAGATATAGTCCAGGTTCTTAACTTGCTGTCAGTTTATTAGAAAACTATATACTGCATGGTAATGTATGATAAATATTAATAGAGCTGTCATGAAAAAGTGCCTAATTCTTGGCTTTGAAGAGGGTCCCGACTTTCCATTTGATTTTTTAAAATTAATGTTGGCTTTTTGGTTCATTTTCAGTGGAAATTTGTAGGGCCATTTTTCATTTTTTCCCCAATGCTTTGAGCATATAAATCCTTTGACTATGAGCAGTCATATGTGAACTCACAAAATAATAAATACTGGAGTGAAAAAGATTTAAGAAAATGAATGAGCTTTCAGTGGTAATAGGCCTAATGTGTTTTATTATTTTAAATACATTACCAGCAGAGGCTATTAGTGCCTTAGGACCCATCTTTGGGCCGAGATGTTGAATTTTGATATTTACCATGACATCTACAAAATAAATCCTTCATGTATCCATAAAATTGAATTTGCATTATGACAAAGTGAAATATTAGACCTTCAGAATCATTTAAGCAATGATTCCAAAAAGGTAGTAGATTATAGTATACACGGTGGACTATGAAGCAAATGTAAATGTATATATGAACGTACATTTGTAGAAACCTCCAGTTGATTTCAAAAGGAGGAGAACTGTTCTTGCAATTAGCCTTTGGTATTTGATTTACAAATAACACTTCTATGTTATTCTAATTGGTCATTTGTCCAACTTCTACTGCAAAGGTCTTGGTCAGCAGTAGAGTGCAACTCTGCATGCTTAAATAAGAGTGCCCATTGTCTCCCTTTCAGAATGAATTGTTACTTATTTGACACCAACAGATGGTTCCAAGTGACTAGCATCTGCAGAGCTTAGTAACAGAATGACAACATTGGTAATGATTGGTTTTGGCAACAGATGGCTTATAGACAGATTTCTGTGTAAACTGACAATGGTACATTTGAAATGAAGGCTCCAGTGAACCTGCACATTATTTCTATGATTACAGCATTGCTCGGATGTTGAAAAATTAAGTTATGCTTTAATGCCTTGTGTAATGTCTGAGATGAAAGGTTAAGAATGATTGATTTCATAATTATCAGTTTAACACATCTGTAGCATTTTCATATACACATTCCCTACCTCAATTGTTGCGATGATTGTTTGAACATTTATTAGGTGGATAGAAAAGCAGTGTGCTTGCCTTTTAAAATAAATGAATTTGTCTTTCAGCTTTAAAAGCCTTGGATAATAGAAATCTATCTCTTGTCAAAAGCTAAAACGTTGAAATGGACCATGTTAGGATGAATGACACATTGGAGACAATTTTGGAGCAGATATTCCAAATACAGTACAAGTAGGCCTTGCTTAATGACTAGTTGCCTAGTGACTGTTTGAAGTTATGGCAGAATCCAAAAAATTAAGACCTGACCTACCAGACCTGTGAAGCTGGCCTACCTTCACAGCCATTTGAAGTCTCCCAGGGTCATGTGACTACATTTTTTGCTTGAAACTAAAACTTTACTTCCAGTTTACAGCAAAAAATGCCAATTGTGAACAATGGCTTCATTTAATGACTATGATATTCACTTAATGACCACAGAATTTGTTTTTATGATTGTCAATTCACATTCACCACAAAAAAGTTGTAAAGTTGGGTAGGTCATGCAATGATCTGCTTAGCATGGCTTAGGAATGTAATTCCAGGCTCAATTATAGTTATAAGATGAACAAAACGTGTAGACTGAAAAATTGGCTTGTTACTACAGCCCACTATCTTGGAGCCCCAATTTCATAGTCAAATATCAGAGCATCAGTGTGCATTTTCTCCAGTGAACTCATAGTCTCAATTTCCAAATGGCTGCAACTGCATTGTACACACCTCACAGGCCTGGGTTATTGCTACCTGGAAGAGTTAGGATTACACATGTATATTAGTTTGAATAGGTCACCCATGACTGGCATTGATTGATTGCTCTTGCCTTATTGTTCTTCATGACTGAAAACTGTTACAAGCCATTTTCAGCTTGTTTCTAAACTCTTTTCATTGAGGTGTAATGATTTATGTGTAGTTTCCAAGGGATTAATCCATCTGATACCAGCTTGAAACTGAAACTGTAAAATACAGAAGTGAATTTCCACTGAGCATTGTTCTCTCTTTTGTCAAACTGCACAAAATAATTGCCCACTTCAAGAAAGGGAAACATTAAAATCTCAAATTCCCTTAAACCAACCACTCATATAAATATTGTTGGAAATGACAGGTTCTGTGGCCTTTGACTTCAAGGTTATATTTCTTGGAGAAGGCAATAACTATTGCTTTGTTGCAAGATGTATTGCTTGAAAATCGTTCTGCTCAGTTTTCATTTTTGTTAAACTGCTACCATTTACAGTACTGGAGTCTCTAGTACAGCAGGAAAGTTGCATAGTAAACATGTATCAAAATGCTAAGCCTAGTTAATTTTCATAAAATATTCAATTCACAGTTTATTTTGGATCAGTTTGCAACACAAATCATCTTTTTATAGATGCAGAGAGCTTTTATAATGATAGTGGAGGCTATTACAGCATCAGGTTTTCACAGTGCTCAAATTGTACAGTAAAAATGTCGTGTGTCTAACACTTGCTATAAAGACAACTGATTTATTCTTTTGCTTGTTTTGAAGAGAAAGTGAAATAAAGATCTTCTTTTTCTTCAACTGGATTTTTTTTTAAAATAAGGAATCTGATGTTTATTGGATAGAAATGATTTTAAATGCAAAGAATGAGAGATGTCAAAACTGCACGTTCGGGACTGAAAAGAACAAAGGAATTTAATGAATGTAATCCAGAGATTGTAGGATCTTGGATATGTATGGAATACATGCAAGTATTCTTCTGCATTTCAGGCACAAAAATGTTATTATGATAAAATATAGTTTTCAATAGAATTACTGAGTACCATTAATGTAATGTAACAGCATTCCATGTGCCTTTGGCGTTGAGTCATGCCAGCCACATGACCACGGAGACATCTTCGGACAGCGCTGGCTCTTCGGCTTTGAAACGGAGATGAGCACCGCCCCCTAGAGTCGGCAACGACTAGCACGTATGTGCGAGGGGAACCTTTACCTTTACCTTAATGTAATGGTACTAGATGGGACCATGACCACAGGGTGGATATAGGAACCTAGTCCTAAATCTCTCCAGTTGCCTTTAATTTTTTATAGAAAAATACTATTTCAATAATTGTATGGAAGACTTACAAACACCAAGTAACTCCGTATCCCTGTCCTTCATGTGCTCCCCTTGTGTTATGTTAGCTATAAATATGACAATAGATTGGGATTATTGTTTTCCCAGTCTAAGGTATCTGCAGCAGATTTTTATCTTCCCCTTGAATTTTATTTCAACATTTTGGTATCGTTCAGGATAAATTAATTTTAACATACATGTAATTGCATTAAAACTGGTAAGTAACAAGGAAGGGCATATTAAAATAGGCATGAAGGGGCTTACCTGGTATATCAGACCCTGTTAATAATGTCATAATGCAAAAATAAAATGCTAATGCCAAGGAATAGCAGCTGTGCACCTTATATTCTTTCTGGCAGAAGCAATCTGTTTTAATGCCTGTACAGCAAGAATAATTATAGCAAGGATATTACAGAAATAGTAGACTCTTCTGTAATATTACATTAGGTAGCCAAAGATAACTATCTTTTTGGTTCTGATTGAATGAACATGTGACAGAGTCCCAATCAAGTCATAAAACTGTAGCCAATCTTTGTTGGAAAATTATTGTGGGTAATTTTCAGTTCAGTTTGTGTCTCACATAATCCCAGCCAATTCAGATAACAGAGAGCTTACACATTACTTAGTTCAGCCTACAAAAAAAAGTTTATTGTTTATTTATTAATCATCAGCAAACATAAAACATAATCAATGTGACAAAAAGCAGGAAAAAGTATGGGGAGAAAGAAATGAAACCTAGGAAAGAATCTATCAATCATCTGTCTGTCTCTGTCTCTGTCTATCTATCATGTACTGTATCCAGGGGCAGGTTTCAAAACCTGTCGCTACTGGTTTGCTCGTGGGTGTGCATGCGTTCTTGTGTGATGCTTCTGTGCATGCGCTCGCACGTGATGCTTCTGTTCATGTGCAGAAGCATCCAGGCAGGTGAGCGGAGTCTTCCACCACTGCCGCTATTAGTTCTCCAGATCCGGGACGAACCGGTGGCAACTCACCACTGATTATCTATCATCTATGTATCTATTATTTCTATCTATTGCATCTATCTATCATATCTATTGTATCTATCATATCCATCCATCATCTATCTATCTATCTATCTATCTATCTATCTATCTATCTATCTATCTATCTATCTATCTATCTATCTCATCATTATTATTTAGCCTCCTCCTCCTCCTCCTCCTCCTCTATTTATTCCTATCACAGAATTTTCCAGAGTCAAGAGAAATGAGATTGTAGGCATGGAGACTTCCAAAAGGAGAGGTTGTTGATCATTGCAGCTTTAATCCTGTTATGCACATAATGACATAGAATAGATTTGGATGATGTATCCAACACCCTTGATAGCAATGGAGAAATGAACAAAGATTTTCTGGCAAGCAGTTCTGATTTAGGTCTTTACTCTCAACAACAGTTTAACATATGACTTCAATTGTGAATAATAAAACTGGTGATTTTCAGTTGGTGGTGCCTAACAACCATCAAAGACTATGTTAGGACTATTATATTAAAGAGCAACATGAGATTATCCTTGTAACTGTAGCAAAGGTCCATAGAGTGCCATAAAATCAAATCCAGCCTGTGACTGATATGAGGATGAGGAAATGTGCTGCATTTTTCTGTTGATGCAGAAAACTGCTGGATTGATAATGCCTACATGGAACGGTGTTTCTAATATAATGGTACTTCCAAATTCACGACTATTTGGGGAAATTGCCTTTCTGCCCAACGCATGGAGACTTTCCAAGACGAATTTGACCAATGGTTTTTAGTTTTCTAAGCACACTTTACTACAAATAAAATGTTTGATCTCAGTGGTGGTGACATTTGAATAAATATGCATGGGACTGGGCTGCTAGCTGGGCACGGTAACCCATAAGGAGCTTGATAAATGTCATAGCTTGTCAGTTTGTTGGGAACTGCCAAAAAATCCAGGACAGGCACTGTATGGATCCCAGTGCATTGTTAACAATGCCTGCTGTGATGCGACTAAACTGAAGTATTGATTTTATTTAGCTATTTAACTCTCATCCATCATTTTCAAAAGCAAAATGACTTGATTAAACTATTAAGCTATCCTATCCATTCTTTAATTCCTTATAGTCCTAATAATAATGGTTTTTCTTGGACTTTTAAATTTTACATGGACTCTTGACGCTATTTTGTTTTGCCTCATTGACTTGGGCTCTCCTCTCCCCCTTGAATATTTCAGGTCCATGATAGAGCAGCTGCTACTGTTTCCTTTTATGTTTTCCTAATCAGCGCAGACAATGGGATTCCATATGTGAAGTCAAACAAGTTGATCTTCTTTGTTTACAGGAGTTATACTGCATTGCACCAGAAATAATAATCCAAAATTTAGAGTGGGTAGTACACACCTTTACCTGAAAATCAATGGATTATCTGCTTAAATTTCAGCCAAAGTTCCATACATTTTGTCCACAGAAAATGAATGCTGTTGAATTGGAACGCAATAAAAATAGTAAACTTTATGTGACACAGATCAGGGAGGATGAAATTACAGCAGCCAGTAACCAAGTGAAATTTGTACCATAAATTTGGAGTTAAAAGCATTTTTATTTCATTTGACTAAAGTCACCAACACCCATGAAAGTGGAAATCACGAGAATACAAACTTTACAGCAGTTGAGATGACAGGCCAGGAACCAGTCTGCAAAGTGGTAAAAAAAAAATCCTATATTGGGTCTGTTGCTAAGACAATAAAAAAAAAGAAAACATTTAATTATAGTTTAGTTAGAACCTGTGGTCCTCATTTGTACACTACTACCACTAACAAAATATGGACTAGATTTCTCCGCCCCCCACATCATGGCTTGTTACAAGTAATACAAAACCATGAAATGGACTTCTACACTTTATGACTATATCAGAAAGAATGGTTTTAGGTCAGGCCACTACTAATATTGTAATTTTTTGTACTTACAGAACCGCAACTGTTTTGCACAGGAATATTTGGCTCTGTAATGTTTAATACTTTTAATACACCATTCTCATCTTATTAGTGGGCCTGCCTTTGAGAGAATTGGATCTGAAAAGAGCAAGCTGCTTGATTCCTGTTTTTGTAGGGTAAAATACGCCTATTTGGTTTGTAAGTATTACTTCAAGGGCAGTGAATGCTTTCTCATGCATTTTTCTTCTAGACAGAGAAAGCTAGTGTGTTACAAAGAAGGCTCGACTAGTACCTAGTCTGTACTCAGGAACGAATGTATTTTCATGTAGGCAAATATTCTATAAGGTAAGTTTCCACCTTTGCAATTAGAAATTAGACTTTGTTCCTAGTACTTCTAACCTTTAATACTTTAGAAAGAACTGAAAGAACATCCAACAGCCATCTCTCCTATTACTCCTACCCTCTGGAACATTTTGCCCCCCCCCTGTGAAGTTGACCCCAACCTTCTTATCAGTGGTGGGATTGAAATAATTTAACAACCGGTTCTCTGCTCTAATGACCGACTGGGTGGGCAAGGGGGTGTAACAGGCAGCACTTGGCCTCCTGCAGCTCCCTCGGAGCAAAAATGGGATGTGTGGGGGGATGCGCAGCAACCTGCCCCCCGTTTTGTGCCTACTAGACCTCCGTGCAGCTTCCTGGGAGCAAAAATAGGGTGCGTGGGGACTCCTGGAAGGGGAGGGGTGGGGCCAGCCAGCAATTTAACTACTGGTTCACCCAAACCGGCCTGAACCAGCTGAATGCCACCACTGCCTCTTATCCTTTCCTAAGGGCATAAAGACATGACTCTGCCAGTTGGCTCAGGACTCCAATGGGGGAATGGCAGAGTGGAGGTGGCTGATCTAGTAATAACCTCCCCCATTCTGCCCCGCTTGTCCTTAGATTTTAAACTTTGCTTTTTAATTTATTAACATTTTAATGTACATGTATAGACACATTTTTATGACAGTCAGCCGCCCAGAGTTACCCTATGGTAAGATGGGCTGCCAATAAATTTAATAAATGATTAAATAAATTTGTCATGCAGAGACTATATAGAATAACACATTGAGAATAACCATGTGTTAGCTCTACACCAATATTTTCACTACCAGTGATTCTTTCTCCAACGTTTCTCTATTAACTGAATATCCTTACAACCTTTCCTGGCATTTCCTGTGATTGAGAACCATTCATTTGACAAAGACTACACATTTTCAGATATTCTGCTAAATCCTGCGAAAATTGTATTGAGCTCCTTTGAAGAATTTTAAGTTAGCAACATGAAAACTAAGAACCTCAGTTGCAATAAGAGTTGTTTCTATTCAGTACGGTTATCATTATGCAATGAAAATAAACAGCTCCAGTTTCAACCTCACAAGCATAATATGGGGAATGATAGGAATACTTTCTAAGTTCAGTTTTAAATTATGGCTGATTAATAAAAATATCAATTTCACTTAATATTACATGGAACTCATCAATATTGTCCTTTATTTTCTCTTATATTAATTTGATGTTGGATCCCTTGGTCTGTCCTCATCAAGCAATTGAAGAACTTTCAATTAAAGTGGCTAGAGTTAAACACAATCTATTATATGCCAATGATATGTTGTTTTATGATACTCATAAATACTCTAAACGTTGAGAGAGCCTGTTTGATATAGTGGTTAAGGCATAAGGCTAGAAACTGGGAGACTGTGAGTTCTAGTCCTGTCTTACGCTCAAAGTCAGCTGGGTGACCTTGTGCAGTCACTTTCTCTCAGCCCTAAGAAGGAGGCAATGGCAAACCACTTATAAAAAACCTTGCCAAGAAAACTTCAGGAAGTCATCCAGAAAGTCTCCAGGAGACAACACTGATTCAAAGGTACACCTCCCCCTCAAAAAACCTCTTACAGGTACAGTACTAAAATATGATAAACTATTAAGCTATTCAATTTACTTAAAGGCCAAGTTATGGACAGGTTATCATGGAGAAAATCTATGTAGCTGCTAAAAGTTGAGTATGACTTGATGGCATACTCCTATTAGTATGCCATCATTATACACCTATACTAATGTCATCCTATCACTCCTATCCATTATTGGAATAGGATAATCCTAATAATCACAAACATGCCTTATTAAACTTAAACTCTATGTTAGTGATGAAGATCTCCAAGGCCCCTTCCAACTCTGTTATATCATATTTCTTGCTGTAGTAGAGGAAATAAGGAGGAAGTTGAATTAGAGGGATAGATCTGTTGAGATTTTTCCTTTAATGGAGGGTTTAGACAAATGTTTGGATTGCTGGGAAACACTCTATTCAATGAAAAGTGAGCTCTCTCTCCTTCCCTTCGTCCCTCCCTCCTTCCCTCCCTCCCTTTCTCTCTCTCCTTCCCTCCCTCTCTTTCCTTCCCTCCCTCCCTTTCCTTTCCTCCCTCCCTCTCCTTCCATCCCTCTCTCTCTCCTTCTCTCCTTCTCTCCATCCCTCCTTCTCTCCTTCCCTTCCTTCTTCCCTTCCTCTCCCTCCCACCCTCCATCTCTCTCTTTCCTTCCTTTCTCCCTCCCTCCCTCCCCCTCCTTCCCTCCCTCCCCCTTTTTCTCCCTCTCTCTCCACTGAGATTTGTCTTTGTTATGTCAAGCTATGCTAAGAACTTATTCTTCTGAGAAGTGATACCATTGCCTACTTTTACAACTTGCATGCATAGTACTTTGTGCATTAAGGAACACATGGAAAACTTGCTAGACCTTATGTGAATGGATAAATAGAGAAAGAGAGTGTAGTCAAAAGAAAAAAAAAAGACTCATTGTGACCGAACTCATCAATGTGAGCTACTTTTAAAGCAGCCTAATTTACATAGCCTTAAAACCACTGTATTTTATTTTAACAATGATAATTAGTGAGGAATTACAGGCAACAGAATTGCTTGGCTCCTTTGAAGTCATGGGGATAAGATAAAAACTTTCATAACTTTCATAGTATTTCATATATTCCTTCCTAAGCAGTATGGAAGAAGAATCAAATACTCATAAAAATTCAGCAAATGCTACTTTGTGGTTAAGACTGGAATTGATGTTGAGTGGATCATACTTTGAAAACTACAAACATTGGTCTGATGCTCTACAATTTTGGCTCTAATAAGTTGAGCAAAGGAAGCATTTCCTTATTCTGGAAGTTACTGTTTCTCTGGAGCCTAGAAGGTTATGTAAATCAAATGCTGTCAGGAATAGAAATTACTTCAAGACTCCAAAAATTTAAGAGAATTCTAAGAATCAAGAAAATCAGCATTCATCATTATTAAGCCAACTCCTTTTCCACTGCTATAGACACTGAGTGGGATTTGCTTTGTTATAATATCTTTTAGTCACATTTACATGAGATATTGCTATAAAGCGTAAAAATATCTTCAAGCTCTTGATGCAAATGAAATTTTTATCAGGGAAATCACACCCCATCGGCACATTTTTCACCATTAGGATTGTAATAAGATGCTACTGTTCACACTTTCTTAATTAATTTCACCTTTTCAGATCTTCAAGTGAACTTATCAGCTAAATAGGTTTTGTTAAACAGATAAAATACTCCATATATTATTTGACTCTATGTGTTTCCACTTATTACCTAGCCTGCCTCATCTCAGTTGTTTAGTTGTAAAGAATTTGCTGTATTGCTTCAAGCACTATACATTTATTTCTGTTACCTTCAAATACTGTTGGAGACAGTAACTTTATTGGGTTGAATTTTTATTTTTTATTTAATTTATTTTGTCAATCATGTATAAGATAACAGGTAAAAGTACAAACGTAATTTGGATACATGAAAAGAGTAAGTAAAAAGGAATATTAGGACAGGGACGGTAGGCACACAGGTGCACTTATGCACGCCCCTTACAGACCTCTTAGAAATGGGGTGAGGTCAACAGTAGACAGTTTAAGCTTAAAGTTTTGGGGTTTGGGGAAGAACCACAGAGTTCATTCCAGGCATTGACCATTCTGTTGCTGAAGTCATATTTTCTGCAATCAAGTTTGGAGTGGTTTACCTTGAGTTTGTATTTATTATTTGCTCGTGTATTGTTGTGGTTAAAGCTGAAGTAGTCATTGAGGTAGGACATTGTGGTAGATAATTTTATGTACTATGCTTAGGTAGACTGAAGTCGGCGTAGTTTTAAGTTGTCTAAGCCCAAATGGATATGAACTAAACTTTGATCAAGCAAGCTAAGGGTAAAGGTTCCCCTCACACATATGTGCTAGTCGTTGCCGACTCTAGGGGGCGGTGCTCATCTCTGTTTCAAAGCCGAAGAGCCAGCGCTGTCCGAAAGCGTCTCCGTGGTCATGTGGCCGGCATGACTCAACACCAAAGGCACACAGAACGCTGTTACCTTCCCACCAAAGGTGGTCCCTATTTTTTCTACTTGCATTTTTACGTGCTTTTGAAACTGCTAGGTTGGCAGAAGCTGGGACAAGTAATGGGAGCTCACCCCGTTACACGGCAGCACTAGGGATTCGAACCGCTGAGCTGCCGACCTTTCAATCGACAAGCTCAATGTCCTAGCCCCTGAGCCACTGCATCCACTTGATCAAGTAGTGGTAAGTAAAAAGCCATGGGTCAGCTTTCATTACACAAGGATGAGCATCTTTCAATTTTGTTTTTTTTTCTTTTGAAGTTAAAGTTTTTGGAAAAATCTTTGCCCTAAAAGAGTGGTAATTTGTCCAGGCTTTTCTTTTTTCAACAGATTTTGTTTTATTCTAAAGCTCAAATCAGAGTGGTTTTACATACATAAAAAGAGAAGAACCATGGTCGTGCACTCTTTTAGTCATGGTGGCTAAAAAGTGTTAAGATTAAATATTCATAGACATAGACTCTTGTTACATTCTTGAGCCTTCATTTAGATGCTTGACAATCTTTTCTTCTGAATTATTTTTTTCACAAAGAGAGCTGAAATAGCAATAGCACTTAGACTTAAGTGGTTTACAGAGTCAGCATATTGTCCCCAACAATCTGGGTCCTCATTTTACCAACCTTGGAAGGATGGAAAGCTGAGTCAACCTTGAGCCAGTGAGACTCGAACTGCTGAACTGCTGGTAGTCATCAGTCAGCAGATGTAGCTTGCAGTACTGCATTCTAACCACTGCACCACCACGGCTCTAATATTATCTTGCACAGATACTCAACTTACTGACCATTTGAAATTACAATGGCACTGAAAAAAAGTGACATGTCCATTTTCACAGTTATGACCTTGCGTCATTCCAATAGTCACACAATTAAAAATTCAGGTGCTTGGTAACTAGCATGTATTTTTGATGGTTACAATGTTGTGGAGTCATATGACCACTTTTTGCAAGCCTCTGACAAGCAAAGTCAATGGGGAAGCCAGATTCACTTAACAACCATGTTACTAACTTAACAACTGCCTTGGTTAGCAATGGAAATTTTGGGCAATTGTAAGTTGAGGAGTTCTTCCTGTAGCTGAAAAACAAGGCTTGGGAATTTCTGCATCTTCCACTTGATATTGTGGAGATGTTTTTTTGCAGTTTCCATTAGCAACAGGTCACTTTTCAACATACTGGTTGATCAAGGCTAACAGTGACACTGTTGTCCCAGGAACACAGAGTTCTTAGACTGGGGTGTCCACACCCAATCAGAACATATGAGATGTGCAGATCGTTTCCAAATTCATTCTGTACAGAAGAAAAGTATCCTTGGAAATATTCCACAAAGCAAATGCAGTGCTTGTCTCACAATTTATACATTGGTAGTCAGAGAATTTATACATTGTAGTCAGAGAAAAGCTGAAGTCTCATTGGTTCACAGAGATTATTATTATTTACTAAATTTATTTGCTGCCCATCTCACCACAAGGCAGCTGATATAATGTCATTGATTTGCAGAACTGATCCTGTTCACTCAAGATGATACTTATTTATCTGGTAATCTCTCCTTTTTTTTTAGGTGGGCAAAAGAAATCCCTTATTTGGTAAGGGTCATATGCAAATGGTGGGTCAAAAGATGGTAGGACAAAAGGTGGACAAGACAAATGATATTATAAGGTTAAGTAAGACCAGCAGGATGTTCTATTAGAGAGAAAATTAGAATCTTTAAAGTACATAATAAAAACAAAAAAAAAATGATCAAAGTCTCTAATAAATAGGAGGCAAATGAACGCTTTCCTTCTGTTGAAGCAGGATCATTGTAAAACAGTTATTTTCAAGAAAACAAGGCAAAGCCAGCTATGCTGGTTATAATTAAATTAACAGATCATTGTTAGCGTAGGTTGGGTACTTCTCAAGTCCATTGGGTTTATGATCCACAAGTGATCTCACTTGTCTTTCCCAAAAGGAAGGGTGGATGATACAAAATATTAAGGTAAATATGAATGCAATACTAATACCAGATACTAATACAAAATACAGTAGAAAATGACTGGATACTAATATGTAATACAAATATGAAATATCTAAAAGGAATATCTAAAGGAACTGAATGATTACAGACCAGTTGCTTTAACATCTGTAGTCATGAAAACCTTTGAAAGGCTAGTGCTCTCCTACTTGAAAACCATCACGGATCCGCTGTTAGACCCCTTGCAATTTGCATACCGAGCAAATAGATCAACAGATGATGCTGTTAATATGGCTCTGCACTACATCCTACAACATCTTGAGTCTCCAAAGACCTATGCAAGGGTCCTTTTTGTAGACTTTAGTTCAGCATTCAATACCATCATTCCAGACATTCTTCTAACTAAGCTAAACCAGCTACAGGTACCGGAACAGACTTGTAAGTGGATCACAAGCTTCCTAACATAGGTGAAGCTAAGCAAGATCACATCAAATACCTGTACAATTAGCACAGGGGCCCCCCAAGGCTGTGTGCTCTCCCCACTTCTCTCTGTATACCAATGACTGCATCTCCAACGATCCATCTGTTAAGCTACTGAAGTTCGCAGATGACACAACAGTGATTGGTCTCATTCGAGACAATGACGAATCCGCATATAGACGAGAGGTCGAACGACTAGCCTTGTGGTGCAACCAAAACAATCTGGAACTGAACACACTCAAAACCGTAGAAATGGTGGTAGACTTTAGGAGAAACCCTTCCATACTTCCACCTCTCACAATACTAGACAACACAGTATCAACAGTAGAAACCTTCAAATTTCTAGGTTCTATCATATCGCAAGATCTCAAATGGACAGCTAACATCAAAAACATCATTAAAAAAGGACAACAAAGAATGTTCTTTCTGCGCCAACTCAGTAAGCTCAAACTGCCCAAGGAGCTGCTGATCCAATTCTACAGAGGAATTATTGAGTCTGTCATTTGCACCTCTATAACTGTCTGGTTCGGTTCTGCAACCCAACAAGAAAAACACAGACTTCAGAGGATAATTAGAACTGCAGAAAAAATAATTGCTACCAACCTGCCTTCCATTGAGGACCTGTATACTGCACGAATCAAGAAGAGGGCCGTGAAAATATTTGCAGATCCCTCGCATCCTGGACATAAACTGTTTCAACTCCTACCCTCAAAACAACGCTATAGAGCACTGCACACCAGAACAACTAGACACAAGAACAGTTTTTTCCCGAAGGCCATCACTCTGCTAAACAAATAATTTCCTCAACACTGTCAAACTATTTACTGAATCTGCACTACTATTAATCTTCTCATAGTTCCCATCACCAATCTCTTTCCACTTATGACTGTATGACTATAACTTGTTGCTGGCAATCCTTATGATTTATATTGATATATTGATCATCAATTGTGTTGTAAATGTTGTACCTTGATGAACGTATCTTTTCTTTTATGTACACTGAGAGCATATGCACCAAGACAAATTCCTTGTGTGTCCAATCACACTTGGCCAATAAAAAAATTCTATTCTATTCTATTCTATTCTATTCTATTCTATTCTATTCTATTCTATTCTATTCTATTCTATTCTATTCTATTCTAAACCCTGGCTCATCAATAGCAACTATTGGCTGGAAGTAGGATGAATATAAACTCAAATCAACCACAGGTCTCATTATTTTTCAGGCTATGGATGGAAACTAATCAAGGAGAGAAGCAACCTAGAACTAAGGAGAAATTTCCTGACAGAACAATTAATCAGTGAAACCACTTGCCTCCAAAAGTTGTGGGGGCTCCAACACTGGAAGTTTTTAAGAAGAGATTAGACCACCATTTTTTTTTTGAAATAGTATAGGATTTCCTGCCTGAGCAGGGGGTTAGACTAGAAGACCTCCAAGGTCCCTTCCAAATCTGTGATTCTATTAAGGAGGGAGACATAAATATGCCAGATTTGCAACCTGCTGGTATTTGCCATAACTATGCTGGTGATGTCACTTCTGATCAACTTGTCAACATGTTGCAAATATTTCAGCAGTAGTCTTTCTCTTCTGATTTATCACGAGACACCAACAGCTGGAACAATCCTATTTTTCCTGAATCGTCTGTCAGCCTGGATGACTGCTAAGACTTAATACAGTTTTTCCTTATGGTGGTTTTTTTTAAAGGCTGAAGTTGACATAAGCCATAATTATTCATGTCCAATCAAGCTTCTATATTTTCTGAAACATTGGTCAGGAAACTAGGCACTGGTTCTGCCTTTTAGTACCTTAGATTATTATCCTAAAATGCTAACAAAGGAGGCAGGAGTTGCATTTGCAAATCCTATAGTAGAGAAGAGAGACAGGTGTGCAGCAGTATCAAGCTCTAGATATCTCTTTAATATGACAGTTGTAAACAAAATGTCCCAATTTCAGGTCTAAGGAATAGCTCATTCTTCTTTTTGGATACTATCTTCTTTTTCTTTCCTTCCCTAAACAAGATTAGAAAAGACTACTGCATTCTTTTCAGAAGCATAAGTGGTTGGCTTGCAGCAGACTTTTGAAAGGCTATATGAAAATAAAGAAATGGCCTTCTAAATCCTTATAAGTTGTCTATCCCTACCTCACAAACACATAGGTAGATCCTTCCTAGCATTACTATCAGATTTCACCCAATGAAGAACTCTCTTCAGTTGTCATGCTACTATGTCCTCTCACTACTAGTAGTCTAGGGTGATCATCCCAAGTAAGGGGTCCTGTTGAAAATATGCGTTATGCCAAAATTGACCATGTTGGCAAAGATGAAAAACATACCTAGGTCAATAAGAAAAAGTAAAAACAAATTCCTCTGAGTCTCCATGGTATGCTTATCTAGATATATGGCTTTTCAGAATGCTAATGGTAAAATAAAATGTTTTCAGTTTGCCTAGGATATATTGATATGAAGTAATTGTTAAACATTCCTACCCGGGCCTTCTATATTAAGACTCTAGAACAGTGTCTCTAGATCAAATATATTGAAGCCAGTGTAGTTGCTTCATTCATATCATTTTCTGTAATTAGTATGATTTGAGGCTCATCAGTTTCTTCCGTAGTTATGAAAAGACAAGCTCACATTGATGCCGCAGCGATTCTGTCATTTGCTATCCAACGTCAGCAGCATAATCCTGAATATTCAAAAAAGGTACTCGGGGCTGAATACCAAAATCTAAAAACACATTAAGCAAGCTATTGTTTGCTTTATCATGGTTTTACCAAATTAACTACAATTGGGTGAATTCCCACAACACATTTATCTATAAACCACATTATTGTTTTTTATAATATGTGAATCCAGTCAAAACAGAATTGGGTTGGTCACTAACCTACGCATGTGGTTTGTTTTGACTACATGTAATGTATGAATTCATCCATTATGTCTCACTGTTTGGTTAAACCAAACCACTAAAGCAGGGGTGTCAAACACATGGACTGCGGGCCAGATGGGTCACACACTGGCTACACCCACCCCCATTTTAGTGAAGGGGAAAAAAGTCACGATATGTGATGCTGTGAGTTTGACACCCCTGCGCTAAAGCATATTCAAAAACGTCTGCTTCAGAAACTTTAGATTAAGCATTAAGTGAATGTCATCAGTGAGTTGTATGGGAATTTCTTATTTTTCATCTGATGAATGACTGTCCAGCTTAATTCCATCCAGGTTTTGTTTGTTTCTTAGTTTTAGGGAAGTATTTTTATTGAAGTCTTATCTGAAAGTTGGCCAAATGTTAAGTAAGGCAAACAAGTTAGCCCAGAAGAGGGCTAAAAGTGTCATTTTCTGAAAGAGTCAGAAAAAATGTATGTTTATTTTTCTTAATTCTTGATTATTGTTCAGCTAAATATATAAAACACAGATCATGAATGTTACATATTATTTCCTAAACTAATAAAAATGAAGGTTAAAAAGGTATGATTATCTGAAAAATGGCACAAACTGATTCAAATGAACATGCTTTAATCACTAGAATTTTCAATTGTGGCATTATTGTTTTAAGAAACGGATTATTAGTGGGAAATTGATTTAAACCTCCATTGTCCTCGATTAAATCAGTGATTTTAATCTTCTTGATTTAAATCAAATGGAGAACTTGATTTAAACGTAAATCAATAGGAAACCTGATTTAAATCTCCTGGATGTGAATCAAATCTCCTTGACTTAAGTTATATAAATGAGGATGATCAGTGAAGTAGAAACCAAATTGTACAAAAAACAATTCAAGGTGCTGAGCTAGGGAAAGGAAAGGAAAGGAGAGGAGAGGAGAGGAGAGGAGAGGAGAGGAGAGGAGACAGGGGATATGACAATATTCTTCAAATCCCTGAAACAACATCAGTGAGAAGAAGTTCAAGACCTGTTCTTCAAGACTTACTTCAGAGGGTAGTTCATACAGTAATGGATTTAATATACAGGAAGACAGATTATGATTGCATATTGGATGGGAGACAGGGAAATAGCAAGTTGGGAGGGAGGAATGGCATAATTCAACAGAGGGAGATGGTGGGTTTCCTTGCACTGGATGTGTACTAGCTGAAGATAGACTGCTATCTATCAGGGATACTTTTCTGCATTTAACAAGAATTTTGCCTTCTACTCATGTGGTCTGTAAAATTATGAAATCTCCACTCTGTGTACATGTCCAGGATAGAAATAATATGCAATACTATGGAGGAGACTTTATTAATTCTAATGCTGTGAGTGATAGAACTAAGTAGAGTGAATAAGAGCCTCATATATTAAGGTGTATTAAATGTCCTCCAATCCAATGTAGAGTTTGTATATGATGGATTTGGAATGTAATGTAATGAACTTGGCATCATGGAACCGTGAGAGTTGATTAGCTATTTTGCAAGTAATTAAAGTAAGCTCTAAGCATTTTGTTCAGATCTACTTTGATGAATGACATAATACAAAAAAGATGGTTAAAATAAAAATGTAAAATCTCATGATTTAGATGAGAGTTTGTGTTTGGCAGGCATGATTACTCTTCCAATCCATTCATCACCATTACAAAATCTTAACCAAGAGAAAAATAATTACCAGTCAGGATCATACTCAACTACTATTCAGTTCTCTGTAATCCATATCTCACTATCATTTACAAAATGTGTAGCTTTTCTAGAACCAGATCTTCAAAGACAGGCTTATGTGTGTCATAACTAGACTATGATACCATAGAGAAAATACGTGTTCTCAGGTATTGAGTTCTTCTTTAAATAAAGACATTGTCCTTATGAGCTGGAATCTTTTATTTAGTCCTTACAAATTTACTTACTAAATA
The DNA here is from genome assembly GCF_028640845.1 of Ahaetulla prasina. Lineage (NCBI taxonomy): Eukaryota > Metazoa > Chordata > Lepidosauria > Squamata > Colubridae > Ahaetulla > Ahaetulla prasina. Next base: position 93,288,632 of record NC_080540.1, read on the forward strand.
ACATATTGGCTTGACAGGATTTAGTAACCTACTAATTCCAGGAGTTGATATCTTAAGAAAACCTTTGACAAAAATGCAACTAATCAAAACGTGTCCCCCATAACATAGCCTGTCTGGAATCACATGAGATATCTCAGGAATCTGCAATTCAAGAAGTGGCCATTATATTGTCTTGCAATTGGGATAGTATACTCTCAGTTCAAATGTGCCACTTTAGTACTTCTGAGTAGTTCTGCGCTCAGCTTTCCTGTATAGGAGGAACCAACTTTGTGTTCTGCATCATTGCTGGCTAAAGCTGTAAGATGTATGAAGCCCCCTAAAGAGACCTCTTTATGTTGGTGGGTGATCTAAATGCACTGTATGATGAACTGTGGCTTGGGGATGTCATGGGCAAGTGTGGTTTGATACCATGAACACTAATGAAATGCAGCTGTTCAGTTTTCTGATGTTAAACTTCTGGCCAATTGCCATAGCTTATTGAGGCACAAACCCATTCATCTATTCAGCCTGTATTCAGAAGCATTAACTGCTGCTTCTATGGCTAATTATTTCCCGAAAGGCAAGCACTGGAAGGGCAGTGTTAAGGATGACAGGGTGCTGAGCAGTACAGAAGTAGAGATTAGCCATCATCTGGTTTGGTACAAGATCAAATTGAAATTGAAAGCTGTGCCATGTTGCCATCCATCACTTTGACCTCATCTGAATTTATTGTAATCTCAAAAATTCCAAGCAGCATTTGATCTAGAACTCTAAAATGGAGTTGGGGTTGTGACCAAATGAAGGTGATGACAATTGGGAAGAAGCAGTGGTCTGAAGTCAGAGACAGCATCAACGAGGAACCAGAAACCATCTGTCCTCACTTAGAGAAATGACAACTGTAAAAACGAGTAACAGATGAGCCCCGGACTTGATCCAAGAAAGAAGCATAGCTAGGCTTGACAATGAGTTGTCAAAAGAAAATTGCAAAAAATAGTGAAAAATGAAAAGGAGACCTTTGGGGATGGCATAGTTGCAAAACACTCTTCAACCTTGAAAGTTGAGCACAACTCACCCAACACAAGCATCTATCAAGTGACAGGGCAAGTTGCTAAAGCCACAGCTGAATTGTTACAATGATGGAAGTAACATGTTGGTTTCCTTTTAATCAAAAGTAGAAAGCACCAACAGCCCTAGACTGGGAACTAGATTATCTAGGGCCACTTACTAACGTGCAAAGCTGAACCAAATAAATAAATAAATAGAGATTTAACATCCTGAACATGGCAAAACTGTAGGATTTGACCAAGCCATTGTGGAGGCACTGAAGGTAGGAGGGCCTGTTGTAGCTAATTACATCATATTCACAGCCTATTTTCAATGATATGAAGAGAGTGGGTCCCATTTGATAGGAAACTTGGTGGTATTGTCCCCAATTTAAAAGAGTGATAAAACACAATGTGAAATCTATGGTGAAATCAGCCTCCTCTACATAGGTGTAAAGGTTCCTATGCATATGTGCATAATCATCACTGTGACGGTAGATTGGATAATGGGAAAAGCTTGGCTGGGTACGCAGGAGGAGCTGAACTTCATAGGTGCAGCATAACCAGGGGTGAATTGCTCCCGGTTCCGACCGGATCACACAATCCAGTAGCGATGAGGGCGGGTAGTTCGGAGAACTGGTAGCAAAAATCCCTGAACACCCCCCCCCACTGCCCATGCCCATCCAATCACCCAGTCCCCACTTGCCTTCTTGGTAGCTTCCTGCTTCTTTCGGTCTCACTCACTATTCCGGCCTTGCTTTGGCTGCTGCAATCAATTGCATCAGCTAGCAACTGAATCTGCCTGCCTGCAATCCATCTCATCGGTGAGCAACTCAATCTGCCTGCCTTTTCCCTTGAATTAGGTAAGTGGGGGGGGGGAGCTTTAAAAAATAGTTAATTGGGTTTTTTTAGGAGGTTTTTTTTTTTAGACATAGCAATTTAAAGTTAAGGAAGTTTTAAAGTTAAGGAAATTTTAAAGTTAAGGAAGTTTTAAATTTAGCTGCTTTTATCTAAAAATATAAATAAAATAAAATAAAATAATAAAATACAATATTTGTGCAGCTTTCTGAGATTTGGTGTGTTTCTGTAGTGTTTCACTCTAATGACACAAACACACAAAATCTCAAAAAGCTGTATGTGGCATTTTGTGTGTGTGTGTGAGTCAGTTGTGTTGTGTTGTGTTGTGTGTGTGTGTAAAGTGTGAAAGTTGGTTTTTGAGCTTTTTGTGCCTGTGTGAGGTTCCTGCTTGTTGCAGGGGCCATTTTGGGTGAGGTGCAGGTGCTTTTACATTGTGTGTGAGTCAGTTTTTGGTACCGCTTCTTGTTTTGTGTACTTTATTATGTTTATTATTTATTGTTATTGACCACGCCCACCAATTAGGCCACACCCACAGAACTGGTAGGGAAAATTTTTAAATTTCACCCCTGAGCATAACCCTTGCTTTCCCAGAGGAATTGGAGTTGAAGGCACAGGAGCCATTAGATGCCATAAGTCTGGACTATAATTGGTGATTGCATGTTTTACCCTTTTGGTTGCAATATGACTCATGAGGTTTCAGATAAAACGCAATCACTTTGCAAACATCCTGACCTCTGTTTCTAATCCTTATCCTTCATTGCTGCATCAGATCTGGAAACCTCTCTGTTTTCTCGCAAAGCAAGCTCCATTGGGCCCTAGGCATGGACTGCTATTCTAATAGGACTCTCCCAGGATGGTGTATGCCTACCTGCCTTGCTAATAATAATTTGACACAGACTTTGGTTTGCATGCCGTGGGGTCCTTGGTGCTCTCTGAGCTTGGTTGTTTTCTTGCAGACATTTCATTAGCCAGCTAGGTAATGTCACCAGTTCACAAAAACAGTCTTATTTGCAAGAAAACAGCAAAGTTGAAAGAACACCAAGCCCCACCATCCAATACAAATATTCCCTTTTTACTGATAAATCTGCATGCTTGCAGCAAATTGTTTGGTTGGATTGCTTTTCTTTTTCTTTCAATGTCTTTCTGGATTGGAATCTCAGGGATCAACTCCTGACTGGATTTTAGATGGAACTGTCCCTTCCTTGTTCTCTGCTTGTTCAACATATAATTTCTTTTAATTATTTTATTCAGTGGGGTTCCCCTTTCAGTTTCAGTCCAACTGGGAAAAGTAATTCCTTTATTCCGAGAATTGTTTGCAAAAAAAAAACCAAAAACCAACCTGCTATCCAGAATATTGAACAGATGGGTTTTGGCTGCAGAAGGCCTTGGTAGAATTGGTAATTTGAGGAGCAGATTTTCAGAAAGCATTAGTAAAAACCTCCCACTGAGCAATGGAAAAGGCTGTCTTGAGGTAGCCCCCTCTGTCATGGAAGGATTTTCAGGAAAGGAAACTCTCTTCTGAACAATTCCTCTGTGTTCAAAGTCTCTTTTATCTTTATTTTTGTTAAGTAATTAGCTTAACACTTACCAGATAGGGTTTATTGAAGTAAATTGACAGACTTCCCTGGAGACTTGTCTCTTGAGATTTGAAACAGACATTACTTATCTTTAAATCATTCTTTGAGGCATTTCTCTCTTTTTACTAAAACATGTATCTGTGACTTGTTAGAAGTGGTGAAAAGATGTTATCTTAATCTCTCAGTTTAGGTGCTTCTGCTGCTTTCCTGTGTTGGTTAGATAGTTAGACACAATGCACACATGCGCACACACATATAGATATAAACAGATACACACACACACACACACACACACACACACACACACACGTACACAATTAGTGAAACTAAAATGTAAAGCTATAGATTCCATAGTTTCTCTACAATAGCATGAAAGATCATTTTAGGATTATCTTTTCATGCTATGACAAAATGTAAAGAAAATCTGCTTCGGTATTGTTAGGATTGTTAAGTAAAAAGTCACTGCTCTAAAATGGATCAGTATTCAAGTGCCAACCAGTACAGACTTTTCAGCAGTGGAAACCTGAGAAAGGAGGCTGATAAGCAATTCAAACCCTACATTCTGTAGGATTGCAGCTTCCGAACTCTTCCCACCATGCTTGGAGATCTGACACTGAATGGACTTTGTGACAGGGGTGAAATGCTCCTGGTTCAGACCGGATCTCGCAATCCGGTAGCGATGGGGGGGCGGGTAGTTCAGAGAACCGGTAGCAAAAATCCCTGCCTGCCCCCCCCCACCGCCCACATCTCGCTGTTTCTCTTCTCTGTCCCTGTAGCTCTCGGTGGTACTATAGCTGCAAATGGCCTTAAATGACTGCCGCGGCACTTCAAAGGGCTGCACTACAACTGATCAACGCTGTAGGCGGCTAGTAGACCAGTGCCTTTATTCTTAAAGAAGGTAGACTGGTGCCTCCGGAAAAAAAGGCAATTGGTAGATTGGTGCCTCTATTTTTAAAGATTCATTTTCAAACTGTGTGAAATACATAGATATAGTATTATAACTTACTCCATGTGCAGACAGTCCTTGATTCATGACCATAAGGGAACCTGCCCATTGCAATTGTAAATCACAATGGTCGTAAAGTGCTCTGTGTAACTGATAGAACAGTCTTTTCTTGTAATGGCTGATAAGCAAACACTACAGTTGATAAGTGAACCCATTGTACTGGATGTGGAAGCCAGTTTTCTGCAAGAATATTGTGAATCATGGTCACGTGACTGTAGGTCTCTGCAAAAAAGCCATAAATGCAGACAAGTTGGCAAGCACTCAAAATGCGATCATGTGATTGTGTTTGGGGAGGGGGCGGGGGGGGGGTTTTCTGAGATTGAAACTTTAGAATTGAGTCATAAGTATCTTTTTGGATGGTCTATCATAACTTCAAGTGATTACTAAGCAACCAGTCCAGAGCTGGGTTTCAGCAGGTTCTGACCAGTTCTGGAGAACCGGTAGTAAAAATTCTGACGGGCCCCACCCCCATCTATTTTCTGCCTCATGAGTCCCAGCTTATCAGGAAGAAATGGGGATTTTGCAATAACCTTCCCCTGAAGTGGGAGGGAATAGAGATTTTACAGTATTCTTCCCCTGCCACGCCCACCAAGTCATGCCATGCCCACCAAGCACACCCATAGAACCGATAGTAAAAAAATTTGAAACCCACCACTGAACCAGTCATAAGTCAAAGACTATCTGTATGGAGGTGCTCACTAATTTTCTGAATACTTCTACACAGAAGCTGTGTACTATTGTATACTATTGTGTACTATTGCTGTTTTCCAAATCCTTCCTGAAAATGGAAATATATGAAATGTATGCATGCAAAGCACATGTACTGGCTCTGACTTATGAATTTTCCTTGTCTATCAAGCTTTTTCTCCAGCTATTGAATCTTTCCCTTATACAAACCGTTCTGATTAAGAAGCATAGATGCTTCTCTTGTATCTGCATAAGAATTCCATCAAGGTTATTAGACTGAAAAACGTTAGTACATTCAGGCATTTATCTCTTAACTGTGAAGGCTGAAAACTCACTAAGGAGACAGCGTTATCTATGGTAGTCCCACAGTCTTATTCTTTTCTCTTAGCTGCCCCATGCTTTGTTCTTCCTGATATTCAGGTAGGAGGTCTAAAGACAAGCTATAATTATGTTCACAAGTGAGTACCATTTTTGGTGTGCTTAACCTCTCATTATTAATGTCCTAGATTGACTTCAATGCAAATGCAGCTCTCTGCACAATGCAAACATCTCTCTCCTTCAGTCTTTCTGAATTAATGCCCCTTTTTCTACCCAAATTCAAAGCTTCAGCAATTTGGGCAAATCAGTTAACAGTCCTATTTCTGTGCAAAGTTTGAAATAGGTTGCTGAAGTGGATTCCAAATTCTTATGTCCATAATACCTTATCTAGACTAGGCTAGTCTATATACCATTCAATGTTAATCAATAGGAGACTTTTCATGAAAGTGGTTTTTTATTCCATTCTGGCAAGGATGGAAGTCTTTTTCACTCTCTATAAAAGGTCTTAGTGAGTGAGAATGAAGGAAAATCGAGTGGAACATGATTGGAAAAGACTAATATTTAAGAAAAAGGCAGGCATAGAATTCAAACAGAAAGAGATATTATGAGGAGTGATGAATGATACGTTTCTCATAATGGTGTCTATTCTGAAAGTAGAAAAAGGTTCCTGGGTGTATAACAAATGTTTCTCTTATAAATAAGCCTAAATTATCACATTGGGGAGAAGCCATTTAAATGTGGAATGTGAAAAGGTTTTCATTCAGGGATAGAACTCAATTACCACCAACAAATTCACACCAAGGAAAAACTGATTAAGTGTTCTGAGTCTGGAATTAACTTCCATTGGATGGTGAGTTTGTTTAGAGAACAAAATCTGCACACAGCACAGAAATCATCTATGTCTAGTTTAATGAAAAGAAGGACTAGGGGTGACATGATAGCAGTGTTCTGATATCCCAGGGGTTACCACAAAGAAGAGGGAGTCAAACTATTCTCCAAGGCACCTGAGGGCATGACGAGAAGTGATGGATGTAAACTAATCAAGGAGACAAGCAACCTAGAACTAAGGAGAAATTTCCCGACCGTTAGAACAATTAATCAGTGGAGCAATTTGCCTCCAGAAGTTGTGAATGCTTCAACACTGGAAGTTTTTAAGAAGAGATTGGATAACCATTAGTATAGGGCTTCCTGCCTATGTAGGGGGTTGGACTAGAAGACCTCCAAGGTCCCTTCCAACTTTGCTATTCTATTCTATTCTATTCTATTCTATTCTATTCTATTCTATTCTATTCTATTCTATTCTATTCTATTCTACTCTACTCTACTCTAGTCTTTGTATATGTGCCTATATAACCTATTATATTTTACTGAATTGTCACATGAATATATCTACAAAAACATGAATTCCTCAACAGGACAGTAGTTTTTTTTTTAGCTTGTGCTTCAATGCATTTTTATATACTGTATGTCTGTGTATACACAAACACATACATATACATTATTGTTGGCTTTATGAGTCAACGATAATGAAATACAAGTGGATTTTTATAAGGTATAGTTCAAGCACTAAACAGACAGATACCCAAATAGTTTAAGATTGGAACTGTGATTGTTCCATTAACCTAGATGGCCTTCTGCACTTTTGCCAGTCTCCTTAAACTTTTGCCTGGAGTTTAACATGAAAACCTTCTGGCTTTCCAGGTGCCTATATCCTTACCTGAAAAAAAGTTTTGGAAGTTTAAGTCAACAACTATTCCCTGTTACCATGAAAAAGACCTGTTTCCTTCAGGCTTCTGATTTGCACTGCCTAAAGACAGGCCCTTTTCTCCCCGTAAGGCAAGAAATGTGGTCTCTGCTGGACAATCTGTTTAGTTTGTGAACTAATTTACTCAATTGGCTGAGAGTGAAGGTTACACCTGTGATGAGGAAAGCACTAAGAAAAGAAGTCCTGTATAACACCTCACCAAAGAATTCACCACCTGAAAGATAGTATTTAAATGTTCAGAGCAGAGATGGGATTTCAAACACCATGCAAACCATGATAAATTTACACATAGGGAAAACCATTTCCAGTGTCCCATACATTGGGAAAAAAAATTCAGATGCTGGAAGGACTTGGTTTCCCACCAAATAACTAGCACAGTAGAGAACCTATTAAATGCTTAGAGTGTGGAAAACACTTCCGTCACTCGTCAGACCTAATTAGGCACCAGAGAATTCACACCAGGGAGAAACTAATTAAGGGCTCAAAGTGTAGACTTGCAGAGAAAGCCTTATTGGCACAAGCGATCTCACACAGGAGATGGGAGAGGGGAGCCATGTTAGCCTAAACCAGCAAAAATCAAAAGGCATAACCTTCATGAGCTGCGCCTTCCTGCATCAGATCTATACACTTTCATGAGTTGCAGCCCACTTCAGATGCAGCTTACAAAAGCTGATTGTTTTATTTGTTTACTGGGAAAGATGTTACTAGACTTCTTCAGATTTGTGTTGCATTGAGGAGAAAAGCGGTATATGAACCTTGGATGTGGGGGTCAAAGACTTCATAAAAGGGAGAAGCCAGCCCTGGCAGCTCACAAGTCATAGGTCACAAATCAATCTGAAAATTCAACAGTGCAATGTCTCTCTGGCAGCTGGTAAATGGTAGACTGCTATCACTAGGTAAAGAGTACATGTGTCAACGCTGGAACTGACCTGATTGAGGCCATTTTGAGGCTTCCGGACTGGAACGAAGGGATGGGGGGGGGCGGAGTAGAGATAACTGGGGTTTGTAGCCAAAACAAAATACTTTCTCTTGGGAACCAAGGACATTTCAGCAGGTGCTTGGAAGGAGAGGACTGAAGTCACCTAGCAACTGGACTGTATCCTGATTGGACCATGTGACTGATTGTTTTGAGAAAGTGAAAAACTTTTACTTTTAATTAGGTGAAAACTGCAGGAACATTTAGAATTGGGTTTCACCAGCCTGTGCCAATATGGCATACCCAATAAAACTATTCTTTGAGGACTCTACCTGCCTTGGAGTTTTATTTGCTGTGAGTGTGTAACTTGGAGCCCTGGCAACACAACCGGTAACTCACTCTTCCATATTGCACAATGGGCTGTCAGTGTCTTTCTTAGATTCCTATTATTTATATTAGATCTTAGTCCTGGTAACTTCAGAAATATGTCTACATAATTTCCTTGGCACAAGGATGGAAATGGATGCACACTGTTTCATTCCAGAATATTTTTAAAAAGATATTATCTAGTGCGTCTGTGTGCAAGACAATGACAGGATGATGACTTATCAATCAGATGAATTTCAGTTAGAATCAATTTGTCAGTCAAACAAGCAGATTTAGGCGATTGCAATTTCTTGTGAATTTTACAGCTAGCTAAAACAAACATAAAAACTTGTTAATTTCTTCTAAAATTAAGTTGGCAATTTGGTTGGGGTGGGGGAAGAAAAAATGGTACAGCTAAAGCAGCCTCATTGAACAAAAGCTGTTATTTAGATTCACAAGTCCAAAACTGAAAATTGTAAGAGTCATAAAAGACTCTTTTCTGGGTTTTCCAGAACTCTATAAAGCTGTCTGTTATACAACGGGAAAAGAGCATTAAAACCTTATTTATTCTGATTTTGGATCTTGATTCTGGCTGATTATGACTAATGTTATCACTGATCAGAGAATCAGAATGGAAGAAAAATAGTAAAAAGCTTTCTAGCCACATCTAGAGATGCTAAAGCGAAGATTGGTTCTTTTTTATTTTTGCAATTATAAAAAGTTGCCAGTTATGTTCATTGCTATATAATTACATCAAAGTTTTTCTAACTGAAAATAAAACTGAAACACATTCTCTCTCTCTCTCTCTCTCTTCCCTCTCCCTCTTTTTGCTAAACGTTTCTACAGGTGGAACAGAAGAGAGAAAGTTCTAAGGAAGGGGAAAAAAAGGAATAAATACTAGAATGAAATAGTTTGGGATTACCATCTATTACCCTTGAAATGATTAGGCAGAATGAGTCTTAACTATTGTTCTTCATGACTATTTTGCTGAAAAGAAGAAATTTTCTACCCAGATGAATATCTGGGAATTTATCTCTGATCCATGTTCTCTAACTGAATCTGCTCAGAGAAAGGAACCCTACAAAGGCCCACCTTTTAGCCGGGATGCCTTGGGGAAGAACTTCAAAGGGATGGGATCTTATGTAGGGGTGAAGCCTTTAAAAAGGTCTTGACTGATTGAAGAGGGGCAGGAAACTATGCTGGCCAGGTGCAACTATGGGGATGCTTTCCCTGCCCTAGTTAAAACACACTACATTGATTTCTTTTGCAAGCCAATCAACAAAGTCTGTTTATGAAGAGAAGACAAGTTGTGTTGCTCATTCCTAATGTCAGTAAACTGGTTTTGTTTCTTGATTGGAAAGTGGACAAAGTGAAGGAGGCTTTTCAATGGCTAAAGGATGGAAAGAGCTTTTCTCAGATGCCTAGGAACTCATTGGGTAACTCACATAGCAGAGAAACTGTGCACCTACCTGGAAGACCTCTCATCAGGTTCTGGCTCAAATTGTTCAGCAATGCATTCATGCAATCAAGCAACCATCCATATATGTGAAATGTGGAACGAATTGGAGTCCTTGATCACAGCTGACTTGACATCCAACAATTCCCCCAGAAGAAAAGTAATATGCATGCTGACCGCATGGAAAGAATACAAATCTTCCTCTACATCAGATAAATAATGTACATGGGGGAAATGTGGAAAAAAAAATGGAAGAGCTGTCAGGCAGTTTCACTCACTTAGGACAGAAGCAACATATTTGCAGAGTGCTCAAACGATCATTCTTAATTCACAGGGGGATATGTCATTAGGAGAAGTTTTATTTTATAGAGATAAGTTCATACAACGGTATAACAGTGATTTACTGAGGTTGAGAAGAGCTTTTGTATGACTTATTCCTCTCCTCTACTATGTCATCTACCTGTGTCTGTCTGTCTATCATATATCTCTCATCTCTCTCTCATCTCTCTCTCATCTATCAATCATCTATCTATTAACTATCATCTACCTTCTCTGGACAGTAGTTGAGGGCCTCCTTCTTTAATTCTAAAGATATTTCCCTTTCCCAAGAATCCATGCACTAGTATATTAGTGATACTGTTCTTTGTCAGCATTTGAAATAGATTTTTTTAAAAAAAGGGCACTGTCAAATTTATTTTGGAATTAATCTGACTATAACATAATTTTCCATGACATTTTCTTTCTTTCTTTTTCATCTTTATATCATCATGACTATTAATATTGAGGTCACACTATACTAATACTGTTCTGTCTACTTATTAATTGGTTTAATAATAAGAATAAAATGAGAACATTTTCCCAGGATTCCAGTTGTTTCCATTTTCTGAGTCACAACCTAGAATGTTTTGGGGTTTTTAGGGGACTTCTTTTGAGGGACAGACTGGCTAACAGTCTGTCAAATCATGATATATTATGGTTAATGTAATACTGTACTGTGCATCAAAATTATACAATAACCTAATGACTCTAATAATGCCTATAGTAATTACAAATGAAGCAAAGTACTAAGTCTAAATAAATATGCCAGTTTAAATGTAAATGTACACACAGCATTGTGTATATTTGACCCTTTCAAAAGTATTGACAATTTGGAACTTTGGAATTGGAGAAGACTCCTGAGAATACTATTGCTAACAAAGAAAACAAACAAATGGATCCTCAAACAAATCGACTCAGTGTTCTCACTCAAGGCACAACTGACAAGATTCAAGTATGTACTTCAGGTACACTCTGCGAAGACCCAACTCTCTGGAAAAGGCTGTAATGCAGGGATTTTCCTTCCTTGCAATTGCACTTGTAATTGTGATGGCCTTCCTTACCCAAGATGTTTCATGAAAGACTGCCTCCAATGTTTAATTGTCACATGAAGCATAACAAAAGAAAAGGGAAAGCAGGAATACCTTCATTTCTGTTTCAAATGGCCACTTGAATCTCACCTCAAGGTGGAAAGGAAACCACTTTGTTGTATCTTTACAAGGCCTCAGAACTAAGCTGTTGCAGCTAATTTGGAACTAGAAATCACTGGGAACTGGAAATGTAACTAGATCTCCTTTTCTTAGTTGCTATGGTTTGGGTCTATCTTTCCAGTTTACTTCCATCTTGTTAAATTTGTTAAAGTTAAGCTTGTTAAGTTTTATTAAAAAACTTTTTATTATTTTTTTATTAAAAAACTGTATATGCTTATACCTCCTTATATTTACTCATATATGTGTTTATATATATAATCTATATAATCTTTTTGTATGATACCTACATATATTGTTGTGACAAAATAAAATAAATAAAATAAATAAATAAACTGGTTTACAGCAGTATTTTTGAAATTTGGCAAGTTTAAGATGTGTGCATTTTAACTTCCAGAATTTTCCAACTAGCAATTCTGGGAGCTGAAATTCACGCATCTTAAAGTTGCCAACACCGTTATAGAGAAAACAGACTGAACTGACTAGATACCACCACTTATTCAGGAGAATGAATGAGAAAATGCCATATCTCTATCCAGTGTTTCAATCCTTCAACTTTAATAGCAGCCACTCAGTTTGAAAGATTGCACTTAGTCTTGCTAATAATATATTTGGAAAACAAAAATATTTCTCTATTTCCCTTGCATTTTTCCATTCTTTCCAGATAGACAAAAGCAAATAATAATGGATTTATTTCTCACTTTAGAAACATCTCCTCCCACAATTTCTCTCTAAATAGCTAAGCAGCTTTGTACTGGTATAGACTCTTCAGGAATAAAAGAAGCTTACATACAGACAGGATTTGAAGCATTCTTCAACAATACCTGGAGGAGAACCTTTGTGGTGAAGAGAGAGACTTGAAACAAGCTTTAGTGACACATATTGTGCTTCGTAACCCTTTGAAGTCTTTCTTTCTTGCTCAGTATCTCAATGGTTACTTTTTCATTCTCAATTGGAAAGCCATCAAAGTTGGCTGGAAGGACCTGAGCTGTATGTAAAGCTGAACAAATAGTTTCTTTGATTTTATGTACAACAGTCATTTTGAAGATTCCCTCCCTCCCCCCCCCCCATGTTGTGCTTTATAAAGGCTCCAGGTTCATTGGAAAGGGTGCAGAACTCTTCGGTGAATATTGGAGAAAAGAAACCAGATTGCAAGTGCATTATATCATCAGAGATGTGTGACAATAGCTGGCCAAGATTCAGTACTTTTCATCCTGACCTTTGCGGGCTACCAGGTCTTGCAGTGGCTCTTTACTCCATGATATGAGGAAGGGACAGTTTCTGACGTAAATCTTGCCATTATTGCAAGCAAAGTCAGGCTTTGGCACAATATGTGTCCATGTGGATCCTATGCTAGTTCAAGGACAATTTCTCTGTCCTTTTGTTTATAAGTAATATCTCTTAAATATCTTTTGTTATTGTTGGAAGAAATGTCCATCTGGGTTCAGTTCCAAGTGGGCAAAAAGACACTGGAAACATGGAGACTGCTTGGAAAGATGGTTTAATGGTGGTCAGGAATCACATACTGTAGCCTGAGTTCCTGAACAGGAGCACATGGCTTGCATTCCTGAGTAGAAAAGGTGATCACATGTTTCAAGGTGTTGGGTGAAGAACCAGAGAGGAAAGGAGAAGAAGAGAAGAAAAGGAGAAGAGAAAGACAAGATGCTGAGTGCCTGAGTTTATACCCTCTGTGGGGCCCCACTTGGTGTTTCCTGTTCCTGTATAAGAAATGTACCCTGATTGGTTGTCAAACTCCAGGTGGTCTAGGGGTCTTAGCTAACTTTGTAGGTTGTCTCTCAAGCTTGCTTGAGCCTTGCCATGTGGTGAGTTTCTGTTGCTAGATGGATCCTATTGTGTTGCAGATGATGGTCCATTGACATAGGTGGGGGGAATGAGTGAGCTTGGCTGAGGCCCTAATGGCCCATTGACAAAGGTATGAGGAGGCAGGAAGCTGCTTTGTCTTTAAAACAGGTTTTTTCATTTCTCATCCAGGGAAACACAATACTCTGCTCTATTCAATATTCTCCAAAATATTTCATTCTTCTAGGAGAAGGGTGAGTGCTAACTTCCTACATTGTGTATAATAATTAAACGGTAGACTATATTATGTCTCAGTTTTACCCAAGTTAACAAATCTCTAAATTTAGAAGAACTTCTTGTCCCATAAAACTTTGGTGAGCTGTTAGTTTGGTAAACTTGAATGAAGCTAGGTAGCCTTTTTCCAAGAGCAATGAAATACAAGAAGCATATCATATTTTCAGATTATACTTAGGCAACAGAGCCTCCTGGTCAAAGAAAATGGTAATTTTCTGACAACCATACATCAATGTATGCTGTTACCTGTTACTGCATGCCTCCCACCGACCCGTACGCTCTCACAGAGAGGGACTTCTCAGGGTGCTGTCCGCTAAGCAATGCTGGCTGGCGGCCCCCAGGGGAAGGTCCTTCTCTGTGGGGGTTCCCACACTCTGGAACGAACTTCCCCCGGGTTTACGCCAAATACCTGACCTTCGGACCTTCCGCCGCGAACTGAAGACACATCTTTTTATTCGCGCGGGGCTGGCTTAAATTTTATTGATTTTTAAATTTTCTATTATTAATTTTAAGGGTTTTTAGTTTTTTTATATATTTTAAAGTTTTTTAGGCCAATTATAAAATAAGTTTTTTAATTTGTATTTTAAATTGTATATTGTATGGTTTGTTTTTACTTTGGCTGTACATCGCCCTGAGTCCTTCGGGAGAAGGGTGGTATAAAAATCGAATAAATAAATAAATAATAAATAAATAAATAAATAAATGGTCTTATTGTGGAATTATTGTTACTTCTGGATAAAACCTAATTGGGAGATACAATACAAAGTCATTACAAAAACTGCTACAAACTTGATTGCAGAAAATATGGCTTCAGTAACAGAGTGGTCAATGCCTGGAATGCACTAAGTGACTCTGTAGTTTCTTCCCCAAAACCCCAGTTTAAGCTTAAACTGTCTGCTGTTGACCTCACCCCATTCCTAAGAGGTCTGTAAGGGGCATGCCGGGATGAAATGTAAAATTTGTTACTACCGGTTCTGTGGGTGTGGCTTGGTGGGGTAATATGACTGGGTGGGCATGGCCAACTTTTTTTTTTATTTTTAAAAGCATTTTTTCTACAACCTCTTCGGCCGAAGAGCTTGTAAAAAAATGCTTTTAAAAGCCTATAATGATCAGGCAACTCAGCTGGGATCACCAGAGGAAAAAAAGCTTTTAAAGGGTTTTGACAATCCCAGCTGAATTGCCTGATCACCAGAATCTTTTAAAGATTTTCTTTACAACTTCTTCGGCAGAAGAGCTTGTAAAAAATGCTTTTAAAAGGTTATGGCGATCAGGCAACTCAGCTGGGATTGTCAGAGGAGCCTTTTAAAAACTTTTTAAAAAACATTTTAGATTTTTGAAGAAAAAATGCTTTTAAAGGGTTCTGATGATCCCAGCTGAGCCGCGCGATCATCAGAGGCTTTTTTTTTCTTTTAAAAGTATTTTTTCGGCTGAAGAAAAATGCTTTTAAAAGTAAAAAAAAACCCTCTAATGATCACGCGGCTCAGCTGGGGCGGGGGGGGGGGAGACACAGGGATTTTTGCTACCGGTTCTCCAAACCACCCACCGCCATTGCTACTGGATCAGGTGATCCGGTCTGAACCGGGAGCATTTCACCCCAGGGCATGCATAAGTACACCTGTGTGCCTACCGTCCCTATCCTAATATTCCTTTTTACTTACTCTTTTCATGTATCCAAATTATGTTTATACTTTTACGTGTTATCATATATATGACTGACAACTAAATAAATAAAATAAATTAAATAAATAAACCTACTATGTAATTCAAAAATATAATGGAGAACACTGGAAGGCATTGAGAAGACCAGAAAAACTAGAAGGATCAATAGAAAAGAATATTTTTAGCTTAGGGATGAATCCTTGGTGCTCTCTTTCTTGTAGACGTTTCATTTCCAAATTAGGTTACATCATCAGTGCTAGTAGGGAGTGGGATTTACTTTCATTTTATATACTAGTGTCTTGCCCTGTCGGTATTGAGGGGAATCAGGTCAGAGAGCACCAAAGACCCTAAACTAGAAGGACACAGATCCTTCTAGGTATCCATAGAAGTCTCCATTTTGAGTCCTGGCTGCGAACTCAGTATAAATGGCTCTAATTAATCAGGATCATTCATGTATGGGATTGACTAAACGATATCTACAACTTTTTCCTATTCTACAATTCAGGAGCAGGAGCCCTGGTAGTGCAGTGGTTAGAATGCAGTATTGCAGGCTAACTTTATCCACTGCCTGGAGTTTGATCCTGGCCTGCTCAGGGTTGACTCAGCCTTCCATTCTTCTAAGGTCAGTAAAATGAGGACCTAGATTGTTGGGAGCAATCTGCTGATATTTGTAAACCTCTTAGAGAGGGCTGTAAAGCACTATGAAGCAGTACGTAAGTCTAAGTGCTATTGCTATTGTTATTCAGCAAGCCAATTCAATGCAAAATCAATATGATGCACATCGGCAAGATATCCCATATATTTGTTTTGCTGTCAACTGACAATAAGCCGTTTTAAATCTCTGTTAAAACCCAGCATTAGAAGCAAATTATCCTCACCAAGAATATGTCCTGGTGATATAATTGATAAACAGACAATGTGGAGATATAATTGAAACAAATGAAAAAGAACTTAGTGGAGGAAAAAAAAAGAAAAATGGGAGAATAATGAGCTTTTGTAAATAAAACCCACAAACAATACATTCAAATTACGAAGTGACAAGCTGTAAATAATCGGTGTGACTTTGTTTAAGTAATGACATGGCTCTGCTTTAGGGAAATTCCATTTTAAAAAATGGGGAAAATGAGGAGAAAAAGAAGGGCTTTCCTTAACTGTGAGGTATAAGTCAAATGCCTGATTTAACCCTTGGTGGTTCGTATAGTAATAATAATAAAAGTTAATTATTGTGCCTATTTAAATTCAATCAATCCTTTATGCTACGTGCTGAATAAAAAGTGCCCAGTAGTGAAATAACTAAGGTTTTGACTAGTCTCAAATACAATTTGTTGAAGAGAATTGTTTGAGATGAATCAATCAGGCACAACTGAAGACAGAATGAGGTATTACTTAATACATGCAGGATAACATTTGCCCAGTAAGAACGTTTTTCCCCCCCCCCATGGAAACCTATGTGGTTGTCTGCAAAGTTGATCCTACACACATAGCTTGTATTGATTCCACAGAACTCCTACCCTTTATATAATTTAAAAAACTATACAGGTTGAAACATCTGCATGTGAGGATCAGGTGCACGTTTTGTTTGGATTGATTGAAACTATATATAATACTTTTAGTCATGTTTTTAGTTTACATTTAGTTTGTTTCACTCCTTCCTAAGTAGGCATTTCCAGCTATTGTGGACAGGAAAAGTGAATTTAACCATGACTATTCAAATATAAGAATCCAGAGAACTCGGTCCTCTTTCATATGTATTTTAACTCCTACATGAAGCCTCTGGGGAAAGTCATCAGTTGGTTTGGGATGGGATATTACTAAGTATAGTAACCGCACTTGGCTATACAGTACCACTCCAGGATGGATGAATGTGAGGAGGAGATCAAGATCTAGACGGGTCAAAACAAGCTTGGATGAAATTCTTGCAAGATGAAATTCGTGACTGATCTGCCTTGAGCTCAGTTCTAATGTTGCTGCTGAATAGGGTATCATTCCCTGGAGCCAGTTTATAATTTAGGTGTCAGGGTTCCAAGTAACATCCCTAACAAAAGAAGAGTCTGAGGCTTGAAGTTCTACAAAGTTCCATTTTATTAGAGATGTCATATTGACACACCTGGGAAAACCCGAATCTGAAAGCTTACAGGTTTTCCCCACTGAAATGAAAATCCAAATCCCTGCCCAGCACCCACATGTCCATCACATGGCCCAATCAATGCACTGTCCCAACTGGAGATGCCTCCCAGTCACACCCCTACAGGTGCAGGATGTCCTTGATTCCCAGAGAAAGAAATATTATTATGACTATATATCTTCCCAGCTCATATAATACCCCTTCCTAGTTTCCCAAAGCACTAAATGTGGCAGGCCTGAATGCCCAATGCAAAATATAGCTTCCAGGCCTGACATTGGGAGTTTCTGGGACTCTCAGCTCCTCTTAGATGCTGGGGCCAGGGATGCCATTGCTCATCTCCTACTGTTTGGTTAATTACAAGTTTTTTTTAATCCAAAATGCCTGGCAACACTAATGCCCACTAATCTTAATCTTGTGTATAGACTACTGTAATGTAATCTATACACAAGACTGTCCTGGAAGATGATTTGGAAGCTTCAATTAGTTGAAAATGGCGTGATCCCTCTGCTAATTGGAAATGGGAGATTCAGCAGAGTTGCACCCATTGAGTTATTACTTTGGCTACTGGTTTGCTTCTTGGTTCAGTTCATGGGACTTTGTTCCCAGATACCTAAAAAACTATCCAGAGTCAGCCCACCCTGTAAAATCATTGAGGGAAGAATCATGAGATTTCCTACTCCTCACCCATGAAGACACCAAAGCCATCTCCCTGTTCCTAACTGTTTTAGCCTGGTATTGTTGATTCAACATATATTATGGTGGTATAGTATTTTCTAGTTAATTTTGGCCCCTGGCAATTCTCGAGTCTCAGTAGCTACTTAATTATATCATCTAGACTTATTTTTAGTACTTGTAACTTTTTAAAAAAAAATAAATGTGCCATGGATGTACAGTACAAGTAATAAGAGAAAAATGTTATCTCATATTTTCCAATAAGAGCTTAAAGTAGTTTTGTCATGTAGGCAAAATGAATCAAATTATTTACACCATATACATAGGAAGAATGAAAGAGTCAAGAGGAAAGGGAAATCTAAGAAAGTTATGGTTGTGTAGAATGGATGAGCTCTTGACAAAGATGGGTGAGAAGTTTAAATAAAAGGGAACACACAGAGAGGTGAAGAGAAGTGAGGATACAAGGTTGTTTTGCAAGGATAGAGAAGTATTGTGAATGGTGTTGTTGATTGGATGTCAACTAATTTCACAATAATGTGAGATTAATAGTAACCTTTAATGCTGACCTGGAAAATATACAACAACATGATCTCTTTGCATTTTAATAATTAGTTTTATTCAGAACCTATTATTATGGCCCTTCCCTTCCTATATTGATCTTTTCTCTTCTTCAGAACAATCTCCTGAAGAGAGAATAGAGGTAAAAGGATAATTGCTCTTAGTTTGCTTGAAAGAAAAGCCCCATTCTACACACACCACCAACCAGGCATTCTGCATCTGGCAGAAACAGGGAGAGAAAGAGAGAGAGAAGGAAGAGTAGAAGTTATGTATGGCCACTATTTTTTTTTATGCTTCTGTATTCCTTCCTTTCTTTAGGAATGTAACAATAAGAACAATAGGGAGTAGTGCTAGCTTGAAGCACTGGAGACTTGGCTTCCCCGCCCTGCCCCACTCGAAGCTCTGGGATAGTAGAAGTTGACTGCACATTGAAAGCTTGACTTGGCACCAGTTTTTGTTCTTATGTCTTTGGTTTTAATAGTTTTAACATGGTTTTTATTTTATTTTCATTTCTGATTGGGAAGCACAGAGCTATTTGTAAGTTGGGCAGCTGTATAAATGTTATAAACGAATAAATAAATAAATAAATAAATAAATAAAATAAATGCCACCTAGGAAACTGACCATTCATTTAAATATAGGCTGCCTTCTTGTTTACACAGTTTTTCCCAATTTGATGAGCTTCAGATGTTTTGAGTTACAAATGGCATCCGTTGCAGTCTGCATGATCTATAAGAATTGGGACTTCTTCCACATACAACTATTTTTTCTACATTTATGCAAAATTAAGAGAGAGAAGGCTCACAGTGTCGTGACGACTGTTGTTTGAAAAGAAGGGCTCACAGAACAAATTCATAAACACCATAAATGTTCAGTCAGCCAATTTGACAGCTTGCTGATTTGGTCATATGCACTGGTACAAAAGGAATTAGCCACTCTAGGCCTGCAAACCTCGTCAAAAAAGACAAATTAGATAGGCAGTTTCATTAAACATTTACCATTTTATCCTCAGAGTCTAGACTGTAACATAACTATTTAGCAGTCTTGGTGAAGCCTGTATTATTCATAAACTTTATTCGCTAAGTATCTTGTTCCTCCTTTGCAGCACCAGGGCTTTTATTTGCTATATACATGGCTTTTCATGACAAGAGAAATATAAAGTAATCCTGGGTCATTTCCCATCTCTGGAATTTAGGATTCTTCATGCCGGTTTTAATCTGCACCCACCATATATGGTTTACAATAAACTGAGTGAGCACTAAATGGCAACCAAGAAATACTGAGGGTTGATCTCTCCGATGGATGCCTGCAGGGCTCTCTTAATGCATGGGCCTGATGGGCACTTGCCCGTGGGTCAGGGGTGTTATGCAGCAGGTTCTGACAGGTTCTGGAGAACCGGTAGTGGAAATTATGAGTAGTTCAGAGAACCGGCAAATACTACGTCTGGCTGGCCCCAGAGTGGGGTGGGAATGGAGATTTTGCAATATCCTTCCCCCGGAGTGGGGTGGGAATGGAGATTTTGCAGTATCCTTCCCCTGCCACACTTACCAAGCCAGACCACACCCACCAAGCCATGCCCACAGAACCAGTAGTAAAAAAAATTGAATTCCACCACTGCCGTGGGCCCCACAAGCATAGGGGCCCCATACTAATCTGTGTATGTTAATCCTTCAATGCACCTTGTATCATATAAATACAGCAACATATTTATTACGTTACCGCATTTTAAAATTAATACTAACATACAAATATATGTTTAATTTTATCGACCATTTAAATTTTTATTCCTGTGAGTAGGGGCTCCAGAACACTGCTTTGCCCAGGGCCCATAATGCTGTTAATACAGCCCTGGGTGCCTGGAGTTTTATATGCCAGACACAACAGCCCTATCCGCTTTTAAGATGTATGAGGCTGACAGTTAGAATATCTGCTTTAACAGAAGCATGACAGTAAGGTGGTTTGGATAAATGTCATCTTACTTCTTTAAAAATAATAATAATATGAATTAACAAGCTTTCAGCTTAAAAAGAAAAATGTGAAAACATCTATCTATCAAGGCATTCCTATCCTCAGACATTTTCATAAAATGTCTAATGAAATGAAAATATTAAATACAATATTAATAATTCTAGAATGGGTGAAGTGAAATAATACTTAAACGACTTATCTAGTCCACAAATCTTTTGTGCAAGGGGAAAGAGTGCATCAAGCATAAAGGGGAAGGTTAGCTTAAGGCGCCTCTCAGTTCTTACCTGGCTCCAGAGCAAAGAGACAAGGGCCTTTACTTCGCACAGCTTTTTTTTTTCTTTGCCACACAGTCTGAAGGAGATGGTTAAGAATTTCTTTGCAATGAAGGGGCTGGGATGCACTTCAAGATAATTTATTTATTTATTTGTCACTCCTATATAAGATAACAGGTAAAAGTATAAACACAATTTGGATACATGAAAAGAGTAAGTAAAAAGGAATATTAGAACAGGGCTGGTAGGCATGCAGGTGCACTTATGCATGCCCAATGACAGTGATATTTCTATCAATCAAGGAAGGTATCAAAACTCCAAAATCATTAAAATGCTAAATAAAATGAATAACACTTCTTGGAAAGAAAATGGGAATTCTGCCTGTTGCTTTTTAATGGTGGTGTGCCTTTCTCTCATACGTATTATCTCTCACACAGCTTCTCTCCCCAACTGCTTCATTCATTCATTCATTCATTCATTCATTCATTCATTCATTCATTCATTCATTCATTCATTCATTCATTCATTCATTCATGTCCTTAAATGGAAAAAGCAATAAAAACATTTACTAATAGTGTCATGACAGCCAAGTTATTCACAAGCAATTACACTGAAATGGGTAATGATCCTTTTAACTGTACTTTTCTATCTTTGTGTTCCATCCTTCTTGATCAACATTAGATTCAAGGTCACTTGATTCCTCATGTTTATATTTATTTTTTTTAAATTTATAATACCAGCCATCTTGACATTTACTGTCCCAAAATACTAGCATTAGGCATTGTCTACATGGATTGTTTCTACCTTACTGTATCAGTTTCGTAATCCTTTGGTTTTATGTTAAAATGCAAAGTGTTTTCATCTCTTTAGTTACTGCTAAGTAATTTATTGGCCCAGGATTTTAGTGAATGAAACCCAATCAATCAGAGTTTACTTGGTGAAGGGAACATTTAAAGGAATTAGAGACTAGAAGGGAATACTGTGTTTAAAGGCTTCACATGAAGCTTTTATCTGCTCCCAAAAATGACTTCTCCATGACTGTAGGAACCCTCCAACAAATTATTGGAGATTTTAATGGAAGACCATATAGCTAGTTCTCAAATGACAATCATAATTGAGCCACCAATCAAAATTACAGTCATAAGTTGTGGTGATTTTAAAGCAGGTCTCTGTGTGACCAGACCTGATTTTTATGACCTTTTGTGCTGCAGTTGTTAAGTAAAACACTACGATGATTAAATGAACTGTTTAAAATCATTGTTTGCTATAGGCTGGTTTTAAATACCAATACCAATAACACTTAGACTTATATACTACTTCCCAGTGGTTTACAGCCCTCTCCAGTCGGTTTACAGAATCAGCATATTGGCCCCAACAATCTGGGTCCTCATTTTACCGACCTCGGAAGGATGGAAGGCTGAGTCAACCTTGAGCCTGTGAGACTCAAACTCCTGGAGTGAGCAGTGAGTTAGCCCTGCAGTACTGCATTCTAACCACTGTGCCACCACACCTCTCATGTGACTGGTACATGAGTGACTGGCGCATACTGGTCATGTGACTGGCACATACTGAAAATGGCCATTAATGTGGGCCAGTTGCCAAATGTCGTACGATCAGGGAGGGTGATACTGAAACTTTGGAACTGGGTCATAAGTAGCTTTTGTCAGGCTGTGGTAACTTCAGAAGGTCACTAAATGACTAGTCATTTACTTCTATGGGCATTGTTCAGTACAGGTAGCCCTCGACCACAATTAAGCCCAACATTCCTTTTGCTAAGCAAGATAGTTGTTCAATGAGTTTTGCCCCATCTTATGATCTTTCTCACTATAGTTGTTAAGTTAGTAACATGCTTGTTAGGTGAATCGAGGTTCCTCATTGACTTTGCTTGTTAGAAAGTCGCAAAAGATGATCACATGACCCCCGGGACACTGTAAACTGTCATAAATACCTTGCCAGCAAAAACATCTGAGTTTTGATCACGTGATCATAGGGGTGCTTCAACGGCGGTAAGTGTGAAAAACAATCATAAGTCACTTTTTTCAGTGTTGTAACTTTGAATGGTCATTAAAGGAATGGTTGTAAATCAAGGACTACCTGTAGTGCATATATTCACATTTAAATAAATCCCAATGTATATTTGTTGAAATTCATAAACAATATTCAACAATAAAGTTATCTCAAGTGTGTTCCGGGGTAAAGGAATTGCTGCTATGTACTGCAATCCAAGTGTTGGTTGGAATATGCTTCTTTGCTATAGACCATCTCCTTTTGTGTATATTATACTATCTGCAAAAAAAAATATGCAGTTTTTTTGCTAGATTTTTTTTTTTTTAACCAATATAAAATCAGACACTAAGGCATCTCGGACAAATCAAAATTTATTAAGACAGACAAAAATGCAACTACTTAGGACTACAATTCAGCATTTACAATTAACCAAGGAAATCAGCAAAATATTCACATTCCTTTTAAGTTTTCATAGGGAAAAAGCATTCAAAATTGACTATACTACTCTAACCATGGTATTTGTACATTCCGTCTACAGTAGGGACATGAAACTGAAGCACTTAATATTTGGACCTCTCCTTAACAACGCTACACATTAAGCAGTAACAGATGTCAGCAGCATTGAGAAAAGTATAAGAAGACCAAGTACCATGCATGTAGAAAGGGCTCTTAGATGCTTATGATGCAGACGTTCTGTGTGGTTAAAGCAAATTGGATGACAGAAAGAAAGGAGAGGTGGGAAAGCAACAAACTTAGGAGGAAAAAAAAAGGTGAGATTTCAAATGCTTTGATGGCAGTGAGAATCCAGGATTCATTATGTATCATCAAGCTAAGGCTAAGTCTATTATTTGTAGGAGGAAAAAGGAAAAAAATGAACAAACCACCATACACTTAACTTTGCCATGTGCTAACAAGGTGTGAGTTATTTCTTATCGTTGGATTGTGCCCCCTGTCATTTGCTGCTTAAAGAATATGAAATCGTTAGCACTCAAATCTCTGGAACAAAAGTGAAACCAAAGAAACCAGTAAATGTATTATTCTATAGATGAGTCCTGTGTGGAAAATATAAACTATACGAATAAATATGAAACGGATAGTTTGGCAAAGAGGAGCAGTTTGCTCCTGCACAGGCTTACTTAAGAAGCTCATGAGACAAGCTTCTATGTGACAAGTTTCATCATGCATAGGCTCATCTCTTATGTATCTTCATACTGGATTTTGTCTCATGGTGGCAATACCAGCTTCCCTTCAGCATTTTCTCTCACCCTCAAGAGTTAACCTGAGCAGAAATTGGCTTTCCCTCTGCAATTCCCAGCTTATTCCTCCTATTCCCCAAGGAATCCCTCATCCTATTATAACAGTGGAAGAAAGCAACTGTCAAAATATCCTTGTCTATCATTTCAAAGACAGTCCTCATTTAGTGACAACTTGGTATTAAGCAATTCATTCACTAAGTAAAACTCTGACTGTGCTTATTATCTTACTGTGATCCTTGGTCATAAAGTTATTTTTTTCATTGTAATTCAAACAGCCACTAAATGAGGCAGTTGCTAAATAAGAATACCAATTTTGGCATCTAGGTTTTTCATCTTGGATACAACCTATTGCAGAATTTCAGAGGAGGCTGTGAACCAATGTATCAAAGCTCTATTTTGTGGGAACAGCATGTAAAATACAACGTGAAACCGTAATGATTCTTTTAGTAAAGATAATGTAACAAAATTAGGCAACAGCTCTAAAAGCTTCCATATTTCAAAATGGCTCCATTTACACAGGCTTAATAGGTTGGAGTATTTCTGGACTGCAATGGTTCTTTTTTTTATATATGGGAGTTGTCAGCTTTCTAATATTGGGAAGGTCAATGATTCGAAGAAAAATGTAATACTTTAAGGGAAATAGAAATTAAATGAAGCTGGGGGAAAGTTAAAAGGTTTTTGTCTCCCAATGGGAATTCGCTCTAGGGTGTAATATTGATGGCTCTACCCTATACAGAATTAAATAACTCATTTATTTATTATTTTAATGAACTAAAATCCTTTTTTGAAGTGTAGTTTCAAACAAGAGGGCAAAAGGCTACAGTAAGAGTTCTTATATCATGGCTTTAATGGAGCTTGTGTTAACCATTTAAAAAGTAGGTGTTAATTATGAACAAATAGAGTACTAATAATTCTAATAACCTGTGTTGATGGTATATTTAATACCTCATAAAATAATCCAATTAGATTATGAGATTTGCTTTCTATAAAGATTTTTTACTCTTAACTTTGCCAGATTTTTTTTTCCTGTCGCAAAAAATGGTGGTTTCTAAATATTGCTTCTGTACACATTAAAATAGCAGGTATAATCTTTGTTAACATGTGTCTCCATTATTATACTGAATTCCATTCTCGGCGTGTATGAACCCATTCATAAAACCAGTTCAGTAGATGGCAATTAACTTGGGTTAAAAATCATACTTTTGGCTTTAGAGTACCAAAATGGTCGTAATAATCTAACTATAACCTTAATAATGCAGATGCTGTTCTAAATATATATTTGTAAAAAACCATTTGCTTTCTTACATGATTAAGAGTTTACATGAATGTAAACATCATGCAACAATATATAACATTAATTGTCTATGGCCATAGTTTACATTTCATTGTAAATCTTAAGTGCCACTATTTAGGCAAGGTTTCTATCCATGCATCTGTTCTCCACTATATAATGTATGAGATTATATTACATCATGGTTTTTAAAAAATTATTCTGATAATAATCACTGGAAAATTGCAATTAAAACTGCACCATTTAGAAGGAAAATCTTGTCACAGTGCAAATCAAAAATCCAATATGATTAGTGGAAAAAAATATTTGGAATATCCTTGTGTTTTAAGTGTTGGTTGGAATAAGGGAAGGCCTAAAGTCACAACGCTTCTATTTAAGAAGCAGGCTCCCCAAAAACATCAATGTGATGTCAGAGCTTCTTTTATTTAGTTATGGTCCAGCAGGTGATGCCAATAGAAGAAGCTTCAGATGAAAGTAAGCAATATTCTAATATCTGAGATCTAGTAGTTAACTCTTCTTCCTCTTGTTCTTAGATGCTGTAGACTCTTAAGAGTAACGAATACCACCTATATACTTGCAATAGTTGCTCCCTCCCAAGCTCACATACTACAGATACAGATTTTGTAACCTGGTGCAATCAAATTCAGGACCATTTAGGTTATTAATCATTAGAATAGAAGACTGTGGCTCTCCAAATATGTCTAAAGTTAGTTGATTTTCAGTACTGGCCCTCTGTGTACATACACATTGAAGGAAATGGTTATATGCTGAGGTTAGAATTTCCTAGCTCGAAGGCAGAAAATATAAGAATTATTTGGGCAAACACGAATAGGGGTCCTGATGCAAAAATCCTGATAGGCAGCAACATGGAAGAGGTACAACTTTTGCAGATGAGAATCTTCCTGGTAAAATGATGGTACTTGGGCATTAACTTGTAACTGAGGTGAGTGGGATAGGATATATGAAATAGCAGTGGAAACTCCAATAGCTAATTGCAGGAAAAACTGATAGTATCAACAACAGGTTTAGCATGGATGAGAAACAATGGGAATATTAAAAGGGACAGTATAGATCTTCTAAAAAGATGATTCATAAAACAATGGAATGGAAGCTGCATGTTTAGAGACAAGTCCACAATATGGCTTGGTCTTCAACACAGATTGCTGTTGATTATAATCTCTTTGAACCAGCTGCTGGTTCATATCACTGTATCAAAATTGAATATAATGTAATACAAAATAACCCAATCTGTGTTTTGGTTATACACATAGCCAAACACCATTATTATCTTTTGTCCAGTAGCAGTTCAATCCATGAAAAGCTATAAAGTATTTTTTTTTTTTAGAGAGAAGCTAGGATAGGAGGCCTATTGTTGGCTTGGTAAGACAAAATAGTAGTTACTTTATTATTATTTTTTCCCTCAGCAGTTTAATGAGAAATGAATTGCTGCATTCTCTGGCTTGATAGGAAACTCAGAGATGCTGCCATGGCTTTGTGTTTGGACGTGTTCTAGTTTTGCACAGTTTTGCAGAGGAATAATAGGTTATAAGGCTTGCTTAGATTATCCTGTGTAGTTTTGCCCTTTCCCCAAAGCTTATGTTTACTGTTTTCTAATGAAGCAAAGTATTTCTCATGACAATGACTGGGAAATTACGCTGCCACTTTTCAGTTCCTCCAAAGGCACAGTTCTATTCTGTTTCTTTGGCTCTGCTTTCATGGGGCTACCAAGGCTTGGTACCAAGGCTTTCTTTTACATGCTCTTGATATATTGATATAATCATAGCTGTAGTTGTCCCTGCAAGTTTCCCACTTGAACTTACATAAATCCATGGTGGTTTATAACACATCCTTGAAATCTTACCCCCTTTCCAGGCTTAAAATGTTTTCTCAAACCAGGGGTGTCCAACCTCGGCAACTTTAAGATTCGTGAACTTCAACTCCCGGAATTCCTCAGCCAGCCATTCCATGAGACTTGAAGTCCAACAGTCTTGAGGTTCCCAAGGTTGGACAGCCCCTGCTCTAGACAAACAGGAAATCAGATGAGAGGAAATCACAAACAGGACAATGATTATAGTTTGTAGGTACAGACAAAATGAAGATGGACCAAGGCAAATCCTTAACAGTTTATTTTATATGTGTTCTTAAAACTAAGGAGGTTATCAGTTACATTTCATTTCTACTCAGCATACATGAAATGACTTTCTCCTTTATAATGTTCACATCTTTTGCCATGGTTTAGTGTAGGATATTATATTTCAGGGAAAACATTTCAAACACCTCTTCAACAAATTGTACACCACCATGTGTTGGCAACTTTGAATGCACAGCGGTTACCACATACAAACAAAAACTGTATTACCATAAGACTGTGGGATCAACAGATGGATTACAGATTTTGAAGAAACAAGAAGATAAACAAACTCTGTTTTTGTACAAGTCTATAATCAGACAAAATGTACTGTTAATATTACATTTAAACCCAACAAATCTCCCAATTTGGATTCCCCCCCCACAACTTTCGGATTAGGGCTGTTTTATTTATAAAAGTAATCAGTGGGAATTTTATTGTCGGATTTAAATAGAATTTCCTGTGAGTTGCAGAGGTGGGTGCTAGTGAAGTAGGAGAAATCACTGATTCAATATTCAGCAACAGGGGGACACCAAACAAACATGCACATACACATATGCAAACCCCCTCAAAAAAGCTTCTCCCATGTTACTGTTTGTGTTGAAAATGAAGCTAAATGTAAATTACTTTCCAGAGTGCGACAGACAGCATTTCATTGCAACTAAAGGGAAGATGATTTCTAGGAGCTTTATTAAGCAGAAACCTCACCTTTAATCAGTAGAATGAAAAGTAGGCATTATATTACAGCTTCCAACTGGCTTTCGACTTTTCTTTAATAGCTCTGCAGCCAAATCTAAAGACTGTAGCCAGTGCAATTCATATTGTACATTGCACTTAACATCACTTGTCTTTGGGAGCAAACCTCATTAATTTTACAGAACTTTAAGCAGGAGTCTGGGAAAAACATCCCACGGTTTGGTTTTCTAAAGTACCTTACAAGTGTGATATGTTATAGCACTTGGAGTGAGAAGGTGATATCAACATGTAACAGCTTTGCAAAGCTCCAAGGTTTGACCCAGTACCAGTTGCTGGATGTAGCCAGCAGCATAACTTTTACCATCAGCTGCTACTCGTTTCTGTTGCAGCTCTTCTGAACAAAATCAGTTTCATGGCTTCTTCTGTTTTTTTTTTTTTTGAAAGAGGGTTTGGGCTTGGTAAGAAAATCAGGTAACAGTTTATATTCCTTTGCTAGGGAGATCTGGACAAACCTCCAGTGTACATGAGTGGCTATAAGTAGAGGCCAAATGGCAATTAGGGCACAGCCCAATGGCTTCATTGTATGTCATATTAAATGTAACAACACACATCACAGTTTGGGTTGCTATAGATAAAGTGTTGCTTTTTTTTTTTTTAAAAAAGAAAGAAATCAAAGTTACTATATGAATTTCTTTATTGGGGCTCCGCAGTAGATGATAGATAGAAATTTGATTCCCGGGGAGTCAAATATCAAATAACTTTAGGAATCAAATATCAAAGCCAAACTGTGTATTAAGATATTAGAAATCTTTGTGGGGAAAAAATTCAGAAAACGTTGTGTCTGGGAAGCACCTTTTCCGCCGACCAATTAATTTGGATTGCTCTCTCTAGAAGGAGTTAAACAAGATGAAAACTGCAGTATTAAGCTCTCACGTTTGGTATTATTTTGAAAGATTCATTTTCAGGCCTTTTTTTTGTATAACTTTTGTTTAAAATAAACTTGGACTACATCGCACCAGAAATAAAAGGCATAAATAAGCCAAGTTCTAATAGAATAAGCAATGATCTATGGGTAGATGCCATTTTATAGTTATTTAGAAAAAGTATTAGAAATTTATACCAAAGAAGTAGCATCTTTAATATACACTTTTCTTTCTTTTTTTAATTTGCATTCGAATACAAATATTTTTGTATTTGTCTTTAGTGTTAAGACTGAGGATCAAAACAGACTAAAGTAGAGATGGCCCTTTTAAATTTTGCAAAATTTAAAAGACTTATGTAACAGTTGATTTTCTTGCATTTAATAAGAAAAAAAAAGATACTTGTTATAATGTCTGCAGTAGCACATTTATTTTCCCACAATGAATGGCAATTGAGCACAATAAGATGCTGCTATGGAGATAGAATAATTCAGGACCGTTTATGGGATAATTCTATTCCACACTCTTCTGGTTCATGAGTATAAGTTTCTCTTGTGATGTTAACTAGGAGTGATATTAACCATGGAAACAACTGCCTAAGGATGTTTTTCTTCTAAACTGGAGCAAATAAATACTAACAATTTTAAATAAAGGAAAGACAGCTTATTACTTTTGATGGTTAGTGCCTCTGACAGTTTCAGTGCTTCCCTATGAGGAATCATTAGACTAAATGGAAAAAAAAAGCATTTTCAGCAATCCAATGGTATGCTATTCCAGAAGCAGAGAGAAGCTTGCATAGCATTAGCACAAACTTGATTAAAACAAATTCGAGACTTGCAAGTCTGCAAAAAGTCTAACAAGAAGCAAAGAAATGGCTTTGCGAAGCATGACTTCCTCCTATGCATTGAAAAGAAGGTTCCTCTTTGTTAGAAGTCGAAAAGTGAGCATTGTGTGTAAGCATGCAAATCAACAATTTATTTTTAAAGTCAACATCATTTTCATTAACTTAAACTGAACTGAAATTGATTAATGGGCTGAAAGGTCAACTGAGATCTTGTTCTCTACACTCATAGTCAGTAGGGAGAACTTTAACCGAGTACTATTGGCATTCGGCTCTCCTTTTGCTAAACAACATCAGGCAAAGTGAGAAGGAGATAAAATGAAATAATTTGGCCAAGCCAGAATGCTAAAGCAATTTGATCTTTTCTAACAGGTTCTGCATAGCAAGACAAAAAGATCGCCTGCCTTAGCTGCTGAAAAGAAAGCAGAGTGGGTAGCTGACAGCAAATGTCACAATGAAAAAGGACCCGCTGTATGAAAGCCTCAGAAGCTATAGCATGAAAGACGTTTAGTATGGACTATCTCCCACTCCACCCTTCCGTGGTCTCTGTTTCATTCAAAATGATATGCTGCGTGAATGGGTTAATTATGGAAAAAAATGAAAAACAAATGAGAACAATCAATGAGTATAGTTATGCTGAAGAGAAGAAGAATTTGAGAGTGAAAGCGGTCTTCCAAATTAATACAAAGCATACAAAATTAAATCAAGTGGCGAGAGAGTTGTCCTTACTAGCGGCATGATGGCTGCAGGAACCCAAATGCACATGTGTGTATAAAGTTACCCCCTTTGTACAAGGTACACCACATACAAAAGGTCTTCCCAGTTCACGTTAGTGACAGATTCAGCGATGCATGCTGATCTCCAGTGTGCCTGTGGAGGTGAGGCTACCAGTAAAGTGAAAGGAAAGCCCAATTGGGAAGGAGATCAGTATGCATACTGGGAGGCCCGTACAGGTATTGACTAAACTTTGTGTGTGATGCCTGATGTTTCCATTATCTCTGCGGAGATACAAAATGATTTGTGACATTGTGCAAAACATGAGTCCTCAGAGTTATGGGAACTACCATATATACCCAATTTCATCATCCTTATCGTCATCTTCGTCTTCATCGTCCTCATTAGTTGCTCTTACATGTATCTTCTGTTTGTCCTTTTTTGCTGCTTCGTGTGCTTCTTCCAGGTCATCCAACAAGAGCACAGATCCACCACTACCAAAATCTCCTGAGGTTTCTTGCTCTTCTTCTGCAAAAGGGAAGAAGTCACAGCTATAATTTAAGCCCAGTTTTCTGCCTTGGCATGTCAACTGTTTTCTCCATTAAGTTATACTCATTCTTCTTGTCAGTTTTATTTTTAGACATTCCCCCCCCCCCAACAATGGACCATATAACAATGGGAACTCAAAAGTGCATACAGTCCTGGCAGAACCCGCCCCAAACCATGCGTTTTCAGGAGGAAGCAACAGCTGAAAACAGAACCTTACATTTCTAAATAGTTGGTTCAAATCCATTCCAGGTCAATGGTGACTGAAAGACATCACCATCTGATGAGTATTCGAAGGTATCTGAAATGAGTTGGTGGTCTCAGTACATTGCAAGCCTCAAAACACCTCCCCACAAGCATCATTAAACACTACTGTCAATCGTGATTTGGCATCTCAAGAAATATTATAATATACATGGAACAAGAAATATTCCAATTGTGATCCTATCTACCAAGTCAAATAAGAAGATAAAAGTCATTCGAAATAATTATGTGGTTTGCTTGTCGCTTTGGTTGTTGGGCTTCATGGTGTATACAGATTTGGCTTTCAACGTGTATGTGCCTTGAGAGCTGAGTGGATGTTCCTTGCAAAGATCAATAATAGCAGACAAACCTTCCTGACAGTCAGCCTATCTAGTATTCCTGGCTGGTTGCACTTTTCTTAATTGAAAGTGTGCCTTAATAAAACATAAATAAATCCAGAAGTTTCTGCAACACAGAATGTTCCCATTGCAAATGTGCAGGATGCAAAGAATATATTTGCAGCTGGGAAAAATGGAAAAGGGCTCTTGAAGTCTAAACTCCTCCACTTTCCTTGTATGTAGTCATCTTACAATTAAATAAACTCCAACTCTGTGACTACTCATGCTTTGATTTTAAAGAAGAAATTCCAGACTCAGACTTTCCATTTATACCATGGAATAATGCCTCTGGATAAAGAGTGCCTTACAAAAGTTTCAGGGTTGCATTTCTCAAAAGCTAAAATGTGCCCTTTTAATTTTCCTCACTTGAGTATGGAGTTGTAGAAACTGCACTTGGCCTGCTTTCTATCCATCCTCCAGGTGGTGCTTCTAGAGGAGTTTGTAGTGGCAATGTAGAAGACCATTATTATTTTGAGAGTTTAGTACCGTGTTACGATTTTTCTTCCATCTTTAGAAAAGTCTAGAAGTTTAGAGCTCATTGTGCACTAAACTGCTTGTTTTAAAACCTTGCATGCTGAAAAAAGGAAAAAGCAAGAGAATCCTCACACAGACTCTCCCTTTGCGTTCAAGAGTCATGTGCCAGCCAGCCAAGGTCAGGTCCTGCAGTCTCATGACCGCAGCAGAACTATGAAGACATGATGCCAGGTTTTGATAAAAACCATTTTGGTTATTGAGCCATGGTGGCGCAATGGTTAGAGTGCAGTACTGTAGGCTACTTCTGCCTGCAGTACTGCCTGCAATTTGGCAGTTCAAATCTTACCAGGCTCACGGTTGACTCAGCCTTCCATCCTTCCGAGGTCAGTAAAATGAGGACCCAGATTGTTGGAGGCAAAAGGCTGACTCTGTAAACAGCTTAGAGGGGGCTGTAAAGCACTGTAAAGCAGTATACAAGTCTAAGTGCTATTGCTATTGTTGCTTGTTGCTTGACTCTGCACAGAACCTAACACTGGGTAATGTGGAATCTGGTTGCCCTTGGGATATCTGCTATACTTATTAAGAAGCTTCAGCAGTTTATGAGAGATTTGGGTATTATGTTGCTTGATAGGTATACTTTTTATATTACGCTCTTAAATCTGTCTGCTTGAGTTAATAATACAGTAGAACCTCTGGTCATGAATGCTTCTGACCACAATGAACCAAATCAGGTTCCGACTGAATTTATTTCAATCCTTCACATTTATTTATTTTTTGCAGCCGGTTTCTCCTTCCATGCCATTTTTTTTGTACATGCCAATTTTCCAAAATTAGGTTCGGGTCACGACCAAATCGGTTTGCGACCAAAGTTATGGAACGAATTATGGTCTTGACCAGAAGTTCTACTGTATAGCTTTAAATCCTTTCATTCCCTGGTGTGCGTATTCCCTCTGTATCGAAGAGAACCAATTGCCTAGGTACCTGCTCACTGTCTTGGCACTTGGCAAACAGAATTCCTTTTTGGTGTTGTTTGCATCTCATTTGACAGAGAACGATTGAGGCAGAGGAGTGAAGAGGACATGGCCAGCAATGGTGGGCAGTGGTTTCTGGATTCTGCTCAAGGTCCAGATAGTGGGACTTGCAGTTTGAGATGTCACATTTGCAAAATGCAGCTAAGGACATGTGTGGTTGCAGTGTTAGCAGCAACCATTTTTATTAAACTTCTGTGACAACGACGCTTGTGCAATGCTTCAGTTGCAATTCCAAAATGTTCTTTGAATAGGACACTCAAAGGAAAAGATGTGGTTCCTTCAAAGCATCTTTTCTGAATGATTTCTGAAGCCTTGCTTAATCCTAAAGCAACTCTGATAAATTCCTTATTTATATGTGAATCCCCCCCCCCCGGTATGGAGTACATCATATTATTTTAAACCTCAAACAAAACATCCTACCCCCAATAATCACTCGATCGGAATATTTTACGTAAGTATAAACCACTCTTGTCTTTTAAGCTGACAGGCAAAGCAGACTGGATACTTTTACCAATCTTACATTGTCTTTCATGCTTAGAAAGAGATGTTTTTTGTGTGAGCGCATCTGTTTAATAAATACGAAAACATGAAGATGGTTATCCTAATATATTTATTCTACGTCATGTTGTGCTTTCCTAGCCAGCATTACAGAGTTAATTCCTATCTTCTTGCAGAAAGTCTGATGTTACTCACCACAGCTTACTGTCCCTTGCTTCCTAGAGCCAGCAATCTCATTTCCATACTTATCCACACACCAGCACTGGCCAGTACTTCCATGACACTGAGTTGCTTTGTAATAGCCTTCTTCATTGCAGCGGGGGATGAAGGCACCTGGAGGCAAGCAAAACAGAGACCAGGTCAGTCATAAGCCTGAGCCTGGCACTGATGTTCTAGATTTTCCTTTGGGATTCTACACAGCTAGATCAAAATCATCAGGACTCCTATTTATTCCCAAAGCAATACCTCTTAGGCAGTGGTGGGATTCAAATAATTTAACAACCGGTTCTCTGCCCTAATGACCAGCTGAGTAGGCGTGGCTCGGTGGTCATGTGACCGTGTGGGCGTGGCCAACTCAACATCACTCATGTTGATGGGCGCTTCGCCTTAGCTGTTACAATGTAATAAGAGTTAACCAGAGAGGCAGTTTGTGTAAGCGGGGCAATAAAGATTAGGCTAGAAACAATACCAGAATGTTTCCTTCCTGCCTTCCTTACAGGATTAGCCCTGTAAAGTGGAAAAAAACAAAATAAGATTTCTTCCAACACCCGGTTCTCTGAACTGCTTAGAAAGTTAACAACCGGTTCTCCCAAATAGGTGCGAACTGGCTGAATCCCACCACTGCTCTTAGGTAAATTAGATACTTTGATACA
The DNA here is from genome assembly GCF_028640845.1 of Ahaetulla prasina. Taxonomy (NCBI): domain Eukaryota; kingdom Metazoa; phylum Chordata; class Lepidosauria; order Squamata; family Colubridae; genus Ahaetulla; species Ahaetulla prasina. The sequence continues at coordinate 93,323,389 of NC_080540.1, forward strand.
AGGCACATATTCAGTCTGAATGGAGGCCAAAGCTTACCTGGGATTATTTTAGTTTATGAAGGAGTAAAGTTTGCCCATCTTAAATACTCAGCCCAACTACTGGCAGTTCTCTCCCAATACTTGTCTAAATCAGTGCATTGGATACTGCAGGCGTGTATCTCACATTCGTTTTGCTGCATATACTTAAGCAAATATTATGTAATGGAATCTGTGCTAGTTACTCCAACATTAAACATTGCAATCACTAAAATGAACTTACATGCACACACACACACACACACACACTCACACTGTGTATTCCATTTCATTAGTAAACACAGCACAAATCAATGCAGTCTTTCTCAACCATAGATGTATGCAGTGCATGCTACCTTGAAAAGAATCAGAAAATTATTAAGTCTTTAGAACTACTGCTGGAATTATTCACAAGAATGTTTAGGATGTACAAGTTTTGTCTTAATGGAAGGGTATACCATATTAGACCCATCAAAGTAAATCATCCCAGAATGGCATGACATAGGGATGATCCTTCCTCCTTACAAAGTCCCACTTCGTTCTCCAGCCTCTCCACTGAAGGTTGGCCTCCCATGAATAGTTTATTTGCATTTGTGGTGCCTGGGAAAATCCTGGTTCTAGTATCGCTCCAGATGACTATTGGATCTCCATATAGTACTAAATTGACTCACCTCAGGGATGGAACAGTGTATTCACACTGAGTTTAGAAAACTATTTACTGGAAGATTATTCTTGCCTTAGACTTTTTGACTCAATCTGGCTTAAACTTGAGATTCTTGACACATCTCACTTCTCTACATCTGAAACATGTGCATGCTGGGTCTGTCACGAACCTTGTTCATAGTAGTATGTTGTATGATGAAAAATGTAGTATAATGTAGTATTTTTAGTGCTTGACATGGTATAAGACCTAGACTGACTTTAACCAGAATTCCTCTTAAGTCTTGTGAATATCTTGGGATGGTTGCTTTGGTACATTACCATTTCCTCTGGCGGTCTTGAAGCAACCTCTTAGTGTCTTTCAGGTTTCTTAGTATCATTAGAAATGCTTGATCTTAAATACAGTTGAGTAGTTAGCCATGAACTGTTTCAGTTTCATCAGTGTTTTGATTTCCCTAATTGTATCGGCTGCTGTCTGTTTACATTTATTTTTATTTTTATTTATTTATTTATTTTGTCAAACACAATGGTATATATAAGTACAAGCATGAAATAATCATACAAATTGGATACAGTCAAGGGGAACATTAGGACAGGAATGGTAGGCATGCTGGTGCTCTTATGTACGCCCCTTACAGACCTCTTAGGAATGGGGTGAGGTCAACAGTAGATAGTAGATATTAGTAGATACATCAGGAACATGTCATGCCCATTCTATGAGTGAAGGCTTTAAAGGAATCAGACATCTTTCACCATAGAGCCTTGAAATTTCTTCTAGGACTTTCAGGCATTGATTCTTGCAGGGATTTCACCATTTTTAGAAATAGTGCATAGTTGTCCATTTCATCTCAAGCCATTTCATAGGGTGACAAAGGGTTCAATTAATTTAACACATACATAAACTGATTTTTTGTCATACTGGCCAGTCTTTTCTCAAGAACCCACTTTAGAGGATAGGACCCTCTCTTTTCCTGTATTCTAGATTTTCCACAGGAACTTATGGAAGTGTGGATTGATTGCAGGATAATAATCCATTCTTTAGCCACTCATTTTCAGTTGAGAAACCTCTTATTCCAACACTGCTGGCTTTAATCTTTCCACTTGCTCCATTTCCAATGTTTAATGTTTCCCCTCCCTCTGCAATGCCATTTTTCTTAATTACAGCTTCTTAATTTAACTCAAGTGGGTCAATAGGTCCCATCACAGTGCTTAGTTCATTGTGTCCAGTTGTGCAGTTGAGTCATCTGCCCTTTCTTCAGGCACAAGACTCTTGGAATTTGGAACTTCAAGTTGTCTTTGATTAGCTGGGCCTAGATGTCCTCTTGCTTTTCCATAGTATATGAGAGACTTCCGTTCCTTGACATTAATCTAGCTATCCTGTCAAAGCCTGAAAACTCAAAATAAAAATAACTTTTGTGTTATTTTTTGTCACTTTATATCTCTGCTGAAAAAAACTGTGAAAAAGAAGAACATTTTTTCCTCCATCTACCTGGCCCAGTTAAGACTTCTTCCTGTGTATTAGGCACAAAACAATCATAGAATAGAATAGAATAGAATTTATTGGCCAAGTGTGATTGGACACACAAAGAATTTGTCTTGGTGCATATGCTCTCAGTGTACATAAAAGAAAAGATACGTTCATCAAGGTACGACATTTACAACACAATTGATGGTCAATATATCAATATAAATCATAAGGATTGCCAGCAACAAGTTATAGTCATACAGTCATAAGTGGAAAGAGATTGGTGATGGGAACTATAAAACGATTAATAGTAGTGCAGATTCAGTAAATAGTCTGACAGTGTTTATGGAATTATTTGTTTAGCAGAGTGATGGCCTTCGGGAAAAAACTGTTCTTGTGTCTAGTTGTTCTGGTGTGCAGTGCTCTATAGCGTCGTTTTGAGGGTAGGGGTTGAAACAGTTTATGTCCAGGATGTGAGGGATCTGTAAATATTTTCACGGCCCTCTTCTTGATTCGTGCAGTATACAGGTCCTCAATGGAAGGCAGGTTGGTAGCAATTGTTTTTTCTGCAGTTCTAATTATCCTCTGAAGTCTGTGTCTTTCTTGTTGGGTTGCAGAACCGAACCAGACAGTTATAGAGGTGCAAATGACAGACTCAATAATTCCTCTGTAGAATGATCATGCCCCCACCAGCGGTGAAATCCTCTGAAGCCTGCTACCAGTTCTGTGAGCCTGCTACCGAGTGCGCGCTTTGCGCGTATGCACGCCTGAGGCGCGCCCATGCAGCACTAAAAAAGGAACATTTTGAAGCCTTCCAAGTCTGCAAAGGCAAGTAGAACAGCGGGGGTGAGGGGTGGGTGGAATCCGCTGTGCCACACAATTTAGATTAGCTAGAAAGCAGGAAATCCAACGATTCTAGCTAATATAAATTACGCGTCACAGCAGATCATCGGAAATACCGGTTTTCCCAAACCAGTAGCATTTTTTACTACTGGTTCGGGGGAACTGGTCCAAACCAGTAGCATTTCACCCTTGGCCCCCACTCAAAATCTTGAAAGACATAGGGAGAGGAAAAAAATTATTTGAAGCATGAGGTTGGTTCTTAATGTCCTTTTTTTAAAAACTTACTGTAGTGGCAGGGTGGAAAAACTGTTCCCAGAGGTCCTTTGGGTCTACACACTCTAGCTCCATTTCCTGCCTTGATGCAGCATTTGGTGGTTCTTGCTGTCTCCATCTAAGGATCGGGAAAACCCCACATTTACTCTCCCTCTAGTCCTAGGGCGTGAGTGAGGCTAGGCTGCCATACCTCCTGCCTAATACTATGGAGAAACCTAACTAGTGAAATTCAGCCCTCCTTTCCTTGCTGCTTTGTGGAAGGTAGACCAAATAATTCACAAAACACAGAGAGAATAAAAATATTATTAAAAGGGAGGGGGGAGTATATAAAGTTCTTTTTAGCTTTAAAGCATCCAGTGCAGTGGTGGGTTGCCCCCGGTTCAGACCGGTTCTCAAGAACCGGTAGTAAAACTGGCAGGAGGCTCCGCCCACTGACCCGAATGTTATCAGGAAGCCCCATTGCAACCCAGTAGTAAAGGTAAATAGAACCCACCCCTGATCCAATGGATAAAATATTCAGTGGCTAAGGAGATGAAAATAGTGCTATTTTAATGACAGACAGCATCTGAAAAGAACCTCTGAGAGAAAAATTTCTAAGCTAATTCAAGGCTCTGGGCAAATTACATGATACTACAATATAGAAGCAACTCTAACAGAAAATGGTGCTCATTTGTATAAAGCAGACAAGGAATGAGACAATAAATTATTCTCAAACACCCACAGTCAAATTAACAGCAATCTAAGTCAATATTTCTATTTTAGCCATTTTTAAAATCTATATTATCATTTTTTCCCCTGAAACAGGTTTCCCCCTGAACTCTCCTCCCCAACTGTCAAGTCTGGGCAATACCCTGAATTCTCCCCCCCTTCACCAAATTCTGTCATTGTATCTAAAAGATAATATGTCTTCTGAAAGGAGAAGTTAATCTGACTTTGTATGTGATCAAGGTCATATCAGTGAAGATACATATCCTGTATCTTGAAATGGTTGAAGGTAAACTGAAACTCAGGTGTATCTAACAGGGAGAGGAGTTTGCTACATAAGCCTTTCTATGAAAGAAAAGACAATAATTTTTTAGGCATGGTTTCATTTTATAACAGGGTTGCCCAAAGTGTTTAATATTGACCCCCAAGAGTTGATAGGATTATCCAAGGGATTGATAAGTGGCTAAGGGTCAAAAATGATCAGTAAATGTAGGGTGGTTGATACCTGATAGAAGATCAATTGGGGTCAATTGATCTTGGTTGGTGTTAAGATCCACACTAGTCCCTAGTCCTGAAGTCAAGGTGGCCGGCAGTGAGACAGCATTCCCCAGGTTTGGATGGTCAACCATCAGCAAGGCTTGATGATTGAGTTGAATCTATTATTGTTGTTATTGTCCATAGTACTGTCAGTTAAAGTAGTATTTATTAAATTATTTTACACAATATTGGGGGCTGATGAACAATCTGAAACTCGATGAAGGGGTCAATGAGCTGAATAGTGTGGGGATGACTCCCTGATACAAGCTTGTTTTGTGTACAACTGAATAGACAATGCTGGAAACTGGCCAAAGTTGTTCATGAAGAGATGGGCCAATAAATCCAATAAATAAATAAATCCAATAAATAAATAACTGTTCAATTAATCGGTCCTGCCTTAAGAGAATTGGCTTATTTCTGTTGTCAGCTTCAGCAGATACAGCGATAATGCACTTCAAGGCATCCCTACAACCCCAGTTACTTTTCCCTGGAGATCAGTTAGATTCATTCCTCATGGATGCCTCTGTAGTAATTTCCATTCTCGGCTTCACTTCCAAGCACAGAGCAGCAGCTTTTATTATGTCCAATGATAACTGGGTGGTGGCGGTAGAGGAACCCTCACTCTTTTGTCAGATAGACGCTCCTTGATTTACTGGTAGTAATAATGAAAAAGGAGCTTCTTTCTATACACGGAGCGTGTCTGCAAAGTGTGAGTATATGTCAAAAGGCCTATTTTCACTCCACTTCCCATGGAAGGAAAAAATGAAGAAAATGCGTTACTTGAAATGCCATGCCATTACTTGCCTAAGAGACACAGAAATGAGAAATCGCTCTAATATTTCATACATTATAAATAAATGCATTTTCTATCTCGGCTATTGCAGATATTAAAGTGACTGTCCAATTTTTAAAAGTTACAAACACCATTTATAAATAGCTGTATATTAATCTTCCTATATCTGATCTGAGTCCAGCTTAGATAATAGTACCAAACCAACTTTTGGAGGTTCTTTAAAAGAAAAAAAAACCAATACGCTAAGCAGGGTTGGATGTAACCAGTTTGTGGATGGGAGATCACCAGGAAAAGCCAAAGTTTTGTAGGCTAGAATGGCAAGTTGAAAAATCATCCCAGAAGAAGCCAACAAAAAACCATTTCTGCCACGAAAATAACACAGATATCTCAAATTAATCGCCAGAGGTCACAATTAACTTAAAGAGTCTGTACTCTTTAAGTACAGAGTTTTTCTCTTGCCTAATTTTAAGCAGTTGTGAAAATAATATATATTTTTTCCTTTCCAAACACACTAAAGAGATCTTAATTTCATGAAACAAACTACTAATGTTAGTGGAAGTTGAGTATATAAGATTATGAAATTGAAATCCAGGATCCAATAGACATGGAATGTTTAATTCGTTTGTGCTCAAAGCTCTCCAGGCAAATTGTCATTTATTATCCTAAACCAGGTAGATGTTGCTTTTTATGGGAGGGCGGGGGAGCAGAACCAGAGGTGGGTTTCAGAAGGTTCTGACCAGTTCTGGAGATCCAATAGTGGAAAATTTGAGTAGTTCAGAGAACCGTAGTAAAAATTCTGATTGGCTCCACCCCCATCTATTCTCTGCCTCCCGAGTCCCAGCTGATCAGGAGGAAATGGGGATTTTGCAGTAACCTTCCCTTGCCACACCCACCAAGCCATGCCTTGCCCACCAAGCCATACCCACAGAACCAATAGTAAAAATTTTTTGAAACCCACCACTGAGCAGGACACAATTCATTTCTTTTAGTAAGTAGGGAAAAATTACATTTAACAGTCATATCATGATTTCACACCCATAAAAGAAAAGAAAAAAAAATCTCATTGTTTGTGGCAATGGCCATAGGAGTAGAGTTTGGGTTATTATTTTACCCAGAATACATGATGCTAATTGAATTATACTTTGCTTCCAAATGCACGGAAAGTTATTCTGGCCACTAATTCTGCCTCAATGGGTTCAACTGCTTTTCATGACAAACGTAATCTAGGTAATCTCACTTTGCAAAATTGCAGTTTAGAATGGCTGGAGTAGATTTTCTTTTTATGGTCCTGCTTTAGTTCTCACAGAAAACTGTGACGACTAGTAGCATGGACCTCATTGGCTCTTTACATATATAGGAAGTACTTGTGCAGAAAGGATTGTTTAGACACATTGCATGCAACTTGGAATGCTTTGCATTGCAAATTCCTCCACAAATGAGTTTAGGCTGTGTGGATTGCATGTTGTTAATCACTCTTGGCTGCTCCTTATCTGTATTCTTGCTTGTAACCATTTAGATAAAGAGGACAACATCAGTTCTTTAATCTAATAGCTGCCAAGGGAAAAGGAACAATAGCTGCCTAAGAACGATGTTTTCATTAACAAAGGGTCACATATCTGGATTTCCAAGGTCCTGATAAGGCATGGCATTAGACCATCCCCGGGTACTATCTGCTAGAGACCTTGTCTTCAATAAAAAAATATTTGTAGCAAGGGTTCTACTGTCTAAAGTTATGATCAAGTGCCTGATAAGGTATGCTATCAGATGCTTTTGATTATATGGCCTGACTGAGAAGATGCCCAAAGCTCCCACACTATTTAAACGTCAGTGTAGACCAGTGGTGGTATTCAACCGGTTCTATCCGGTTCAGGCAAACCAGTAGTGGCAGGTGCGCGAGGCTCCGCCCAACCGCCTGGATGTCATCACGTCCCATTTTTGATGCTCTGCACATGCGCAGAATGTAGAACCAAAGTCCTGAAGGCTGTTATGGAATTCCCAATTCCTGGGGAATCCTTCTGTCATGTGACCATTCTAGGGATCAGGATCCTGCTAAAGGGATATGGATTGAAATTTTTCTGTTTTTTTATATTCATTCTTATATTCATATCCTCTTTGGCATTTCCCTCCCGGGTTCCAGAGTATTGCCTTTGAATCCTAAAGAATGCATTGGATTCCAGTTAGCCAACAAACATCAATAACTGGTCTTCACAGATACAAATGGGGAAGGGGGAAGATACAGAAAGAAAAGTGTACAAAAGGGAATTGCAACCTGGTGGTACAGTGATTAAATACAGTACTGCAGGCAAACTCTGCCCACAGCCTGGGGATCAATCCTGACGGGACTCAACCTTTTCAACCTTCTGAGGTCAGTAAAATGAGGACCAGATTGTTGAGGGCAATATGCTAACATTTATAAACTTCTCAGAGAGTGTTGTAAAGCACTATGGAGTGGTATATAAGTCTAAGAGTGCTATTGCTTATCCAAAACTGTTTGGAAATGATAGCACACATTTTAAAGCAGTTTGACTCATCTCAATGAGTCCTGTTAATTCATAGTTTATCCAATCTCCAACAGTTCTAACAGAGGTTTATTGAAGGACCACTTATCTCCAGAGGTTTCTGCCTAGACATCCTAGTGAGCCAACCAAGTCCCTTCAATTAAACATTGTCACCTGTTGGGATGACTCTATTGTGCTGCCTGTCATTTGGAATGAGGTCCCCCTGAGCAGAGGTTGGCTTCAGCCAATTCAGACCGGTTTGGGCAAACCGGTTGTTAAGATTTTGCAGAGTTTGGAGAACTGGCTAATTGCACCACTGGCTGGCCCCCATCCACCCTGCCCCTCCCAGTCATTTCTTATCTCGTCTTGCCTACCTTGGCTGGTGCCTAGAGTCACGCCCAAGGCATAGTTGCTGCTGCTGCTGCTCTCTGGTTCCCTCACTTGCCACGAGGCCCAGCTGATCTCTGCCTGAGGAGTCTTCCTTCACTTTTTGCCCAGCTGCCTCCCACACGGTCCCCATGGCCCAGCTTGCCTACCTTCCCACATGGTCCTAGCAGCTCAGCCTACTTGCCTGCCTTCCCTGCGGCCTTCCACGTGGTCCCGGTGGGCCAGCTGCTTGCCTACCTTCCCTGCGGCCTCTCATGTGGTCCTGGTGGCCCAGCTTGCTTGCCTATCTGCCCACATGGTCCCAGCAGCTCAGCCTGCTTGCCTGCCTTCCCTGTGGTCTTCCATGTGGTCCCAGTGGCCCAGCTGCTTGCCTGCCTTCCCTGCAGCCTTCCACGTAGTACCAGTGGTCCAGCCTGCTTGCCGGCCTTCCCTGCAGCCTTCCACGCAGTACCAGTGGTCCAGCCTGCTTACCTGTCTTTTCACATGGTCCCACCAGCCCAGCCTGAGAGAAAGGGTATTCCTGACTCCCAGGCCGACTGGCTTTTTCCAGGCAGCTCTTGATCTTGGTATCAGCGGAGAAGACAAGCTTTTTGTGGGCAGAAGAGTTTTCCCCACCCACCACTGCACAGATGCCCTTGCTTTCCCCAAATTCTCCAACGATTTCTTTGCCTACCTGATTTCCAGCGCCATTGCATTTCTCACCATTGTATTTGGGGACATGAAATTCCAAATTCTCGTGAAAGAAAAAGTTCTTGTGAAGTTGGAATTGATTGAGTGAATTTTTTTAGTCCCACAAACTTTTCTTTCCCTGCACATGATGGCGAGAAATGCGATGGAGCTGGAAATCAGGTAGACAAATAAATGCTTGGGAGAAGCGAGGGCATCTGGGTGGTAGTGGGTGGGGAAAGCTCCGTGGTGCTGAGCTGCACTTGGGAAATGGAACGGCCGTCACAAGGTGAGGAGGCCACTTTCCCTCTCTTCTCCCTGCTCCTCCTTCTTCCCTCGTGCTGGCCACTCCATTTCCCGTTTCTACATTGCAGTTGGTGGCCATCGCACCTCCTCCTGCTGTCAAGCATGCCCAGCGTGGCCTTCCCTTTGCATGCACCATTTCCCACCATTTCCTGCTTGCCTGCGCTGTCCAGGAGACAGGCCACTAGCCCCCATGATTTTCCGCTGTTTCCCATTTGCCTGTGCTGTCCGGGAGGTAGGCCGCTGGCTCCTGCTGTTTCCCACTGTTTCCCACTTGCCTCTGAATGCTGGCTGAATGCTCTCCTCCCAGGCCCCTTCAGCTCCAGCAATGCCCTGTGATACTTGTCGATGGCTTCCCAGCACCATTTTATTTTATTTTATTTATTTATTTATTTACATTTATATCCCGCCCTTCTCCGAAGACTCAGGGCGGCTTACAGTGTGTAAGGCAATAGTCTCATTCTATTTGTATATTTACAAAGTCAACTTATTGCCCCCCCAACAATCTGGGTCCTCATTTTACCTACCTTATAAAGGATGGAAGGCTGAGTCAACCTTGGGCCTGGTGGGACTTGAACCTGCAGTAATTGCAGGCAGCTGTGTTTAATAACAGGCTTCTTACAGCCTGAGCCACACCGTGGCCCTTCTCCTTCTCCTTGGCTTTTGAAATCCAGTGCCACTTCTCTGGCTGCCGAGCCCAAGCAGCTGATCCAAGAGTGCTGGATTTCAAAAGCCAAGGAGCTCAGTGCTACAAGGGGAAGAAGTGCCAGGAAGCCATCGGAAAGTATCACAGGGCATTGCTGGAGCTGAAGGGGCTGTCGTGGAGAATAATAGGGCTAAGAATCTGTGGGAGTTCCGGATCCAGAAGGGCAGGCAGGCATTAGATAATAAATCAGACACTGTAATAGTAGACAAATTAATAGACAAAGACCAGAAGAGCTCAGGAAGTCAGGCAAGTGGAGCGAGGTGAGGCGCCCCTCAATGTAAGTGATGATGAGTTGGCCACACCCACCCAGTCACACCACCACCCAGCCATGCCCGCCCACCCAATCATCAGGGCAGAGAACCAGTTGTTAAATTATTTGAATTCCACCACTGCCCCTGAGATAGCAATAGCAAAAGCACTTAGACTTATATAACACTTTACAGCCCTCTCTAAGCAGTTTACAGAGTCAGCATATTGCCCCCAACAATTTGGGTTCTCATTTTAGCCACCTTGGAAGGATGGAAGGCTGAGTCAACTTGAGCCTGGTGAGATTTGAACTCCCAAATTGCAGGCAGCCGGCAATCAGCAGAAGTGGCTGGCTGTACTGCACTCCAACCACTGCACCACCATGGCTCATAATCAGATGATTTCCACTCTGCTGATATTCTGGAAGATCTTCAAGAGCTGACTGTTCTATCAGGCCTTGTGTTAAGTACCGTATATACTCGAATATAAGCCGATCCGAGTATAAGCCGAGGTCCCCAATTTTACCCCAAAAACTGGGGTAAACTGGGGACTCGAGTATAAGCCGAGGGTGGGAAATGAGGCACCTACCGGTTGGGGAAACCCTCCCTCCCTCAGCTGAGAAGGCTGGCGGCTCCCCCGCCCCGCCCTCCCACTGCACCGGCAGGGCTCCCCCGCGCCGTCCGGTAAAATGTGAAAAAAAGAAAAAAAAAAAAACTCGAGTATAAGCCGTATATACTCGAGTATAAGCCGAGGGGCTTAAAAAAAAAAAAAAAACTCGAGTATAAGCCGTATAGACCCGAGTATAAGCCGAGGGGACGTTTTTCAGCACAAAAAACGTGCTGAAAAACTCGGCTTATACTCGAGTATATACGGTAGCTGCATTTTGTATGTATTTATCTAAGTTATTGGTTGTTCATCATTTACTGATTATCTTAAAAAATCTTATTTTGTCATATAGTAATTGTCCAAAGTCAGTTTGGAGTTGGATGGTGCCAAAATCAAATCAAATAAATAAATAAGCAAGACCAAAGCTTTAAAAGGTTGGACTAGAACACTTCCAATTGTTTCAGTTATAGGGAGTGAGTTAATCAGAAATTAACTAAAGGGACTGTGTGTGGTTCCAAAATGATTAGGAAATTATTTCAACCACACATAAACACAGCATCTCTCTTCTATTCACTAAAGAAGTCCTTTTTTCTCAATTTCTTAAGGCAGCTGTTTTTTAAAAAATAAACTAGGTAGCTTTAAAGATATATACCAGAGAGATAATATGGTTGTGCAAGATCTAAAGTATTTCTTCTCAATTATTTACAAAGTGGCCATAGTGCTATTAACCATGCAATCCTATTTAAAAATAAATTCCATTGGCTTAAATAGGGCTTGGTCCCAAGATAGCATGCAAAATAATCAGTGAGATTAATCAATAAGCTGAAACAATGCAACAAAGGAAGGAAGGATTTCATGCCACTTTTATCTGACTCAATTAGTTTCAAATGATTTTCCTAACATATTACTTTATTTTAATCATGGATGATTAAATACAGAAGATAATGCAATTACAGATTTTAAATCTTCATTATTAGCATTAGTATCCTGCAATTTAACAGATGGATTCTTCAGTTTCCAAAGATGTTCCATCTATTAGTGTCTTGAATATTTCTATCATTATAATATAGTTAAAAAGTATAATTTAGTCTTTAAGGAAGAAAAAGAATAAGTACCATTTATGCATGTTGACTCAGGAAGGTCAACTGAATTTAGTAGGCCTATTTTAATGTTAGTATGATTGTGAATGTAGCTTTGGTTCGTTTCTTATGCTTTAGATTTCTAAATCAGTAAGATGAAAATATATCTAACTATATCCAATGTAAATTTAATTTAATGGACCAAATTTGAGATTTTGGCAAGACCGCAATGTCTTTTTGCTACAAAGAAGATGTCAAGTCAGGAATCACATATATTACTCTTCAGTTCTGTTTGTGATTTTATAAAGTGGAAAAAAAACAAGGACCGTTGCTATTTCAATAGGACCGGATTACATCATATGTTAGATCTGGGGTCCATCAATTAAAGAATGCCATCCTGTGAAACATAGGAACTGTGTCTTTTCTGACACAGTCCTGCCCTCTAGAACAGGGGTCTCCAACCTTGGCAACTTTAAGCCTGGCAGACTTCAACTCCCAGAATTCCCCAACCAATTTTGCCGTCCGTGTGATGGACAATATTGCAGCAGGTTCCCAGGAAGGAGGGAGCATGTTCCCAGGATGGGTAAGACAAAAAGCAGCCCAGTACAAAGTTGGATTGTGGGAAGAGGAAGAAATGTAGGATACCTGCCCTGTAGAATCTCCAGGATATATCAGTTGAGTTAGCACCTTATAGATTTAGTCTGGCAAGATCCTGTGTCACGAAATAAAGAACTGAACTTTGGCTAGATTAAAGTAAAGGTAAAGGTTCCCCTCGCACAAATGTGCTAGTCATTCCAGACTCTAGGGGGTAGTGCTCATCTCCGTTTCAAAGCCGAAGAGCCAGTGCTGTCCGAAGACATCTCTGTGGTCATGTGGCCGGCAGGACTCAACGCCAAAGGCGCACGGAACATTGTTACCTTCCCACCAAAGGTGGTCCCTATTTTTCTACTTGCATTTTTTATGTGTTTTCAAACTGCTAGATTGGCAGAAGCTGGGACAAGTAATGGGAGCTCACCCCGTTAGGTGGCACTAGGGATTTGAACTGCTGAACTGCTGAGCTTTCGATCGACAAGCTCAGTGTCTCTTACCCACTGAGTCTTGGGCTAAGTCTGATGTTGAGATCAGATTGGCTCCAACCGTCCTTGCCTTCTGAAAAGTTTGAAAAACCTGGTTGTTTGCCCAAGCGTCTGAATTACGTAGTCAGTTCAGCCCAAGTGGGTTGATATTATATTGCATGTTATATTTTTTAATTCTCTCTGATGTCTTCCTTTTGAATTCAATGTGTAGCATTTGTACACTTTTATGTTTTATATTGTTCTAGTTTAACTTGTTTGCTGATCGGATGAGAAAGCCGATCACATAAAAATAAATAAATTTATGGTGTTATAATAATAATAATGATTTATTTAATTTAATTAATGGATTGAGTGAGCGAGAGGCAAATTGCTAAACTTACCCATCAAGTTCTTCCCTTTGCCCATCTTTTGAATTCTGTTCATCTCATTCTGGCACGGGAGGCCTAAAACATAATTCACGAGAATGAGTTTCCAGATGGTGAGGGACAGACCCTCTAATGATTAGCTTCACAATTGACAGGCAGTGTAGTCTATTGCTCACCTGGGAATGAATGAACTACATATGCTTGTACAGTACAGCAGAACAAATGCACGACATTAGCCTTACTAATTAAAAAAGACACATCCTGCTATGCTTAAAAATAGTGTTTGGGGGCCATTTTATTGTTAAATACTTTTTCCCTCTTTCTCTTCATCAGCCTGATATAAACAGGATGCTAATTTACCACTGGCTCGTCAATTAATGTCCACATTTTAAGCAATTGCTTATGCTATAAACTAATAGCAGCTGAAGGAGTTCTGAAGATTTAATTGCAACTGATGACCAAGGATCTATATTTCTCCGGGTATTTACGGAGCATCCTGCTGCTTAATCAATGGAACAAAGTTCTTATGTGATAGAACACAGTGTGTTTTGTAATAGCAGACCATGCATGATTTACAAATTTGGTCCTACAGTGGAGAAGGACAGTCCTTTCTGCTGTGGGTATGTCAGATACATCATTCCTAAGCCTCCCATCCCTAACTGTACGCTGAATGTCTACGAAGACTGAAATTTTGTTAGATTGTTTGCAAAAATCTGTACGGGATACTTCAGATGGGAATAGTTCTCTATTTCTCTCAGAAGCAGCCCCAAAGCATCTGTTATTCCTGCTTAGACTATTACTGAAACAGATGGGATGGAGAAGGTGTCATGTTGATATAGAGCTGTTTTTGAGGATGTGGAAACAGATTCCCAGCCTTTGCAGAATACTCTAAACATTTCTAATTCCGTGTAACACTGAGTGGATGCCTTTTGCTTATGCAATAATAGCTTTGTTTATGCTTGTACAAATATGCAGTGTAGCAAGAAAAATATGGACAAAGTAAAGAATAGTAAATTGGAAAAATGTGGATGAAAACTGAATATTTTGTTCAAAATGAAATATTAGGATTCGAAACATATAAAACGTATTAACAGAGAGGAGAATGGCATGAAAAAGACTAATACATCATGAAATGGAAAAAAGAAAGATACAAAAGAATATATTAAATTTGATAAATTTATCCTTGAATGTATTATTAGAGACTGGCTGGCTGGTGTCTTTCTGAAGCCACCATTCAATCCTCCTTTGTTCTCTTTAAATGAAGAATGTAAATGAAACCGCCAAAGGAAAAGAGCAAAACACTTCCATATCTGAAATTATGTTTTTGGATAGGAAAAACCAGCTCCAAAACAGACATCATGGCACTTACTAGAAAATAATCTTAAATTACTATATTACACAAAACCTTTCTTTCATCTGGGAAAAAGCTGTTCCTTGATCTCAAACAGGCTCTGCATATCAATAAACGTTTTTGTTCTCCCTCTCAAAGGATACAGGTGGCAATAAGCAGATATGGGTAAGGGGAGAGTCAGGTGTCTTCTATTAATCCATTTTACTTTGGGGGAGCAAACAATGTTATAAGTCAAGTTAATGAAAGTATATTGATTATGGGACTAATTGTTATGCCAAAAGGTGGAGAAAAGGACTAAATGTTAATGCTGCATTCCACTTATAGTTTCTTTGAATTGGGCCAAGCTATAAATATTAACGATGCAAAGATCCAAAATGAATCTCCATTGAAAATTATTTGAAAATATGAACTAGGAACCTACAGGCAAAGGCTGATGCTTCTGTGCAGAATGGTTGGTTTTGTTGCTAACAGATTCTTTCAGCAACCCAAATGACAGCTATATAACCGGAATATATCCAAATGAACAACACAGTAATGGAATAGATTATATCTTATGTAGCAGCATATGGGAAAATTCTCTGCTGACTTGTAAAACACTGTAAGGTGCTGAATGTGGATCAGACTATTAGCTGCTAATCATAGAAATATGCTTTAGACTGAACAAGACTAGAAAGACTGATACCCACCTGTGGTCATTCTGTTTCTCACTTAGGTAAGGAAATACTGTATATCTGAACCATTGTCTAATACTGTTTAAAAAGGTGGAATGAATAAACGAACAAATTGTACAAGACAACCAACTTAGATAAGATTGTATTCAAGACAAAAGAAGTTTATGATAAATTGGTTGTGCTTGAGGAGAAAGTCAGATTATTATAAAATAACTATCACTTAGAAAACCCCCAGTTGTGTATAAAATTGCCATAGAGTGCTCAAATGAAACTGGTATTAAAAGGATATTATTTAGTATGGGAGAGATGGTATAAATGGTTGGAGGAAAAGGGGAACAAAAGAAAAGGAAAGATTAAATAACGGATAAACTAAGAGTAGAAATAGAAGAACAAATAGGAAGAAACAGAAATTGTAGGAAAGGAAATTGGGTACACGTGTATATCTAAGTATATATGTATATAAAATAATTAGAATAATATATTATAGTGATATACATATGATATATTAGAAATATATGTATAAAAGATACATTAGGATAAGAGAGAGAAAATGTTTAAGTATTGATCATCGACGCAGAACTGTTGGAAAGGAGAAAGTGTTAATATTTTGTTTTTGTTTTTGTTTTTGTCTTTTTTTAAAAAAAAATCTGTTTAATAAAAATAATTTTTTTTAAAAAGAAAGTGGAATTAGAGCAGTAAAGATTATGATAGCTCTTTGCTGACTAATATATAAAAAACATGGTCAAAAGACTGGAAAAGGCCAATCCCAATCCATAAAACAGGAGATTTAAAAGAATTACAGAATAACTTTTAATACCACACGCCAGCAACACATAGCTGAAAACCCTTCTGAAAAGATTAGCACTTTATATAGAGATAAGTGACAATTGAATAAGCAGATTTCAGAATCAACAATCTGATTCTTCTAATAAGATGTCTCTATAATGATCAGGATGCCACAATGAGAATGGAATTTAATTTCAACAAATGGTATCAAAATCAATAGAAGAAAATAAATGACTGGAGATAATTCTGAGGCAGAAACTGAAGAAGAACTAAGACTGATCATTACTCTAAAAGTAAAGCCCTGGTGGCACGGTGGTTAGGATCAGACTCCATTGCCAGGAGTCTGATCCTGACCGTCTCAAGGTTGACACAGCTTTACATTCTTCCAAAATTGGTAAAATGAGAACCCAGATTGTTGGGGGCAATATGCTGACATTGTAAACCGCTCAGAGAATGCTATAAAGCACTATGGAGCAGCATGTAAGTCCAAGTGCTGTTGCTATTGCTAAAGCAAGGGAATGAGAATGCCGGGCTTTCTTTGAATATCAAGAAAATAAAGATCATGTCTGCCGGAAAGTTAGAAGAATTTAAGATAAACAGTTAGATGATAGAAGTTCTAGGCTTCAAAGTTCTAGGCTCCAGAACTGATAAAATGAGGAGTATGTAAAAGAGAATCAGAGAATACTAATGATGAGTAAAAAGGTTTGGAGTCCTAGTACTCTCATGAAAAATCAGGACATTTCAATTGAATCAAAAGCTAGAATGGTCCACTCACTGGTCTTCTCTTTAATTAAGTACAGATGTGAGGGATGGCTTACCATGTGAGAGGAATATAATTCCTCTGACCTATGGCGGGGAAAGCACTGTTTTGCATTCCTTTGAGAGCCAAGAGAACCAATGTCTTAATACTTGAGTAAATCAAGCCCGAGTGTTCACTAGAAGTCAAATCGCAAGACAAAAGCTATAAAACTTTGGGTGCATCATGAGGGCTGATACGTCAATGGAAAAGAAGATAATATTCAATAAGAGAACGGGTGATCAAGAAAAGGCTGACAGAACATGAGGTAGAAAGCAGAAAAATATTTACTAGGATTGTCTAATGTGGTGAAAGACACAACAGTTTGAAGAGTTTTAACCCATAAAAGTCACCCAGAGTTGGTTTAACTTTATTAAGATGTAGCAATAAATATAATAATAAATAAAAACAAAATTAAAGAAATGAGAGGGCTCTGTACATTGTAGTGCACATGGGAAGGACATAACATTACTCCTTGCACTGTTCAGCAACAGCTGCTGTTCACTAGACTCAAATATTAGATATTTGGATTTTGGTCTCCTTAGGCCCTTAACATGTGAACACTGCTCTCTAGATCAAGGGTATCAAACTGGCGGCCTGCGGGCCGGATGCGTCACACATAGACCACATCCACCCCAGCTCTGCAAATGGGAAAAATCTCACGAAACATCATGTGTCGGCAACGTGACACGGCAAGTTTGACATCCATACTCTAGATGAATAGATAGATGAGGCATCAAATCATTTATGCATGAATATGAACATCAATACCATTCTTAAAGAATTAACTGCAGATTTTGCTTGTTTCTCCTATTAAATACCACATCAGTTGTATTGTGGAAATATGGTTATAAATACGATACAAAGCATCACAACTTCTTTTCCTCTTAATTTTATTGGAAGTAAAGTATAGAATACTGATTTGTAATCCATTTTTTTCTGAGGTTGAATTTGGTCAATTACCTCCAGGCTTCTGAAAACAGTAACACCACTCATTGTTGGAAAGCTTTCCATCTTTGAAGGAATCACAGGAGTTGAAGAGAGGCTTAATGCATGGCTCATACTTATCAAGGTAAATAGCATTGATCTCAGAGTGATCAAGGAGAAGGTCATAGTTCATATCCAGTTTGTTGAACATCCAGCCCAGTGAATCCTTACAGATAGGTAATATACTAGTATCGAATCCTGTAGAGGAAGGAACAAAAAAATTCTAGCTGAGAAGAAAATACAGATATCTAAAGAAATATTTAAAAATCTCACTCCAATTCATTGTATTCTCATGTTTTGCAAACAATGGTTGTAAAATTGGATTTCACATTGTCTTTTCCTTCCTGAGTTGCTAGAAAATAGAACATGATCTTAGTTCAGAACTAACTGAAAATCAAATGCATGGGTTGAAGCTATGGTAGATACAATCTTCAGAGTCTGCATCATAGCATTATGATTGTTTTATAAAGATGCACATAGCTCACAGTTAAATAAAGACTTTTTCAATCAGTTTAAATGTTCCTAAATGGAACACTCTTCAATAAATAAAGTGATTTTCTTATACTTAAGGAATGTTGGTTTTCAAAGAACCATATATTTCTACAGTGATTCAAAAAAATCATTAAATTATAGTGTATAATGCTGCTGGAATTGGCATTTATAATTGAAAGAGGAGTTATACACATTCTCCTCCCTCACAATTTTAATAGAAGTAGCACTAATACCTTCAAATTATCTAAAACTTGACAGCAAGAACTACCATTAAGGGCACCTTAATTTTCTGCATTACGTTCATTAATATCCATAATTTCACATTCCTTAAAAACATTTAATAATAATAATAATAATAATAATAATAATAATAATAATAATAATAATAATAATAATAATAATATCAGAGTTGGAAGGTACCTTGGAGGTCTTCTAGTCCAACCCCCTGCCCAGGCAGGAAACCCTACACCATTTCAGACAAATGGCTATCCAACATTTTCTTAAAAATTTCCATTGTTGGAGCATTTACAACTTCTGCAGGCAAATTGTTCCACTGATTAATTGTTCTAACTGTCAGGAAATTTCTCCTTAGTTCTAGGTTGCTTCTCTCCTTGATTAGTTTCCACCCATTGCTTCTTGTTCTACCCTCAGGTGCTTTGGAGAACAGCCCGACTCCCTCTTCTTTGTGGCAACCCCTGAGATATTGGAACACTGCTATCATGTCTCCCCGAGTCCTTCTTTTCATTAAACTAGGCATACCGAGTTCCTGCAACTGTGCTTCATATGTTTTAGCCTCCAGTCCCCTAATCATCTTTGTTGCTCTTCTCTGCACTCTTTCTAGAGTCTCAACATCCTTTTTACATCGTGGCGACCAAAACTGAATGCAATATTCCAAGTGTGGCCTTACCAAGGCATTATAAAGTGGTATTAACACTTCATGTGATCTTGATTCTATCCCTCTGTTTATGCAGCCCAGAACTGTGTTGGCTTTTTTAGCAGCTGTTGCACACTGCTGGCTCATATCTAAATGGCTATCCACTAGGACTCCAAGATCCCTCTCACAGTTACTACTATTGAGCAAGGTACCACATATCCTGTACCTGTGCATTTTGTTTTTTTGGCCTAAATGTAGAACCTTACTTTTTTCACTGTTGAATTTCATTTTGTTAGATAGCGCCCAATGTTCAAGTCTGTCAAGATCTGATTTCTGAAAACATTTGCTATGGAAGCAAAAAGCAGCATTCTACCTGCTAGTGAACACTTCTCTCTTTTTAAAAGGAAAGGATAAGTGGCATGCATATATTTTGGGGCAGAATCATTTTAATCATTTTAAAACCTCAGGTGTACATGGATGAGAATTAACTGTGAAAAAATGAGCCTGCATTTCTAGGAAAAGTATGCAATTACATTTTCTCTCTTTGAAACTTCTTAAGATTACAACTTCCAAATATGACAAGTTCCCCATCTTCCTTTCAAGACCAAAGTGCGCGCTAAAATTTCACTTTCTCTTGCATCTCTTTGCTTTTTCTTTCCGGGTTACTGATAAGAACGACACACAATTTATCAAACCGTTTACTGCGATAGTTACATATCTAGGTAGGTAGGACGTTTTGAACTCATGGTAACCAGGCAGTAGGTCATTTCTCAGAAAGTTCAATCAACAAGCTTTATTTTCTCATGACATATAAAAGAAAGAGTTGCATTGCCATTTGTAAATATTGTGTACAGTATCAGAATTTTCCATACGATGTTTCAGTAGTAAAGGTCATTCTTATCACTCGAAAGTAACCTGAAAACTCGAAAGTAACCTGAAGTAACCTGAAAACTAGAAAGGCTCTGTAATGTTCTCGCTATTCTAGATGTTAATTTTTAGAAACAAAAAGGCACCTCGCTAGAAGAATTAGTAGCAAACCCAGATGAGGATCATCACTGACATTGAAGAAGAACCATCAAAAGAGGCTTTGGCAGACACTAATGCTATTTTATAACAGGCTGCACTTAACAGATAAGCTAGAGAAGTGACGGATGATGTCTGAGCAACAGTTCCAGGATCCTCCGTTTTTTTGGCAGCATGTGATGTGGTTGAGCAAAAATATCTCAAACAGTGCAAATTTTTGTTAGCTAAATGAAGTTCAGTAACTTGGGAGAAAAAAAGGTCTGATTCACTATTGAAGATTAAACATTTTTTGAATCAGGTATAAGTGAGTCAAGAAATTGTTTATAAACTTATTATTAATTTTAGGCTGTTATCTGTTAGATATATCCAAAGCTCTATTTGTTTATTGACAAATATGCTTTATAATATCATGGAATACAAGCAGCAGAAGTGGTGGGAAGAAGGATGCTGAGCTGGCTAGTTTTTTGGGTGACTCCAACAGAGTTTTTGTTGTGCTTATTCCAAAAGGAATCATTTACAACCTGGTTCAGCCTGTAATGATATTTTATGCCTCAATGTAACTTCATACTTATGATGCACATTATACAATTCATTTCATTTATGTGATGGTCACAGTGCAGATGCCATTTGTCCCTTTTCGCTCCTCCTGAGGATGCCCATGGGCATGGGTCAACCATTATTATTTAATGCAATTTATTCCATAAAACAGAGAAGTCCTTTCTTATGATGATCTCATAAGAGCATTTTATTTCAATAAAGAGGCTTATATGATTTTCCTTTCCCCCCCTTTTTATGACCCTTTAATCCCTTTGTTTCGGGGTGGAGTTGGGGCAACTGAATGGAGCTGAGTGTTTACTGGCCGGATGCTTTCCTAACGCCTACATGGAGTTCGCAACAGATATTTTCTCCTTGACCCCTGATAGAAAAACATCTCGGATTGAATTCTCAACCTTCCAAGTGAGAGGAATCTCTTCACTTCTTTCTTTATATGCATATTACAGAATCATCCTAGAATTTGTCTGTAGAACTTTACATCCACTGATGTCAGCTGGAACATAGCATTTCTAAATGGGCATAATTTCAAGTAATCTAAATGGTCCAAAATGTGCAAAATAATTTCTATAACTAACATTTTAAACTTCAATAAAAATATTCTATTAATTTATGTTTTTAATTTATCTAAAATGAATGTGTTTACATGTCCTCTCTCTAGCTTTTTCTGCCAAAGGAGATATTTTGCATATTAAAAACAAGGTTATTACATATTCCAGGTCCAATATTAACCTTCCATCTCTCTCTCTATAATAATTCCACAGTGTACAAAGTGATGTCATTTCCATTTCCTGCTCATTTCTTCCCATAAATACACACTAAGGGGATTAATTCACTAATAAAATCTCTTTGATTGCTATTAAATTAATCAGCTGCTTTATTGGATAATAAAATCAATGGCTATTATATAAATAATTTTCAATGCTAAATTCTGTACACAGTTTATTGGTTTTCTAATATGCAAGAGATTTAATATAATTGTTGTATGGTGTGGCTAAGCTATGAGAGAAATCAGAAACCTAGGAAAATTGAGTAAGGATAAGACATAACAGCACATCTCTTAAATGCAGCCAAAGGCAATTTTATAGTCTAATCCAGTGTTTCTTTACTACAATACCTTTAAGATGTATGGACTTCAATTCCTAGAATTTTAGCTGAGTGGTCTAATCCATTGGAATATATATCAGCAAATCAAACTATTAAAAAAAATCTGTACTATTTATGTCTCCTTT
Organism: Ahaetulla prasina; assembly: GCF_028640845.1. Lineage (NCBI taxonomy): Eukaryota > Metazoa > Chordata > Lepidosauria > Squamata > Colubridae > Ahaetulla > Ahaetulla prasina. The sequence goes on from NC_080540.1 coordinate 93,345,376, forward strand.
ATGTTGAAGTGAGTAGTTGCCTTTAAAACCAGTAAGAATAGCTGTGATTGCTACCATGAAATGTTTTTAAAGGGACTGAAATGGAAGGGATTTCCTTATTACAATGTGGGATAAGAAGAAAGATGATAAAGAAACGAGCAGAAATTAGCTATTTCTGTAAGACACAGTACATTCCATGTGAATAAAGCACCGCCCTTATCGACAATGTTTCAATATACATTTTAATGCATAGAATGGAAATATTGAGGTAAAAATGGGCATCATACAGGTAATCCTTGGTTTATGACAATTGAGCCCAACATTTATGTTGCTAAGCGAGATGGTTGGTAAGTGAATTTTACCCCGGTTTACAATATTTCTTGCCGTGGTTAAGTGAATCACTGCACTTGTTAAATTAGTAGCATGGTTGATGAGTGAATCTGGCTTCTCAGAAGGTCGCAAAAAGAATCACATGACCCCGAGACACTGCAACTATCATAAAAATGAGTTAGTTGTCAAGGGTCTGAATTCTGATCACATGACAGGGGATGCTGTAACAGTCATGTGAACAATGATCATAAGTCACTTTTTTCTGTTGTATCTTCAAACAGTCACTAAACAAACTCTTGTAAATTGAGGACTACCTGAAATTCTGTTACGATGCACTGCAAAGATCAGATATGGCACACAGATGTTCACTGTATTTTGGAAATACTAGTTTTAATACAATGTCTATTATGTATAATTACAAGTTTTTTTATACCTTCTAGAAAATTTACTTTATTTTGATTTATAGATATTTTGAAAAGAATTAAGGAAAAATAGCTGGATAAATGCACATTGCTGTTGAAAATGTAAATGCTAGGAAATGTTTTCAGGACTATAATCTACTGAGATACTTAAAATTGCAAGCGCATTAAAGTGGATTTTAATGTCAACATTAGGCAAGGTACAATTTCCTGTGCTTTCTAAATCACCAAGAACAAAAATGGTAAATATATCTTCTTGTTTCTTCCTAAACAACCTGAATTTTAAGTAAGCAATGAATTCTGCAGAAGATACATATTTATCTGAGCGTAAGCAATAGTAGGAATGTGATGCACCCAAAGAATAACTCACTTTATGTAAGTTCTATGCACTGTAGGAGAGGATTCTAAAAATTATTTTCTTGCCTATGATAACGAGAAATACTGCCCTAAAACTTACAGGCTTTGAAAAACTACCTCAATTGCTAGACATTGCTTCCTATTTCAGGAGCTAGGACTAATATAGAGAGCATTTTTTGCACTAAAAACATTGCAAGGTAATTTTAGATGAATAAAATCCAGTGGCAATTCTGCCTCATTTCATAGATCTTATAATGCAAATAGTAATTTAACTGACTATACTTCTTAATCATACAGACTAATAACAACAGCTTTTGCTCTTTTTTGCATAACATACAGGATGTAGTTTAACACAGGGGTCTCCAACCTTGGCAACTTTAAGACTTGTGGACTTCAACTCGGTTGAAATCCAATTTTTTTTTACTACCGGTTCTGTGGGTGTGGCTTGGTGGGCATGGTGTGGCTTGGTGGGCATGGCAGGGGAAGGATAGTGCAAAATCTCCATTCCCACTCTACTCTGGGGCCAGTCAGAGGTGGTATTTGCTGGTTCTCTGAACTGGTCAAAATTTCTGCTACTGGTTCTCCAGAACTTGTCAGAACCTGCTGGAATTCACCCCTGCTTCAACTCCCAGAATTCCTTAGCCAGCAAATTCTGGGAGTTCAAGTCCACAAGTCTTAAAGTTGCCAAGGTTGGAGACCCCTGGTTTAATGGAACAGTGGAACACTCCAACCAAAGATACAATGAAAAAGTCACATATTAGAGTTGTAGAATTTGTGGAATGTTGAAGCCTGGATTTTTTTTATAGTAAATACTTTTTCAAAATACTCCTAAAATTTACAATTACTTTCTTACTTTGGGGTATAGAGCTATGACTTGACAGGGTCATAAGATCATAATGTATGGTGTAAAAATTGTAAACTGTGTGTTTCATCAAAACTGTTTGGCAAGTGATTCAAGTTAGTAATGTCAATTATCGAAACAAATTATAGAAATAGACCAATAAAATGAAATGGAACATAATGTGCAGAAAAGGATTATTTTAGATTCTTTGCCTTGTTTTATTGTTTTAAATGTCAAGTTCACAGGGACAGAAGAGCCTTTTCTATCCATATATATATATATATATATATATATATATATATATATATATATATATATATATATATATATATATATATATATATTTTCTGAGGTTTTCACGGGTGTTTGTATATAGGTCTTTGGTTGTTGGGTTTCTCCGTGTAAAATTGGAAGTGTCTTGGCGGCGTTTCGTGAAGTCTCATTCGTCATCTTCAGGCTTCAGCTCCCAGAAGCACGGCTGAAGCCTGAAGATGACGAATGAGACTTCACGAAACATCGCCAAGACACTTCCAATTTTACACTATATATATATATATATATATATATATATATATATATATATATATATATATAAATATATATATTTATATATATATATATATAAATAAACCAGAGACATCACCCTGCCAACAAAAGTGCGTATAGTCAAAGCTATGGCTTTCTCAGTTGCAATGTATGGCTGTGAAAGTTGGACCATAATAAAGGCTGAGAGCCAAAGAATTGAGGCCTTTGAACTCTGGTGCTGGAGAAGACTCCTGCGAGTCCCTTGGACTGCAAGGTGAACAAACAAATCAGTCCTAGAGGAGATCAACCCTGACTGCTCTTTAGAAGGCCAGATCCTGAAGATGAAACTCAACTGCGCTACAATAACACCTTGACATTTTGACCGGCCTGGATGGACTACTGACCGTTTTGTACTTTATTTATTCATGCGAAGATTTTCAACCGCGGACCTTCTTGCCCTGCGAGACTCCCCTCTCTCGCAGGTCTGGCCCTCCACATTATCGAGGGCACATCTTGAGGACGGGTTTTGGAACCCCGAGAGATGGCATGCGAAATCTAGGAGGCTTAGGGGATTTTTAATGAACTCCTTTAGTCGTTTTTTATTGGGGGATTTTAAGAATTTTAAGGGGAGGGATTTTAAGGGAATTTTAAGGGGAGGGATAGGGCGGGTGATGGGGCAGCCCGTCGGGGAAACCAGTTCCAGCGCATGCTCGTGGCGACTATCAAATGGGTTCGGAGGTTAAGGGGAGTGTGTTCCTTTGTATGAGGGTGAGTCCATTTGCACGGTAAGTGGGAGGGGCAGATATGGCGGAAGGGGATCGCATCGGTTTAGGGGTCACGTTCGATGTATACAGGCGATCGCGTGCCCGATCCTGACTTCTCCCGTTCCCGGATGGTCAAGATCCTCAGAGCCTGGGCCTTCGCCTGATGTTATGCAACGCACGGTCCGTGGCCAATAAGGCCCCTAATACATGACCTGATTCAGGGGTGCCACGGATATTATAGGCGCACGGAGACCTGGTTGGGCACTGAAGGGGTGTCCCCTGGTTGAGATGTGCCCACCGGGTTTCCGTGCATTCCATCAGCCGAGGCCCAGGGTAGGGGTGGGGGTGGCGGTTGTTATTAAAGAGAGTCTAGAGCCGAAGGAGGCCACTGTACCTCAGATTGCGGTGTGAATCCCTCTTTGTGAGGTGGGGTCATAGATGTCAGATGGGCTTGCTGGTGGCGTACCTGGCTCCTTGCTGCGTGACAGCCGCCCTGCCCGAGCTTCTGGAGGTGCTTGCCGGGTGGCAGTGGAGACCCCAGACTTTTAGTCATGGGGACTTTAACTGCCATCTGCTGGCTCGTCATCGACAGTAGCTCGGGAGTTCATGGCCTCCATGACAGCCCTGGACCTGACTCAAGTAGTTGATGGCCCTACTCACATCGGGGAGGCACACTGGACCTGATTTTCATCTCTGGTCAGTGGTTGAAGGATCTGGACTTGAGAGATATAGTCACAGAACCTTTGTCATGGTCAGATCACTCCTCCTTCGCCTGGACTTTCTGACCGCTACCCAACACCGCAGGGAGGCGGAACCACTACGTTGGTACCGTCCCAGGCGCCTGATGGACCCAGAGAGGTTTCGGACGGAGCTTGGGCCATTCCTGAGGATCTGGCTCACGGCACGGCAGAGGAACTAGCCGCAGCCTGGGAGCGGGCTGCGGCTGGGGCTTTAGACGTGTCGTGCCTCTGCGACCTCTGACCGGCGCAGATCCCAACCGGCTCCTTGGTTCTCCGAGGAGCTGAGGGGGATGAAACGCCGGAGAAGACGCCTAGAGAGTTCTTGGAGGTCCAGCCGTTCAGAGGCTGATCGGACACTAGTTAGATCCTATACTAGGACCTACCTAGTGGCATTGAGGAAGCGGCGTTGCTCGCCTCCTCCCTCATTGCGTCGGCAGATAACCGCCCAGCTGCCCTGTTTCGGGTGACCCGCTCCCTCCTTCACCAGGGGGAGCGGGATGACCCGTTGCAGGGACGTGCTGAGGAGTTTAACGGTTATCTATACGATAAAATCGTTCAGCTTCGAGACGGTCTGGACCAGAATTGTGGCGATTCGGACGGGACGGCTGAGGCGGTCTTGGTGATATTGTCTGGGATGAATTTGACCCTGTGGCTCCCGAGGACATGGACAGGTTGCTGGGTAGATTGAATGCCACCACGTGTTTACTGGACCCGTGCCCCTCCTGGCTGGTGCTGGCCACTCAGGAGGTGACACGAGGCTGGCTCCAGGCTATTACGGCGCTTCCTTGTTGGAGGAGTCTTTCCGGCCGCCTTGAAAGAGGCGGTGGTGAGGCCCTCCTCAAGAAGCCTTCCTGGACCCGGCTGTTTTAGGTAATTATCGTCGGTCTCCAACCCGCCGCGGCGAAGGTTGTAGAGTATGGTGGCATATCAGTTTCCCCTGCACCTGGAGGAAACTGTCTATCTAGACCCGTTCCAGTCCGGCTTCCGGCCGGTTACAGCACTGAGACGGCTTTGGTCGCGTTGGTGGATGATCTCTGGAGGGCCAGGGATAGGGGTTGTTCCTCTGCCCTGGTCCTATTAGACCTCTCAGCGGCTTTCGATACCATCGACCATGGTATCCTGCTGCGCGGTTGGAGGATTGGGAGTGGGAGGCACCGTTTATCGGTGGTTCTCCTCCTATCTCCGACCGGTCGCAGACGGTGTTGGCGGGGGCAGAGGTCGACCCGCGGCGCCTCACTTGTGGGGTGCCGCGGGGTCGATTCTCTCGCCCTTCTGTTCAACATCTATATGAAGCCGCTGGGTGAGATCATCAGTGGCTTCGTGTGAGGTACCAGCTGTACGCTGATGACACCCAGCTGTACTTTTCACACGGGCCACCCCAATGAAGCTATCGAAGTGCTGTCCCGGTGCTTGGAAGCCGTACGGGTCTGGATGGGGAGAAACAGGCTCAAGCTCAATCCCTCCAAGACGGAGTGGCTGTGGATGCCGGCATCCCGGTACAGTCAGCTGAGTCCACGGCTGACTGTTGGGAGCGAGTCATTGGCCCCGATGGAGAGGGTGCGCATCTTGGGCGTTCTCCTGGATGTACGGCTGTCTTTTGAGGACCACCTGACGGCCGTCTCCAGGAGAGCTTTCCACCAGGTTCGCCTGGTGCGCCAGTTGCGCCTTTCTGAACCGGGATGCTTTGTGCACAGTCACTCACGCCCTTGTGACGTCTCGTCTGGATTACTGCAATGCTCTCTACATGGGGCTCCCTTGAGGGGCATCCGGAGGCTTCAGTTAGTCAGAATGCAGCTGCGCGGTGATAGAGGGAGCCCCTCGTGGCTCCCGTGTGACACCTATCCTGCGCAGGCTGCACTGGCTACCTGTGGCCTTCCGGGTGCGCTTCAAGGTGTTGGTGAACGTCTTCAAAGCGCTCCATGGCATAGGGCCGGGCTATTTACGGGACCGCCTGCTGCTACCGGATACCTCTCACCGACCCGTGCGCTCTCACAGAGGGCCCCCCCAGGGTGCCGTCGGCGCGACAGTGTCGTCTGGCGACGCCCAGGGGAAGGGCCTTCTCTGTGGGGGCCCCCGCCCTCTGGAACGAACTCCCCCCAGGACTCCGTCAACTTCCGGACCTCCGAACCTTTCGTCGCGAGCTTAAAACTCACTTATTCATCTGCGCTGGACTGGGTTAGTTTTAAATTTATGGGTTTTTTAATGGGTTTTTATTCTAAATTTTAATCTTGGCCAATTCAATAAGTTTTTTAACTGTATTTTAATTGTATTTATTGTATCATTGTGTATTTTAATTGGCTGTGAACCGCCCTGAGTCCTTCGGGAGAAGGGCGGTATAAAAATTTAAATAATAAATAAATAAATAAATAAATAAATACTTTGGCCACCTAATGAGAAGGAAGGACTTACTGGAGAAGAGCCTAATGCTGGGAAAGACTGAGGGCAAAAGAAGAAGGGGACGACAGAGAACGAGGTGGTTGGCTGGAGTCACTGAAGCAGTAGGCATGAGCTTAAATGGACTCCAGAGGATGGTAGAGGACAGGAAGGCTTGGAGGAAAGTTGTACATGGGGTCGGATATGACTTCCAACTAACAACAACAACAATATTCTTTGTGCAAGCACAATAGCTAGTTCCTGGTTTCTAATTTAGAAATAAATAAATGCTGCCTGCCTGCTCTTCTGCCTTTTCAGTTCTTTGTTTCCTAGCGAGGGTAGCTGAGGACAAGAAAAGTTCCTCCAACTTATACAAAAGTGCCCCAATATAGCACTAAAACAAGGAAGTGATTGATAACATCCTGAAAGCAGTAATGCATTTTTTTTTCCTGGCAAGCATCACCTACTAGGAATTATAGGACTTATAAGATTTATTGTGATCCTCTGTAGAAAATCTTCCTGTTACATAGCACCATTCCTTTTCTTGAAGAAAGAATTATGTAACCAAATTTAATTTTTCATTTTTTTCAGCTCTCAGGAAAAATGAAACAAAATTAAAAACAAGTATCTGGGGAGGAAGTACAAACTTATTGCTAATAATTCCTGTTTTGACATCATCGATTCAGATTAAAATAAATTTAAACAAACATGATTTGATGAAGATGAGATGTCAAAAACTTGCCTAGATGTATGGTGCTAGGCAATATAAAAGTTTATACCAGGAGACACTGTGAGAAAATTCCATGCAATGCCAGTATTGGTTCAGTCTAGGAATTATAAGAAAAACATGGACAAGAAAATTCTGGCTAGAACACAAAATTAATTTATTGATTTATTAATATCCTGCCTTTATTTTTTTTTATAAATAAGCAGTGAACATACCTAACACTCCTTCCTCTTCCTATTTTCCTGAGAGCAACAACCTGTGAAATGAGTTGGGCTGAGAAAGAATGACTGAGCCAAGGTCACCCAGCTGGCTTTCACGCCTAAGACAGGACTAGAACTCACAGTCTCTTGGTTTCTAGCCTAGTATCTTAACCACTACACACTTTCTATCTTCTCCTCCATCCCCACTGGAGAAATTAAAAAAAAACTTCTTCTGATGAGATAGGCAAGCAAGCAGGGTGAGATATTCTGATTGGGATAGAGTTGTACATTGGCCTCAAACTTAAAGGGCTTTTTTGCGGGGAGGGTCTATTTATCAAATCCATGTCTAATTAGAATATACCTGGGACTAGGCCCACCTGTCTCTTGGGAATATATGATTAGGATAGATATATTAAGCAATAGAGGAGGTAGTTGGGCATTGTTGGTGTTTTATATGTGTTGTGTGGACTGGAGGTGATGTATTAATCCAGGAATAATTAGACAGAAATCTGCAACTGAGGATCTTTCAGGAGCAAGCAGAGATCTATCTCCTGAGCAGTGGGACTGATAAAAAAGACTGCTGAGACTTAGCGGTGCAAAAGGTTTAGGAAAGAGTTATTTTCCCCTCTTTTCCTCCTCCTCTCCAGGTTAAACAAGCCCAAGACATACTGAAGCTACCTAAGAGAGTGAGTATACCAAAGTTGCAATTTTGAAATGCATGCTGTAGCTTTCCCTGTGTGGATTAGGGAAAGAATAAAGAATCAATTAAACTGTAAAATTTGTGTAGAAATGTATGCATAGGTTATTAAATTACATCTACTGAATACATAAGAGATAAACACAAATTATTGACTTGAAAAGGAACAATAAACCTTACTGTAATTCAGTGAATTATTGGTGTGCATCCGGAAAAGTTTTTTTCCCCTCCCAAGCCTCAAAAGGATTCTTGTGAATCAGCTCATCATAAATGAGTTGAACCATTATCTGGAATGAGGCCCACTCAAGATCACTCACTATTGAAGGCTATTCAAGGACAATAAGATAATTCTGGAGAAAATCATTTTAGAGGAGACAAATTCGGTATAGAACAGGATCTTCTACAGCATTCACAAGAAACAGATGTTAATTCTCATATTTCTAGTCCAATGACTCATGGAGACAAAAGTGGGTGGAGAAACACCTGATTTCTAAATCTGTAGAGAACAATTAGCACATTGAACTGCAGGGAATGAATCTCAGTGTGTTCATTACAACCTTCACCACAGGATAAAATCACTAAATGAGAACAATAGGGACTAAAAATAAAATAGTAATACAATGATGGATAAAACAGAATAGAAAACTTTTGACTATGGAATTTTAGACTCTGGACATATGTCTCACAAAACAGAACAAAGCTAAAGAAAGCAAATATTAGTAAATATACTACAATAACAGCAGAACAGAGACAAAAGGAATCTGAACTGATCTCACAACTAAATCTAGGAATGCTAGTTTAAGACATGACTTTGATTCTGCCAAGTAGTTGTCAGATTGTGCTACTTCTCTCTGGGTATCCAAAAATTGGCTTATATTCTTTTGATTGCAAAGAAAGAAAGGAGGTCTGTAAAGAAAGAAAGAAAGGTCTGTAAAAGAAGAAGGCTAGTACTTAAATCTTTGTCAATATTCCCATTTGAAGTTAGAATACTTTTACTTTTTTTGACTGTTTTAAATATTTACATTCATAGCAACATTTTAATATCTCATGTGATGCACCCAAAGAAGGTTAACCCATCATTTCCCATTATCCTTAAGTCACTTTAAAACTTTAATCCTCAATGTAGTATTCATGGTGCTTCCTTCTATGTCTCATTTTGTTAAAGAAGAAAAAAAAGTTTCTTTTACTGAGATTATTATTATTATTATTATCATTATCATTATCTGTTGCTTTGCATGTACATTTAGAGTTTCTGCACTAGAGACAAATTCCTTGTGTGTCTGATAACACTTGGCCAAATATCAATTCAATTCAGTTCAGTTCAGTTCAGTTCAACTTAACCCAACTCAACTCCTTTTTTTAAGAAAGGAAACAAAATATTGATCTCTAACTACATCTTTATTTCCAGTAATGTTTCCAGGTGTCACATGAGCCTCACAGACATTTTTAGAAAATAGAACTGATGGCTGACTGCAGTATTTTGCTTGGATATGTGACACATCTATGTAGAAAAATACAAATGTGACATGGATGGTGGTGGTAATAGAAAGCACTCTAGGAAATTAGAATATTCGGGAGCACATCCTCACCAATTTTTGATTTAAAAAATAGCATCTCTGTAACTTCTCATGCTCAGCAAGATGCTCCAGCTATTAATGATAATATCCATGACATACTCCCAACATTGTAAATGTCTGAACTTTGCTTGAAAACCATAAACAGTGGTGTGTTTCAATTTATTTTACTACCGGTTCTGTGGGTGAGGCTTAGTGGGCGTGGCATGGCTTGGTGGGCGTGGCTTGGTGGGCATGGCAGGGGAAGGATACTGTAAAATCTCCATTCCCCACCCACTCCAAAAGAAGGTTACTGCAAAATCCCCATTTCCTCTGATCAGCTGGGACTCGGGAGGCAGAGAATAGATGGGGGTGGGGCCAGTCAGAATTTTTACTACCGGTTGTCCGAACTATTCAAAATTTCCACTACTGGTTCTCCAGAACTGGTCATAAGCTGCTGAAACCCCGATCTGACCATAAAGCCATATAAACAACACTTTACGGGGCAGGGGGTTATATGCTTACTACAGCTTCATAAGCATATCCTGATAACTCATGTCAGGGAGGATTGTAAAAGAAAGCACAAGTTGATGCTAAACATAAGAAGAAAGTGCCTTATGCCTAGTTCATGTAGACATCACTGAGATAATAAATGTACTTCTAATTTGTATCACAAGTGATTGCCAATCAGTTCTTTCTGTTCATTCATATATATGTATGTATGTATGAAGAATCTATATACATCCAGCAGAATAAGTTGAAATTCTAAATAAAATTTTTATCCGTAGTCTGTATGTCCAGAGGAGACATAAAAGCCCTTTGATCTACATCTGAATCAAGTTGCCCTGACCTGTAATTCATGCATTAATGCATGGAATGGAATGCAGGTTTTATAACTGTACACATCTTGCACTGTCGCAAACCTACCAAAACTTGTGAAAAAATGTGTGTAAAATGTAAAAGTGTGCTTGTCTAAAATGATACTTTTTTCACAAGTTTTGGTATGTTTGCCACAGTGCAAAATGTGTACAATTATAAAACCTGTACACTGAATAATGTGATTCTGCTCCTTATAATATCAACTGAAAAAGTACAAAGTGTGTGGAAGGATCTGCTGAGTAAAAGGCTTGATATAGCTGTATGAATGTTTGAAGTTCAAGAATCACAAATGGAATTCTTTTCATCTGAACAATTACAGGTGTCCAAAAGCAGAGCAAGGTTTTATGGTACACATACTGTATAGGTTCTAGATTGGGTCACTGATTCAAGGGAGAAGCCAACTTTTCTCCAATGCTCATGATTCCACAAAAAGAAACGTGTTTTTTTTAAAAAAAATATCCTGCCTTTTTTCATTTGTACAGAGAAGACCTCAGAGATAATTTGCTCACAGAGATGGGCTTGCACGCTTCATAATAAATGTATGTTTAAAAATATATATTTTGCTAAGGTGATGTTTCCAATTGAGAATGTGTCAGGAACATATAGGTTTTTGTGATTTGAAGTCTATCATGAGTAGCTGGGAACTTGCTGACAGGTTCAGCAAAATTTGCTTCCCACTGCTGAAAGAAGGGAATATCAGACTGGCAGATTTATTTCTCTTCTTACTGACATCTACCAGGCTGGTGTGAGAAATAGCAGGGCTGCCAAAGGCCTTTTTATGTTGCCCTGTGCTTTGGTTCATAATCAGGGTTTTGTGGGTCTTTTGGCAGGTGATTATAATTAGAGCTTTACCTGCCCTTTCTTCAGCGCTCTTTGTTTATGTGTAATTATGCCTTATATTTTTCCAATGACATTTGCTGTTTTACTGAGTGCTATATGCCACCCAGAGTTGCTTCTTGTGAGTTGGGCAGCCATATAGATATGATTAATATTCTGTGGTATGAAACTTGGGCTTGTTATGTAGTGTACAGATTTGTCTTTATAAGGATGCCCTTATAAAATATTCAATTAAAGTTTTAAAGTTCCCAAAAAACAATATTCCATGTCATCGATGAAAATTCCCAGTTATCCAGGAAGAATTGTCAGGAAATTGAACCATGGCAATTGGATTTATTTTCTTGTTGGTTTGAGACATTTCACTGCTCATCCAAGCAGCTTCTTCAGTCTGAAAAAGTTTTAGTTTTAGGAGGAGACACATTCCAAGAACTCTCTGTCTACTTAGATTTCCCCTTAACCACCTGGTTCAGATTGAAGAAGCTGCTTGAATGGGCAGCAAAACATCTCAAACCAACAAGAAAATATCTCCAGTTGTCATGACTCAATTTTCAGGCAATAATCCATGTCCTTCACTCAACCTGCTCAGTGAGCTAGAATTTGACTGCATTTCTTTTGGAGCCCATATCAGACTTTGCTGTCTCAGATTTTGGCTGAAACAAATCCTTTGGGGTGAGTCTCTAGTTCATCTATTTCTAGCAATAGCTATGGCTCACAGAAACAGGATGATATATTCTTCTACAATTGTTTTTTACTTCTATGTTAAAGTTTGCATTTGTGTTTGATTGGGCTGGACTTCAATATTATTCTTCATATGCATTCCTTGCATTAGCTATAGCTTAATGTTTTTAGGGCCACAACTCTTGCTTTTCTTGAGTTATCTTGGTGCCTCATTTTCCTAGATATTTGCTCTGATTCCCACTGATAACATGAGTCCAAATCCTGGGCGTGTGAACTTTCTGTTTCCATTTTGTGTTCTCTTGGTGTAAACAGTATCTCTTGAATAACTATCTGGTTTAATGATCAGTGGTTCTGGGATAACACAGAAGATTTAGAAAAGTGTTTCTGAAAGTAGTGTTTCTCCTAGGATTCTTAGTAATTGCCATGCTGGTTGGAGAATTCTGGGAGTTGAAATTCACATATATTAAAATTCCTGAAAGTTCAGAAACACTGATTAACAACATTTAGTACAGGTAATCCTTGACTTATGCCCACAATTGAGCTCAAAATGTATATTGCTAAGCAAGACAAATTAAGTGAGTTTTGTCCCATTTATGACCTTTCTTGCAGTTGCTAAGCGAATCTGACTTCCCTGATGTCTTTGCTGGTCACAAAGTCGCAAAAGGTAACCAGGATATTACAACCATCATAAATATGAGCCATTTGCCAAGCATCCCAATTTTGACCATGGGGATGCTGCAACAATTGCAAGTGTGAAAAATGGCCATAAGTCATTTTTTTACAGTTCTGTTGTAGCTTCAAATGGTCATTAAATGAATGGTTATAAGTTGATGACTACCTATACTGTCAAAGCAGTTGAGCCAATCACACCAATTAGTCACCTTTTAATTCTGTTTTTATACCAAGTTCTGAACTTTTTTGTGGTGGCTAAATATCAGTTTAATCTCTTTATTAGAAGCTGTAGAAATGGTTGTTCAATACTCAATAGTTTTCGGAGACTGAGTAACTTGAGATATTTTGTCTCCTTAAAATTCAGAATCCAGTGTTCGGATGAGAGGATAGCCTGTGCAAATTCTGACTAACATAGTATGTATAGGTGAGACGTTGGCTATATAATTCCGTCAGGATGCCTTTGAATACAAGGGTTGGAGTAATGTTGCAATTAAATTGATGGAATATGGCTTGGGAAACCCAACTGAAATCTATCCTCAACCAAGGAAACTTAATGGTAATTTGAGTTTCACTTTCACTTAGTCCAGTAAACTCAAACACGTGTACTGATTTTTAAAAATATAAAGGATGCTGCACTTCAGTGGTTAGATGACCTAAACATTGATATTTGAATATAGATCTTTTTAGCATTTATATTTTATTATGTACTACTAATCTAGATGAAATGTTCATATATATTGCTAGGCCATATATGATATATCATATCCTAAATAAATAAATTGTGATAATAAAATAAAAGGAAAATCTCCATTCAGGAAAGATAATAAATATAACAAAGTAATGAACAATAGCATGGATAAACAATTCCTTGTGTCCATCTTGTAGTCTTTCTATATGTATTTCATTAGTTACAATGGGATCCATCAAGTCCCTTCTAATGCTTTTATGAGAAGGAGTCCAGTAACAGCCTGTAAATTCTTGTCAGAAACATCAACACCTAAGATTTTGAGCCTAATATCCTCCAGTATTTAACTTTTAGGGCTTGATACTGTAAACAAAGTTGTTTTCTGTTTTCTGTCCCTGCCCTACCAAATAACTCCCCATAACAGATTAAGAAAGAAGATTGGGGGAATTTTAGACATTGATCCATACCAAGACACAAAAGTATTATGAACTATACTTATGCATCTTCCCTAAAACTAAAACCTCAGTTCTCAAAACTATGTGAATTTGAAAGTAGATCTTAGATTAATTCATGCTTAGAAGGTTGAAAGTAACAAGTAGCAAGACAAGTTACTAAATGTTATACCATGAATTGATTGTCCTTCTGTTTTAGAATCCTTCCTCATTATTTGTTATAGTTTAATTTCTGTAAATTTCCAAGTTTAATTCAGCTTTCTCATTTAAGCCTAGAGGGTAAGAACCTGGAATCCCTAGGGGCTGAAAGAGAATACAATACCATTATACAAGAAACTATTTTATTTTCAAAATGTATTTAAAATGGCAATTCTGGCTACATGAACCCTGCTTCCCTACATAATGAAAAGAAGGAAAGGACTGGAAATATGTGCTAAGGCATTATTGGGTCACTTAAAAACATAGCTGTCATTGCTATTCTTGTTGAACTTGTGAATATATCTCAAATTGTATTCTCAGATTTGTCATCTTACTGCCTTGTGCTGAATCTGAGCTTGTTGGCTTGATGACACGATTTGCATCTTCATGAAGGCTGCCAAACCAGTCTTTTAGACGGGATGCAAGATTTCTCAGTTCCTTGTCTGTGCAAGCTGCAAAAAGAATGACAGCAATTACATGACAGATATCATCATAAACATAGCCTTATCAAAGATTATTTTTCTTTACTGCCTGAAGAATAAACTTTGATTCCAAGGCCACCGAATTCAAACAGAAATTGTACAGCAGGTCAAAGGGTAAAAGTGCATCAAGAACACACAAAGCAGCAACACAAGATTTATTATTATGCTTGAATTTTGGCTAAATGGGAGACCTAATTTATGATGTACAATCTGGACACAAATCCATCTTCTGTTGCTTCTCAGTGATGTGTGGGATTTTTCTATTTTGTTTTTTTGGTAATAGGTATCACCTTTTAGATCTTCCAAGAAAGGACATCAATCAAACAGCAGTAGGGAAAAATAGCACTGCTATTAGAACAAGACCCTGGATATAATTTATAACCTTGTTTGGTTTAGTTTAAAGTTATTGCTATGCCAGTAGGAAATCTTTTAATGTAAGGTTTCATTTTTCCAGTTCCATGGCATTTTTTAAATCCCTTCTCTATTGTTAAAGTTTATTTAAACATGTAGCAGGCACTAAAGCATTTCAAATATAAGTCATTATAAATAAAGAGGTAGAAAAGTATACAAAAGCATACACACACTGTTGTGCGTAAGTGTCTTTATGCATTTGTAATCTTTAATACTGAAACATTAAATAATTCTGTCCAAAATAAAATTTGTATAGATGGAAGTAATTCATTAGAAAGTGTGTTGTTGGTGTAATTAAAAAAAGAACAAGCATGAACAAAGCAACCTTAAATTAAATCATTCTTCATGTGATGTTAATTTTTCATCCAGTGCTGAGAAGCTAAACTTCAGTTTTCCAGCCAGCATTGTTATAGCAAAAATAGCAATTTACATCAGAAATTAAATTAATGTCTTATATTGCACCATTTTATATATCTTGGGAAAAATAAACAATAAGTTTACACTAACATCAATTATTAAATATTGTTTTTTAAGCCTTCCAGTTTTCTTAAGATCTATCAGTCAACATTAAGAACCACATGGTTACTACCAGCAGTTATAGAACATGTACTAATCTGACCATAATCCCCGCAATGCAATCAACACATTAAAATAAAACAATTCTAAGGAGGCGTTCCACCATTTATAATTAACTTTATAGTCAGTTCTTGATTTCTAAAATAAAAGGAATTTAAAAGGATTTTTACACCATAAAGAATTCCCTGTTGATTCCTACATCCAAATCCAATACATCCAAGTTGTCTTCCCATAATATTAAAATGTTTGTTGTAATTGATGCAGCACCCTACTAGGTGACAGTAACAACCTGCCCTTGAAAAACTAAGAAGTTGGGTAGATGTTGGATGGGAGACCTACCTGGAAATTGTAAACTGTAGCCAAGACAGGCAATTGGAGTGGGGGAATCCTAAAAGGCAAACTATTTCAATATTGTTTCCAAGAAAATTATATGGAATTGATCTCAACAGTTTACCATTTTATTCTAGATTTATGTAATACTGAATAAGAGTCTTTTGATTTTAGGGTATAAACTATTCTTCAAACAAAGTGTTTATTTCAGGTGTAATAAAATTAGTTTAAGACAAAAACTGATAACTGAGTTCTTAAACTCATATTAATTTTTAAAAAGCCAGAATTTACATAATTTGAATTTCTGGTTGATTTTTCTTTCAAATATATTTCACAGAAATAATTACGCTGAAATAGCACAGAAATAGTAAACACTGACTTCCCAATCAGGGGTCAAGTGTCTGTTTAATCCTTTAGTTCTCAATCATACAGTTTCTTGAACACATATTTTATTCAAGCCTTAAAACTTGGATGATTAAGAAAGGAGAGAAAAAAGGATCAATGATCAGAATTTTATTCCCTTTTCAAGTTCAAATTTCAAAAGGTAAGTTTTAAATAATAGGTTTGTGATGTCAATATGAATAACTAAACACCAGGGAGAAACTGCATCAGCTAGATGAAAATTTACTCAGTTAACGTGTACTACTAAATGTCTTTTGAATTTTGAATAAGATGAATTCATGCATTTTAAATGAAACACATGAAAGCAATTTGGTGCATCTGAATCCCTCCCATACTTTTGCTTATTATTTTAGCTTATCATTTGCTTGGTCCTAGTTTTTTTAATTAACTAGGAAAGTATGTATGTATGTATGCTCAAGTAGCTAATTTTTAGCTACATACAGCATGAAGTAATAGGACAAATGTAAGCATATGAAACAGGAATTAAGACTGTTGATTTAATAATTACCGTATATACTCGAATATAAGCCGATCCGAGTATAAGCCGAGGTCCCCAATTTTACCCCAAAAAACTGGGGTAAACTGGGGACTCGAGTATAAGCCGAGGGTGGGAAATGAGGCAGCTACCGGTCGGGGAAACCCTCCCTCCCTCAGCCGAGAAGGCTGGCGGCTCCCCCGCCCCGCCCTCTCACTGCACCGGCAGGGCTTCCCCGCGCTAATGCAAAAGCCCGCCAAGTTTGCGCCATCCGGTATAATGTGAAAAAAAGAAGAAAAAAAAACCTCGAGTATAAGCCGTATATACTCGAGTATAAGCCGAGGGGACGTTTTTCAGCACAAAAAACGTGCTGAAAAACTCAGCTTATACTCGAGTATATACGGTACATTAAATGCAGGTATTCTGCCAAGCAATAATAAAGGAAATGCTGTCATGTTAAATTCTTGGATTTTTCAGAATAGGATCACAATTACACTGTTTTATTTGGTGAAAGTCCTTTATAATAATTATCTCTCTGCAATCTCTTAATGGTTTTACTATTTTTTCATGACATCTAGATAAATCTACTATTCGTTTCTGTTATGCATGTTTATTGGAGAATATATAATTTTTTTGTTATAAATTTCTGCTAAGCGATTAGTGGCCAGCAGAATCCATTATTTATGAGAAAGGACAGAAAAGATGTTCCAGCTTTTCATTATCTTTAGTGATAGAATTCACATATTCAAGCCATTTTATTATTCTTCACATGAGTTCATTCAAAAAATTAAGTAACATTATTCAAATACAAAAGATGATTTTCCTCCATGTTTCACACAGTAATCCATGAATTAATGGACATGCTTCACATAATAACTTACAATGTAATATCTCTGTTCACTGCATATTCTAATATAGTCCCTGAACTATCTCTATACAGCCCAAGGAATGTCATTGTGTTGTACAAAGCTAGGAAATTGGATTTTTATTTAGTGCAAGACACTTTTAAAAATAGTTTAAAAACTGAGCAAGAAGGAGAGAAAGCATAGCAGAGGGCAGAAGTGGTAGTCACAAGGATTATATATCAAAATCAAAATCAAATTCAATTGCATGAGCCAATATAATTAAAAGATTGTATCAGAACATCCGGAAAAATGGACTTTAATGTAGGAACCCAAAGAATAATCTTAGCAGCCAAAGAGCAATCACGGCTGCCATACAATGTGTATGTGTGTGTGCACGCAAGTGTGTGTGTATGGCATGTGTGTATATATATATATATATATATATATATATATATATATATATATATATATATATATATATATATATATATATATATATATATATATATATATATATATATATGAATTGGGGCTGAAAGATGATAGGGAAGCAGTATGCTCCCTCCCATATTTGGATAGACCAGGTTGCTTCGATAGGAAAAAACCCACTTAATCTTTCCCCTGGTACAGCTGACAAAGTGAGGAGGAGACCCTGTGGTTTAGAGATTAATACATCTGCCTAATATGCAAGCAAGCCCAGGTTCGAATCCCAGAAGGGTATGGCTAGCTGATGAGAGCTAAATAGCTTGAAATAGAGCTATACTAGTCTCCCTTTATTTCTTAGTCAGTAAATATAAATTTAACACAAAATAGTTTGTCGTGTAAGCGACTGCCTGTGAGGGCTCCTGGATAGGGGTGGAAAGAAAGAGAGACATACAAGCACCTCACGGAATCCCAATCAGCTGGTGTCTACAATAATTCTGTTCTGCATTCTGTTTGCAAAATATCCTTACAAGATTTGTAATGAGCTACAAGATTTGTAATTTACTCTCTACTCAATGCACGGTCTGGACTGCAACCCCAGGATAAGTATTCATCAGCATTAACTGTTGATGTTCGGACCTCTGATTTAAACACCTCTAATGAACACATCTGTACAGGCACTAAGTTATGTTTACTCAGGAACATTTCTTTCTAATTCTTAACCAAAAAAGCAATTTTCAGCAAATGATTCCATTATTTTCAATAAGTATAGTTTCACTTGTTTCATCGGTCATGTTACATCCTTTAGATTATTTAAAAGAATATAATTGTATCTCTTTTAATTTTAAGACACATTAGTTCAAAACTGATTGCAATGATTTACGATGCAAATTGTGGTCTTACTTGTGGGCATAACTCATGGATTTCTTATGTTCGCTTTTCAGCAATAACCCTGCGCTATTATTTCATCTCTAGATAGTTGATATTAAGGCACTGGAACCATGTTTATGTTTATGTTTATTCAGATTTGTATACCGCCCTATCTTCCTAGGGACTCAGGGCGGTTCACAGGCAAATAAAATACATATAAATACAAGATAAAATGTCCGTTAAAAAACTTATTAAATATAGCCCGATAATTAAAACAATATATATAATAAAACCCATTTAAAATCTAAATTTAAAAAACCTAGTCCAGCCCTGCGCAGACGAATAGATGTGTTTTAAGCTCGCAGCGGAAGGTTCGGAGGTCCGGAAGTTGACGAAGTCCTGGGGGGAGTTCGTTCCAGAGGGTGGGAGCCCCCACAGAGAAGGCCCTTCCCCTGGGTGTCGCCAGACGGCACTGCCTAGCCGACGGCACCCTGAGGAGTCCCTCTCTGTGAGAGCGCACGGGTCGGTGAGAGGTATTTGGTAGCAGCAGGCGGTCCCGTAGATAGCCCGGCCCAATGCCATGGAGCGCTTTAAAGGTAGTTACCATATATACACAAGCCAGAATTTTTTTCATACTAAACTTGGTCCTTTGACTTGCTGTACCTAGATGTATATACAACTTTATATTAATTTGTAGGCACCTCATCATCCACTTTAGTACAGTACTCCAATTTCCCAAGATAATCTTTGAACTACTACTTCTGAATGTGAAACCTTGTACCCTATATATACTTTGTATGCTGTGTACAATATGTGTCACTGGAAGGCCAAGTACATACCTTGGATAATTTATTCTTTTATCCAAGTCATTTGTACAAATGTTTTAACTATTATAGACCTTAGGACAAACTGATCTTTCTTTACAGCTATCCCATCTGCTTAAGAGGGGGGAGTTCTGTCTCTATATATTAAATGATAGGTACGCTGCCTTTGGGAAGTAAACACATGCCTTTGATTAAAAGGCCAGAGTAGTTTCCAGAAATAATAATTTAGAAACATGTGGAATAAAGCTTCTTTGAAAGTATTTTTTGAGAAAAGATAAGGATTATTCATTATTCAGTCCCTTTATTAGAAATTATACAACCTTATATTTTATTTATTATATTCTACTCTTTTTTTTCAACAATAGAAATAAAAGACCTTAATTAAAGCATTTTCTATGGACACCAAGTCTTCCTTCCAAAGAATGGATAATGAAAAACTATTTTTCTATCCTCCATTACTTTATTTAACAGATTAAATAAGTATATGCTCCTGGAGCATATGAGGCTGTTGCACATTTATGGATATAAGTTCCACTGTTCAAGGATCTATGTTGAAAGATTGATGAGAAGGACATCTTCCATGAACTTCAGCTGGTTTATCTGCTATAGTTGCTGCTTTGGGACAAGGTGTTGCTGGCTCCTATTTATATGATTATCTACTAGGACTCCTAGATCCCTCTCATAGATACTGCTATTGAGCCAGGTTCTCTACCTGTACATTTGGTTTTTCTTCCTAAGTGTAAAAATGCTACTTTTTTCACCATTTAATTTCATTTTATTAGATAGGGCCCAGTATTCAAGTCTGTCAAGATCTTTCTGGATCTTGAGTCTATATCCTGCCAGCTTGCTGTTGTCTGCAAATTTGATGAGTTCCCCTTCTATTCCCTCAGCTAAACTGTTTATGAAACTATTGAAGAACACTGGGCCTCAGACAGAACCTTGGGGTACCCCAGTTGGCAACTGCACAATTCTGAAGGAAAAAGATGTAATTGTTTTCAGATGATGCTGAAAGTTTGTATTCCTTTGTGCTGCAAAGCACTTTTTTTTCTGAATCTAAAGTGCCTACCTCTACTTATCAAAATATCTATATTATCTTTTGATGCTTAAAAGAAATTGAAATTATAATTTCTGGCTCTGCTTTCATTGAGCATTTACAACTACAGAGCAATTAATGGAACATAAAGCAAAAGGCAAGACATTATTCTGCTGCTTTAATTTAATGCTAAAATTTGAGTCTGATGACAATTGAAGTTTTAGAAGATAGTTGGGACTAAGCTAAGGCTGCAGAGATGCCAATAAATTGTCCATCTCTTTTTGATAATATTTATGTAATTGTATAAATATTTATTGGCAGATCTGCCTCTCCGCAAAAAAAACACCTACCATTATTCATTTAGTGAAGTTAAAAGCATGACTTGTATCCTTAGGCGCGGTATGTTTCTGGTTCTTGAAAATAGCTTAGAAGGCCAAATGAGCAGTATCAAATCTGTTAAAACTGCCCGCCAGGTTCTGAATGCTTATCACCTTACCTGCATACTCAGTTTTCTTTTGGAAAGCTCAAGGCACTTTGGCACGCATATTAAATATTATAATGAAAAGTTGAAAGTTTGGAGAATTCAGATTGTTTTTCTCCATGCTGAACTGTTCATTAGTCTAAAGGAGAAAGTATGATAATCCAAGCTGTCTCAGCATGCATTTTAATTATAATAATGAGCAATATTTGAGCAATCTGATTCGGAGATCCAGATGAAATTCAAGCGACTTTAAACAATATGTTCCACATGTATAAGAAAAGGACTGCAAATCAATGTTGTAATTGTACCTAATTCAGAGACAGTGTATTTTTGCTATGTTATAGATCAGTGATGGTGATCCTGAGTGCGTGCATGCTCGTCTAGATCACAACTTGGAAGAGGAGCTGCCCAGGGTGCATGTGTGTGCCCCAAAATGAACTTTTGGTTTCCGGCGCGCGCATGCGCACTGGCCAGCTAGTCTTCCAGGTTTCTGGTGTGCATGATCACACAGGAAAATGGAAGACCAGCTCTTCTAGTTTCCGACACTGCCACACGCATGAAGGCAAGCTGATTGTCATGTGCGCATGTGCGCCAGAAACCCAGAAGAGGAACGGGTGAGATCGCGCATGTCAGGCAATATGGCTCCGCATGCCACTTCGGGCAAGTATGCCATAGGTTCACCATCATGGTGACAGATTCATGAGGTTGAAGGAAATGTTCTTTCAAACAGAGGCCCTTCTTTTCATAAAGGCTGGTAGTACTTCTTTGGAGAGACCCTGATGACTTCAACTCTGATAACATTCAGGACGCTAATGAAGATATGGAGCTTCTTTCAGGACTTGGAGCAGGTTGAGGGCAGAGCCCCTGTTGAAGGGATTTATTTTTGGTATATATCAGTGGTGGGTTTCAAATTTTTTTACTACCGGTTCTGTGGGTGTGGCTTGGTGAGTGTGGTGTGGCATGGCTTGGTGGGCATGGCAGGGGAACGATACAGCAAAATCCCCATTTCCTCCCAATCAGCTGGGACTTGGGAGGCAGAGAATAGATGGGGGCAGGGCCAGTCAGAGGTGGTATTTACTGGTTCTCCGAACTACTTAAAGTTTCTGCTACCGGTTCTCCAGAACTGGTCAGAACCTGCTGAAACCCACTTCTGGTATATATGCCTGTCTTACGGCTATAGATGAATATTTAAAAATAATGAGGATAAGAAGACTGAGATTGTTTTAAATTTTGCAAATATCATCTACGTGTGGCAACTAATTTTGATTTTGCAGAGTGCTGAAAGGAACCCCCAGGAGTCTTCAGACCATACTTTGAGAGATGCTATCTTAGACTAAATACACAGATCTGAAGCTTATATGAAAACTGAACTTTTAAAGAAACAAAGTGCTGGATGAAACAGCATGAAGATTGAGGGCTCAACTTTTAGAGCTGCATAGTTAGAAAGAACAGCAGTTTAGTCTTTTACATAATTCATGTCAGAAACTTTCAGTTAATTAATGCTATGAGAACTTTGAAAATATATAGCAATTTAATTTACTCAAATATCCCCAAATCTGAATGCTAATCCCAGGTTTACATCAACTACTGTAACATACTGGGCAGGCAGATTTATTTCTGTATATTATGCTACCTGCAAAGGTAGCAGATGTTCTTTTCCCCTGAGACAGTTTTACTTTCTACAACTGCAGTCCTACATCAGTGTGGCTTATGCATTTGTGGGAATTTTCTGCCTACAATTTTAAGAAAGGTGGAAAATGTGCTGCTGTGGGAAAATGTAGGATTGTTGCAAAGAGCTGTTCTGCCTGTTATTTTGGCAGGACTCCTGTGCCTTTAGTAATTTAGGGAGTGGTCTTAGGGTTCTTCTTCTTTTTTCCCACAGAGTGAGAAATATTTTACATGTCTGTGAGCAAACATGTAAGATATGAGGTATCAGACATCTTAGGGCAGACTGTCTATTCCATTCACCTCTAAACAAAATAGAGGTAGAATATTCTACTATTCTAGAATATTTAATATTTAATCTAGAATCTACTACACTAGAATATTTAATATTCTAAAATAGTATTTGTTCCATGTTAAAATATAAAGTAATTAGAGAAAAAGCAAGATAATAGTAAGAAACCCTGATATGTCGAAACTAAAAAACAACCTCCAGTAAAAAAAAGTAGAAAAAAAAAAGTACCCCTCAACTCCCCTTCCCTTAATTTCTGTTGTTACCCCATTTATTTTGCTTGTAGGAAGTTTGCACAGAGAAACTCAGTGCAGAAGTTGTCAGGAAGTTGCAAGTTCAAAGCTTCCCTCCCTCCTTCTTGTTTGTTTGCAACAAATTGCAAAATGGTGGTCATGGTGCAGAAACTAATTAAGAGTCTACATTTTATTTTACAAGAAATAAACACATTATGATTGTGAAAACATTTTTGTGAAAGTATAAACCCAATGTTCAAAAAACAAAAACATGATTGGGTAAAGCATACAGTTTTTATATTATTATCATCTCTTTTAGTCATTAAACGTGAAACTCAGTCAACTGAACATTTAAAAATGTGTCACAAATACCCTTGACTGGTGCTAAAGTCCTAGGTATCAACCAAGTATCTTCTTAAAATATATGATGTTACGAGTAGCGCAGTTTTTTGCAGTTCTGCTGGTGTTATTGCAGTAAGCTGCAATTTCTTGATGTGTTTTGTAAAATCTGCTGCCACCGACTGCCTCCCACTGACCCGTGCGCTCTCACAGGGAGGGACTCCTTGGGGTGCCGTCCGCCCGACAGTGCCGACTGGCGACACCCAGGGGAAGGGCCTTCTCTGTGGGGGCTCCCACCCTCTGGAACGAACTTCCCCTGGGACTCCGTCAACTTCCCGACCTTTGAACCTTTCGCCGCAAGCTTAAGACACATCTATTTATTTGCGCAGGACTGGGCTAGGATTTTAATTTTAATTTAGTTTTTAATGGGGTTTTAGTATTTTAATTATAATTTTAAATTCGGCCTTATTCAATAAGTTTTTTAATTAGTGTTTTATCTTGTATTTATATTTGTGTATTTGTGTTTTTAATAGGCTGTAAACCGCCCTGAGTCCCTTGGAAGATAGGGCGGTATAAAAATGTGATTAAATAAATAAATAAATAAATAAATAAAAATTCTTGGACATGGTACCAAGTGCCCCGATGACAATGGATATCACTGTTACATGTTTCATCCATAGCCATGTAGTTTCGATGGCGAGGATTATTATTGTTGTTGTTGTTGTCATTATCTATTATTTTATTAATGAATCGTTACACTAAGCAGTGGCTAACACAAATAGAGTAAAGTCAACAAACCATCCTTTTTCTGCATGACTGGGTGGTGGTGGGGTTATCAGAATTTGGTTCTCACTTATAAGATGCTTTTTTAAAAGCATGTTATATGTCTTACTTTAAAAGTAACATGTATTTATCCTCAATTCTTTCGTCTCTGAAATGGAAAAATTGTTGACAATAGCAGAGGTTCTTAATCCCCTCTTTTTTAAGTTACTATTGCAAAGTTATCAAAGTGATACAAATCCATAACTACCAATAAGGAATTCTTGGTATAGTCATTGGACTTCTTATTTTTTTATAAGTGCACCCCTATGCATACCTATTTGAAAGTAATTCTCACTAAAGTTAAGGAGACTGACTTTCAAATAAATTTGCATAGGACTGCAGCTTCAGTGCAGGAGTGCAGAAAATCATTTTGTACTGTTTTTCATTGAATGCAGTTAATGAAGTATTCTGGTGCTGTTTAAGAAGGATGAAATTGAAGAACATAACACAGGCAGCTCCACTCAAATGCATTTGACATCTGAAATTAATTAAATCCCTGCTGGTTATTGTTTTATTTTTTTTTAAAAAAAATGATATGTTTTCATAATTTCTCCACTTTATTACACACCCTGGGGAAACAGAAGTAAGGCCCCTTGTGAAAATCCCTTTATTTACTTAGTATGAAAGTACGCAAATAAGAAATTATTAACTACTTGCACAGATTCGAATGATTTATTTTAAGCTGAGCTGTTTCCTAAATGTAATCCTGTGTAAGATATTATGATATTATGATATTACGATGTAAAAAAGATGTTGAGACTCTAGAAAGAGTGCAGAGAAGAGCAACAAAGATGATTAGAGGACTGGAGGCTAAAACATATGAAGAACGGTTACAGGAACTGGGTATGTCTAGTTTAATAAAAAGAAGGACTAGGGGAGACATGATAGCTGTGTTCCAATATCTCAGGGGTTGCCACAAAGAAGAGGGAGTCGGGCTGTTCTCCAAAGCACCTGAGGGTAGAACAAGAAGCAATGGGTGGAAACTGATCAAAGAAAGAAGCAACTTAGAACTAAAGAGAAATTTCCTAACAGTTAGAACAATTAATAAGTGGAACGACTTGCCTGCAGAAGTTGTGAATGCTCCAACACTGGAAATTTTTAAGAAAATGTTGGATAACCATCTGAATGAGATGGTGTAGGGTTCCTGCCTAGGCAGGGGGTTGGACTAGAAGGCCTGCAAAGTCCCTTCCAACTCTGTTGTTATGTTATGTTATGTTACTCATGAGCTAGCTAGGTTGGCTTTCAGAACATTTCACCACTGTAAGGTGCATGTAATCTGATTGTTTTGTAAGAAGTCTTTCCGCTGTGCAGACAATACTTAAAAGGGAGAAACTGCAAGACAATACCCGTATTAGACACTAAAAAACTACCTTGTCTCTTCTCCCAGGGTAAAAAGATTGATACGCTTAATCTGGCTGAAAAAATGGCTTTTCCCAGAACCTATTGTAGGAAATGATGAGAAAAATTTGATTAACTGGAAGATGACAGTAGAGACCTTGATACTGTCTGACTTGGTTGTTGACTTACAGACGTTTCATTACTCAACTAGATAACATCATCATTGCCTGCCACGGATATCCACTGATGATAGTCTAGTAATGATACATCTGTAACCCAACAACCAAGTCAGACGGCATCAAGGACACTATGGTCCAATCCTGACATACATATATTCTCTTCTGTTAGAAAATGACTAACACTACTTTTGAAAGCTGGTACAAAATTCAATAAAAATAATTAAAACAGTTCTTTTTCCCTCAGGTCTATTATAATCAGTACCCCCCAGGCAGTCTATAAAGTGAGACTTCTGGTGAATATTTTTCCCCTTGGCCCTCCATATAAGGCAATTAAGTTTTCCAATTGCTGTTGGAAATGTTCTTAATTGCTCATCTTTTTGAACCATCAGGAGTTTCTCACTCTAGTACTCCGGACTGAAGACTATTCAAAATCTTTCACTCCAGGAAAGTGCCATCACTGCCATATGAGCATCAGTTAGGAAAAGCTCCACGTAACCCTTGTGGAAGCCTGGCAGAACAGGTAGAATCTGTGGTGAAATGAGAAACAACATCTGCATGTTATTCCTATTAAGGTTTGTTTTTCATCCTGTCCATCAGTGACATCAATGTGAATTTTATAGATGGAGAACAGTCAGCTCTTATCCAAACAGGGAAGTTCAGCTCAAATGGTGGAGGAAACCTCAAAACCTTCACGTTTTCACATAGGTAGAATTTTCCAAACTGCCACTGTATGAAAATCAGCATACTGTAAATATTGTCAGCATATACTGCAACACCCTGAATAACGAGATTCTTATTGCACTTTGGCTATACCATATGTATTAAAATTAAAATTCTTCTTGGTGCATCTAACACTTGGATAATACAAAATGGAGGATTATATCATGACTTTAAGAGAAAGCCAAATAATCTATCCGATAAATGGAATAATTTCAAACTAACCAACATTCTTTTTTTTTGCAATAATGCTACCACTAATTTTATTTCATTTTAGGTCTCAACAAGATGACATATTTTGGCTTATATAATCTACAAGGCTTGTAGATAATGTATTGTATATTTTGTTGTTGTAATATTTGTATAATGTCTTTTACTTCTGCTTGTCATCTTAAATGCAATAAACAATAAACGAACTCAGTTTTTCCTGGAAAACAAATGAACTGAGCATCCTTTTTAACATGGACAGTTTATTCATCTTGTACCCTTTGATATCTTGCCTCCTACCCTATTAGATTAAACAAGAATTCAATTGTATTCCATAGTATTCAGAAGAAATGGCCAAAAAAAATATATATATTCACATGCACTTCCGAACCGATAGGGAAGGTAAGTAGATTTCACCCCTGATTTAAACCGGTTTAACGGTGGTAAAATAATTTACCTTTACCTAACAGTGGTAAAATACTTTATAGATTGATGATATATAAACAAAATTCTTTTAAATGTGAAAAGAATAAGATAGTTTAAAGGGAAAAATGAGGTTTTAATGTTCATTTTAAATATTAATATGTTTTGGGAATATAAAATAAAATAAAAACCCCAAAAATGTCATTTAAATGACTTCACCATAAATTTTGCCTCATTGCATGATCTTCCACAGCCCTGTTCACTAAAGGCTTGGCACTAAGTTCCGTGATGATTGGAAAACTGAGGTGATTCATTTGGACTGTATGGTATTTCCCCCAACTTTTCAAAAAGACTCTTTGCAGAACTGACATAAATCTAATTCATTCTGGTTGCGGCAAGATGAAAATGTCACCTGCAAGTCAGCATTACATGCCTATGAATATCATTTTTTTCCTCCATTAATATATGTTTTTGTATGCCCAGCTGAGTTTGGTTTTAAATAATGTGTGTCCTCTGGGCCTTATCTCTATGTTTTCTCACTGAACGTTATCATGTCTTCTACCATGAGGGCTTCATTAAAGTAGAATGCTGTCATGCAAGGAATTAGTCTCAACTGTGAAAAACAGAGTGGCTTCAAAAGGAAAATTAGGTATCCTGGAGCACCAAGGATTGCTTGTATTCAGAGATGTCCCAGAGGATCATTTCTGCAATTTTCGGAAAACTTAAAAGAAAGATAATGACTGTGCAAATATGGAAAAACCCAGTTCCCCAGTGCATGGCAGTGGAAAAAGGTTCATGGAAAGAACAAAGCATCTTTCTATCCTGCTGTGTTGGCTAAATTAAAATGAACGAAACATGCTGGCTAGGTACTTTAAAGAATAATTTTTAACTAAGTGAAGTTCTGATTTATTTAATAATCAAGGCAGAACAGGCAAACTATGCCAAGAAGTTTGCAGTCAGATCAAGGTGCATTCAAAGAGGATAGAAGGGCTGCTGGTTCAGGCTGTCAACTTTTAATGCATAGAATTAATTCATACAGTGAGATGCCCTCTTACATATTATTGAAAAAAAATCAAATACAACTATTTTTGGGATGAAACCTTGCGTATTTCATGGCTGAATATTTCTTGCATTCTTGGAGACAAAGGAAATGCTGTCACATAGACATTCTTTCTATATGCATTTTCAGAGACTAGTTTAGATAGATATATGAAGTATCATGTAAGCCAAGGGTGTCAAACTCGATTTCACTGAGGGCTGCATCAGGGGTTGTGTTTGACCTTGGGGGGCCAGGATGGGCATGGCCAGCTTGATGTCACTCATGTTGGGGGCATCTGTGGTGGCCTGAGTGCTCTGCAAGTGAAAGCGGGTTCCCCAGCTCTGTTTTCAGCTGTGATGGCCTCCTGCAACCCTCTGCCAGCAAAAGCTGACCTCAGGAGGACTGCCTCCATTTTTGCTGGCAGAGACATCTCAGGCTGGTCCTTTGTTGTTTCCAGGGCAGTCCCATGGGCCAGATCTAAGCACTCCGCAAGCAAGATCCAGCCTCCGGACCTTGAGTTTGACACCCCTGATGTAAGCAATTTAGTTACCAGTAAAAGTCCAAAAAAATCTCTAGAACTCCGCACTAGTTCTATAAACACAGATTTCTTGCTTATTTATTGATTGATTTGAATTTATTATAGTTATAGTCACCCAAATCCAAAACATTCTTAAAATCTGTAAAATTTACTGAATACAAAACCACAAAGCCTAGACAAAAATGATCTAAAAAGCAACAGAAATGGAATGAAATGGTGGCCCTAAAATACATTAACTCTAGGCTTTTAATTTATATATCATACTGTAAAAATACAATGAAAGTACATTCCATTTTCAATGAAATACAACTCTCCTTGGTTAAAAAAAAGGCTTTTAAAAAGTTTGGAAAAGCACAAAAACGAGAATCACTTCTGCTTCTATTAAATAGATTTATAGCATTAAAAGAAGCATAAAAATATATAATTTTAATAATTAATATTCAACTGAGCCACAAAATAATACACTTCAGATGTAAATATAAAAACATAATTGAGGATAACTCAGTAAGCCAGCGTGTGCATCTAGCATTTAAGGTTAACTGTTAATTTGAAGACATTTTTATGATGTACACACTCTTCATTTTTCTATCTCTGATAAACAAGTGTTGATGCTTCTTATTCAAAAGAAACAAACCAATCAACACAAATCTTCCAACTCAAACGATGTAAAAAAACCCCACAACTCTTCTAAGCTGTTTGACCCAAAGTACAGAGAAACAAAATAGATGCCCTTATTACTAAAAGAAGCAAAACATCTGTCCAACCAGCTACCAGATTCCTCATTCTTACTGCCACAGTTTGTCACAGTTTGCTGGCATCAAGGGAATTTTTCATGCCACCAGTTCCTCATTGGGAAGCAAGGGGACTTTGCTCCAATACCCAGCCTGAACTCTTAGCCTTTCTTTGCTCTACTTTCTTTTTGTGGCAAGAAAAAGTCTGGACTGCAAAATCTTGAGCATTATTTTAGCAGCCCATGAAATAAGTGCTGTAAAAAAAGCCCCCAGCAGTTTGGACATTCTTTAGCACTGCCCCTTTTTAATACTGGAAATAAATGGATTTTTTCCAATTGTTTGGCCACCCCTATCTTTTTTTTAATTCCTGTTTACAAACCAACAGCAGCAGTTAATGTCAACATCTTGCAAGCTTTTAAATTGCTCTACTGAGATTTCATCCATCTTGCAGCTTCATATGTATCATGAACTCTAGGATCTTTTCAATACCGTACAGTTCTTCTGTACATTCATACAATCTAATCTTTAACCAT
This sequence comes from Ahaetulla prasina, assembly GCF_028640845.1. Classification (NCBI taxonomy): domain Eukaryota; kingdom Metazoa; phylum Chordata; class Lepidosauria; order Squamata; family Colubridae; genus Ahaetulla; species Ahaetulla prasina. Next base: position 93,375,487 of record NC_080540.1, read on the forward strand.
TTTCTCTCTAGTTCAAGGATGTCAAACTCATGGCCTGCGGGCCAGATGTGGCACACGCTGGGCACCCCCAACCCCGTTTTAGCAAAGGGGAAAAAAATTGTCATGCATCACGTGATGACAGTGTGTCATCGTGAGTTTGACACCCCTGCTCTAGCTGATCTTTCCTTCTTTCTCTTTTATCATACACATCTTTGCATAAGTTTCCTTTTATTTCTGTAATTTTCTTAAATGTCTCTTATACTTCCCATTGTTATTGTTATTAATTTCTTTGCATTACATTGTAGATTTTTAGTTCCTTTGAAATCTTTCACCTGTTCCCCCACAGTATGTGCTGTGTTTGATCCACAATTTTTCTATTATTTCTTTGTAGAACTGTTGAGTTGAGGGTATAGGGAGGAACTACAGGCACAGTATAAGCTGTTTTCAGTCACTTCAATATGCTGAAATAGTGCAACGTATCAATTAAAACAAACAAATAAAATCCCATATAAAAAAGCACCTTTGCGATGACCTCAACCTGGATGACCTGGAATCTCCAGAGACATTTAGCTATGTACTTTTGCGATGAACATCCTTTGAACCGTGTGGGAATATGAATGGCTTTTCAGAAAAGAAAAAAAAAGACTACAGGAACCATTTGTGCTTCAATTTGAGATGCAGACGACACAGACTCATCACCCACAGCCTGCGCCTGTGTTCAACAGTGAAGGAACACAGGGTATAGAAAAACATTCTGCAGAAAGCACAGCTCCACAACACAGTCCTTTCAGCAGTTCCAAGAAGGCTCCACACCCATTTGCAATACTCAGGTGACTGAGGACACAGGCAAACTTCCAAGTGGCCACAATGACTCTATAAAAGAATGCAAATGACCAGCTGTCTGCAAGGAATATAAATCCTTCCATTCTCCATTATCCTGTCCGAGCTAAAGAAGCTTCTCGGTTGAGAAGGGAAATGTTTTCAAAGAGAAAACAAGAAAGTCCAGTTGCCTCTGGAAAAAGCACCTAAAAGTATAAGTAAAAGTATGAATATAATACTATAATGAAGAGAACAATAGGACAGGAACAGTAGGCACTTTTGTGCTCTTACGCACGCCCCTTATAGTCCTCTTAGGAATGGAGTGAGGTCAATAGTAGACAGTTTTTGGTTGAAGATTTTGGGGTTTTGAGTAGAGACTATAGAGTCAGGTACTGAGTTCCAAGAGTTTACAACTTTGTTACAAAAGTCATATTTTCTGCAATCAAGTTTGAAGCGGTTGCTTGCTCTTGTATTGTTGCAACTGAAGCTGAAGTAGTCTTTTACAGGAAGGATATTACAATAGATGATTCTGTGTGTTAAACACAAACCATGTTGGAGTCGGCGGAGTTCTAAGTTTTCTAAACCCAGGATTTCAAGCCTGGTGGTATAAGGTATTTTGTTGTTTTCGGAGGAGTGAAGAACTCTTCTAGTAAAATATTTCTGGACACATTCGATAGTATTAATGTCAGAGATGTGGTATGGGTTCCAGACAGATGAGCTGTATTCAAGAATAGGTCTGGCAAAAGTTTTGTATGTTTTGGTTAGTAGTGTAGAGTTTTTGGAAAAGAAGCTACGTAAAATTAAGTTTACAACTCTTAGAGCTTTTTTTGCTATGTAGTTGCAGTGGGCTTTGGCATTTAGGTCGTTTGATATGAAAACTCCAAGGTCTTTGACAGGTAGGGGGTCGTCAGTAAGGTAATGTCCATCAAGCTTGTACTTGATATTAGGGTTCTTTTTACCAATATGTAAGACTGAGCATTTGCTGGTTGATATTTGAAGTTGCCAAGTTTTAGACCAAACAGAAACAAAGTCAAGGTCATTTTGAAGAGTAGAAGTATTGTTAGTGGTATTGAATAGTTTGACATCATCAGCGAAGAGAACACAATAACTTGAGATGAGGTCACAGAGATCATTTATGTATAGTATGAAGAGCGTTGGTCCAAGTGCACTACCTTACGGAACGCCACTTTTGACAGGAACAGGATTTGATAGAGCATTGCCAATTTTGACCACTTGTTGTCTGTTTCATAGGAATATTGATAGGAATATTGATAGGAATATTGATAGGAATATTGAGAGGAATATTGAGACACTACAAAGAAAAGAAGCCTGAGTTTTGCAGGTTTTGATTTTTTCTAAATGTATCTGCATAGAATACCCCTTTGTCATTGATCTCTAGATTCCTGCCAAAACATCTGTAAAAGCCAATAGTAGCTATCAGAACTCTTTAATAAGAAAGATCCTGCTTTTTCTCGTAAGGAAAAGAACTGCGTATCTGTTTCTGTTTTCCTTCAATAATATTGTTATGCAATTTATATTAAAAAAAATAAAAACTTCTTATCATTGTGTTCCTCTCCCAGAAATGAAATATGAAATGTCACTCCGGCTATTTAATTAGGGTCCAGAATTTAGAAAACGATATCTATTTTCTGCTCATCGGGTTGTATGTCATAGGATGATTTTATAAGGTTAAAATAATCAATATACATTTTTGGCTACACCAATGTTATTGATGAAAACAGTGCATGTAATTGCCTGATTTCTTTGAAGACTCACAGGTCAACATATGTATTGATCTATGCTGAAATTTGCTCAGATAATAAAGTTATTGCCCCAGGATCAACGTGCAACTCTAGTGCAGCAAACAGAAACTGAAAATTAAAGGAATTATGCAGAGGAATAAAAATCAATATTGAATCTGACACTTAAGCAACTGGATTAGCAACCATATAGAAAGTTTCACTATGTCTCTAATCCCTTATGCCCCTTCTAGCTATACAGTAAAATAATGGTTTCCCCTGTTCCAGTTCTCCAATGGACCTCTATAATTGCCAATAAACAAACAGAATGAATGAAGTAAACCGCCTCAGATCCAAATTAGATTATGTGAAAAAGGGAGAAAATCAATCCAATTTTTAATTTTTTTAAATTTTTGGTAAAATTTAAATTTTTACCAATTCTGGAGTAAACTAAAGTTACCAAAAAGAAATGCAATTAGGGAGAAATATTCTGGAACAGGGGTCACCAACTGGTGGTCTGTGAGAAAATTTTGGTGGTCCGCAGAAAAATTATTTGCATTTTTTATATTGCACTAAACACTATTTATCTTTTTAAAAAATTCATATTAGTGGTCCACGGGATTTAAAATTATGAATTTAGTGGTTCCTGAGGTCTGAAAGGTTGGTGAGCCCTGTTCTGGAAGATGGCAGCAGCCTTCATTTATATTTAGATCTTATGCGGTTCATTCAAACCAGGCTCCTGTCTGTCTTCAGAGTACTGTTCTAAATAATTATTTCATCAGAATGACTATAGATGAATGCATTCAAAACGTTGGTAATTTAAAAAAAAGGTCCAGCCAGGCATTCTTTGCAACCAAGGATCTGAACTCTAGATAAAACTTCTATATTAAGCATACATTATCAGCATTACAGCAGAGACAATTTAATTGCTAACAGCTTACTGATATATACTATATGTACTTAACAGGTTTTTTTTAATAACATGAATAGACTTTTATAAATTCATTGTATGTCTAAATTGATGTTATGCCTGAACAGTTCCCGTTATCAAATTGATTCAAGACCTGATTAGGTTTCAGTTTTACATAATTTTCTCTATGTAAACTCTGATTTTATAATACCCTCAGCAGGAAGGGATATAACACAGGTCTAATGGAAAATGAGTCCCTATTGCTGCTCTAATAAAAAGCAAAATGGGCACAGATATGAAGATTTCAGGGATAGAAGAACTCTCTGTATTAAGATGTGACACAATAAGTTTCATAACAGGAACTTTGGACAACTTTGTAATCAACATTTGAATGCCAGTCTGTTTGCCAGCAACTGCAAGAAGTTAGACTTAAACATGATATTTATGGTACAACAATGCAAGGAAAATAAATAAGCTTACTTCAGAATCCATATTCCATGCCAACAAATCCAAGATCCAAGAATAAGAATTGAGAAAAATATTGTTTTCACATTGACAAAGGTCAATCAGAAAATCAGGTCCAGGATGAGAAAATCACCTGCCAATGGAAGTCTGATCACTTCTTTAAAGGCTTAAGTCAGGGATGCTGATTTTCCTAGTCACATTTTCTTCTTTTTGTGGAACATAATTGAATGTCTTTGTTCTACTCACGATCATTTTTGCAGGTACAAGACCTGTTCATCTATTCCTGCTCAAGCTCCAAATCAGGTGATTTAGATTAGCTTCTGTGTCAGGTGACTTAATCTACGGCTATGCATCTCCAACAAGTGGCTGATTACTTGATTGCTTTGGAACTGCAGGGTCATTCTTTAACAGTTCCTGCTTTTTCTGAATGTCATATATAAATATCTAAAAGCTCATCATCTCCTAAGTTACGAGGTCAAAGCCTATTAAGTCCTACTCTTCCATTCAGTGTCTGACTCATTAGACAGGCTCCTGACAGGCACACAAAGAATCCAAGCTATATCTAGCTAGAATTGAAGTGACTTGTAGCTTTGTAGCAATGCATACAAACACTAACTTTTTCAATTAAAAGTAGTAGTAACAGGAAAGACCCTAAAATGAAGGGAAAGTCATCAAGATTTCCTTGCAGTGACTGTCTTGTCACAGTGTTCCAATACTAAGGGGCTGCCATAAAGAAGAGGGGATCAACCAGTGGTGGGTTTCAAATTTTTTTACTACCGGTTCTGTGGGTGTGACTTGGTAGGCGTGACATGTCTTGGTGGGCATGTCTTGGGCATGGAAAGGGAAGGATACTGCAGAATCCTCATTTCCTCCCGATTAACTGGGACTTGGGAGGTAGAGAATAGATGGAGGGCGGGGCCAGTCAGAATTTTTACTACCAGTTCTCCGAACTACTCAAAATTTCTGCTACCGGTTCTCCAGAACTGGTCAGAAACTGCTGAATCCCACCTCTGGGGTCAACCTATTGTCCAAAGCATGTGAAGGCAGGACAAGCAGCAATGGATGGAAACTAATCATAGAAAGAACCAATTTAAAACTTAGAAGAAATTTCCTAATATTTACAGCAATTAATCACTGGAATGACTTGCCTCCAAAAGTTGTGGATGCTCCAGTACTGGAGGTTTTAAGAAGAGATTGGACAAATATTTGTCTGAAATTGTATAGGGCTTCCTGCCTGAGCAAGGGGTTGGACTAGAAGACTTCCAAGGTCCCTTCCAACTGTGTTATTCTAAGATAGCATGATAAATGACGTGAATGTCATCAGGAAATCAGTTTACTATTTCCGTGGTCAGGTCAGCTAGCTAGACAATTGGAAATGCAGGTAGTTTGGGAACTTTTGAGGAAGAAATGGTGAACTGAAGATGGCTCTGCTGAGAGCAGAGCTGACAACCACAAAAGAAGGAAGAGTGAGTAAACTGTCTCTTTGTAATTCCTCTCCAGACAAAGAGAGGATTTGGGATCACCCACAAGTGCTTCAAACAGTTGCTCCTCACAAGAGACCATAAGATAGTCATCATCATGGATTTAGAACTCTGGGATGTGAGAGAATGTCATCTTAGTCCAAACTGTAGTTGATGCCTTTCAAAAGAATGAAGGGTGATTAATAAGTTGATTTGGGAAATTACAACTGGACAACTAATCCAGATGGATTTGAAATGAGATTTTGAAATTAATTATAACAATCCTTCCCATGGTAAAAAGTGTTATTTTGAATTCTTAAAAGAAATAAAGTGGATCTTTGAATATTGGACACTAAAGGAAATGTGAACAAACTAAAGATTACAAGTAAAGAATTAAATTTATCTTACATATCATTTACAAATTCAGAATGGAGCAAAATACACTGGATGATAGGTGTGAACAATTGTATAGGTATACAAATGAAACTAGTAAAAGGGCTATACAAAGAACAAATCAAAATGTTATCTAAATAAGTCTTCTATATTGGATTTACAAAAATGTCTCGCTAAAGTTTTGTGAGAACAGATTTTTTAAAAATGCAAAGAAAACAAGTTCTAAGATATTATTTGAAGGGATCAAAGATCAAGATTGTTAAAAGTTTAACAAAGGAATAGAAAGTTGGTTTATTTGTTCAAGGTTAAAATATATACATTGTTAGCTCTAGTAACTTTTAATGGATTTACTGATCAGGATTGGACGATGAGATTTTAAGGATTTATTTATAGATAGGACATGAGTTATGGGAAGATGAGATCATTTGTTCCATTTCAAGAGAATGTAATAAGTTACTAAAATTATTTTTTGGGGGAAAGGGAAAAGTAAGATATTATACTTTTTTTTTGCTATGCTCTTATTTTTCTTTCTTTTGATTCCCCACCCTAGTTTTTTCTTTTCTGTACTTTTTATTTTTTCTCTTTACTCTTTACATTTGTGTTCTTTGACATTTCCAGACCCAGAGAGGAAGGGAAAACATATAAGGAAAGAGATGATTAAGGAATGAAGCTGGGTGAGATAGTTGCTAGCAGTTATTACACAGGGAAAAAAAACCTGTTATGTCAACATAGATCAAGTGCCTTCCAAAAGAATAGCCAAGCTTTAATGCCTCATTAAAATGGGAGGAAAAAAAAAAGCTATAGTTTAAATTCAGGAGCACAGATCTATCTAAGGATGTTGATTCCTATGTACTGCAGTGGCCCAATGCCTTGTGTTTATACGACTTGCTTCTTGCCTGCAACAGATATTAATTTTGCTGAGCCATGCTTGTGAGTCTTCTGTCACATAAGCTGAGAAAAGAAGTCCCTGGAGAGCTGAGATTTACTGCAGGACAGCTTGAAGCCTGCAAGCGATGAAATCAGCTAAACTGAGCGAATTTCCTGGAGTGGAAAGAAACAGGCATCTTTATCATTATTATTGGATTTTTGTCCTGCCTTTTTATACATTTTGATCAAGGGAAGGCAGCAAAGGCACCTAAATATTTCCCTCACAATGACAACCCTATGAGGTAGATTGGACTGAGAGAAAGTGACTGGCCCAAAGTTGTCACTCAGCCACCTTTCATGCCTAAGGGAAGCCTAGAAATAACCATGTCCTGGTTTCTAGGTTACCGCCTTGACTACTACACCAGCTGGCAATCATAATAATCACATCAGCTGCTAACATTTCATATATGAAATTAAAGAGCCATTCAGCATCTTGGAACTCACTGCTAGTTATACTTTATGGAAGACTTCAGGCATTCAAAGGATCATACGGGATAGAAATGTACTTCAGTACATTTTTCCTTCAGACAAAATGAGCACATTTGTGAAGAGAAGAGGCAGGTCCAGGAGGTGTGCTATTTCTTCACCTGCCCTGAAGCCCTTATACGCACTCAGGTGAAAGTTTGAGGAGGGCTTCTGTTATTTGATGTATGAAATAATTATTTAATTTGCATTCATTTAATTTCTGCAATGGTTTAAAAAACAACAACCCTCAAAAGTTGTTATAAGAAATGCACATTTCACTAGCATAGATAAAATTTAATATATTTTTGCTGCTTGAAAAAGGAACTTCCTTTCTGATTTAAAAGAAAAACTAGAAGGACAAGTAGTTCTAAAATAAACAATTTACTTGCTTATATAGCCATAGTGGTGCAGTGCTTAGAATGCAGTATTGCAGGCTGACTCTGCTCACTGCCAGGAGTTCGATCCTGACTGGTTCAAGATTGACTCAGCCTTCCATCCTTCCAAGGTCAATACAATAAGAACCCAGATTGTTGGGGGCAATATGTTGTGGCCCGCCAGCTACCAGCGGAGCTAGTAGCAAACTCAGACAATGAGGAGGTTGGAGAGGAATTTGGGCCAGTGCTGGAGTCTGGGGAAGGTTCTGATGGATGCACTGTGTTGGACACAGAGATAGAGCCAGGGAAATCCAACATTTCCCAGCCACCAGAGTGGCAGCTGCTTTTGGAGGCTGATATAAATGAGGAGGAAGAACAGCTGGGACCTGTTCCAGATGCATGTATGTTAGAAGAGGTGAGCAATGGAGGACAAGGAGTCGACTCAGAAAGCAAAGCACATGTGGACGCTGGCTGGGGAATAAATAGAAGGAAAGGGAAGTGGCTGTTGTAGGAGACAACAGTTCGTATTTCTGAAAATTTTGCTCATTGTGTTTTGTGCCATAACGACTGCTTGCCAGAATTTAATTTGCAACCTTTTGGCTGGGAGGTCACGGCCTTGCATTATCACAAGGAACTGATAAGGTCTGTACTGTAAAGTTAACTCCTTGAAGGATTATTGCCTGGACTTTTCAGTGGGTGAATGCAATTAATTCACAAGAAGTGAATAAAGAGGGGTTTTTTTTGTGACAAGGAGTCTGTTTCTTGTTTCTGCAAAGGCTGGGTCAGAACACAATACGCTGACTCTTGTAAACATCTTAGAGAGGGCTGTAAAGCACTGTAAAGCGGTATATAAGTCTAAGTGCTATAACCGGTAGTAAAAAAAATTGGATTTTACCATTGCTTTATAGCTTGCACTGATCTATCAAGTCAATTAAGCCTATTCTAGATTACGAAATTCTAGCAGCCTTTAATGTTTCTTTGATTAAAATAGTATTACTTCAGCCAAAGCAAAAGGTTTTTTTTCCAGAAATTGCACAGCATTTGTATTACATATTAGCTGAATAGCATTTTCTAGTACAGTAATCTATAATTTCTTGACTTGCTAAATGGGACACTAAATTATCCATTTCATTTTTCGTTAATGTCTAGGTAAAACAGTACATTTATTACTCTTAATGATAAAGATTGCTTTGATCATCAGTCACTGTGACTGACATGCCAGTTGAATTACGGTACACAGTAGAATTAGGCCCAGTATGATAACAAAACCACATGCTGTAGTCTAAAGAGGAAATGTGTGAATGATCCTGATTTCTCTCTTCTCTCTTTATCTGCCTCTGTTGTGTTCATAATGAACAGTAAAGGATATTTGTTCCATTTTACAGGTTAGAACTACCGTATATACTCGAGTATAAGCCGAGTTTTTCAGCACGTTTTTTGTGCTGAAAAACGTCCCCTCGGCTTATACTCGGGTCTATACGGCTTATACTCGAGTTGTTTTTTTTTTAAGCCCCTCGGCTTATACTCGAGTATATACGGCTTATACTCGAGTTTTTTTTTTTCCTTTTTTTCACATTTTACCGGACGGCGCGGGGAAGCCCTGCCGGTGCAGTGAGAGGGCGGGGCGGGGGAGCCGCCAGCCTTCTCAGCTGAGGGAGGGAGGGTTTCCCCAACCGGTAGGTGCCTCATTTCCCACCCTCGGCTTATACTCGAGTCCCCAGTTTACCCCAGTTTTTGGGGTAAAATTGGGGACCTCGGCTTATACTCGGATCGGCTTATATTCGAGTATATACGGTAATTATTCTTGCTCCATTAGGAATTCAAGCAAACACTAACTGGAACTCGGTGAGTATTGTTGAGGAAACAAGACCGGGGATCAAGCTTGAGACTATTTGTTAGAGATTAACAGAGATCTTGCTGTGTAATTAGTCATTCAGCTTTGTACTCCAGTCATCCTGAATTATGATTAAATTAGTATTTTGATATAATTATTTTCCAAATTGGATCATGTGTTGTTTGATGTTGTATCTGCAAATATTAGCTGCTTCTGCTCATTTGCACATTATCACTGTTAATGTAATAGGGTTCCTATTTATTATGATTGTATGAGTTTTTCCATTCTGGTGAAACACTAGGATAAAACCTTTTTAGATGTGCGTGTATGTATATTCTCTGTATATGTATGTATATTATAATCAAATTTGCTTTTTGCTTGAGCATCTCAGTAAAATCACTATAAAAATAACCTTGCAATTGTATATAAAAACATCATGTTTTTTTAAAAAATTTGCATTTATATCCCGCCCTTCTCTGAAGACTCAGGGCGGCTTACACTATGTTGACAATAGTCTTCATTCTATTTGTATATTTATATACAAAGTCAACTTATTGCCCCCAACAATCTGGGTCCTCATTTTACCTACCTTATAAAGGATGGAAGGCTGAGTCAACCTTGGGCCTGATGGGACTAGAACCTGCAGTAATTGCAGGCAGCTGCTGTTAATAACAGACTGCATTAGCAGCCTGAGCCACAGAGGCCCTGTGGCTCAGGCTGCTAATGTTATCTGTAATGTTTTGCCAATCATAATGTAAGTATGCGTAGGTGTGTGTGTGTGCATGTGAATCTGATTACAGATTGTGTTTTTTTCTTGCAGCTTTCTTGCTACTTATATGCATGTGTTCATCCATAATGTAAGGAGAGGGAAAATACAAAATGAGACTGTAAAGAATGTAAAATTTTAGGAAATGGGAATTTCCTAAATGGAATTCTTTGCAAATCCTTTGCCAGCAGTGGCCATGGAAGGCTTCTCTCGTTTTCCATGTAAATGTGTTATGTCTCTTTATGGGCTATATGTTTCTTCCCCTCATGTTGTGTATGTATTTATGGATATGTTTGCAATGAGAGGGCTGTATATGCTCCATTCAGGACAATGTGACAAGATGGGAGGTGGGTTTCAGAATGAGCAGTTGAGAACATTCCAAGCTGCTGATCAAGTGTCTTTCTCAATTCTTCTGTAATCCCAACCCACATTCAACTCAGTTTTGTTTCCGATCTTTTTTTGCTTGGCTTCCCTCACCACCAAGTACCAGATTTGGCCTTGTTCTAACATGGTTTTGGAAAACTGTCCTCTTGATGGCCAGAGCCCTGAACCTCTTACGTTTTCACCAACATTCTGCTGGGTTGGAAAGAATAAAAATCATTTAGTGGTCAGTTGGAAATATTATATGGTAAAAATCTGAAGAAAAGTTCAATGTTTTTTCTCCGGTGGGACCAGTCTATCAGGGCAACCTAGTCTACCCAATTATGGGTAGCATACTGCTTCTGTAAAACATAAATTTAACACAGAAACTGAGGAAAAGTTAGATTATTTTGGAAATATCCCTAGTATTTTTGTGTGTCTGCAACTATACTGTTGCAAGCCTTTGTGTGCGCTGACTATTACTCATGGCTTATAGAACTGTGAAACTTCACTGTATATTTTAAGAATAGTCTCATCATTGTGCTTATGGGTGGATTCATCCAGGATCTTCACACGTTTCTTTTTAAAAATGTTATTTCTCATGATTGAGTGTCTGTTCCAAATAGGTGGGCAGACAAATGAAGTTCTAGTTGTAAAGCCTTAATGGAAATCATTACTGTCGTACTGTCAGTTGCTGCCCAAATCTGACTTACTACATAATTAGTAAGAAGTCCAAGCCCACTCAATAGAATCTCTATCTAATTGACTTTCAAACTGAATCTGAAAATTGAATTACAAAATTGGATTTAACTAACCTGATTCAATGCTTTGCGCTAAAGTGCCAAATCAAACTGAACTTTCAAATGGTCAACCTGAAACTCAGATTTCGCTTGATCCATCATTGGCTGTAATTAAGCGAATATAAATGACTTTCTTAATGAACTATCATATTAGAAAGCATGGATCTATTTGTGGGAAAATAAAGTAGTAGTTTTCCTGAAAGCATGTTCATATCCAGTTTTCTCCCCCAGCATTGCTTTTTATTTGACATGAGCATTCTATTAAAAAATGGCAGATCATAGTGACGTTTTGACTTTTTTACCACAACCAGTACAATCCCTGATGAAAGCACTTTAGAAATACCTATCAACTTATAGGAGAAAGGAACAAGACAGAGATTAAATATTTTAAGACATTTTATTTGTCTACCATTCCTCAGATAATTTTAAGTTTTCTTCAGAAGCAAATGGATCGTCTATGTGCATTTTTTTTGCTACAGTACACACTGCAAACTCCCCCCCCCCTAATTTTAGCAATCCCATCACTTTGACTGCTATGCTTCACTGAGTGTAATGGGCATTAAAGGAGCAAAAATCCACAGATGTGCAATCTTATAAAGTGTAAAGGCCCTCAGAATATAATATACCTGATGACCAACATGGAAATTCCTCATTGCTCCTATATTGAACTAAGATTCTGATTGTGCTGATGGTGCAACACGTCGCTACCCTAAGTATCAGCATCTCCTACTTTAATTAGAAGTGGGGGAAAAAATCTCATTGAGAGTAAGTCAATCACTGTCAAGCAAAAATGGATCCACATTCTAAACAGAGAAACTACATATTTCAAATTAACGCCATTATCCTGACTTAATTCAAGACAGCTACTTGCTCTTCTGCAATAATACTTTATCATGGCCTGTCAATACAATTTTTGTCAGTCCTCCCTTTTAACTAAATATAATGGGATCTGTTCCTTCATGGAGAGCAAACTGTCATAAATGATTACTTTATGTGTGTGTTACATTCTTCGAGGGAAAAACGTTAAAGAAGTAATAGCCAGGTCAGAAGATCATAAATGGATGGTGTCAGCCCATCACCACACAGAACATGGATAGATAAATTACTCTGAATAACACAAAGGGCAATTTTAGACTTAGACTGCAGCTTAAGCTGCTTGTCTGTCATGCTGCTCTTAGACACTGCAATAGATTGGCAGTGGGACCAGGCTGCTACCTACACTGGATTGCTCCAACTGCAAGATTCAGTTAGTTGTTCCCCTGGTTTTTGCTCTTCCATAAAGGGAATGCAAAAATTACTGTTTGGTTCCTGCGTGGATCAATGTCCTTGCCCTTTATTTTTAGGGGTTATTCCTTCCTCAATAGCCCTCTGTCTTTCTTTTGGTTTCCAAGGTGTTTGCACACATGAATACCTTCACATCCCTTCCCACCTGTCACCTTCTATGTTTCTGCTTATGATACTATTTTATCATACAGTAATCAAAACAAAGGGGAACAATCATTCTTTGACTCCTATCTTCCTCTCTGGGTCCATGAAAACTCTATAGAAAAAAAGGAGAGTTCAGCTTGAAAGGAATGGAACGGCAGCACTTATGTTGCAACTTAAAGATATTAAAATAGTAATAATAATAAAAGGAAGAGAAGCTTTATAGGACTGTGGGTACATGGATAGGGGGAATCAGGAGGCGCATGCTTCCCCCAGTCTGGAGAGAAACAGAAAGCATTCCCACTGGGAGATATGAAGATTGGACTTAATGGGCCATCCTTAGATCAATCACAAGGCCATTAACAAACAAAACAAAAGAAATACCCATTGCCAACCAGCAGAGAAAACATCAGCAAATGATTGCCTAGGGCAGCAATCAGCTGCAGGAGGGCAGAGGGCACACCAAGCATTGCTATCAAGTTGAGCTAGGGCTCATCAATTGGCCTTTCTTTGCTAAATCTGTGGAAAGCATGTGCTCCTTCAGGTGTGATGTACACAGACTAGTAATAGTCAACAGATTTGAACACAAAAGGTTCAAAAGCTCTGGCTTTGGTGTGCATAAGAAGCCAGGCATCTATCTCTCCCTCTGGGCCTTCTCATTGTCTCTCATTAGGTAATCTTGGGGCAACTTTCTATTTCCCCATTGAAACACTGCCCCTTCTGACATACTTGGCTTGTGTTTTGCAAATCTCTGTTTAGTATGAGCAACTGTCATTTACCTGTTGTTTACCTCTGCTTACTTTTTCTCTACCTCTCAACCTTAAGGGACAATAATAATCTCAGAAGGAAGAACAACTAAATCATACTTAAGATATAGGGTAGCTCCCTATCCTTGGACTGCAAGGCGAACAAACAAGTCAATCAACCCTAACTGCTCTTTAGAAGGCCAGATCCTGAAGATGAAACTGAAATACTTTGGCCACCTAATGAGAAGGAAGGACTCACTGGAGAAGAGCCTAATGCTGGGAAAGATTGAGGGCAAAAGAAGAAGGGGACGACAGAGAACGAGGTGGCTGGATGGAGTCACTGAAGCAGTAGGCATGAGTTTAAATGGACTCCAGAGGATGGTAGAGGACAGGAAGGCCTGGAGGAACGTTGTCCATGGGTTGTGATGGGTCGGACACGACTTTGCAACTAACAACAAGCTCCCTATTCTAGAACCTGCATTAACAGGCAGCCTACAGCCAATCCATTGTAATAGTTAGGGGTTGTGTTGTGACCGGGGACTGCCATATGTAAGTTCCCACACATTCATAGAGGTCACTAGATGATGTGGGGCCAGGTTTTCTCTCTATTCAATTCAGATCACAGAATTGTTATAGGGAATAAAGCAACCATATAATATAATTCAGCAATAACAATTTGACTGGCAGAAACCAATTTTTGCTTTCCTTTTGCTACTGATGGCAGGAAACTAAAGCGGGTAATCATCTGGTAACTTAATTAGCAGAATCAATTGTTAGAGGATTGTAAGAGAAAAAGAGATATGGGGTATATTATGAACGTTATCTCTGTGTGAAGAGATGCATATAAATCTATGAAAATTACATGTGCAGTAACAATCGTGCTGGGAATAATGGTATTTTCCCCCCTAGTATCTAGTGTATTGGTTCTGAACGTAGAAACAGAGAAACTTAAATAAAATTGTATCATATTGACAGGCTGAGCTTCCTGGATCTGTAACAGGAACCTTGAGTGCACAATTAAAGTAAAAGTAGATTGAATAGGAGTTTAGGGCACCCACATCTGAGAGACCTTTCACTTACAGATCAACAAGTGAAAGATCATTCTAGCATTACATTTTTCCAGGTTTATGAAAGACAAGTAAGTGTATGTTCGTAGGACAAATTTATCTATCTATATACTACTAAATTCTCTTGTCCATTTGTCACCTTCAATTAGCCCAAAAAGTGAATCATAGTGCAAAAAAGTATTGAATCAAAGTACCTCATACCCAATAACTTAAAGAATGTGTACAGAATCGAGGTCTAATTACTCCCATGTAATTGAAATTTCAAGGATCTTCACACCAGTTGTATTCACAAAGATATGATTGTTACAGCATCACTATGATCATTGCAGTCATATGATCATGATTTCAGACATTCCCCATCAACTTTCCACAAGCAAAGTCAACAGGAAAACTGGCAGAAAGTTTATGGCCAATTGTAGAATTCTGCAACCATATGACCACAATTTATGATAGTATTATGATAATTTTTTGCCAGTTTCTGGTCTTTTTGGCTGGTTTCCAACAAAACACCCATAAGAATACATTGATTCACTTAATGACTGCAGCATTCACTTACTGACTTCGACTTACAACCATCATGACTTATGATGGAAATTCTGGACTCTATTACAATAATAAATTGAGGATTATCTGTACAAGATTGTAACATGGATTAATATTTAAATATGGATTAAATAAATTCAAGTTTCTAAAATGTAACTCAATACCCAGATATGGATTACAAATCTATTAGTGTCAATATTATCAGAACATATCATTTAGCCATTGTAATCGCCTTTATTTTCCTCTTTTCATCATTATTTGTACCCTATGACTATCATTAAGTGTTGTAAATGTTGTACCTTGATTAAGGTATCTTTTCTTTTATTTACACTGAGAGCATATGCACCAAGACAAATTCCTTGTGTGTCCAATCACACTTGGCCAATAAAAAATTCTATTCTATTCTATTCTATTCTATTCTATTCTATTCTATTGAAATTTCCTCTTGTGAAATTTCTGAAATTTGTTACAAAGTATCATTTGCAGGACATATTTTTAAATTTTTCTCAATATTTTACTAGTGAAATGTTTCTTATGAATTGAAAAATGATCAGAATATAAAATGAAACTGATGGGTTATTGGGTTGTGACTATGAGATTCTCAGTCATCTAGGTTATCACCCAAACTCACAACCCAATAGTCCCAAAGGTGCTTTTTCAAGAGGCAATTGGAGTTTCTGGTTTTTCTTTGAAGATGTTTCGCTTCTCATCCAAAGAAGCTTCAGAGCTGAAGAAGGTTCCTGGATGAGAAGCGAAATATCTTCAAAGAAAAAACAGAAAGTCCAGTTGCCTTTTGAAAAAGCACCTTTGGGACTATTCGGTTGTGAGTTTGGTGGATGAATACTTTAGCAACAGTTATATTTACACATCCAACAAAATATATTGAAAAGTTTAAAAGAAAATATAAACCAAAACGGATTCACTTTGTTGGCATGAGATGCAGTTCACTTTATTATTCCTCCCTTCAACCCTTTGCTTGCATTCATTTAAAAATGCATCCCGAATTTCTCAAGATTACACTCTGTGAACCAAGACTTTATTTAAATCACCACCTAAATTCCTCCTTTGTTTATCTTGCTTTCAAACACCAATTAGCACATCATTGTATGGGGAGTTTTGCTCAGCTGTTCAAGCAATTTCAATTTCAGGGTAAAGTGGAGTTATCACAGCCCCAAAGACTACATTTTGAAATTATTTGCATCAAAAGGTTTATCTGATGGCAAAGCATCTCTCCCAATGCTTTTCAAGAAAAGTGAATCTCTGAAATACGAACACAGGAGAGATGGCAATGGGAAGCAAGCTGGAGCTGCTGGACATTTAAGGAATATTGTCCATAAAAGCCAAGGGGAGGAGAAACCCAATTACTCTGGAATGACAGAGTTGGATAATTGAATCTCAGTGCCTTTTGCTGTCAGGAAAGCAGTAAAAGGGAGCAGCCGCTTCACATAGAATTAGATGTGTCTGTCTAAGTGGAAACAAGGGCCTGAGTCCCTATTTCAGTGATTGCCATTGCGTGCCAGGCTGGGGGGGGGGGAGGTTCACGCATGCGCAGCTGACACCCATAATTCTGTGCACCCCGTCCCATGCATGCAACCCCCTTCCCCCCCACCACTGGCACGCGATGGCCCGGTAGGCCTGTTTTTCTTTCTCACCTGGCTCCAGATTCTCTCTAAGCATCTGGAAAGGGAGAAAATCACCTTCCCCAGGCCCTCTGGAGGCCCAAAACGGCCCATTTCCCAACCTCCAGTTGGACAGGAAATGACTTTTTTGCTGTCCCAGCCTCCAGAGCCTCTCTGGGAGTCTCTGGAGGCTGGGGACAGCAAAAAAGTCACTCCCTGTCCAACCGGAAGTTGGGAAATGGGCCATTTTGGGCCCCCAGAGGGCCTGGGGAAGGATGTTTTTGCCCTCCCCAGATGCTTAGAGAAGATCTGGAGCCAGGTGAGAAAGAAAAACGGGCCTCCCCCACCCAGGCCCTCCAGAGGCAGGAAACAGCCTGCTTCCCCACCTCTGGTGGGCCCAGAAGGCCCGAAAATCAGATGGCTGGCGTGCCCATGTCCATCAGAGCTGAGCTGGCATGCCCACCGATAGGGCTACGTGTACCATCTGTGGCATGCGTGCCATAGGCTCGCCATCACGGCCCTATTTCATACAATCCCAGCACTAAGATTTGAAAAGAAGCTTTGGCAGCAAGCAGCCCTACCTTTTAATTCAGGCTAACAGGCCAGATTATTCTGAGCAAATAGCATTTTTTCCAATCTGTAAAACTTTCTACTCTGCTTTCTGTATTACTTTTTACCTTCCTTTGAAGGTATTTGGCACTGAATACCAAGACAAGCTGAAATATGACAGAGAGAAGTAATCTTGGAAGCATTACCTACTACTACTTTTATCACTTTTACTTTTATTTATAAGTGCCAAACAGTGCACTTATAAACAGATATTACAGCTAAATAATTGTTTAGTTATTCTGCACTTAAAGAACTGATACCCTGGGCAGGTCTTTGTTTGGCATAAAGCTGCTGGGAGAGGTCCTCCAGTAATGTGCACTGTTGGTATCACCAGTATGATTATGAAATTCAATTATACATCATTTATCCCTGGCCACCTGGGGCAAGCTACCATGTTTTCCCCAAAATAAGAACCTGTCTTATATTTTTTGAACCCTGAAATAAGTGCTTGGTCTTATTGCCATGCGCTCAAAAGCCCAATTGGGCTTATTATCAGAGGATGTCTTATTTTTGGGGAAACAGGGTATTAACATCTTGTTTAAAAGCTGTTAGGGTCTGAAAGAGATAAAAATGGATGGAATTTGTTTCTTCTCAGTTGGATTATTGCATCCCACTCTCTATCAGCTACCCACAAACTCCAGCTGATCCAGAATATAGCAGTTTGAGTAGTTTCATGCACACTTCATCTGGCTGGTGTGAAACCTCTGCTACAAGAGCTGCAACTAGCTACCAATCTGCTTCTGGGTGCAATTCAAGGTCCTGGTTGTCACCTTTAAAACCCTACATATTTTAAGACCTCAGTATTTTGCCTATTTCTAGTTAATAATAATAATAATAACAACAGAGTTGGAAGGGACCTTGGAGGCCTTCTAGTCCAACCCCCTGCCCAGGCAGGAAACCCTACACCATCTCAGACAGATGGTTATCCAACATTTTCTTAAAAATTTCCAGTGTTGGAGCATTCACAACTTCTGCAGACAAGTCGTTCCACTTATTAATTGTTCTAACTGTCGGGAAATTTCTCCTTAGTTCTAAGTTGCTTCTTTCCTTGATCAGTTTCTGCCTCTTCAACAAGATGTAGAATCTGTAGATCTGTATCTGCCTCTTCAACAAGATGTAGAAGGCATCACTTCAGATGTAGGAGGGCTCACTTCAGGTCCTTATTCTGAAGGAGTTTTGCCACCAAGGGTCACAGGAATGGGACTTCGTTATCACTGCCCCTTGTTTCTGGAACTCCGATAAAGGAGAATATTTGTAGCTCAGGGCTGAAATGAGGGATCCTTGGTGCTCTCTGAGCTTGCTTGTTTTCTTACGGATGCTTCATTATTGGTAATTTACCTAGTTAGGGTAATGAAACATCTGCAAGAAAACAAGAGCTCAGAGGGCACCAAGGATTCCACAATATTTCTCATTAGAGTATACTGACATTGACACTGCTGGGGGTTAGGAAAGCGATTAAGACATGGTTCTTCCAGAAGACCTTGGGAGCAAATAAGATTGAAATCTTTCTGGAAAGCTTCATGGAAAATGACTTTGTGCTTTGCATGCTACAATGGGAAAATTGTTATGTTCTACTATATTTATTGTTTTGATTTTTAACCCCGTTTGTAAATTGGGAATGTCAATTACTTAGAGCCATTAATAACTAGAATGGTCTATAAGCCTAAGCAAGCAAGCAAACAAACAAATAAATAGAAGTCCAGGAGGATGGAATTGCTGTTTGTACACTGAGATTCTCTTATGGCTTTGCTGTTTCTCAGTGGTGTGACACTTCTATTGAGAGAATGGATTTGCAATTTGATGGTACACCTGGAATCACAGCTAGTAGCTACAGCCCTACTGGAGTAATGGGACTTTACAGAATTACTTCATGCCATTATTGCTATGCAGTTGGACTACTACTGTGCATTACAAAGCAGTGTACCAAGTACTGCCTCTGAGGACCCATTGGAAACTTCAGCAAGCTCACAGAATACCTATGGCTTGTTTATTGCTTGGTGCATATCACCTCAAACACACCACATTGTGCTTCAGTTCCTGCATTGGCTTATTAGCTAGTTTTTAACCTTTAAGCCCCTATAGCTTGGTGATGAGGAACCCAGATGATCCCCTTCTACAAGCTGGAATTGATCCGTATGTCCTGGGGAGCTGCTTATGGGCCTCTCACTATGACACAGTGAAGGAGTCTGGGCATGTCTCATGGAACGACATCAGATTGTCAACACATTGTTGTTCTTCTGAAAAATGTTACAAATTGAATTGTTTCAGAAGGTGACAGAGATGACACTGATGTAACCTAGATGGTTCTTAGTATTTTATATCGGTGTATCATTTATTAGCCATTTTACGTATTTTTTACTTTGGCTGTCTTAATGCATTGTACTTATATGTTTCTTGGGGCTGAGATTCTGGTTGATTGCAATACAATAGATGCAAACCATATTAATACATATATAATAGGTAGGCATAATTAATAAAAGAAAGTACTTTTATCCGATCATAGGATGTATTGTTATAAAATAACTGTTACATCATGATTCACTTTCACAGCACAAGGCATTCTGATGTTGTTGTTTTTTTTACTTGCTAAATATTGACTGAGCCAAAATCACTTCTACTATGTTTCATCTTTACTTTTGTCCTGTAACAGATGCCAAAAAGTAACACCTTAGTCTGTTTAAGCTATGGTTTTATGAGATCGTGGGAAATGATGCAATGTAATGAAATATAAGGCCCTGTGTTCAAAAAGGCTGTCTACAACAAATCAGAAATAATACAAAAATGAAGCATGAGACATGCAGAGAGATTTGCAGAGAGACCCAGAAACACAAATCTCTGCAACCTTTATGGAATCTGTCAATTCCTCCCTCTGTCAGGTTATCTTTAACTGTTCCTATAGATTAGTTTCCTGGCTCCTTTAAGTAGCAAAAAAGCTGCATCAAGATTCAGTATTGATCCCCAGGTGATGTGCATCAACAAACATAACTGGCACATTCATAAGGAGGAGGAATTTAGCAGCAAAATCAAACAATGGAAGCCTAAAAGACAAATATGATTGATTACGGCTGCAGTTAAAGTATACTTATTTAGAAATGCATCCCCAGCGTATGCTATGTGACTCAAGTCCAAAGAAGAAATGTCTGGTAGTGGTTCTATTGCCTTTGCCAATAAAGGCTACATCAAACAAAGCTGGTCAGGCCTTTATTTTGGAAGACAAAATAAGACTTCTTGTTGTTGATTTTTTATTGGCTTGCCTTGGCTCCTGTTTCTTTTTATGCAAAATGCATTGCTCAGACCATCGCATCTTCCAGTTTGAATGTTATTCACTAAGTACTACTGCCCATCCAGGGTTTTAGGCAATAATCCTATCTGGGCCATTTGTGAAATGCCATAGGTTAAGTAAGCCCCAAATCTGTTACAAACAGATGACTTCGTAGTTCTGTGAAACTCTAGAGCAGCCCATTGGCATAATCCCTGCTTCTGCCAGTTTATCCTATCCCTTGACAGGAGATGATACAGATGAAAGACAGCAAATTCTGGGCAAGACTTCTAGAATGAGGGCAGGATAACACAAATTAGTCAGACAGACACAATAATCAGATGTTGTTATCTCTGACCTTGGAGAGACTGTAGGAGTGAAGAGGCATATGCAGTTAAAATGCGGTCTGTTCCTATCATGTTATTTTTGGGCAAGAAAATGGTTAAACATGGCTTAATTTTCCACTGCTTTAATTTAATATATGGCATTTTCTTGTTATACTGCCTAAAGTTGCAGTATTTTAGTTTCTCAATTTTTTATCAAGTTGCCTTAGTATCATTTCATCATTTCTCCATCTTACTTTTAAAATCCATCTCTCTTCTATAAATTGCCTGAAATGTTTTCTCTTTGTATTTGCTTTGCTTTCTTACCAAAAATAGTTAAAAATCTCTCTATAACTATATACATTTACTTCAAGTAAAACTTTATGATTGAAAACATCTGAATAACCTCCCAAGGGTTTTCTGTGGCTCTTTGCTATCACCTAGCATTATCCGGATTTATGGGCCCAATATAGTAGCCCTACAATATCTTTTACTTTTCAAAAATCTCCTTGGGTTTGTGTTATGTACCCCTCTTTTAAAGATAAGTTATAGAAAAGTTCATTCAAAATAACTTTACTGAATTTAAAGATGTTGAAGAAAACCTCCTATACTACCACCTCTTACAAAGTTAGAATACTAGACAACACAGTATCAACAATAAGGTCCTTCAAGTTTCTAGGTTCTATCATATCGCAAGACTTAAAATGGACACCTAACATCAAAAACATCATCAAAAAAGGTCAACAAAGAATGTTCTTTCTGCGCAAACTCAGAAAGCTCAAACTGCCCAAAGAGCTGCTGCTGATTCAGTTCTACTGAGGAATTATTGAGTCTGCCATCTGCACCTCCATAACTGTCTGATTTGGCTCTGCAACCAAACAAGACAAACACAGATTTTAACAGATAATTAGAACTGCAGAAAATTGCTACTAACCTGCCTTCCACTGAGGATCTGTATACTGCACGAATCACAAAGAGGGTTGTGAAAATATCTACAGACCTCTCACATCCTGGACATAAATTGTTTCAACTTCTACCCTCAAAAAGATGCAGTAGAGCACTGCACAACAGAACAGCTAGACACAAGGACAGTTTTTTCCCGAATGCCATCACTCTGCTTAACAACTAATTCCCACAATACTATCAAATAAATTTACTAAGACTGTATTACTATTATTCTTCTCTTCCTTACTAGTATTTATCTCTTCCCACTTATTACTATAACCATGTCGCTTTTATCTTTAAATTATAATGTTTTTATTTGTTTCCTTGTATGATTTGATAGCTTATTAGTAACTTTGACAATTACTAAGTGTTGTATCTTTTTATTCTTGATGAATGTATTTTATTCTCCTTATGTACATTGAGAGCATATACACCTAAGACAAATTCCCTGTGTGTCCAATCTCACTTGGCCAATAAAGAATTTTATTCTATGAAAAACAACTCTTCAATCAAGCCCACTGTGGTTTTGTTGATTATGAAAAGGGTATTATAAAATGGCCTGCTCATGAGGTACCTGCATTTAAGCCAGGCCTTTCATAGCCACTTCAGCATTTTACCTGGCAAATGATGTGTGTAGAACAACTTGTCAGTCCTGTTATCTTAAGTGATTTGCTTTCATTTTGTTTCCTATGTGAGTTATTTTTAGCTGAACAGTTAAAGGTAGCCAGAATAGATTTACATTTGGATATGGAAAAGATATAGCAAAGACAGGAAAGCTATCACATAAATTCTAGTTACCATGCAAATAAAGGCAATAAAAATCACTTAACCGTAGCATGATACATAATGAACAAACAGGCAATAATTATCTTTCATAACATGCTCTTGGCCTTCTTTAGCAATTGCACTTCTTTGTTGCTGTTTGTCACAAAAAGTTCTGCCAGTAGCTGCTCAGCCGTCATATAAACACTTTATGAATTTACTTCTACCACAAATGCAGCAGCAGTTTAGAAAATAGTATTTTTCCTCAAATTAGAAGTATGAGTTTTGTTAGTTAATTATTTAAAAAAGCTTGGAGAGAAAATCCCTTCCCTGATATGGTGACTTGCAGATGTCAAAAATCTCACAGACCTTTATTCTTACAGAATTCACCCTCTCAGAATGAAAAAAAAATGGCAGGGAAGGAAGGTGAGTGTCATTAATGGCTGATTTATTAGGCAGATTAATTCTACAAGTTTAAAATTCCATTACATATTTTTGTAAAAAATGTAAAACTTTTGTCTTTTGAAGTTCACGTCCTTGGATTCTCTACACTAAAGTTAAAGAAGTTAAGCTTATAAAATTAACTACAGTTGTTCAAAATTTCTTAAATCAGAGCTCTACTATACTGACTCTTTTATATAGAAGAGCTAACAAGCGGAAGCTGTATCTAACTATAGATTATTTCTTGTGATATTTTAGTGCACTTTAAAGGCTGCCTCTGCTCCTGTCACCCCATTCCAATATGGCCGGAAGTATTTATCAAATATTTAAATAGATTAACATATAATGCACATGAAAAATATTTTCACACCTTGTAGCGTGCTTTGGAAGATGCCAAGTACATGTGCGAATAATGGAACAAAGATTAAGAAAAAAGGAGCTTTCTTCAGAATAGGAAAAAAAAAAAAACCCGTCTACATCAGTGGCCCTTTTTTTCACCAGGGTTCTGTGGAGAGAGGTTTTTCCGTGGACCAGAGGGAACGTGGTTTCATGTGCTGCCTGCATCTCATGTATGGGGCTTCTCTCATTTGCACGGCCTGGTTTCTGGCATGCCACAGACCGGTGCCAGTCCATGGACTGGGGTTGGGGACCTCTACTCTACGTTAAATAATATATGGCCATCTCCACATATCTGCAATCACAAAAACACAAAGCCATGCACCCACCCACACTTAAAACACACTTTTTCCAACCAATTGGAAGCAATGATGAAGATTTTGAAATTGCAACAGTTTGTCTAATTAGCAGCTAAGATTTTTTCTGCTGCATTTTTTTGGCAAGAAAGCATAAAAAAAATGACCTCCTTCTCTTAATTTTGATGCTACATTCAACTACCACAAGGATCTGTTTACCTGCGCAAAGCAGACTAAAATCATATCCTTGTACGTCTTGTGATTACTTAAAAAACAAAGAATAGCACCAAATCCAAGAAGTACTGGCAACCACTCTGGCTCAAGTTCAATTCACAGAAAACTTTCCATTTTATTCAGTTCATATTGCCAAATATAAGGAACCGTGATCTCTTCTAGGAAGAAGATATGGACATTTCAATAAATGTGCCTTTGTTAAATGTGTCATTTCTTGGATGACTAAATTTAATTGAAAACAAGTCTTGCTTTGAATTTCATAGTGTGGTCAGTCTTCTACTTGCTCTTGTTTATTATAAAATACCTGACTATCCTCCTTGTGCCTTAGTCACAAACATTTTATCATCATTAAAAAATCTAATCACAGCAGTTCCACATGGCATGCTATAAATCAGTTGTCCTATTTATTTGTCAAACTTGTCTCCAGCATAAAATATGCTGGCATTTCATGAGAAAGTTACCCTTTATCTTACGCATCAGTCTATGAAATCAAAACAAGAAATAAACTGCTACATTCTTGCGGAGTGAAATATTAGCATCACATCTTTCATAACCATGACCAATTAGTGAATGGATTATAATGATAACTTGAAGGAACAAAAGCAATGGCTGAATCTCAGTGGTGCAAGGAGTGGATTAAAATAATAAACTGAAATTGCATGAGTAAGAATTGTTTAATCTTGAAAATGGGAAATCTTGAGAATGGGAAATCTGAATGTAATTCAACTGAAAATAGGAAACAAGAACAAATGTTAGAATATTTTGGATTGTTTATGCTAAATACCTGTAATTTATATGTACTTGTCTTCAGGTTCTTTTGTTTTCTTAAGGAACAATGATTTAGTGAATAATCAATTATTTTTCCTGCTGCTTTGTAAATTTCACCAAAATATTTTACTGAAAGTTTTTGTTTTGTTTTAGTGAGTCACTGAATGGCGATTGAAAGGATAGTATATTAATATGCTTTCATAGTATATTAATATGCTTTCATCTTTTCTGTGTCCATGGAAATGAGCATTGACTGGTATTGTCACAAAACACATCCTCCTTGTGTAATGTTCATGATAATCATCACAAACAGAAACCATTTTCTCTGGTCCCACATTTGCAGCACTTCTGCCCAGAGATTAAGGAAATGCCACAGTTAAATTTCATTTTGGTCCTAAACTTATTTAGTAGTCTTAGGCAGAACAGAATACAATAGCAGAGCTGGAAGAGAGACAAGCCAATATTATGTAGCTTCTGTTTTCCCCATCTATAATAACTCCAAATTATTTTACAGGGTTGATGCAAATATTATGAGTAATTCATGTGCACCAGCTGAATCCAAAAGTACCATGAGATTATTTATTATTACTTAACAACAACTGTCATCCGATTGTAATAGATTTATTTCCTTCAACCTCTCTATTGTTGATATATTCCAAGAGTTCTGCCTCGGATGAAATGCAGCATCAGTAGGGAAGTACTAATCTATAGCAATTTTTCTGCACTCTAGTCGTTGCTGATGTGGCTGTGTAAAAATACCGCCAGAGTCTGAATGAAGGGCTTTGATTTGGCCTTTGGCAGATTTGCAATAGCCCAGCATGCTAGTCAATTTTTGTCAACAAACTCCATAGAAATCCATGTAGCTTGGGGCCAATTTGCACCTGAACTTTCTATACTTAATGCAGGCTCCAGACAGAACTGCTTGTGATGGGGGGGGGGGGCAGGGGGAGGTATCTGCTAATAATAAGAAGGGAAATCTTCCATGTAGGCTCTATTGAGCTCTTGAAGGAAAGGAAGAGTGTAAATGTAACAATAATTATGTGAGAAAAGGTAAGCCAACTAGTGGCTTACCAGTCTTGAAGTGGTGCTTTTCAACAATAAAAAGAAATCTGTCTGAACTCTTGCTCTGTCTACAGGGATCTCCATTCAAACTGAGCTTAGTAAGCAGGCAAATTCCAAAACCCTGCTCTCCCCAGCAGCAGCAACCATAAAATAAACTGTCTGTAGGCCACCTGGTTTCTCATGATGGTGAACTATGCATTTCTATTAAAGTTTCAATATACAGATTGGAAAATTTCTTCCTTATGAACTGTTTTAACCACTAGGCCAAGCGGTAAGAGATAGATGGCTAAAAGGAAGGGTTTCCATATGGTATCTTTATGACTTCTACTCTCCTCTGGCCTACTGTTCAATTATTCTATAGAATAGAATAGAATAGAATAGAATAGAATAGAATAGAATGGAATGGAATGGAATAGAATTTATTTATTGGCCAAGTGTGATTGGACACACAAGGAGTTTGTTTTGGTGCATATGCTCTCAGTGTACATAAAAGAAAAAGAAAAAGAAAGAAAAAAAATACCTTCATCAAAGGTACAACATTTACAACACAAATGATGGTCATAGGTTGCAATTTAACCCTTAGTGATAGCAACAAAAAGTTACAGTCATACAGTCATAAGTGGAAAGAGATTGGTGATGAAAAATTAATTAATTTTTTTAAAATTAAATAAAATAAATAAAATAAAATAAAATAAAATTAATTAATTTAATTCTAAATAGCCAACCAGAAAGGCAGGTTTTCAATGGTTTCCAGAACCCTATGAGTTCTGGAAGGGTGTGTGTGTGTATCCTAATGACTGCTGCTCCAGAGTGTGGCAGTTGCAATAGAGGAGATTTCAGAGAGATTTCACATGACTTTTCCTTTCCTTTCCTTTCCTTTCCTTTCCTTTCCTTTCCTTTCCTTTCCTTTCCTTTCCTTTCCTTTCCTTTCCTTTCCTTTCCTTTCCTTTCCTCTCCCTTCTCATCCCTTCCCTTTGGTTAATGCACAGAGCTTTATAATTATTTATTAAACATCAGCTGTTCAATTTTCTATTCTTTTATTCAGCTAAGTAAAGAGATAACAAAAAAAAGGCTAAATCTGGTCTAATTCTTGAGCCTTACAAAAATAGCTAATTTAAAGAAATTTTAAAAGGGGTGTCTTTTGAATACTGTAGCCTGGCCTGAGAAGCAATGAAACATACGATGAATTGGGAACATATCTGGTAGAGATCTCCAAAACAAACACTTGAGATCAGTCTCCTTGGAGAAATTCCTATGAAGGTTTGGGGTCATAATTGATAAAAGACCTCTAAAAAATCCTCCGGTCAATTTTGATAGCTATGTTTTTAGGATTATAGAGATGACTTAAGGCTTTTAAGGTCCAGGCTTCTATATTTGGGAAACTCAAGAGTGTATTCCTTGGTTCTAGGTTGATTGACCATCTCAAGTATGAGATCCACAAATCATAAATGGTATGTGACTGGAAAGGAAAGCATATGTATATCCAACCCCAAAATAATAGCCATTTATGTGAGGCTTTGCTCCCCGCTTTGTTTCCCAACCAGCTGTAAAACATGTGGCATGAGTGATATCTGAGTAGCTCCCCTTTGTGGTATGAGCCCCTTGTTTCAGTTTTTTTTAACATGTCTTAAACTATAACTCCCAAAACCTGAAATAAAGTTATCTTCTTTTTCCCAACTAGTGATTGTTTTCCAGCAATCCCAAAGTTAGTCCCTGAAATGTGGAGGATTCTGGCAATTGTGCCAAAAGTTTTGTGCTCCTGGAAGAAATCCTTTTCCTTCCTTTCTCTTTGATTCAGTATATCACTTTGGCCTCCAGTTAATAGAAAACACTTGTTTTTGCATTCCTCTTTTATAGAGTTCCATCTTGTGAGAGAGTAAGAAATAAGTATCAAGACATTATACATCTGCTGCACCATGAACTCAGAGGGAATGAAATGCTTAGCATTACTTACTTGTTCCAAATTGGTGACATAAGCCATAATATTTTTTTCTCTCTTTGCCCATGTGGATTCATAAATCTTACATGTTCAGATGTATGAACATCAGTTATGAGTTTGCTGTGAGACTGATAAGAACTAACTTATGTAACTGGATTTAAATAATGTTTCAAGAGGATTTTTATGTAAAAAAGGTAACATTTACGCTGTTTTCTCCATACTTGTCACAATAATCAATTCATGTTGTGGTATTTTCATTCCCATAATGATCTTTGTCATGAGAGGTTTTTATTCTTTGCATAAATTCTGGAGAAGACAGATGCATAATATAGACTAAATGCATTATATATTTGATAATGTGACCTTTTCACAGTTCTAAAGTTTGACTGGTTAGTCACTCCAGTTTTTCCCCCTTTTTCTTTAAACACTCCTGGCAATCTGAGAAAACAGGTGGTAGAATGCATAATACACTAGCTCATTATGAAATTACCATTATAGCTGTACTTGTTTTATACCAACAATTCCCAGTCTGTAGTTGAGGACATAGCAGATAATACCTGATAGAGATGAAAACCTAATTCATTTTTTTAACTACCGATTCTATGGGTGTGGCTTGGTGGGCGTGGCAGGGGAAGGATACTGCAAAATCTCCATTCCTACCCAACTCCAAGGGAAGGTTACTGCAAAATCCCCATTCCCTCCCCACTCCTGGGAGAAGGATATTGCAAAATCTCCATTCCCATCCCACTCTGGGGCCAGCCAGAGGTGTTATTTGCCGGTTCTCCAAACTACTCAAAATTTCCGCTACTGGTTCTCCAGAACCTGCTGAATAGACCCCTATCCTATAATAAACTGAATGTTTTAATTTATTATTATTATTATTATTATTATTATTATTATTATTATTATTATTATTATTATTATTATTATTATTATTATTATTATTATAGTTGGTTGCATAGTCAGCAATATATTTAGACTAGATTTGCAATTTTTTCCACCTATAGAATCCTTTCCCAAGGATCTGAGTTAGGCAGATGTTACAATTTAACAATATTAAATGTTATCATCACAGAAGGTAAGCTGTTCAAATAAAGCTTCTCTAACACCATCAAATATCCACATCTGCCCATCCCAGGTCCTTGGGAAAGACTCGAAAGACAAAAATACCAAATCCAGTCTGAACGTTTCGCTGACTGTGCGACGAGCCATAATAATTAGAACCAATTAAAATAGGTGCCATGAGTACAATCCTAAAATATTTGGAATATCACTTGAATACCATTGGCATTGACAAAAATCACTGTCAATCAATTGCAAATAGTAGTTTTACTTGGAAGACCTTACATTATTCAATGATACATTTAATATTATCAAACAACATTTCTCTATCCGAAGTCCTTGGGAAGGACTTGATAGAAGGATAAAAATGCCAAATCTAATCTATACATCTGGCTGACTCTACAATGAATCATAATAATAGTTGAATAATAATAATAATAATGAGGAGGAGGAGGAGGAGAAATATTTATAAAGGTCAATACTAGCTAAAGAATTGGCATCTGTAACTTCATATTTTTTTAACAGATAATAACAGTTGTTATTATTATGTATAAAAAATGTGAGACCACAACTGCCAGTTCCTTAGTTGCTGTTGACCTTCATGCGCATCCAGTTCTTCCCAAAAATCTAGGATGTCAAAATGTATTGGCGTGCTATATCCAAGGAGTGTGATTTTTTGCAACTGATATAAGGAAAATCTGTTAATGTGTGTATTTTCTAAATATCATCCAAGATTTTTTGGGGTATGGCACTCAGTGTGCTAATAACCACTGAAACCTGGTTATTCCAGCTGGTTTATATCAGATTCATTCAATTTTGTTTTCAATTATTATTTAATTCCATGGTTCTGCATATTTTCTTAGAGTAATCCAATAAAGCTTTTGATAATAGAGAAGTGGATTGCATTGAGGATCACAATTCTTCAAGTCAATCTATTGTATATGTTAAGATGAAAACTCAAAAACCTTTTGAAACCAGGAGACAATTAAAGACATCTAAAATTAGGGGTGGGAAAGGGTTACTGGAAGCAGTTATTGATGAGGTACACCTACTGTAGGTACAAATCATTGGTAGTGACAGTAGTGGTTTCCTTCCCCTTTTTTCCTTTCTCCAAAACAGATGACAGTGATGAAACTCCTCTGAAGACCATCAAACTTCCTCACATCAACAATTTGCCAAAAATTACTGTGCCTTGTTTATAGGAGGAGATGGAAATCTAGATAGAGATATCATTTTACACAGTGATTGTGGAGATTACTACTAAAATAAAACATATCTGTTATGTTACTGTACACTGATTTAATAGCTATTGGTTGCTTTTTCAAGCTTCCCTTATTTTCTCAGGAACATATTCTTGGAACCAAAGGCAATTTGACTGCCGTTGCTTCTCTCTTTGTAAACAAGCAAATGCAGGAAAGCAGCAGCTAGAGTGCTTTTTTCTTTTTTGCTAGAAGCAGAACCCCTGTCATTTTGAAAAGTTTGTAAAAATGAGGAGACCGGCAGGAGTCCATGTTTTTTTTTTCTTGGTCAGCCTGCACAGAAAAGGACATTCTCCTTTCTCCTGTAACTACCCATGCAGATTATGTGGAGACAAAGATTTTATAAGGCAGGAAGGGAAGACACTCAAATGGAAGTTCATTTGCATGTCACCCAGGGGTGAATTCCAGCAGGTTCTGACAGGTTCTGGAGAACCAGTAGTGGAAATTTTGAATAGTTTGGAGAACCGATAGCAAAAATTTTGAGTAGTTTGGAGAATCAACAAATACTACCTCTGGCTGGCCCCAGAATGGGGAGGGAATGGGGATTTGCACTATCCTTCTCCTGGAGTGGGGTGGGAATGGAGATTTTGCAGTATCCTTCCCCTGCCATGCCCACCAAGCCACACCCACAGAACCAGTAGTAAAAAAAAAATTGAATTTCACCACTGATGACGTTGGAAGTCTTGCATACCTGAAATTACACTTGATTCAGAACTCTTAAAATAACAAGCTTCACATATTCTATGGAAGAAAAAGCAGGCTGTCCTTTCTCTTGTGTTCGCTTTCCCTCCTCCACTTGTTCATTTTAGCTTTTGCGTAGGCAAGTCTCTCATCCAGCATTTTGGGAAGTTGTCATTCATATGTGAGATAATACGAGGACTACAGTGGTAAAGTTCTACATTCATATGGACCTTTGGAGTTTGTCATTAAAATATGTGCCCTTTTAAAAATTTGTAGCAGTTTAAAATGGCTCACAATCTACCTTAATGAGAGGAAAATTAATAAGACAGACTGCTTTTGGGGTTGAGGAGTTAAGGATATTGTATGTCATTCGAATTCGCAAGGACAGCTATACTGAATTGTGGGTGCACATTAGAGCCATTGCAAGCCTCAAGGTTTTGAAAGAATTCTCAGATTGCCCTTAGCCTCTTTCAAGAATAATTAGGATGCTTCTCCTAAATTCCAGGTAATTAACATAACATAACAACAGAGTTGGAAGGGACCTTGGAGGCCTTCTAGTCTTACCCCCTGCCCAGGCAGGAAACCCTACACCATCTCAGTCAGATGGTTATCCAACATTTTCTTAAAAATTTCCAGTGTTGGAGCATTCACAACTTCTGAGGCAAGTCTCTCATCCAGCATTTTGGGAAGTTGTCATTCATATGTGAGATAATACGAGGACTACAGTGGTAAAGTTCTACATTCATATGGACCTTTGGAGTTTGTCATTAAAATATGTGCCCTTTTAAAAATTTGTAGCAGTTTAAAATGGCTCACAATCTACCTTAATGAGAGGAAAATTAATAAGACAGACTGCTTTTGGGGTTGAGGAGTTAAGGATATTGTATGTCATTCGAATTCGCAAGGACAGCTATACTGAATTGTGGGTGCACATTAGAGCCATTGCAAGCCTCAAGGTTTTGAAAGAATTCTCAGATTGCCCTTAGCCTCTTTCAAGAATAATTAGGATGCTTCTCCTAAATTCCAGGTAATTAACATAACATAACAACAGAGTTGGAAGGGACCTTGGAGGCCTTCTAGTCTTACCCCCTGCCCAGGCAGGAAACCCTACACCATCTCAGTCAGATGGTTATCCAACATTTTCTTAAAAATTTCCAGTGTTGGAGCATTCACAACTTCTGAAGGCAAGTCGTTCCACTTATTAATTATTATAACTGTCAGGAAATTTCTCCTTAGTTCTAAGTTGCTTCTTTCTTTGATCAGTTTCCACCCATTGCTTCTTGTTCTACCCTCAGGTGCTTTGGAGAACAGCCCGACTCCCTCTTCTTTGTGGCAACCCCTGAGATATTGGAACACAGCTATCATGTCTCCCCTAGTCCTTCTTTTTATTAAACTAGACATATCCAGTTCCTGCAACCGTTCTTCATATGTTTTAGCCTCCAGTCCCCTAATCATCTTTGTTGCTCTTCTCTGCACTCTTTCTAGAGTCTCAACATCTTTTTACATCGTGACCAAAACTGGATGCAATATTCCAAGTGTGGCCTTACCAAGGCATTATAAAGTGGTACTAACACTTCACGTGATCTTGATTCTATCCTCTGTTTATGCAGCCCAGAACTGTGTTGGCTTTTTAGCAGCTGCTGCACACTGCTGGCTCATATCTAAATGGTTATCCACTAGGACTCCAAGATCCCTCTCACAGGTACTACTATTGAGCAAGGTACCACATATACGGTACTGGTGCATTTTGTTTTTGGCCTAAATGTAGAACCTTACTTTTTCACTGTTGAATTTCATTTTGTTAGATAGCCCAATGTTCAAGTCTGTCAAGATCTTTCTGTAACTTGAGCCTATCTTCTGGAGTGTTGGCTATTCCTGCCAGCTTGGTGTCATCTGCAAATTTGATGAGTTCCCCATCTATCCCTCGTCCAAGTCATTGATGAAGATGTTGAAGAGTACTGGGCCTAAAACAGAGCCTTGGGGTACTCCACTGCATACTTCCCTCCTGTGGATGTAGTTCCGTTGAGGACTACACGTTGAGTGCGGTTGGTCAGCCAGTTACGAATCCATCTGGTGGTGGTGCTGTCTAACCCACATTTTTCTACTTTATCTAGTAGTAGGTTATGGTCTACTTTATCAAATGCTTTACTGAAGTCCAAGTAAATTATATCGACAGCATTCCTCTGGTCTAC
The DNA here is from genome assembly GCF_028640845.1 of Ahaetulla prasina. Taxonomy (NCBI): domain Eukaryota; kingdom Metazoa; phylum Chordata; class Lepidosauria; order Squamata; family Colubridae; genus Ahaetulla; species Ahaetulla prasina. Next base: position 93,408,406 of record NC_080540.1, read on the forward strand.
TAATTTTGTCATTTTGTCAAAGAATGCGATAAGATTAGTCTGGCATGATCTGTTTTTGACAAACCCATGTTGGCTTTTGGTTATTACTTTGTTTGCTTCTAGGTGTTCGGTGATTCGTTGCTTGATTATCTTTTCCAGAATCTTCCCCGGTATTGAGGTCAGGCTGATAGATCTGTAGTTTCCTGGATCTGTTTTTTTTCCTTTTTTGAAGATGGGAACTACATCAGCTCTTTTCCAGTCCTCTGGCAGCTCCCCTGTGCTCCAGGATCTTTGAAAGATATAGTTCAGTGGTTCTGAGATCACGTCTGCCAGTTCCTTCAGAACCTTGGGGTGTAATCCATCCGGTCCTGGTGATTTGAACTCGTCTAGGGTAGACAGGTGTTCACTTACCATTTTCTTCCCTATTTTAACTTGTGTTTCTAATCTGTTTTTTGTAGTGCTGTTTTTGATAGGTTGGATTGTTTTTTCCTTTTGTGTAAAGACAGATGCAAAATATGAGTTAAGTAGATCTGCTTTCTCCTTGCTTGTCATCTTCTTGCCACTTTCTCCCAGCAATGGGCCAATTGTTTCCTTGACTTTTTCTTGTTTTTAACATGTTGGAAGAAGCTTTTTGTTATTTTTACTTTTGTCGCTAGCCTTTGTTCATTGTGAGCCTTAGCTTTCCTCACTTCATCTTTAGAGGCTCGGCTATTTGCTGATATTCTGCCTTAGTTATTTGCCCCCTTTCCACTTTTTATATTTGTCCTTTTTGTCTTTCAATTTGTCAGATAGTTCTTTATGCATCCATGCTGGTTTCTTTTGAGATCTACTATTTTTCTTCTTCATTGGTATTGTGTTAGACTGTGCTTTTATAATCTCACTTTTCAAAATTTCCCAAGCTTCTTGAGTTGTTTTCCCCTTGAGGATTCTCACCCATGGAATCCTTCTCAAGCTCTCTCTAATTTTATTGAAATTAGCTCTTTGAAAGTCCAAGACTCTAGTTTGACTTTGTTCTACTACTTGTATTTGCTTAATGTCGAATTCCAATATTGCGTGGTCACTTGCCCCCAAGGTTCCTGTAGCTTCAACACCTTCTATCATTTCATCTCTGTTAGTGAGAATTAAGTCCAATATGGCTGATCCCCTTGTCGCCTTCTCTATTTTTTGGGAAACAAAGTTGTCTGCTAGGTTTGTTAGGAACCTGTTGGATCTTCCACTTGGTGCAGAGTTTGTTTCCCAGTTGATGTCAGGGTAGTTAAAATCCCCCATTACTACTGTGATGTGCTTCCTACATACCTTAGTTAGCTGACTAGCAAAAAGTTCATCTACTTCCTCTGTTTGGTTGGGTGGCCTATAGTATAGACCTATGGCAATATCGTTTTCACCCCTTTTATATTGACCCAAATACATTCAAGATGATTTTCATCATTGTTGTGCTCTATTGCAAGGGGTCAGCAGGGTTGGGATGAATAGTTTTGGTTGATGCCAAAAACACAAGAAAGAAATCATCTCAATCTCTATAAATCATCTGATGAACAAAATAGATAAGAAAATAACTTTTCCCCACTTGTCTTTATCTTTGCAAATTAAGTATACAAAGGTTAATTCACTAAATAAGTAGAGTAATATATATAGTATAGCCAATGAATCTGATTAAGTATCACTAATCCATTAATCACTGACTCTTAGAATGAGTGAAGACACCTTGTAGATCACTCCTTTATTTGATATAGGAATATACTAAGCCATCCTGACAAGTTGTCCATTCAGCCCTCATCTGAAAGTCTTCATGAAAATGAGTATCACTATAAAAAAACTGTTCAACTGCTTTTATCATCTGGAAATTCTTCAGACTAGTCAACCCAAATCCTTTTTCTACTTTCAGTCCATTGGTCCTTGTCTTGATCTTGGTTAAAACAGAGATCAATTTTTCCCTCTCTTCTTTATGACAATCTTTTTGTTATTTGTAGATTGTCAAAATATTCCCTTTTTGAAAGCTAAATATGCTGAAGATTTTAATTTGTATACTGGGACTTGGTTTCCAGACCCCTTATCATCCTCAATTTTAGTTCATTTCTGTATTTCTGCTCTACCAAGTGCTCTAGTAAGCACTTTATACAATGCAATTTTATCAGAAATCTTGGAGAAGAATTTTAATCCCACACAATTTTTTCCTTTTTCTTTCTTAAAGATTAACGCTACAGAATATTTTGATAGTGTTGTGAAAATATACCAAAGATTCAAATTTATTCTTACTTCTTTTCAAAATTTCAGTTGACAGTTTATATTCTGTGATGAAATACTAGAGAAGATAATAAGCCCAGAGACACCTACTTTCTGTGCTTATATATGACATCTTTTCAGAATGGATGTGAGTGTAAGATAGCACTCCATCTGCATGTCTACTCTATCTCATCCTAAAATGGGAGCCTGAGGATAAAAGCATGGTTCAGAACACTGTGAAAAAAGCTGTAGCAAAGAAGAGTGACAAGCTTACTCTTTTTTTGTCAACATATATTAGAAGAAGCTATATTGAAAGAAGATGAACATGGTTTTAAAACTGGAGTATAACCTGCAGCATTCTGAAACACCCTGCTAAAAATGCAAAAGATCTGCAAGCTCTACTAATAAAAGTTATGGAGCAAAATGAAGAAATGGACTAAAAGTAATTATAAAGAAAGCCAAAGTAACAATAACAGATAGAACAACCAACAGATAGAATTCACAATGAAGATAACAAAGTAGTGGATACATTCTTTTAGGATCAACCATCAACAGCAAAGGAACAAACAGTTAAGAAATGTCACAGACTAGTAGTTGGTAGAAGAGCCATGTAGGCTTTGGGAAAAATATTGAGATGTCATAATGTGTCTAAACCAACAAAGATCAGAATTACACAAGTCAGAGTATTTCCTATGATACTCTATGGAAGTGAAAGTTGAATCTGAAGAAGCAGAATAAGAAGAGTATTACAGTTGCTGTTGGAGACCTCTACTGAAAACAACATGGACAGGAATGGATCATCACAAAAAAGCACAATTTTTCCTATTTTAGTCACATTATGCAAAGAGCTAGCTCTGTAGAGAAGCCTTCTATGCTGGAAAAGATGGAAGGAATGAGAAAAAGATGATGGCTAGCAACAAACTGGAAAGAATCCGTTATAGAGGTATTAGGTGTACCATTCAAAGATCTAAAAACACAGGCTAGGGACAAATTGTTAAGGAGAAAAATCTATGTGGTCAATTTAATGGCACATAATCAATCAATCTGGCTTTGCTCTCTATCCTACTAGCCTCAAAAGGTTCCATGAATTGCTGCAAACAAGCTCAAAATTGTGAAGTGCTCTCTGAGCTTGCAGATGTTTCATAGACTAAGTAACATAATCAGTGCCAGTGAGTGTGGGTTATGTTCCTTGGTTATACACAGTAACTTGCTTTGTCAATGTTGGTGGGAATGTACATCTCGTCTTCTATTGCAAGCTCAGATTGTTAAAGTACAGAATGATAACAACCCCACTATGTGGCTGCATTCATCTACTGTTACTTCAATCTCTATAGTAGCCACAAAAAAGGCATCCATACCCAGGGGTGAAATCTAAAAATTTTCCCTACCAGTTCTGTGGGCGTGGCTTAATTGGTAGGCGTGGCTTGGTGGTCAGATGATTGGGTGGGCGTGGCCAATAACAATAAATAATAAAAATAAGAAACAAAATATACAAAACAATAAGAGGTGCCAAAAACCAACTTTCACACTTTACACACACAACACAACACAACTGACTCACACACAATGTAAAAGCAGCTGCACTTCACCCAAAATGGCCCTGCAATAAGCAGGAACCTCAAACTTTCACACTTTACACGCACACAACACAACTGACACACACACACACACACACACACACAAAATGCCACATACAGCTTTGTGAGATTTTGCATGTTTGTGTAGTTAGAGTGAAACACTACAGAAACACACCAAATCTCAGAAAGCTGCACAAATATTTTATTTTATTATTTTATTTTATTGTGGACTTCAACTCCCAGAGTTTCTCAGCCAGCAAAGCAGGAAGTCAAAGCAAGCTTTTTTTTTTTTCTTCAGTAGCTGAAAAAAACATGGCATTGCCAGCCCGAAAGAGCAGTAATTATAGGTAAGTGAGGAGGGGGAATTGGCTGGGCATGGGTGGGGGTTCTTGGAAGTGGGGGCTGTTAAAAAGTGAGTTTAAAAGCCTGTGAGGATCAGGAAACTCCTCTGGGATCTCTAGAGGAGGCTTTTAAAACCTTGGGTTTTTTTCCTCCCCCCCCCCTTTGGCTGAAGAGGGTTTTTTAAAGGGTTTTGATGATCTCTGCTCAGCCCCGCGATCATCAGAGGTTTTTTTTTTTACTTTTAAAGGCATGTTTTGGCTGAAGAAAAACTTTTAAAAGTAAAAAAAGAAACCTCTTTTCGTGTCCCACTCCTCCTCTGATGGCTGGGTCGGGGAAGTCTGTATTAAGTATGGCCACAAAGCCTCTGCAACTTTGCCAAAGTTCTGTCAGAGTTCTCAGGGCAGGCAGGAGTCCAAGATGTGACTTCAGCAATCCAAGTTAGACTTTGCCTGACTCAAAGAATGCCAGAAAGCAGATCCTTTATATAGGCCATGGGGTGTGGCTCCATGACTCAGCACTTATCCAGGCCTGCCCCTCCCTTCCTTTTGCTGACGTTGCCTCTCCATTCTCCGGAAGCGTGGATCCATCCACCCTCCAGCTGCTGGCAATTCCAGCTCGTGACTGGCTTCAGGCTCTTCATGTTCACATGCTGTGGGGGAGGGGTTTATTTGCTCAGTTTGTCCGGGCATGGTGCCAGGACTGGGAGCTGGAGGCATGCCAGGCCGTTCGTCTTCATTATCCGTCTCTGGCTGAGATAACAGGAGATGAGAGGGGCCTGGCTGCGGAGAGGGGGGCGAGCGAGGCACAACACCTCTGCTGATGGTGCGGCTCAGCAGAGGCAGGGGGGTGGGGCCAGGGATTTTTGCTACTGGTCCTCCGAACCAGCAGCTGCCATCACGACCTAATCAGGAGAGCCGGTGTGAACCAGGAGCATTTCACCCCTGATCCATACAACAGCTAACTGAATCTCTATGACATCCAGCTCTCTCTCTCTCACATTTCGTTTAGTTTACATTTCAGATCCTAAACAGATTATTTACACTATCAATATCTACATCAAAACCATTTAAGACAATACATTTCAGTGGCCTGCCTAGCGAAGCAGCAGGCATTATTATGGTCATGGCCACTTGAATCTGGCTAAGCAGCACTGCAATCTGTTTTATGAGCATATGACATTTAAAAGTTTCACAGCCCTAAATAAGAGAGGAAAATCCCCAGTCCTGTTTCCTGTAAATTTCTTCCGCTCATCCTCTTATCTACCTTTCCCACATTATAACCCATCACCGCCTCAATATCATTACAAGGGGTGGGGGCGGTTTGGTATCTCTGGGTGTCCATTATCTGTCTGTCTGTCTATATGAAGGCAAAGGACTAGGAATATATCAAGGCAGAAGCACAGGATCTGAGTGCTTTGCAATAGTCAAATCATTAAATACATAGACACAGTTATGTAGGATCAGGTCACTAATTGACAAGGAATGCTCACCCTCAGTCAAAGTAGAGACACATTGAAACATCATTATATATACATTTGTGTTGAGGGTTCTAATTGGCTATTACTCCTATACTACAAACTAATTCATTAAGGCTAAGATTTTCAAAGCAAAACGTGACCCAGTTTCCAAGAAATACGTAGCTCCTTTAAGCATCTTGGAAAGCTCAAAAACAGGTCTTCCGGCAATGTTCAATATTGCAGCCCCGGGTCTGCTTGATTTCTCCTGAGTATTTCTTTGTATCTTGACCTACTGCTAAGGGCATTTTTTATACTTCAGGCCCATGGTAAAGCCTCATTTAATCCTGTTAGAAGTTGGCACTCTAGGCTGGTAAGATAGAACCCTCTGGTTGCTTCCTCGGGGAAATAAGCATTTTAAAAAAATAAGTCTGGATTTGTAGAATGACTTAAACAAATACAAAAGACCTGGTTACTAGTGAGTCATTTCATTTTTTTTTCTGCCCACAAAGATTACTACAATAAAAATGACTAATAAAAGGGGGGAAAAAGCATGTGTTGTTCTATATGGGTCATTTGTGAGGTTTTTTTCCATCCCCATATTCTCCAGAAAGTCAATCCCCTCCCCCAATAGCAATAACTTGACAAACCCAAAGATCGAATTGGCAGCTGAAGTGACTTCAGCTTTCATTGCTACAATCACGCTTTCCCTCTGTAGAAAGTGAGCCACAGAAATAGTGAGACAGAAAGCCAATGCCAATTTTGCAAAGAGGCTGGATAAGAATATTGACCAAAATGCAAATTTGGAGTAAAGATATAAAGTTCAATAGACATGGCAAAACTGCAGAGAGAGTACTAAATTGACAGGGTTTTTAATATTTTTTAAAAAAATCTTTTAGGTACTATAAAATATCCAACATAGGACCCTGCCCCTCAAAAAGTAACATGACCAACTTTAAAAATACTGTAAGAATCAACCTCAATCTGTTATCTTAGAAAATTAGAATGCCGCTGAGTACTAATTGGCAGTCTGACACGGTTATAAAAAAGAAAAATATAATTTCAGGTTGCATCTATAGAAGTATTGTGTGCAAATTAAGGGAAGGGATAATTCGATTTTTTCTCTGCTGTTCAAACCCACTTCATATATAGCCCATGAGCACCTAGCCTTAAAGTCCTCAAGGATGAACATGGCTCTATAAGAAGGGTTCACAAAAATCAGAAAGGGTTCAGAGGAGGACAGCAAGGTTGATCAGAGCATTGGAAAATAAATCCTAGGAGGAAAGTCTGTAGGAACTGGATATGTTTAATTTTGCTTGAGCTTTAGAAAAAAAATCTAAGAAGAACGCACAGTTCTTGAAGGAATCCCAGAGGTGCTTTTTCAGGAGGCAACTGGAATTTCTTGTTTTTTCTTTGATGATGTTTTTCCCCCCTCATGCAAGAAGCCTCTTTTTTTTTTTTTTGGAAATCCATTCATACTCCCACACCAATCAAAGAGTGTTCATTCCAAACTACACTGCTAAAAGTCTATGGAGATTCTCAGTCATTTATTTTTATTTATTTATTAATCAAATTTCTAGACCGCCCTTCTCCCGAAGGACTCAGGGCGGTGTACAGCCATATTAAAATACATAGATAGACAATGAATTTAAAATAAATTTTAAAATGAAATATTTAGCCGGCCAATTGAACTAAAAATAATAAAACCAATTAAAATCAGTATAAAATTTAAAATTTAAAAGCTAAAAAATCTAATCCAGTCCTGCGCACCTGAATAAGTGTGTTTTAAGTTCACGACGGAAGGTTCTAAGGTCCGAGAGTTGGCGAAGTCCTGGGGGGAGCTCGTTCCAGAGGGCGGGAGCCCCCGCAGAGAAGGCCCTTCCCCTGGGTGTCGCCAGACGACACTGCCTAGCTGACGGCACCCTGAGGAGTCCCTCTCTGTGAGAGCGCACGGGTCGGTGAGAGGTATTCGGTAGCAGAAGGCGGTCCCGTAAATAGCCCGGCCCTATGCCATGGAGCGCTTTAAAGGTGGTCACCAACACCTTGAAGCGCACCCGGAAGGCCACAGGTAGCCAGTGCAGTCTGCGCAGGATAGGTGTCACCCGGGAGCCACGAGGGGCTCCTTCTATCACCCACGCAGCCGCATTCTGGACTAACTGCAGTCTCCGGATGCCCTTCAAGGGGAGCCCCATGTAGAGAGCATTGCAGTAATCTAGGCGAGATGTCACGAGGGCGTGAGTGACCGTGCATAGGGCATCCCGGTCTAGAAAGGGGCGCAACTGGCGCACCAGGCGAACCTGGTAAAAAGCTCTCCTGGAGACGGCCGCCAAATGATCTTCAAAGGACAGCCGTTCATCCAGGAGGACGCCCAAGTTGCGGACCCTCTCCATTGGGGCCAATGACTCGCCTCCAACAGTCAGCCGCGGCTGCAGCTGACTGTACCGGGATGCCGGCATCCACAGCCACTCTGTCTTGGAGGGATTGAGCCTGAGCCTGTTCCTCCCCATCCAGCCCCGTACGGCTTCCAGACACCGGGACAGCACTTCGATAGCTTCATTGGGGTGGCCCGGTGTGGAAAAGTACAGCTGGGTGTCATCAGCGTACAGCTGGTACCTCACACCGAAGCCACTGATGATCTCACCCAGCGGCTTCATATAGATGTTGAACAAGAGGGGTGAGAGAATCGACCCCTGCGGCACCCCACAAGTGAGGTGCCTCGGAGCCGACCTCTGCCCCCCCGTCAACACCGTCTGCGACCGATCGGAGAGATAGGAGGAGAACCACCGATAAATGGTGCCTCCCACTCCCAATCCCTCCAACCGGCGCAGCAGGATACCATGGTCGATGGTATCAAAAGCCGCTGAGCGGTCTAATAGGACCAGGGCAGAGGAACAACCCCTATCCCTGGCTCTCCAGAGATCATCCACCAATGCGACCAAAGCCGTCTCAGTGCTGTAACCGGGCCGGAAACCGGACTGGAACGGATCTAGATAGACAGTTTCATCCAGGTGCAAGGGAAACTGATATGCCACCATACTCTCTACAACCTTCGCCGTAAAGCGAAGGTTGGAGACCGGACGATAGTTACTTAAAACAGCCGGGTCCAAGGCAGGCTTCTTGAGGAGGGGTCTCACCACCGCCTCTTTCAAGGCGGCCGGGAAGACTCCCTCCACCAAGGAAGCACTCGTAATTGCCTGGAGCCAGCCTCGTGTCACCTCCTGGGTGGCCAGCACTAACCAGGAGGGGCACGGGTCCAGTAAACATGTGGTGGCATTCAACCTACCCAACAACCTGTCCATGTCCTCGGGAGCCACAGGGTCAAACTCATCCCATAAAATATCACCAAGACCACCCTCGGACGCCTCCCCTGAGTCACTGCAATTTTGGTCCAGACCGGCCCCGTGCCGAACCATTTTATCGTATAGATAACCGTTAAACTCCTCAGCACGTCCCTGCAACGGGTCATCCCGCTCCCCCTGGTGAAGGAGGGAACGAGTCACCCGAAACAGGGCGGCTGGGCGGTTATCTGCCGATACAATGAGGGAGGAGGCGTAGCAACGCCTCGCATCCCTCAATGCCACTAGGTAAGTCCTAGTATAGGACTTCACTAGTGTCCGATCAGCCTCGGAACGGCTAGACCTCCAAGAACTCTCCAGGCGTCTTCTCTGGCGCTTCATCCCCCTCAGCTCCTCGGAGAACCAAGGAGCCGGTTGGGACCTGCGCCGGGTCAGAGGCCGCAAAGGCACGACACGATCTAAGGCCCCCGCCGCGGCCCGTTCCCAGGCCGCAACCAGTTCCTCAGCCGTGTCGTGGGCCAGACCTTCAGGAAGTGGCCCAAGCTCCGTCCGGAACCTCTCCGGGTCCATCAGGTGCCTGGGACGGAACCAACGTAATGGCTCCGTCTCCCTGCGGTGTTGAATGGCGGTCAGAAAGTCCAGGCGAAGAAGAGAGTGATCTGACCATGACAAAGGTTCAATAGCTAATTCCTTCAAATCCAGATCTCTCAACCACTGACCAGAGATAAAAAAGAGATAAAAGTCATCCAGGTCATGATTGTCCCAAAGGTGCTTTTTCATGAGGCAACTGGACTTTCTTTGTTTTTTCTTTGAAAACATTTCACTTCTCATCCGAGAAGTTTCTTCAGCTGTGACTGGATGGTGGGGAAGGGGAGAATTTATATTCCTTGCAGATAATTGATCATTTGAATTCTTTTAGAGAGTCGTTGGGACCACTTGAAAGAATGTCATCCCTTATTGCAAAGTAATATTTTTAAGTTACAGGAAAGCAAGTTCCAACTGAATGTTTAGAAAGAATTTCTAGAAATGTAAGCAGTTCGACAATAGACGTAGATGCAGGGTGGAAAGAAAGTTCTCTAATAGGGTGAAAGAAAGTTTTCAAGCAGAGCTGAGGTACTTATTTATTAGGAATGCTTCAATTGCATCTACCTCAGGTAGGAGAAGATTGTCTCAGACTATGAGACTCTTCACATCATTTTCCAGGTGACAAGACTATGTTCTCTTCCATTCTCTTTATTATCAACCTAGCTTCCAAAATTAATGTTTTATTTTGGTTCTATTATTTTTATTTTTCTCCCATGAAGAAATGGGGGGCAGGAAAAGCTCTTTTATCACTCTGCACTGAATTATTGAAGTATAGCATGCATAAATGTGACTGATTCCCTCTTCAATTTATGTCCAGAAGTTCATAATGATGGTATGTGAGAATCCAGCAATCTCTCTGATTCTCAGGGTAGATTCTTCTACTAACATTAATACAGCCAAATCTAGGCTCTGTGATGACAGGTTAGCTGAATCTGAGACCTCTTCAATGGCACAACAGAAACACTGCCCCAGGCATGAAGTTCTGACAAACAGCAATTTGTCAATATGTCAAAGCAATAGAACTGCCCCATATCTAGTTGTATTAGCTGAAGTCTCTTCAACTTGAAGGAGAGCTTAACAAACCTTTGGAAAGTCTTTTTGTGCCTTTTGTGTTGCTGTCTTGGAGATTAGCAATAGTCACTCCTCCTTTCTTCTGCCCTAACTGAAGCAAAGTGATATTTTTGACAAAAGATCTGAAAAGAATGAGGATTCTTACTATTTTATGACATTGCACTATAAACATCCACAAATTCATAGTCCAGATGTTTGGTCAGAAGACCGGCTTGCGTTGAGAAAAAATGACAGTGCTTTTGATCTTATTGATATATGTTTACTCTGTACATTTACGTAATTACGTAATTATGTAATTATGTAACATTTACATTTACAAGAAGAGGGCCGTGAAAATATTTACAGACCCCTCGCATCCTGGACATAAACTGTTTCAACTACTACCCTCAAAACGACGCTATAGAGCATTGCACACCAGAACAACTAGACACAAGAACAGTTTTTCCCCGAAGGCCATCACTCTGCTAAACAAATAATTCCATCAACACTGTCAAACTATTTACTGAATCTGCACTACTATTAATCTTCCCATAGTTCCCATCACCAATCTCTTTCCATTTATGACTGTATGACTATAACTTGTTGCTGGCAATCCTTATGATTTATATTGATATACTGACCATCAATTGTGTTGTAAATGTTGTACCTTGATGAACGTATCTTTTCTTTTATGTACACTGAGAGCATATGCACCAAGACAAATTCCTTGTGTGTCCAATCACACTTGGCCAATAAAAATTCTATTCTATTCTATTCTAACAGATCAATAAATAATTTGGCTCTTATTTCTGGCAATCTGGTGCCAGACTGAAGTTATTTGCCATAATGCTGTGATGCGTGGTGAATTAGCTCCTAGAGATTTTTTTTGGCTTAAGTATTTTTCATGTGTTTTATTTTGCCCTTGTTATTTATTGTAACATATTATATGAAGAATAGTTTCAGGAACTGGGCCTAATGAAAGGAAAGACTCAGGGACTATTGACATGATAGCAATCTTTCAATATTTAAGGAAAGAAGAACACAAAGAAGAACATTCTCCAAAGCACCTGAAGACAGGACAAGACATAATGGATGGAAACTAATCAACCTAGAAATAAGGAGAAATTTCCTGACAGTCTAATCAATCAGTGGAACTGCTTGCTTTTAGAAGTTGTGGATGGATCATCACTGGAAGTTTTAAAGAAAATATTGGACAGCCGTTTGATTGAAATGGTATAGGGCTTTTTGCTTGAGCAGAGAGTTGGACTAGAAGACCTCCAAGGTTTGCATATTTTTATTGTTTTATTTAAACATGCACAAAAAGAAAGAAAAGAGGGGAAAAAAAGAATATATCTCTTATATTCATGTACTCTTATGCCTAGAGGCATGCCTGGCAGAATTTCTTCGCATAATTAAGTCCAAATCTATGCTCAAATCAGGAATCCACATTAAAATACAACAGTAGGCTGTTCAGCTTAAAGGCAATCCTCCCTGGACAATTGGTCCCACTGCTACATTGAACTTACAGTTGATATTCAAGTCTTGTTATACAATTAGATTATTAACATATAAAATCTGTGTACCTAAATAGTAGGAAACAAACAGAAACTAAGCATATGCATGAATGCTTGTAGTCTATATTTATATGCACATCTCCATTTGGGATTCTCAACAGTAAATTGCTTGTCTGATATATGAAAAGGCTGTATATCAAATGAAGAGTGAGTTTTGGGGGGAAAAATCATGGTAGTATTGCCACATAATGGCAATATATTGCCACATAATGGCAATTTCCTTTGTTCGTTTTGAAAAGCCCTGAAACTTAAATCTCCTTTTACCTGTTCTTCATTGTAGCCAATAAATGTGCTTACATACTGTATACGCACACAACCTATTTCAAAGATAATGCTAAGAACTTATACATGAATAGAGCCATTCACTTTCACAACTTCAAAAATTACAGCTTTAAACACTAAAATCCTGGAATCTATACCGATAGATACAATTTGCATTACTTTTGAGAACTTTACTAGATTTTGAATTGAAAATGATTGAAGGTTTACTATGAATGTATGTTATTACATAAATTTCACTTCCTTCAAAGTGGTATTCCGATATTTGCTGCCTGTGTAACTTTTTCCCCGACATTCTCCTTCCAAATTACAATTGAAATATTTAATAATGCAGTACATGGAGATTTTATTCAAAATATTATAGTGACGATCACTCCACCATTAAGGACCAGTGACAACAACTTCCTTCAGTTTCTCCTTATTTCCCTTGTGTCCCTTGAGTGGAGTATGACTTTGCCAGTAACAGCAATATCAGCAGCAACAGCAATAGAAAAATGAAAATATGACTGCTCCTTCCTGAAAGTCTTTGCCAGTCTTCTGGCCCATGGCAGAGATCTGGGTCTTCTGGTTTCATAGTTCACAATTCCCTTCTCTTAACTATCAAAACATTAACAGAGATGTTAAAAGCCAGTACATAATAAATTTGGCCCCTATCCTGCAAATCAATGATAAATCTTCTCAAAAACTCAGTTTAAGTGGTGCAAATATTTGAGTTTAATTGTTTTGACATATACTAAATCTCAGTGTCATGCAAGACCAAATCCTCATCCCGAAGCTAGAATAATTTCAACCAGTGCTGATTCAGTAAGTGTTGTCAGTAAATAATAATTTGAGCATTTGGTTATTCATTTATCATAATTTATGTGTTGTCCTATTGGGTGACTCTATATCAGAGGTGAAATCTAAAAATTTTCCCTACTGGTTCTGTGGGCGTGGCTTAATTGGTGGGCATGGCTTGGTGGTCAGATGACTGGGTGGGCCTGGCCAATAACAATAAATAATAAAAATAAGAAACAAAGTATACAAAACAATAAGAGGTGCCAAAAACCAACTTTCACACTTTACACACACAACACAACACAACTGACTCACACACAATGTAAAAGCAGCTGCACTTCACCCAAAATGGCCCCTGCAACAAGCAGGAACCTCACACTTTCATACTTTACACACACACAACACAACACAACTGACTTTCTCTCTCTCACACACACAAAATGCCACATACAGCTTTGTGAAATTTTGTGCGTTTGTGTAGTTAGAGTGAAATACTACAGAAACACACCAAATCTCAGAAAACTGCACAAATATTTTATTTTATTATTTTATTTATTTATTTTTTTAGATCAGGGTTCTCCAATCTTAGTAACTTTAAGATTTGTGGACTTCAACTCCCAGAGTTCCTCAGCCAGCAAAGCAGGCAGATTGAGTTGCTCACGAGGAGATGGATTTTAGGCAGGCAGAGTCAGTTGCTAGCTGATGCAACTGATTACAGTAGCTGAAGTAAAGTATGGCTTTGCAAGCCCGAAAAGAGCAGCAATTATAGGTAAGTGGGGGAGGGGGTGATTGGGTGGGCATGGGTGGGGACTGTTGTAAGAGGTTGTTAAAAATTGATTTTAAAAGACTATGATGATCAGGAAATTCATCTGAGATCGCCATAGGAAAAAAAGATTTTAAAAGGCTCCTCTGACGGTTCCAGGTGAAGTTCCCTCATCAGCCCAGAACCTCTTAAAAGGATTTTTTCTACAAGCTCTTCTACAAGAGGAACCTTTTAAAACCTTTTTTTTACAACCTCTTCGGCCGAAGAGGTTGTTAAAAAAAAGAGTTTAAAGGCTCTGACGATCCCAGCTGAGCCACGGGATCATCAAAGGCTTTTTTTTACTTTTAAAGGCATGTTTTTGGCTGAAGAAAAACTGTTTTTAAAAGTAAAAAAACCACAAACCCTCTGATGATCGAGCGGCTCAGCTGGGCATGGGCGGGGCCAGGGATTTTTGCTACCGGTTCTCCGAACCACCCACTGCCATCACTACCGGATTGGGCGAGCTGGTCCAAACTGGGAGCATTTCACCCCTCCTCTACATGGTTTCCAACTGAGAGCATAATATTTTGGGTCCTAATTTATGATTAGGAATATAGTCCCATCAATTACTATAATGAACATATATGTGTTAATAAGGCTCATGAAGAATAATTTTCCAACTGCTATCTAATATTCAAATATTTTACTTGAATAGTTCCCTCGCAATGGTTTTTCAATCTTACTTACATCTCTTAAAGCAATTTCCTTGAGTTTATATAGACTATTACATTCATTATGCTTCCTTCTTTCACATTAAAGACTGGGAGCCAAATGAGTTCTTTTCATATCTTTGTCCATCCCTTGGTTGTTTACATTTTTTATAAAACTGGCATTAACAGAATTTAAAAGTTTTAAACCAAAAGCGATTTTCCTTTTACATACAGTTGCATTGAACAGGAAGTTAAACAACTGAATTTTCTTATATTTTATTAGAAAAAAAAAGTCTCTAGTTTAAATTCTATATATACTTATCCTGGACTTAATGGCTTGTTAATTATATGCAGACCTCTATATGTGTATCAGTGTCCTTGAAACAAGGGAGCAGCTATTTCATAAAACTATCATGTGTCAGTAAAAGCCCTACTTTCTGTCATTTCAAAATTAAGATTAAAGAAAGGTAAAGCTATTTCTTAGATTTAAAAAAAGGGTGGGGGCGGGGGGGGGAAAACAGTCATTCCTACAGTTTTCTGTCAGTATGTGTCTTCATAAACATATACCCACTGGGGTTAGAATTAGATAAAATTCCTGAACAAAGATTCTGACCTAAGCAGGGTTCTTTGAAGTTAATGAAATATTGTTTTGAATATCTGCAATAATAATTCATTAAGGCAAAACTCTATGGATAATTCAACACTGTACACACTGCTTTGGTGTCCGTACTGTTCTTTAACTTTTCACTTTTGTCTGTCTCATGCATATAATTGTTTCGTCTTCAAACTCTTCTAAAAAAGAAAATTATCATTGCCTAGAAAATTGTTAGATACTGTATGGCAAGGCACAGCTCATCATTTGCCTCTCTTAAGCTTCTTAAATTTTATTTCTATTCAACCCGTATTTTCAGAGCCTGAGGCTGTCGAGTTGATGCACAAAATATTCCAAGGCCTGGGGAAAAGATCCAATTGCTGCAGTACTGCTTCAGTTGTTAAAACATCACAATTGAAATAAGCATCTCAATGAAGATCTGTGAAGTTGTATTAGGATATAAGATCCATTGATCTTCCATTTGACTACTGACAAATGAAGGAAACTAAGTTCTCCTCATTCCAGATGTCATGGAATTGGGAGATAAAAACTTGCCTTCCTGGCAGACTTATTAATTCTGCTCATCTGGTGGTGCAGTGATTAAAATGCAGTATTGTAGGCAAACTCTGCCCACAGCCTGGAGTTCAATCCTGAAGGGGCTCAAGGTTGACTCAGCCTTCCATCCTTCTGAGATTGGTAAAATGAGGACCCAGAATGTTGGGACCACTATGCAAATAATGCGTCTACATTATTTATTCGCCCATAGAGGTTTAGAGGTAAAGTGCTAAGGGGTAGTATATAAGCCTAAATGCTACTGCTTGCTATTTTTATTCTGTAAATCAGAATAGACTGCCTTCATATACTGATTCTAGCTTGAATGGTTTATATTTATACAGAGTTTTGGAGCTTCTTGCTCTCATAAACTTGGCTCATGAAATAGTCAACCACTGCAAGTTCTGGCTTTACCTTCCAAAAGCACAGAAGACACAAAATTTAGTGAAGTACTGTGAATGATCTGAAAGGTATAAAGGGCAATGATGATGCAGATGTCTTCTCCTCTCCAGGCATATGGGGAAAAAAATACTGTTTTTTAAAAAATCAAATTGAGTTAAATAATTTATTCAGAGAGAAAAGAGTTGAAGAAGCAATAGGACTTTGAAAAACATCACAAAAACATGACATTAAAAATGCAGTATTGCAGACAAACTCTGCCCAGAGCCTGGAGTTCAATCCTGAATGGGCTCAAGGTTGACTCAGCCTTCCATCCTTCTGAGATTGGTAAAATGAGGACCCAGAATGTTGGGACCACTATGCAAATAATGCGTCTACATTATTTATTCGCCATAGAGGTTTAGAGGTAAAGTGCTAAGGGGTAGTATATGTTTCAAATGCTACTGCTTGCTATTTTTATTCTGTAAATCAGAATAGACTGCCTTCATATACTGATTCTAGCTTGAATGGTTTATATTTATACAGAGTTTTGGAGCTTCTTGCTCTCATAAACTTGGCTCATGAAATAGTCAACCACTGCAAGTTCTGGCTTTACCTTCCAAAAGCACAGAAGACACAAAATTTAGTGAAGTACTGTGAATGATCTGAAAGGTATAAAGGGCAATGATGATGCAGATGTCTTCTCCTCTCCAGGCATATGGGGAAAAAAATACTGTTTTTTAAAAAATCAAATTGAGTTAAATAATTTATTCAGAGAGAAAAGAGTTGAAGAAGCAATAGGACTTTGAAAAACATCACAAAAACATGACATTAAAAATGCAATAAATTTAAATTGGTTATTCATAATAATTCAGTTCTCACAGCATGTTGAGTAGTATTATCTGCTAGAAAAATAATCTGAGTGTCAAAGGCTAATAGTTCCGAACAGCCAAGACTGAAGGTTCAGCTTCCCATATTTATAGGAAGCTGCCTGGAAACCGAAACGGATTGATGGATTATTGTTCTGTTTAGTGGTGACAAAAATTTCATGAGTAGATCAGATAGCCAATCACATTTTAGGTCCACATGATTTATCCACTTTTCATTACAGCTGATCCTGACTATCTTTGTTACTGTGGGGAAAAAAATGATCAACCTTAAAGGGCTTGAAATCTGAATGTTGCATCCATTCCTTTCCTACTTTCTTAATAAATTTTCTATTGAAAGAGGAAATATGGAAGAAATTATGGGAAAGCGTGTTAAGATTACATGAAAATATAGCATCTGAATTACGCGAAAAATTCCATATTGGAGGCCAAGAAACTACATACAGTACTGTAATAAAGCTGCATTTGAAAACCTCCAATTACTTTCCTCAGAGAAACTGGCTGAACTGTTCCCAGTTTAGTCTTGAATCCTGCAGATCCTACAGAATTTTGTACATGAATCCATTAATCAATGTTCCATAAAGTAATTTATATAAGTTTCATTGGGCAAATTCATTATTTAATAAACACAGAGCTGAAAATACATAGTGTTTGAAAGTGTATCGTTAAATAAGTTATATCAGAAGAAGAAATTGGTGACCTTAGGTGCCATACGGCCTTTGCATAATAATTACTGCTGTCAGGCAACAGCATACAATTTGTTTCTTCCCTGCTGCTTTTTGTTGTGGGTTTTGGTGCTATCACCCATACCTCCTTGACAGCTCAAGCACTCTCTATTCACAGAGCAAAGCAATTCATGCTGCCAGTCTGAGGTGACTAATTAATGATTATTAATACTTAATCCTCACGGTCTGCAAATATATAAAGCTGTTACATAGCTGGTTTAGGTGTAATCATCTGCTGAGTAGCAAACTTCCCAGAAATGCTATTTAAGTAACTTTGACTTCCACAATATGAAAAAGATATGTCTGCATAAACTGTTTGCGATATGAGCCAGATTGTTTGGCACCATGACGATGGTTACAATTCTTTGATTCTGTATCCATTTTGATTCTGGCCAGCTCAAGATTGACTCAGCCTTCCATCTTTCCAAAGTTGGTAAAATGAGGACCCAGATTGTTGGGGGGGCAATATGCTGACCCTTTACAGCCCTTAGAGAGGGCTGTAAAGCACAAGAAGCAGGATATAAATCTAAGTGCTATTGCTATTGCTATTGCTCTATGCCCAGAGTGTTAAACTTGCATCGTCACTGAGTCGTCACATGATGTATCATGACTTCCAACACAGTTCTGGGCTGCATAAACAGAGGGATAGAATCAAGATCACGTGAAGTGTTAGTACCACTTTATAATGCCTTGGTAAGGCCACACTTGGAATATTGCATCCAGTTTTGGTCGCCACGATGTAAAAAAGATGTTGAGACTCTAGAAAGAGTGCAGAGAAGAGCAACAAAGATGATTAGGGGACTGGAGGCTAAAACATATGAAGAACGGTTGCAGGAACTGGGTATGTCTAGTTTAATAAAAAGAAGGACTAGGGGAGACATGATAGCTGTGTTCCAATATCTCAGGGGTTGCCACAAAGAAGAGGGAGTTCTCCAAAGCACCTGAGGGTAGAACAAGAAGCAATGGGTGGAAACTGATCAAAGAAAGAAGCAACTTAGAACTAAGGAGAAATTTCCTGACAGTTAGAACAATTAATAAGTGGAACAACTTGCCTTCAGAAGTTGCGAATGCTCCAACACTGGAAATTTTTAAAAAAATGTTGGATAACCATCTGACTGAGAGGTATAGGGTTTCCTGCCTGGGCAGGGGGTTGGACTAGAAGGCCTCCAAGGTCCCTTCCAACTCTGTTGTTATGTTATGTTATGTTATGACTTTCCCCCCCTTCGCTAAACTGGGCATGGGCGTGGCCAGCACTTGACGCATCCGGCCCATGGGGCGTGAGTTGGACAGCCCTGCTCTATGCAGTTTTGTGAAAGTATCTCCTGCATGTGTATAGGTATATTAAGGAGATCAGGAAAGGGTTCCAATGCATCTGCAACGAGCCACCAAGATGTCAACTCTTGGAATGATTGCATAATCCTCACATATATTTAAAAAAAATATCCATTTGCCATTTGTTATGCAACATTTGTTAAGCTATACTTGAAAACCTACTTCCTGAGAAAGGAACCCCATTAAATATACTTCTCTGTATAGGATGGCACAGTTAGAAGAGTTCTGCTTAGGAAAAAGTTATGATATATTCTAATCTTATTAACAAAATTTGCTTGGGTAATCCAGTAAAATATATATATATATATATATATATATATATATATATATATATATATATATATATATATATATATATATATATATATATATATATATATATATATATATATTTGTTTTCTGAGGTTTTCACGGTGTTTGTATATAGGTCTTTGGTTGTTCGGGTTTTCTCCGTGTAAAATTGGAAGTGTCTTGGCGATGTTTCGACGAAGTCTCATTCGTCATCTTCAGGCTTCAGCCGTGCTTCTGGGAGCAATGTGTGATCGCAGCTATTTCTTCCTTTAACTGCTAGTGGGGTTTGAACTGATTGGGTGGGAGCTTGGCTGTGCTCTGATTGGCTGGGGTTTTTCTGTGCTCTGATTGGCTGGGGTGTGTCCTGTGTTGGTGGGGGCTTGGTTGTGCTCAGTCTAATCTGTGCTGCAGGGGGATTTGAGCTGGTGAGCTGCACTGCTGCTGTTTGGCTTCGTGTTCGTGGTCGCAAGCCCCCACCAACACAGGACACACCCCCAGCCAATCAGAGCACAGAAAAAACCCCATCCAATCAGAGCACAGCCAAGCTCCCACCCAATCAGTTCAAACCCCCACTAGCAGTTAAAAGGAAGAAACAGCTGCGATCACACATTGCTCCCAGAAGCACGAAGCTGAAGCCTGAAGATGACGAATGAGACTTCGTCAAACGTTACCAAGACATTTCTAATTTTACACGGAGAAAACCCAACAACCAAAGACCTATATATATATATATATATATATATATATATATATATATATATATATATATATATATATATATATATATATATATATATATATATATATATGTCTTTGGTTGTTCGGGTTTTCTCCGTGTAAAATTGGAAGTGTCTTGGCGATGTTTCGACGAAGTCTCATTCGTCATCTTCAGGCTTCAGCCGTGCTTCTGGGAGCAATGTGTGATCGCAGCTGTTTCTTCCTTTAACTGCTAGTGGGGTTTGAACTGATTGGCTGTGCTCTGATTGGATGGAGGTTTTTGTGCTCTGATTGGCTGGGGTGTGTCCTGTTTGGGTGGGGCTTGGTTGTGCTCAATTTAGTCTGTGTTGCAGGGGTCCCCACCCAAATTGAGCACAACCAAGCCCCCACCCAAACAGGACACACCCCCAGCCAATCAGAGCACAAAAAAACCTCCAGCCAATCAGAGCACAGCCAATCAGTTCAAACCCCCATTAGCAGTTAAAAGGAAGAAACAGCTGCGATCACACATTGCTCCCAGAAGCACGAAGCTGAAGCCTGAAGATGACGAATGAGACTTCGTCGAAACGTTACCAAGACATTTCTAATTTTACACGGGAGAAAACCCGAACAACCAAAGACCTACATATATATATATATACAGCAATGCAGCTCACCAGCTCAAATCCCCCTGCAACTCAGACTAATCTGAGCACAACCAAGCCCCCACCCAAACAGGACACACCCCCAGCCAATCAGAGCACAAAAAAACCACATCCAATCAGAGCACAGCCAAGCTCCCACCCAATCAGTTCAAACCCCCACTAGCAGTTAAAAAGGAAGAAACAGCTGCAATCACACATTGCTCCCAGAAGCACGAAGCTGAAGCCTGAAGATGACGATATATAAAATCAATGGTACCAAGCCCACTGAGAGATCTAATAGAACTAGAAGCTATGCACATTCCCCATCAGTCCTGATGAAACTAATCTTCTAATCTAATGCTGTTTCTATTCCCATTCAGGCCTGAATCCTGAATGAAAGGGATCTAGATAAATCTACGACCTCTAGTATATTAGTACAGCTAGATTAGTATCTGATCCTCAACTGCACTCTCATCAATCTTCTCCCCAAAAAGAAGTTTGGAACTTAGGTGGGAATTGTCAAATATGGCTAGATCTAGAAATACACCCCTCCTTTTCAAAGCTGGCATCTCATATTCTCTCAGACTTTAATGCCACAGAGGTCCAGGTGGTTGAGCTATGAAAAGCCCTATCTCAGGCTCCACACTCTCAAAGGAATCCCAGCTTGCTTGGATCTCCCAGTTGGTGGACCCATCCGGAATGAATGCGAGCAATTTTATGACAAAGAATCTAGAACAAACTTTATAGATCCCATTTATAAAGGGATCTTATCTTCCCCAGCCTTCATTCTCTAAAGGAATGAAATTCCATTCACAATAAAATGTAGAAATACAGATGTCTCCTTCCCCTTATAGTTTACTACATAGGCCCAAATGTGGGCATGTATCATTATTTGATCATGATCAGTTCTGGGGAGGGGAGGGGTTGAAAGAGGAGGACTAAGTAGCTTTAGCTAACTTTTCCCTAGTTTCATTATCTTCAGCTGTTCTGAAAACTAGGGAGTCACAAAGGATCAAGAACTGGAGAGAGGCTTCCTGGAGCAACTTGTCTAGAACCCTGAGTGACTCATTTGTCAGAATTATGAACATTTTGAATTACTTGAAATAAAAAAAAATGGTTTCAAAGCTATTAATAGATTTAAAACTTTGCATGAATACATGCTGAGGTTTATTTTTCCTGGATTTATTTAGTTTCACTTGTTTTAATTTGTTTCCTGTGAAACTGTGGTGTGACATTATAATTTTATTTATATTCCTCCCCTGTGCCAGCTGCCATTATGAAGTGGTTTTTTAATAATTATGTATATTGTTATAAAACCTAAATGGTAACTTGTTAAGAAATAGTCCATTTATAATCTTGCTTTTATTATGCCTTCAAGAAGATCAAGAGCTTTTCTCAAGGAAATTATTGTCTTAATGAGATACACAATTAATTTTAGACATGGGAGGTTATATCCTGAGAGTCTAACACAATCCTTAAGAAGGTAGTTGGCTGGTACAGTTAAGGACCAGTATTTTACTTGACTCAGGAGTCTTGTTACAATTAGACAATCCTGCATACATTTATTACCATACATTTTTGAAAACCAAGATAAACCCCATTTGACCATTTATGTGCTTTTTCAAATCATTTAAATGCTTTATAATTGTGAAGCAATTCTCTGTATAATATAAAGATCATTTTGTACATTATACAAAAGAAATCCTAAACCTGTCTTGGAAGTGGAGCAATCGCACATATGGAAGACATTGTTGTGTCTGCGCCCCCCCGAGCCGGGCCTGCTGCCAGAAAGTGACTTGGACAGTGATGGGGAAGGGCCATCAGGACTTACCTCGGGAGCACCGGCTTCCCTGGCTCAGCTCCAGGAGCCAGAAGCAGGCCAGGTGGAGGAGGGAACAACAGAAGCAGGGGTGGGGCAGGCCCAGGAAGTGCTGAGTCATGGAGCCACACCCCACAGGATATAAAAGACAGCAAGAGCTGCTGTGTCTCTTTGTAACAGGCAAATCCACTGATTAAGAGCTGAAGTTTGTTTCTGAGTGACTCACCAGCCTCGTGGAAGATAACAGAGGCTCTTAGCAGATGCTGGCTATTTTGCTGCCAGAGCTGATAGTGCTGGCTAATTAAGCCATCACTCGGACGGAGGCAAGGGAGGACACCACAGACATCTTTTGAAAGAAACATTTCCAAATTCCAGATATCTTAGTGCCCAGCCAAAAAGAAAACAAACAATTGCAATATTTTAATAATATGTGTACATTTCAGATTCTTTTTCATTGCATTATACATTGGTAAATTGCTATATTATTTTGTGGAAATTATGTAGACATTTTTGTCTTTTGTATGTCACCTAAAGCCACACAATTTGGGATGGGTGGCCATATAAATGCACAAATGAATAATATACATTTAAGCTACCTTTGTACCAGAACTAGTATGTGATAAAATATTTTTGTCCACTGCTGGGAAACAAGTATTTTAAAAAATTAGGATTATTTCAAAGTTTGTGCAGCAAACTTCTTAGGTCCTAGCTGTCCAGAATGAAATGCAATAAAATAGACTGAAACAGGATGGCATATCTACGTATGTTTAAAAAGACTCAAGTTGATAGTCCAACCATGAAATTGTCCCTTTTTACATGTACCACATAGGCATACACAATGCGTACAAAAAAGACTCAAGACTTTGATTATCCAATTGGGGCTACCATTCTGTCTTTTTTGACGTTTTCTGAGGATAACTTTTCTCTTAAGATTTTTCATTCAGTTTTGATCGCCACGATGTAAAAAAGATGTTGAGACTCTAGAAAGAGTGCAGAGAAGAGCAACAAAGATGATTAGGGGACTGGAGGCTAAAACATATGAAGGCTAAAACATATGAAGAACCGTTGCAGGAACTGGGTATGTCTGGTTTAATGAAAAGAAGGACTAGGGGAGACATGATAGCAGTGTTCCAGTATCTTAGGGGTTGCCACAAAGAAGAGAGAGTCAAGCTATTCTCCAAAGCACCTGAGGGTAGAACAAGAAGCAATGGATGGAAACTAATCAAGGAGAGAAGCAACCTAGAACTAAGGAGAAATTTCCTGACAGTTAGAACAATTAATCAGTGGAATATCTTGTCTCCAGAAGTTGTGAATGTTCCAACACTGGAAATTTTTAAGAAGATGTTGGATAATCATTTATCTGAAGTGGTGTAGGGTTTCCTGCCTAAGCAAGGGGTTAGACTAGAAGACCTCCAAGGTCCTTTCCAACTCTGTTATTCTATTTCTATTTCTTAAGGAAGCAGAATATTTGTTTTCTAATAAACATATTATCTGTTAACAACTTTTAGTATACCACTACTAAGTTTTACATCAGCCATGAAGTTATAGTTGCATGAAGAGTTGGGCAATGACATTAATAATATGGTAGATTTAAGAACTAGTGTTCATATTTTATGATTTTTAAAAATCCACTCTATTCATTCACTTAAAGAATTCTGGGCCTCTGAGATTTATTCTAAGCTCTTTGAAAAGTCACTAAAGATTACACTAAAGCATGAGGCCAAACAAAAATTTTGAAGGAAAGGATTGCAAAATTAAAAATTCATATTACTACATGGTCTATTCATGTGATTATTTCAGGGTTTGCAGCCCTGTTTCAACTAGAAAGCCGAACAATGCTGGAATGATCATACTAATGAGTTAAGATTTCACTGTATGTAACTTCAGGCATGATTATATGATGTTATTATTATTATTATTTTGGAAAGTTGCAATACTTCAGGTCACAGATATGCATAAGCTGGACTAACCATGATGTGACAGGAATAAAGACAAAATGACTTGTTGTTCTTCATGTAGCATGGCACAAAAAAGGGAAATAATCAAGAAACTACTAAGACTAAGGCATTGGAAGAGCTTCCTCATTTCTCTGCTTCTCTGTAATAAAGCTATTGCTTTAAAGGCTGCCATTATTTTCCAAGCAGAAATTTGGTTGTCTTGCGGTATTCTGGTTCATGACATTTCAATATTTTGCCTCTTTCTCTTTTGTCCTTAAACAGCACAGCCACCCCGTGCACTCTGGGTGTATTTTAGGCAAATGCTGCTGATTAAAAGATTTCCACGGAATTGAAAATTGCTTGGTTCATTAAATGTAACCATAGGTGGAAGCTCCACTTGACTGCGTAAGAGTTAACAAAGGAAAATTATCGGTGTGAGCTGTTGCTTATTTCTTACACACCGGTCAGGCTTCTGGAACAAAACACAAGAATGCAATACATTTAATATCTCCTGGAACGCCCAGGGCCCTCTTTTCTTCTAATCCCTGTCATATTTAAAAAAGGAGAAAATAGCACTGCAGGCACTTTTGCATGAACGGTACCACACTGAAAGCCTTGAGGCTGACCAAATAAATAGATGGGGGACTGACATGCTTCAAATTTGTAAAGAAGGGAACTGACACCTTCTAAATTTAAAACTATCAGTAGGTGGGGTGGCCTTTGCTTGTTTGGCAGCTTCTACCCACCTTGACGCATTCTCAGCCCAGAATTCTTTATGAAGGCAGCTGCCTTTGAAAAGCACAGCAAGGCAACACAAATGTGTGGTTGAGTTCACATATCACCATTTTAGGGGATTTTCTTGGGGGCGGGGGGGGGGGGAGGATTTTGTCTTCATATATGATGAGAGCCTAACCATTGTGATCTGTAAACTATAAGTAGTTTACAGATCACATGCTTTTTCGTTTCTTGCTTTTACAACCTGAATTAATACAAGCCATGGCTAGATGTTGTACAAATCCAGCTGTGGTTTTGCTATTAGATTTTTTGCCGCGATCCCCCCCCCCCCAACTGTGGCTTTGGCTCTAGCTGTCTTCATAAGAGTGCTACTATTAAAAGGAAGCAGGCTTCCCATTGTGGTAGGGGTGGGTTCTACTTACCTTTACTACTGGTTCGCAGAGAGATTGCATGCACACGCTTCCTGATGATGTCGAGGTTGGTGGGCGGAGCCTCCCTCAGTTTTACTACCGGTTTGCAAGAACCGGTCCGAACCAGGGGCAACCCACCACTGCATGGGGGTCAGCTGGGTTTCTTTCTTTCTTTCTTTTTTGGCCTCCCTCCATCTTAGTGCTAGGAATGGCCTTTCCTATTTTTTCTCTCCCCTGATGGTTCATTGCCTACAGGCATCAGGAAATGAGCTGGCTTGAGAACAAGCCTACTTTACAGCTTAGGACCTGGGCAAAAAGGAAGACCTGCTTCTATTGTCTGAAAGTGAGTGCTCTGAAAGTTTATGCAGTTCTTTGCAAGGGAGGATGGACATGGACCCTGGATTCAATACTGATAAATAATTGAATATGCTTTCTATTTCATAATGATTGATGTTACTGATAAAGTTGCTGAATATTTGTTAACTGACATTAACTAATCATATTCTTATTTGAATGTTGGTATGCTTTATATAATAATACTGAAACTAAGGTAGATTGCTAAATCCATATTTCTTATATTTAAATTGCACAAACCATCTTAAACACAATCTACATGGGGAAAAATGTAGTGTCCAAATAAATTGACTATTACTTGGTTTATTTATTATCCTGGCACCAACACATATCCCTGTCTGTCTCTTTCCAACACTTAATGGAGGCTTACATTTTTCACAGTATAGAATATTTTGCTGCCCTAAGAGTGCATATAAATGGATGCCATCAAAATTCAATATACTGATAAGAACAAGTAGACCTGAGGAAATTCACAAGGTTAATGCACATGCCAATGAGGTTTGTAGAGATGGTTGAGGAATTCAGTTTTTATGAATTCTTATATGATTGGCATTCGCTTCAAGGTTAAGTATCACTAAAATATTTTAAACCCAATTTGACACAAAATATGTACTAAATATCTAGCCTCTCTCTACATTCTGTACGATACATTACATGTTTCTGTATAAACTCCTTTGTTTTAATTATGTTTCCTGCTGTTTCTAAAACAGCAATGCCCAAATTATGTTAAAGACAGATGGATTGTACTGTGATACAGATTGGAAGGGGAAAGGTGATTTGGAGGGTAGGTGGATGCTCATACAGCACCTGTCAGCAACTCCTAAAAAACTATTTATTTAATTTACTTTTGTTAAAACATTTGTATAGCCACCTATCTTGAAACAATTATGGGTGGCTTACAACCAATAAAATGTAAAATCCAACACTGATAAAACTAAAAAGAGAAAATCTGGTGCGACAACCAGCCTTCCTTGATGCAATTCTCATCTCACATTGACCTCGCCCTATCTCAACACCTGGAAGAACAGCCAAGTTTTAAGTGTGCTCTGGAAGGATAGAAGGGTTGGGGTCTGTCACATCTCAGAGGAAGGGTATTCCATAGGGTGGGGGTTGCAATAGAAAAGGTGCATTTCCAAGGACCCACGAAAAAAATGAATACAAATAAAGGGGACATTAGGACAGGGAGGTAGGCATGCTGGAGCTCTTATGCATGCCCCTTACAGACCTCTTAGGAATGGGGTGAGGTCAACAGTAGACAGTCTTAGGTCAAAATTTTGGGGGTTTTGGGATGAAACCACAGAGTTATGGTGCATTCCAGGCATTGACCACTGAAGTTATATTTTCTGCAATCAAGTTTGGAGCAGTTCACTTTAAGTTTGTATCTATTGTGTGCTTCTGTATTGTTGTGGCTGAAGCTGAAGTAGTCATTGACAGGTAGGACATTGTAGCAGATAATTTTATGAGCTATGCTTAGGTCATACCTAAGGCGGTGAAGTTCTAAGTTTTCTAAGCCCAGAATTTCAAGTCTGGTGGCATAAGGTATTTTGTTGTGAGCAGAGAAATCGAGGACTCTTCTTGTGAAATATTTCTGGACAAGATGGCAGATGTCCTCTGTGGAATGGATAGATAGCCCAGGGGGAAAGTGGTCTTACAGGAAACCCAATTCAAAACCATATAAGACTTTTAAAGGTAATCACCTGCATCTTAAATTCCCCCTGGAGCTAGTGCAACTCATTTAACTGGGGTATAATGTGAGTATAAATCTAGGGATTTACATTGCTGCACTCTGGATCAGTTGTAATTTTTAAATGGTTTTCAAGGGCAGCCCCATGTTGTAATCCAAATGGGAAGTGATCAAAATGAGCCTCCCAATCCAGGAAGGATACAATTGCTGCAGAAGAGAATTTTGTACAATGTACAAAAGTTCCTGTAGCCATGGCTTCAACCTTCTCATCAAGCAGTAGCTGCAAGTCCAGGAGAACCTGCGCACTGTGTGCCAGCTCTTCCTGGGGACATGAAACCCCAGCCATGGTTCAAGATGACATGTCCCCACCACCAGCCATCAAAGCCCCCATTAGTGCTGAGTAAAAGTTAATTCCCTCCTATCTGGATTTTCATAAACTCCAGGCACTTGGTCAGTGTCATAACAGCATCACAAAGCAAAACGGCTGTTAAGTGAATCTGGTTTCCCCATTGACTTTGCTTAGTCAGAAGGTTGCAGAGGGTGATCACATGACCCTTGGACACTGCGACCATCATAAATATGAGTCAGTTGCCAAGCCTATGAATTTTGGTCACATGACTACATGTAGTTGCAATGGCTACAATGGCCGTAAGTGTAAAATAATGGTCACAAATCACTTTTTTCAGTGCTTTTGTAACTTTGAACAGTCACTAAACAAACATTTTTAAGTCAAGGACTACTTGTATGTGCGCATTCTCCAAATAATATTTCTTTAATAAATCTAGAAGAAACTTTTCTTCAATTTGGAGAAATGAAGCCATATTAGCAGTGCTTCAAAGGGAATGACTTTGCATGAGATGGAAAGCCCATTACTCTCTAGATCAGAGGTCTTCAAACTTGGCAGCTTTAAGACTTGTGGACTTCAACTCCCAGAATCCTCCAGCCAGCTATGCTTGGCAGCTATGCTGGCTGGAGAATTCTGGGAGTTAAAGTCCACAAGTCTTAAAGCTGCCAAGTTTGAAGATCTCTGAACTAGATGCTTTCTACTTGAAATCCCACCCACCCCAGTCAGTATGACAAATAGCCAAGAATGGTGGGAATTGTGAAAAAACAGCATCAGAGGATCATACATTTTTCATATATTTCCAAAAATCTCAACCATTACTCTCTACAGAAGCAAAGCTAGGCTTTTGCTGAAAAGCTCCCTCTTTATAATTTTATTTTGTTGTTTTTTTCACAGATACAAAATTTAGAAGAAGGAAGAACAGGTGGTGGTAGTATAATAATACAGATGAATAAGCATTGTTATGCTGGAATGCTCATATTCAGATTTCTGTGATTGAATTATTTCATGTATCCATGAAACTAAAACCCCGGTGAAATACAGAGAAAGAGAATAATACAATATGTGGAATTACAGCATACTGCTACCTAGAAAGCAAAATCAGAAGGACGGATTCAGCCACATTATTCTTGTCACAGTGGTGATCAAAGTGCATAAAGGTAGATTGTTGAATACTCTGTCATTTAACCATTCAACACTTGTCAAGGAATCTTTCTTTGAGAATATTAGCTTTGTATTTTTAAGAATCATTGTTTATGGAATTAAAAATAATTCTCTGGAGGAAGATGGATGGTTAATAAGTATGAAATTTAAATAAAATAAAATAAAACAAACTTCATAGAACTAGTGAAATGTCATTCAAAAGCATTCTCTTTCAAAACTTGGCACTTTGCTTGAACATAATATATAGTGGAGATACAAGTTGCCTACAATACTTTTTCAAAAATGCCTTTGAATCACTTCTGATTTCTGGGGACTGCCTGGGCAAGTCAATATTGTTTCCTTGGTAACGTTTTCAGAAGTGGTTTGTAATTGCCTTCTTTCTAGGGCTGAGAAAGAGGGACTGGCCCAAGGTCACCCAACTGGCTTTGTGGCTAAATCAGAACTAGGTTTCTAGATTCTAACTTACTAATCTTTACAATAAAAATTTCTGATAACATTTTTTGGTTCTGAAAAAAAATCAATAAAACAGGTAATGGAAGAACAACAGACTGCAATTGTGCCGCTTATTACTGTACTTTATTTCCAATTTAGCATTTATTTTATGATCCTACAAGACAAATATCTACTATTACTAATTGAAGTTATTTTGGTGTGTGTGTTATTATGACTATTTAAGTAGAAGCTATAAATATTAGCATAATGTTTATTTTGCATTGTCTCTTTCTTTCCAGTAATTCATATATTGTAACACTTGAATGAAATTCTTCTTCTTCTTCTTCTTCTTCTTCTTCTTCTTCTTCTTCTTCTTCTTCTTCTTCTTCTTCTTCTTCTTCTTCTTCTTCTTCTTCTTTTTGCTGAACAGTAAATGCTTTAGGGACACAGTTATTGTTGAAAAGGGCTGTGAGGATGAAGGACTTATGGGCTTCCACATTAAAGCAACTCCAAAACACTTATTCTCATATGAGTCCTTGAAACAATTTTTTGCTCTACTGCCATAATTATGTAGAAAGATGTGGTGGCACTGGCTTGGGAATTGATAATCAAGCAAACTGTGATTGATCCCCTTGGGCAAGCATTGCCCAACTCTAAAATAATAATAGTTTCTTGCTTCAGTCTTTGGGATTTTCTCTTCATTGCTGAAATACTTAATGTATTGGATTGATTTTAGAAAACAGCAGTCTGCTGGCTGAAAGGATAACATGTTTCCGTGCTGATTACAAATGGACATTTATCATTCAACATTTGTTTGGCATCATTACCAAATAGACAGTTGAGCCCATTGTTGTGAATAAAGAAGAATATTTTTATGAAGTTTAAGAATACCGGCACAAAAAGAAGATTCTCTCATTAAAAGGAGCTTCCTGTGGAATGACAAAACAATACTTATGTGAAGACATTAAGGGAGAAGCTTTGATTTTTTTTGTGGGGTGAAATGACAGCAACTTTATTAAATGCTGTTCATTATGTGGGATGTGATTGTGCGAAGACACCTTCCCTTCTTTCTTCTACATAGGGGATTAAAAATATTTTTTTTCATTTTTTTACTGTCTTCTAAATAATGGAAATAATAATACTGTGTTTCCCTCAAAATAAGACTGGGTCTTATATTAATTTTTGCTCCATAAGACGTATTATGGCTTATTTTCCGGTTAGGTCTTATTTTGGGGAAAATCCAGTACTAAATGCCTCCATCTGGTTGATGATCTTCATGGAGGCTTATTTTTGGGATAGGGCTTATATTACGAGCATCCTGAAAAAATCATGCTAGGGCTTATTTTCCAGTTGGGTCTTATTTTCAGGGAAACAGGATAATAACTGTGGTGGATAAGAAGAAAGTGGGAATAATGGATGTGGCAATACCAGGAACTAGTAGAAAGGGAAGACATTGAATAACAAGTTCTGAAAAGCAAAGATTATGGCATTAAGCAACTATGGTGATCTCAGTGGTTATTGACACGTAGAAAATCTGTGCAGCAGCACGAATAATCTACGCACAGAACTGGAAAAATAACAATACAACATCTGAAGACAATGTAATTAGAAAAATCATGGAATGTGCAGAAATGGATAAGCTTATGAAGGAGATACAAGAAAAAGAGGAAACAGAATATTATTTAGTATGGGAGAAATGGTATAAATGGTTGTAGGAAAAAGGGAAAAAATAAAACAAAAGTGCAAGGAAAGATTAAATAACGGATAAACTAGGAGTAGAAATAGAAGAACAAATAGGAAGAAACAGAAATTGTGGAAAGGAAATTGGGTACATGTCTATATCTAAGTATATATGTAAATAAAATAATTAGAATAATATATTATAATGATATACATATGATATATTAGAAATATATGTATAAAAGATACATTATGATAAGAGAGAGAAAATGCATAAGTATTGATCACCGACGCAAAACTGTTGAAAAGAAGAAAGTGTTAATATTTCTTTTTTGTTTTTGCTTTTTTTTAAAAAAAAAATCTGTTTAATAAAAATTATTAAAAAAAGAAAAGAAAATCTGTGCATTGACAAAATATCCAGCTGTCAATTGCAAAAGCCACACTGCTTTAGATCTGCAAATAAACTATGACGGTACATTACGACATCCTAAGATCTTGGGAAGAACTTGATGCATATGAAGGCCAACACCAGCTAAAAAACTAGAAGATGTGGCTTTGTTGCAAACAGATATTAATAATAACAACAGAGTAGAAGAGAAAGAACTGGGGGGGAAAAGCACAACATACAAAGACCTGCAAATAGAACAATTGTGGCTAAAGAAAATGAAGATAGTGCTAATAGTAATAGATGCCTAGGTTGCAATGACAAAACATCTGGGGCACCACTTGAACACTAAGTCAATTGCAAAGGGCAGCTTTCCTTGGAGCATCTTCTATACTGCCACAATATCTTTAACACCATCAAGCCTCTGCCTATCTTAGGTCCTTGGGAAGAACTTAATATATGGATTCAAACACTAAATCCAGTATAAACATCTGGTTGTCTGTGTGACAAATCATCATCATTATCACCACCACCACCACCATCCCTTTAACCCCATAAAACAAGAACATCTGCCTACCACAGGTCATTGAGAAGGCCTCAATGGGTAGTTAAAAAGGCCAAATCCAGTCTAAACTGGTTGATTATGTGACAAACCGTAATAATAATGTCATATTACAGAAGAAATGTGCATCTGATACACTTATGAGATAAGTTTAACATTTCTTTTTCTATGCACAGCACCAGCAGATAGCAATAAAGTATTCCCAATAGATATGCAGAGAGGATACCAAATCACTGGTCATGTAGTATTATATTCTGAAGAAAACATCATCAAATATCATGTCTAAAAATATGTATGTATCATTATGTTAATATACCACACTTGCATGTTAAGACATTGGAATGCAGATGTAGAAGAGTGAATAATGCATAAGTGCCTTCTTTGTCATTATTAGTTACTCTCGAGTAACTTTTGTCTGTATTTTGCCTTTATTGAGAAAGAGGTTGGAACAGGAAATTTTGCAAAGCTTGAATCACAATAATAGAATGGTAGTTTGGAAAGGAAGAATTATGTAGCAACTAGTAAGATTGATCCTTGTAATTATGGCAGAGAAGAATAACCAGTAGGAGGTATAGCATTAATGCTCATCCCGGTTGTTGCTGACCTATTTTGCTTCTTTCCAGTTAGGAAAAGAAATTGGTTTAAGATTTCTAGGTCAAAAATAGGAAACAATGGGGAAAAGTGCTGCTGTCCTTAATTGTGATATGACAAAAACTTGACATTCTCTTTGAAAATGGAAGATAAGTAGTCCTCATACAGATAGCAAATCTATTATAAATATTTACTGATTTGGATACAGTAACATAAGTACTAGAAATTCCATTTCAAAATGACCATTGCCTCAAACATCCAAAGACCAAGAAGTGTTCTTGTAATAGTCTAGAATGTGGTCATGTAGCAATCAAACCACGAAGAACTCTATTCTGCAGCATTAGCTGAAACCGAGATCCAGCCAAAACAAAAGATTGCCCTGCTGAATGCCTACATGCTGTCGAATTGAGTTTATCACCCTCACAGTTATTACAATTTATTCTGTTGTCTGAGCTTAAAATGTCACTGGGAATTTATTAATATGGTACTACTTCTGATAAGGGCATATTAAAGGTTATAGAAATAATATATTATCGGAGACTAAGCGTGTACATCACTCGACATGCATTCTTTATCAGTAATGGTTCATTTATGAAATATATATGATCATATTACCTCAATTGTTCCTTAAGAAGTGTGTATGTGTGCATACATACATATTTGTGAACATTCTGATGAACTTTGTGAATGGTGCATCCCAATTACATGTTGATTTTTATATCTGCAGCTGAAGAATGTAATTTTATTTGACCTGACAAAATGAATGAAGTAAACAATGTAAGTATTTCAAGAGAAAGGTCTCTCAAATCTTTTTATGGGCATAGTTTTTAAGGAATGTTAATTTTGAATCTTTAAGTCAATTCTTCCAAGGCTATCTGGCTGTGGGTGTTTGCACGACTCAGATCTGAGGATAATCCACCTTTGATCTTGGAACAGGGTAGCATTTCGTCATTTAATCTATTTAATGTGATCTTGGTGTCATCCTGGGTTTGTCAGTCACTCGTGTTTTAGTCAACTCATGGCTTGAGTACTATATTACTTGACTATTGTAACAACCTCTACATGGAGCGTCCCTTCAAGACCACTTGGTTCAGAATGTGGTGGTGGAAGCAGTAATGGGCATGTCCATGTAATACCTCTGCTTCACAAGCTGTGTCAGATGCCAGTTTGCTTCCTGGTGGGATTCAAGATGTTGATTGTTACCTATAAAGCCCTACACAGCATAGGATCCAGTTATTTCAGTGACCACCTTAACTTCCATAACATCTACCCAGCTAATTCAATCCTGCAGAATTGGCATGTTCTGGATTCCTTCAATTAAACAATAGCACTAGCACTTAGATTTATATACCACTTCACAGTGCTTTATACCGCTTTCTAAATGATTTACCGAGTCAGCATATTGCCTCCAACAATCTGGATCCTCATTTTATCGAACTCAGAAGGATGGAAGGCTGAGTCAACCTTGAGCCTGGTGAGATTCGAACTACCAAACTGCTGTCAGCCAGCAGTCAGCAGAAGTAGCCTGCAGTTCTGCATTCTAACCACTGAGCCACCACAGCTCTCAATCTTATCTATTGGGACTCTGGAAGCATACCCTCTCTGTAACAGTACCTGCCCTTTGGAATGAGGTTCCTCCCACATTGTAGATGCCCCCCCTTCTGTTGTTGTTTATAAGAACCACGAGGCCTTGGTTGTTCACCCTTTTTGGGTCTTCAATTTTCACATTTTTTCTGAATCTCTTCTAGTTCTGCATCCTTGAATATTTTATTTCTGGTAATAAATCTCTGTTGGTTTGCTAATTGTTGTTGAATAATATTTAAGTCTGGATGAATTATTTTCCAATGTTCAAGCATTCACTTTAAATATTCCTGTTGGTATATTTAACAACCAAAATATGTTGGTTCCAGTTTATAATAGGAGGCCATAATGGTGCAATTTTCAAGCACAGCATACTTTTATCTTGTTTGTGATTGTTTTTCATCCAATAATCATACAGGGCTAGGCCCTGCATACCCAGCCATATCTGCTGAGCCTTGCTACCCACTTGTTGACAGATACCCAGGAACTAACATCTGCTCTGACCCAGCCTTAGCAAGTAATGATAAGCTGCTTACTTGCAAGTACAAACAAACCCCTTTTCAAACAGAGTAGAGCAGTCTTTTATTCACGTGGATTAACAAAAATCAAATGTAATTAGTTCCAACAGACCTGGTCAAGAAATCTGAATTGCTTGCTGTACCCTAAAAGTTGAACAATTGTCTGCCATTCTCAAACCCTTACTATTTATTTCCCAGCCAAGGAGGGGCTGGCTAGCGTCCACATCTGCTTTTCCTTGAGAGCCAGCTTATTGATTTCCTTTGCTCTCCTCTTCTTTCCTCTCTGCGCATACGCGCATCTGGGATGGACCCCATCTGTTCCTTCCCCTCACTCCGTTCAGGCCCCAAAGAAAGCTGCCTCTCCACCTGGGGAAGGATGGAAGACCCCGGCTCTGCCTATGTTGCTGTTTATCAGAGCCTTCCAAAGGCTCCAAAGCTGCCCAGGCTGTCCCTCAACTTCCTCCTCATCTGACTTTGCAGCTAGCTCTGCTGGCAGCCAACGGGCCACAACAACATCTGATGCAGTCCTTGTTGACCTGGATTGTTAACCAATCCAGTATAAGTCTCTTTTTTGTGTGTGGTTTTTTTTCATATTAAATGGGTTGACACATATTGTACTAAAAGGGATTATGTGACTCTTCTAGTAGGATACAAAGTGCCAGCACAGTTCTCAACCTCATCAGATTATTATGGTCGGGGTGGCAATTTTATCTACCTATTGAGTTATCTTCAAAAAGCCCTTTCTTAGTTCCACCGTGAAGGAGGCATTTTAGGTTTAGGTTTTCTCTGTAATGAGTAGCTACTCTGGATTATAGGTCAGGCCAATTCTGAATAAGTCCTCCCAATACATATAATTGCAGGCTGAAATCTAGAGATAGGAATGGAGGTAGTGACAAGGGGTGAATTAACCCATCTAGGAGCATTTTGTTTTGGTCACTGTCTTACCAGTTCAGAAGTTTGGTGTAATCCCTGGCAGATAAAATCTATTTGACACGCTAACCAGAAATCCAAGATGGGGCTTTTGACCAAAAGTTTTCAAATATTTCATTAAAAAATCCAGAAATAAGCAGTTGTATTTTTCGTTCTCTATTGCCCACTTCTCAGTTTCTCACTAACAAGATAATGTACAAAGTATTGTCAAGTGCTTGTTCTGCACTGCTCTTAATATGAACTTGCATTATCATTTAACAAGTCAGCTGCAAGGCTTCAAGAGTGTGTCTGTATTTGTTGTTGAATCTGGAATGCTGCCTTGGTTAACAATCTTTTTTTTAAATTCCTCTTTCCTTAATTCCAACAAAAAGAACAATATGATTAACAACGTTTGTAACCCAAATATTCATTGTATTATCAACCCAATTCATAAATGGCAATCCTATTATTTTCTGGGAAATAATAGTGAGCTTAGTGGATCTCACTTTTTATTAAATATGCATAGGACTGGCCTGCTAGAATACTAGGATAGTAAAATTCATGAAGAAATCTGATATTAATGGGACAGATTAAACTCACCAGTTTTCTCAGTCTTGTGTTTTGGACTCTCTTGTCCTGGAAGGCATGGGCAAGGCCCTTCACATCGAGCTACAATGTTTTTGCCGGATGTGCAGGCATGAAATTCCAACTTGCACTGTAAACACAACAAAACAAACACAGTTTATTTGATGTAAAATTGGAATGGGGCACAGATATGAAAATAAACATTGTCATTTATTTTATTTATTCATTTGTCAATCATATATAAGATAACAGGTAAAAGTATAAATATAATTTGGATACATGAAAAGAGTAAGTAAAAAAAGGATATTAGGACAGGGATGGTAGGCACGTGGTGCACTTATGCATGCCCCTTACAGACCTCTTAGGAATGGGGTGAGGTCAACAGTAGACAGTTTAAGCTTAAAGTTTTTGGGGTTTGGGGAAGAAACTACAGAGTCAGGTAGTGCATTCCAGGCATTGACCACTCTGTTGCTGAAGTCATATTTTCTGCAATCCAGTTTGGAGCGGTTTATCTTGAGTTTGTATCTATTATTTGCTCATGTATTGTTGTGGTTGAAGCTGAAGTAGTCATTGACAGGTAGGACATTGTGGTAGATAATTTTATGAGGTATGCTTAGGTCATACCAAAGGTGGTGTAGTTCTAAGTTGTCTAAGCCCAAAATTTGGAGTCTGATGGCATAAGGTATTTTATTGCGAGCAGAGGAGTGGAGGACTCTTCTTGTGAAATATTTCTGGACTCTCTCGATTGTATTTATGTCCGATATGCAGTGCGGGTTCCAGACAATGAGCTGTATTCAAGGATTGCTCTAGCAAATATTTGTATGCTCTGGTTAGTAGTACAATATTTCCGAGAAGAATCTATTAGAATAGAATCTATTAGAATAGAATCTTTTTTTTTTAATAAAAAAGTTTTATTTCCATTTTCCAACAACCTATTCAATATACAGTCTCTTATTCAACATTAGTCATTAACTTTCATTTGTTACTTATTCGGACCTGCCCAGCTACCACTTCCTTCCTTAACAAACCTTTCCTCCTCCCTTCTCTACTTTCTTCTACTTTCTTCATCCTTCCTCTCCTTCGCTTTTCTACTTCCTCTCCTCCTTCCCCACTCTTCGCTTCCACCCTTTCTAACCCTCTCTCTTTCCCCTTTCTTCTTCCTCTCCTTTCCCCCTCTTCTACCTTTCTCTTTCCTACCTACTTTCTTCCTTCACTCTCCTCTCCCTTTCCATTCCCTTCTGAAATGGCAGCTGAGCAGCCCCGATTTCATTTCAAATTATTTCTATTTCTTAATTACATATCTTCAATCATTCCTTTACATTGATCCTTCATCTCCCCCCCTTCCCCTCCCTCCCCCCTCCCTCCCCCGAGACTTCCCAGAACAAAGTACAGGGTATAAAATTAACAATCATAAATTAAAATACAACATAATTCATAATCCATAGTCACTCCTCTCTCTAAGACCTTAACTCCCTTTCCAGAAACAAAAAAGTACATTCTTCTTCCAGTCCATTATATATCAGTCCATTCCACTCCTAAAATCTTCAGAATCTTCCAATTAAATTAGTATTTCCAGTTCACCAATAAAATACATAGTTTTTAATATCCAATCTTCATTGATTAACACCAAATATATATCAATCCATTCCACTCCTGAAGTCTTCAGAATCTTATAGTTTTTAATATCCAATCTTCATCGATCAAAACCAAGACGATATTCCATTTTCCAGTATTCATCAGAAATTCTTTTATAATATACCTTTCTTCCTTAAACAGTCTCCCAAATATAATTCATATTTCCAGCTTAAATTCTTAAATTTTTATCCAATCTCCAAAAATAAACAATATTCTATCTTCTCATATCTTTAATATCACTTACATAAATCAAATAACATTGCTAATATTAATATTTCTTCAATTTACCTTACATCTGTCAAATAACATTATTAAAATTATACTTATAACTTATATCCAAAATATATCAATTATAACAATTAAATTCTATTTAACCAAATACCAACATTACATCCATAAATTTTTCTATCTGTCCTCCAAAAGTTAAACAATATTCCATCTTCCCATTCCTTTATACCTCACATATATCAAATAGTAACACCTTATACCCAAAATAGATCAGTTATAAAAATTAAACCCTATATATATATATTAAAAAAAAATACCATCAAAATCACATCTTAAGCATTCTCCTTCCCCTTGTCTTCTATCTTACACATTTTCCACCATCTGCTCACCAATCAGCTTAACATCTGACAATAAAGAATTTCCAATCTTTAATATATTGGTGTAAAAATCTCTTGTTTAAAAACTTATTAAGAAAAGATAAGCCTCCAAAAGTTCCTATAAAAAAAAAATCCCATATTTGAACTGAAGAAGTTTCCAAGATTTTAGTAGTTAGTTCTGTTTGCTTAAGAACC
Organism: Ahaetulla prasina; assembly: GCF_028640845.1. Taxonomy (NCBI): domain Eukaryota; kingdom Metazoa; phylum Chordata; class Lepidosauria; order Squamata; family Colubridae; genus Ahaetulla; species Ahaetulla prasina. The sequence continues at coordinate 93,447,214 of NC_080540.1, forward strand.
ATTTTTAAACTATAAAATCTACCAAAAAGAGAAAAAAAAATCAATAAACTTTTCTTCTTAAACATTGTGATAAAGAAAAAGGTAAAAAGAAAAAAAAATCATTAACAGTGCTTATTCATTCCATTTAAAAAGTAGCTTGTTATGTTCTTATAGATTCCACGCCAGCAGTTATAATAAGCATTTCCTTAACTTTCACTTCCAATATACAAAACGCCATTTGTTAAAATCTTCTTACAAGCAAATGCCAGCATACTCCAACACTTTTAAAAGCAGTTGTTTTTAATTGCTTAATTGCCATCTTCTTTTAAACTTTATTTCTTAAAATTAAAATTAGTAAAAAATCTTTTTAAATTTCTTTGCAACCACAGTCTTAAAATCTCTTCCTTTATCCTTTTGTAGTTTCACTTTTCTTTGTATATTGGAAACGCCATTTTAAATCCACTCAGGTTGAAAGTTAGTTCAAAGGAAAGCTATTTAAGAGCCGAATTTAAGATTTATTACTTGCAAATTCTTGCTAGTCCTCCTGCTTTGTTCTGTCTGTGTTGAGTTCTCTTTAAAAATAAATCTTGGCATAGAGATGGTCGTGGCTTCTCGTTCTGTATAAACAGAAGCACCCTGGGCACGGAGCTTCGTCAGGCTAAAGGGGAGCTCTCACCCTTCGATCCCCTGGTTAAATTCCAGGGGCTCCCGGGGAGCTCTGCCCAAACCTGACCACTCTTCCCTCCCCCTTCTCTCAGGGGAGAGAATTCCAAACCATTTGACAGCCCATTTACGCTGTCAGGGATGGTTTGACGAAACCCAGGGCAGACGATCCCAAAGGAACGGCCATGAAGCCTGCGTTGCCAGCGGAAGTCTCCAGGGAAACTATTAGAATAGAATCTTGAGAATAAGTTTTCATGGTCTGACTTTCAAGTTACTTGCGGTACTCATTGATGCTTCTTGCTATGCCCATGTAACGCCAATATTCTGAGAGTGCCATTGGCTCCCAATTGCATCTGAGTGCAGTACAAGGTGCCTAGTTATCTTCTCTAAGCCCTGCATGGTATAGAGTTTCATTACTTGAAAGGCCACTTTTTTCCCAGAGTATCTGCCCTCCCTGGTCTGATAGAGAAGGTTTACTCCAGGTCCTTCCATTGAAACAATTCATTTTGTGGGAACCAGGATGCGTGTCTTCTATCTTATAAAGCAACCTTCCCCTTGACATATAAAGACTGCCAAGACCTGGCTCTTTCCCTAGGAAATGGTGGTTTGGTATCCTGATTGATGATGGTGGTACTGCTGTTTGAATCGCCATCTACTTCTGTCATTACTGCTTGTAAGATATCCATTATAACGTAATATTCTTTTCATTAGGCTTTGTCACCTTGGTTGAGTTGGAGGGCTATATAAACATTTTAAGTAAGTAAATGAGTATGTAAATGAGTAAGCTTGGTTTTAAGAGATTATTCAAATTCACAATCCAAAATATATGCAAGGGACGGAATACACATACTTAGTAAAAATTTAAATAAATCTGAATTGAATTAATTACAATTAGCTAGATTTAATTAGTCTCTTCTTAAATAGTTAGAAATCACAGTCCAGCAACAAGTTTTGAAAGGATTCTTAAGGACTTGCTCACCTTGAATGACTGCATGAACTTCCCCGTTGTTGGTTTTACTCTTTTTCCCCGAGATAAAAACTTTGGACAAGCTGTCTATTATGAACCCCCACAACAAATGACATAATTTAGCCACTTGTAGAGAAAAAGCATAGGTTAGAAAACTATCTGCGAAAGTGAGTAATTTAGTAATCTTAAAGCATGTCTATTTGAATCCCTAAACAAGATTCTATACCTTAGTGATAGTGCTGAAGCCATGCTTACAACTGCCATGCAGTAACCAAAGCAAGGTAAGTACGTTAGATCAATCAATCATTAAGCACCCTGTGTTTTGCAAAATTATGTTTTTTGCTTTCTATTCTACTCTAAAAAAAAGTATTTCTATTCTTTCTTTAAAAAAGCAGAATGAATGAAGCAGAATGTTGCTGTGAGATTAATGCCTCCTACTTTGAAAATGCCAGAAATAGCTTGCTGTTGCTTGTGTGTATTTTTGTAAGCGAGTTCACCTCCCCAGGCTTAATCTAGTAGCGGGAGACCGTTTATTCTTTGACAACATTCTGTCCCAATGATATTATTCTCCTAGGTGCTTTCTGGATTTCAGAGGACTCTGAGGACTGAAAACTCCATATGCTATTCTGCTCTTCAGTTTTAGAATATTTATAGATACAGCCTGCTATCTCCTTGTGGATAAATTCAGAGCACCTTTGATGCTATTTTATTTTTCTACTCAGAGGTAAGAACCACATGTAAATCCCACAGGTGAATGTGGCACTGTGGATACTTGGATTATACTCAAAAAAGGACGATAATTCAAATTATAAAATGACAGTGGCTGACAAGGTAAAGAGCGGACAGAAAAACTCAAAACCAAATATAAGTTATCCAAAACAAAAAGATTGATATAAAATTCCTGAATAATAATAAAAAAGAAGAAAATGAAGATTCCTTCCCACTCTCACCTCTTTCCAGTCAGTCAGTTTCAGTTTCAAGATCACCAGTTTTTTTTAAAGTAAATTTTGTTGGAACAAAGTGTCAGTCATATATACATTTCAACTGCACAATTATACAAAGAATGGAATGGAATAAATTCTTTACTGGCCAAGTGTAATTGAACACACAAAGAATTTGTCTCTAGTGAATAAGTTCTCAGTGCACATACAAACAACAAAGTAATATAATCACAGGATACCAATAGGAGAAGGTAGTAAAAAAATGAGTGTCATAATAGTAATACAGCCCTACTACATAGATAAATATTGTTAAAAATTAGGAAGGTTATCAGCTAAAATACTCTAAAACAAGTTTTTAAGAATTAAATAAAAACGAGGTTCCAATGTTGAATGAATTTATGAATCGCACATGGTCTTTTGGTGGATACATTGTATGAGTATTTATTTTGATAACTGCTACTAAATGCAGCCTTTCTGTTCCATGAAATAGTAGCAAAAATATACAGAAAACTCTGCGGCCAGCTTGCAGTAGCCCAGAGTTTTTCAGTCCAGAAATGATATTTGGGTAGCTATTTGAGAACGATCTTAGATTTTGGAGAGATAATAATAGTTGTAGCTGCATGAGAAATAGAGCTTACATTATTCATCATTAATTATAATGATATGTTATTGAAACATATTTTCTTAGGAAACTTTGAAGTATATCTGACTTACAATTTTATGTCTATGAATATGGTTAAATAAATAGTTTGATCTGAAAAAAAAACCTCTTTGCTGAAAACAAATTAGACACTTCAGATATTCTGATAATGCTATGATTTATCTTTTTGGTTTGGCATGATCTTTTCTTGTTCTTGTTGCTATTAAAACTGCATATATTGTTTTATTAAGATATCAGTTGAAGTCTTTTTAATTGAAGCAGACTGGATCCACAGTAGAGGTCATATAATATCTTGACCTGCATTCTCTTTGATGTGCCAGTAAGCTTCTGTAGAAAACTACTGGCTCTGTATTTTTAAAATGGTCTGGATTTGCTTATTCTACAGTCATAGCTTCAGATAGTAACATGTACAGAGTTAATTCTAAATGTTCCTTTTTGCATGGAATGGCTAGTGGCACTTTATAAAAATCATTTCTGGAGGAAGAAAAAGTTTTCAAAGATTACACCTTCACGAGCTGCAGTTCCAAACAAACTTCCTACCCATACCACCCACAGCTTTGTCACCAGGAGCGAAAATTTCAGCCATTAGGCAGATGTTTCCAGGACTTATTCTGTTAGAACATCTTATTGAGCCATTATGAACACAAAACAAAAGGTCAGGGTCCTGGCTTGGTTTGTGTCTATTTTCAGAATACTAATTTGGTGCTAGCCAATTCTCAACCAAATTTAAAGTACTATAATAAAGTCAGATAATTATGTGGAAGGTGGATGTGTGGGCACCAGGTCTGATCTCATTGTTTTAATTCTCCATGGATATATCCATCGAACATGGTGTAAGCAAATACATTAGATTTTAATAGTTTGAACACCAACCACTGGAGTTTAGAATCCAGAAACACACCATTTTGTGGCTTACAGAGTCTCATTTAAATAAGTTCCAAAGTCATTTCCCCTGGAGGCAGCACTGGGACCATATAGCAAGTCATCCCAGCCACTTGCCCATATTGTCAGCCTTACAGGAGCTCATTTTTGCAGCCTTTACAGTGGCTCTTAGAGGTAACAAAAAAATTCTCTCACCTAATAAATGTACTCAATGTCTTTTGTAAAGATGTGGTCAATTTCCTTTATTATGGCAGCTTTCCTAATGTGTATTGTTTTCCTAGATGGTTGAATGCTGCTAGCCTGAAGCATAAATATGAACCGAGAAGGGAGTTTTTAATGTGTATTCATTTACACAATAGTCAATAATGGTCTTATGTGTCAATCAACATTTAGTTACTTATAAAGTTGGTATTTCTAGCCTAATCAGCAGTAAAATTCAGAAAGGCAAATAACACCCATTCCAGAAAACAAATGTAACACACACATTTCCCAGATGGCTAAACATATATTATATAGTAAACACTGAATGTCATTTAGGTGATCTTGGCCACCACTACTGGCAGATTTAATGTCAATTAATATTAATAACCATGATTCATATTCAGCCAGAGAATCCTGCTGTTCATTAGATCATTTATTAAAAAGGATAATTCTAGTTGTATGGGTTTCTCCTTTAATGAAATGACATGACGTTGACTGGCTAAATGTTTCTTTCCTTTGCAAAAAAGGTAATTTCAGCTTCATCAATAACAATGAGGAACCAAGAGCAAATAAATTGCTGAGATCAGTTTATTCACCCTATTTGCCAGTCATTACTCCACAAACATAATCAAGAAATCTGGACACAAGACAGTTAAAATTAACGAAACTATTATAGCAATAAAGTAGAAGGATATCAACTAAAAGCCCAGGATCAAGAAATTCAGTAAGAGAAGCATCAAACCCATATGTTTAAGGTTGTTTGCTACTCAAATAACTCATTTCTAAATTCATTTCTAAATCTTTTTGCTTTGAAATAGCAGGTAACACCTAAGTATAACAGCACTAGTTTTTTTAAAAAAAATATTCATCCTTGTGAGTATATTTTTAAAACACTTGTTTTTTTTAATTCTGCAGTTTGTTAAAAAGCTAGCTGTCTTGTTTCTGACAGTGCTGTATTCTATAAAAAAACCCAAACCACATTGAAAGTACAAACATCATAACAGGGAGATTTATAATGATAAGCTCATAGGATGTTGACAGACAATGCTTCAATACAAATCAACAAAATCTTCTTCTCTAAGGAATGCCTGAATCTCTAAATGATTAAGAGAAGAAAGGTTTAGAGAGAAAAACATCCAAACACTGTTATCCCTTATTTCAAAATATATATTTTTATTGATCAGATAAGAGGAAGCATCATTACTTTTTAAGAGAGGACAACTATAAAAAGCAGAAGTATATCCATAGAAACAAATTATGTATTCAGTGCAAAATTCTGAATATGAGATATTTTTCAAAAGTTGGTTATTACTGTATTGAAAAATAAAGTATGTTTGGTATCCTTGTGACATATCTTTTTGTTATGCTTCTTAACTAAATAAACTTAAAACTGAAATTCTACATTATAGTTTTAAAGAAATCTCCTAATGCCTTTTATTATTCATGTGAAACAATCCATTGCCCAACTACATGATACAGAAATATATTTAAGCAACCCACAATGGAGGGTGAAGATAGCAAAACTGCTTGGAGAAATGGCAAAACTGATTTGCTTGATTAGGATCGGAACAAGAACTACTTTTATAAAACATTGGAAATCTTATATGGACTTATTGCTGAAGATGGATGCCATAACCATCCCAAATGACTCTATTTTACTATGGAGAAGGTACCTCTTAAATAGGAGACTAATGCCTAGCGGGCAGTCCACTTTCAGCCCATCCAGAAAAAGGCAATGCTTGTTAATTAACCTTGGAAGCTTTACATTTACAGTCCACTCCAGACTTGGAAGACAATTTTATCCTCTAGACATTTCTTTGTGAACTCAGATGCTCACATCAAAAAAACAAACAAACTAACAATGACTACTTCAGCTTCAACCATAACAATACACAAGCAAATAATAGATACAAACTCAAGGTAAACTGCTCCAAACTTGATTGCAGAAAAACATGACTTCAGTAAGAGTAGTCAATGCCTGGAATGCACTACCTGACTCTGTAGTTTCTTCCCCAAATCCCCAAAACTTTAAGCTTAAACTGTCTACTGTTGACTTCACTCCATTCCTAAGAGGTCTGTAAGGGGTGTGCATAAGTGCATCTGCGTGCCTACCGTCCCTGTCCTAATATTCCTTTTTTACTTACTGGGTTCATGTATCCAAATTATGTTTATAATTTTACCTGTTATCTTATATATGATTGACAAAATAAATAAATAAAAAATAAAAAAAAATAATCATTTCCAGACCAAGCTATAGGTATACACTTCACTTTCTAAAACAGGGAAGGGGGGAGCCTCTTCCTTCTCCTGCCTACATTAAAAGAGTGACATCTCATCCAGGAGTGAAATCTACTTCCCTACCGGTTCAGAAGTACATACACTGTGCACGCCGACCCTCTGCGCATGCGCAAATCCCTCTGTGCATCCACAGAGGGTAAAAAACAGGTTACTTCCTGGTTAAAACCAGGAGGTAACAATGACCGGGCGGATGGGTGGAGCCTCGAGCTGCCATCACTACCGGTTCAGCCAAACCAGTCCGAACCTGGAGCATTTCAACCATGCTCTCATCCCCTTTAGACCACTAAGTAGATATATTGCAGCAGAATGGAAAATAGTGATCTCCCAGTAAAGAAATACCCAAGGATATGTCTGATTCTGTGGGTGAGAGGGGAAAAAAAATATTTTATTCTTTCTACCATAAGGAGATTAACTTTGCTTTTGCCATGCAAGTTAATTTTCTGACTTGTCTAGAAAGTGAGTTTTACAGCCATTCTTATGGAGAACCTGGTAATCTCGGGCAAAGAAGCAACAACAAAAGAGCACTGGCTAAAATTATTTAGAAGGATGTACACAAACCACAAATCCATATAGGTTACCTACTAATTTTTATTGCTCACCATTGCTTTATAAAGAAGTAATTACATTACAAAAATGTCTTCCCTCATCATTTTAATGAAAAACGGAACTATATCAGTGGATTAACCCTTAAGCCCACCAGTGCATTATATGAACATGTTTTGTTTTGTTTTATTTAATCAAACTGAAATATAGCAAATCAGTGGAATGTTTGAAGCTTAGGCGATTATTCTGTGTGAGAAAATGAAGAGCTTAAACTTTTCAGTGCTCCATTATAATTCTTTTTTTTTTTAAATTTCAAAGTTCATTTTAAGCAGAGCCAGACAAAATATTTAAAATCAATTTACGGATTTATTTCTATACCAGCATATTGCGAAGTACGTTTGTACCGCAACTAATCAGACTCAACATGTTTTTCTCGACACAGAAGATGTAGACAAAGCAGCCTAATTTAGCAAGGGGAACTTGCACAAAGGAACATTCACAAGCTGTAGAAAAACTTGGACAAGGAAGATGGGAAAACTAATATTGGCCTCCTATGCAATACTCTAAAACCCAAGGGTTGGCATACATCAGGAATGCCAAATTCTACAAGATTATCTCTAATAAGAATACCAAAATTATGTATTATATCTGTGATGTATGAATGCCAAAAATGAGAAAGCTTTCACTGTTCTTCTGGGATGTTGATGCTTGTTAGATATTGTGAAATTATAGTTTACTTATTTTGGGGTTTTTAAAACATTGACTAATTATCGAGTGACAAGATACAAATGGAGTACCTCTTCATATGCAATTGCATAAATATACTTTATGCTTCAATATTCCGATTAGCAGAATTGTGTTCCTAAGCCATGTTCACTTTAATACAACCAGAAAATCCTTTAAGACTTCCTATTTAATACAACTGTCTGTCACTCTCTCTCTCATATCAGATAGGGAAAGAGGCCAAACTTTTCATGGAAGAGTTGGATTACTGTTTTTAATATTTTTGTTGGTGCAACTGAGCTTTTGACATAAAGTTTAAAAAGCTAATTTTGATTCTAAAATATTTTTTTCCCTTTGGGAGGCTGTAGAGATTCTATTTACCATACTGTATCTTCTTTTTATGTCAGAATCTTCACAGATACTGTTCTTGTAGTTGAAGACACAACATGAGATTAATCAGAAAAAGGCATGCTTCTGTGCTGCTGTTCTTCTTCTCAAACTAATCTTCCTCCTGCTTGTCTATTTTATTGATTTTTCCCAAGCTATACTTTCACAAATGCGGGTGGTTGGCAGAAGCATTCAAAATTGAATTGGGGAAGAATACTGTACATGTTTCTGCCACTCTCTTCCAGGGCAAAAATAATAATTTCTGAAGTAACAATACATACGTTTGCTACAGCAATCTTCCCAATTTTCTTCACATTCATGCAGTCTTCAACAATAACTGAAACTACTGTAGTGCTTGGAAGCTGTTTTAACATACTGCACAAACATGGTTTGCTTAATCATGATTTAATACAGTATGATAATCATGCTACACCAGTTTGATGTGGTGGCTAAAGTGCTGGCCTAAAAACCAGGAGAATTGTACATTCTAAGCCTCCGTTATATATGAAAACTGGCTGGAGAAGTCTGGGCGAGTCACTCTCTCTCAGCTTAACCCACCTTGGTTGTGGTGGGGAAATAGGAGGCAGGAGTATTAGGTATGTTTGTAGGCTTCAGTTATATGTTAAAAGGCAGGATAAAAATTTTATAATAATAATCTGCCATTCATGGTTGGTCACACAGTCAGTTAGACGTTTAGGCAAGATTTGGCATTTTTGTTCACCTACTATGTCCTTCCCAAGAACATGTGGATAGGGAGATGTTGTTGGTCAATAATTTTAAAGTCACAGGTATCTGCCATTTAAAACTATAATTGGTGAACTGGATCCAGACATGTTTTCAAAATGTTATGGCCTAATGTAACGTACAAACCTAAATCAGGTTTCTAATTCTTATTAAGCCATGCTTTACTTTACAATAATTCATTAACCAATAGGTGGGTTCACATATACTAAACCTGAGATGGGCCACCTTTTATAGTCAAGAGCTCTACAATATTTTTTTAAGGAAGAAAACACCATTCCACATAGATTAATTATTTAAAAAGTGGGGCTATATCAGACAAGAGCTTCTGTATTTTGTTGGTGAAAGTTTATGATAATAATGCATATACTACAATTCTTGCATTTCCTTCCTCAAAACAGCAGGCCCTCAATCTGACCTTACTTAAACAAGCCCTTAAAGCTTGGTTATTGCTCTAGCCCTTGGCTAGACTGTATAGTGGATCCTTGTGGGATAATTAGTTGAATGGATGTTTTTATTTTTTTTCCTAACCCTTTTCCCCTGTTTATGTTATTGTTTTATGTTGTTTTTAAATTCTGCGCCATTCAGAATCATAATGGAATCAGGCCTATAACTCATATAAGAAAGATAGTAGGTAGGTAGGTTGGTTTATAGGAGAATATTAACTTTCTTTTTCTTGTCCCCATTTTGGCATGTACCTTCTTGCTTAATATCTATGGAAATTTTCAATTATTTAGATCATGGCTGACTCAAAGGTGCTTTTTCCAAAACTGGGCTTTCTTGTTTTGTTTTTTTGTCCCTTTGAAAAAGTTTTGCTTCTCATCCAAGACGCTTCTTCAGTTCTAACTGATTGGTGGAGAATGGAAGGGTTTATATTCTTTGCCGAAATCTGGTTGTTAGCACTCTGAGGGTAGGTCATTAACTCTCTCAAAGTCATTGAGGCCATTTGGGGTTTTATCTTTATCTTCAGAGTCACTTGAATCAGATTTCAAAGTGCAGAAGGTGTGGGATCTTCTTGAGACTGCTGAAAGGACTGTGTTGTAGACAAGAGATAGGTAGTGTCGTATTCCTCCCCTTCTGCTGAGAGAAGGCTGTTTTACCTCTCTTTCAAAAAGTCCATATTCAGTTGTCAACTTTGTCCAGAATATAGACTTTTCTGTCTTCAAAGGAATGATCTTTGTCTTTCAAATGCAGATTGACTGCTGAATCTTGTCCTGATGAGTTTGTACTCCTGTGTTGTGCCATGCCTTTGTGATGTGGTTATGTTTCCCCAATGTACAAGTCTGCACATGTTTCACTGCAATGCACTGCATATACCACATTGCTCTGTTTGTGTCTGAGTGTTCTGTCCTTGAAATGGACATGCTTCTGTCTTAATGTATTCCTGCATTTAAAGTATGAACATATGTTATGCTAGCTGAAAATCCTCCTGAGCTTTTCCCCTATTCTTGCAACATATGGAATGACTTGATTCCATATTGCTTGATTTGTTGTTCCTTTCTTTGTCTGTTATGGAGGAGCTCCTGCTGGATCTTTTTGTGGATTTGATGAAGGCCTAGTTAGGATACCCACAAGTTCTGAGGAATTCCTTGATGTGCCCCTCTTTGCTAGTAGGCAAGCCTTCAGCCCAATGGTATAGAGTTCAGATTACTCACAGTGTGCTCCTTTTCTTCCAAAGTTCTGTTTTTTTCAAACAATTTCCAAATCTCTAGCCTACAGCAGGGGGTTGAAAGAATTTGGAGGGGGAAGGGGGAGAATCATGCCTGAGAGAAGATGCTGATTTAAATGTCTGAGCCAGCATGAAAGGCTGGCAGGCAAGTTCTAAGAATGAAAATGGAGGTGGAATTTGCTTTTTATTTATTACTTGGGGGCTGAATATTATAACTGACTGCTAATCTCTATTCTAAATTGCTCATTTGAATACCTGCACTTTCTCCCAACCTACTCATTAGGACATAATGCATGGGGAATGCATTTTTAATTCTTTCAACTCATTTGTGATTACCAGACTCTGTTCTGTTCTAAATTAACATTTGTAACATACCAGTTCCAAGAAAGGAGGATCCTATATTGGTTATGTTCTTCGATGATAGCAATATGTTGCCATATTGTATATATAAAGATATCACAACCATCCTTAGATTTTAAAACTGTCTCAATGGAATAATTTGGGTTAAGCGAAAGGCAGACACGCTAATTGAAATGCCTACGAAGGATGTGGTCTATTGATGATTTAACTCTATGTTTTACTGCTCTTAAAATGATAAGAATCAGAACAGTAAAATCAATGGTTTAATCCCTAGCTATCTCCTTGGGCCATAAAGTTGTATTTTGAAGTGCTCTCAACTATATGGGAACAAATAATCTTTAAATAGAATCCAAGCAACTATGTGGGCGGAGCTCACAAGTCAAGTTTTATTAGTCAATTAGCACCCTCAACCCTCCTCACAGTGGAGTGATTATCTGAAGAAGAACAGTCCCTCCTGTTTTATGATATGGGATAGGTAAGAGATACATAAGTGGAAATTTGAGCAAACGACTCTCTACTTATCTAGCAATAAGGGATAAAAAGTGCCAGTTAAATCCTTAACTGAGACAAACAGGATAAACTTTGGGTAGGGGCACACACAAGTCACAATTTAGGAGATTTTTCAAGTTACCAATCTGTGTTTCTTTGGTCCAATCAAACCAGTGGAACCATCTCTGTGAATAAAAAGAATTACGAAGAAAAATAATGATAGCTGTCACATAGTCAAGCTTCAAAGCGTGAGGCTGGATTTTTCTAAATGTGTAAAAATGCAAAAAAGTCCTGCCCATATTTGAAGATTTTTAAAGTGTTCATGAAAAGTGACTGTATTTTTTTCACCATATCTTTAAAAGCACAGAGATTATTCAATATGTCTATTTGTATTTGTCAGTCAAATACATTTATGTCTGGTTTACATAAATAAGCAAGTATTTTATTCTCAGGATACCACTATGCTGCAGATCTCCTGGCAGCTATTGAAACAACATACACTGCAATAAAACTAAGATATAATTTATAGTTCATTAACCTATTAAAACTTCCTTTTTTTACAAAGTATCTTTTAAACACATCTCAGGCTGACACAACATTTAGATAAATGAGTACATTGTAACATACGCAAAAATGTCAGGACCTAATCCTCTTTGCCATATTCTTCTGCTTATGCCTTTTAATAAATCTGTGTTACATGCTATAACTTTAGTCATCATTTAATTAATGTAAATAGCTTGTTTTTCAGAGCAAGCTTGCTGCAAAGCCTCAGGATTTTTATTTATTTTAGGGTACAGAAGGCTAACAGAAATGCCATCTTATGCTCTTACTGTTAATTGTCATGGATGTCGGTAATGTCTTCCTAAAAAGTTTTCAGATAATTAGTAGCTAAAGCTACTGTCTATCTTCCATAGAATTATATTGTCATGGCATCATGTGTAAAAAAAAGAAAAATGATCCATAAGCAGGTGAGTTAAAAACAATTCCATAAAATACTGAAATTTGATGACAGGGGCTGTAGAAATGTCAGTTGCATAAAAAAAACCTTTGATTCTATGGTATTTGGGACAGTATGAAGAGATCCAATCTATATTGATTTTCTCATCCCCACCCCAATGACCTCACTGTTTTCTGTTAACATATGTAAAGTATTTGATCTCACATATTTGAATATTAATTACACTGAAGATGAAATTAAATATCCTTAACTTACCCATGCTTTTCTCCAGTATCTGTCATAAAAACACCAAAAGACAATTGTACATTTATTACAGTATTTTGTTTTGTTCAGGTAAACTAGCTACTAGGGAGCTTCCCATAAAATATAAGCATTTCTTTTATGTCAGTGAAGTATATAGCATTTACAACACTCTAAGGTCAAATTATATTACCTGTTTATATTATATTTATTTCTTGCTGTTGCTGTATGAGCTCATGGTGATGTACTTAGTTTTCCCTTTTTAGCCTCAAACAATTGTTTGAATTATGATAGTGAATGTGAATTTCAGATCCAACTGTGCATTTCATGGATGAATGATGATGTAAACTGTGGATTATCTATTTCTAATCCAATCACTCTATTGTGCTATACCAGTACGAGGGTAGGCAATTTAATTCCCTCATTTATGGACTTCAATTCCACCAGACCAGGCGCATGGTTAGATGATTGTGGTAGAGGATTGTTGGTTATATTCAAATTTGTAGTGATTGATTGCTTAGATCATTCAATAAATATGCTGAAAGGTTTACTTATTAAAATTGTAAAGGAAAATTCTATGAATGAGAAATTTTTATGTAATGGGTAATTGACAAGCACAAAGAGTGTGGAAAGGAAAGACAATATACAGATGTCTCTAGAGATTTACCTTTGAGACAAGGGTATACAGCAGTGGTGGTTTCAAATTTTTTTACTACCAGTTCTGTGGGTGTGGCTTGGTGGGCATGGCATGGGTTGGTGGGCGTGGGTTGGTGGGCATGGCAGGGGAAAAATACTGTAAAATCTCCATTCCTACCCCACTCCAGGGGAAAGATACTGTAAAATCTCCATTCACTCCCCAGTTCCCTCCCCAATTCACTCCAGGGGAAAGATACTGCAAAATAACAAAAAAAGCTTCTTCCAACATGTTAAAAACAAGAAAAAAGTCAAGGAAACAATTGGCCCATTGCTGGGAGAAAGTGGCAAGAAGATGACAAGCAACAGGGAGAAAGCAGATCTACTTAACTCATTTTTTGCATCTGTCTTTACACAAAAGGAAAAAACAATCCAACCTATCAAAAACAGCACTACAAAAAACAGATTAGAAACACAAGTTAAAATAGGGAAGAAAATGGTAAGTGAACACCTGTCTACCCTAGACGAGTTCAAATCACCAGGACCGGATGGATTACACCCCAAGGTTCTGAAGGAACTGGCAGACGTGATCTCAGAACCACTGAACTATATCTTTCAAAGATCCTGGAGCACTGGGGAGCTGCCAGAGGACTGGAAAAGAGTTGATGTAGTTCCCATCTTCAAAAAAGGAAAAAAAAAACAGATCCAGGAAACTACAGACCTATCAGCCTGACCTCAATACTGGGGAAGATTCTGGAAAAGATAATGAAGCAACGAATCACTGAACACCTAGAAGCAAACAAAGTAATAACCAAAAGCCAACATGGGTTTGTCAAAAGAAGATCATGCCAGACTAATCTTATTGCATTCTTTGACAAAATGACAAAATTAGTAGACCAGAGGAATGCTGTCAATATAATTTACTTGGATTTCAGTAAAGCATTTGATAAAGTAACCATAACCTACTACTAGATAAAATAGAAAAATGTGGGTTAGACAGCACCACCACCAGATGGATTCGTAACTGGCTGACCAACCGCACTCAACATGTAGTCCTCAACGGAATTACATCCACATGGAGGGAAGTATGCAGTGGAGTACCCCAAGGCTCTGTTTTAGGTCCAGTACTCTTCAACATCTTCATCAATGACTTGGACGAGGGGATAGATGGGGAACTCATCAAATTTACAGATGACACCAAGCTGGCAGGAATAGCCAACACTCCAGAAGATAGGCTCAAGTTACAGAAAGATCTTGACAGACTTGAACATTGGGCGCTATCTAACAAAATGAAATTCAACAGTGAAAAAAGTAAGGTTCTACATTTAGGCCAAAAAAACAAAATGCGCCAGTACCGTATATGTGGTACCTTGCTCAATAGTAGTACCTGTGAGAGGGATCTTGGAGTCCTAGTGGATAACCATTTAGATATGAGCCAGCAGTGTGCAGCAGCTGTTAAAAAGGCCAACACAGTTTTGGGCTGCATAAACAGAGGGATAGAATCAAGATCACGTGAAGTGTTAGTACCACTTTATAATGCCTTGGTAAGGCCACACTTGGAATATTGCATCCAGTTTTGGTCGCCACGATGTAAAAAAGATGTTGAGACTCTAGAAAGAGTGCAGAGGGGAGCAACAAAGATGATTAGGGACTGGAGGATAAAACATATGAAGAACGGTTGCAGGAACTGGGTATGTCTAGTTTAACAAAAAGAAGGACTAGGGGAGACATGATAGCTGTGTTCCAATATCTTAGGGGCTGCCACAAAGAAGAGGGAGTCAGGCTGTTCACCAAAGCACCTGAGGGTAGAACAAGAAGCAATGGGTGGAAACTGGTCAAAGAAAGAAGCAACTTAGAACTAAGGAGAAATTTCCTGACAGTTAGAACAATTAATAAGTGGAACGACTTGCCTTCAGAAGTTGTGAATGCTCCAACACTGGAAATTTTTAAGAAAATGTTGGATAACCATCTGACTGAGATGGTGTAGGGTTTCCTGCCTGGGCAGGGGGTTGGACTAGAAGGCCTCCAAGGTCCCTTCCAACTCTGATGTTATGTTATGTTATGTTATGTTAAATCCCCATTTCCTCCCGATCAGCTGGATTTGGGAGGCAAAGAATAGATGTGGGTGGGGCCAGTCAGAATTTATACCACCGGTTCTCCAAACTACTCAAAATTTCTACTACTGGTTCTACAGGGTAGATATGAAAGAGTGAGGGTCATCTATGAGGTCATATCCGCATAGCTTGTATTTTGTGTTCTGATTTTTTTTGCCAATGTGTAATACAAAGCGTTTGTTGGTTGAGATTTGGAGTTGCCAATTGTTTGACCATTCTGACACATAGTCAAGGTCTTTTTGAAGGGTAGTAGCATTGCTGGTGGTGTTGAGTTGAATAGAATAGAATAGAATAGAATAGAATTTTTTTATTGGCCAAGTTTGATTGGACACACAAGGAATTTGTCTTGGTGCATATGCTCTCAGTGTATATAAAGGAAAAGATATGTTAATTTAATATAATATAACAACAGAGTTGGAAGGGACTTCATCAAGAATTCTAAGGTACAACACTAAATGATAGTCATAGGGTATAAATAAGCAATCAGGAAACAATCAAATCAATATAAATCATAAGGATAAAAGCAACAAAGTTACAGTCATACAGTCATAAGTGGAAGGAGATGGGTGATGGGAAAGATGAGAAGATTAATAGTAGTGCAGATTTAGTAAATAGTTTGACAGCATTGAGATAATTATTTCGGGAAGAAACTGTTCTTGTGTCTAGTTGTTCTGGTGTGCAGTGCTCTGTAGCGTCGTTTTGAGGGTAGAGCTTTGAGAGCTTTGTTCCAGAACTAATAATGTGGTGTTTTTTTAATTTTAACTTTCAGTTAAATTGCTAGGTAAATATAATAGAGCTTCAATTCAAAAACTTGATCATATTCCATTAACATTATCAACTTGTATAAAAGAGCCATCCCATTTTTTAATATTTCACCATGATATTTAACTATTTTGTCAGTAAAAGATCTATTTTTTATAAAGATGACACATGAAAATTTTTAATTTCCTCCCTATAAATGGATATTCTCTGAGTTTAATGGTTGTTTCAGACAATTACAAGGAATATATGCATACTCATATTGCTACTGATGCTTCATGGAAATTTTAAATATATAAATTTTGGGGGGAAAACCTCAAGGAACTTCTAATTACTGTATGTTTATAAGATGACCTATGCTAGAATCATGTAATATATATATAAGTACATTACTAAACTGGAACTTAATTCCCTTTACATAGTTCAAACAGAGTATTCATCGAATTGTGTAAATGGAAGGTATTAAGAAAGAGATGAAAGATTCGGAAATTTATTAGTCTTGTTAAGCTGAAATTGTTACAATAAAGCAGTATTATGCAATATTATCTATACTATTAAAGATAGACAGGATAAAACATATAATAATTCTGAATCTATAAGGGAAATGCTTCAAATTTTTATCCCCAATAAAACTAAAGTCTAAAACTAAGACCTAAAATTATACATGCTCAGGTTGACTATTTAGCTGAATTTTTACATTTGCAAGAATTATAGACACCATTAAGTTTTTGAAAATAGGAAAAGCTGACAGGAAACTCCTTCTGGACCTTTTTTATAAAATGAATTTATGATTTATGATTTTGACGATTATATATGACAGATTATAAAAAGAAGAAAGTTGCAATGTAACTTTAGAGAAAGAGGTAAATCTATAATTGCACTTATAACTGCTCTATAGAAGATCAGAAGCTATCTTTTTTCTTTTTTGCTATTCCATTCTCTATTTTCCATTTCTATTCCTTTTCTTTATTTTATTTTCTATTTTTCTTATATCTTTTTTCTTTTATTTTTTTCTGTTTTCACTTTAGCTTTCTCTATTTTCTCCTTCTTTCCCTTCTTACTCTATTTAGTTTTGTATCAATTTTCACTTAAAATTTTCAATAAAATTAAGTCTTAAAACAAAGAAAATATAATAAGCTTCTGGTCTTGATAATTATCTAACTGAATGCAGTTGCATTTACAGTATAATTTACTACAATATTGTCAGCAGCCTATTTTTAAATAATAAGGCTGCATATTCTTATCTTATTGATTCAACATGCTGATGACTCTAATCCAATAGCCCCAAATGCAAAGAACCCACAATGTATAGTAATGAAATTCAAGGAGAAGAGTGAAAAAAATGATACTAGGATTAAATATAAAGAAGACCAAACTAATGACACAGGTAAACAGCCTTAGAATTGACAATGAAGATAATGAATTGGTGGATAGTTTCTGCCTTTGGGATCAATTATCAACAATAACGAAACCAGCAGTCTGAAAAATAGGCTGCAGACTTGCACTTAGTAGAATAACAAGAAAGTTTTGGAAAATATGCCAATCAAAATCATGAAAACAATGGTTTCCCCATGACAGTCTATAGGCAAAAAACTTGAATTTAAAGAAGCATGATAGAGTACTGACACTTTGGAACTTTGGTGTTGGAGAAGAGTCTCAAGAATAGTCAAGAAAATAGACCAATAGATAATTGAACAAATCTACCCAGGGTTATCACTTGAGGCTCAAATGACCAGGGTCAATAATTTCCATCTGTAAATTATAAAAAGCCACAGTGCTCGAATCCATGTATTTATTCCACCAATAGTTTACAACACTTTAGGTTCTTGAGAAAAGCTCAACGTGGATGAAAGTCAACAGCATCTAAAGAACTAGCAGCTGACATTTCAAACTGCTGTGCATTGGGAAAGATTCAGTGGATGGGTAAAAATACCAAATCCAATCTAAACACCTGGCTGACCGTGCAATGAACAAATGATTAATTAAAAGACCTGCAAACACAAGTGGAACAACAATGGCAAAAGAAAGCAAAGATAGTACCAATAGTGATAGATGCCTTTGATGCATTCCCAAAACAACTGCATCAGCATTGATAAAATCATGATCAGGCCATTGCAAAAGACAATTTTACATGGAACACTTACATCCTGCGAGAATACCTTTAATATTGTGAAACAACATCTGCCTATCCTAGATTTTTGGGAAGGATTCAACAGGTGGATAAAAATGCCAAACCCAGTATAAACATCTGACTGACTGTGTGACCAACCACAATAATAATAGCTATTGGTTCTTGATCAATCAAAGATACTCAAAGATCAGTTGGTCTTAGTATCTGCTGCAAAGGAGGTAATTGTAAATGATGACCAAAATCTAGAATGATGTATAAGTATGGCATAAATTATAGAAAACACAATATCATTACATCTGGTAGAACAGCAAAAATTGCCAGTTGTCATATTTGACAATAAAAATAGAAAAAAATGTGGAAAAAATGACTGGTTAGTGGAAAAACAGAGAAAGAAGAAAAATCAAAAGGACCAAAACATGATGCCACGGAGGTTACTTAAAATCCACAACACATGGACTTCAATTGGAAGATTTTCTACAATATAAGAAAGGGTCACCAAGGAAAAGTCTGGCATGGCTTTCTAATGAGGTCCAGGAACACTATTATTAAAAGTTAAGACGGTTTACGGTGTTTCAGGAAATAGAAATAGAAATAGTCTGTTATAATGAGAACAAAAAAGAACACAGATTCTGGCAGAAAAAGCATAAGGTGGTAATAAAAACATGGTTTAAAAAGAATGCACAGATATGGCTAAAAATAAATAAAGAATAAACAGTTGAAAAATGTATTTGAAGTAGAAAACTAGTCACAAAAGCAGCTGGATTGTTAGTCAGCAAAGGAAATTTTCTATGGAGGTTGTAGAAAAAATGAATGATTTTTTTTGCATCTATCTTCACTATAAAAGATACAGGAGAGTTACTTAAAGGAAAGAACTGAAAGAATTTAATACAAGTGAAGTCACAAAAGAAGATGTTCTCTTGACAAAAAAACTAAGAAATAATGGTCTTCCTGAAAAAATGCTTTTCATCTTCCTTCAGTTCTTGAAGCTGCTCCATATAGCTTAATTTACATAAGATAACTTCCCATGGCGTATTGCTTTAGTTAATATACTGTATGTTACCACACAGGATATCTCTTAACATAGATTACAGTTTCTGAACCAGTTTTAAGATGTGTGGATTTCAACTTCCAGAATTTCCCAGTCAGCATTGCTAACTGGGGAATTCTGGGAATTGAAGTCCACACATTTTAAAGATGCCAAGGTTGAGGAATACTGATCTACATTGTTTACATTCATAATAAAGCTGTTACCAAACCAGGTGTCCCTATATTGGGCCATTTCATTTTCCCCTCCTAAGTGAAGAACTTTATTATATTTTATTCTGTTATTTTATTTGATTTCATTTTAGATTATATTTCTGCCTTCCCAAATATTACCTACTTTTTCTTAAGTGAAGAATTTTGCAATTGTTTCCATTACATATTATTCTGCTATTTTCAGCTTATTTCATTTTCAATTGTATTTCTGTCTTCCCATATATTACCTACTCAAAGGGATAGCTTATCTGTAAAGTTCACATTTTATCTATATCACTGATGAAAGTAATAAAGGTCAGGACTCAACCCTACAGCGCTCCTCTTGAGAACTTGTTCTGGTTTATTTAGGAGCCCCAGTGAGGGTTTTCAGATTATGGTTTTTGAGGGAGCTGCAGATCCATTGAATATATATGCATTCAACAGATCCATTCAACTGACATCTAACTAGCCTGCAATCAGAACGATATCAGATACTTTATTCTTGAAAAATCCATGCTGACTCTAGTAATCAGTACTCTACTTTCAAGGTGCTTACAGATCAATAAATGTATAATGTACTTTAGAATCTCTCCAGGTATTGATGTCAGACTGACTGATTTGTAATTCACTGGATTCGATGTCCATGTTGAATATAGGAATATTTGCCCTCCTCCAGTTTTGTGGTAGTTCTCTAGGATTTCTAAAAGTTAATGAATAGTTTCAGTAAGTCCATCAATCTATGATACAATCAATCTGTCTCTGCAGATTTGAACTCATTCAGTGAGAACACATTCCTTGAATATGAGTCTATCAAACTCCTTATACCCACTCTTCACAGTTACCCAGTCAAGACCTATTCTTTTCTCAGGGGAGACCAAACCCTATTTTTTCCTTGTTACCTTCCTCATCCTACTTGTTTCATCTTAACAGACCAGCTATATATACCAATATACTCTGTGTGTGTTTGTCTCTTTGGTTCTCAGCATCCTTCACTAACCTCAGTATATGCTGAGCTTTTAGCTTTCATAATGCTTTTGCTACACCCCTGGCCTACTTAAATGAACCATCTTTACAAATATACATTATCTTTTCCCATCTCATATAAGTATCCTTTTTGTTTCTGAAATTGACTCCAGGCTCTTTGTGAAACAATATTGGCATCTTTTACTGTCCTGACCTCTTTTTTCCCCTCATAAGAATTGTTTGCAGTTGTGCTTTTAATATATGCTTGTTAAGGAATGCCTATCTTTTTTGCACTAGGCTCTCCTTTTAAGGGAGATGCATTCTTTACATATCATAGCCCTAAATATATTATTTTCTGCATTCTTGAAGTACAAGGGATGACTCTGACTATAATTAGTTTCTTTTATCAACAAGAATTCCAGAATTATACTGTTATTTTCCCAGAAATTCCCGCTACCTGCTCTTGGACTATTAATTTTCTTATTTCTTGCAGTCTAGTAATTTCCTCTCTTGTCTTCCTCTGTCTCTGAAGGAGAAAGTTATCAGCCATGCAAATCAGATATTTCCTAAAAGAACCAATGTTTGGCAGAGATATTCCCCAACAGATGTCAGAAAAATTAATTTCTCCCAAAATACTATTTCAGGACTTTTTTATAGAGCTGCTGTATACTATTGGAAAACACCATCCATATCTTCTTAATAGGTAGTCGTAATAGGCATCTGGAACAGAACTATCTTTATTTAATCTTCCACTTCATGCTCTTAGCTCTATCACCAAATTAATTATTTTGGATTTCTATGAAGGAGTGGACATGTCTATAATACAGAGAAATTCCTCATCCCTTTCTTTATTTTTGTTCTTTTGAGCAAATGGTATCTTTCAGTTGCTGTATTCCTATCATAAGAATCATCCTATTAGATGAGATCCAGTTTGGTGTAGTGGAAAAAATGCTGGACTAGAAACTAGAAAACCGAAAGTTCTAGTTTATTTATTTGTTTTTAATCATACACTTCTGATATTTTTATAAAAAAAATCAAGGTGGCGAACATATATAATACACTTTTCTCCTCCTATTTTCCCCACAACAATCCTGTGAAATGGGTTGGGAGTGATTGGCCCAAGGTCACCTAGTTATCTTTCCTGCCTAAGGCATGTCTAGAACTCCCATTCTCCTGGTTTCTAGATGAGTTGGGACAGTCACTCTCTCTCAGTCCAACTGATTTTACAGACTTTTTGTTGTTGGAAACTAAGAGGTGGGAGCATTATGTATATTGCCTTGAGTCATACAAAGTCTAAAAAAATACATATCATAAAAGCATAAAATACATATCTCAATAATACCTATTAAATTGTATTTGGTTTCCTGTATTAGAAGTTCAACTTTTTATATACTTTTCATACTCTGAGAACGGGTATATAAATAAAAGCCATTAATTTTACAAAGTCCCTGATTTTTCATTTAATAGTCTAATAGACCAAAGTATTCTGTCACTTACTTCTGTAAGATACAAGTTTATCTGAAGTTTTCCCTTATGGGTTTCCATCTCCAATTTTGATCTTCTACTTATTACTGATGAGGAAGACACATTTTCTCAATCTTTGTCAGCTACAACACTTTATGCAGGTAAAGCAATCCTCTTGTTGACACCATTTCTGAAATCATATTGTCCCCAAACTCATGATTTACAACGGAGAAAGTAAGGCTTTGTGAAGCCCCACAGTATTCTCTCAGTTAACAGAGGAGTAATTAATCAATGTTAATTTCTGACTCTTTCAAGTAGGAATGGATCTACTGTGATAGTTCAGATAGATTAAATCCCCATTTATACAATATCATGGTTGCCTATATAAAAAACTACAGAGTGCTGCTTCCAATTTTTCCCCTGTAGCTGGTAATTTGTTTAAACTGGAATAGGCAACCTATAAACAATAAGACACCCCTGTGCCCTAGCATTTCATTTGTGGCCCAAAAAACATCCCAAGCTGTCTTTCTGTCTATGGATCCTGAAAGAAGCCACATATTTTCCTGGGTTCACTTGTTAGTCCAGTATTATCCTGTCTATCAGGATAACAAATGACAGAAGGTATTGGGTGATCAAGTCTAATTCTGTCCTCAACTCAGCTTGAAGACTGAAAAAAGGCCAAGACATCAATAAAAGTCACAGTGGATTGCATATAGTAGATTGCAGCCAACTCTATTGAGGTTCGGCATGCTTGGTCCATAATATGCTTTTTTTAGACGACTGTCTTCATGTTCCTGATGTGACGTTGGAAGATAATGATTTTCTAAAGATTTCTAAAGGCTACCTCTTGGAGGAAAGATTTAAACTATTTTTCCTGCAGGCAGGATTGACTGTTAATCATTGTTCCAAAGTATTTTTCACAGAGATAACATAGTGATAGTAAATGGTCTAAAAATTTGTCAGAAAGAAATGTAGAACTGAAATGTAAAAGCAACTATTTTATAAAAGGGAGACAGCATAAGGAACTAAAGCATCTCAAAGCGCTCAGTGTTATTCTGGCGTAAAAATATATTGGTCTAATTCTGAGCACTGCTAAAGTAGAAAGCAAGGCACAGAAGTGATTAATAATGAATTCTGATTCTTTTAATTTCTCTGCTTATATGTTAGAAAGAAGGTTATGTAGTTCTGATGCTCTCATAATATTGTATACTTTTTGTAATTTGTATAGTGACTGCTTTTGAAGCACTTGTTTTATGGAGTAAATCTCAAGGGCCATTAAAGACCTTTTTACAGTTTGAGAAAAGGCTAACCCTTTAACTAGTAGTTAAATAATGTTCTCTCATGTTCTTTTTAAACCAAACACTTTGCTGTTCTATAGGAGAAAATAAATTAACGAATAAACACACTTGTACCTTATGTGATCTGGGCATCATAAAGGTGCTATGTTTTGCATTTTTTCTTTCTAATGATCTATTCTCTTTTTGTAAATCTTTTCCATACTGATTTCTGCTGCAAAAAAAGTAAAGATCTCTAAATTACTAAATTTCAATTACACAGGAGTAATGGGTTCTGGATTTTGTATGCATTCCTTATGATACCAATAACAATACCGTGTTTCCCTGAAAATAAGACCCTAACTTATATTTTTTTGAACCCTGAAATAAGCGCTTGGTATGCACTCAAAAGCCCGATTGGGCTTATTATCATAGGCTGTCTTATTTTGGGGGAAACAGGGTAGCACTTAAACTTATATACTGCTTCACTGTGCTTTACAGCCCTCTCTAAATGGTTTACAGAGTCAGCATATTGCTCCCAACAATCTAGGTCCTCATTTACCAACCTGTTGTGTCTTGCCCGCCCTCAGAGCAGCCGGGGCCTTCTTATCTGCTCCCGAACACGGAGGAATGTATGCCTCCCGGCCCAAGTCCTGGCTCCATGCCCACACAAACTGCAGAAGAAGGAGCATCTCCCGGCCCCAGCCCTGACTCCATGCCCAGGCAAACGGAGCAGCTAGACCCCTCCCCCTCCTCCACAGCATGTGAGCCTTAGGAGGGTTTATTCCCAACAGCTGCTGATTGGTGTGACCCTCGCATCAGAAGGCTGGATAGGCGGAGGCAACAGAAGGAAGGGAGGGGCAGGCCTTAATGAGTGCTGAGTCATGGAGCCACACCCCATGGCCTATATAAAGGATCTGCTTTCTGGCAGTCTCTGAGCCAGGCAAAGTCGAACTTATCTTGCTGAAGTCAGTTACTGGTCTCCTGCCTGGTCTGAGGACTTTGCTAGGACTTTGGGCAGAGCTGCAGAGGCAAGCCTGAGTCGGATTTCCCTGACCCGGCCGTCAGCGGAGGAGTGGGACACGACACAACCTTGGAAGGATGGAAGACTTGAGCCAGTAAGATTCAAACTGCCAGCTAGCAGTCAGCAGAAGTAGCCTGCAATATTGCATTCTAACCACTGCGCCACTGCGGCTATGATAATGGTTTAAGGTATTTTGATTCAAAAAGTTTTGCACTATGTACCATTTGGGCTAATTGGGCAACAAAAGACCAGGAGAGTTTTAGTAGTAAATAGATTTAAGGTTTTCAAATTTTGACCTACAAACCTAGTTTTATTTTTGATTAAATACAAGTTCATAACCCCATTATCTAGAAATAAGTTATATTCATTACTTCTGGGACCACAAGTAAGCTCCTTGTTCCATATTAGACACTTTGTTCAAAAAAGATAAAAGCTTTCTTTAGAAGGAAAGTACTGTGGAAATATATTTATCCCCACCCCCTTGCTAAGAGCAAGTACATCACTGGTCCTTAGTCAAGAAAATATTTTGAAATTTAATGATAGGGTTAAGTTGAGGCATCAGTAGCTCTATTTTGTGGAGGATTTCTATTAGTGTGTGTGTGTGTGTGTGTGTGGGGTGAATTTATACCGGTATTGGTGTGTGTGTGTGTGTGTGTGGTAATGTATTAGTCTGGACTATTCTCAGGTTGATTGGAGTACATGTGTTGATTTCAAGACTTTTCAAATAATTAATAATATACTTGTCATATAATGTATTTGTTCTGGAATAGAAATAGCCAAGGCAGGACACAAACAATGCCTTTGGTTAATAATCGTGTTTATTAGCAATTGTGCTATAAAAATAAACTTTGTAAATTGAACAGTGAGGTACATGGTTATTTACAGTATATTTCTATTACTTCTATACTTTTATCCTCTTATTTGCTATCTTGCTAAGTGCAGTTATTGTTATATTTGCACTTAATTCTGAGTCCTCTTCTTTACATATCTTATATACACGTTCTGCAGGTTCTACATAGTAATTCACCAACTCCCAACTAGTCTTTATCTTTTTCTTTATCTGACAGCAGCTTCTTAATCATTCCTGCCTAACTTTAGCTCACTTCCTTAGTCTGACAATTCTTTCTATGGTTTACATGTGCATTTATCTTAATTTAATGGAAGTGCAGTGGTTAGAATGCAGTATTTGCAGGCTAACTCTGCCCACTGCCAGGAGTTCGATCCTAACAGACTGGCTCAAAATTGATCCAGCCTTTCATCCTTCCAAGGACGGTAAAATGAGGACTCAGATTTTTTGGGAGCCATACGCTGATATTGTAAACCACCCAGAGGGTGCTCTAAAGCATTATGGGGTGGTATATAAGTCTAAGTGCTATTGCTATTATTTTATCCCCCTCCATCCTTATTCTATTATTATTTAGGTAATGCCATCAGGTCTATTCAACTGGTCTTTCTTGAAGTTGTTCTCTCTCTCTCTCTCAGCTGGCCAATAGCGATTGTCTTGGTAGCCTTCAGAGTATGTTTTGAATCCATTAGTGCTCTTCTTCTTTAACTGGCACTGCTCTCTGAAGCTCCGACCTCATCTGTAAACACAACTGGAAAGATGTCAGCTGCACTTTGATGTGGGGGGGGGAGGATAAGGGGAAAAAAACCCTATCCTTTTCTCTGCTTGTTTTATCCCCTCTTGGGTGCTAAGCTTCCTGTTCCTCCATGGCAGCTCTTCAAGGTTTCTTCTTGTTCTAGCACTACCTTTCACAATTCAATATCTGGGGATAATCCCAAGATTAGTCAGGAATAATTTCATAGGCTTTGTAGATACTCTGCTACAAATGGCTTTCCATCTAACTTATTTCTGCTCTTGATTTTTTTTTCTCCAGCCGTTCTTTTCTTTTATCTCCTTTTTCTGATCAGTCATCACGAAAGGCCCATATCTAAGTCTTAAGTACTCTCCCCTCTAATGTGGTGAAGCCCTGCAAATGACCTGAAAAACTGGGCAGAGAGCCTCAATGCCTCAGCTCCCTCCCCGATAATTCTACACACTTGTGTTAACCTTGAACATAGGACTTTGCTCTCTTATTATAATCCTATGTGGTGACAGGGCTTATTGCATACAAATATTGGAGTTCTCACAAATGACTTGTTCTCACAAATCTAGGATTTTATTTTTAGTGCTATTGTTTTTTACAAGAATCCCAGTGTGACTATTTCCAAATGCATATCTAAAAAGATGTATGATGGCATTGGAAGTATATTTCCCAAAAGGAGATATGAGTTGTAAGCAAGTTGAACTATGGCTTGTTTTAGTTCCCTATAGATGCCATCTGGATTATTGCACATTATTTTTTACATTATATTTTTAGACTTCTCATTAACCTCCTTTTCTCAAGGTTGTCTCAGACATGTTGCTAGTTTACTGTACGTCTCAGTGTTCCCTGAGCAATTTGACAGAGAAATGACAACTGAACAATGTTCGATGGGCTAAATGCCAGGAGTATTTTGTTTATTTTTTCAATAACTTTCAGTCTTCTTAATTTTAAATCTTCTTGTGATTTAATTCCAAGTGACAACCCTAAGGGATTCTTAGCAATAAAATAGTTGATTCTTCTCCTTCAAGCCCTCCTTCCAAATACCAGTTCTGAGAATCAAATGCTCTCCATGGTATATCTCCCTGGAACTGTCGTACTACCCAGAGAAAAGGGTGTATTAACTACACTCCTACCATGCAACTCTACTTTTTAACTTAGTTATTAATTCAATCATTGACATCCTCTCTGTTATCACTCATCTCATAATGGGAATGCAACATTGAGTAGGTATGCACTTATGAATACCTCACTTTTCTAAAGATAGTATTTTTTATATTTGGCTCTATATTATTACTACTATGTAACAATGTTTCCTTCTTACAGACCTTGTTCAGTTTTAATTAAGGCAGAGTTGAAAGCAAGTTTGGTGGTGGTTAAGGCACCAGGCCAGAAAGCAGAAGACCATGAATTCAAGTCCCATCTCAGTCATGGAAGCCAGCTGCATGACCTTGGGCTAATCACTCTTCTCTCAGTCCAAATCCATCTCACAGAGTTGTTGCGGTGAAAATAAGAGGAGGATACATTTGCTACCCTGAGTTATTTGTAAAAATAATAAAGACAGGAAACAAATAAATAAATTCCTCTCTCTGGAACTACTTCATAGTAGTTTTTTCCTCTGTTAATGTGTAGCACTCTTGCACCTTTTCCTGTGATGTTTTGCTTTGCTGGCCCTCTATACTATTTTTTTCTCTTTGAATTGTCTACTTGCTCTGAAGACAAAACACCTTCTTTCTTTTGATTTTGCAGATCTGTTTGCCCACTTGCTTGCAGACAAGCACCTGAAGGACTCTCAGACTGAGAGGAACAAACTCTAATCAGGCTTTCATGTGTTTTGCACTGAGGAGAGGCTTCCATCTAGCCACTCTTTTATAAAGTCCAGATTGGTGGATGGCTGTTGTGATGGCTGTCCTTCTGGAATTGTGTTCCATCTCCACACAAGGTCTCTGGAGCTCAGTCAGAGTGATCCTCAGGTTCTTGGTCACTTCTCTTCTTAAGGACCTTCTCCCCCGATTCCTTAGTTTGACCGGGTAACCAGCTCTTGGAAGAGTCCTGGTTGTGCCAAACTTCTTCCATTTGAGAATTATGGAGGCCATTGTGCTCTTAGGAACCTCTAGTGCAGGGGTCTCCAACCTTGGTCCCTTTAAGACTTGTGGACTTCAACTCCCAGAGTTCCTCAACCAGCTTTGCAGGTTGAGGGACTCTCAGAGTTGAAGTCCACAAGTCTTAAAGGGACCAAGGTTGGAGACCCCTGCTCTAGTGCAGCAGAAATTTTATTGTAGCCTTCCCCAGATCTGTGTCTTGCAATAATCCTGTTTCTGAACTCTGCAGACAGTTTCTTTGATCTCATGGCTTTTGCTCCGTTACAGTATGCATTGTCAGTTGTGATGTCTTCTACAGAGAGGTGTGCGCTTTTCCAAATCATGTCCAACCAATTTAATTTACCACAGGTGGACTCCATTCAAGGTGCAGAAACATGTCAGCAACAATCAAGAGAAATGGGAGGCACTAGAGCTAAATTTCATGTGTTGTTGCAAAGGGTCTGAATACTTATGCCAATGTGATATTTCAGTTTTTTCTTTTTAATAAATTTACAGACATTTCTAAAATTCTGCTTTCACTTTGTCATTATGGAGTACTGAATGTAGATTAATGAGGAAAAAAATGAATTTCAACAACTGTAGAATCAAGCTGCAACACAACAAAATTGACAAAAGTGAAGGAGGTCTGAATGCTTTCTGAATGCACTGTATGTCAAGTTTGTTGCTTTATTGGCAACTCTGCTGTGCTGAAGCTGAGGAACAGGCTCAAATGGGAAAGAAAGAGAGCAGTACTGGTGCCTGTAATTTTGCCAAGATGCCTCGTCTTCCTCATACATATTTTCTGGTAGAGTGAGTGCACCCCAAGACCCTTCTATTTAAACTTCATCAACTTCCAGACCTTGGGAAGCAACTCTTCTATGTTATGGTCTCCAACCTTCTTGAAAATCATTCACCCAGGATAAGAATTACATCCTTTATCCTAGGGCTCCAGAAAGTTCTTGAAACTTGGTTTTGGTCCCAGGCATGTGGTTGATATATTACTTTGGCCAAGCTGGATGCATTCCCTTCTTCTCCTATTGAATTCCTATTTGAATTGCTCAAATCTTTCCAGGCTGCCCAATTTTGCATGTTTATATTTAGACCCATTCTCTCATTCGATCTGGATTTTTTTTTAGTTTTATATAACATCATTGTAACTTGTGTTATTTGTACCTGACTGCTGGCTTTAGGACTGTAATAAATATTTGATTTGATTTGATTTCAATAGCAGCAATGTTTTGTCACTTATAGACTTTAGACTTTTTTTATTTCTTTGTGAAATATACTGTATCTTCTGCTCTCCAACAGGGCAAACAGATTTTAAGAATACATGGATTTGAACACCCAAGGTGTTGGAGAAAATGCAGACTGAGGAATTTGCAAATGATACTACCTCTACTAAGATGTTTAACAATATCAATATACTGTAACTGGTATATTTCTAAATTAAAGCCTTTTTGCAATTAATTTTTTTTCTGCCTTTCCTCTTACTGTGGGTCAAGGAACTAAATCTGTTAAGAGATTCAATATTTAATATTTTTAATGAAAAGCTATCACAATTATGGTATAGCATAAAATAACTGTGTGAATGACAGTTATCAAATGTACTTTAATCAGCTTTGTAGAATTGTATATATTCTAAAAACAATTCATGCTAATTTTTCCATATTAAAAGATGAACATTAATCAGCAGGTCTATTTACATATAACTGATATACTATATATAGTTCATTCTTGCTTGTTTTGAAAATATCATGCCTCCAGAGAGAGTCCTACAGTGCTTCGGTATTTATTTTATTTATGCAATTTTTAAACCACCCATCTCAAATCTGATTGATTTTGGGCAGCAGAATATCAAAGTTGCTTTACCCAATCTAATGTTCACCAGGTATATTGGATTACAAAGTTTAGAATTTTCAGACAGCATGTGTTATGAGTACTGGGGATTTTGGGAGTACTTCTCTAATAATCTGAGTGGTAGTCAGTTGGACAAGGCTCGTAGAAAGATCATCATAATAAAATAGACATGCAGGATATGTATCGTGTTTTCCCAAAACTAAGACATGTCCCGATAATAAGCCCAATTGGGCTTCTGAGCGCATGCACTAAAAATAAGCAAGGGGAGTCCCGTCTCGCTCCATGTGTCTCGCTTCTCTGTCGCCTCACCCCTCCCCACCCCCTCACCGGCTGAGATAGGCTAGCCAGGTTTGGGAAGTTGAACACGCTGCTGCCGCCCGGGAGAAGAATGTCAGAAATGGGTTCTCTCACAGCACTTCCTCTCTCTCTTCTTCTCCCGAGTGGCAGTGGTGTTTCTGGCTTGCCACTAAGAGAAGGGGCACACAAGCTAGGGTTTGCGGGAGCGGCCTTCGTGAGGCTATTCTGTGTGGATGGCAGGGTCACATGGGGCATGTTCCTCCTCCCTTTCCCCCCTCTCCAGCCTCGCCTCCTCACCTTGTGCTGTTTGCATGGGAAGTAACAAAAAAGCTGCCATGATTGCTGGAGGCAGTGGCCTGAGTGGCATTGGCTGAGTAGCCAGTCAGTGCTCTGGGGCCAAGGTTAAGGGATAAGATTCCTGATAATAAGGCCAAGGCCATATTTTGGGGGTCAAAAGAAAATAAGACCCTGTCTTATTTTTGGGGAAATGGTATTATTTTAGAAAAAAAAAAGAATCACCAAACAAAGTTACCACATAAGGGAAAGAAAATTACTCTTATTCCCACCATAGTCAGCTATTTGTTTATCGGCTCCTACCTCAATTAGAACCATTTTTTGCTGATTTCTCCAAATAGTTGACTTGAATTTTAAATTTGGAGAGTCAGCAACCTGATTAGATTGTCTTGAAATTGTGTCAGTAACAGACTGGGTTAATCAACCGATTTAGAAAAATAAGAGAATTGAATCCAAGAAGAGCAAGACACTGGCCAGGGAGAGGAATGTAATGAATACCGTAAGAAAAACAAAACAAAACTGAAGGGATAATGCATTTAGAATTTGCATATAAACTGGAATAAAGTGTTTTCTGGACATTTTGATTTAAAATATAGTTTTCATCTGATGTAATAAGCCATTGTTAAGTGGATTACATTGCTTTAATATACAGTAGGGACTATATATTAACTGAGAGAGTCAATATTGTGTATGAATCAGCAATGACAAAGATTTTCAATTTCCCTAAACTGTAAGTTATTAGTGTGCTTGCTGAAGTTAGTGTACATATATTTTTTTCTAATTTTTTTTGGAAAAACAGTCAAGAATTAGTAAAAAGTTATAAGATGCAATCCCTTCAGGAACTCCTTAGAAGTTTGAAAGTTTTTAATTGCAATAAGTTGTTTAGTGACTTCATGCATATTAATGGATGCTTTGAAGTGGAAAAGACCAGTTCTTCTAGTTTAGTTGAAACACTATATTACCAAATGTGAATGAAATAAGGCAAACAAACCCTCTTTTAAAAATATTTACTATCTAGAAAGCCCTATCACAAGAATGTGCAGAACACATTTGCATAGTCTCTAGTTGATAAGAAAAGTGGTCAAAGTCAAAGAAAACAAATATTGCAAAGACACACACACAAAATACAAGACAGCAGAAATGTAAAGATCAGCCTCAAGAAAAAAGAATTGCATTTCAATGTTTGTTAAAGATCAGCATGTCTAAATAATGTGTAGCATTATATATGCAAGAAAACATGCATTTATTCACTTATGAGAAATAAGACTGATTTAGATACTACAATATATCATGCAGTCATAATGAAATAATTTAATACCTACTGATTTTAATGGGGAAGATTCAAACAAGCATATGCAAAAATATGTTGTGGTGAAATAATGGACTCAAAAGTGCTTAATTTGGATTAATCATGTTAATCATGCATCATGTGATCGGACCATAATCTCAGAATATATCCACAGAACCATTGCAAAAAGGGCAGAGGAGTAGAAGGACAAAATATAATTCAGTGTCTTCCTTCCGCTTTTTAAAAGATAACCTGGCTACACTGTCTACACAGTGTCTACACTGGCTACACTGGCTACCAGTAGTCTTCCGGGTGCAATTCAAGGTTTTGGTTACCACCTTTAAAGCCCTCCATGGCTTAGGATCGGGTTACCTTCGAGACCGCCTTTTGCCGCCGATTGCCTCCCAACGACCTGTGCGCTCCCACAGAGTGGGCCTCCTCGGAGTGCCGTCGACCAAACAATGTAGGTTGGCGACCCCCAGAGGGAGGGCCTTCTCTGTGGCGGCACCAGCCCTGTGGAACGAGCTTCCTCCGGGATTATGACAACTCCCCGACCTCCGGACCTTCAGACGTAAACTGAAGACTCTATTATTTCAGCGTGCGGGACTAGCCTAAGAATAAAATGTTTTAGCTAAATTTTAATGGGGGTTTTACCGGTTTTTACTGTTTTAGTGATCAGGCCATGATAATATTTAGTTTTAACTGGGTTTTAACGTTTATTTATTATATTGTTTTTAATATGCCTGTGAACCGCCCTGAGTCCTCCGGGAGATGGTGCGGTATATAAGTTTGATAAATAAATAAATAAATAAATAAATAAAACCCTTAAAACAGGATCAGGTAGGAATAGCTATGGCAAGTAGAACAAAAACACATAGAAAACCATTTGTTTCTTTTGCTGACATTCTTCTACTTCTCTTATCCCTTGTCCAGGAGTCTGTCTGGTATATGATAGACACATTTGACAAAGGTGTGAATTGTTCACTTGCAAAAGCCTCAAAATCAGGC
This sequence comes from Ahaetulla prasina, assembly GCF_028640845.1. Taxonomy (NCBI): domain Eukaryota; kingdom Metazoa; phylum Chordata; class Lepidosauria; order Squamata; family Colubridae; genus Ahaetulla; species Ahaetulla prasina. The sequence continues at coordinate 93,479,922 of NC_080540.1, forward strand.
TGAGAAATGCTTGAAATTAGGCTTTGGGTCATATATGGCCCTCTAGCCACAGCTGTCCTATCTTTGCTTCAAATGGATTTTTCTCTGACATTCAAAAACTGACCAGTTTCTGATGGAAAATCACTATTTCTAAATCAACACATCAGTCTTTAGTTGATGACCTTGACTTTGATTTTTCGTGGAGCACCTTGAATGATCTGTTGTTCCCATTTGAAGCAGTACTCATTCTTGAAAGCACTATGTTCAGCCCAGCATGTCTGAATTAATCTTCTTAATAAATACTAAAGATCTATACAGAACCTTTGTGGCATCTTGAAAGGAATGAAAGGGTAAATATACAGTTATCAGTAAAAAGAAGCTATCACAGTTGGGGAGGCCTCTTTATGGTACAAAATCAAAGCTCCCAAAGCTCTTCCAGCAGTCAAGTTCTCTGGCCTCATTAATTAAAACCACATGAGGTCCTCAGCCTGACTCAGTCTCTTTCTTGTGCAATGACAAGGGCAGGGAAGCAAATTATTAGAGACAGTCATCTATTCATTCCAGGTGGAAAGGAGGAAATACTGGTGAGAATGGCAGGGAACTGCATGGTATCATATAGTTCTCATTCTTGCAAGACTTCTGATGTCGTTTGGAGTTCATGTGTCTCAACACAGGCATGAGATTCAGAAGTCCCAATTAAAGAGAAGCAAATAAAACAGAAGGACAACTCATTCACACTTGTTTACAGTGCTATTGTGTGATATGAATTTTATTTATTTGTCCTTTTAGTAAAATAAACACCTCTTGTAACATGGTTGTATGTCCCAAATTCTACTATTTGGGAAAAGGAAACAAGGAAAAATGTTTGCAATCAATGGCTAAGCTCATATCTTTAACCTTATTTTTTATGATTCATATATCACTATTTTATGGATCTATATTCAGCGCAGCAAGAAGGACTACTTCTCATCATATGAGTTGTGTTCCAAACAGATTCAGATGGCACACGGTAGCCCAGTTTTGTTTTGTCTGTGTGTGATTAAACACACTTTGAAGGCCCCAAATCAATGGTGAAATCAATTTTTTTTACTACCAGTTCTGTGGGCGTGGCTTGGTGGGCATGGCAGGGGAAGGATACTGCAAAATCCCCATTCCCTTCCCACTCCAGGGGAAGAATACTGCAAAATCTCCATTCCCTCTCCACTGGGGCCAGCCAGAGGTGGTATTTGCCAGTTCTCCAAACTGCTCAAAATTTCTGCTACCGGTTCTCCAGAACCTGTCAGAACCTGCTGGATTTCACCCCTGCCCCAAATTTATATCTTATTAGAGCTACTGATCTGTGAGTTACTTTCTTTTCTGTAATTGGAGACACCTGCTTAACTTCATCTTATATAATGGTCAAGAATCTGTAGCCTTCCAGAGTTGGACTTTAATGGCGAAAAATGATTGGAACTATAATTTTCAAATGTGGTAATCTCAGGCTTCTAATCTCTGCAATACTGCTAATTTTCAGATAACTGACATTATTGTCAGTCTGAGACTACTTGAGAGTACCACAGATTGTAGTATTCTTGATTATTGGAAATAGTGACAGATGCCAAACTGAAATTTGGCTGAATTTTCTGAGTGAAAACTATAAATCTATGAAACAGCCTGGAGTCATGGAGACTCCATCAGTAGAGGTTTTCAAGCACAGTTTAGGCAGTCATTTACCTGAAGTGGTATGAAGATTACCAGATTAGACAGTTATTTATCTGGGTGGTATGAAATCATCATACAACACAGAAGGCATGTTAAGATGCTAGGAACTACCAGATGCTAACTGGTAGAAGAAGAAAAAATGAAAGGTTTTACTACTTTTCAAAAGTTTATTAAATGTCAAACAATATAAAATACAAAAAGAGAAAAAAGTTTAAAAGAAAGGGAAAGGCCTAGGGAAAAGGACTATTGCAGAGTGGAAATAAAAGGGGGGAAAGCTTTATAAAAAAATGACTTCTGACTTTGATAGGATAAAAGTCTACAACATCAGTGACCCTTTGAACTAGAATAAACCATAACAAACAGCACTTCTATTACCATAAACAAATCTAATCATCAAAATCCAAGGTTAAAAATTCATTTCTTTCAGTTTTGAACAAAAAAAAAATCCAAGAAAGATTTCCAAGTAGAAACGAAGCTACATACAGCCTTTGTTTTTTTAAAAAAAAAAATCAAAGCAGTCAATTTCACTATCTCTGCCAACTCCATTAATGTCACCATTCATTTTTCCATTGCGGGTATATGTGAATTGTTCCATCTCTGAAAAGTTTTACTTGCGAAAGGATTATTAACGAGATCAAGGTCAGCTAACAGTTTGACTGAACTAAAGAAATAAGAAATCTTACCACTAATGCACATAAGCACTTTCTAAACTTTGGAGTTAAGATTAATAATTGAGGTAGAATTTAAAATAGAATATGTTATGCTGAGACTATAGTCTACATAGGTATACATGCTAAGGTTTGATCAGTGGTGAAAACTGAAGTTCAGGAAACAAAAAGCTTGCGCTCGTAATTTTGTACTGTCTTGTCCACAGGTACAAGACAGTTCAAAACTATTCACACTGGTTTGCAAAACGGTTAGAAAGTTGTAAAAGAAGTTTTATTAGCTATTTGAGTAAAAAGGGGCAAAATAGGAAGCATTGTTTTACCAATGCTTCTTTCAATAATATCCCTCAAATACTTACAAATACTTATTTGGTGACAGTGATTGTAGAAGACAACCATATTTCTCTCTATGTATTAAAGTACTATCTGATACATTTCTGTGTATTTCTGCTTTACCTTTGTATGACATCTCTGTGTATGCATGCAGTGCAAAGCTGACAGATTGGGTTTATGTCCAGTTACTATTAAAAAGACAAATGAACAAAGTCCCATGCCTTTTTATATAATTTCCTTTATTCTTTCTAATGGGTCGAAAAGAATAGAAAATAGAACCTTGATAAGCACACCTGTTCATAATATACAGTGATTTTTGAAGTTTAATTCTGATCAGAAGCAGCATTTTAAGCTTTTCTGTGAATCTTTGCTGTGAAATATTGATGTTCTGTTCGAAATGTGAAATTTGCTACAAAGTGACATTGCCAATTAATTTCATATAAGGAAGCTTCAGATAATCCTGACTGGGATCTTGAGTGCAGCTGTTGACAGGCATGCCCAGCTGATAGGAGGCACAGCTAAAAACCTAGTAAAGGCAATTTTCCTCAAGGCTAAAGAGGCAGTCTTTCTCAAGACCAGCCAGGAATAGGAACTTGTGTGTCTCTCTTCTTGTTCTGGGCCAGCCTTGAGAAAAATTTGTTTCTTTAGTCTTGAGGAAGATTGCCTTTGCTAGCTTTCTAATTCCATCTCGCATTGGCTGGGTGTTAACAGCTGCTTGGAAAGGGAAAAGTGAATGGACACAAGTGTGATGGGGCAGGGAGAAGGCCCAGGCCTCTTGAGAGTGGCAGAGGAGGAAGCAGGCCCACGTACATGTGGCTCCTGGCCCACAATTGCTTTTGGTGGAGTTGTACCGCTTCTCTTTGTAAGGGCGCACATGTTACCAGACACCGACATTTTGTTCTTGTGACAGTGGAGGTGCTGCTCAGAACTTCAGGCAGGAGTCGAAGTCCTGGTAATTTTGAACTGAATGAATGGTCATCAGTTAAGGACTACCTAAGGACCGAATCTGTATCAATATTAAGCTTCCATCAGCTCTTCTGCTCTTTAAAAATCTTCAACGACAACCTAGTGAGACAGAACTGTTATTTTTTTTCCCTTACATCTCACTCCATTCCCTTTTTTCTCAGTTAGCAAAAGTATTTTGAAATTCTATAGCTATTTTCACATTTTCAGCTGTTCTACTTCATGTAGCTTGTCAGGTTGGCTCCAAAATATCTGACCTGATCTGCCTTTTAAAAAGCTTGTAATAAGATATTTTATTACAGCTCAAGATATGACTATAATGGAGCCTGCACATTACAATCACATGTTGTAATGGTCATTAGGTGAAATATCTCACCTAATTTCAAAAAGTAAGGGCAATGGGTGATAAGCATGTGGGAGCAGGCCCAAGCATTACAGGTCCTGTCAAAATGGGATGGGAAAAAAGAGGAGAGAGGGCACTGTAGCATCCTAATAAAAAAAATTCTATTCTATTCTATTCTATTCTATTCTATTCTATTCTATTCTATTCTATTCTATTCTATTCTAGTGAGTCATAATGGCAAATGACTGTAGGGGCACTGCAGCAGTCACAACTTTGAAACAGGGTCATATATAATTTGGGGATATCTGTTGTAACTTTGAACATTCATTAAGTGAACTGTTGTATCTGGAGGATTATTTGTAGTTAGGAGAGTGTGCCAGGAACTCAACCCTTATTAAGATTATTACTAGAAATTATTAGAGCTGTAAATTGGCAGCCTTAGACTATCCACACACAAGACAGCTGGTGTAATCATCATGAACAGGAATTTGTGTAGCATTTTGGATATTCAAGAATACCATGTAAATGACTCATTTATTAATGACTACAATCCTTTGCATATTTAGCATGGGGATAAAAGACTAACAATGCAATTTTAGATATATCTTCCAAAATAAATTCCACTATGGCCAGTCAAGCTGACTTGCACTTTCCAAACTTGAGACTGCCAGTTATGCTGAATTTCAACTAATGTTATTCCCAACCAAGGATTGTAGTCAGTTGGGGAATACTAATATGTAAGACCACAGTGTAACTGCTTATAATCAATTTGATCAATTTCTATTATTACCACCACAATAACCATTATGAGGACCTTTAAAACAACACAGAGTTGCTTTATATAACCATAACCATTCTTTTTAAACTGCTTTTTTAAAACTGTTATGGCACCTGTGTATAAAATACTTCAGCATGTTTCTAACCAGCACGCAGTAGTATTAAAAGAAAAATGTTAAAAGTGGATTTCTGAAATTTGTTTGACAAGGTCAATAGCTCAGGTCAATGTAGAAACAAATTCTACAGAGGAGATACAGCCTTCCCCCACCTTAGTAAACCTGTGTTTAAATTGAAGGCTAAGCACAAGTATAGCTCTGCGATATTTGAGAGAAATGAAAATGAGCAGCATTTTTCTGTATAACCATTTTGTCTTGGTAATAACCCTGTCTGCTGCATACAACAACGTCTGTGCTTTCTGCAGCCAGCTCTGTCATTTGCAGAAAAGGCAATGGGTGCCAAGCTACATTAGCATGATGATATTTTAAAAGTTCATTTTAATTATTTTGCATTATGCGGTGTTTTTTTTAGCAAAGCAATGAAAAGAAGAGATAGGCAAAATGTATGATGAAGTTACAATATTGCCTTTAAACCAACTCGTTTACATAAAAATCTACGTATTAAAATACACAGAGGCAAATATTGACAGAAGGCATTTGCTTTTATAGCTTGTGAAGTAGAAAGTAATATGAGCTGAATAATTCTCTCCAGAAAGATTCTGGTTTGTGTAAAGAAAATCAAAAAAGAAAATTAGTTTCATAGAAGAGAACAAAATAAGAACTGTTTCGGAGAGCTCCATTAAAGAGTTAGTCATCCATTCTTGAACATAAGAATAAATTCCAAGTCCTTTTTGTTCAGGGATTCAATTTTTCTCCTTTGATAATGCTCCTTTGTATGTGGAAAATATTTTTGCTTATTTTAAATTGTTACGTTATTTAATGGGATTTCTATGCTGCACAATTCAGCAGGATTGATAAAGAAAATAACACATTAAAGGAGCAGGATTGTGACCACAAAGAATATAGATATAATTATTTTGTTAGCCAATCCTGATTTTTCTAGAAAATGGTATAGCACTAAGCAAAGAAACAAAGAACCCAAAAGGAAAATCATTTCTCTGAATCATTTCTGTGTGCACCATTCTGTTCTGCTTCCTTAACAGGAAGGAAGCAGAACAGAATGTGTTAAGGAAGCAGAACAGAATGGTGCAGCACAGAAACCTCCTGGAAGCAGCCACCATTTTTAGCATGCCAGCAATTCTCTGCAGTTTTGCCAAAATGGTGGCTGCTTCCGGGAGGCTGCCATGCAACTCAAGGACAGATTGCGCCAATCTGCTTCCCTAACATGGTCTGTGCAGTCCTGCAGAAAGCTCCAAACATCTTCAAAAGCTAAAATATGCAATGGAGTGGAGAGTCAACTCCTGGTGAGATCTGGTGGAGTGGGAAAAAGGCCTGTGGGGAATGGGGGCAAGAGAGGTGGTAAGCAGGTCCAGGGGCTATGGAGACCGCAAGACAGTGGTGGGTTTCATTTTTTTTACTATCGGTTCTGTGGGTGTGGCTTGGTGGGCGTGGCACGGGAAAGATACTGTAAAATCTCCATTCCCTCCCCAATCCAGGGGAAGGTTACCACAAAATCCCCATTTCCTCCCGATCAACTGGAACTTGGGAGGCAGAGAATAGATGGGGGCAGGGCCAGTCAGAATTTTTACTACCGGTTCTCCGAACTACTCAAAATTTCTGCTACCAGTTCTCCAGAACTGGTCAAAACCTGCTGAAACCCATCTCTGCCACAAGGAGTAGGAGGCATAGCATGGGCTGTCTCAGAGGAAGTGGGAGGCCTGAGGCCTTCACTAGCCCCCCCCCCCCCGAGCCTTTCCCACCCCTGCTCTGCTTAATTTTTTAATTTTTTTTTAATTTTATAGACAAACATACATTTAAAACATCAGCAATTCCTTCCGTGTGACATCTTGGTGTTTTCTTCCTGTTTTCTTCCAACATCGTTTGTTGTTTCTTCTTTCTTCACTTCAATTTAAACTATTACCATTTTTCCACAGATACATTATTATCAGTTTCTTACATATGCTCATCTATACCTTTCTTCTAACCAATGATAAAATTTATCCCATATCTTAAAATATTCTGATCCTCTTTTTCTTTAATCATCAAAGTTCATTTCTGCACAGTCTAAAATTTTTCTAATAATTTCTCCTTCCAGGGGTATTTTCTCTGCTTTCCAATTTTGTGCAAAAACAATTCTTGCTGCTCTAATCAAATAAATATTTTCTTTACTGATTTTCTCTGGTAGGATCCCCAATGAAACAACTCTGGTTTTGAATCAATAAGTTGTTGTGTCATTTCTTCTAACCAACCCTTTATTTTCTCACAATAGTTTTTGGCTTCCGGCATGTCCACCACATATGATAATAAGTTCCTGGTAACTGATGACATTTCCAACATTTAGCTGATTTATCTTTAAACATTTTTGCCAGTTTCTAAGTTGGCATATGCATCTATAAAACATTTTATATTGATTTTCTTTATATGCAGTGGACATTGTTAATTTATAATTCCTCTCCCATAGCTGTTGCCATTTGTCTAGGTCTCCTGCTCCGCTTAACGTCCACATCAGAGGAGCAGGGGGTTGGGAGATAATTAAACAAAGCTTTTTCAGTTAATGGTTGCCACACTTTGAAACCGTAATGGGCAAGCTTCATTATGGCCACAAGTTGAGGACTCCTATATGTACTAGTTGTTTTAGTATCTTTAAAACAGGGGTGTCAAACTCAAGGCCCAGGAGCAGGATCCGGCCTGTGGGGTGCTTAGATCTGGCCTGCGGGGCTGCCCTGGAAACAGCAAAGGACTGGCCCGCGGTGTCTCTGCTAGCAAAAATGGAGCTTGTGAGAGCTACAGGCAGCCCGCCTGAGCTCTGTTTTCACTGGCAGAGCGTCGCAGGAGGCCGTTATACCAATAAATGGAGCTCAGGAACCTGTTTTCGCTGGCAGAGTGCTCAGGCCACCACAGGTGCCCCGACATGAGTGACGTTGGGGTGGGCATGGCCAGTGTGGCCATGCCCACCCCAGTCCCCCAAGGTCAAACACAGTCTTGATGCAGCCCTCAAGTAAGTCGAGTTTGACGGCCCTGCTTTAAAACATCTATCTTACTTTCATGGATTATTTGCAAAGCATATGAATGGAAGATATATCAATATGAAGAAAGCAGAATGGAAGTCATGCCTACCAATTACATAGCAGTTCTCTAGAATAATGCTTACTTTGAAAACTAATAGAATGATAAAGTATTGCTTGACATAGTGTAAGCCGCCCTGAGTCTTCGGAGAAGGGCGGGATATAAATGCAAATAAAAAAAAAAGTTGAAAGTGGATATTTTGTCACAAATCCAACTTCCTGTATCCAATTTAAAGCATCGCCGACAAATGATTGGCTAGTTTCTGCCTGAAAATATCCAGTGAATGATATTTAATTCAACTTTCTCTTTTTTTCCTCCTAGGAAATCATGGTTCTCAACAACATTTCTCAGCTTTCCATATCTTAATCACTCAAAGAATCTGGGTCTCACTAAGGTAAAAATCAAATCCTATGTTTTCAAGGTCTACTATACATTTACAAATGCTCTGCTATTATATTTCTTAGTATCAGTAACCTTTAAGTACAGGAAAATTGCAGCAATAGCACTGACAACTTTTACTGCTAAATTGTATTAGCAGTACATAGTGATAATAGTGATAATTCAATCTTATTACTGAGAACTCTTTGGTTGCATTTCACTAAACCGCATTTTAGTAAGACAAAATTCAAATTGCACTTGGATAACACAGTACATTTGTCTCAGTCAAAAAGAAATCAGATCCCTACGAACTGGAATAATATAATACAATGACATTTGTGTTTGTCTCCATCAAAATAAAATTGCTACGCAGCTCTAACTTAATAACTTTCCTAAGATTGTGCCTTTCTCCAATAGCACCTTCTAAGTCTTATTCTCTCTCCAACATTTGTTTCTCTCTATGAAGCACCAAAAGATTCAGCTGCCAGTGATTGACTCTGTTTATTACAATTTAGTTTTCAGTACTTGTCAGTATTTTACTGCAGGCATGAAGGCCTGTGTAGGGAAAAGTCAGAACAGAGCAGAGTCAGAGATGGATAGAATCTGGTGAGAGATGGCAGCCATGAGGAGAATCCAGAGGTTTCTCAGTGTGTAGTCATTTGAAAAAGATCTTGATGGGGCTTTATTAATTAGCTTAATAACTAATTAATCTACTAATGGATTTCTGCCTTTGACTTACTTGGTATTGAGGAACAATTGATTGTTTAAACCAAAAACTCATTCAGTGGGTAGAGTAAATGAACTACACATAAATATGTATTCTGAAGCAGAGAGCAATGTCTGCCTTTCCCTCTGGGCCTTAATTATACTGGCTATTGCTTTTACACTCCAATCTCTGCTCCAGGGAGAATGAAGGAGGAATAAGCTATTCCTGATTTTTCCCTCTTAAATATTTGGGTATTTCTTTAATTTGGAATCAGTAATAAATATTAATGCATGAAAAAGACAACATGCAAGCTTTTCTACAGAGAGCTATTACAGCATTGACATTCTTCCTGGCCTTTTCACATAATTCTTACTTAATATGAATCATTTTTTTAGCAGAAACTGCCAGCTGTGCCAAATTGCATTCCATTACCCAGATAATGAAAAATAAAACTGGAGTCCTACCTTCTTCTGATGAGTTACTAGTAGGGCTATAAAATCTGGCTTATAAAAAAATGAAAAAACCACTAGATAAAGAACAAAAAAGCATAGAAAATTCCAACTCTTTGCTATCATCTAGTAATTAACCTGACTTTTGCAGCCCAATTTTAGTAGCTATCTAGTACCTATCTGTAAAACATATGGGGCTCTCTTCGGGCTGTTGATTGAATAATCAGCAGAAAATGTAATTTTTTTTCTTCATCTAATTTACAACACCCATGATACCCCAAAGTACTCAGAATGAAAGGGAGAGTTGCTTGAAATTTATTGGCTTTAGTTTTGATTAATACTGCAAATTAGGATGAAACCAGTTAGCCCCCCCCCCAATATTGCAACATATTTTTATGGTAGGGAACACATTTTCCTTGCAGAAAAAAATGGAACAATTACTAGTTTTTCCTGTAAAGGAATAGAAGTCACTTCTCTTATCCTGATCCAGAAGGGTCTGTGGGAAGAGGGAGTCAAGATGGTGACTGCATGACTGAAGCCCCAACTGTATTGTGTACATAATGTATCTGGAAAGAGTAGGACTTCAGTTGTGAAATCACTGCGGCATCTAGACTTTTTGTGTCCCCAGTGAACACCTTTGGCTCGATCTTTCTCACAGAATTGTTAATGTAGGGAAAAATGAAAGGAGGAAATTCTTTACACTGTGGCTTGAGCTCTGAAGAAAAAGTAACATATAACACAAAATTCAATCAAATCAACACATAATATACGGTATATATGAAGTAACATAACACAAGACAGATAACCAGCAATACAACAGATGCCTGTTAATAGTCTTTATATATACTGTAGAATCACATACTATATATAAATGTAAAATCAACTAAGGTTATATTTGGGGTATTTTTTCCTTCTCAAAGTGTAATTGTCTCGAAACATATTACTGCATTTTTCAGTCTATAAGACGCACTTCCCTTCCCCTCCAAAAAGTGGCTGGAAATGTCTGTGCGTCTTATAGAGCAAATGTTGCTGAAGCCCCACCCACGTTTTCAGCCTCTGGTGTCCATTTTCAACATGTTCCAGGCGGCAGGGATCACTGCCACCTATCACCACTGACATTCGCTGCTGGCAACAGCAAACGAATTGGTGGTGGCGGTGATAGGAAGTGGCAGTGACAGGGGATGGTGGCGGCCCCCCGCAGCCTGGAATGGGCTGAAAACGGGGTGTGTGGAGGCTAAAAATGGGGCACACGAAGGCTGAAAGTGGGGTGTGTGGAGGTGGCAACGACAATGGGCGGTGGCGATCCCCACAGCCTGGAACAGCTGATTGGCAGTATTCTGGGAGGCTGAGCCAACCACCAATCAGCCACTTGTGCTAAATCAGGCTGAGATAACATGCTGAAGCTGACCAGGTTGTTTGCTGTTTGCTGCAAGAACACTAGCCAGATGAATATTGATGGATGCTGGGAGGCAGAGGCAATTTTTTTTCTTGTTTTCCTCCCCAAAAGCTAGGTGTGTCTTATGGTCCAGAGCATCTTGTAATGTAAAAAAAATAGTAAATATTTATTTAGTATTTCAGGTTTTTTTTTCTATGCAAGCTGTATAATATTTCTTACCAACAATTAATTGTAATCTTGATTGAGATTATGTCTTGCAAGTAACTATTAAAATTAATGTGATTTATATTTATACATATAAAGCAGGACAAAACAATTGCCTATGAATACTTCAACCAGTTACTGGCCTGAATAACAATAAAGCAGAAAAATTTCAATAGCAGCTGTCCCTGAGATAGAAGATGAACTATAATATTTTGATTTCTGATTCCGGCTTTGTAAAGATATCAGTCCCTGAGATAGAAGATGAACTATAATATTTTGATTTCTGATTCCGGCTTTGTAAAGATATCAGTTATATATATATATATATTTACAAAGCCGGAATCAGAAATCAAAATATTATAGTTCATCTTCTATCTCAGGGACAGCTGCTATTGAAATTTTTCTGCTTTATTGTATATATATACACACACACACACATATGCACACACACAAAGGATCTCCAGCATGGGTTTTCCCTTTGATGCATGCTCGCTATCAGCTGCCATAGTAATGGGGGGGAGTGGGATGACATTGGGTTTAGGGAAGTGAGCTTGTGTGATGAAGGCTCATGTGGACTAAAAGGGAGGTTTGCTCTCAAGAATTACTGCGCTGCTGAATGGAGTTGTTTACCCCCAATCAAGGCCAATCGTCCTAGAATTCCAGATGGACAAAAGTACCTGAAGATGTGCTCCATATGATACTATCTGGGATGTGGATTGGACATTCAGCATGGATCCTTGGGGTGGGGGGGAGGGATTTGGGGAAACTTTCAATATTTAACTTTCATGCCTTTTGGATCAGATTTTTCTTTTCACCGTTATCATTTCAAACTCAGTAAAATTACCTCTTCTCTACTTCAATGGAGTCAGGGGGTTTCGTTCTTGGGTTTTGAATGGGTGCAGGTCTGACATTAAGCAGGATCTGCTTTATTGGCCAACCTGGAGACCTAGTCTACCAAGGGAGCTGAGCTCACAACCCACAGAAACGATCAGGAAGACTGGGGAGCCCTGGGGTTGATCTCCCCCCAGCTGCACCATTGCCAGGAGGAGACAGAGTGGCTGGATGAGCTGCAGCTCGAGGAGAAACCAGTCCAAGCCAGATGGTCATTGGGTGTAGGATACATGGAACACCCAGAGATGCACATCCTGAGGGTGACTGTTGCCAGATACCAATGGGGTGATGATGCCTTGCAGGATGCCAACAAAAAGGATCTCCTGCTGACCCATGCCCTGCACTCAAAAGTTGGAGAGCTCAGGAGGCCCTCACACAGAAACATGCCCTGCCAATGCGTGGAGAAGCTGGAGTGGCAGCGAGGGGAGCCGGCATCTCTGCAACCCCAGCTGTGATTCCTGTAGCTCAGCAGGGGCCAGCTCCAGCGGAAGCTGTCCTAGCCGCGCCACTATTTCAGCCCAGGTCCCCCCAATGGGGAAACACCGAATTCCAAAGGTTCCTCAGCTGGGAGTAAAATACAGAGGGGATCCCAAAGCCCTGGGATTATTTCTAGCTCAAGTCTGGAATCACATGCAGGAGTATGGGGAGGAAGCAGCCAAAGTGAGATGTGTCACCATGGCCCTAGAAGAGGCTGCAGCGACCTTTCAAAGTCCTCCCGTCTGAGAGATTACAACCAGTTTATGATGGTGCTCCATGCCAAATGCAAATTTTCTCCCTATAATACTCAGAGATTGGCCTCAAGTCACTCAAGCTTCTATGACTAAGTATAGATTTGAATCTGGGCCTCCTGGTCCCATCCTAATCACTTATCTTAAATTTAATAAAGCATTGGTTTATATAAAATTGATGTTGACCTTGTAGTGAACACATGGCTAAATCAGTGCAAAGGACACTGATTTTCCTTATTAAAATACAATAGCAATATAGGATGGACATCTTCCATTTGAAATGGGACACAAATGTCTACAAAATAGAGGTTTAGGTTGTTTTCATAAAGTAATATTGTGATTCCACAAGTTCATAGTGTAGCAACTCCATCTGAGGCAAGAGAGGAACACAGATTAAAATTGCCTGCCAGCTGCTGCTTTACCCCATTTTCCTGAACCAATGCCACATTGGCTGCCCATTTTCTAGGTTATCATCATCAGTTCTGTCTCTAGACTGGACTATGTGCCACCCACACAGTGCCAGGCTAATAGGCAAGAACCCCCTTTCTTGAATATTTCCCACAGGATGTTTACATCTGCTCAGCCAGCTCTGAACTACAATTTCTGATTAATTGAATTGCAACTTTCTCTGATGTATTTTTCAAGCCTTGAACAGGACACTATGGTGTCAGAGAATGGGCGTTGGCTTACCTGAACGCCCCTTCTTGGAGAAGTGGGAATGCTAGTCAGATACATGGGTTTTCCCTCCTGTCTCTGTGCAAGGACCAAGTCTGCTAGTTCATTTAGCTCTGCCTCTTCCTTTTCTTCTCCAGCTTTTCAGCAAAGGTGTGTAGCAGACTGTTGTGTCTACCTGAAATGAGAAACAGTTAGAAACCACCCACCCCGACATCCTTGACCTGGAAGGAACCTAGGGCGGGGCTGAATGGAATTCCCACTTCTCCAAGAAGGGACATTCAGGTAAGCCAATGCCCATTCTCCCTGTCAGTGGGAATGCCAGTCAGATGCATGGGACATACCAAAGCTGATGTCCTCTCTGGGTGGGAAGATGATGGTTCCTTCAATCTATTCAGCGATGACCTGCTGCAGCACCCTTCTATCAAATGCAGCAGCAGCGGATGCGTACGCATCTTGGCGGTAATGCCTAATAAAAAGTGTCGGTGTGGACCAGGTGGCCGCTTTGCAAATTTTCAGCAATGATGCTTGCGTGTTCCAGGCCGCAGAGGTCACCACACTCTTGGTGGAGTGGGCTGAAATGCATTGTGGGAGAGGAAGAGCCTGTTGGTTGTAGGCTGAGGCGATAGTAGCCCTAATCCACCTCGCCAGACAATGGGAGGAGGCCTTGGATCCCAAGGACGGAGGTTGAAAGGAAACAAACAAGGCCTCTGATTTTCGGAAAGAAGCCGTACGGGTGATGTATATCTTCAATGCCCTACGCACATCCAAGGTGTGCCAAAGGTGTTCTAAATGATGGATTGGGGATGGGCAGAAGTCCATGATTTCCTGAGCTCAGTGGAAAAAGGAATTGACCTTAGGAACAAAGGTCAGGTCCAGCCTGAGAACCACCCGATCCCTATGAAACACACAAAGGTCCTTCCTAATAGAGAGAGCTGCAAGCTCGGAGACGCGTCTGGCCAAGGTAATGGTGACGAGGAAGGAGACCTTGAGTGATAAGAGTCGTAGTGATGTTGAACGAAGAGGCTCAAAAAAGCTGTAAGAACGACATTTAAATGCCAAGTGGGGAAGGATTGAATTGTAGGAGGGCGTAGATTGGACGTCCCTCGCAGGAAGTGCCGGATGAGAGGATCTTTGGTTGCTGCTGTAAGGGACCTGCCAGGCAGAATGGAGGAGATGGCCGCCACTTGCCTCCTCAATGTGTTGGGGGCCAGTCCTGCCTCCAATCCATCCTGGAGGAAAAGGAGGATGTTGTACACGGAAGCCTCCAGTGGCACAACAGAATGGGACATGCACCATTTTGTGAAGGCGCGCCTGGTGGCCTCGTAAATACGGATAGTCAAACCCCGTCTAGAGGCCTGCAAGGTGACTATGATTCTGTGTGGAAGGTTAGAACTTCTTAGTAGATGCCGCTCAATCTCCACACGGTGAGGTGAAACCACTGTGGGTTGGGATGGTTGATGTAGCCCTGTGTGAGAATCACCTGATTGTTGGGAATTGTCCATGGTGGAGCCACCGACAGGCCCAGCAGATCGGCGTACCAAGGCCTCCTGGGCCATCGGGGAGCCACCAGAATCAACTCCGCCTTGTGCAGTAAGAGTTTCGATATGACCTTGGGAATGAGTGGGAGAGGGGGAAAAACATAGAGGAGGCCATGAAGCCAAGGAGATCGCAGGGCATCCACTGCCTCCACCCCTGGAGATGGGTACCGAGAGAAGAAGCGTGGGACCTGATGATTCTTCTGTGATGTGAAGAGGTCCACTGCCGGGAGGCCGAACCTGGCAGACAGCTGTTGGAATAGGCTGGGATGTAGTGACCATTCTGCCGGGTCAGTCTCTCGTGACTGAGGGCATCCGCTTGGAGATTCAGGTGACCTGAAATATGAGCTGCTGAAATGGATTTGAGATGTGCTTCTGCCCAGAGTCCCAGAAGAAGAGCTTCTGTCATGAGGGACTTGGAGTGAGTGCCCCCTAGACGGTTGACGTGCGCTTTTGCTATGGTGTTGTTTGTCATAACTAGCACGTGATGGTCCGCAACTAGATGGGCGAAGTTGCGCAGAGGAAGGTAGATTGCTCTTAGTTCCAGGATGTTGATGTTCAATTGTGACTCCTCGGGTGACCAACAACCCTGGATCATGTGGGTCCCCAGATGGGCACCCCAGCCGACGAGACTGGCATCTGTGGTGAGACTCACTGTGTGTTGATTCCTGAAGAGGCTGCCCTTGGCAATGGCGTTGGACGACCACCAATGTAGGGAGTCCCGAACGTCTTGCGGAATGGTGACCATCACTGAAGAAGAGCTGTGGTGCTTCTTTTGGTGTGGCAGGGGAAACCATTGTAGAAGCCTGCAATGTAGTTGGAACAATCCCAAAGTATGACACCATTTTGCCCAGTAATTGGGACAGCTGAAAAAGGGAAGACTTACTGTGGAGATGACAATGACTGGCTAAGGCTGACAGGCTGGCCAGTCGTTCCTGGGAAACGAACACCAAGGATAGGGAGGAATCTATCTCTGTGCCTAAATGTAAAATACGGGTGGATGGTGATA
Source organism: Ahaetulla prasina (assembly GCF_028640845.1). Taxonomy (NCBI): domain Eukaryota; kingdom Metazoa; phylum Chordata; class Lepidosauria; order Squamata; family Colubridae; genus Ahaetulla; species Ahaetulla prasina. The sequence goes on from NC_080540.1 coordinate 93,495,836, forward strand.
GAAGGCTCTTGTCCCAATTTATCGAGAAGCCATGTTCCTGTAATAGTGGTCCTAAGTGGTCCTAAGTGGTCCTAAGATCCTGTCTAGCTGATTGTAAGGAAGTAGATTGAATGAGAATGTCATCCAAATACGCTTGAAGCCTGATGGGACAGGAGCGTATATGAGCTATGAGAGCTGCTAGAATTTTAGTGAATACTCTCGGGGCCAAGGATAGGCCGAACAGTAAAGCCCTATACTGAAAATGTTTTCCAGGGTAAGCAAATCTAAGGAACTGTCGGTGGGAAGGGTGTATAGGAATGTGGAGGTAAGCTCCGTCAAATCTATGGACGACAAGAAATCCCCCATGCGGATGCTCTCCAAAATTGAGGTAAGTGAGTGCATTTTGAACCGGTGATAAGTGATATACCGGTTAAAGGATTTTAAATCTAAAATTGCCCACCCGCCCCCCGAGGATTTTCTTACTACAAAAAGTCTGGAGTAAAATTCCATTCGTCTCTGTTCCACAGGGACAGGTTCTATAGCGTTGATAGAATTGAGATGATTAGTGGCCGATTCTATCAGAGTCCTAGATGATTGAATGTAGGAAACAGGACAGCGAATGAAAAACCTCGGGGGTCTGGCAGAAAACTCTAGAGTGAGGCCATGTCGAACGGTGGATCTGACCCAGGAATCTGATGTTATGAGGTCCCAGTTGGGCGCAAAGTGGGCCAAACGAACTCCAATTGGTAGGGAAAGGAGGTTACTTGGAAAGCCTAAAGGGACGTCCTCTGCCCCTCTAAAGGACTTACGTGGGGGAAACCTAGTTCCCTGTCTGACCTGGTTGGTGTTTTGCTGGAAGCCGCTGGATGGGAAGTAACGTTGGTTACGTTGTTGGTTGGAAGCCGAATCTGAGGAACGAAGGGGCTGAGGTCTGGTGTATTGCTGAGTGCGGTAATCACTTCTTCTGGACATGGAAGGCAAGATTTTTCTTTTGTCCTTTGTCTCTATTAGGAGAGGGTCTAAAGCAGCTCCAAATAATTTTTCCCAGAATAAGGGGATGCGGCAAGACGCCACTTATTATGGGCATCAGCTTGCCATTGGCGGAGCCATAAAAGGCACCTCAAAGTGACAGAGGCTGCCACTGCTTTGGCCCCAAATCTGGTGGCATTCAGCATGGCATCCGCTGAGTACTCTAAAGAGGCCTTGATTTTGTTAATATCCTGGTGCGTGTGCACATCAGAGGTAGGAATGCGAGCCTGGAGCTATTTCAGCCACAGCAATGAAGCCCTGTCAAAAAAGGATGATGCTGTGGAAGCCCTGACCGCCCAGGTGGCCCCCTGGTGGCCTTTGATCAGAACCCTCTCTGCACGTTTATCCTCCGGCCGGAGCGATTCGTCAGGAGGACCTGTCTGCGGTGCAGAAGATGCCAGAGTGACTATGGGCGCATCTACCATAAGGACCTGTAAAATACTATCCAGATTATTAGCAACATTGTACAGTCTTTTATCCAGTCCATTCGGATTGGGACCCGACCCGGGAATCGCCCATTGGCATTGCACCACATCATGAAAAAGCTGAGGAGATAGAACAGTCTCAGTTTCAATGGAAGGTTCCTTAAAAGGAGCCGTGGCCGGATCCAAGTCAGATTGAGCTTCCTGAGAAGCACGAGAGGTCCCAAACCTGGTGGTGTTTTGGGCTTTAAACAACAAAGATCAAAACATATGTGGCTTGAAAAGGCCAATGAACGAGGGTTGATCTGGTTCCAAACCTTCATCATCTGACAAGGACTGTTCCCTGAGGATTTCCTCATCTGAGAAATGTCCCTCATCCTCTTATTCGTGATAAGTGCCAGATCCTTCTAGGTTAGTAGAAGGATGGAATTGCTCAGCCCTGTGAGAAGTATCCATTCTGGAAGGAGAATTGCTCTGATTAAGGCGCTGAGCCAGGCCTTACTTAATGGCTTCAGAAATCATCAGACCAAAGGCTTGAGGCACTTGGAATTTTGGTGCAAGAGAAACACCTTGACCCGAGATCGAAGGAGCCACAGGGGGGATTGCTTGAGCTATTGGCTGGGCTGCAATGGGCTGGATAGCTGGCTCAGGCACAGGCTGGAATAAAAGGTCTAGGCTCGATGGAGAATGTTGGTTGGATGAAGCCGTGCGATCTGGGGACCAGGCAGTGGAGGCTCCTTGGTTGGGTGAAGCCCTGGCTGGGCTGGGCTGTTACAGGAGAAACAGATAGATTTGTATGTGCTAGAGAGAAAGCAGGTCTGGAAGCAGCTTGAAGCTGCACTTTATTAATAATCCTCTCTAGGGCCTTGTGTCTGCGCTCCTCCACTTTGGATTGCTTGAAGGACTTTTCTTTGGGGGCTTTGGCCCTTGATTTAGTGGATTGGGCCGTAGACAAACCTTCCCCGGGGTCAGAGCAGTGCCTGAATCTCCCTCTGGAAAAGGAGGCTTCGTGTGAGTCAACGTCCGCCATTTTGGAAGGTGCTGACTTAAAATGGCCGAAATAGGCGCCAAAAACCGTTTCCCTTGATATGGGAAATAAGGGCTCTTATGCGTACTCACCAGCCCTCCTGCATGGCTGTGGCCACGATCTGAGATCCTCAGCTGAGTTGGGAAGACTGCAGAATCACTGGATTAAATGGCTCCTGATGAAGATTGGAGCTGGCGGCGCGGAATTCAAACCTCGCGCTTTAAACTGCAGAACTAAGGCTCTCTTTGCAGCAAAAATCGCCCTCCCAGCCAGGAAAATGAGCGCCCAGGGAGAGGAGGAGATCTCCTGCTGCAATCTCCCTTTCCGATCTGCCGGCCGGCAGATTGGAACCGCAGCTGCGGTCTTCGGCGGTTTCAGACAAAAGCCCTTTATTTAAGTCAGTGGTTCCCAACCTTTTCTTGTTTGAGGCACAACCTTTTCTTGTTTGAGGCACCCTTGGAAAGCCTTTCAAAAGTTCCCGGCACCCTTATAAGGAAATAGATATTTAAAATCTCCGTAGCTCAAAAGTTCCCGGCACCCTCAAAAGATCTCACGGCACCCCTTAGTGCCGCGGCACACTGGTTGGGAACCACTGATTTAAGTCTTTATTTAAGTCTTTAAGTCTCCTAAAAGGTGTTAAAAAGGAGCTGAAGAAAACCAATTAAGTAATTAAGCTCAGTCAGAGCAGGGTAGACGCGACTGTCCTCTGTGAGACCGAGTCGAAAAGCTGGAGAAGGAAAGGAAGAGGCGGAGCTAAATGAATTAGCAGACTCGGTCCTTGCACAGAGACAGGAGGGAAAACCCACGCATCTGACTGGTATTCCCACTGACAGGGAGAATATCGGGGAACATTAAAGAACAAGCTATAGTTTACTATGGACAGAAAAATAAATCTTCTTATACCGTGTTTCCCTGAAAATAAGACCCTGTCTTATATTTTTTTGAACCCTGAAATAAGCGCATGGTCTTATTGCCATGCACTCAAAAGCCCAATTGGGCTTATTATCAGGGGATGTATTATTTTGGGGAAACAGAGTATTTCTCCAATAAATCTTACATGTTTTAAGGATACTTCCTCTATTTGTTCATCTTAATTAATGTTACAATGAGGATAAACAAATTTAGCAAGATAGGAAATACACTAGCAGCATAACAAAAATGTTTACAATTTCATTTAAGAGCTGCAGGTGCTCTTTGTCCTTTTGAATTGCCTTGTATCTGTCAACATAGACTATTACAGCTGGACAATCCAGTGAACAGTTTTTATATTCTAATCTTGAGTTTATTAGGCATTTAACAACAATCCACTATACTACAAATCTATACCACAAGATTATTTTTCTACCCCACCCCCCGCCCCAAATCTTTATGGAAGTCTGGGACATCATATAGAAAACTTTGCTTCATGATTACATATAGCATTGGGTGGGATCAAATTCTAAACTCTACAGGTCTCTTTCAGAATGGGTATTTATAATATTTTCTGTACGTAATATAAAACTGATTGCCTCATGAGACAAAAACTACATCCCAGATGACAGTGAAGGGTTATTAATTAAGACTGATATGTATAGTTTACACTTACTTTGAAATACCTGCAATAATATTTTAATGTTCTTTTTCTAGCCTCTTCGCCCTCTCTGTATTAATTTATCTTCACTACTAAAGGTGATAAGCAGACTTTTAGGCGTTAGTAGTAGTGGTGATGATAATTCAACAATTTTTATTTATTTTTAGCAGAAGGTCATATATGCATTCCCCATTTGGTTTCTTTTGTGCATGTTTCAAATTCAGAGTAAAACAGCCATTTCAACTGACACTGAAACCCATGAAGATACTTAGGAGAATTATGCATAATATATTTAAAAAGATATAATATTAGCCTTAGTATCGGCAAAAAGTATCTACTTTCTAATACAGTTTCAGAATAAAACCCAACTTCCTAGCAAAAAATAACTTATAAATTTTTCATTCCTCTATTTCCAGGGTTTCGAGAGGTGCATTGAAATTTTGAACAGGAAGAAAAAAATACGCAGCTTTTCTTTTTGCATGATAAAAAATGTTAACATTATACCACCCCAATAATCTCATTTTCTACTTCCTCTTTGTTAAACTGCTGGTTGCAGCCAACTCATAATCATAACATGACAGGTCAAATTTTATTGTTTGTTCCATCCATCATTACTGACATGCTAATTCAAAGTAAGTATGGCACAGACTATTTGCTGCCACTTCTCCCTGTGCAACTACTGTAATTTTAATACAGAGGGTTATTAGGAAGCACATTTGCCTGCTGTCACTTAGAGACATACCTCTTCCATGCCTTTCCAGACTCTATATAATTATGCTTTCCCTCCCATGATATATTTAGTATTCCTTACAACTATCAGACAAATAACTCAGAGGCTAACACCAGTGACTGTCATGGGATGCAACCAGTAATAATGTACAGGACAGGTAGTCCTTGACTTACAACAGTTCATTTAATGACCGTTCAAAGTTACAATGGCACTGAAAAAAGTGACTTATAACTTTTTTCACATTTACGACCATTGCAGCATCTCCATAGTCATGTGATCAAGATTCAGACACTTGGGAACTGACCCATATTTATGACAATTGAAGTGTCCTGGGGTCATGTGATCACCTTTTGCTATTTTCTGACAAGCAAAGCCCATTATTAACACAGCTGCTTGCAATTACTGCAAGTTCGAGTCCCACCAGGCCCAAGGTTGACTCAGCCTTCCATCCTTTATAAGGTAGGTAAAATGAGGACCCAGATTGTTGGGGGCAATAAAAGTTGACTTTGTATATAATATACAAATGGATGAAGACTATTGCTTAACATAGTGTAAGCCGCCCTGAGTCTTCGGAGAAGGGCAGGATATAAATTCAAATAAAATAAAAAATAAAAAAATAAAAATAAATAAAATGGGAAAGCCAGATTCATTTAACAACCATGTTAATAACTTAACAACTGCAATGATTCCCTTAACAACTGTGGCAAGAAAGGTCTTAAATTGGGGCAAAGTTCACTTAACAAATGTCTTGCTTAGCAATAGAAATGTTGAGCTCAATTGTGGTCATAAGTTGAGAACCTGTATAGAGGAGAAGGATGGGTGTGTGGGAAACACAGAGAGGAAAGTATGACAGAAAATATAAAACTCACAGAGGTTCACATGCTAGTATGAGGATCAGAGGCTTTATGCCTCTGACCATCATTTAATGAACAGGCTCTAATCATGCCTTGATTAGAGTGAACAAACTCGAATAGGTCTTTAATCTGATCCAGAACCCTTTTAAAAACATTGTAATAGTGTTGTGCCAATTATTAACAATAAAATGCTAAACTAATAATACTAAGAGGTCCAAATTACATTGCCATATACTTTGTCCTCTCCCTGAGTTCATTCTGATTTTTAGTTTTCCAGATGACCATGTTTCTCCCTTTGTTTGCAACTATTTGTCCTTCTTCCAGTTCCTTCTGCAAAATTTCCTTGCTCGCCTTAATGGAATAACAGAGTTGGAAGAGATCTTGGAAGCCTCCTACAATTGACCCCATCCCATTGGGTTCACAACCCCTAGTGATCACAGAAAAGGAAGTGCAAGACCTATTTCACAGGAAAAGCTCCAAGCCCAGACAAGATAACTCCTTCTTGCTTAAAAGCCTATGCTGACCAATTGGCCCCCATCTTCACCCGTATCTTCAATAAATCACTACAGATGTGCTATGTTACTTCTTGCTTCAAACACTCTACTATCATCCCAGTGCCGAAGAAGCCCACCATCAAGGAACTGAACGATTACAGACCAGTTGCTTTAACATCTGTAGTCATGAAAACCTTTGAAAGGCTAGTGCTGTCCCACTTGAAAACCATCATGGATCCACTGTTAGACCCCTTGCAATTTGCATACTGAGCAAATAGATCAACAGATGATGCTGGTAATATGGTTCTGCACTACATCCTACAACATCTTGAATCTCCAAAGACCTATGCAATGGTCCTCTTTGTAGACTTTAGTTCAGCATTCAATACCATCATTCCAGACACTCTTCTAAGCAAGCTAAACCAGCTACAGGTACCTGAACAGACTTGTAAGTGGATCATAAGCTTCCTAACAAACAGAAAGCACAGGTGAAGCTAAGCAGAATCACATCAGATACCTATACAATTAGCACGGGGCCCCCCCAAGGCTGTGTGCTCTCCCCACTTCTTTTCTCTCTGTATACCAATGACTGCCTCTCTAACAATTCATCTGTTAAACTACTGAAGTTCGCAGATGACATAACAGTGATCGGTCTCATTTGAAACAATGATGAATTCACATACAGACGGGAGGTTGAACAACTAGCCTCGTGGTGCAACCGGAACAATCTGGAACTGAACACACTCAAAACCATAGAAATAGTGGTAGACTTTAGGAGAAATCCTTCCATACTTCCACTTCTCACAATACTAGATAACACAGTATCAACAATAGAGACCTTCAGATTTCTAGGTTCTACCGTATCGCAAGATCTAAAATGTTCTTTCTGCGCCAACTCAGAAAGCTCAAACTGCACAAGGAGCTGCTGATCCAGTTCTACAGAGGAATTATTGACATATTTATGTCAATAATATGAAGACATATTTATTCTTCCGTGCAGGACTGGCATAGGATGTTTTAGAATTTTATTATTGGGTTTTAAATTTTAATGGGTTTATGATTTTAATTGTAGTTTTAAATTAGGGCCAAATTGAATTAGTTTTTTAATTATTAATTTTACTTGTATTGTATTTATGTACTGGTTGTTTTACTTGGCTGTGAACCACCCTGAGTCCTTCGGGAGAAGGGCGGTATAAAAATTAAATAATAATAATAAATAATAATAATAAATAATAATAATAATAATTATTATTATTATTATTATTATTATTATTATTATTATTATTAAGTTTGTCATCTGCACCTCTATAACTGTCTGGTTTGGTTCTGTAACAGACAGACAGACACAGACTTCAGTGGATAATTAGAACTGCAGAAAAAACAATTGCTACCAACCTGTCTTCCACTGAGGACCTGTATACTGCACGAGTCAAAAAGAGGGAAAAATTTATATTGATATTGTTTCCTAATTGCTTATTTGTTCCCTATGACTATCATTAAGTGTTGTACCTTATGATTCCTGACTTTTATGTACATTGAGAGCATATGCACCAAGACAAATTCCTTGTGTGTCCAATCACACTTGGCCAATAAAAAATTCTATTCTATTCTATTCCAACTCCCTGCTCAAGGAGGAAACTATACCATTTCTGACAAATTGCTGTCCAATCTCTTCTTAAAAATCACCACAATTGTAGGAGCACCCACAATTTCTGGAGGCAAGTTGTCTCACTGATTAAGTGTTTTAACTGTTACGAAATTTCTCCTTAATTCTAGGTTGCTGCTCTCCTTGATTAGATTACATCCATTGCTTCTTGTCCTGCTCTCAGGTGCTTTGGAGAATAGTTGGATTCCATCTTCTTTGTGGCAGACTTTTACATATTGAAACACTGCTATCATGTCTCCCCTAGTTCTTCTTTTCATTAAACTAGACATACCCAATTCTTGCAACCATATGTTTTAGCCTCTGGTTCCCTAGTTTGTTGCTCTTCTCTGCACTCTTTCTGGAGTCTCAACATCTTTTTTATATCATGGCGACCAAACTGGATGCAATATTCCAAGTGTGGTCTTACCAAGGCATTATAAAGTGATATCAGCACTATGTCACCTCTTACGTATATATCCATACAATATGAATATACAGTATGGATTATATATCTACAATAGCAATGAATAAGTGTGTATGTTTGGATATATATATATTATTTTTGCCCGAGTGGGAAGGGGACACTATGCCTATGATTTAATATCATACATAGGAATGAACAAACACTTTTGTAGCTGGAGATAAACATGACCATTAATCTTAAAATTAAAATTAGAATGCAGTAAGTTTGCATACAGTGTTTCAGATCTGAAGAAAAAAAGATACTTTGGAGCATGTGTATCTTCTTAAACCAAGTATATATTTTGGGCAAAGAGATACATCTGAAAATGGCAGTTCATCCTAAAAACTTGGAACCCTTTGCCAAAAAGTGTATGGAGATGGCAGGCAGGGGAACTTATTAGCTAACAACATTTTCAGAGTCCATTTATTTTGTTCAACCTGCCATCTGTAACTTAACACTAATTTACAATTTGTTGCAAAATATGTGATGGACATGCTGTGGCCTCACATTTATAATTAAACCTAGATAATTTGTGTAAGTGCTTACTCTTAAAATAAAACTTTATGAGAAAGTAAGCATCCGTAAAATGAGAAAATATTTGAAAATATATCTAGAAATAAAAATCTATAATTTGGATTTTGATAATGTATTGCTAATACTAAAAATTAAAGAAGAAAATAGAAGAAAATGAGAACAATTGTGTTGGAGTTGGAAAAAGATACATATTTCCCTATATTGATGCTTTATTTGCTTCATTAGAATTTAACCTACAAGGCTAGATAAAGTTTCAGGTAGAATTTGTGACAAACCACATCCACATTTCCAATATAAGGTTTTCCAGCTTTATTGATCAAAATTCTATATTCTGAAGCTGCTGATGGGCAATGCTGGATGCACTCATTCACATATTTTACTCAAACATGTGTCAAACTAATCTGGTGAAACAGTGGAAGTAATGAAAAATAATATCACTTTGTTAAGCGAGCATGCAACATTAAACAGAATGGGAAAAAACCCAGAGCCTTGCAGAATAGATTTAGATTTACTGCAAATTCATAAAGCCAACAAACATTGCTCTTACATTCTTTAACACAGACTCCTGTGGCCAAAACTAACCATGTGAAAAATGTAACATCTGAACTGCAACCAGCCTGGGAATTTTTAGGGAATGATCTACGGAAATCAGCCATCATCTATTTGAAAATCCATCTGTGTTTTCAGTTTTAAAGAAATACTAAGTCAATGTGCAGTCTAGAGAATTTCTAGTGATAAATGTGTTAGAATCCCACCAAAAGCATTCTTGCTATACAAGCTGAGAAAATCAGCATTTTCACTTAGCCTGCAGTTTTGGACCATATAAAATAAACTATAATGGCACCTTAGTTCTCAACTGCTTTGAAATTTGTCAAATTTCGTACTCGATGCATTTTGACGTGAAAATTTTGACCCAGTACTCAAAGTTTGTTTGGTACTCGACATGCAAGAACTTGTTGATGTTTGTTTGCCTCACTACTAATACATTATTCCTTATGGGAAAATTTTGTTTGGTACTCGTCATTTTTGGTACTTGTTGCACCTTCTGGAACCAATTAATGTCCAGTACTGAGGTACCACTGTATTGTGGAATATTTTACTAATAGGCTAACAGGTTCATCAAATGAATATGATTAATGTCTCTGTATGCATGAACTGCTACATTTATAAAGGAAAAATGTAAGTAGCAAGGTAATTGGGATAGACTTGAGCTGCTCACCTGCTTAAAACTTTTAATTCTACATCCTGAAGTTTAATCAACTATTATTTTTATATACTCTTGTTTAAAAATCCATGGACATTTGATTAAACTCTTCTTTATGTTTGTCTACTTGACAGATTTAATAAATTATATAGTACAATACATATAAATCGCTAGTGTTTCCTGCTGGCATTTCTACACACACACGCACACTGTTGGTAGACAGCTATGCAGCGGAAGTAATGAAAAATAATATCACGTTGTTAAGCAAGCATGCAACATTAAACAGAAGCCCATAGAGTTTGAATTTAAAAAAATGTTTTCTGGCTTTTCTTTGAAAAGAAAACTATACCAAGAAGTGTTATTTTCAAAGATACGGAGACATTCTTCAGTCTGTGTGATGTGACCATATTAACAGAATTATCAGTGCTTGCTGGATAACATAGTATGAATAATAGAAAAGAAAAGGTACAGCTTTCTTCTGGGTGATGGATTGGTCAAAATTCTGTGCTAAATAGACTAATGTTGGTGTTCCAAAACTTAGTTTTCTTAAGATAATTGCTGTTTCATCTTTATTATCAAAATACTGAAATGGTATATTAAGCCAGAAATAATTCATATAATCTAGTTAATAGCTCTCTGGTACTGCTAAAAAATAATTTTTCTAAGGCCATATTCTTAGACTGTGTTCTCTTTGCCTTTTCATATACGGGACTAGCACAAGGTAGAGAATAGTTAAAGAACACAGATATAGTTTCAGAATTAATTCCAAGGCTTATTTTACTCCTATTTCAATAAACCATACAGAGTTAGAAACCAACTTGTCTTTTTATATTGCTTCTTTGAATGTTCAACTTTTTTCTGAACTCAGGGACATTTTTATTTTAAGAAATCCCTTTCCAGGACAAAATTCTTTTTTCCATTTTTAAACTTTTCTTCTGATTTGGATTGTTCCTGATGGACTTATATGATTTCTTTTCAACCTTGACCAGCACAGAAGAATGGTGCTTACTTTGCTTTGCCCTCATTGCTGATCAATATTATGCCTCAGCAATTTATCCAAGGACTGGTGCTATTTTCAAACATTAATGTGGATCACTTAAAGAAATAAATTAATAGGGTGATGGCAACCCTCCCCCCAGCTACTGATTTCCATGTGTGTTCGCACACATGGTAATATAGTTCTGTAGCCATCTGGATGTAAAAGAACTATCTCAACCCAGCTGTTAAGACAAAGTGCAGTCCTAGGCCACACTCTGGGAGGGGTAGAATCAAGATCATGTCAAGTGTTAGTACCCCTTAATAATGCCTTGATAAGACCACACTTGGAATATTGCATCCAGTTTTTGTTGTCACAATATAAAAAAGATGTTGAGACTCCAGAAAGAGTGTGGAGAAAAGGAACAAAGATGATTAGAGGACTAGAGATTAAAACATATGAAGAATGGTTGTAGGAATTGGGTATGTCTAATTTAATTAAAAGAAGCACTACAAAATACATAATAATAGAGTTGGAAGGGACCTTGGAGGTCTTCTAATCCAACCCCCTGCTCAGCCAGGAAGCCCTATACAAATGGTTATACAAACTCTTCTTAAAAACTTCCAGTGTTGGAGGATTCACAACATTTGGAGGCAAGTTGTTCCACCGATTAATTGTTTTTCAGGAAATTTCTCCTTAGTGCTAGGTTGCTTGTCTCCTTGATTAGTTTCCTATGGTGACATGATAGCAGTGTTCCAATATTTAAGGGGCTGCCCCAAAGAAGACAGGGTCAACCCAGGGTGAAATGCTCCTGGTTCGGACTGGATTGCCTGATCCAGTAGTGATGGCAGCAGGTGGTTCGGAGAACCGGTAGCAAAAATTCCTGCTCCCCCCACATGTCCAGCTGAGCTGTGCCATCATCAGAGGTTTTTTGTTTTACTTTTAAAAGCATTTTTTCTTTGGCTGAAAAAATGCTTTTAAAGGTAAAAAAAAGCCTCTGATGATTGTGCAGCTAAGCTGGGATCATCAGAGGCTTTTAAAAGCATTTTTTACAACCTCTTCGGCTGAAGAGGTTGTAGACAAAATGCTTTTAAAAGGCTCCTCTGGCGATCCCAGCTGAAAGAGGTTGTAGAAAAAATGCTTTTAAAAGTAAAAAAAAAAGAGTTGGCCACGCCCACCAAGTCACATTAACACCCCCCCCCCCAGCAAGCCACGTCCACAGAACGGCAGTAACAAATTTTTCATTTCACCCCTGGGTCAACCTATTTTCCAAAGCACCTGAGAGCAGGACAAGAAGCAATGGATGGAAACTAATCAAGGAGAGAAGCAAGCTAGAACTAAAGAGAAATTTCCTGACAGTTAAAACACTGAATCAGTGAAACAATTTGCCTCCAGAAGTTGTGGGTGCTGGAGGTTTTTAAGAAGAGATTAGGCATTTGTCTGAAATGGTAACTGACCATGATGGCAGACCTGTGGCACACAGAGCCCACTCTGTGGGCATGCGCATCGTCGCCAGCTGCTCTTCTGGTTTCCAGTGCGTGCATGCTGGTTTTCACGTGCGCCAGAGTACCGGAAACCCAAAGACCAGATGGCTGGTGTGCGCATGCGCATCAGCCAAGTGGTCTTTGGGTTTCTGGCGTTCCAACACATGCATGTATGCGCACCTTCTGGTTTGGGCACTCGGTGCCAAAAATATTCGCCATCACTGGTATAGGGTTTCCTGCTTGAACAGGGGATTGGACTAGAAGATTGCTTCCAAATCTGTTATTCTCTTATTCTGTTAAAATAAACATTTTATTGGGCAGTAAACTGGAAATTTTATACTACTGTATATCCAGTGCTTGAAGTGGATTAGCTTTTAATCTCTGCTTTTCCTATTTCCAAGTATTGCATATCCCATTTACCATATGAACACAATATCCCATCCTATTTTGCTAATAACATTTGCTATAATGAGGCCATTTGGAGGCATCTTATATTTGTCAGTCCAGTTAAATTTTGTCTTCATATGCTAACCAAAATTTTAAAAATTGGAATTGGTAAAATTTCTGGTATTAATTTGAATAGAATGGATATATGTGCTGTCCGGGGGCTAAAACTAAAAACGATGATATAGCTTTACTGTCCCTTTCTGAAATTTCCACACATCCATTGAGTTATGCTGAAAAAATGAGAAAATAATAAATACCACAATTCTAATTTGCAGCACATATTTTATTCTATGTGTAAATTGTCAGGGTTCAAATAACGTGCTGAGTTATATGTGAGAAATTTTTCTCCAGTATCAGTTTTGTCCTTTACCACCAAATATGACATTGCATAAATCCAGTAAGATACTGAAATATGATATTTGAAAAATGGGGATGAGTGCTTTATGAAGCCACAGGTTCTTATTTCTGAACTCAGTTAAAAGTAAGGATTTATAAACCATATATCTGGGTTCATGTAACACACTAAGCCAAAGCAGCTACTGTATTATAGGTTCCTTTTTTTTAAAAAAAATTACTGAATCCAACAAGATCTGTAAGAAAATGCAGAATAGCCAGATGTGATGATGCTATCATATATATGTCATCAATTGCATCCTTTCTCCTTCGTGTGGACTCCTACAATGGACTCAACCACAGAGCAGTATAGTACTAGTTCTTAGGCTATGGTCTGAAGGCAGAAATATATGTAATGGAGAAGATGCTCTGGGGAGCCTTATGCTTGGTGTCTTGAATTCTTTGGAAGCAGAAATGAAAGCTGTGTGATAAATAAGAGAAATATAGAAGGTATAGGTTTATCTAGCAGCAGTTGGTGCTTCAATTGTTTGTTGCTTGAGAAGAAATCGCTTCTAGCTTTTCCCTATTTGGGAGGATTAAACTGCTATCTATTACACGGGAGTGGGGGGATGGGGGGAGCTATTCCAGCTGAAATTCCCTCCATTCACTGTTAAAACTCTGAAGCCCCATTCACCTTTGCTTTTTAAATCAAAACAATCAATAATTGTGATCAAGGACAAACTGAGTTGCCTGTGTTATTTTGTGATATTTCTGTGTATTCACAAACTGTGACCACGGACAAAGCAAGGTCACTAGGTGAGTGTTATTCAGAAGAAAACAAAAGATTTCCATTCAAGGCTTCAACTTCTTTTCTTCCATATTGCTTAGTTTTTGAAAACCCTTTTTTTCCTTGTTTTTTTTTCTTGTCCAATTAATGACTGCTATAACTACTGACACTTTTTTGGTCCCTATTTTCAAACCAGAAAGTTGATAATTGGATTAATTTGTTTATAATGATTTAATTAAATTTGCTAAACAATGTACATACTTGCAAGCTAACACAATAATTATGTGTACCTTCCAATCACTGGAAGGGCTGTTAGTCACTAAGGAAGTATTTGGCAATTTAAGATTACCCCTATTTTCATTTTCTGATTAGTGAAGAACAGTCATTGTCATGTTCAGGTAATTGCTTTATTAACTACCTTAATTACACATCCTGTAAAACTGGCAGCTATGCAGTTACTCTGTTCAATGTGCTGCTGGAGAAAAAGTGTTAAATAATTGCTTGCAAAGTTTTTATAGGAGTAGAAGACTTACTGATTTAATTGTTTTCAAAGAAATGCTATGTGTTTTTAATTACAGAGAACGAGATTGTGTCCTATCAAACAGCCACACTGGTGTCTATTTAAATAGCTGTCCATCTTATGACCAATTCAGTGCGGCTCTCAATCAAAAGTTAAAACAAAGCCATATTAAAACTATAAAAACTATAAAAAGCATTAACAACAATAAAAACCTGGTGCCAAGTGAAACTTATAATGTCCAGTCATCTAATCTTATCCCAGCACTTGGTGAAAAGCCAGCTCTTCAAGGCTTTGTGGAAGGCAAGAACTTAGAGGCCTGCTGAAATTCAGGCAGCCGAGTGTTTCACAGATTAGGGGCTGCCATGGAATAGGCATCCTTCCTAGATGCCATAAGATGAGAGTCTGCATAGATATGATTTGATCCACTATCCCAGTCACCTACCCAAGCTGAAATGAGAGCCTCTGCTAAACCGTGTAACAGAGTTTTGGGAAAACCCCCAAGTGCCTTCTGAAACCGCATTGGGTCCCTCAGGTGCCTAGGGAGGCCCAGCTGAATAGGTTCCATTTCCCCGTGGTGGGGAGTGGCTGTGGAGAATTCAAGGGTCAAGAAAGAGTGGTCCATTCATAGAAGGAAATGTTAATATTCCCCAAATCCAGATCATGACACCACTTCTTGGAGGCAAACACCAGGTCTAATGTGTGACCCCCTCCCTGCGTGAGTAGATCCCTGATGAGTTGGTGTAGGTCTGTGGTACCATGGTAGCCATGCGCTGCCTCTGACCCTGGGCCCAAAGATGGCAGAAGGTCTACATGGGAGGTCAGAATAGCAAAAGTAGCAGTGTAATGCAGCCTTGCCTCTTTGTGTATACATCAAGATGCTGTATGCATGTACAAAATGGGCATAGCTTGCTTCCCTGGATTCCACTGGATAGATATATTTAATTTTTAAAAATTTGGCAGCCATATCATATAAAGTAAACAAATGGTTCTAATCTTGAAGCAGAGGGCAAAAGACCAGACTGGGGATTCTGGTGTTTACAATTTAACACATCTGGCAGGTATCAAGATAGGCACTTCTTGGATATAGATTACTAGGAATATTTATACAGAAGAATTGGTTGCCAGATGTGAGGCCTTGTTGTGCTTTTATATGATTTTATAAAGCAAAGGGAGAGATAAATATGGCACTGTTTCTGCATGTTGCTTACCTGATATAATTAATTATTACAGGATTACATGGAACTAACCTTAGTTACTCCAAATGTGCTTTTTTCAAGAGGCAACTGGACTTTCTGGTTTTTCTTTGAAGATATTTCCTTTCTCATCCAAGGAGCTTCTTAAGCTCTTCTTGGATGAGAAGCGAAACGTCTTCAAAGAGAAACCAGAAAGTCCAGTTGCCTCTTGAAAAAAAGCACCTTTGGGACAGCCATGACTGAGACTCTCCATAGACATAAAACTTTATTAAATACATTGATTTACAACCATAGCCTTTAGATTTTTAGCAAAATTTGTATACAATTGTGGCAGTCTATATCAGTTCAGTTCATCTCCCTAAAATTAATAACACTGCTTGTGAACATCTGCATTTGAATGTTCCTTGCAGTCATGCAAACAATACAATTTGTTTTCTCACATGTTTGTCTCATGTAACAAAAACATGAGAGCAATAAAAATGACAAATACCAACAGAACAAGGGCAAGGACAGGAGAACAGTTTTCAAGCAATCGGAAAAGCACTTAGATACCTATTCTCCCATTTTCAGCCCCTGTGTAATTAGCACCATCACTAATACCTATCTATCTGTATTTACAACAGGTAACTTCAGATTTTACTACTTCTTATCTTACTGCTCACTTTGATGAGATGTGCACATACTTTTCTTCCATATAGAAAAATTCTGAAAAATACCGTATTTTCGGAGTATAAGACACACTTTTTCCCCCAAAAAGAGGGTGAAAATCTCGGTGCGTCTTATACTCTGAATGTAGCCCCGCCCAGCTTCTCAAAGGGAGGTTTCAGAGACAGAAAAAAAAAGCAAAAAAAAAAAAAAAGAGCAAGGCACAGAGCTCACAACCAAGGAATCTATTGCTAAAATTCACCTCTGGAACAGTTGTTTGGGGGTATTCCGAGAGGCCAATCCACCTGCCAATCAGCATTTTTCTTATTTTCCTCCCCAAAAACTAAGGTGTGTCTTATATTCCGAAAAATATGGTAAGCAGATGGCCCTCTTGGTCACAATAGCCTAATATATCTATAGCTACAAATGTGATAGACTACAAAAATTCAAAGAAATGAATTTGGGGTATTTTGTTCTTTTGTACATTTTATAATATGTTTATAAATATTACTAAATAATAATTGTATGAAACAAATGATTTAATCTCTGGAATCCAAACCTTATTTTTGTTATTACAAAATTGGAAAATGTTTTATTTTTCATAAATCATCAAAAGCTAAAGCCTGATTACAAGTGCCCAGCAAGTTAAAATGTTCCCCAAACTACCTGAAGGCAGGACAAAAAGTAACAGATGGAAAATAACCAAGGAGAGAAGCAACCTAGAACTAAGGAGAAATTTCCTGACAGTTAGAACAATTAATTAGTGGAACGTCTTGCTTCCAGAAGTTGTAGGTGCTCCAACACTGAGGGCTTTAAAGAAGAGATTGGACAATCATCTGTTTGAAATGGCATAGGCTTTCATTCTTGAGCAGGGGGTTGGACTAGAAGACCTCTAAGCTCCCTTCCATCTCTATTATTTTATTCTGATATTCTGTAATTGTTGAGGTCATTTTGCAACAATAAAAGTGAGTGCAAACCATACAATCTGTCAATGCCAAGAATGTTAATGACATGAAAATGCATTGGACTGTAGTTGATTATTAGTGTTATTGTTATCACCATCAACCGTTTCTTTCACCCAGCTATTAACAGTTTAAATCAGAAATAGTGCAAGAAGTGCAGATGAAGTTGATCCGCCACCTGATTCTGATCAACATCCTTTAACAATTATTTAGGCTCTGTGGAAACTGGAAGGAGTCATTGTGGGAAGAGTGATAAGGGATAATCTTTTTTTTTACAGTGACTGAATAGTAAATGAAATGGTTGACTTGTTAAAATAAAAAATAGAGTACAAGAAGCCATGGTACAGGAGGAGAAACGTGTACAAGGGCCTCAGGTGGTATGTGAGAAAGAAGGGCTTCTTTGATGGCATAAAAAAGCACAACCAACACTGTTGTTAAATTGGAGTGGTGATGGAATTCTGCTTTAAATAAGTAATCGTTAGGATCGGGGTGAGGGGTAGGTGGGGAAGACAGAAATAGTTCAGGATACTGTCCTGTTATATTCTTTTTGGATAGAAATATCTGTAGGCCATTGCTATCACTTCTAACTTGTGTGACAGTATTCTCCTGCAGCATCCTAATTAGCAGGCTGGCCTCCAGTCTATCACTTATTGTGACAGCTTTTGCTAGAGCCTTCTCTGTTGATATTAGATCAATAAAGGTGAGATAAAGGGAGTGGGAATGTGCATATGTATTTTCTAAGCCCCAAACTTCAGAATAAAACAATGATTCATAGTTGATCTCGCCTCCCTAAAGGTTGCTTGTTTGTGGCATAGAGCTGTGTTATTTGACAGAATGCCTGTCTCCAATCACATCTACCTGTCCTATTAGGTCCAGCAAAAAGGGCATGTTGTGGGTCCTTTCCATTAAAAAATGTCATCTGACAGGATCTGAGAGGATAACTTTTTTTGTTGTGGCACCTACCTGATGAAACATCATTCCCCCTGAGGTCATGCAGGCCCTAATCTAGAAGACCTACAAGGTCCCTTCCAACTCTCACAATCTGATTTTACTGGCCTTCTGGAAGGGCCAGAAGACATGGCTTTTTCATCTGGCCTAGAGACCTAATAGTGGTGTTATGGAGCCTGCAAAATGGCTGTACTATTTAGTGCAACTGACTGTACTCTCCTGTAGATTTGTTTTTTTTTTAAATAGCTGTTATTGTTCATGTTGGAATAGTCTCATTATGGTTATTTATTTTTATTATTACTATTATTTTTGATTATAGGTTTTATGCGTGTTTAATCTTGTAAGCCAACCAAAATCATATTTATTTATTTATTTTATTTATTTTTCATATTTATATACCGCCCTATCTCCCTAGGGACTCAGGGCGGTTCACAGGCAATTAAAAATACATATAAATACAAACTAAAATGACAATTAAAAAACTTATTCTATAGCCGAATTATTAAAAAACAATATAAATACTAAAAAACCCATTTAAAACCAGTAAATTTAAAATCTAATCCAGTCCCGCGCAGATGAATAAGTATGTTTTAAGCTCGCGACGAAAGGTTCGGAGGTCCGGAAGTTGACGAAGTCCTGGAGGGAGTTCGTTCCAGAGGGTGGGAGCCCCCACAGAGAAGGCCCTTCCCCTGGGTGTTGCCAGACGACACTGCCTAGCTGACGGCACCCTGAGGAGTCCCTCTCTGTGAGCGCACGGGTCGGTGAGAGGTATTCGGTAGCAGTAGGCGGTCCCGTAAGTAACCCGGCCCTATGCCATGGAGCGCTTTAAAGATTGTCACCAACACCTTGAACCGCACCCGGAAGGCCACAGGTAGCCAGTGCAGTCTGTGCAGGATAGTGTCACGCGGGAGCCACGAGGGGCTCCCTCTATCACCCGCGCAGCCGCATTCTGGACTAACTGAAGCTTCCGGATGCCCCTCAAGGGGAGCCCCATGTAGAGAGCATTGCAATAATCCAGGCGAGACGTCACGAGGGCGTGAGTGACCGTGCATAAGGCATCCCGGTCTAGAAAGGGGCGCAACTGGCGCACCAGGCGAACCTGGTGGAAAGCTCTCCTGGAGACGGCCGTCAAATGGTCTTCAAAAGACAGCCGTTCATCCAGGAGGACGCCCAGGTTGCGCTCCCTCTCCATCGGGGCCAATGACTCGCCCCCAACAGTCAGCCGAGGACTCAGCTGACTGTACCGGGATGCCGGCATCCACAGCCACTCTGTCTTGGAGGGATTGAGCTTGAGCCTGTTTCTCCCCATCCAGACCCGTCCGGCTTCCAAACACCGGGACAGCACTTCGATAGCTTCATTGGGGTGGCCCGGTGTGGAAAAGTACAGCTGGGTGTCATCAGCGTACAGCTGGTACCTCACACCGAAGCCACTGATGATCTCACCCAGCGGCTTCATGTAGATGTTGAACAGAAGGGGCGAGAGAATGACCCTGCGCCACCCCACAAGTGAGGCGCCTCGGGGCCGACCTCTGCCCCTCTGTCAACACCGTCTGCGACCAGTCGGAGAGATAGGAGGAGAACCACCGGTAAACGGTGCCTCCCACTCCCAATCCCTCCAACCGGCGCAGCAGGATACCATGGTCGATGGTATCGAAAGCCGCTGAGAGGTCTAATAGGACCAGGGCAGAGGAACAACCCCTATCCCTGGCCCTCCAGAGATCATCCACCAACGCGACCAAAGCCGTCTCTGTGCTGTAGCCGGGCCGGAAACCGGACTGGAACGGGTCTAGATAGACAGTTTCATCCAGGTGCAGGGGAAACTGATATGCCACCATACTCTCTACAACCTTCGCCGCAAAGCGAAGGTTGGAGACCGGACGATAATTACCTAACACAGCCGGGTCCAGGGAGGGCTTCTTGAGGAGGGGCCTCACCACCGCCTCTTTCAAGGTGGCCAGAAAGACTCCCTCCAACAAGGAAGCACTCGTAATCGCCTGGAGCCAGCCTCGTGTCACATCCTGAGTGGCCAGCACCAACCAGGAGGGGCACGGGTCCAGTAAACACGTGGTGGCATTCAGCCTACCCAACAACCTGTCCATGTCCTCAGGAGCCACAGGGTCAAACTCATCCCAGACAATATCACCAAGACCACCCTCAGACGCCTCATCTGAATCACCGCAATTTTGGTCCAGACCGTCTCGAAGCTGAACGATTTTATCGTATAGATAACCGTTAAACTCCTCAGCACGTCCCTGCAACGGGTCATCCCGCTCCCCCTGGTGAAGGAGGGAACGGGTCACCCGAAACAGGGCGGCTGGGCGGTTATCTGCCGACGCAATGAGGGAGGAGGCGTAGCAATGCCTCGCTTCCCTCAGTGCCACTAGGTAGGTCCTAGTATAGGACCTAACTAGTGTCCAATCAGCCTCTAAACGGCTAGACCTCCAGGAGCTCTCTAGGTGTCTTCTCCGGCGTTTCATCCCCCTCAGCTCCTCGGAGAACCAGGGAGCCAGTTGGGATCTGCGCCGGGTCAGAGGCCGCAGAGGCACGACACGGTCTAAAGCCCCAGCCGCAGCCCGTTGCCAGGCTGCGGCTAGTTCCTCTGCCGTGCCGTGAGCCAGACCCTCAGGAAGTGGCCCAAGCTCCGTCCGGAACCTCTCCGGGTCCATCAGGCGCCTGGGACGGAACCAACGTAGTGGTTCCGTCTCCCTGCGGTGTTGAGTGGCGGTCAGAAAGTCCAGGCGAAGGAGAGAGTGATCTGACCATGACAAAGGTTCTGTGACTACATCTCTCAAATCCAGATCCTTCAACCACTGACCAGAGATAAAAATAAGGTCCAGTGTGCCACCCCCGATGTGAGTGGGGCCATCCACTACTTGAGTCAGGTCCAAGGCCATCATGGAAGCCATGAACTCCCGAGCCACTGTCGATGACGGGCCGGCAGATGGCAAGTTAAAGTCCCCCATGACTAAAAGTCTGGGGGTCTCCACTGCCACCCCGGCAAGCATCTCCAGGAGCTCAGGCAGGGCAGCTGTCACGCAGCAAGGAGCCAGGTACGTGACCAGCAAGCCCATCTGACACCTATGACCTCATCTCACAAAGAGGGATTCACATCCGGCAATCTGAGGTACAGTGGTCTCCCTCGGCTCTAGACTCTCTTTAATAACAACCGCCACCCCCCCACCCCTACCCTGGGCCCTCGGCTGATGGAATGCACGGAAACCCGGTGGGCACATTTCGACCAGGGGCACGCCCCCTTCAGTGCCCAACCAGGTCTCCGTAACGCCTATAAGATCCGCGGCGCCCCCCTGGATAAGATCATGTATTAGGGGGGCCTTATAAGTGAAAGATGGCTAAATTGATATGAAATTTCTCTTGTTCCACCTGATGAAGAGTTTATATCAAAAGAATAGTGTATGTGGTTTATTGGGAATAGAGGAAAATAACTGAGTTATAATTGAAAAGATCAGTGCTAGTGAACTTCTGGAGGAATGGAACAATGATAGAATAATTCTAGTTATTGGGCATATGAAAGAAGTTATTAATTTGGATAAACAAGGACACAAAGATTAGCCCACTAATCAAAATTTGATTATGTGCTATCAAGTTGGTGTTGACTCTTACAAAAGAACATAATTTTTCTATAATAATCTGTCCCTAATATGGCCTTTAAGGACTTCTGATTCCTGTGACTTACTCATCCATCTTCCTGATGGTTGTCGTCTTTTCTTTCCTTGCACCTTCCCCACATTAGAGCCTTCTTTCAATTAAGTCTTTGCATAATGTGTCCAAAGTAGAATAATTTCCATCTAGATAGGTAAAGGTTCCCCTCGCACAAATGTGCTAGTCGTTCCCAATTCTAGGGGGCGGTGCTCATCTCCGTTTCAAAGCCAAAGAGCCAGCGTTGTCCAAAGATGTCTCCGTGGTCATGTGGCCAAAGGTACACGGAACACTGTTACCTTCCCACAAAGGTGGTCCCTATTTTTTTTACTTGCATTTTTTATGTGCTTTTGAACTGCTAGGTTGGCAGAAGATTGGGACAAGTAATGGGAGCTCATCCCGCTATGCAGCACTAGGGATTTGAACCGTTGAACTGTGACGTTTCGATTGACAAGTTCAGCGTCTTAGCCACTGAGCCACTGCATCCCCTAGTTATTTGAGCCTAAATTCAAAAGCATTGATACTCTTCCTATCCTACTTCTTCAAGATTCAACTTTTGCTTCCATAGTGTGTCAGAAGGAATTTGGATATCTTTTCCATGGCTATTATTTTTTAACAATTTGATGGGTATCAAATCAGTAGCAGAGGCTTTTTAGCTGATCAATAAATTTGGCAATTTGTGACCAAGAATGTGGAGACCAAGGAGAAATACTGTCTAATGAGGTAGCTTGGAATGAAACATAGATAGGTTGAAGGGTTGATAAAACTGATTGTAAAACTTGTACCCATTTTTCTAGTGGAACCCTAGGTTCTGACTTATGGGATGAAGTGCTTGCAATTATCTTCCAGAAGACAGAAGGTTTTTTATTTCTTGTTGCTAGAAAAAGTCATACACACACACAACTCCAAATCTCAACCAGCAAATGCTCTGTCTTACACATTGGAAAAAAGAATCAGAACAAATACAAGCTTGATGGACATTACCTTGTAGATGACCCTCACTCCATCAAAGACCTTCGAGTTTTCGTATCAAACAATCTAAGTGCCAAAGCCCACTGCAATTACATCGCCAAAAAGGCTTTAAGAGTTGTAAACTTAATCTTGCATAGCTTCTCCTCCACAAAGATTACACTACTAACCAGAGCATACAAAACATTTGCTAGACAATTCTCGAATACAGCTCGCCTGTCTGGAACCCACACCTCATTTCAGACATTAATACAATTGAGCATGTCCAGAAATATTTTACAAGAGTTCTCCACTCCTCTGATCACAACAAAATACCTTATGCCACCAGACTTGAAATCCTGGATTTAGAAAATTTAGAACTATGCCGCCTTCGGCATGACCTGAGTATAACTCATAAAATCTACAATCTGCTACAATGTCCTTACTGTCAAAGACTACTTTAGCTTCAATCGCAACAATACATGAGCACACAATAAATTTAAACTTAATGTGAATCGCTCCAATCTTGATTGTAGAAAATATGACTTCAGTAACAGAGTTGTTAATGCCTGGAATGCACTACCTGACTCTGTGGTCTCTTCCCAAAATCCCCAGAGCTTTAACCAAAGACTATCTACTATTGACCTCACCCCATTCCTAAGAGGTCTGTAAGGGGCATGCATAAGAGCATCAGCGTGCCTACCATTCCTGTCCTAATGTTCCCTTTGATTGTATCCAATTCGTATGGTTCTTTCATGCTTATACTTATATATACTGTTGTGTTTGACAAATAAATAAATTAAAAAAAAAAAAAGATAGGCTCAAGATACAGAAGGCTCTTGACAGACTTGAACATTTGGCGCTATCTAGCAAAATTAAATTCAATGGTGAAAAAAGTAAGTTCTACAGTTGGGCAAGAAAAACAAAATGCACAGGTACAGTATATGTGGTACCTTGCTCAATAGTAGTAACTGTGAGAGGGATCTTGGAGTCTTAGTAGACAACCATTTAGATATGAGCCAGCAGTGTGCAGCAGCTGCTAAAAAAGCCAACAGGCTGCATAAACAGAGGGATAGAATCAAGATCATGTGAAGTCTTAATACCATTTTATAATGCCTTGGTAAGGCCACACTTGGAATACTGCATTCAGTTTTTGTCGCCACGATATAAAAAAGATGTGGAGACTCTAGAAAGAGTGCAGAGAAGAGCAACAAAGATGATTAGGGAACGGGAGGCTAAAACATATGAAGAACAGTTGCAGAAACTGGATATGTATAGTTTAATGAAAAGAAGGACTAGGGGTGGGTGACATGATAGCAGTGTCCAAATATCTCAGGGGCTGCCACAAAGAAGAGGGAGTCAAGCTATTCTCCAAAGTACTTGAGGGCAGGACAAGAAGCAATGGATGGAAACTAATCAAGGAAAGAAGCAACTTAGAACTAAGGAGAAATTTCCTGACAGGTAGAACAATTAATCAGTGGAACAATTTAGGTCCAGAAGTTGTGAATGCTCCAACACTGGAAGTTTTAAAGATGTTGGATAACCATTTGTCTGAAATGGTGTAGGGTTTCCTGCCTAAGCAGGGGGTTGGACTAGAAGATTTCCAAGATCCCTTCCAACTCTGTTATTCTATTCTATTCTATTCTATTCTGTTCTGTTCTGTTCTGTTCTGTTCTGTTCTGTTCTGTTCTGTTCCGTTCCGTTCCGTTGTATTCTTGCCACTAAATTTGCCATGGCTTATACATAGTCCTAATTTAAACCAGGGTTTTGGTTCATAGGATGCTGACATATTAATAATGACCTCTGAAATTTGTCTGTCAATAGGTTAGATGTAGTAAGATCTTCTGCAGAGTTTGAGCTCTCAATCAGGAGATACAGAGTTCCAAGGTCTGATCTTAGGCAAGATGTTAAGCTGATCTCACAATCTTGTCAGACAATCCAGTCCTTGGGGTGGCTGGGCCCATGTCATAATTTTAATGTTCTGAAAAGCTGGATAATGCCCGAAGCCCAAATGAAATTGTAGTGGGGAATGTTCTTCAGCCATAGTTCATAGTTCAACTGTAAAGAACATACCAAATTAAACGGAGCAATTAGAAATTAGTATATTAAATGTAAAATTGAGTTTACGTACTCCCCAGTAAAGTCATTGTCTATTCTGCCATTTAGTATGCAAAGCCTGAATTTTCTAGTACCAGTAATACCTTGTAGGTGTCATTTTGTAAGGCTGATGCCCTGATCCCTAGACTGATATAGTTGGCCTCTGTGATTCTGAGGTTGTAAATGGGAATTATGGTTATTAATTTGGGAGGAAAGGTTTTGTCATTGGTACCAAATCTGACATTTAGGTCAGTGAGAAATAGAATGCCAGGAATTGTGTCAGCCCAGGCAAATTGTGTCAAGTAATTCTCAAATTTATCCCAGGTGACATTTGTTGAGGAAACCAACCTGCAAGGAGGTCAGTAAATGTTTATAATTAGGATAGCATATTTTGTTAAGTCGGCCCTAGAGGCTAATGACATTTGCTCACATGTGTCCCAACTGAGAAACTGGAGACTACAGGTTACCTGCATTTTAAGATATTAAGATTCCTGATATCGGCGCTTTCAGGACCACAAACAATATTAAGGGAATATTCTGTACTATATAACCTTGCCACTGAAGCTGTAGAGTCCAGGTGTCTTGCAACAAAATGAAATCATATTTATAAATCAAGTCTAAAAAATATGGAATATTTTTGTTCCAAAAGAACCCCTTTTAGCTTTTATTCAGTCTGCAGACTGATTATTAAACTGTTCAGTTATTCTATTGGATAACTGTCTATCTGATGAAGATGGAGTTTATTGAACAATGTGATATTTGGTGAGGAAAGGGAGATATTCTTCATTGATAGGGGAGCATTGGGTTAGAAAGCTACCAGGATCTGGTTGAAGAAAAGAAGAAGTAGAAAAACCCAAATCATAATATGTCAGCTGAGAGGCCATGCTGAGATGGAAACATTAGTGTAGATCAGCTGGTGAATATTACCCAAAGGACCATTAATAAGGTCAGGTTGTAGGCTGAAGTGAATATCAATTTGTCCAGGTTTGTAATTTGCTATTGAGCATGCCTCATATATGATGAAATTATCTGTCATGCTTGACTGTAGCATATTTCCAATGTTATTGACATGTTCCGGGAGGGGGCATGCTAGTATTCTAAAATCTTCAGTAGGGGAGGGGTAAGCATCTTCTGTGATTGGAGGAGCAGGTTAGTGATATGCCCCCTGTGATATATATATATATATATATATATATATATATATATATATATATATATATATATATATATATATATATATATATATATATATATATATTTGTTTTCTGAGGTTTTCACGGTGTTTGTATATAGGTCTTTGGTTGTTCGGGTTTTCTCCGTAAAATTGGAAGTGTCTTGGCGACGTTTCGAAGTCTCATTCGTCATCTTCAGGCTTCAACCGTGCTTCTGGGAGCAATGTGTGATCGCAGCTATTTCTTCCTTTTAACTGCTAGTGGGGGTTTGAACTGATTGGGTGGGAGCTTGGCTGTGCTCTGATTGGCTGGGGTTTTTTCTGTGCTCTGATTGGCTGGGGGTGTGTCCTGTGTTGGTGGGGGCTTGGTTGTGCTCAGTCTAATCTGTGCTGCAGGGGGATTTGAGCTGGTGAGCTGCACTGCTGCTGTTTGGCTTCGTGTTCGTGCTACATCTTCGTAGTGGGTGTCAGTCTGCTGCATGTATGGATTGGAGAGGTTTGAAGTGGCTAATGTTGCAGCTGCGGTCTGGCTTCTGGTCCTTGGTCGTGCTTCCTGATCAGTGTGGGTTTGGGTGTGCTTTCTGGGTGGATGTGTGGTGGTGACATCCTGTGTGGACCTCGTGAGTGTGGGTCTGGTGTCATTCCTCGTGTTAGGGACACGTTTGTCAATAAGGGCAGGTTTCCAAATGGCTGGTAGGCGGAGGTATCATCTCGTTTGTTCATGCTGTGTGGGCGTTTTCTATCTCGATGGCTTCTCTGATTATTCTGTTGTTAAAGTGTTCAGTTTTGGCGATAGTTCTGGTCTTTTAAAGTCAATATCGTGTCCTGTGACTTTAAAGTGTTGGACCAGGGAAGAAGTTAGTTCCTCTTTTTGAATGAGTTCTTGTGTTCTTCAATCGTGCACTTATTCTTCTGTTGGTTTGTCCAATGTATGTGGTGGGGCAGGCGGTGCATGGGATTTCATATACTCCTTGATTTTCTAACTCAATTTTGTCTTTGGGGTTTCTTAGGATGGTGGATATTTTTGGTTTGTGCAGAATGCTGTCTTGATGTTATGTTTGTGGAGGATCTTGCTGATTCTGTCTGTGGTGCCTTTTATATATGGGAGGAGGGCTGTGCCATTTTCTTGCTCTCTGTCTTGGGTTTTAGTGGGGGTTCTTTTGGATTAGTTTGGTAATCTTATTTCTCTGGAATCCATTGGATGTTAGTACGTTTGTGAGAGTGTGTAGTTCGGTTTTAGGTGTTGTTCATCAGCTAAGCATTTTGTTCTAGAGATGAGTGTCTTGGCTACGGAGTTGATCTGTGCTGGGTGGTGGTGTGAGTGCATGCAGATAGCGGTTTGTGTGTGTTTTCTTCTGGTAGATGGTGTGTCCTAGGGAGCCATTGGGTTTCTTGTAGACTAAGACATCTAGGAAGGAAGTTGGTTGTTAACTTCTGTTTCCATGGTGAACTGTATTTTGGGGTGAAGGCTATTGAGGTGTGTGAGGAAGTTTCCAAGTTTTTCTTTCCGTGTGGCCAGATTATGAAGGTGTCGTCACGTATCTGAGCCAGAGTTTGGGTTTGTGATCAGATTTTCTAGTGCTTGGGTTTCAAAGTGTTCCATGTAGAGGTTGGCAATGACAGGTGAGAGGGTGATCCCATGGGTGCGCCTTCTATTTGTTTGTATTTTTGTCCGTTATAGATGAAGTATGTGTTGATAGGCAGT
Organism: Ahaetulla prasina; assembly: GCF_028640845.1. Classification (NCBI taxonomy): domain Eukaryota; kingdom Metazoa; phylum Chordata; class Lepidosauria; order Squamata; family Colubridae; genus Ahaetulla; species Ahaetulla prasina. The sequence goes on from NC_080540.1 coordinate 93,523,660, forward strand.
GGTTGGTCAGATCTAGTATGTGCTTGGGGGTTATATTTGTTTTGGATAGCTGTCAAGGCTTCTTTGATTGGCACTTGGGTGAAGAGGATATGACATCAAAGCTCACGAGTAGGTCGCTGGGCTGTAAGTTTTGTTTCTTTATGATCTCTATGAACTGGAATGAGTTTTTACGTGTGAGGCGATGGATTCTGCATAGGGCTGTAGTTGTTTGGCAGAAATTTGGCTAGGTTTTGTAGAGGTGAGCCTATGGAGCTGACTATGGGTCTGAGTGGGGTTCCTTCTTTGTGTATCTTGGGAGGCCGAGAGCTTAGGGCATCTGGATGATTTCTCTGGGAATGATTCTTTGTTGGATTTCTTCGCTGATGGGGAGGCTTTTATTTTGGATCTAGTGGTTTTTCTAGGTAGGTGGTGGGGTCTGTTTTAGGGGCTTGTATGCAGGGTCTTGGAGTAGGTTGGTTAATTTGGTTTGGTAGTCAGATGTGTTCATAACCACCGTGGCGTTGCCCTTGTCTGCTGGTAGGATTATTATGCTGGTATCTTTTTTCAGGTTAAGTAGTGCTGTCTGTTCCTCTTTGGGTAAGTTGCTTTTGGGTGGCTTGCTGCTGCAGAGGATGTTGGTGATTTCGAGTCTGATTTTGTTAGCGTCATCGGGGTTGATTTTGGTCAGGCTGGTTTCAACTCCGCATATAATGGTCTCAGTGGGGATGTGTTTGGGAGTGACTGCAAAGTTGAATCCTTTGGAAAGGACATCGGTTTCAGCTTTGGTGAGGATCCTATCTGAGATGTTATGCACTGTTTGTTTCATGTGTTGCTGTGAGGGTGGAGGGTTTGTTTTCTGGCGTTCTTGTAGTCTTGAGTTTGTTGGTGTGCGTGTCTGTCTTGAGGGTGGTCTGTGTTTGGCTCTCCAGGCGGCAAGTTGTTTGATTTGTCCCAAAGTGCGGGTGCATCTTGTTGCTGAGTTTGAGGTGAAGTGTGAGGAGATCTTTGTTGATTTGATCTAGGAGGAATCTTTTTGTGTGAAGTTCATTTCTGATTAAGGCCAATTCTGTTCTTTTTAGGATGCGTTTGGTGGCTGCAGAGTTGGAGTGGAATTTCAATTGGAAGCATTTGGGGATTAAATTTTCATCGCGGCAGTTTCAGAGAATGCGAGGTCACATAAAATGGAAGCTCTTTGGACTTCTAGTTTTTCATAGGTCCTGGTCAGATGGTGGATTTCCTCCCCGTAGAGGTGCAATATTTGTTTTCTGAGGTTTTCACGGGTGTTTGTATATAGGTCTTTGGTTGTTCGGGTTTTCTCCCGCGTAAGATTGGAAGTGTCTTGGCGACGTTTCGACGAAGTCTCATTCGTCATCTTCAGGCTTCAGCTTCGTGCTTCTGGGAGCAATGTGTGATCGCAGCTATTTCTTCCTTTTAACTGCTAGTGGGGGTTTGAACTGATTGGGTGGGAGCTTGGCTGTGCTCTGATTGGCTGGGGGTTTTTCTGTGCTCTGATTGGCTGGGGGTGTGTCCTGTGTTGGTGGGGCTTGGTTGTGCTCAGTCTAATCTGTGCTGCAGGGGATTTGAGCTGGTGAGCTGCACTGCTGCTGTTTGGCTTCGTGTTCGTGGTCGCTACATCTTCGTAGTGGGTGACAGTCTGCTGCATGTATGGATTGGAGAGGTTTGAAGTGGCTAATGTTGCAGCTGCGGTCTGGCTTCTGGTCCTTGGTCGTGCTTCCTGATCAGTGTGGGTTTGGGTGTGCTTTCTGGGTGGATGTGGTGGTGACATCCTGTGTGGACCTCGTGAGTGTGGGTCTGGTGTCATTCCTCGTGTTAGGGACACGTTTGTCAATAAGGGCAGGTTTCAAATGGCTGGTAGGCGGAGGTATCATCTCGTTTGTTCATGCTGTGTGGGCGTTTTCTATCTCGATGGCTTCTCTGATTATTCTGTTGTTAAAGTGTTCAGTTTTGGCGATAGTTCTGGTCTTTTTAAAGTCAATATCGTGTCCTGTGACTTTAAAGTGTTGGACCAGGAAGAAGTTGGTTCCTCTTTTTGAATGAGTTCTTGTGTTCTTCAATGCGTGCACTTATTCTTCTGTTGGTTTGTCCAATGTATGTGGTGGGGCAGGCGTGCATGGGATTTCATATACTCCTTGATTTTCTAACTCAATTTTGTCTTTGGGGTTTCTTAGGATGGTGGATATTTTTGGTTTGTGCAGAATGCTGTCTTGATGTTATGTTTGTGGAGGATCTTGCTGATTCTGTCTGTGGTGCCTTTTATATATGGGAGGAGGGCTGTGCCATTTTCTTGCTCTCTGTCTTGGGTTTTAGTGGGGGTTCTTTTGGATTAGTTTGGTAATTTTATTTCTCTGGAATCCATTGGATGTTAGTACGTTTGTGAGAGTGTGTAGTTCGGTTTTAGGTGTTGTTCATCAGCTAAGCATTTTGTTCTAGAGATGAGTGTCTTGGCTACGGAGTTGATCTGTGCTGGGTGGTGGTGTGAGAGTGCATGCAGATAGCGGTTTGTGTGTGTTTTCTTCTGGTAGATGGTGTGTCCTAGGGAGCCATTGGGTTTCTGGTAGACTAAGACATCTAGGAAGGAAGTTGGTTGTTAACTTCTGTTTCCATGGTGAACTGTATTTTGGGGTGTAGGCTATTGAGGTGTGTGAGGAAGTTTTCAAGTTTTTCTTTCCCGTGTGGCCAGATTATGAAGGTGTCGCTCACGATCTGAGCCAGAGTTTGGGTTTGTGATCAGATTTTTCTAGTGCTTGGGTTTCAAAGTGTTCCATGTAGAGGTTGGCAATGACAGGTGAGAGGGGTGATCCCATGGGTGCGCCTTCTATTTGTTTGTATTTTTGTCCGTTATAGATGAAGTATGTGTTGATAGGCAGCACCACCTACCTAGAAAAAACCACTAGATCCAAAATAAAAGCCTCCCCCATCAGCGAAGAAATCCAACAAAGAATCATTCCCAGAGAGAAATCATCCAGATGCAGAATCCATCGCTGGGCTGTAAGTTTTGTTTCTTTATGATCTCTATGAACTGGAATGAGTTTTTTACGTGTGAGGCGATGGATTCTGCATCTGGATGATTTCTCTCTGGGAATGATTCTTTGTTGGAATCAAAGATGGGGAGCTATTTTGGATCTAGTGGTTTTTCTAAGCACATACTAGATCTGACCAACCACTGCCTATCCAACACATACTTCATCTATAACGGACAAAATACAAACAAATAGAAGGCGCACCCATGGGATCACCCCTCTCACCTGTCATTGCCAACCTCTACATGGAACACTTTGAAACCCAAGCACTAGAAAAATCTGATCACAAACCCAAACTCTGGCTCAGATACGTAGACGACACCTTCATAATCTGGCCACACGGAAAGAAAACTTGAAAACTTCCTCACACACCTCAATAGCCTACACCCCAAAATACAGTTCACCATGGAAACAGAAGTTAACAACCAACTTCCTTCCTAGATGTCTTAGTCTACAAGAAACCCAATGGCTCCTAGGACACACCATCTACCAGAAGAAAACACACACAAACCGCTATCTGCATGCACTCTCACACCACCACCCAGCACAGATCAACTCCGTAGCCAAGACACTCATCTCTAGAACAAAATGCTTAGCTGATGAACAACACCTAAAAACCGAACTACACACTCTCACAAACGTACTAACATCCAATGGATTCCAGAGAAATAAAATTACCAAACTAATCCAAAAAGAACCCCCCACTAAAACCCAAGACAGAGAGCAAGAAAATGGCACAGCCCTCCTCCCATATATAAAAGGCACCACAGACAGAATCAGCAAGATCCTCCACAAACATAACATCAAGACAGCATTCTGCACACACCAAAAATTCTCCACCATCCTAAGAAACCCCAAAGACAAAATTGAGTTAGAAAATCAAGGAGTATATGAAATCCCATGCACCGCCTGCCCCACCACATACATTGGACAAACCAACAGAAGAATAAGTGCACGCATTGAAGAACACAAGAACTCATTCAAAAAGAGGAACTAACTTCTTCCTGGTCCAACACTTTAAAGTCACAGGACACAATATTGACTTTAAAAAGACCAGAACTATCGCCAAAAGTGAACACTTTAACAACAGAATAATCAGAGAAGCCATAGAGATAGAAAAACGCCCACACAGCATGAACAAACGAGATGATACCTCCGCCTACCAGCCATTTGGAAACCTGCCCTTATTGACAAACGTGTCCCTAACACGAGGAATGACACCAGACCCACACTCACGAGGTCCACACAGGATGTCACCACCACACATCCACCCAGAAAGCACACCCAAACCCACACTGATCAGGAAGCACGACCAAGGACCAGAAGCCAGACCGCAGCTGCAACATTAGCCACTTCAAACCTCTCCAATCCATACATGCAGCAGACTGACACCCACTACGAAGATGTAGCACGACCACGAACACGAAGCCAAACAGCAGCAGTGCAGCTCACCAGCTCAAATCCCCCTGCAGCACAGATTAGACTGAGCACAACCAAGCCCCCACCAACACAGGACACACCCCCAGCCAATCAGAGCACAGAAAAACCCCAGCCAATCAGAGCACAGCCAAGCTCCCACCCAATCAGTTCAAACCCCCACTAGCAGTTAAAAGGAAGAAATAGCTGCGATCACACATTGCACCCAGAAGCACGGTTGAAGCCTGAAGATGACGAATGAGACTTCGTCGAAACGTCGCCAAGACACTTCCAATTTTACACGGAGAAAACCCAACAACCAAAGACCTATATACAAACACCCGTGAAAACCTCAGAAAACAAATATTGCACCTCTACGGGGAGGAAATCCACCATCTGACCAGGACCTATGAAAAACTAGAAGTCCAAAGAGCTTCCATTTTATGTGACCTCGCATTCCTACGAAACTGCCGCGATGAAAATTTAAACCCCAAATGCTTCCAATTGAAATTCCACTCCAACTCTGCAGCCACCAAACGATCCTAAAAAGAACAGAATTGGCCTTAATCAGAAATGAACTTCACACAAAAGATTCCTCCTAGATCAAATCAACAAAGATCTCCTCACACTTCACCTCAAACTCAGCAACAAGATGCACCCGCACTTTGGGACAAATCCAAACAACTTGCCGCCTGAGAGCCAAACACAGACCACCCTCAAGACAGACACGCACACCAACAAACTCAAGACTACAAGAACGCCAGAAACAAACCCTCCACCCTCACAGCAACACATGAAACAAACAGTGCATAACATCTCAGATAGGATCCTCACCAAAGCTGAAACCGATGTCCTTTCCAAAGGATTCAACTTTGCAGTCACTCCCAAATACATCCCCACTGAGACCATTATATGCGGAGTTGAAACCAGCCTGACCAAAATCAACCCCGATGACGCTAACAAAATCAGACTCGAAATCACCAACATCCTCTGCAGCAGCAAGCCACCCAAAAGCAACTTACCCAAAGAGGAACAGACAGCACTACTTAACCTGAAAAAAGATACCAGCATAATAATCCTACCAGCAGACAAGGGCAACGCCACGGTGGTTATGAACACATCTGACTACCAAACCAAATTAACCAACCTACTCCAAGACCCTGCATACAAGCCCCTAAAACAGACCCCACCACCTACCTAGAAAACCACTAGATCCAAAATAAAAGCCTCCCCATCAGCGAAGAAATCCAACAAAGAATCATTCCCAGAGAGAAATCATCCAGATGCCCTAAGCTCTCGGCCTCCCAAGATACACAAAGAAGGAACCCCCACTCAGACCCATAGTCAGCTCCATAGGCTCACCTTTACAAAACCTAGCCAAATTTCTCGCCAAACAACTACAGCCCTATGCAGAATCCATCGCCTCACACGTAAAAACTCATTCCAGTTCATAGAGATCATAAAGAAACAAAACTTACAGCCCAGCGACCTACTCGTGAGCTTTGATGTCATATCCTCTTCACCCAAGTGCCAATCAAAGAAGCCTTGACAGCTATCCAAAACAAATATAACCCCCCCAAGCACATACTAGATCTGACCAACCACTGCCTATCCAACACATACTTCATCTATAACGGACAAAAATACAAACAAATAGAAGGCGCACCCATGGGATCACCCTCTCACCTGTCATTGCCAACCTCTACATGGAACACTTTGAAACCCAAGCACTAGAAAAATCTGATCACAAACCCAAACTCTGGCTCAGATACGTAGACGACACCTTCATAATCTGGCCACACGGGAAAGAAAAACTTGAAAACTTCCTCACACACCTCAATAGCCTACACCCCAAAATACAGTTCACCATGGAAACAGAAGTTAACAACCAACTTCCCTTCCTAGATGTCTTAGTCTACAAGAAACCCAATGGCTCCCTAGGACACACCATCTACCAGAAGAAAACACACACAAACCGCTATCTGCATGCACTCTCACACCACCACCCAGCACAGATCAACTCCGTAGCCAAGACACTCATCTCTAGAACAAAATGCTTAGCTGATGAACAACACCTAAAAACCGAACTACACACTCTCACAAACGTACTAACATCCAATGGATTCCAGAGAAATAAAATTACCAAACTAATCCAAAAAGAACCCCCCACTAAAACCCAAGACAGAGAGCAAGAAAATGGCACAGCCCTCCTCCCATATATAAAAGGCACCACAGACAGAATCAGCAAGATCCTCCACAAACATAACATCAAGACAGCATTCTGCACAAACCAAAAATATCCACCATCCTAAGAAACCCCAAAGACAAAATTGAGTTAGAAAATCAAGGAGTATATGAAATCCCATGCACCGCCTGCCCCACCACATACATTGGACAAACCAACAGAAGAATAAGTGCACGCATTGAAGAACACAAGAACTCATTCAAAAAAGAGGAACCAACTTCTTCCCTGGTCCAACACTTTAAAGTCACAGGACACGATATTGACTTTAAAAAGACCAGAACTATCGCCAAAACTGAACACTTTAACAACAGAATAATCAGAGAAGCCATCGAGATAGAAAAACGCCCACACAGCATGAACAAACGAGATGATACCTCCCGCCTACCAGCCATTTGGAAACCTGCCCTTATTGACAAACGTGTCCCTAACACGAGGAATGACACCAGACCCACACTCACGAGGTCCACACAGGATGTCACCACCACACATCCACCCAGAAAGCACACCCAAACCCACACTGATCAGGAAGCACGACCAAGGACCAGAAGCCAGACCGCAGCTGCAACATTAGCCACTTCAAACCCTCCAATCCATACATGCAGCAGACTGACACCCACTACGAAGATGTAGCACGACCACGAACACGAAGCCAAACAGCAGCAGTGCAGCTCACCAGCTCAAATCCCCCTGCAGCACAGATTAGACTGAGCACAACCAAGCCCCCACCAACACAGGACACACCCCCAGCCAATCAGAGCACAGAAAAACCCCAGCCAATCAGAGCACAGCCAAGCTCCCACCCAATCAGTTCAAACCCCCACTAGCAGTTAAAAGGAAGAAATAGCTGCGATCACACATTGCTCCCAGAAGCACGGTTGAAGCCTGAAGATGACGAATGAGACTTCGTCGAACGTCGGCAAGACACTTCCAATTTTACACGGGAGAAAACCCGAACAACCAAAGACCTATATATATATATATATATATATATATATATATATATATATATATATATATATATATATATATATATATATATATATATATATATATATATATATGAGTAAATCATAATTGTTCTTAATACTGAAATACCCACAATAGAAGAATGGATTGTGAAGAAAGTGGGAATTATGTAATATAACATTAAAGAGGGAGGAGGTAAGGAAGTAAAATAAGCTTGCTTATAAACTGTTGTAAAGAAAACCCAAAGTCATTGGTTGGTGAGCTTTTCTCTGATGTCTTTAGTTGTTTTCTATCATGGACAGGATTAATATCTATGCTTAAATTCTCTGAAGCAGGAAGAAAGCTTTGCTGTGTCTTGAATCACTTTCATTGCTTGTGCAAATCTTCCAGTTTTAGATAGAATCTTTGACTTTCCTCTTTGGCCTTTGAAGTATAAGAATTGGGTCATTTTCAAATGGGGCAAGAAATGTTTTCTTAATGTTGGTTGAGCATTTGAATGTACCCTTTGCTGCCAAGGATGAAGTTAAGACAGAAAAAGGGTAGCAATTGTTCAAATTAGACACAGTATTTTGGGGTGAGCTGTCACAAGGTCTCACAATTAAGATAATGAACACATAGGTAGGGGAAACTCCAAAATATTCCATTGATTATATTAATTGCTAAAAATAATCCTTTTTCTCCCACCATATTGGGGAGCTAATTAATATACAAATTAATATGTTTATAACATCAACAGAATAAGGCTGACAGTGGAGTAATTGGCTTAAAGAGAAACAAATGGAGTCTCTAGTAGCCTATCTTCCTTTTTTAATGTTATTAAAAACAGATAAAACTAGTTAGTCCTCATTTTAGCAATCACAATGGGAACTACCAACTTGGTCATTAAACAAAGTGGTTGCTAAGTGAAACCACAATTGTGCTTATGATCTTACGTCAGCCTTTTTTTGTTTTACAGACCTGCAAAGGTTATAAATGGGAAGATTTTGTTTATTAATATAATCAAATTTAGATGGCCACCCATCTCACAGAAAATGACTCTGGACAGCAGAAAATAAATAGGACTGGTTGCAAGGTACTTTTCCATTAGTATGTAACTGTGAGCAGTCACTAAATGAGGACTACCTGTTGTTGATTTTACTGATAAGTCAGAGAAAAATGGGCTTGCAGCAGCATTGAATTTGTTATTTTCTGACTATCTTCTGGCATGGGAATTTGCTTAAAGTGTTTTACTCTCTTTGTTTTTAATCTCTTGGGACAAATCTACACGAACATTAACCATTTTCTTCAAGTTACCAGTTTTACCAGTTTCAGGTTGTACAAAGTTTTAACAATCTGAAAAGTTAAGACAATACAGGTAGTTCTTGACTTACAACCACAATTAAACCCAACATTTCCAGTGCTAGACAGTTATTTTGTGAATTTTGTCTCATTTTACTATCTTTCTTGCCACAGTTAAGTGAATCACTGCAGTTATTAAGTTGGTAATATGCTTGTTAGGTGAATCTGGCTTCCCCATTGATTTTGCTTTGTCAGAAAGTTGCAAAAGGTGATCACATGACCCCAAGACACTGTAACCAATGGTGGGATTCAACCGGTTCGCACCACTTTCGCCGAACTGGTTGTTAAATTTCTGGCTGGCCCCTCCCCTCCCTGCCCCAACCCTTCCAGAAGTCCCCATGCGCCCCATTTTTGCTCCCAGAAGGTTGCAGGAAGGCCTACTAAGCCCAAAACGGGGCATGGTGGGTTGGCAGGCCCCCCTGCAGCCTGTTTTTGCTCCCAGGGGAGTACAGGAGGCCGAGTGCTGCCCGTCACACCCCCTGGCCATGCCCACCATGGCCATATCCACCCAGCCGGTCATTAGAGCAGAGAACCTGTTGTTAAATTATTTGAATCCCATCACTGACTGTAACCATCATAAATAATGCCAGTTGTCAACTGTTTTGATTACAATTATATGGCCATGGAGATATGTATGAAACGGCAAGTCACCTTTTCCAATGCTTTTGTAACTTTGAATAGTCACTAAGTAAAGTTGAGAACTAAAGTAAAAAAAAACTGAGTAAAGTTTTACATTTACATGCTTATTCAGCTCATTTGCTAGAACCTAATTAGACGTAATTATAGATACTATCTTCATAGTGGATGGCACTTTTACAGGAGCTGATGTTTTCCTGAAAGCCATTCCAAAGGAATCCATTGTGTTCATTTAGGAGAGAGGAGCCTGATAACAATGAATATATCATTTATGTCCAGCAAATCTAAATGACCGCAAAGTGTCTTGTCTGTCACTGTCATGCCAGCAGCCAACTGAAATTCTGATGTGGTAGTCTTATAATTAGGGCACGATATTGGGGGCCAAAATAACATGAGCTGTGATGTTGATATAAGAATGCCTTTGGTTATCATAAACATACTCCCTAGTGAGAATCTTTTTAGTATAAACAATGTACATGACATCAAAGAAATTTGAAATGTAATATTTGCAGGTGAATGATCACCAAAGAAAGTTTTTTTGAATGTGAATACTTCTATACCCATTTTGAGAATTTTTCACAGCTTATGTCAAGTTAGACAGATCTCTTATTTTTGGGTTACCTTCCTTTAATTTAAGTAATATCACTCAGAGCACAACATACAGTGTTACTTAACTTAAATTAGGAACAAACAAACCCACACACAGCCAGGAACCAAACACTGTTCCCAGCAACACCTCCCTCCACCTGCCATCATAAAAAGCTTTCTGGTGCAGCCTATCAAGATGGGCGAGGCCTTCTCCCGAGTAATCTGGCAGATCTCCATTGCTCTCGTCTTTTCTCTGCCCTGTGTGCTCTCAGATCCCACCACGGAAGTCAACTTCTCCTCCTCTTCACTGACTGTCCAGCCCTAAAAGCTGATCCCAGCCGAAGCCCCCTGTAAAACTTTTGGCCAGCTGTTCAGTCATTAATTAATCCACTTCCTGACATTCCAGGAATGAGCTTATCCTCCCTTGATCTGACTTCCAAAGAAGAATCTGAAGAGTCGTCCAAGGGAGATATCACAACTATCAGTGAAGTCATGTCTAAGCTGGGATTCTTAACCTTTTTTTTAAAAAAAAATATTTAGGCACAAAATCTAGCTAATCAGTGGAAACACTATTATAGTGCCAGTAACTCTCTAGTCCCTGGATTGTCAAAAACTCATTTTCTTCTATGAAGAGAAGTTTTGCCAGCATTGAAGAATCTATTTGTTGGTTTTATTCTCCTTGACAGATTAAAAAAAAATGCTTTGGGAGACATCTGACCATGCACAGAGCACCTTCCAGCAACCTCTTCAATCAAACAAGTCTTCACCTAAGATCAAGCTGGAATAATGAAGGGCAGCCTTATAATACCCTGGAAAGATACAGTTTGTTTAAGAAGTTGCTGACCAGACTTGCACATTTATATCCTGCCTTTTATCCAGGAACAGGAAAGGGATTTATATGTGGATTTCTCATTTTACCCTTAAAACAAACTTTTGAAGTACTTGGGACTGAGGGAAATAAGCTGGTTAAAAGTCACCAACAGGTTTCCATAGTTGAGGTGGACCTGATCCTGGATCACTTGGGTGTAATCCAGTGCTTTGATTACTATATCACACTGACTCACACATGAAGTACATGGGGAGTTCCTTATTTATAAGGAATTATGTGAACCCATGATATTAAAAACTACATGAAAGTTGATGGCCCAGATTAATTTTTGTTTTTGAATATGGAATCTGGAGAACTTTATGCAATATTTTATATAAGAAAAGATGAAATGAATATCGTATTTTATGACATCGTAGAAGAATTTCATTGTGACTCAAGAATTAATGGGGTTAAAAGACAATAAGAATATTTCCTCTTCTTAAGGTGGGCATTACAAATTTTAAAGTAAACCTAAGTTATATTAAACCTGTGGGACCTCTTCATATATACATTGTAAAAAGATCTATAAAAGATTCTGCACTAGAGTTCATATTAAAAATGCAAATACAATATTTTAAATCTTCTGATAAGATTAGACTCTGTGGGGCAACTAATTTTCAACACACCAGGTTTACATGGGAGCTACATTCACCGTTAATACTACAGTGTTATCTTCACCAGGTCAGATGCACTGCCTTTTCTGGGTTAGAATTCAAAACAGCAATAATCCATAAATGCCACTTCTACTGCTCTGAATTTTGTCAGGCTCATTAAGGTCTTCGTTCACTGAAGCTTAAAACATTCCCTGAAATTTTGGGCAGGCACTAGAATTACCTGATAATTACTTACAATCATCAACATTTTATTTGCTAGGACATTAAAACTTGACCTTTAGTTTCACAGCAGTTGTTTGAAACAATTTAGATTGCAGGGAAATAAAACCTTGTGTGAAGTCAAACAGCTGAAATAAATGCCAAACTCATAAAAGGTAGCAATTCTGAGGCTCACATGGGTAACTTCCAGGCGGGGGAGGCTGCATTTTCCTCATCAGCTTTTCATTTCTCCTGGTGCAATTTTCCCAAAATTGTTTCTCTTCAACTATGTGAGGTTTATAATCCTAGAATCCAAATTATCCCAGCTACAGGACATGCTGATTGGAAATTCTGCGAGTTGTAATCCAGTGGAAATTAGGTTGGCGAAAGTTGCCTTAAATACGGCCTTGAGTCCATTTACTAATGGATTCATTGCAATCTTCAAATGGCAAATGACAGTTTCTGAGACTTAATAGAATTTACTCACCCAGAAAATGGAGCAGTCATGCCAATGTATGCACAAGTCCTTAGTAACCAAGCAAGAATTTGATGTTTTGAGAGAACCTGATGCCACGTTTTAAAGTTCCTGTTCCTATGCACTGGATCATTGATAATCTATGTGAAACCAGGGGGAATTTACTGTTTTCATCTACTATTTTATGATCTAGGGAAAAGTACTAGAACATAATAATGACTCAAAAGTCAGAATATGGGAGAATCACAGTCATCCTTCTGGAAGTGGAGGTGGTCAGGGAATCAATCACCTGCTCTTGGGTTGCGTTTGGAAAATACTGATATTATGATGTGACACACATCTCTTATTGAGTGTGGAACTGAGGAACAAGCAAGTTTTGTATATGCTTCAGTCTACTGCAGTGTTTCTTAACTTTTGAAGTTTGTAGATGTGCGGACTTCAACTCCCCAAAAATTCCCCAGCCAGGATGGAAATTCTGGAAGCTGAGGTCCACACATTTTCAAACTGCCAAGGTGTCACAATCCATTTCCAAAGTCAATGGAGTGTTTTCAGTCCAGAACTCCTAATACCTTTAGAGCCAATACAGAATAGAGATCTACAATTTCTCCTTGGCAAACTGCACTTCCAATTTTTTTGCAGTTCCCTGGAGAACTGTACTCTTGTCCATTCACTGAAAAGGCATTGATGGCTCCTGGAAACATCAGTGTGTTCAGTGCTGATGCACACAGGGAGAAAACTTGTCTTGAATCAATGTATGTACAGCTACATGAATTAAGGTTTTCTTTTTGCAGATGCCTGCACGATGCATGCAGAGTTTGCAGATATTGACATTTCAGTGCTGTTGTCAATGCGCACTCAAATACATGCCTCAATTTAGGTTACAATTGAGCCATGAAATTTGGTCATGAGTTGTTGCAGTCGTAAACTGAGTTACTGGTTTTGTACAACTTGTTTACAACAGTTGTTAAAGAAGCCACTGAGGTTGTTAAATGAATTGCATGGTTGTAAATCAGAATCCAGGTTATCTGATGGGTGGTTTTTTTTTGCCAGGAAAAGGCAAAAAACAATTGCAAAACATGATCATGTGATTGCGAGCACCGTAACTGGGTAACAATGCGACTCAGTTGCCAAGTGCCTGAAATGCAGTCCCATGGCCTCAGAGATAGTGCAGTGGTCGTAACTTTGAGGATGAATCGTAGGTAAGTCTTTTCGAGTGCTCTGTAACTTTGAAAATTGAGACTACTGTTCATCATTAAGGTCCAGTTTGCATCATCTACAACCCATGTTAGAAAATTGTAGTAATCTTCAATTTATGACCACAACAGAGCCAGAAATTTCTGTTTCCAAGCAAGACAGTTGTTGAGTGAATCTTGCCCCTTTTTACGATCTTTTTTTGCCACTGCAGTTAATTGTTAATTGAATCATGAAACGTTAGGCGAATCTGGCTTTCTCGACTGACTTTGCTTGTGAGAAGTTGGTCACAAATGGTCAGGACATGACCCGGGAAGAGTGCAACTGTCATAAATACATGCCAGTTGCCAAGCAGCCAAGGTGTTGTTGTTTTGTTGTTACTGTTTCCCCCCGAAAATAAGCCCTCCCCTGAAAATAAGCCCTCCCCCCAAAATAAGCCCTCCCCCAAAATATTTAAATGCATGCGCAGTCAGTCCCCGCCATTTCCTTTGGTTAGGGTTAGGGAGACAGAGCTGGAAACCAGGTAAGACGGCAAAAGGATCCCTGTCTTGCTCCACACTCCCCAAAATAATAAGACCTCCCGAAAATAAGGCCAAGCGCTTATTTTGGGGTTCAAAAAAAATATAAGACGGGCTTATTTTTGGGGAAACATGGTATTATTTTTATTTTATAATTTTCTATTAAATACATTTTTAGTGCTTAATAAATATCGTGTTGTCTGGGTATTTAATTTACTTAATAATACAGATTACATTCTTAATTGCCACCCCTTTTTTCCAGCCATTGGTAAAATAAATTCCATGTTTGATAGTATTCTACATCCTCTTTCTGTTTAATTTTCAATGTCAATCTATCCATTTCTGGACAATCTAGTATCTTCTTAACCATTTTATAAAGTATTTAAAAGCACATTTTATCATTTGTGGTGGACTTATGACAAAGCAAAAAAATTGGGCAAAGATATACAGGTGGTTAGAAAAGATGATAGGGAAACATGTAGACTTTAAACCTGAACTGTTTTTATTAGGTATAACATCAGAAAATCTTGATAAGAAAAGTCTGTATTTAATATTACATGTCTTAACAGCAGCGAGAATTATTTTCACACAATATTGGAAAAATGAAGATATACCACGAGATAAAGAAATAGTTAAGAAGATACCAAGCAGCCCAGTTTTGATCACATGTACATAGGGATGCTACAAGGGTCATAAGTGAGAAAAATGATCATAAGTCACTTTTTTCAATGCAGTTGTATCTTCAGACTGTCACTAAATGAACAATTATTAATTGAGTTCCTATCTCTACAGGAACTCAGTTTACCATGAAATCTTTTTTGATGCATTTTTTAAAATGTTAACTGTTGGTAGCTGCAATTGAGATACCCATCAGGAGATTATTACTCATTACATACTCGTTACAATGAGGAGAAAAATTAAATCCAAATTCTGAGGGAAATTACTGCAGATGTGACACAGAAGGAAGAACAAGTAACAATGTAAGAATTCTGTGTCTCACTACATTGAAAGCAATAAAAAGTACAACTGGCTAACAGATGGGAAGTAATATAGGGTAATAATAAGGAAAATAAAGAGATTTATCCTTGCTTCAGTTGCAAACACTGGTAATAAAACAAATGTTTTACCAAGAGTTTCTTTACAATTTTCATGGTATCACAAATCACTGAAATGAAATTAACTGAATTATATACTGATACTGAAAACTCAGCTGTTTATACGTACCAAAGCCTAAAGCCCCAACCTTGTATTGTGATAGAAAGAGCATGCACATACTGGGATTTGCATTTGCTGGTCCCACTTATTTTGAAGACAGATATATTGCAAAGGAGGGACATGATGGCTCAGTGGCTAAGACACTGAGCTTGTCAATCGAAAGGTTGGCAGTTCAGTGGTTCGAATCCCTAGTGCTGCATAACAGGATGAGCTCCCATTACTTGTCCCAGCGTCTGCCAACCTAGCAATTTGAAAGCATGTAAAAAATGCAAGTAGGAAAACAGGGACCACCTTTGTGGGAAGGTAACAGCATTCTGTGCTCCTTTGGTATTTAGTCATGCCAGCCACATGACCACGGAGATGATTTTGGACAGTGCTGGGCTCTTCGGCTTTGAAACGGAAATGACCACCGCCCCCTAGAGTCAGAAAAGACTAGCACATATGTGCGAGGGGAACATTTACCTTTACCTATATTGCAAAGACATACAGAAAGAGCCTATAGACATGTAAAGCCAATAGGTGTAATGCTGACCTTCTGTTTCTACAATTATTCTATCAACATTTTCACCTTGCCAGGTAATATTCCCTACTTCAGTTACTAACATGCTAAATACAAAATAGGAGAAGAACATGAATTAATATATGCTTTATAATGATTACTGGATTCAAAGCTAAGCTGAAGAAACAATATCATTGATTCTGGATTTAAAAAAGGAATTAAACCCTATAGTAAATAATCAGAAGGCTTTCTGAAATACCTGGCATTCAGTCTGTTCAGTAAAGATCTCCTCAGCTTGTGAAACAGATTGCCTGAGTGCATAACAAAAGCTCTGGATTTATCAAGCCAGTCTCAACTTGTTTATATGATTATGGACTAAGTGGCTCTGAAGATAAGAGAGATAGTTAAGGAAGAATAGAAATCTATCTTTCATTCTATTTTTTATGTGGTTTGCTGGTGGGATTGCAAAAACACCTGCAATTTCTTTGGCAATTATGATTTATATGACAGTAATCAAAACTGATATGCCTTTCACAGTAGAGTAGCTATGATTTCTTTTTTTAAAACGGAGCTTTTTGAACCTGAAATTGGTACTGTATTGCCCAATAATGCAGATAAAAGAATAAAGTTTGGGGTAAAGAAAGTTGTTGACAAACGTCTGAAAAAAATACTTTAAAAATACTTTAAATAAGAAGTACAGGGCAGAAAATAATTTTCTGGCTCAGAAACTAATTCCTTAGACATATTAAGTGTTATCCTAAGCATATAAAGAAATGCTTGTATGTAAGAGAAGAAGGGTAAGAGGTTGATAAATAGGACCAAGGAAATCTAAACTGATGGGCCAATTTAACCAAATGTGTTAATCAGTTCTCCAAATTAAGGCTTATTTGATTCTCTGCTCAGATAGCTTAGCAATTTTTAATATGATGATTATACAGATGACTTGTTCTTTCAGGTCTTTATTTTTTTGTTTCTAACCAACAGAAAATTGCTCCACTCCTGTTTCCTAACAGCCTTAAAGTCAGGGGAGTCTGGTGTTGCAATTCAGCCTCCCAACCTTCTGGAGAGCTACAGACGGCAATGAGTGTAATATTATTACTTCAATGAAAAGTGTAGATTCTGTAATATTTACAAGGGATGAGGAGGTGGGAACTCAAAACAGGTAGCAAGCTGATTGTGGTATAGAATAGAATAGAATTTTTTATTGACCAAGTGTGATTGGACACATAAGGAATTTGTCTTGGTGCATATGCTCTCAGCTCTCACATAAAAGAACAGATACCTTCATCAAGGTACAATATTTAGAACACTTAATGATAGTCATAGAGTACAAATTTAACACTTAACATTACAACACTTAATGATAGTCATAGGCTACAAATAAGCAATCAGGAAACAATATCAGTATAAATTGTAAGGATACAAGCAACAAAGCTACAGTCATAAGTGGAAGGAGATGGGTGATGGGAATGATGAGAAGATTAATAGTAGTGCAGATTTAGTAACTAGTTTGACAGTGTTGTGGGAATTATTTGTTTAGCAGAGTGATGGCCTTTGGGGAAAACGTTGTTCTTGTGTCTAGTTCTGGTGTGCAGTGCTCTATAGCGTCGTTTTGAGGGTAGGAGTTGAAACAGTTTGTGTCCAGGATGTGAGGGGTCTGTAAATATTTTCACAGCCCTCTTTTTGACTCGTGCAGTATACAGGTCCTCAATGGAAAGCAGGTTGGTAGCAATTATTTTTTCTGCAGTTCTAATTATCCTCTGAAGCCTGTGTCTGTCTTGTTGGGTTGCAGAACCAAACCAGACAGTTACAGAGGTGCAGATGACAGGCTCAATAATTCCTCGGTAGAACTGGATCAGCAGCTCCTTGGGCAGTATCCCAATAGAACATAACTGCATTTGCACATGTTTCTGTGTCACACGTGTGTACAAAGAGGCAGAGCCTCAATTGTGCTCCAGTCACCAACTTGCCTGTTTTGCTTCTCCTCTGCAGACACTTCTGGGTGAATTAGTTTTTTGGGGGGCACGTATTAGATTTTTTCAGAGTGGGAGTAAAAACAGCAGGGAATTAAACTTTTGCTTGCCAAGCAAAAAGTTTTACCTCTTAGTTATGGCTCATTTCCCAACCTGGAGTTCACACAGAGACTTATGGTGTGATATATGTTCTGGAATTAATCTTTCAGACAACTGCTGATACTCAAAGATAGGGAGAAAGTAGTTTATGGAGGCATTCCGCATTGCTTGAGCTTACCCATTTTACTTTTAAATCTGTATTTTTATGGAATCCAAATTATTATTGCAAGGAACTGTGTACAACGAAAAGCTTTGTAAATGGGACAATCATACATATTACCTATTGAATAATTAATCCAATGTTAGATACAGGATCCAAAATTCCCTCTTGTAAATAACATACTAGTGCATGAATTACATATTACTAAGAAAATGATTTTCTTTTGCTCAATGAATACCTAAGACATGAATAATTTTGTTGTTTTTAAATAATCTGCTGGGCAATCTGTTTGTAGATATGAAATTCCTTAGTTGCTTAGCTATTTGTTGTATGCCTAACCGCAACTCTGATGTAACTCAAAACAGATACACGGTGTATACCAAATTGAATTTTACATTCACTATAAAGTTCATTTTTATTTATGTATCATATTTGTAAAGCTGCTCAACTCCATAGCAGCTCTGGCTGGTGTACAATATTAAAAACAAATTTACAACCACAATGAAAAAATTATGTAGACCACGTCGATATTAAACAGGAAAAGGGAGCCCTGTATCACATCACCCATTAGGGCCTCATGTCAATCTCTTTCCTGCTTCCATGACTGATAGTATTAAAATCCACTGAAAGAACAGGGATTATCAGGACAGTAAGATACCATCCTGGCTTTGCAAGAGGTCATCCATAAACTATCAACCATGATGCTATCTGTATACTATATCCTAACCTGAAATGAGGCTGAAACAGGCCTGAATAATCTGTTTCCCTCTGAAACTGCCTTCTTAGCAATTCTCCTAAGAAAAGGAAGGTTAGAGTGGGTGAAAATTGCCCACAACTATTGGATCCAGCAACAATCTCTTAAGGGAGAAGCATACCACTAGTGAACTAGGCCATCGTTCTAAAAAAGTGATATTACTGAATGGAATTTGAAGGCAGGACAAGAAGCAATAGATGGAAACTAATCAAAGAGAGATCCTAGAACTAAGGAGAAATATCCTGACAGAACAATTAATCAGTGGAATGACCTGCCTCCAGAAGTTGTTGGTGCTCTGACACTGGGGGTTTAACAAGAAGGTATTTGTCTGAAATGGTATAGGGTTTCCTGCTTGAGTAGGGGGTTGGACGAGAAGACTCCAGTGTGCCTTCCAACTCTGTTATTCTGTTATTTTGAAACAATTACACACCACCAGAAAGAACTTCACAAATCAAGAGGGCAACGACCAAACAAACAGGCAGTCAGGTTAACAGTCCTAGGAGTTTCACATTCAAACACATACCAGGTAACCACCTCATTTGTATTGGCTTAATGATAGTCCAATTCTAAGTGAATCTGAATGATTTTATCTACCAGATGTCTAGCATATTCAAGCCAAGACTTTGCCAAATACCCAATCCAAGTGACAACTAAGACCAAGTGACAACTAAGACATACCAGATCCATAAGAAATCCCAACTTTCTTATGGAACCCATTAGAGTACATTTGTTGCCTGGAGTGTAATAGGTCCTAACCCACTGAATGGATAGGGGGAATGCCAGTAAGCAGTACACTTATCAGAGACTGACTGAACAATGGCAAAGGACTGTTGGCTATGTTCTTCACTACCACATTATATTTATACTTCCAAGATTTTTAATCTCCAACAGCAATGCATATCGTCAAGATGAATGCAATACAGTATCATACCTATAAATGCATTCAGCTGTATCAGAAAGGTAACGAAATGTAGCACAAGACGAAGTTAAAGATTCCTGTAACTTGGACATTCAGTCAACTCTTCTTTCTTTGCATCAATATTATTCTTGTGGCATCAAATCTGATAGTTTCGCAAACTCTCCCCTCTCCTGCCCCACAAACCCCTTCCAGTTTAATGTTTCCACTAGAAACAATAAAAATAGTGTGAAATGTTGACTTCACTCAATGGTCTGGTAAAGGAGCAGTGGCAAGGTAAGTTTTTTCTTATCTCCAATCCTTAAAAAAAACAAATTATTCAAGTAGTTCAAGCCAAAAAGCTACATGCATATACTGTAAGTTTAAATTTCTCATGATACTTTCATGGATGAACTATCATGCTTTGTTGTCATTTGTTGTCATTAGTAAATGATGTTACCTTGGTGGTGTAAGTGTGTCCATCGGAACCACAAACAGAGCTGGCATGCGTCAGAGGGCATGGCTTGCATTTTACTAAATTTGATGATCCAGCCCAATGCCTCTGGGGTAGATTTCCTTTCTTTTGCCGAAGGCTGTGAAAGATATGCAGAAGAGAGATTAGAGACTGAAAATGCCTGTTTGAAGTATCAGGCTCTACATAACCCTACACATATTTTGTGTAGGGTAATGTTCATTTCAAATCCTGGCTCCTCTAAGTACATTTGAAAAAGAATTAAAGAGTAATCTGGTTGCTATCGTTAATGTAGCCACCCCCATGTTATTAATAATGTTTCTGAATGTAACAAGATGAGCTATCTAGACACATCACACAATATTCTATTTAGTATTATCAGGCTGACCTATTGGAGCAAAGATAAGAATTTAATTGTACTGTATGTGTCTAAATATGGATGAAACTCAATTTTATTTTTAATTTTGCTTATTACCATTTCAACAAGAGAGAGAATTGGAAAATATTGGTGGTGTAAGTAGAAGAGGTAGAGTTATACATAAGTTTTTATATCCTGCTAAGATGAAAGGAGACATGGGAATATCTTACATAATATATACCTAATTTGTCTTTATCTGTTATTTATTAATTTGATTTCAATGGTTGTGCATTTACAAAGCAAAAAGGTCCAAAAGCAGCTATCATTATAAAAAAGAAAATAAAAAAATGTTGCATTTAAATAAAAAAAATACTCTGATAGGGACAAATACATTCTGATTATACATTATCAGCGGTTCACACAGCACACTGTCCATCCATAAGGAAAGACCAGGTCTACAAATCTCCCAAAGGTTGGTATATTTAGAGCTACCTGGATCTTTGCTCCAAACAGAACAGAAGGTTAATTGTCTAGCTTATTTACTCCTTTTTCAGCAGAGATGCACAGAACATTTCATTCGTACTTCAGATTTTCCCATGATGTGATCAGGAAGGCAGTTCATGACATGTAGGTAAAAATTTTCTAAACAGGACACTATCTGAGATGTTCCTAGGGCCTGCTTGGAGCTGGAATAGCATGTTTGAGATTTAACAGTAATTTACTTTCAGAAACTGCTCAATGGAACTCATAATGACAGAGAATAGAGGAGGTTCACCTTGGTTGACAGAAGAAATGGAATATTCTAGACTTTTCCAGAATGTTCTGTTCTTATTCTTAATGTTTCATAAATGTAAAAGAAATGTGTGGCTGAGGAACTCCTTTAAACTCTTTTTATTGATAATTTATATAACTTATAAATAATTTATACATATAACTTGCACAAATCTATATCTTGGATTATGTATGAAATGTATTAAATTCCATCATAATCTTGTGCAATTAATTTTCTCCTTTTTCCAGATCTTGAAAAGAGAGTGTCTTTCAGTTGATCATAACTCTTAAAGCCAAGTAGTTTTCTAGGTAGCCATAGGGGAGTGTTAGGTCATTATGTCCTCCTGGAACATCCTTTTACCTTCCCAGTCACACCTAAAAGTTTAGGGGTCCAGGTAGCTCTCCATCTAGCTACTAAAAAGAACTTGCGATGACATGAATGATGAACTGATTGTCAACCCTTAAAAGGCAGTTAAATCAACAGTTACATTAAAATGCAGTAACCAGTGTTACTGGTAAAAAATTCAATTAATCAACTAATCAGTCAAATAAGCCACTATTTTATAATGAAAAATCAACTTTTAAAAAACATTTAAATGAAAAATAATGAGTTAATAATACATCATATAAGATTTGGATTTTCTTTTTTTTTTATTATTTTTTTTTTTAAATTTTTTTCAACAAACAAAAAAGAAAATACATTATTACACCCTTGTGCTATACACACGGGTGTGTGTCACCCTTGTGCTATACACACGGGTCTTCGGATATATCCTCATGATTGCCAAAATCCACGTTCTCGAGGTACAGGTACTGAAGCGTCCAATTTTCCAAGCGCATAGTCCACAAATGGTTTCCAAGTCTTCCAGAAAATATCTTCTTTATACACACCATTTCTAATTTTAATATCACATGTCAGTTTATCATTTAAGGCTAATTTCCACATTTCAGAATTCCACTCTTCTATTCTAAAAATCATATCTAATTTCCAATATCTAGCTATTATAATTCTGCCTATTATAATCATAATTCTAATCAATTCTTTTTCATATTTTGTTAATTCTATTTCCTTAATTACCAACAATAATATAGTTTCCACTCGCAATACGTATTTAAAATCCCCATTTTATTTGCTCCTCGACAGCGGTTGGGGTTAGTACTGTCTATTTTATCTCTGATTAAATTAAAATCCCCAGCCACAATTACTTTCCCTACACTTTCCTTCTCCAAAATTTTTGTTATTTTTTCAAGAAATTCTCTTTGTTTTTCATTCGGTAAATATAAATTAACAAGTGTCACTTTTTCCTCATTAAGATTTCCAACAATTATTACATATCTTCCATCCTCATCCAAAATTACCTGATGTTTTTCAAAATACACCCTATCTGATATCAGTGTTGCAACTCCTCTGGCTTTTGAAGTTCCAAATGCTTTTTCATATATTTGCATACCTTTTATATACATTCTATTTGAATCTTCAGATTTCTGATGGGTTTCTTGTAGAAATAAAATATCTGGTAAATCTCTTTTAATCTTAAATTCCAATCTTCTTCTTTTAATCTAATTCCTGTACCCTTCACATTCCATGACATTATTTTTATAACTCCCATTTAAAATATAAATTTTTAATCCTATCCCCGCATCTTCCTTTCTGTGCCCAAAACCCAACACCAAACTCCCACATAACCAACATTTAACATATAAAAAACAACAAGAAAACCAAAAAAAAACAAAAAACAAGACAAACAACAAAATACAAACAATCTTCTTCCCCCACATCCTCATCAATTTCGCCTCCATAAAGAGAATGGGGAGAGGGACGTGCCAATGTCCGGCCACTTCTTCGGGCTGTCTATTTAAATTCATCACTCAAAAAAGATAATGATGGCTCTCCGCATTCAACTTCATATTTTCCAAGACTCTTATCTGCTTCTTCTCCTACTGTATCCTCACGACTCTTCTTCTGTTCAACCAACACAGGTGATATTTCTTTCCTCTTTAACCCTTTAGAGTCTTGCCTCCAATAGCCCCTTTTTCTTCTTCTGGGGTTGATGTTTCCACGTGTGTTCCACCCATCTGAAGCATTTGATCTTTTATCTCCATTAAATCCTCCATCTCAATCAGTCCAAGCTCCGTAAATATAATAATGCATCTATATCTGGGGTGATTGTACGCATCCTTCCTTTATAAAAAATTTCAATTGTTGTGGTGGCCTCCAATTGTATTTAATTCCATTATCTCTCAAAACTTTTGTAATTGGTTTTAAAAAATCTCCATGCCCTTTCTTCTCTTGATATATCCGGGAAGACTTGAATAGTCTTCCTTCAAACTTCAAAGCATCTCCCATCTCTCTCACCTTGGCCATAATTTCCAGCTTATCACCAAGATTTGCGAACCTGACAAGCACATTCCTGTTAGAACCATTTTGCCTTCTATATCCAATTCTAAAACACTTGCCAGGTCTGCTATTGTGAACGTAAGTTGCGTATCCAAATCATTAATCCATTTCAAAACCCGCTGTTTCAATTTATCCTCCTTTTCTTCTGAAATCCTCTGATAACCAAATTATATTTCCTCATCTCTTCTTCCAAGAGACAAATTCTCTTATCTTGCTGCTCATTTTTATAATATATTTCACCAATTTGCCGATCTACTTTTACCTCATGTACATGGATCTGCTCCATTTCATCTTTAATAATTGTCATTTCCTCTCTTTGCTTTGCAAAATTTTCATTCATCTCTTGTTTCATATTTTTCATTTCCGATGTCATTTCCAGTCTCATATTGTCCATACGCTCTGATAGTCCTGCTATTTTTTCCCCAATTTTATTTAAAGCTGCAGCAAGTTGCTGCGTTTCTGAAAGTTGTTGAGTCATTTTAAATAATCTTAAAAAACTTTTTTCCAAGCTAGTATTTCAAACCAATTTTACAGAGGGTCTTAATGAAGATCAAGGGACGGCAGTCTTTTAATTGAAGCGAAGCGGCTTATTTGCACTCGTTATCTCTCAGTAGCTTGTGACTCATAATCACTCCACAAAGAAACACAGATACCTCCCAGCTTTTAAACAATAATCAGCGCCATTTTTTCTCCATGTCAGCAAAGGAGAAAGAAAAAAAAAGACCAACTTAAACTTCAAAACAAAGTCCTTTTTTTGTTTTCTGTGATATATACAAGCTATTAATTTCCTCTCAAAATAAAAAAAAAATTAAAAAAAATTATCCGCCCAGTGAAATCCTATTGCTGCCAGTCAGTCCAACACAAAAGATCGGTTTCTCTTCAGTTAAATTCTTCTCATTAACAAATTCAGTCTTTAATATTCACTCCTTAGCCTCAGCAATAAAAAATTTTTTTTTAACACAGAACACGATAGTTATAATAGGAAAAGCAAAAGACAACAATTTATTCCAAACTTATCGTGTCTGCCAGTCGGCTCGGTCACCCCCACGCTGTAAAAACTCCTTAATTCAAGCAGTTTCAGATGACCTACCAGTTTTAAATTCAGTCTGCTGGGCTATTAACACTTTCACTTCATGATTTATTAACTTTCATCCAAAACGGTGCGTTCCAAACAGCATAAATCCTCATAAATCTTCATTAATAAGCCCTGTGAAGTGAAGGAAAGGTCCTTACCCCACCACGGTCATGGCCACGCCCCTAAGATTTGGATTTTCCACATATGTTAGGGCAAAAGAGCAAAATTTTGCAAATTCCTTTGACACATATGGAAACTGATATAACTCATAAAGCCATAAAAATGTTTCTCTACTACTTGAATATATAATAATACATGTTTTTATTATATAACTGCAAAACCCCGTACAAAGTGCAAGATCTACTGTTTCAATTTCCAATCATCTACATCAACACATTTGATCTGTTCATGTTTTACCTTGATCTAATCTGTGCCTTGGTAAAGGCATGTAATACATAATAATTTAATTTTTGCTCATATATTTAATTGATAGAATTACAGTTTCTGATGGTGGAAAATTAAGTAATATATAAGGACGTGATGGCTCACGCTGACCTTTTCAGCTGGTAGCCCAGTTCAAGATCTGAGTGCTGTGTGACAGGGTAAGTTCCTGTTACTTGCCCCAGCTTCTGCCATATATGTATGTACACACACACACACACACACACACACACACACACACACACACTCCTTATGATATTGGAATACAGCATTTAACAATGGTTAATATAAACATCATAACAAGCATTTGGAGGGAAAAAAATCTCAGCAATAGCCCTAATACCTCATCAGAGTAATCTAGGATAGACAAATACTTTATTTTAAGGTAGCAGTAAACTATTTTATAATACATTAGAATATACTCAGAGGAAGGTTTTTAAAGCAAAATCACCTTGATTGGTAAGGTCCAAATCATACCTATAAAATTTGCCTAAATAAGTTAACATCGTATCCAGTGGCTGAAATAATCAAAATTCTAGTTTTTTTCTTTGTTCAGTCCAAGCTTTCCTCTATTCCAGCCTTTGTCATAGTGATAAAAAGCACCTTTAGAAGCTTGTGTCCATATATGAAACCATCTCACAATATCATAAGCTGCAGAAAGCACCCACTGCAATTAGAGCCATTTGCCATTTACTCTCTCAGTAGATGACACTAATAATCTTTTTTCTTCATAAACCATTATTAATGATGATGTGACTAACTTTGTGGGATGGATCTTGCCAGAACAAAAAATCAACATCATGTGTTAAATTCCAATCAAAATGATTTGTTGTTCAAGCCATAAACAAAAATCTAGTCAACTACCAGCACTAAATTGATGCTAGGTAAGAGTTAATAGAGTTCAAGCGGGTGCTAGACTTGGATCGCTTGTGGAAATGTAATGATTTCAGGCTGATTCTTGTCTTCACTCCACCTCCCCAGGTTCTGCCCCTTCTTCTACAGATCTAAAGTAAAGGAGTTTAGAGTGAGTTATTTTAAATCATTTTAGAATATATTTTCTCCCTGGAAATACCGATAAGGGATGCTTTTACAAATAATAAAAAAATAAAACCCATATTCTACTTGCAAGAGCATAAGTAGCTTTTCTGCTGAAAAAAAAAGTGTTTACAACCCATTTGTGCAGCTCACACACAGTTCCCAAATCTAACCTGAACATTCGGTTTTTATTCAAACCACAACTTTTTTTCCCTTTACAGTAAATGTTAGCTCCTTTGATCGCAGGGATGGAATGAGTAACAACCACAAAATATAATCAGGTGGTTAAAAAGTCGTACTCTCCAAATACTAGCAGAGCATTTTAGTTTTATGATGGAGTAATCTAGTTTCTTTCGAGGTGGGGGCAGGGAGAGTGTGCGAAAGGCAAGCAGTCAAATGCACCTTTTATCTGCAAGATGTTCCTAATCTCCGATTGCGTTCTTCATGAGTTGATTGAAAAGAAGAAGACTTTTATAGGTAGATCTTTGATAAACTAGTTGCATGTGTGCATACATTGATGTTCATCAGAATATGACCACATGTAGGGAAAATATTTGTTTCCAAACATGATTTAAAACTAGAAAAAACGCAATGGGTAGCCTCATATTAAAGAGATTAAAATCGAGTGCTTCTATCCCTTGAAATCCAGTTGTGAAGGATCCTGGCCCTCTACCTATATTGTCAATATAGGATTGATTGATTCTTACTGTGCACTATCCATCTCTTTCTCAGCATCACAATGGTTGCCATTACTTATATTGTCTGCTACTTATTCTCCAGTCTTTCCTTTAATCCATCATTTTTTATGTTAATGTGGCTCTCTGAATACCCAAGGATAATCAAAGAGGGATATTGTCATAGCATATCCTAGCTGAACCGGCAAGGAAATGAAGCCAAGTTGCGGTCTGGCTGCAGGAAAAGGGAAAACAGGATGAGTGGCACCCTGCTGGGGGACAATTTGCATAGCAGATGCTAATTATTCTGTGTGTGCTTGACTAGATAATCAAAATTTCTGTTTTATTAAGAACAAGTTTTTTTAAAAAAATAATTGAAGTAAAGCAAATGTTTTAGTATCATGGACTACATCCCCCATGCTGTAGGCGTTTTAATCCAAAGAGAAATCAGATGCAGAAATATAGCAAAAACCAGCTACAGTTGTCATACTAGCATGTCCCCTGAGTCTCTTCACCAGAAATGTTTCATAGCCTTCTAGTAGAAATCCATCTAATCTGAAATTAAATATTTAGATTAAGCATTTTTATGTTTCAACACAACCAATCCTGCAGTGCTTGTGGCAGAAGATCAGCTCTTGACTCCCAAGAAGCTTCAGGCTTAAAATAATAACCCATAAAGCATTGACTCAGCTTAAACTTTTGATAGAGCTTTCCTCAGTATTGTACTTTTTCCAGCTGTTAAACATTTTCTTGAGAAGCCATCTCAGTTCACTACCTTTTATCAAGGAAAAATATTGCAAATCTTTTAATTAAAAATGGCATTAATACCCTTTTCAACAAAACTTTCAGAACTGTAACAGCTGATTTAATGCAGCTCGTATTGTAAATGTTTTGTCTTTTCAGCTTGACAAAAATGTGTGCTCATTTTGCCTTTATCTTTCTGACTTGCTCGGTTATAGTAATGTAAGTGCTTTGAGTCAAAGTATGACCTGTCAAATCTGAAACCCAGGGAGAGAAAAGATATTTTTGTTCTTATTATCTTACTTCTGTCTGTCTGAATTTTATCACCTTTTCAGCATTCACCTTATCTTCCTGCTTTAAATTTTAGACTAGATTTTTAGATACCCATTGAAGGTTCCTACATGTTTTAACAAAAACTTAGCATTCAACTTATAGTTGCTCTTGAAAGTAAGCGGTAGTATTATTAGGAACATATGACCGACTAACACATATGACCAACTTGATGCCTTGAGAATGAGATATTGTGTAGCACTGAGATATGCTACACAAGAATCATCGGATTACAAAATGGAACTTGTTTTTTTTTAATTTTCAGTTCCTTAATGAAACCAGAAACTCCGCAGTGATGTCTTCTCCAACTATGTTTCCATTGTCATACTATTTGCCACTACGAGTACAGACTTTCAAATTATATTCAATTAAATGGGGGGAAATGGCTCAAGAATCTAAGAATACCAACAACATTAAGAAGCAAAAAGAGTTCTAACTGTTGAACATCAAAATAAGAAGCCCTGTTCTGAGCTTAAAACATTTCAAGTAGGTCAGAATAACCTGTTTCAAACTCTGCTCAACTGTTTCATATTAATAATGTTTCACATACCTCTACTAAAAATTAAAAGTTTGTAACAGACCTAATAAAAAGACTATATACATTTACAGCAAGTCTAAGGTTATCATAATTACCCAAATCAGACCTGGGTACTTATCTCTGAAGGAGGTGTTTTATGAAGACTTATGAGAGGTAACAATGTTTCCCCATCTTTAGGAAATTTTGAATTTGGACAAGCAATGAGACTCCCACTTTAAATCATGATATAATTCTTATTTAGAACTATGTTGACTTTTGACATTCTTCTCAAGTATCTCTAACATTAAATTGATGCTTATAGGTAATTATTTTAGCACTGGTAAAAAAAGTACTGCTCCAAGTTGTTCTAACTTCCAAACCTCTATCCCTGATGACTCACTAGCTTACTTTTCATACATGACTTATATGTTTGCCTAAGACTATTGTAATGGGATATGGTGGCTCAGTGGCTAGGACGCTGAGCTTGTCGATCGAAAGGTCAGAAGTTCAGCAGTTCGAATCCCTAGTGCTGTGTAACGGGGTGAGCTCCCGTTACTTGTCCCAGCTTCTGCCAACCTAGCAGTTTGAAAGCACGTAAAAAATGCAAGTAGAAAAATAGGGACCACCATTGGTGGGAAGGTAACAGCGTTCCATGCATCTTTGGCATTTAGTCATGCCGGCCACATGACCACGGAGACATCTTCAGACAGCGCTGGCTCTTCGGCTTTGAAACAGAGATGTGCACCGCCCCCTAGAGTCGGGAACGACTAGCACATTGTTATGGAGCTAAGCTATAATATGTTTTGTTTAGATTAGATCTAGTACATTGTGTGAACCCAGACAGTGTGGTTAAAAAATTATTGTTTATGTATGAATCCAAGCAAGAGTAGCTGATACAACAGATCATGATTAACAGTGGTTTAGAGTGACATATTAACTCAGCCACAATCTATGTAATTTACTGGACATAGTTTCAACATTCTATTACATCTCATAAAAGTCTCATAAAAAGACTTTTAAAAAATGAGCAAAACCCTATTTGAACCTAACTGAAATGATTTTGATTATTTCTACCAGTGATTTAATTAATCCTACACATCCTCCCCATACACCCTAATTTATAATTTATGCTCCATCTCGTTTATATTTCAGAAATTACTCTTAATAGATGAACTTTAATCTAATAACATTTTCTCTCCCCTGGATTTCTTATCATTTTGAAATACAATTGTAGGAGTCATCTGGAACCATTTGAACAGTTCGCTAAATTTGAAGATCTTTCTCAAGAAGAAAGAGTGAATAAAGAAGAATGAAGAATAAAGGTGGAGGTTGAAGAATAAAGTTGTTAGAAAGAACATTTAAGAATATAGAAGCACCAATATTACCAGCAGAATAGCTCATCTTGTAAGATGGTTAGGTCACATAAATTTTTATTAAAGAGGATTAGTAGGGACTCGCTAACAGGGACTAAAAATCTTGCTCTGCATTGCAAGGAAATGTTCCAAAGGAAGACACTGCCATGAGACAGAGGTAGAAAGTCTTGCTAGTTCTTAAGGAAGAGTGTTTGCAGTAAGTCAATATTTTGCTGGGCACATTGTGTGCAATTGATCCAGTCTCAACATTACCTCCATAGCCTAAAGAGATCAGACTTACTCTTCTCTTTTAAACGGATTTGAGGCATATTGTCTCTTTAAGCAACAGCACTTTTTTCGGACAGAAGTGGAAACAAAACTGGCACAGAGTTCTTTAAGCACTTATTTGACCAGAACAAGCCAGAAAGACCTTATTTAGGTAGAATAATCTAAAGTCATTTCTTTTTCTGCTTTGTTTCTTTTCTGTTTGAACTCCTGACTTATGAAGCTGTTTTTCTTCCAGATTTTGCTGAATCTCATCCGTTCAGTTTAGAACTGTCCATGGTCCTACTTCTTTCTTTGTGTCTACCTGGATAAATGTGACTTTTTGTTGCTCTTTTCCCAAACCCCATTAGGAAACCTGATAGCAGGAAGGTGGTGCCCAAAACGGATGCATCATCCAGATCATGAGTGCAAATGACAATCATGAACATGTGTTTGCATTATAAGGTGAACTGGATTTCAATATCATGCCACATATTTTTTTCATTTTTTATTAGTCATAATAAAATAAAACATTTTTATTTTAGCTTTATGAGGTTTAATATTCATGAATTAGGAAGGATCTGTAATTAGGAGGATGCAGTAGCTCAGTGGCTAAGACACTGAGCTTGTCGATTGAGAGGTTGGCAGTTCAGCCGTTTGAATCTCTAGTGCTGCATAACGGGGTGAGTTCCCGTTATTTGTCCCAGCTTCTGTCAACCTAGCAGTTTGAAAGCACATAAAAAATGTAAGTAGAAAAATAGGAAACACTTTGGTGGGAAGGTAACAGCGCTCCATGCGCCTTTGGCATTTAGTCATACCGGCCATATGATCATGGAGATGTCTTTGGACAGCGTTGCCTCTTCCGTTTTGAAACAGAGATGAACACTGCCCCCTAGAGTTGGGGACGACTAGGACATCTGTATGAGGGGAATCTTTACCTTTTATAATTGGCATGCCAAATACAAGATAGATTGCTTGAAATTTAGCCAATACATGGTGATTTACAAAGCTAGCTGCACTTTCAAATATTAACAACATTTTTTAAAGGAAATATATATTTAGTTTGCTTTTCAGTTAATGAAAGTTCTTATAAATGTTATTTATTATTATATAAATAATGCAAAATCACAGCTTCAGGTTCTTTAACTGCTGTTGGTCTTCATATGGATTGAATTTTTCCCAAGTACCTAAAATGTTATAATGTATCAGCATAGTATACTGTATGTGTGGATACAAGTAATGTGGCCTTTTGTCTATTAAAAAATGGACATTTTGTTAATGCATAGTTTTTTTAAGTGCTGTCCAAGGCTTTTTGGTATGGCACCCAGTGTGGTGATAACCATTGGGACAATCATGACCAATTTATGCCATAATCTTTCAACTTCAATTTTCATATGTTAATTCTTTGTGGTCTTCTCATTTATATATTTATTTACAATTTGTGTATTTATAGTTTACTATTATTCTTTCATGTAGAAACACTGAGTGGTTCACAAAAGGTAAATAAAAAAGACATTATCCTAGGGAACAATAAAAGAAGCTTCTCAAAAGTATAATGGCAGTTGAATTAGAAAAGATCCATTTTATCAGGAGTAAGTAATATTGGCCAGATGTAGGTGCACATGTATAGTTTACTATTATTCTTTCATGTAGAAACACTGAGTGGTTCACAAAAGGTAAATAAAAAAGACATTATCCTAGGGAACAATAAAAGAAGCTTCTCAAAAGTATAATGGCAGTTGAATTAGAAAAGATCCATTTTATCAGGAGTAAGTAATATTGGCCAGATGTAGGTGCACATGTTCAGATCATGTCTATGAAAGTAATCTGCACACAGCATTAAACAATTATTCTCCATAACACATCATATAAGCCATCTTTCTTTTAAGACAGAAGACGCAAGTGCGTGAAGAAGAGGAAAATGTTAAACTTCCTGCAATTTTTCTATAGTGAAAATGTACGTGAGAGAAAGAAAGTTACAGGGGCAAGCAGATCTCTTTACAATATATAAATTAATTCTGTTTATCTTGAAGGTTGCCTATTGACTTTAATGCAAGGTGGCAATTTTCTTGGAGCTGAAAGAAGACAACTGGAAAGTCATAGGACTTATCAATGAAATTTCCTGATATGATTTGGGGCCATGGAAGGGAGCGTTACCTCTCATTTCCATTTTTTTGAGTGGAGAAAGTATAAAATAAAATACAAGCTTATTATTTGTAAAAATATTTATTTTATTTTATTAAAAAATGTATTTTTAACAACAAATTGCAGGGTTCTAAGGAGGGTCAGGTAGAGAATTGGAGGCTGCATATGAACCACCCTATATCAGTGTATCTTGGATTTCATACACAACACTTGTTGAAGGTGATGTTATTTCATAGAAGAGCATTTAGAGCACGGGTGTCAAACTTGCTGAGTCACATTGCCGTCACGTGATGTTTCATGACATTTTCCCCCTTTGTGGAGCTGGGATGGACATGGGCTGCATGTGACACATCCGGCCCGCAGGCCCCAGTTTGACACCCCAGATAAAGAAACAGTCATAAAATGTGAATTTCATTCCAGTGGTAAGTTCAGTTGTAAATCCAGTTTTAGTGGACATATTTGGTCTGTATTTTACCTGGATTGAATTCCAGGTAAATATGTAGTTCATCTGGGCCATCTTCATGCTGAATGTTCAGTTTCTGTGGAATAGTCAGCTGGAATGCTGACTGGAAAAAGGGGGATAGGAAAAGACCCTCTCAAATACACCGACCCCTTATGAAGACATAGCCAATGATGGCAGTTTGAAACCAATCAACTGTGAAGAGGTCAAACACCAGCTTACTCATGAGAATGCTTCAGTCTCTTTAGCCACTTGCAAGAAGACCTTTAACAGAAAGCCAACTAATTTGTTGACAGCTGCTAACAACGCTGTTGAGGAACAAAAGGAAGGGGGAAATTAGCTATTATAGAATAGCTAATAGAGAAAAAGGAAGAAAGCTAGATATTAGCTTGTTGCAGGAAGAACCTCCTCTAGACTGGATGTGACAAGGCAAATACTGCTGTTATATTCAGAGTAGAGAAATTCTAGTCTGCCTGACTTTACTGGTAAAACCTCTCTCAGGTTGCTCCTGAAGAATCAGCCAAGCTCTCCTTAAGTCATAAAGTATCCTAGTTGGAATCATAAAATTAAGTTTGCTTTCTAAAAGGGAGCTGTAGAATTTTTCTAAACTAAAGAAGCTACTTTCCCCCTCTTTTTCATTCTTCTTGTTCTTCTATGATTCTCTACTTATAGCAGAGAACATTAAAAAGTTACCCAAACCTTGACAGTTGAACTTAAAGGACACAATCAAATAAAAAGCCATTTTCAACGTTATTCCTCTTTGTATGGCTTTGTAAGAACCCTTGCACCTATAAGCTGATCCATCACCTCTAGACAGGGAAAGGAGGCACCACTCTGAGCAGAAGGAACAAAGAAAAGGCAATGCTTCTATAATTATAGTACATGTTTAACACCACCATCACCAGAAATGATTTTTGTTAATCTTTTGCTAGAAACTGTCTATAAGGAAGTTACTGTATGTAACTGATTTATTTCTTTTTTGCATCTTTTTGTAAACAAGGAATGCTGGTAGTTGATATAATTAGGAACATTAACAGGCATAAATATAAACTCATGAAATACAATAAGAGCAAACTAGTATTCCATCTATAATAACTTCTTCTCTGTCTGCTTGTCTGTCTGTCTGTCTGTCTCTCTCTCATCTATCTATCTATCTATCTATCTATCTATCTATCTATCTATCTATCTATCTATCTATCTATCTATCTATCTAAAATTTCTGTTGATACATACTGACCTTTTTTCACAGTATCCCATAGAAAAGCAGAATATGTCATCATATGTCATCAGAATAAAGTTAATTTAGGAAGTCTCTGGAGGAAGTTGTTACTGACAAAAGACTGCTTCAGCATGCAAGGGAAATCGTTTCTCATCTTAACTAATTTATTTCAACTGAAGTCATATAGAGTTCAATTGCTTATCAACTAGAGGAGAGTTAGGGGAGTATTTAGTAATATAAAAAAAGGCAAATGTTCACTAATACTTATTTTAGGATTTTTTTTTTGAGATTCATTAGAATTTGACTACAATAATCTTGAACTTCTGTCATATTGGAAAACATAACTCAGTGATGCATACTTAAGGCGAGAATACTGAAATGAATATTAGTTTATTAGAATTCAATCTATTAAACCAGAATTGTAATATTTTTCTATACATTATTATATGTAATGAGCTAAAATTCTTTAGGGGAATTGGGAGTAGTTGCACAGTATTCCAAAGGGCAATGTTATTACTCCATATTTGCCATTAAGGTTTAATACATTTTATAGGACAAATTTATGACAAATTCTGAGAAGGCAATACTTGATCTCTCCATAATTCATACAGTACTTAGGAAAGTAAAATTTTAATTATGGATTTTAAACAGTTCACTAGAAAACTACTGAATGATACTGTTTCATTTTTTGACATTCTGAATGAACATTATGTATTGTATGTTCCATTCTATAGTGCTGGGATGTCAATTTGTGGTGAATTATGGAGAAAGACTTCAGGTGTAAGCCATTAATTATCAATTACGGGCTCATTCAATTACTTTTTTATGTTATTTCTAATGTCACAGTGCATCAGGCAGAAATTCATCACATGTATTTGTAAGAAATCATTGTTTTTCTAGGCCCAAGTTTTTGAAGTAAAGGTAAACCTTGGAAAACCTTGAGTATTGCCTGATTTTTAATTTTTTTTTCTAAATTTCATTAATTATATTATTTTAGAAAAGTGAAACTTGTTGAAATTAATGTGGTTTTTAGGTTGGGATCTATCAGATCTGGACTGAAATATACAGAAAAACAAACAAACGAAAACACCTGCCCACCCCAAACGTTGCTTGATAGTAGCAAGAAGTAAAGGAAGCTCTGTCTGCTGCCACCTATTTATTGGTTGCCCAGATTTCTGCAAACCAGGTAAGGCAAACTTATTTTAGTCAGATCAAAGACAAACGTGCCTACCGTTCCTGTCCTATTGTTTTTCTTTTCTTCTTCCTAAATATATATATGCTTATACTTCCTAATATTTACTCTTATATATGTTTATATACTATATAATCTTTTCGTATGATACTTATATATATTGTTGTGACAAAATAAATAAATAAATAAATAAATGTTTAGAAAGTCTGTTCTTTCTAGCATTAGACGTCAACATGTTGACCCTGCAAGCTGATTTAAGCAATTCAACATAGAATTTGAAATATGTTATTAACTGTTTAATATACAGCTTTGGTTGTTTTTTTTTTGACAGCAACCAAATACAGCACAGCCAAATGGTTTTTGAGTGGGAGCAAATTCATTGGGGTCCTGGCTATTGAATTTTCACAGAAAGGGAAATGGTGACCTCCCAGATACCATACTTCATGGCAGTGTTGACCCTCCCCCAAAATAAAGATGGTGGATCTGCAGATATGATGATAGAAGCAGCTGTTGAAAACAAAAGAATAAGCAAGAGGTGCAAATATGTGCAGACCCAAGTGATGAAATACAAGAATGGCTTTAAAGATTAACCCAAAGAGCAGTCTGATTGGAGAGCCAGCTTATGATAAATTTAGCTTCTTTGTAATGTCTAAAAACCACTTTAACTCCTTTTACTTTCTATATATCTCTTTCCCTCATTTCACTTTTATACATATAGTATGTGCTCCCTGCTGTCTCCTCCCTTCTTTCTTTTCCTAGTATAGCTACTTTTAATCCTTCCTTTATTTCCATCTCCCCCTTTCTTCTTCTTCTGCTATTTCTGCTAGAAAGGGAGGTGTGTGTGTGTGTGTGTGTGTGTGTGGTTGTGTATCTGTATGTGTGAATGGTTTCTATGAATTTATTCAATTTATCATCATAGACCAAATAATGCAAAAGTGAAAAAGCCAATATGCCCCACAGGTGGAGGATAGTGGAAAAGCCAGACAAAAAGAGAAACTCAAATTCTTATCCAGGAACTGACTATTTATGTTGCTAGGTCAGAATCTGACTTCTACTCTTGAAAGCAGCATAATAGAATTTGGCCACTGTGAAGGTTGTAGAATCATATGATTAAATATATGACTATTGGAATTCTGCCAAAACAGGTGCAATATACCTTTTACTAATATCTCTATACATGAGGCAATGTAATAAAACACCACTAAGGATTCCACTATTCCTACAAAGGCATAATTGATCATTATAAGAGACAGTTTTGAATTTTCTCTCCAGGACTAAAATAGACAAGGTGCAATACTGATACAGGGTGAGGAATCTTCTAATTTATTGTTACTGCCTCAATTATCTCTTTGGCTTCCACAAGAAAGCAGAGTTTTTAAAAGAAAGGTATTGGTTCTGTTGTATGCATGTTAGGAAGAATACAGTGTTTCCCCAAAAATAAGGCCCTATCTTATATATATTTTTTTGAACCTTGAAATAAACGCTTGGCCTTATTGCCATGCACTCAAAAGCCCAATTGGGCTTATTATCAGGAGATGTCTTATTTTGGGGAAAACAGGGTATTTACAATGGATTAATATATGCGGGTGGGTTTTGCAAATAATTCTCATAGACCTATAGATCTCAGGAATTTTGATTGAGCTGCTTCTAACACAGGGATAGCTTTGCACACATGTATGTACTGTATACATGACACATAGCAAACACTTTGAGATTTAAATAATGTGACTGCTCCAGGCACATAATTATTCCTTTACCATTTAAAAAACAACAGAAGCTTTTTAGGACTGCAGGGTATGGTTAGAAGCTCTGTGTTTCCAAAAGATACATAACTGAGTCACTGAAAGGTCTATTAATTTTATCACTAAAATATGACATTGACTTGACAATGCATAATCAATCAATCAAAGATAATTGCCAATAAATGTCTATATACTGGAAGTCTTTCATTGGTACAGTTTGGTTGCTGTTAATTTTCCAGGTATGACAGTGAATAGTGCACTCTCCTGGTAAAAAAAGAGTCGAGGTGGCACAGTGGTTAGAGTGCAATAGTGAAGGCTACTTCAGCTGACTGCTAGCTACAATTCAGCAGTTCAAATCTCACCGGCTCAAGGTTGACTCAGTCTTCCAGCCTTCCGAGGTCGGTAAAATGAGGACCCAGATTGTTGGGGGCAATAGGCTGACTCTGGAAACTGCTTAGAGAGGACTGTAAAGCACTGTAAAGCGGTATATAAGTCTAAGTGCTACTGCTATTGCTAAATACTGTCCATTTGGAGTTTGCTGGCCTGGTAGAATAGTCTTCATCTTGGTTGTTCTTGGCATTTAGATGGGGTAGCCAGACTGCCAGCATACATTAACATGGAGACTGGATTATGAGCCAGAGATGGAGGATGAAAATCTATTTTGGTGAGGGCCAGTATGATGTCATTAATATAGAAATGAAATATAGCAGAGAAGACAAACTTTTTTTTATGTTCCTGGGATCTAGGCAGCAATTTCTGGAGAAAGAAAAAACAAAACAAAACCCCAATGCCTCATACTAATTTTCTTTAGAGAAGAAGAACAGATGTCTTGAATTTTTTTGGATTCTTTTCAAGTATCCAGTCTCTTATAGCAATTCAAAATTCCAAACAAACAAATTAAGATCTAATCTGAAATGCCAGCTGCAATAATCTGGGACTGCAAATCTGTTCTCAATGGAAGGGCAAACACATGCTGTGAATCTACTTACGTATGCCACTCATGCTGCATATAAGCAAATGTACAGAAACATCACAGGGCATGGAAAATGAAGCTTTATTTTGCTGTAAATGAAACAGCCTGTAATCTTTACTTTAAAACCCACAAACTGAAGGGCCTACTGTCATTCATTAGGAAGCACAATGGTGACTACCAAACAGATCAAGGTATCAGTTCAGATTAATCTTCAGCAGGAAATGCTTGCAAATAAGCAGTGGATGAGCGGAAAAATTCTTTCAATAGCAACTAACAACTTCTGTGCGTTTATCTCTGGTCGATCTATTTTCAATTTTATCAATATTGGGAAAATGCATTACCCACTATTCAATATGAAAAATCTCATGAGTTTAAAAAGAAAACCAAGGCCATTGTATTCTTACTGCTTTCCTGCAGCATGAAATGGGATGAGATCATAGTACATTAGCTTCCCGCTTGAATCATTAAAAAGCCATAGCAGTTTTAGATTAGACAGAAAGTTTTGCTAATGGCTCATTCTGGCTCACATTCCACTGGCCACTATATTTAATTATTGAGGATTGACTCAATCTTAATAACGATTCTCAAATCACAAATGAATGTGCAACACTATTCTACTGTCATCTTAAAAGTTAATTTAATTTTATACAACTTCTGTGTCTCTTTTTTAGTTGTTTCCTTCTTGTCCTCATATACTCTTAGTGCTATCTTTCAAATATCTATTAAAGCATAAAGAAAAAGAAAAGATGAACAAAATTGGATGAAGGACTATGATGTCTTTTTTTAACTCTGGATGTGAGAATTGGAATGGCACAACGTTGTCCCAAGAACAGTCAGTAATCATGGTTGACAAGGGCAGCTGAAGGCCTTTTTAGGTTGTTTTTGCTCCTGTCAAGTTTGCTGTCTTTTATTTCTTTTTTATTATGTTGGGTTTTTTAAATTCTTTTTAATGTTGTTTACCTGTGAAATACCCAGAACTGCTAGAAATCGGGTAGCATAACATTTAATTAAATAATAACTAAATAATAAGAACCTGATGCATAGGAAGACCAACATCAGTTAAAGAACTAGCTGTTCTGATTTCACATTGCTATATATAGTAAGAATAATAACAACAAGCACAACAACAACAGATTCTATCTATCCAGCAGAATCTCCCGTCACTCATCTGTCATAATTATCTTCCATCAGAATCTTCTATGTAATTAAAATTATGTATTTATTCTGTGATGCTGAATTATTCTGATTCTTGGTAGCTTATCATAAAATCAAATGCAGTTAAAACATCCACCATAAGAAAACCAAACATAATGAAACCATAAGAAAAAGTAATAATATTAATAATAATCCATAGTCATCCTAATGCCCAAATCCAAAGCAGCTCAAACAACAGAAACCAATGGTCATAATAACGGTAGGAAACAAAGTAATAATAATAAGGCCAAATGAAGAATAGAAAACTGACATGGCAAGGCAAAGTATTACATGGCCAGAAAACACACACACACACACACACACAGAGAGAGAGAGAGAGAGAGAGAGAGAGAGAGAGAGAGAGAGAGAGAGAGAGGGAGGGAGAGAGAGAGCGCAAGCAAAGCAGATAGTTATAAGATCTGACAATGGCTAAGAGAAGGAAAGTTGAAGAAAGAGAGAGAGGGGCTAATTCTGACTGCACAAGATCAAGCTAAAGAACAAATACATACAGTATATTCTAGCCTCAGCCCCATCACTGCACAGTAACATCACCCAGGAGGGTCTCCTTGAAGGAATTTGGCAATCTTGTTGCCAAAGTCACAGACCATTCTGTGTCAAAATGGAAATGTACTGGACCCAAAAGAAAAAGATAAAAGAAAGGAGAC
The DNA here is from genome assembly GCF_028640845.1 of Ahaetulla prasina. Lineage (NCBI taxonomy): Eukaryota > Metazoa > Chordata > Lepidosauria > Squamata > Colubridae > Ahaetulla > Ahaetulla prasina. The sequence goes on from NC_080540.1 coordinate 93,563,346, forward strand.
AGAGAAGAGGAGTTTTATACTTGCTGTGGATCCCACCATGTTAAGTAGAAATATGATCTGTATAGGACAGAGGTGTCAAATTTGATTTTAATTGAGGGCTGCATCAGAGTTGTGTTTGACCTTGGGGGGCTGGGCGTGGCTAGCTCGACATCAGTCCTGTCAGGAATGCCTGTGGCAGCCCAAGCACTCCTGTCAGGAGCACCTATGGTGGCTGCATGCGGCCCTCCTGAGCTCCGTTTTTAATGGCAGAGGGATGCAGGAGGCCATGGCAGCCGGAAATGGATCTTGGAAGTCGGTTTTCGCTGGCAGAAGCACCACAGGCCGGTCCTTCACTGTTTCCAGGGTGGCCCCATGGGCCAGATCTAAGTACCCCATGGACTGGATTCGACTCCCAGGCCTTGAGTTTGACACCCCGGTATAGGACAAATGCTCTTTCCCTCAGACTCTACACATAGATGCTGCTGTGAATAGCATGTTGCAGGCAACAGGGAAAAGCTAAAGGAATCCATCCGCTACCTCCCCCCGTCAGTTAGCTCCCAAACCTAAGGATGAAACTGAACAGCATCTGAGTGAAAAATGAATACTTTTCAAATGTTCCATTAAAACTAGAAAGAGACAAATAAGCAAAGTACATACACAGCACACTGTGTATCACTTCAAAACTGCTGAAATATATCTGAGTGTATTTGTTCTGATGAGGATGGTATTTCTCCTATTATTCCCCAACCTTCTTTTAAGTTTTAATTTTCCATTTTTATCTCCTGAACTTTCCCTCCATAAATAAAAGCTTTGACATATATCTAAAATAAATGAAGGACTGTCTCAGCCTTGTGCAGATGTATGCCATTAATTTCCAATGAACTCAAAGGGAGGAAAGAAATAAAACTGCAAATTAAAATGGGAAGAACTGCAAGTTGACAAGGCATTGGAAAAGGTTGCTGCTTCAGCTCCATCTCCTAAAGATAGTTATACCAGCAATAATGTAAGTGTTTAATTTGGGGGAAAATGCTTACTATGTAACATGAGTCAATTATATTTTAAAAGGTGAATAATTTCATGCTCAATACAATGCTTCTGATCAATCAGAAAACAGAAATAGCAAATAATATCAAAAAAAATATTTTAATTTCCATTATTCCTTTCCACTTCTTGACTTCAAAATAGCCAAAATATCAACGAACCAGCAAATGCAGGGTTGTAAAAATGCAATTACATTAGCTTTTTTTTAAAAAAATAAATTGAATCTACCTTATAAAGAAACACATAAATGTTAATAAGCAAAAATGCACGTAATCTCAATATTTATAAATAAAGCATAAACTTTTAAAGTGGAAGGAAGTTATTGCAGTTGTCCTTAAGTATTTCTTTACTGAAGTAATCTAAATGTTTGAAACTTGAAACACTATCAGCAAAGAGATTCAGTTATACAAGCAGCAAAGTTTTAAATCATAACTCTATTGTTTGCGCAGACTGTATTCCTGCAAGGAAATATACTTCTCTAAGAAGGAGTATAAATCTTTCCATTCCCCACCATCCAGATGGAGTTGAAGAAGCTTCTTGGATGAGAAGCGAAAGGTCTTCAAAGAAAAACCAGAAAGTCCAGTTGCCTCTTGAAAAAGCATCTTTGGGACAACCATGACCTGGATGTCTGAGAATCTCCACAGACACTTCTCTAAGAACAAAACCAGCAGCCTAGACTGTTTCTACCTTGTATAAATGGTTTCCTATAATTATTTAAAAAGAAAATGATTGCTTTTGAACTTGCTAAAATAAATGTCAAAGCAATATTCTGTTGCTATATACATCACAAATTTACTGCATTGAGAGCACTTACTGGTGCAGATATTTTACATTCTTCTCTATTTTTAGCACAAGCAGCATAGATCCATGACTGCTATAAAGGCTTTCCCCTGAAATTTTATTTTATGAGGGGGGAAAAAGGATTTACAGCAATATTTTGATATTTATTTTAATGAAACACAAACACTTCATCTAAAGTGAATCTTACAATGTGAAGGGTACAAATCAGTCTTTACTTGGATTAAATATTAGCATTTATTAAAAAAAAGACTGGAAGGATTTAGTTTGGTTTTCCACATCATTCTAGACAATTTCCATGATTATTTGGGATAAACGAGTTTGCAAATTTAGAATGCTTTCAGGCAAATTTCACCCAACTTGTATTTTCTCCTAGCCGTGTCTAGCATAATAAACAGCATGCATATTAGTGGGTACATGAATTACTTCCAATAACTTAGAATGGTTTTAACCAGAGTAAATCACTGATTAGCACTGTGGTTGCTCTTTCTAAGACATGGCACACAGACCAAATGCATCTCTGCTGAAAGCTTACAAATGGGATTGAAATGACATGCTAGTCTAACATGAAGAGGATTATTCAGATGTCTCTCTAGCATATTTATTCAGCTTAACAGATAAGGGTAAGAGAAAGTCAAGCTTAGATAATAGCCTGAAGGAAAGATGAATATATTTAAGAAAGTTTTTTTAAAAAATCCAAATGAGAACACAGAAAAAGATGAGTAGGGTAGCCTTCCCTAGCATTATCCAATGGTGAGTGTCTTCTACTGTTCAACCATGAGGTCAAAGTTATATGAAGCATAGAGGAGGCAACTTTAAGATGTTTAGTTTAAAACTAAAGATGGAACTATGCACCTGTTGGTGGCCATATCACAAAATGCAATGATTTAATGTAAATGATAGGGCATAGAAGTCCAGCTTTCTTTCTTTCTTTCTACCCTTTCTGTACTGTAAGATGTGTGTAGCAGGCTATTGTATCCAAGGTCTTCTCCCAGTAATGTAAATAACAAACAAATACATAAACTCCATATCAGGTAGAATCTCTACAGGGTTTTTATGAGTCTTATTTTTAGTATATGTCAGATAAACTTGATTACATTTGCTTGGAATTGGATTCTGGCTCAGCAATCCAAAGACTGAGACTTTGATTATCTGGGAAGAGTTGAGCTTCTGCACTGAGGAAGTAGACAGAATCTTTGGGACTGTGAACCCTCCATTTTTGTTTTAGATCCATATCCCTGTATAGCAATAGCAATATCACTTAGACTTATAAATCACTTCACAGTGCTTTACAGCCCTCTCTACGAGGTTTACAGAGACAGCCTTTTGCCCCCAACAATCTAGGTCCTCATTTTACTGATCTCAGAAGGATGGGAATCTGAGTCAACCTTGTACCAGTGAGAATCAAACCCCTGGCAATCAGCAGAAGTAGCCTGCAGTACTGCATTCTAACCACTGCGCTCTGTCTGTCTGTCTGTCTCTCTCTCTCTCTCTCTTTGCATAATGAATCCATACTTAATTGCACTAATTGATTAGGTCTGCAGTGAACAAAACCAACAGTGCTGTGGAAGAGGGACAGTTCCCTCACCTGGTAGGATGGTGGCCAAGGCTGCCACCTGCCTGTGGAGGGTGTTCATGGATAATAGGTTCTCAAGTCCCACTTGCAGGAAGTCTAACATCCTCAGAACTGACGCCGATGTGGGAACTAAGTTCTCCTTAGCGCAGCAGTGAGAAAAGGACGTCCAGGTGGTCTCATATATCCTGTTCTTGGACGCACGACGCAAAGCTAGAATAATTGAAATCACTTTACCCAAAAAGTGTCCCTTCCTCAGGATCTCACTTTCAAGTGCCAAACGGCCAACTGAAGCCACTGAGGGTCTCTGTGTTACACAGCCCCTTGGCTGAAGGAGATCCTGTGAGGTGGTATCCTCCATGGATGAGATATGGAAAGTGTCACTAGGTCCACAAAACATGGGCATCATGGCCAGTGAGGAGCCACCGGCAGCACCTCTGCCTCCTCCTCCAAGTTTTTTCTGATGACCCTCAGTATGAGAGGAGTCGGAGGGAAGGCATATAACAGGCTTTGAGGCCACAAGCAGCAAAATGGTGCAGGCACTAACTGAAATGATTAAAATGATGCGTATATCACTTAAATTGGAATTAAATGAAATGATTTTAATGATGTGTGGAAAATCTAAGTCTGATGAACTAGAGACTGTGTTAGAACATACCCAAGTGGACAAAGAAGCCATGAATGAGAAGCAAGAAATTAGTACTAAAGACAAAGACATTGATTATGAAAAATTAAATGATTATGTTGGGAATAACAATGAAAAAAAGAGAGGAGTTAGGAGAAAATTAACTGAAAAAAGGAAACAAATAAAAGGAAGAAAAGGAAAGGGGAAAAGGTTAGAAATGAATGTGAACTTTAAAGATTACATTGGGATTAACAATGACAAAAATAGAGGGTTTGGAAAGAGACGAGGAGAGAAAGAAGAGGAGAAGAGACAAAATACAAAAAACTCAAATGATTACACTGGGATCAACAGTGGTAAAATAAGAAAGATGAAAAAAGGGGAAAGGAGGAGAGCAGATGGAAATACAAGGCAAATTAGGAGAGTAAGGGACTTTAAAATTGGAGGGGGAGGGAAAAAAGAAGAAAACAGGAAAATGGGAGAAAGGGAGAAAGAAATAGTTAATGGATCTATAATTATAAATGAATGGTAGTAAGTTTAATAGATGTGATAGTAATACTTGGAATGTCTTTGTAATAATGGGAATTTAGTTAAAGTATTTGAAATTACATTGTATTGTGAAGATGAAAATTGACTGCTTATTGTTTAATATGAAGAGATTGGAATTGAGATATAGAATTGAATGATTTTAATGTTATATACTTAAATGAATTGTAGTAATATACTTGATTGTAGTATTTGGAAAGGTGATAAAAAAGAAATGGAAAAAAGGGAAGGAAATGGGTTATATATGTAAAATTGTATGAATATTAATATTTAAAATCTAATAATGGAAGCTATGGAAAATATTTGAAATTATATTATATTGGGAAAAGGGAGCAACAGGAAATTTTTTTGAATAAGATGATTTATATGTATTTGAAAAAGGAATGGAAAATTGGGTTTATTTAAAAAAACAATTGGAATTGAGAAATAGAATTGAATGGTTTTTAATGTTATATACTTAAGCGAATTGTAATAATATATTTGATGGAAATCTGATAAAAAAGAAATGGAAAAAAGGGAAGGAAATGGGTTATATATGTAAAATTGTATGAATTAATATCTATAATTATAATAATGGAATCTAGGGAAAATATTTGAATATTGTGAAAAGGGAGTAATGGGAAAATATTTGAATAAGAGGATTTAGAGTTTGGGTTAGGTTTTAGAAAAATGATTGACTTTAATTTAAAGGGTTTCAATTTTTTTAAAAAGTAATGGGGGGGGGGAAATTGATCAAAATTGGAGATTACGGCAAACTGTAATATTATTTATATACCAGAAGAAACAGAAGGAAAGTAAAATAAAAAAAATTAGAGAGAAAGAATATTATGGCAAAAAGTGAAATATATTAATTTTGTTGGAAAAAACTAAAAGCGGTACAAATTTTGACTCAGCCAATACTCTGTTCAGAAAAAATATATTGTCTGTTTTCCTGTATGTGTATTTGTTTTGAAAAAATAAATAAAAAACTTTTCTAAAACAATAAGAGAGAGAAGAAGGAATCTGCTGTGGCTGATTGAATTGTAAGACACACCATGGCTGCCTGGTGTCTTATGGGCAGACAGCTCAACTTTCCTGTACTCTGACTTTAACCCTTCTGCAGTGTCCGAAGGTAGAATGGTCGCTGAAGCCAAGGTGGCCAGCGGGGCATCCATAGTTGGAATTTGCAGGAGCTCCTTGAGCTCTTGTTCTGCTATATACATTCTTTTATCCATCCCACTGGGGGCAGGGATGGAACCTGGCTGATCCCACTGCCTTTATATGACATCTACAAAGAACTTGGGGGAAGGAATTACTTCCTGTGCCATAATTTGTTTCGTAACGAGGCTGCCACAGGGATCCTGAGGATCAGTGGGAGTATCAGGTAGCCTTCCCGGTTATCCCCATATTGGACATTGTTTTGGCCTTAAATAAGTTCTTAAATAAATTAGGCTTAAAAAGCCCTAAATACATGGGAAGATACCTTTATCCTCTGATAATTTGGAGTCCCCCATTTCTTCATCCCCCACCAGTGAAGCCTCACTGTGCATTGAAAGGAGTGGGGAATGAGCTTCCCTAATATAGGTTGCAAATTAGGCTGCAGAACTCCCTGCCGGGCAGGACCTGATGTCAATGGGCCCAACCCTCTTTGGTGTAGGGCTGCATCAATACCTTGTGCGATGGTTTGAGCTATGATATGCAGTTCTACAGATAAACCATGATCTTGATTCTCCTCAGGGTGGAAGCCTGCCGCTGTAGGCATAAATGGGGCAGAAGGCCTGTTGTGAGCAACAGGTGCGAATCCAGCAGGTGACAGGCAAGAGCCATGAGCACAATCCTCCTCCTAAGATACTGTCTGAAATTCCTGCAGCACTGTTTAGAATAGAATAGAATAGAATAGAATAGAATAGAATAGGAATAGAATAGAATAGAATAGAATAGAATAGAATAGAATAGAATAGAATAGAATTTTATTGGCCAAGTGTGATTGGACACACAAGGAATTTGTTTTGATGCATATGCTCTCAGTGTACATAAAAGAAAACCAACAGGTGGCAAGAAAGTAGGGGCAGCACAGGTTATGTAGACAGGTTATGTAGACAATAAACACAAGGTCAATCCAAATGGACTCAAATGTCTATACACCAATGCACAGAGTATGAGGAATAAACAGGGTGAATTAAAAATTCAAGTAAATGAGGGCAGATATGATATTGTTGCCATTACGGAAACTTGGTGGGATGAAACTGACAAATGGAACATACAACTAGAGGGATATAAATTATTTAAAAGAAATAGACCAAATAAAAGAGGAGGAGGAGTTGCACTATATATAAGAAATAACTACATCTCTACAGAAATATTTATTTTATTTATTTATTAATTAGATTTCTAGACCGCCCTTCTCCCGAAGGACTCAGGGCGGTGTACAGCCTTATTAAAACACATAGGTACGCAATAAATTTAAAATACATTTAAAATGAAATATTTAACCGGCCAATTTAAAACTAAAAACGGTCAGACGACCGATATAAAACCCTAAACTATAAAATCACCATTAAAAACCCATAACTTAAAAAACTAACCCAGTCCAGCGCAGATAAATAAGTACGTTTTGAGCTCGCGGCGAAAGGTTCGGAGGTCCGGAAGTTGACGAAGTCCTGGGGGGAGCTCGTTCCAGAGGGCGGGAGCCCCCACAGAGAAGGCCCTTCCCCTGGGTGTCGCCAGACGACACTGTCGCTACCGACGGCACCCTGAGGAGTCCCTCCTGTGAGAGCGCACGGTCGGTGAGAGGTATTCGTAGCAGCAGGCGGTCCCGTGGCAACCCGCCCTATGCCATGGAGCGCTTTAAAGACGTTCACCAACACCTTGAAGCGCACCCGGAAGGCCACAGGTAGCCAGTGCAGCCTGCGCAGGATAGGTGTCACTCGGGAGCCACGAGGGGCTCCCTCTATCACCCGCGCAGCTGCATTCTGGACCAACTGCAGCCTCCGGATGCCCTTCAAGGGGAGCCCCATGTAGATAGCATTGCAGTAATCCAGACGAGACGATAGAGCACAACAATGATGAAAATCATCTTGAATGTATTTGGGTCAATATAAAAGGGGTGAAAAACGATATTGCCATAGGTCTATACTATAGGCCACCCAACCAAACAGAGGAAGTAGATGAACTTTTTGCTAGTCAGCTAACTAAGGTATGTAGGAAACACATCACAGTAGTAATGGGGGATTTTAACTACCCTGACATCAACTGGGAGACAAACTCTGCACCAAGCGGAAGATCCAACAGTTCCTAACCAACCTAGCAGACAACTTTGTTTCCCAAAAAATAGAGAAGGCGACAAGGGGATCAGCCATACTGGACTTAATTCTCACTAACAGAGATGAAATAATAGAAGGTGTAGATGCTACAGGAACCTTGGGGGCAAGTGACCACGCAATATTGGAATTCAACATTAAGCAAACACAAGTAGTAGAACAAAGTCAAACTAGAGTCTTGGACTTTAAGAGAGCTAATTTCAATAAACTTAGAGAGAGCTTGAGAAGGATTCCATGGATAAGAATCCTCAGGGGGAAAACAACTCAAGAAGCTTGGGAAATTTTGAAAAGTGAGATTATAAAAGCCCAGTCTAGCACAATACCAATGAAGAAGAAAAATAATAGATCTCAAAAGAAACCAGCATGGATGCATAAAGAATTCTCTGACAAATTGAAAGACAAAAAGGACAAATATAAAAAGTGGAAAGAGGGGCAAATAACTAAGGCAGAATATCAGCAAATAGCCCGAGCCTGTAAAGATGAAGTGAGGAAAGCTAAGGCTCACAATGAACAAAGGCTAGTGACAAAAGTAAAAAATAACAAAAAAAGCTTCTTCCAACATGTTAAAAACAAGAAAAAAGTCAAGGAAACAATTGGCCCATTGCTGGGAGAAAGTGGCAAGAAGATGACAAGCAACAGGGAGGAAGCAGATCTACTTAACTCATTTTTTGCATCTGTCTTTACACAAAAGGAAAAAAACAATCCAACCTATCAAAAACAGCACCACAAAAAACAGATTAGAAACACAAGTTAAAATAGGGAAGAAAATGGTAAGTGAACACTTGTCTACACTAGACGAGTTCAAATCACCAGGACCGGATGGATTACACCCCAGGGTTCTGAAGGAACTGGCAGACGAGATCTCAGAACCACTGAACTATATCTTTCAAAGATCCTGGAGCACAGGGGAGCTGCCAGAGGACTGGAAAAGAGCTGATGTAGTTCCCATCTTCAAAAAAGGGAAAAAAAACAGATCCAGGAAACTACAGACCTATCAGCCTGACTTCAATACCGGGGAAGATTCTGGAAAAGATAATCAAGCAACGAATCACTGAACACTTAGAAGCAAACAAAGTAATGACCAAAAGCCAGCATGGGTTTGTCAAAAACAGATCATGCCAGACTAATCTTATTGCATTCTTTGACAAAGTGACAAAATTAGTAGACCAAAGGAATGCTGTCGATATAATTTACTTGGACTTCAGTAAAACATTTGATAAAGTAGATCATAACCTACTACTAGATAAAGTAGAAAAATGTGGGTTAGACAGCACCACCACCAGATGGATCCGTAACTGGCTGACCAACCGCACTCAACGTGTAGTCCTCAACGGAACTACATCCACATGGAGGGAAGTATGCAGTGGAGTACCCCAAGGCTCTGTTTTAGGCCCAGTACTCTTCAACATCTTCATCAATGACTTGGACGAGGGGATAGATGGGGAACTCATCAAATTTGCAGATGACACCAAGCTGGCAGGAATAGCCAACACTCCAGAAGATAGGCTCAAATTACAGAACATTGGGCGCTATCTAACAAAATGAAATTCAACAGTGAAAAAAGTAAGGTTCTACATTTAGGCAAAAAAACCAAAATGCACAGGTACCGTATATGTGGTACCTTGCTCAATAGTAGTACCTGTGAGAGGGATCTTGGAGTCCTAGTGGACAACCATTTAGATATGAGCCAGCAGTGTGCAGCTGCTGCGAAAAAAGCCAACACAGTTCTGGGCTGCATAAACAGAGGGATAGAATCAAGATCACGTGAAGTGTTAGTGCCACTTTATAATGCCTTGGTAAGGCCACACTTGGAATACTGCATTCAGTTTTGGTCGCCATGATGTAAAAAAGATGCTGAGACTCTAGAAAGAGTGCAGAGAAGAGCAACAAAGATGATTAGGGGACTGGAGGCTAAAACATATGAAGAACGATTGCAGGAACTGGGTATGTCTAGTTTAATGAAAAGAAGGACTAGGGGAGACGTGATAGCAGTGTTCCAATATCTCAGGGGCTGCCACAGAGAAGTGGGAGTTGGCTGTTCTCCAAAGCACCTGAGGGTAGAACAAGAAGCAATGGGTGGAAACTGATCAAGGAAAGAAGCAACTTAGAACTAAGGAGAAATTTCCTGACAGTTAGAACAATTACTAAGTGGAACGACTTGCCTGCAGAAGTTGTGAATGCTCCAACACTGGAAATTTTTAAGAAAATATTGGGTAACCATCTGTCTGAGATGATGTAAGGTTTCCTGCCTGGGCAGGGGGTTGGACTAGAAGGCCTCCAAGGTCCCTTCCAACTCTGTTGTTATTATTATTATTATTAAAAAGGAAAGAAAAAAATACATCAAAGGTACAACATTTTAACCCTTAATGATAGCAACCAAAAGTTACCGTCATACAGTCATAAGTGGAAACAGATTGGTGATGAAAACGATGAGAAGATTAATAGTAGTGTAGATTTAGTAAATAGTTTGACAATGTTGATAACAATGTTATCATATCAGGAGATCAGTTTAACTGGTCTTCCTTCAGAGTTTGAGAAGGTAACTTTTTCCCCAAAAAACTGCCAGTTTGCATTGTGCTCCCAGGGATCCCTGGAACTCTAGCTGCCTCTGCCTGCTTTTGGGCCTTTGCAAACTGCTTTTCCAAGGCCTTCTGTCTTCTTTTGGCATCTTTCTCAGATGTTAAGGAGGTAGATCTTGATTGTTTGGCCTTAGCTCTAGTAGAAGGTCCTTTAGACACTTATCTCACCCTTCTGGGCTCAGAAGCCTCTGTGCTCTGTTGTCTGGGAGAAGAGGCATCTGAATTGCTGATAGAATTCCGCCATTTTAAAACTATACTGCTAGTGATAATTGAACGGCCAGGCAATACTAGTCCTGGAATAGGTCCCCTTTAATTAAAGGCCTTGAAATCTAACCGAGATTGGTGTACTCACTGCAAATTCCAGGCTGCACGTTTTTGGTGCTAAAACTGGCAACACGGTTTGTAAGTGCAAGAGAAACAGCAGCAGAAGCGGCAGAAGTCACAAAAGGCACGAAATCGGCAACATGGTTACAAGTGCCTTTCCAAGTAAAAATAGCGTGAAAACCAGCAATAAGCGCATGATCCGGCCACCTATCCTCACTTCTGACTGAAACCTTGGTCTTCTGAGGGCTGTGTTAAGCCTTCGAGCTCGCTGTGTGGCCGACTGGCCTGTATGGAGCAGCCGGCTTCAGGATTCACAATCCTCCCAGTTGTAATGGTGCCTATCCTGACTGAAAAATCAATTCCTTTCAAGGAGCAACTCAATTAGTGTCTCTCTTGGCTGACCGAGTTGAAAAAACTGAGGCTCGACCAGGAGAAAGAGGCATGGCCAAAGATTTTGCAACTCAATTTCTGGCCAATCAGACAAATAGAAAACCCATGCTTGGAGTCTCCAAGCAGCGCACAGGAGAAATTGTAGGATTTCACAGGTTAAAACAAAATAGTGGTGCATAAGTGCTGACTGCCTTGGGCAATTCTACTGCATAAGAAATTCCAGAGGCAGACCCAAAAGTTAAAAGTGAAGGCAAAGATATATTTGTGCTTTTTCCTCCTCTATTCAGATTATTTTAAAGACCCACTGACTGTCCCAATATCTCATCTTATGTTTTGCATCCCATTTTAAAAGAAAGGATTTTCAGATTCAAAGCCTCCTCCATCCCATTCCTAAAAACCCATTTTGTCCTTTACCCAAAGTGTAGCTCTGACACTGAGGCAGTCTAGAATGCAGATATTTCCTCAAATAACTACAGTGTGAGCTTTTCTGAGAGCATAGCAGACTTCAAAGGAAGAATACAAGTTATATTAGGAATTCAGGAACATTACCCAAGGAGCCCACAAATTTTCCAAATCTTTTTAGATTAAACAAACTAAAAGCCTCTGTTATTAGCAAAGAAAAAAAATAGGCATATTTGTATTTATATATATAATATAATATAACAACACAGTTGGAAGGGACCTTGGAGGCCTTCTAATTCAACCCCCTGCCCAGGCAGGAAACCCTACACCATCTCAGACAGATGGTTATCCAACATTTTCTTAAAAAATTCCAGTGTTGGAGCATTCACAACTTCTGCAGGCAAGTCATTCCACTTAGTAATTGTTCTAACTGTCAGGAAATTTCTCCTTAGTTCTAAGTTGCTTCTTTCCTTGATCAGTTTCCACCCATTGCTTCTTGTTCTACCCTCAGGTGCTTTGGAGAACAGCCCAACTCCCACTTCTCTGTGGCAGCCCCTGAGATATTGGAACACTGCTATCATGTCTCCCCTAGTCCTTCTTTTCATTAAACTAGACATACCCAGTTCCTGCAATCGTTCTTCATATGTTTTAGCCTCCAGTCCCCTAATCATCTTTGTTGCTCTTCTCTACACTCTTTCTAGAGTCTCAGCATCTTTTTTACATCATGGCGACCAAAACTGAATGCAGTATTCCAAGTGTGGCCTTACCAAGGCATTATAAAGTGGCACTAACACTTCACGTGATCTTGATTCTATCCCTCTGTTTATGCAGCCCAGAACTGTGTTGGCTTTTTTAGCAGCTGCTGCACACTGCTGGCTCATATCTAAATGGTTATCCACTAGGACTCCAAGATCCCTCTCACAGGTTACTACTATTGAGCAAGGTACCACATATACGGTACCGGTGCATTTTGGTTTTTTTACCTAAATGTAGAACCTTACTTTTTTCACTGTTGAATTTCATTTTGTTAGATACTGTTAGACACTGTGGAATTTCATTTTGTTAGATAGCGCCCAATGTTCAAGTCTATCAAGATATTTCTGTAATTTGAGCCTATCTTCTGGAGTGTTGGCTATTCCTTACAGCTTGGTGTCATCTGCAAATTTCTGAAGCTATCTTATAAAATCAACCCATTTCTTCCCATAATCAGCCCAACGTATCTGTCAATGTGAATGATAACTGCAACTGTTAATTTCCACAAAATTTTAATATAATTAATATAGATTTAACAGATGGCTACTTAACAAATGACTACTGTCATATTCTTCTACACCATACTTCTGGACTAATTTGTCTGTTATAATTGGTCTTCATAGCTACTTCTGTTAATCTAGTTATATTTCTGTCTCCTGGTCTAACAAAACATATATAAAATGTTTTTATTAAAAGGACTTTTACTTTGTTCAATTAAAATCTCAAGCATTTTTTTGGTTTATTGATCTGTAACTTTTAATGGATCAATTTATGCTCAGAAACTCAAAACCTTAAAAAGAGGTTAATTACTTTCTTCGCCCACACCAAATCTTGCCTTTTCATATCACTGTGGTCCATTAAATATGCAGCATGAATTCACAATTTTTTTGGAGCTCATATATATGTTTTCTTTTTATCGCAACTTTTACAGTAACATAAAAGAGAATTTCAAACACAAAACTATTGAAAAATACCACACAGAGTTACAATTTCAAAGGAAATTGAAAGATCGGAGAAATATTAATAATTAATGCTGAAATCTGTTTTAACTCCCCTTCTACAATAAATTCAAAAGACCATTCCATATCCATGGATGCATGCAAGGATATGAACCTATATTTTTCAACTTTCATGATAAAGGAGTGGCTGAGCAGATGGGAGGCACCAGCAGATATATGGCTGTATAGAAATCACTATGGACTGAAGGCAAATATATGTGTCCCTGGATAACATTGCAGCCTGGCTAGAGAGAAATTTCCTGAAGATGGGCTCCAGCATGAGTCTGAAAGGTGAGACTATAAAAGCTCTGGTATCTGGTGACTGACCCGGATTGGATCCAGCAGAAATCACTATATTTTATTTCTAAGAATAAAATCTTATCCATTCTTTCCTTGGCAACCAGAAAATAGATACATTTCCATTCTAATTCCTAACTAGTCTCCGTTGATAAGTTCTTATCACCTTGACTGGAAGGACTTAAGTTAAATATTATAAGCTGTGTAGAATGGTGGTTGTCTCTATTACTACATGCAAAATTTCATGACGTATTGGCAATATAATATAAGATTCCATGTGAGAACACTAACTTTTGAAAATTTTAACTTCTTAATGGGTGTCCTGCAATCTTATATAATACTGCTGAAATTCTACAAGATTTGGAAATCATGTGAGTAATTATTTGTATTGTAAATCAACTGTGCAGTTGCCATGTAGAGGTTCTAGTGTTCATCATAGTGCTTGACCAAATGTTTTAAGTATTTTGATCAAGAGGTATACTGATCTTGGTATTAAGGAATTATCAGTTAGATCAGGGGTGTCAAACACAAGGCCTGTGGGCCGTGATGTGGTTGGATCCAGGCTGCAAGGCCGTCCTAGAAAATGTAAGGGGCTGGCTCATGTCACTTCGGCCCGTTCTGCCCGGGTTGCTTCAGCCTGGTCTACCCGTGTTGCTTCTGCCCGGCCTATCTGCATCACTTCATCCCAGTCTACCCAATGTGAAGAGGAAACATTGGGCCAGCATGGCTTTTGCCCAGTCTACCAATCCAAAGATGAAACATTGGGCCAGTGTGGCTTCAGCCCGGTCTACCAAGTGCAACATGCCAGCAGTTTGGGGAGTGGTGTCAAGCTGGCCATGCCCACCCAGTTGGCCACATCCACCCACTCGGCCATGCCCGCCTAGGCCCCCAAGGTTAACCGTAGCCATGATGAGGCCCTCAATGAAATTGAATTTGACACCCCTGAGTTAGATGGTCCATAAATTTAATAAACTGAATGGCTTTTATCATACTTTCTGAATTCATATAGTCTGGCTTTTAAGAATGAATGCATCAGAACTATGATCCAGATCTTTATCTAAGTGTCTGAACTGATCCAGAATAAGGGTGTGTGATCTAATCTAGAGCTATACAAGTAGCTAAATCAAGCTCACGTCATGGATTCTTTTAGATGTTTTCAGATTGCATGAGGGATCAGGACTCCATTCTGTGATATTGCAATTTGGGGAAAACAAAGAACACTTGTAATGATTTATTTTTCATTGACTGAAATCAACAGAATAGACATTCACAAGAAGGCCACATTCCACAGAAAATGGTGCAGATGTTTTTGAGCTACATTCCTTTAAAAATGTTGTTCTTAAGTGGTTTAATTTCATTGTTTGGGAACAGAAGATGATGACATTTCCAAAAGGCCAATTGAATAGCTTTTGTGCAGAGAAAAGTAGTACTTAAAAGAAATTATAACGACCTTCCTGAAAGCAGTGGAACTGATTCTAAACCTTTCGGCCAAATTCAGGTTTAGTGCAATGGAGCTGATTGTCAGAGGCTGAGTGACTTTCCTAGATGCTGCTTTTAAGGGCAGTAATTGAATCCAGAGCTCCCCTTTCTTTCCATCCTCACACCATTGTGGCCTCGACAACAAAAGTGATTATTTAATTTTACTGCTTTTTCCTCTTCACCCTTTGTATCATACAAAACATCATATCAAGAAATCAGGACTGAAGTTCTGTGCAGCTAGAATAGAAAAAAATAGAAATAGAAATAGAAATAGAAATAGAATAGAATAGAATAGAATAGAATAGAATAGAATTCTTTATTGGCCAAGTGTGATTGGACACATAAGGAATTTATCTCTGTTGCGTATGCTCTCAGTGTACACAAACTTTGAATAAGCAGATTCAGACTAGAGAATGTGGGGTTTGGTTGAATCCAATGTACTGTATGCCTCTCCTAGGGATACTGGGAAAAATGTGTATTTGTTTTGTACTGTTTAGGAAATGTTACTGGTAGCATCTGTCCCTATGGCTGTTATGTCTCTTAATGAGGTTAATATGATTGCTACTGGAACACATTGCTAACAGTCTAAAATACTTTGTGCAAACATTTCCTATAAACTTTCCTATAAGTCCATTTCCTATAAACTTTATTTTTTTTTCTGTGAAGGAAGCAAAAGATTGAGATTTTTTTATCAACAAAGCACCATGAATTATGAACAAAGAAGATTTAAGAAGAGCTATGTATTTACTATTAATGATTGCTAACCAAGACATATTTTTTTCTTTTTAACAACCTTTTAATTTTGCATCGGAGTGGAGTTGGGGTGACTGAATGGAGCTGAGCATTTACTGGCCAGATGCCCTTCCTGATGCCTATGTACAGTTTGCAGCAGATATTTTCTCTTTGTGCCCAGAGAAAGAAATATCTGCTGCTATCTAGGATTGAACTCACAGCCTTTAAATGTGAGGTGAAAGATCCATCTCTAGGCCACCATGCCAAAACATATATAATGTGTTATAAAAGGAATGCTATCAATATGATTGCAATTGCTAACATTGATTGCCATTAACTGCTTCTTGTCTCCCCTCCCTTATTTCTTTAATTATAGGATTAAATGGATAGATTTTCTTGCCTAGTTCAATTTAGAAAATGAAAATTATTTTTAGTTACAGTATTTATTAGTTCAATTTATATAGCTTCTCAACTCACCAAACAAGCAACTCTGGGCAGCATACAACAAAGTGAAACAGTCAATAAATACCTAAAAACACTACCATTATTAATTATCTAAAAACATTAAAATCATAAGAAGGAGTATAGAAACAGTGCAAGAATTAAGAAATAGCAGATGAAAGGATGTTAATAATGGAGTTCATTCTTCTACTGACCAAACCAGGTCTTAAGAGACCTTTGAAAAGTCAGAAGTCATGAATCCAGCCTCACCTCAGGGGGAAGAAGATTTCACAGTGTCCTAACAGAAAAGACCCACCACACAAGACCTGCCAAATGTAGCTCAATAGGTTATAGCACTCATAACATGCCATCTATGCTAGATGGGTGGGATGGGTAACCCAGTCCATATATTATGATGGGCTTTAAGGTCAACATCAGTACCTTGAATTGGACCTGGAAACAAACTGGTAACAGTTTGAGAAGCAAAGTTGTAATGTGTGTTCTGCTTACATTGTTGCATTTTTCTCTATCTGAAGTTCACAGATACTTTTCAAGGGCAGCTCCAGGTAGAACACATTGCAGTAGTCCAACGAGGAGGTGACCAGGACATGATTGACCTGAGTAGGGTCCCTTGATTTAGGAACAGGTATGACTGATGCACAATATGGCCCTCCTAACCACAGCTACTACCTGCTCATCAAGCAGGCATTGGGAGTCCAGGAGAACCCCAAGATTCGCATATGGATTTATTGGGGCAGTGCAACCCCGCCCAGAACAAGAAATGGTACAATCCTAGAACCAGAACAGCTTCAAAATCCAAAGCCACTCAACTAGACTACAGTGAAGCCTGTTGTTTCCCTTCAGACCTTCATAATTTCCAAATACTGGATATAGGATGTCCATTACGCTGCTTAATTTGCAGGAGTGCAGATATACTTTTGAAATTTGGAATGAACATGTAGGAGTTTCTCATGCAATTCAGGTGGTGGATGGGTCATATTTATTCATTTATTTATAAGTTTTAAAGGCCACCTAACTCCAATGTGACAGGGAAGCTTACACTAAAAAAGGAAAAAAATAATAATAAAAAGATAAACTCAGATAAACACACTTATTATAAAATAAAACACAGTCAACAAGTATTTACAACTCTCTAATCTGCAGGTTGCCTGCTCCTATGTTGCAAAACACTACAGCAGGTTTTTCAACCTCAGCAACGTTAAAATATATGGACTTCAACTTCCACAATTCCCCTGTCAGATTTCAGGGAGTTGAAGTTCATATATCTTAAAGTTACTAAGATTGAGAAATACTGGTTTAGAGGCACTGCTCATTTGAGAAGCAAAAAAATCAAGACATGCCAAATGCTAGATTACAGGCCCTACACGTGATTCTCCATCAGAGGTTCAAATTATTAAATTAAAAATCCAGCCATTTAAGAATGAGATTTCATTCAATGAAGAGGCTTCCAATCAAACAAAAGATTGAGTTTAGATAGATGGCACAAGTATAAAATTCATCCAATTATATCCTGTTCCGTAATTCATTTTTTTTAATTAAACAGAACTCGAATGCCACTGGTTTAGAAATAATAAAGTATCATAATTTCAAAACATAACTGCAGAAACTATTTAAATTTACATCAGTTTCTATTATAATTACGTCTGCCATAATTCCATAGCCTATTATTTAGAACATTTATAAACATCATAAAACTAATCATGTTACATTGAAAGGAATCTGGTTTTTTGTAAAATGTAAAAAACACAAAATAATAATTTGCTAATTTTTGATAACCTTTTTAGTTGTTAAAGTATTAAAGGCTTTGGCGGAAAAAGATTGGCATAGTTATTTATTAGAAAACTGCTTTTTGCAATTTTCTGCATTTTTGTTACTGCATCCTTCCAGTATAGGTGACAATATGTTTGAAAGTATACTGAAATATTTTCTAAAATACAGCTACAGTATGGATTTCCCACAAAAATGATATGCAATAGATTTGATTTACACTTCAAAGAAAGTTGAGCCAACATTAATCCCAAAGGTCCTATTTTATTTTGCTTTAGGGTGTCATGTTTCTAGCAAACCTACGTATGAATCCTGACTATAAATTACTATAGCTTTGGGGAAAGGTTACACCTTCACCACTTGAGAATAGACGATGAAAATTTTAATGAGAATATTCCCCAATAACACAAAATTTCTATTCACAAAGTTAAACATTGTCAAACTATTAAACAGACTTTGACTTTGAAGTTAGGCATACCATGTCTTAATGCAGTATCATAACCATTTTATTATATGTGGCTACAGATGTCACTATAATTTTACAAATATTGTATCCTGTCAAAATATTATATTACCATATTTATGCACTCAGCATGTTGCTCTTTTTTAACAGCTTTCACATAGGCATACTTTGTTATACCAAAAAAAGCTATGAATTGGTGGTATATTTAGATAGAGTTTTCTAGTTTTCAGTACCACTTACTTCCAAAGATCCCTATTTTAATGAGGACTAATAAGGCATCATAGTGATAATAAATGGTAGACGCTATTGACTGGTCCTACACGCTTTGGAATGAGCCAGTCATCAACTGTAATGCATATCTCTCAATAATGAGGTACTTTTAGAGGACTTCCGGCTGACGTTGCAGCGAGATCGTATACGGAGTGTGGTGTTCTGACCTAGGCTTCACTAGAGTACGACACAGACTTCTTGTCCCGAAAAAAACCCTTTTTATTTGGCTAATGTGAATTCCTAGCATTCACATCCAGCAAAATCCTGGCAAATAGTCTTTCAAGGGTGAATTGCAAACACAGACCTTATCAGTCCTTGGATAGTTGCCAGGCTGATAGCTTCTTGATGCAACTCTGTGCAAGGAAATACTTGGCAAGAGGTCTCTGTGAGGCACACCTCAGATAAGCCAATCTTCACATGAATAATAAACTAATTGTCTCCTGCAAACATCACTCCCCTTTTGCTCTTATTTATTTCCTATGGGAGGGACCATTCAGTGTCCCCTTGTGTTTTTATTCCTGATTCGACCTCTGTTCCTTAATTGTTCCCTTCTCCTGACAGCTCTGCACATGGGCACATCAGGAACAGGCTCCAGCTGTTCTTCAGCCCATCTTATCTCCGACTCTGAAGGTAGCTGATAGGTAGTTGGACAGCCCTGGCCCCATCTCTGCTTCCAACTAGAGCACTCATCAGAGCCTTCCGCAGACTCCAGGACTGGCCCAAGTTCCTTCCCAACCTCCTCACTGTCCAAGTCTGCTGCCAGCTCTGCTAGCCATTGGCAGGCCACAACAAGTGGGTCTCCGCGCTTCCGTGCTAAGTTCTCTCCATCGGTGGACTCTGAAAGCTCACCAACCTTGGAAGAGCGGTGAAGCAAAGAGGGATGCCCTGCAAGGTCTCCGAGCGTTGAAGCTCTCCTGCCTGACCTGGGGCTTACTTTCTCTCTCAGCCACAACAAGAAGAGATAGCCTAAGATGGCTGCCATGAAGCTGGGACAGCCAAAAACTATCTAAGTTTTGAGCTGGATTGGACTTTGGTGAACAGTGTGGAACTAGGAGAGATAATTTTTCTTTACCCAAAAGTAAACCTCAAAAGAATAATCTAGGATTTACTCAGAACTATTTGTTAAAGTGGCGATCAAACACTTTGAGAAAATTACCAGACTGGAAGGAAAGGATTAAAGAGAGAAAAAAAACATGTTTTTTAAAAATGCAGGAAATTGGACTCTCATATTGGGAAGACGTGACATGGGGAAGGCAATTTAAAATGCTGGAATTAAAGATCTAATTAAAGTGACCCCTGAACATTAAGTTATATGACTGAATCTATAAAGGTTATTTAAAGAGGCTTGGATAACTCCCTGGACTAAATGGAAGTGACTGACTATTTATGGAACATAAAGAACTGTGATTGGTGTATACTTTGAAGAGTAACCTCAGGTTTGAATAAATGGTTCTTGGGCTATTGGCCAAAAGTAGAATTTATTAAAACAAGATAAGATGCAGTATAAGGAGGAAATGAGCAGAACTTTGAATGAGATGGACTTGATGTTTCAAAGCATAAAGGATATTATACAGAAAGAACATAAGGCGATTATGGAATTAATGGATGGCATAGATCAAAAATTGGAAAATATTATACAAAGGACTATGAGTAATGACCAAGATGCCAGGAAAGGAAGGAGCTAGCAGAAGGAATAGAGGGAAAAACAAAACTGAGTAATCAATGAAAAGAAGATAATGGGGATTCATCAATAAATTAATAATGTTTGTTGAATCAAACCAGGGGAAAAACATTCTAAGAAATCTGAAAAGAGAATGGGAGGAGCAGGAAGATACTTTGGGAAGGGAGACGGGGTCCAGGCTGATAATTTCAAAGCTAGACAGTGGAAGAGGGTAGGGATGGTAGAAAAACTTAGATTGATTAGGAAGGATGTAGACACAGATACAGACCAGAGATAAAGATTTAAGAGAAGAATATGGGAGGAAAGTTAAAAAAAGAATAAGAATTAAAGTATTGATGCAGGCAAGAGATGATGGATAGAAGTCGGAAGTCGAATTTTCTTTCCTTTTTTTATAATGGTGGCAGGAGGAGAAATTAGAACAGAGATAGGCAGTGGTGGGTTGCTACATGTTCTCCCCAGTTCTTACGAACCGGTAGCAAACATTTTGAGTAGTTTGGAGAACCGGTAAATGCCACCTCTGCCTGGCCCCGCCCCCAATCTATTGCTGCCTCCCGACTCCCAGCTGATTGGCTAGAAGGAAAAAATCAGGACTCACTTGACAAAGAAGAGAAAAAAAACAAGCCACTGTCGCTTTAAATTGAGAAGCCAAGAAGCCTCCCAACTGATTGGCTAGAATGAAAAAATCAGGATTCACTTCTCAGCCAAGAGATCACTTGGCAAAGAAGAAAGGGGAAAAAAAAGACGCTGTCGCTTTAAATTGACGCAGCTGCTGGAAGGATGATTTTACTTGCAAAAGCAGTTCGTTTCTGGGACAGCTGAACAACAAACTGGATAAGATGAGGAATTTTTATATGGTTTAATGTTTTTGAAGTTTTGGGGTTTGTGCGACATGGGCTTTGTGTTTCTAAAACGGTTTGGGCGATTTCAATTGTGAAATATCCTGTCTTGAATGAGTTTTCTGCCTGTTTGTAAATGGAGCCGAACTTCCGGCTTCCACTTTCTATTATCTCTAAGCACCGGTAGCTGTTTTCTGCTTACAAAGTTTCCTTTATGCAACTGGCAGGAATGTGGAATTCCAGGCAGGTTCCTTGTTAGCAGCTTGATTTTTCCTTGCTTATCTGGGAGCCTTTTCTTATGAGTAATATTTTATTTGGGAAATGAAGAGGGGGGAGTTTGATTCCTTCCCAGAGCAGATTAGTGGGGTGGGAGGGAATGGGGATTTTGAAGTAACCTTCCCTTGGAGTGGGGAGAGAATGGGGATTTTAGGCTTGCTGTCAAACATCAGCCATAATACTAATGACTGTTTTGAACAATATGCAGGTTGTATTACACGAACATCTATTTTATATGTGAAATTATGACTGAAACCTATATTGGTTCACACTGTCAGGAAGTTTGTCCTTAGTTTTAGGTTGCTTCTCTCTTCAGTTTCCATCCATTGCTTCTTGTTTTGCCTTCTGGTGCTTTGGAAAATACATTGCCCCCCTTCTTTCTGGCTGCCCCTTAAAAGCCTGTTGCCTATCACATTCTTGGGCAAAGCATGTGAGCCATTTCCTCCTTTCAGTGGTCCATGAAAGTGCATCTATAGTATGTAGGTAATAAAGTTGAAAAAAGGTGAACAACATTTTTGCAGAACTATAGATACGTTAAGGCTGGGTGTGACAAGGAATGGCTGGGAGGGGAGGGGCCAGGCGAGGCACCCCTTGATGTGAGTGACATTGAGTTGGCCATGCCTACCTAATCACATGACCATCAAGTCATGCCCACTGTCACATGACCATCAAGCCACGCCCACAAAATAAGCCACGCCCACAGAACCGGTAGTAAAAAAAATTAGAACCCACCCCTGGAGATAGGAATGTGTTCAATAAGAGATTGAGGGATTTTACTTGTACATATACCTTTACATGACGAAACAAAAATAACAATAAAATGGGAAAATTAGAGATTGAATGATGGTATTATTAAGTAAGCTTAAATAATATTGTGATTGGTAAATGCTGAGCAATTAAATAACGAAAAGAACATATTTTAATATAAACATGAGTATTAATACTAGAACTATGTAGATTGGATGAAAGAAAAGAATATGAATAGAGGTTTTTTATGTTTAAATAATATCGTGATTGGCATTAGAATAGTATATTGAAACACTGAATGAAGCATAGTATTTTAATATAAATAGATTCGAAGAGTGAAATAGGGGAAATATGAATAAAAACTAAGTATTAAAAAGGGGGAAATTAGATATTGAATAATGGTATTATTAAGTATGGTTAATTAATATGATTTGTAGTAGAATAATAAAGTGAAATAATAGTAATAAAATTATGAAAGAACATATTTTAATATAAACAGGTGTATTAATAGTGGAATCATATAGATTGGACGAATGTAAAAAATATGAATAGAATTAATTTGTATGTTTAAATAATATTTTGATTAGTATTAGAATTGTATATTTAAATATTAAACAATGAAATAATGAAGGATAGTATTGTAATACAAAGGGAACTTCTTTTAATACAATGGTCACCTGAATAAAAGTTAGAATAAAAACAGAAATATGAGAAGGGAAATATTAGCATACACATTTTTATAAAATAAGTACAATGATAAGAGGGGGGTTTAGAAACTGAACGGCAGTAGTATTATGTATAAACAATATGAAATAATGAAAGTTTATAATTTGATTTAAATGTGTATTACTACTAGAAATATATAAACTGGATGAATGTGATAACTATGATTAATAATATTATTTTATCTGTGCTGAAATGTATGTCATACTTTTCACTCATTGATATATTACATGTACATGTAATATAAAATAAAAAACTTGAGAAAAATAATAATAAGGAGGTACTTTTCAGAATCCAGAATTTTCTAGTTTTTGTATGCATCCACCAACCACAATAAAGTGTTCTTTCTTTCCCCAGGGGTAAAACTGAGACATTGTGTCCATGCTAAATCAATCACAAGGAAACTTTGTAGGAGATCACAGGAAAGGATCACAAGATGAAAGAACTCTCTTGGAAACGTCCATGGTATCAGAAGGAAGAGATCCCAGCACACCATAAATTATCCTTACTTTTCTTTTCATTTACTTCAGAAGCACCAGTATGAAATTGCATTCCAAAAATCCAAACAAAGGCAAACATATATTTTTTGAAAATTAAAATAATAATCTTGAGAATTCAAAAATACATTTAAGAAGACAGAATGTAAGTTCATCCATCCCATAGTAATGGTGTGGTGATATTCTTGGCTGGCTGTCATTGGAAGGCATCATAAAGATAGTTGGTCACTCTCAATAGTTAAAGAAAAAGAGTGACCGCACATTCAAAAGGCCCCAAAATATTATTTTTACCAGATTCACTGCTATTCTAGTTCTTGTTTTTTGTCTACCTGCAAGAACAACTCTCAAGGATATACCTGGCTACTAGCTACCCTTTTCTCTCCATTCATAGGGGAAAATATTATATTATATTCACCTTTATACAGTGGTGGTACTTCTTCTATGAAAATTGTCTTCCTGAAGCACATATAGTTTCAATCCTATTAGTAAATAATGGGACTATCTGAAATAATATTATCAAAAATGTCAGGAACATGTTTCAGGTTAAGCTTTATACTATTGGAATATCTTCTGTTGAAGACAATCTGGATTTCCCCACTGCAGCTCTAACTTCTGATATAGTAGTGTTTATACCTCTTCACAGGTAACTGATAACTCTCTGTGCTTATAGCCAATGTAAATTAATAGCCTTCAACATTATGAGAAACTTTAGGCATTGGGAAAGGAAACATGTGATAAAGAATATTGTTATCTTCAAAAGACATAACTGTATTCTGGAAGAATTTTATCTTTCACTGGATTTATGTGGTATTTTTTGTCCTCTTGTGTTTCTGATTCCTGTTTCTTTGATGGTCTTCCCGAATATGCTGTTTTATAACTCCTCATATCTGTAGATTCCCATTGCCATTGTATTTTAGTCATCTCAACAGTGATGAAGTATAACTTTTACACACCACGAACATTTCATATGCTTCAGTGACACATCAATACCTTTTTGACCAAGTGTTTAGTTCCATTTCCATTTTTGTTGTTGTCAATAGCTTCTTTCCATTCAGTTAGTTTTTGGTTTAAATTTTATTCATAATTTTATTTCTTTTTTGTTACAATTTTAAATAGATGGGGCTTTGAGGCACCTCAAGGACATTACTAATCTCTTCTAAATCTCCTCTTATGTTGGGTCATCAGGGAGGGCCCTACTTCAAATCTTTTATGATTCCTGAGCCCCAGAATGTAACATAGCAGGCTTTGACAATTGAAACCTCATTGGAACTTGCTGCTTAAAATTCCAGAGGCACTTCTAGATAAACAGTTCCTACGTCAATAAATCATTGCCATGTTTTTTCTACTAAAAGCAATAAGTAGAATGGCAATTTACTTTTTACCATATTCTAGGAACATTGTGTATTGTCAGACCGAAAATATTCTACTCTAGGTGCATTCATATCCCTATTGTTCCGCTTGGTAATGTCTAATTTTATTGTGATTTCATAACTTACAGTAAAAACATACATAACAATATATGAAATATATACAATAAAACTAATCTGAAACATGAAAATCACTCAGTTGCTAAGTTGTTTTCAATCTCTTCATAGTTCGGAAATGAAAGTGATTGAAAGCACACAGGAGGCATAGTTCAGACTTCTTGTAATTCTAACAAAATGAATTAGGAAAGCAGAAAGAATGGAAATGGAAAATCATTCAAAACTTCAACATTTCTAGCATATTCCTTTTGTATCTTTAAAATACTGAAGAATCCCAAAGAGTTCTTGTTTTATCAATGGAAAAATATAAATTACTTCTTAAGGAATCTATTTGGCATTCAACTCATTTGTCAAAAATGCAATTTCACAATAAATTTAATATCCTCATTTGCTTCTGAAGTTAATTAATCTCTGATAGTTGATTTTTAACTAATGTTACTAGTAATTACTCAGGCTACCTCAGTTAGGTTGCATGGTAATCAAAAGATGGAAGATAGAGGTCAAATCAATTAGCAGGACAACAATCCAAACTGTCATCCTAGCTACATAATGTATTTAATAGGTTTTTCATCTGACCATTATACTAATAAAGTTATGACAAGCTTACAAGACCAAAACTATCATGACTAATTATGCCCCCCTTTTAAAGAAAATTGCATTCCTTGCTAAAAATGACTTTAGGAATACAAAGGTGTATTCTATTATTCAAATGCAAGCTATATACAACATGGCTTGCATTTGTAGGTTATGCATTACAAAGTTCATGCACAGCATAAGTCATCCGCAAGACAGGTCATACAGTGACAACATGTACTGGAATGTGTCTGGTTTGCAGTGATTAGGACTAGCTCATAGTCTTCTTTACTGCCTTGTGTATGTAATGGAGCCAACACAGTGATTGGCATTTTGTTTCCTGACTACCACAAGTGAATGAACTGAAAGGAATAGAAGATGCACTCTTGATGAATGGATGGATGGATGGGAACTCATCAAATTTGCAGATGACACCAAGCTGGCAGGAATAGCCAACACTCCAGAAGATAGGCTCAAATTACAGAAAGATCTTGACAAACTTGAACATTGCGCGCTATCTAACAAAATGAAATTCAACAGTGAAAAAAGTAAGAGTCTACATTTAGGCAAAAAAAAAACAAAATGCACCAGTACCGTGTATATGGTACCTTGCTCAATAGTAGTAACTGTGAGAGGGATCTTGGAGTCCTAGTGGATAACCATTTAGATATGAGCCAGCAGTGTGCAGCAGCTGTTAAAAAAGCCAACACAGTTCTGGGCTGCATAAAGAGAGGGATAGAATCAAGATCACGTGAAGTGTTAGTACCACTTTATAATGCCTTGGTAAGGCCACACTTGGAATATTGCATCCAGTTTTGGTCGCCACGATGTAAAAAAGATGTTGAGACTCTAGAAAGAGTGCAGAGAAGAGCAACAAAGATGATTAGGGGACTGGAGGATAAAACATATGAAGAACGGTTGCAGGAACTGGGTATGTCTAGTTTAACAAAAAGAAGGACTAGGGGAGACATGATAGCTGTGTTCCAATATCTCAGGGGCTGCCACAAAGAAGAGGGAGTCGGGCTGTTCTCCAAAGCACCTGAGGGTAGAACAAGAAGCAATGGGTGGAAACTGATCAAAGAAAGAAGCAACTTAGAACTAAGGAGAAATTTCCTGACAGTTAGAACAATTAATAAGTGGAACGACTTGCCTTCAGAAGTTGTGAATGCTCCAACACTGGAAAAAATATGAAATAATAAAATATTATAATTTGATATAAATGTTTATTACTACTAGAAATATATAAGCCGGAGGAATGTGAAAACTATGATTAATAATATTATTTTATCTGTGCTGAAATGTATGTCATACTTTTTACATACATGTACATGTAATATAAAATAAAAAACTTGAGAAAAATAATAATAAGGAGGTACTTTTCAGAATCCAGAATTTTCTAGTTTTTGTATGCATCCACCAACCACAATAAAATGTTCCTTCTTTCCCCAGGGGTAAAACTGAGACATCGTGTCCATGCTAAATCAATCACAAGGAAACTTTGTAGGAGATCACAGGAAAAGATCACAAGATGAAAGAACTCTCTTGGAAACGTCCATGGTATCAGAAGGAAGAGATCCCAGCACACCATAAATTATCCTTACTTTTCTTTTCATTTACTTCAGAAGCACCAGTATGAAATTGCATTTACCGATGTTATTCCAAAAATCCAAACAAAGGCAAACATATATTTTTTGAAAATTAAAATAATAATCTTGAGAATTCAAAAATACAGGAGACTTCCGCTTGGCGCCACCTTTCTCGCTGGGTGCTAATTTATGGCACTCCGCACTGGATATGGTAAAAGTCGGTGTAAACAGCTACGAACAGCTGTTCCCGACTTAATTTTCCCTCTGTGGTTGAAAGAGCAGGGGAAAGAGCGGGGGGGGGGAGTGGTAGATTCCCCTAGGGGCTTTGTTTTTGTTATGCAAAGTCCCGAAAGGTTGAATCCCATTGAATTCCTCCTTATCTCCAGTATTTAGCGCGTCTCCTGCAAAAGCAGGAAAAGAGGAAGGTGTCCATTTCTGCTAACAATTGATTTTTTTCTTGTGGATCTCTATAAGCAGACGGAAGAAGCATGAGTGAACAATTACTGGTTTGCAAGTATTTTTAATTTTCTGACTTCCTCCTTTTTCAAAGAGAGAAAAAAAAATTTCCCCTTCTTTTAAAATGGCGTTTCAGAGTAACTGAAAGTAGACCGATAGCCTTGCTGCGAAATCGAAACTGAATGGAGATTTTATCTTACTGTGTTCGACTGTGGATTGTTGGATTATATTACGTTGTTTAAGTATTTTATAAGGGGATTTTCAGCAAGAACTTTGCCATGAAGGTTCTTTCAGAAGAATGGATTCGTGACTTTACACAGCATTACACAGAAAGAATGTATTTAATTATTCAAAAATATGAGCTGATAAAAAATGGGGACTTTTTGGATCAAGGCTTGGAGGAAATTAACCAGTGTGATCAGGACTTAGAAAATGGAATGGAGGAGATACAAACAAAAGTGGATAAATATGAAGATATGATCGTGAATAAACAAGTTGATGTAAAGAAGTTTCCTTTAAATAGTTTGGATGAAATGTCAGAATTTGTGCTACAGGAGGCTGTCTCCCGAACCGAAAATATTTACAGACTTAATGCTTTTCAAGACTTCTCTTTTTGGACTGATGGAATATACGGTAGTAATTTGTGGATTTTTGGACATAAGGAACTATTAGGAAATATTGTGACTGACTTTTCAAAAGGAGTAATGAAGGAAAGACAGAGATTAATGCATCAAAAAAAAAATGGCAAGAGACAAAAGTATTATCCTTGAAACAAGGTTGTTTTGAATTATTAACAGACAAAAATATTAGTGTCCCTGAAAGACAATATGTGAGGAAGATCTGGAAGAAATGGGTTGATTATATATTTTATATCTATCATAAAAGACTAGGTATTTGGATCTATACTGGATTTTGACGAGGAAGGACTAAATTTGAATAGATATTGTAATTTTCGGTATTGAAATTTCATAATGTGTTGTACTGTATTTTAAATAGAATATTCTTGAAAGATTTTATGTAAGAAAGACCTGGGGGAAAAATTATATGGTTATATAAGCTATAAGGGAGATATTCTTTGAATTGGATTGGATTTTTATGCTTTAGCTGGTTTTAAATACTTTAGGATTAATTTGTTCTATTGATTTATATATTTTATTACTGTTAATTGTTAATTTTTTTTTCCTGAATGATTTTGGTTATGTTAGGAGGAAGTCAGAGCTAGAGAGGGAAAATTGGTATAATAGTTTTGGAGAAAAATTTTCTTAGCATATGTCTGTTTTATTTTTAACTATACCTTGTGCTTCTTCCGGGAAGTCAGGGGGGAGGGGGGAGGGATCAGTGAAGGGAGGGGGGTTGGGGGAAAGGGGGGAATTTTTTTTTGTAAAACTGTTTGAATAAAAAAAAATACATTTAAGAAGACAGAATGCAAGTTCATCCATCCCATAGTAATGGTGTGGTGATATTATTGGCTGGCTGTCATTGGAAGGCATCATAAAGATAGTTGGTCACTCTCAATAGTTAAAGGAAAAGAGTGACCGCACATTCAAAAGGCCCCAAAATATTATTTTTACCAGATTCACTGCTATTCTAGTTCTTGTTTTTTTGTCTACCTGCAAGAACAACTCTCAAGGATATACCTGGCTACTAACTACCCTTTTCTCTCCATTCATAGGGGAAAATATTATATTATATTCTTTTATACAGTGGTGGTACTTCTTCTATGAAAATTGTCTTCCTGAAGCACAGAGAGTTCCAATCCTATTAGTAAATAATGGGACTATCTGAAATAATATTATCAAAAATGTCAGGAACATGCTTCAGGTTAAGCTTTATACTACTGGAATATCTTCTGTTGGAGACAATCTGGATTTACCCACTGCAGCTCTAACTTCTGATATAGTAGTGTTTATACCTCTTCACAGGTAACTGATAACTCTCTGTGCTTATAGCCAATGTAAATTAATAGCCTTCAACATTATGAGAAACTTTAGGCATTGGGAGAGGAAACATGTGATAAAGAATATTGTTATCTTCAAAAGACATAACTGTATTCTGGAAGAATTTTATCTTTCACTGGATTTATGTGGTATTTTTTTGTCCTCTTGTGTTTCTGATTCCTGTTTCTTTGATGATCTTCCGAATATGCTGTTTTATAACTCCTCATATCTGTAGATTCCCATTGCCATTATATTTTAGTCATCTCAACAGTGATGAAGTATAACTTTTACACACCACGAACATTTCATATGCTTCAGTGACACATCAATACCTTTTTGACCAAGTGTTTAGTTCCATTTCCATTTTTGTTGTTGTCAATAGCTTCTTTCCATTCAGTTAGTTTTTGGTTTAAATTTTATTCATAATTTTATTTCTTTTTTGTTACAATTTTAAATAGATGGGGCTTTGAGGCACCTCAAGGACATTACTAATCTCTTCTAAATCTCCTCTTATGTTGGGTCATCAGGGAGGGCCCTACTTCAAATCTTTTATGATTCCTGAGCCCCAGAATGTAACATAGCAGGCTTTGACAATTGAAACCTCATTGGAACTTGCTGCTTAAAATTCCAGAGGCACTTCTAGATAAACAGTTCCTACGTCAATAAATCATTGCCATGTTTTTTCTACTAAAAGCAATAAGTAGAATGGCAATTTACTTTTTACCATATTCTAGGAACATTGTGTATTGTCAGACCGAAAATATTCTACTCTAGGTGCATTCATATCCCTATTGTTCCGCTTGGTAATGTCTAATTTTATTGTGATTTCATAACTTACAGTAAAAACATACATAACAATATATGAAATATATACAATAAAACTAATCTGAAACATGAAAATCACTCAGTTGCTAAGTTGTTTTCAATCTCTTCATAGTTCGGAAATGAAAGTGATTGAAAGCACACAGGAGGCATCGTTCAGACTTCTTGTAATTCTAACAAAATGAATTAGGAAAGCAGAAAGAATGGAAATGGAAAATCATTCAAAACTTCAACATTTCTAGCATATTCCTTTTGTATCTTTAAAATACTGAAGAATCCCAAAGAGTTCTTGTTTTATCAATGGAAAAATATAAATTACTTCTTAAGGAATCTATTTGGCATTCAACTCATTTGTCAAAAATGCAATTTCACAATAAATTTAATATCCTCATTTGCTTCTGAAGTTAATTAATCTCTGATAGTTGATTTTTAACTAATGTTACTAGTAATTACTCAGGCTACCTCAGTTAGGTTGCATGGTAATCAAAAGATGGAAGATAGAGGTCAAATCAATTAGCAGGACAACAATCCAAACTGTCATCCTAGCTACATAATGTATTTAATAGGTTTTTCATCTGACCATTATACTAATAAAGTTATGACAAGCTTACAAGACTAAAACTATCATGACTAATTATGCCCCCCTTTTAAAGAAAATTGCATTCCTTGCTAAAAATGACTTTAGGAATACAAAGGTGTATTCTATTATTCAAATGCAAGCTATATACAACATGGCTTGCATTTGTAGGTTATGCATTACAAAGTTCATGCACAGCATAAGTCATCCGCAAGACAGGTCATACAGTGACAACATGTACTGGAATGTGTCTGGTTTGCAGTGATTAGGACTAGCTCATAGTCTTCTTTACTGCCTTGTGTATGTAATGGAGCCAACACAGTGATTGGCATTTTGTTTCCTGACTACCACAAGTGAATGAACTGAAAGGAATAGAAGATGCACTCTTGATGAATGGATGGATGGATGGATGGATGACTGGACAGACAAATTTGCTTTAAACATTTCTCACAAAGGACAGCCCATCACTTTTCAAGGCAGACTATTCCAATATTGAACAATTTCTACCATCAGAAAACTCTTCTTGTCCAACTGAAACCTTTCTCATTTTAAGAAACAACCCTGTTTCTTGTCTTATAACAGAATAACAGAATGGGAAGGGACCTTGGAGGTCTTCTAGTTCTATCCCCTGCTCAAGCAGGAAACTGTATATGAATAGTTATCCAGTCTCTTCTTAAAAATTTCCAATGTTGGAGTACCCACAACTTCTGGAGGAAAATTGTACCACTGTTTAATTGTTCTAAATTGTTCAGGAAATTTCTCCTTAGTTTTAGAAGTTAGCTTTTTTCCTTGATTAGAATAAAATAGAATTAATTAGTTTCCATCCATTCTTATAAGTATCCAATAAAAATTATTTATTTCTGATTCTAAATATATGATTTTTAAATCTTACATTAAAACCAGGGCCCCCTCCCCACTGGAAGCATCTACTCAAAAAAGGGGTTGAGCATCAACTGCACAGTACTCCAATTTGACTTTTGTGAATCTTCTTCCCATGGTGCCTCTGCTGCCTTAGATCCCACCAAGGCACCATGGTGACTCATTCCTAAGATTCATTCCTCAAAATAGAACATTGTGGAGAAGTTGGCTTGGGTATTGCCTAGGCTGCAACAGCATATAAAGCCTTCAAGAATACCTCATCAGTTACATTTCTCCAAGAAAGGATCCCTCTAATGTTCCTTTCTTAGACTGCAATTAATTCATTATTGAAAATTGGATTTTAACTTATAGACAACCCCAAATTGGGTTTCTGGCGTTCTGCCTTCTGCTCCTACATCTGATAACAAGTAGGAGTTTGTGGGTTGTCTAGTCTGTACTCAGGTTCATAGCTGCAAATGGTCAGAAGACAGAACTGCAATCCCCACTACTTCAGAGGCCAAATGGTTGAAAGAATATGTAATTTTGATTTATTTGACACAATTCGTATTCAACTTTGTTTTCCTTTTGCTCTTTTTCTCTTAAATGAGAACTGTCTTTGTTTGCCTAGGATTCAGAGTGGATTATTTGTCTTTAAAAAATAACATTTAACCAAATAATGCTGTATTAATCCATTTTTTAAAGCACTCTAATGAATCTTTACGTTAAATTTAGGCAAGCATTAGTGAGCCTGAAACAGGCTGTACTTATATGGCTGGTGCCCATAAATAATGTCATTCGTGGTTCATTGGTCAAATTAAGCTGATAGAAAATGACTAAATTGAAAATCTGTGGGTTGAACACTTGATGAGTTTTGGCAGAATGCTAAGCAGGCAACTGTAGACTTATTAACGGAAAAGGGGAAGAAGGATAGATTCTGAAAAATGAAAGCACTAGGAAGTGACAGATTAAGAAGGAATGAAATAAGATCACTTGCATTAAAAAAAAGAAAATGTTTATTACATCAAACCATTTGATTTTAATATAGACAACTCAACATTCTACCATCAGCTTTGTAATATTTGGTACCTCCCAAGTATTATTTTTCTAAGAATCACATTACATTATGAACATTCCCTTGGAACATTCCCTTGAAAAATAACTGTTGGAAAAGACCTTAAGCAATTTCTGGGGCCTGAATTTGGGGAAAGTGAATCAAAGACCCTGAGATCTGACAGGACCAAGGAAGATTTTATTTTTAAGGCTGACAAACAAGGTAAGTGCAGGAAAAAAAAACCTAAAGAAGATTTAACCCTGAGACTGCTATCAGGCTTTTTTTATCTGCAATGAAAACAACTTATCTGTATGAAACACGTCCTTGACTTTTCCCTACTAGTTCTGGAGTAAGCATTTGAGTTTTTGGGAAAACATTTATTGCTGAGCCCCCATAACCCCAAGCCATAAGCCTGCTTTGACACTAACCCAATTTTTGCTGATGAAGCCTTCCGAGAGGGCAGTCACAAAAATTAAGACTTCCATATCTTGCTTTACTATAATATGCACATTGCAGAAAGGCTAAAATGAGAAACTCCACCTCTCCTTTGTACGATTCCTTGGTCTAAATTACCCCATTTTATTCCACTCCTATCACTTGAAGACAACTGGACCAGGTGTACAGAATTTGATTTGTCTCTCCTTGTAAGTACTGATGACAAATTTCCTTTCTGCTTTGTGTATATTTGAATTTTTGATCTAGAATAAGGGCAAAATTAGAGATTGTTGCATACACCCTAATCGATATACCATAAGCACTTGGCCTTATTTTTGGGGAGGTCTTATTATTTTGGGGCACGTGGAGCAAGACAGGGCTTCTCTTGCTATTTTACCTGATTTCTAGCTCCACTGCGTTTCTCACCATTGTGTACAGGGACAAAAGTTGTACCATAAAAAACACTTCTTGCGAGTTCAATCAATTAATTCCAACTTCTCGAATGCCCATCCCTTCACTAGGTCTTATTTTTGGGAGAAGGCTTATTTTTGGGGGAGTGGGGGCTTATTTTCCGGGAAACAGGGTAGGTATGTTAGGCTTTTTCACCCTGTAAATGTGTGTGTGTATGTGTGTGTGGTTATGTGTATGTGTGTGATGATGTTTTGTTCTACTGGCTGAAGATTTTGTAAGCAATAATACATCTGAAAGGTATCAAGTTAAACATGATGTGATCTCTAGAATAAACAACAAAAAACAAACAAACAAACCCAGAAATTATCTATAAATGATAGACCATGATAATTTTAATGAAATTCCGATGACTTAAGCACCTACTTAAGTCAAATGAGAAATAATGAATATTAATAGGGTTAATGTATAATAATATAATCAGGTAATGAATTCAAATGAATGGGAGCATACGTCCTAAGGGTCCAATAACAATTTTTCACTTGGACAGCATCATATGAGATTTAAAAGATACTGTGTCACTTGAGACTAGAGTCACCTTCAACCCCCTGCCTCCTGGATGCTCAGCTTAATCCTCAGATGCAGCAAATTTTTTCCTGTTATATGCTTGTTTTGCCTTCCAATGCATTCAGACTTTGTTTTCATATTGTCCATACGTTTTACTTAAAGAAAACTTGGTCATACTTCTTTTTGAAAACATGTAATTTCCTTTTCCTTTTATGAACATTTTCATTAGTTCTTCCTTTGGGTTATATTATTGTGTGAGTCTAAGTGGCTCACACTCCCAGTTATAGTAAACAAGTTAAAAAAAAACAAAAATTCTAAGAAAATTGACAATACCCAAAGTAGGGTGTAGCTTCAAGAACTTCTGTAATATACAAGTTTTCATCTTGTTCCTGGACTGTAATAGAAGTGGAACTGATTTGATCTTGGGGGAAAGAATGGAGCAAAAAACAACAAGGAAGTCCAGTTACCTCCTGAAAAAGCACCATTGGGACAACCATGACATGGATGACTGAGAGTCTCTACAGACTTTTAGCCATGCAATTTGGGATGAACACCCTTTGAATGGTTTGGGAGTAGGAATGAATTTCCAGAGAAAAATTGCAGATTACAAGAACCAGGAGCATTACTCAGATGACCCTGAGGACACAGATAAACCTCCAAGTGCTTCAATGACCCTCTAAAAGGATGCAAGGAATAGAAATCCTTCCATTCCCCAGTATCCTGCCAGAGCTGAAGAAGCTTCTTGGATGAGAAGCGAAATGTTTATTTTTTATTTATTTATTTTATTTGCATTTATATCCCGCCCTTTTCCGAAGACTCAGGGCGGCTTACACTATGTTAGCAATAGTCTTCATCCTATTTGTATATTTATATACAAAGTCAACTTATTGCCCCCAACAATCTGGGTCCTCATTTTACCTACCTTATAAAGGATGGAAGGCTGAGTCAACCTTGGGCCTGGTGGGACTAGAACCTGCAGTAATTGCAGGCAGCTGTGTTAATAACAGACTGTCTTACCAGTCTGAGCCACAGAGGCCCATGTCTTCAAAGAAAAAACAAAAAAGTCCAATTCCCTCCTGAAAAAACACCATTGGGACAAAGGATGGAGCAGTGACAGAAAAGTCTGCATATAGACAATACCTTATATTCCCATAAGGCAACGACCTCCAAGAATGACAGAGGAACGTAGATAGCACTTATTGGAGAGACAGGTACCGGTAATAATTGGTAGTCTATGTAGATACCTCGGTCTTTGGGATTTACTTGCTATTGATTATTTTGCTGTAAATTGGGATCGCAAGGTATAAAATATTTAGGCCTTTTCTAGTTAAGATGAAATACACTGCCTAAAATGGCCCATCATAATATTAAATTGCCATTCTGAAGATCCCAGCCATATTATTTTGTTTAGAGTATTTTCCTTTTATATTTTGCTCAGAACAGCTCAGTGAAATCGAGTTTTGCCTTCATTTGATTATATTAACACTGAGAAGCACAAATGTCTTCTAAATATTAGTCGCTAAGGTATTTAATTAATAATAGTTGCGGGATTGCTGAAAGAATTTAATATACTAATCATTTCCAAATTAGCTTCAACCCTTTTAAAAAGATAATCTGAGAAAATGATATAAACTCTTTCAAGTTTATAATATACTCTATGATTGGAATTCATCCTATCCCTGTTAAAATTGCTATTTTACAAGGCTGCATATTTAACACTTTCTCCAAGTGAAATAGGGATACTAGAAACTGAAGAGAGAGTTTAATAAAACTTTTCCCCGAAAAACAAATTCTAGTACTATGAAAGCTTGAACTGTTATTAGTACTAAGGACATTTTCCTATTCCATGTTTATCTCCTACAGCCTTTACTCCAAATAGGATATTATTTTTAGTGTCTCTAGAATTAAACTATTCGGGACATGGTGGCTCAGTGGCTAAGACACTGAGCTTGTCGATTGAAAGGTTGGCAGTTCAGCAGTTCAAATCCCTAATGCCGCATAATGGGGTGAGCTCCTGTTACTTGCCCCAGCTTCTGCCAACCTAGCAGTTTGAAAGCACATAAAAATACAAGTAGAAAAATAGGGACCACCTTTGGTGGGAAGGTAACAGCGTTCCTTGCATCTTTGGCATTTAGTCATATTGGCCACATGAACACGCAGACGTCTTTGGACAGTGCTGGCTCTTCGGTATTGAAACGGAGATGAGTACCGCCCCCTAGGGTCAGGAATGACTAGCACATATGTGTGAGGGGAACAAATGATATAACCAATAATGAAAAATTATATTGCCAGTTCTTTAGCTGATGTTGGCTTCTTATGTATCGAGTCCTTCCCAAGAACTTAGTATCAGCATAGTATATGTATGGATCTAAGTGTTGTGACTTTTTGTAATTGACAGATGGAAATTTTATTAATGCAAAATTTTTCTAAGTGACACCTAAGATTTTTGGTGTGTCACCCAGGCATTTTATGCCATAAACTTTCAAACTGCAATTTTCAGATCTTGATACTCTCTGATCTTCTACAATTCATTAACTTCTATCCTACGGTCTCTTAGAATTGCCACATCAATTATTCACATTTTTTATGATTACATATTATGTTTATATACTGCCAGAGTCTTGATGACTATTTTGCATACATTACTATCCCACTTTCTGTAGTAAAAGTAGTGCTTATATTCATAAAGATATACTAACCAAGTTATAAATAAGATATTAAATCTTCATCAAACCATATCTAATAAAAACTCCTCAACATGCATTGATAAAATCAAACAGCATGTTAGATTTGGCAGCAAAACTTGTATGTATAAAAATATATTTGCTGTCAGGAACATAAGAAATGGTTCATCTTGGCAAGAAGATTCAGAGTCCTGTGAACAACTGGTGTGTCTCTGGCAAGTGTGTTGTTGGCTGAGGAAACAGCAAAAGCAACTCTTTTGATATCCTACCCTATCCTATATAAATTAACTTTATTTAATTAAATCATCTTAATTTTATTTGGGAAAAAGCCTGGCCTTAAGCTGCAATGGAGTTCAGAGATCAGAAACAGTACTTTGAACTGTGCCTGGAAGCAAACTATTGCAATGATACAGTGCTCTCTATAACTGTATCAATAGTCAAACTACATGATCCTGCACCAGGTGCAGTATTGCAAAGCTTTTCAAAGATGGAAATAGGTAAAATGAATTCAGATGAAGACTTAAGTTTGCACTGCTGTCAATCTTTTTTTTCCAATGCAAATTTAGATGCACTGCAGCCATCCAATCCCTGGATCAGGATTTTAATGAAGACAAAGACTAAGATCTATCTTTCTTCATGGACACC
The DNA here is from genome assembly GCF_028640845.1 of Ahaetulla prasina. Lineage (NCBI taxonomy): Eukaryota > Metazoa > Chordata > Lepidosauria > Squamata > Colubridae > Ahaetulla > Ahaetulla prasina. The sequence continues at coordinate 93,600,963 of NC_080540.1, forward strand.
CAACCTAGCTGTAGATTGTGTGAGTGAGAAAAGTGAATGAGTGGGAAATGTTTATATATGAAGGATAGATGGAAGTAAATGATAAATAATATCCAAATCTATTTTTGAACACCTACTGCTAGCATATGGTATCTGATCAGGGGTGAAATGCTACCGGATCGGGCGAGTAGGTAGCGGAGATTGGTTCTGGTTCGCCGATCTGGTAGCAATTGCTGGCTGGCCATGCCCCCGAACCAGTCCATGGCTGCAGTCCAGCCTTCGCAAGCTGGACACCGGGACACCGGGAAGGCAGCTCGCCACCTGCTCGCCCTTAGGTCAGGGGCCGGGGCCCATTCCCCGAGGCCCTGGAGCCGCCGCCTGCCCCAACCGGGTCAGGGAATGCACCATTCTCTGACTCTGGCCTTTCCCCAGAGCCGCCGCCCGCTCTTCCTTCGCCCACTTGCTGCCCACTCGCCGCCTGTTCGCCCTTCGCCTTTGGTCAGGGCCCAGGAATACCTCATTCCCCTGAAACCCCGGAGCCACCCCCTGCTCGCCGCCTGCCTCAACTGGGTCAGGGAATGCACCATTCCCTGACACCAGCCTTGTCCCAGAGCCGCCGCCCGCTCTTCCTTCGCCACGCAGCGTATACTTACTTTCTTCCAGCGGCTGGCTGCCAGGAAAGGCAAGCGTCCAAAAGTTACTGGAGTCACTCTCCTTGAATATGCCGCCACCATTGCTGCTTGTTCCATGCATCAGCTGCGCAAGCGCACACCGTTTATTTCATTTATTTATCAGTGGCAGGTTGGGTGTGCGCTTGCGCAGCTGGCGCATAGAACAAGGCGGCATATTCAAGGAGAGCAACTCCGATAACTTTTGGATGCTTGCCTTTCCTGGCAGCCAGCCGCTGGAGGAAAGTAAGTATATGCCATGTGGTGAAGGAAGAGCGGGTGGCGGCTCCAGCTGGTATCGGGGAATGGTGCATTCCCCGACCCAGTTGAGGAGGCGGCGAGCAGGGGGCGACTCCGGGGCCTCAGGGAATGGGGCATCCCTGCGCCACGGCCCCTGACCAAAGGTGAAGGGTGAGCAGGTGGCGAGCAGGCGGTGAGTGGGGGGCAGCTCCGGAGAAAGGCCGGAGTGGGGAATGGTGCATTTCCCGACCCGGTTGAGGCAGGTGGCGGCTCCGGGGCCTCTGGGAATGGCACATCCCTGGGCCCCAGCCCCCGACCCAAGGTGAAAGGAGAACAGGTGGCGAGTGGGTGGCAAGCGGGTGGAGAGGCTGCAGCTGCAGGCATCTTGCAAAAAGGGAAAAGGCAGAATAGAAATTATTTTTTTCCCCTACAGGGTTCTGTGGGTGTGGCTTGGTGGGGGGGGGTTTGCGACTGAGTGGGCATGGCTGTGAGTGACATTGAGTAAGCCAGGCCCACTCAGTCATAGGACACACCCACCCACCAAGCCACACCCACAGAACAGGTAGCAAAAATTTTTAGATTTCACCCCTGTGTCTGATATATTAACTTCAAGGAAATTTGAATTTTGGTGGATGAGGACGTCTTCTACTCCCAATCCTAAACCATTAAACTCATTTAGAAATAATGTATTATAGCACTGGAACTTAGTAAGGTGGAGTTCAGTTCCTGAGTATTGTATGTAAAAATTATTGCTATTTCAAAGTCTTTTGAATAATAATCCACAGTTTTTCAAGGCCATTCAAATAACCTTCTTGAGACCATCCCCCAGCCCTCTTTTGAGGACAATAATGTTCACATTTTGGACAGGGAAGGTAGATGGTTTGAGTGAAAAGTGAAGAAATACATTTATGCCAAAGTGGAAAATCCTTCCCTTGATAGAGATGGAGGCCTCAGACATAATATGTCCCTGTCAGAGTGCGCACAGTGTGACTATTTTGTGACAGCCCAAGAGCAAAATACAGAGGTTTGTCTTTCAAATAGTGGTTTATCTACAAGGAATATATACATACATATACTAGGCAAAGTCAGGCAATCAATCGTCAACTATAGCACGGAAGCACACATAGAGAGAGAGAAGCACTCACAGGCCTCTCTTATATAGCCAGCCTCTTAAAGTGATAATCCTGCTGACTCATTCTTATTGCATCATCATTTCAGTTTACAGCCTTACAGCAGCTGGTCAACTATTAAATCATCATTACCCTGACACACCTCCCATTTAAAGCTCAATAGCTGAATGCTTTAATATATTCATGATGCTTTCTATTTCTATTATGTCCTCGCTTCCTGCTTTGGTTTCTACTCTCACTCTACAAACATTACTAGTACCATTACTACCACTGCTGCTGGAACCGCTACTTTCTTTTTCTATTGACTCTGTACACTCTGTCTCATTACTTTCTATTATATCATGCTCATCATGTCTCGGCTGAATTATTTCCCTTTCCCTTTTCACTAGCTTAATTTTTTCAGTTTGTGTCTGTCTGCTTGACATTCTCTTTAACTTCAGCTTCCTCCGTTTATCTTATTTTTCCTTAGGCATTGACCAGGACCACATCTCTTGGTACTGACAGGGTTCATAACGAACACCACATATTCTAACCTCATCTGCAGTGAATTGCTCAGGAGGTATACCTTTATTACACCTTTCAGGTCCTCCTAGGTATAACTCTTTGTTTGCTTTGAGCTTTTCTTACTTATAGGATACACCCTGGATTTTGCCTCCTTACAAACAGCGAAAATACACATTGCATTTCTTTATCCTAAGACCCTCAGCTAGGTCTGGCATCTTCTGCAATACCCTAAAACTTGCATGCCCCAATCCCCTATGCAATAAATGTACACAATTGTCCTGTGTGGGAGTGTTTGTAAGTGTTCGTGCACAACTATTCTTCAGCCTTCCTAGAATGTACAGACCATCCTTCTTAACCCCTCGTGCACGAATTCTTCCACCTTTCCTGATGGAGTACTGTCCTCCTGCAAACAGTATTTCATTATTATTATTATTTCTGTTGCTTTTGCTTCAGTCCCTAAGAAGATCAGGACCATTTCACAGGTTCACCAGGTGGGCATATTTACCTAGAAGGATTTAGGAGTAAAAGCCTATCCAAATTAGGTGAGAAATAAAACCTCCCTGGAGGACATATCTGGGCTCTGGGCTCCTCCTAACCAACTTGCTCAGACCGAAGAAGCTACTTGGATAAATAGTGAAACATTTCAAACCAAAAGAGTCCACTTGCCATGACTGAACCTTCCAGATATCTGTTGATGATCCCTCAATTGGGATATTGTCTATGTTTGATTGTTAGTATGGTATTAATCTGATGTTAATTTCTGTTTATCTGTGTGTTTATTGCTGATGCTGAGAACAATCAAGTGCTGGGACAACTTGCATGTTAGCCTGATCTTGATCCTTGATTTCAAGCCTTGAATGAATCACTGATCTGAACTTGAAACAAGACTTCTCTGCTCTAAGGACTCTGGGCTAATTTTTGCCCTTGAATTGTCTGATTACAACTTGCATAAGATTGCATGTACTGTGGGACAGAATAAAAAAAATCAAGTTAACATATTGAAGATGAGAATTCAAAAGTAATAATAATAAAAATTTCAAAGTAACTGTACCAGAAATCTTAAATGTTTTTGTTTTTTTCATTGATATCCTTGTAATTCTTGCAAATTTTGTTACTTCTTCTTTTCATCTTTTCCAGACCATGCTCTTACCTCAGATTAGCTACCAGCTGTCTTTTCATAGCCAATATGCAAAATACTGAAATTTGCACTACCATTAAAGCATTCATGAATGCATTCTCTGTAAATGGGGAGCTAAAATTCCATGCCTTAATGAGAATCACTTTCACTTGTTTACCCAGCATAACCTTTTTGCTAGTTTGTTTCTCATTTGCCCAGACTGAAAATATTACTTTTAAGCTTTTAATAGGCCTTCTACTGTTACATTACATGCTTAATGTTGCAATCTTTTCTTGTGCCATTTCCTCTTATTTGTTTTATTCTTTAATCCATTTTATATTACTTTGTATTTCTAAAATTAACCTCAATGAGTCATGCCTGTCCAGCCTAGCTAATAGCCAACACTTCAGAAGATAGGCTTCAGATACAGAAGGATCTTGACAGGCCCTTTCTAACAAAATTAAATTCAATTGTGAAAAAAGTAAGGTTCTACATTTAGGTAAGAAAAACAAAATGCACAGGTATGGAATAGGTTGTATCTGGCTCAATAGTAATAACTGAGAGAGAGATCTTGGAGTTCTAGTGGACAATCACTTAAAAATGAGCCAGCAGTGTGTTTTGCAGCTGCCAAAAAAAGCCAAAGCAATCCTAGGCTACATTAACATAGGGACAGACTCAAGAGCACATGAAGTGTTAGCATCCAGTTTTGGTCACCCTGATAGAAAAAAGATGTTGAGACTCTAGAAAGAATGCAGAGAAGAGTAACAAAGATGATTAGGTGGCTTAAGGCTAACACATATGAGGAACAGTTGCAGGAACTGGGTATGTCTAGTTTAATGAAAAGAAGGTCTAGGGGTGACATGATTGCAGTGTTTTAATATCTAAAGGGCTGCCACAAAGAAGAGGGAGTCAAACTATTTTCCAAAGAACCTGAAGGCAGGACAAGAAGCAATGGATGGAAGCTAATCAAGGAGAGAAGCAACCTAGAACTAGTAGAAATTTCCTGGCAGGGAGAACAATAAACCAGTGGAATGGCTTGTGGGTGCCCTATCTCTGGAGGTTTTCAAGAACAGATTGGACAGCCATTTGTCCAGAATGCCTGAGCAGGTGGTTGGACTAGAAGACCTCCAAGGTGCTTTCCAACTCTGCTGTTCTGTTATGTTTTTTAAGCAAGGTAGTACATATATAGGTATACAGATAGAGGGAGCCCCTCGTGGCTCCCGAGTGACACCCATCCTGCGCAGGCTGCACTGGCTACCTGTGGCCTTCCGGGTGCGCTTCAGGGTGTTGGTGAACGTCTTTAAAGCGCTCCATGGCATAGGGCCGGGTTACTTACGGGACCGCCTGCTGCTACCGAATACCTCTCACCGACCCTGGCGACACCCAAGCTTAAAACTTACTTATTTATCTGCGCTGGACTGTTATGGGTTTTTAATGGGTTTTATCTCCAAATTTTAATTGTGGCCAATTTAAATAAGTTTTAATTGTATTTTAATGGTATGTATAGTGTATTGTGTATGAGTCCTTCGGGAGAAATAAAATAATAAATAAATACTGGGAATAAATAAAATGTAAGATGCTATATTTCAGGATCAAATTTTGATTTGATTTGATTTGAAGCTTCAGGATTGTATTACAATGGTTTCAATATTTATCCTGGGAACTGATGTATGATGTTAATTTGATGATGATAATAGCAATTTTTTCAAACCATACAATAAGGAAATATGGAATTTTGTTCAAGATTTTATAACTCAATAAAACTTCTGTGTTTTTGCAGCAGTTGTAATCTTTATACCTTTTCTAAAACACAATGAATCTGCAAAATAATTTTAGTGTAAATTTAACAAAAAAAAAAAAGTTTTATTGTATTTTTGTAAAGTCTCACACTTTATTTGAAAAGAGACACTAATCCATGTTTCACCTGAAAGAGACTTACATGGGTTTTTCTTATTACCAAAACATGAAGTGAAAAAGGCAGAAAAGTACCAGGAACATCAGAATTATAGAATACATTTATAGAAGTTTAGATTTAGTTGATTAGAATGTGTTTTCAACTTGGGAAGCCATTTAAGTTGCTAAAAAAAATAAATGAAAGATTTATAAAAGATAAATAAATAAATAAAATAAAATAAATAAAAAAGTAAAATAAAATAAAATACATACATACATACATTTCTTGGTCATACTCTAGATAGGATTAATTAATTAATTTTAAAATAAAAAACTTGTCCAGCTCAATAAGCAAAAATATGTTAAAAGAACACTACATAATTCAACATTGTTGTGTACTTTCCATTGTCTTCACCCTTTTCTCTTACAGAAACTATCTGAACTGAGTTGTCTCTTGCTCCTCTGGAATGCACTCCTTCCGTCCTGGGAATCCAGATCAGATTCCATCACCATCTGTCTGAACATAAGTTCACCATATTTCATTTAACAGAACATTCCTCCTCCTACAAATGTACATAGATTCTTACTAGTACCCCGTTTTCCCAAAAGACATCCCCTGATAAAAGACATCCCCCAAAAGACATCCCCTGATAATAAGCCCAACCAAGCTTTTGAGCGCATGCGCTAAAATAAGCCTCCCCCCAAAAATAAGCCCTCCCTGAAAATATTTAAACGCAAAGCTGGAAATCAGGTAAGATGGCAAGAGGAGCCCCATCTTGCTCCATGTGCCCCAAAATAAGACCTCCCCGAAAATAAGGCCAAGCGCTTATTTCAGGGTTCAAAAATTATAAGACAGGGTCTTATTTTTGGGGAAACACGGTAGTATATGTTATCAGGTGACTATTTCTTTCTCATAAAATCTGAAACTCCAGTGATTGTAATAAATCACTTGGCTGTCTTGTAAAATAAGTGTATTTTACTCTAAAGGGATAATGTAAGTACATATAAGTATATCTAATGTATAAAGAATATACAAAACTTATACTAAAGATGAACAATCATATAATATAGCAAAAGTTATTATGTATTTAGATGTATAAAAAATTATATAATATATAAAATTATAGGCTATAAATGGAAAATATGTAATTAGAATTGATACCAATAACTAAAAGCTGTAAAAGTGGAAATGTGATTTTAAAACTAAAAAAAGTTGAATAAAGATCATTTTAAAAAAAATCACTTGGCTGTCTTGTAAAACAAGTGTATTTTACTTTAACACATTTGTGCTCTCTAAAGACTTTGTTGCCTTGATTTATTTATTTTTATAGAACCAGCAATGCATTTTTTTCCCTCTTCACTCCAAAACAAAGTTCTCTTGATCTTATAGAACAGCGCCCCCCAAGCTTTGGGGCAGCAGGGACTGGTTTTCCTGCAGATGAGAGAGTGTATGGTTTTGCATACTGCCTGCATCCCACGGATGAGGCTTTGCTTGTTTGCATGGGCTGGTTGCTGGCATGTCCACGGATCGAGAGTTGGGAACCCTTGATATATAACATATTAGGCTGCATTTGTTTTACTGATAATGAGTAACACAACATATTGTATAATATTGTATTTAAATTCTAATATTAACTGCAAGTATAAACTTTCACTGACTATTATATTAGTTGCATTAAATGTTAAATCAAATGGCAGATATATATCTTGTTGTGTATTTTGTCAATAAAAATATTTATGAGCTGGAATAGACAGGGCAACAGGTCAGCCAATGGGGACTGTTTGGAAACTGAAACATAGTATTTGTTTGTATGAGAGACAGTTTGGAGTCTGGCATGGCTTAGACTTGCTGTACTGTATATAGGAGTTGGTTTGGCCTCTGTAATAGGCGCCTCTGTACAATATATTAGCCTTTTTATCTCTCTACCCTGTAATGACTTGCTTCTATGAATATTGCTGCGTGTTCCTGATATTGTATGCTGAATTCTCCTGTATGGTATTGTATATAAAGAAGTTTCTTATGTAATTTGAATCCTTCTGAAGTTCATTTAATTGTGTCTGATTGTGTGTGCTGCAACAAACTTTGACATGTTTTGAATTTTAGAAGGATGATAGTAGGAGATTAAATAGAAGTGTCTTCTGTGACCATGATGTTATACCTTAAATCCACATAAAACCTGAAAATTCAGAAACAGTCTGGGACTGGTAAAGTAATGCCATAAAAACGATTATCTAGATTATTAGGGTTTAGAGAAAGCACTTCAGCGGAATTCAATTATTTTTCCCCCAAAATTTTATAACAGTAACCAAATTTTATTGCTGAACCACCCTTTCAACCTTTAATATTCATGGTGTTCTTAGATTCACACATTTTTATTTGTAGCTAATTCCCTTCCTGATGTTAACTTCTATTCACATGATCATGAACGATAATTAAATATATTCATTAATACCTGTTTAATACATTAAATTAATATAGCATTATGCATGGTGTAATGAAAATCCCCTGCCTCTCTGACATGTTTTAAAAACCAGAATTAATGAAATTATATGGAATGAGAATCTGAAATATTAAAGAAAGCATTTGAGTTGAATGCCTTCAAACAATGATTAGAAAATTTATGGGATTATAATTGCTAAAAATAATTATGTTTCCATAGAATGTTTGGGTTCACAGCATTATATCACTGGAAAACTATTGCTAGGAATTGAAAAAATGACAATAGAAGGATGCTGCTAGAGAGAGATATTAGTGGACTTCTTTAAGCCTCTGGTTGTCTGCTTTTAGATAATGAATATTAAATCAAATTGACCTTAATCAAACAGAGATTCATGCCAAAAGTCTTTAGTTATGTCCTTGACAAAGGAATTTCCAAAGTTCTTGGGCTTTCACACAAACACTTTTTGCTTTTCATCATTCTCCACTCTCCCCCTCCCATTTTTATCATCTAACACATTAATTATCATTCTCAAATGTTACAGCATCAAGAAAAGAATATAGGTTCTTGTCATATTTGAAGTAATAGTGGCATGCTACATATACTATTTAGAGAGGAGAAAAAAGAGTTGCTCAAGAATCATACTGCCTTTGATTTTGTCTTGGGTATAAATTTGCAAAAATCAGATACAGAACTTATTAAAAATTATCCTCAAATGAGTGATTGTATTCAACCCAACACTTAATGTTCCCACAAACTCTCCCTCTAAAAAGAGGGAGACATGGAAATATATAGGAGATAAAAAGTAGGTGAGTGATGCGTCACTCTATTTTATAGGCTTTATGGTAATGAATCTTAAAAGAAAATGCAATAGACTTTCTAACAAGAAAATTGAATGCATGGAAACACTAAATGAAAACATACATTTAAAATCTGATGCAGAAAAGGTATATACATATGGCTTTGTAATACACAAACTCTCAGTTTTTAAAAGCAGACAAGGACTAAAAATGAACTCAACATTGTACCCTGGTGATTTTTTTTTAAGATAGCCTGAAGATTAGGAGTGATGGAAATATTTTGCATGCTAACCAATTTTGCTTGCCATAGGAAAATAACAAGTAGAATGAGGGGAAAAAAATAGGATGCCACTTCTCTAGATAAATGTAGCTGTCAGTGTTGCTGGCTGTCCCATCATAGATTCCACAAAGAGAAGGAAATGATGACATGTCCACAAATCCCAAGAGTTATGTGCTTGCCTCTGACATAGGACAAAACAGAATACTTTATTTAGTCAAGTGTGATTAGGCACACAAAGAATTTGTCTCTGGCGCACACAGAAGTACATCAGGATACAAGTACAAAAAGCTGGATTTGTGTTATGAGGCTGCCACAAACATTGTGCCCTTTTCCCCTCCCATTGTTGAAGTTTCTAACAAACACCTACCTAGGTGTCATATGTAAACTGAAAGCTCTGATCTCTACTTTAGAGAGTAACAGATATTTTACCTGGGAACTTAGCCAAAGCTTTTAATATGCCTGTGTGTACAACGTGAATAAATAAACAGAACAACTCTTCAGTGAATTTGCCTTTTGGTCTCCAAGAAAGCTTCAGTTGTTTTGCATCAATATAGGGAATAGGAACTACAATGGAAGTTCATTTCTTGCAACCTCTGGCAAATCTCCCGTATTATGCCTAGAAGCCTCTTTCATTGAGAAAATGTGCTTTAAAACAAAACTGAGCCAGAAGCGATGACATTTCATCGACTCCTCTGCTTGCTGCAAATAGCACATTTCATTGGAAATCATTTGTTGAGGGCAGAAAAGTTCTCAACGCACAGCTCTACTCAATACCCAACTGTAGCTCCACTCCTAGGAAAATATTTTTCACCCTCCAAAAATGATGAGAAAACTTCAGCAGTGCTTAGCACTGTAGTACTTTTCACAAGGTAAATCAGTTTATAGTGACTGGGGAACATTCCTTTCTCCTCTCTCTTCCCCACATAATATTATCACTTAGAAATGTGAAATCTGGGATATTCTTCTGAACAAAGATACTTAATTGAAACCATAAATCACAGCTTCTTACCTGTGTACCAACTGTTTGCGGCTTACACAAGTGGCTGTCTTGTAGTCATGAGTGACACACACTTTGTGAGGGCTGCACTTTACCTTCAAACATGGGTCTTTAGATGGGTCAAGGGCTATTAGAAACAAGACACAAAGAAGTTGTTTAGAAGATTACCCCTTTTGTTCATTAGTCAAAATACTGAGTTAAAAATCAAAACCACTTCTCAGCTATTTTTGAAATGCTGTAAAAATATTTAACCCATTTGACTTCACAATTCTGTGCGATGAATGATATTCAGCTATTGTCAGCTGGTCAAGGTCATCCAATGAACTTTTAAACTAATTAATTTGGAGTTTAAGCTAGCCCTATGCTTTATATTGTGCTTTCAAGTCAGATTTTACTCCTAGCAACCTCACAGACAATTCCCTGTGAGCTTTTTTTTTGTGTGGCAAAAATGTTTGAAAGAGATTTACCACTGCATTCTTGCTATGGCTGAGAGAAAGAGACTGGTCCAAAGTCATCTAGCTGGTTTCATGTTCATGGCTAAAAAGCTACAATTTTAGTGTCTTCTAGCCTTTAGCCACTACACCAAACCTGCTCTCAGTTGTGGAGTTTAGTAACTGCAACATCCTAGCTACTGTCCTCCAAATTTTACTGTAGAGGAACAACCATGTGTAACTATTGCCAACACATGTGAAAGAACTATGATTCAATGGTTATCTAGATTGCAACTGACATGGACAAAGATGTATTAATTCTGGTGGATAGACAGGACAATGAAATACATTACATTTTAAAAAAATAAGAAGATAGAGTTGGCCTGAAGAAAAATTCTCTAATTTTATCATCAACCTCAGCCAAAATTGCAGGAAGCATTTTATCTGTTCCACTGTTCAATTTTCTAGGCTTCTGCATCCTAGAATTGCTTTTAACTAATTTTAATAAAGAAGAATGCTACATGGAATATCTCAAGCCTGTCATGCATAGAATATTGGTCTGCATGATTTTTTCCCATATCTGTTGAAATAACAATTACATGCCAAAGTATTAAGTAATTACTATTGTGTAATAGAATATACAGCAATTCCTGGGCCCTGGGTGAAGTTTAGCAATTTTGTGTTATTAAAATATATGCTTTTCCCTCTAGTGATCCCAAAAAACTCTCAAATGAACCAAAACATAACATTCCACTTTCGTTTAGTGCTAGAACCACACACAAGGAGTGGACATACTAGTCTTATTTGCAAATAATAAAAGTTACCTTCATTTGCAAATAAACTTTGAAACTTTTGTATATTTATATGCTCATGAATGATACTGCATTTATTGATAAAATACAACTAATTACTTTTGTGTTACAATACTATTTTTATGGTACATGCAGCAGTACATTGTTATTGGGTTTGTATAATTAACAGTATTGTTATATTGGCCTATTGTTTTAATTTTAGAGAAAGAAAAATAGCCACCAATTTGGATTTTTTCCAATACGTGGTAGTTAAAATTTTGTCACATCTGAGAAATATCATTTGAGGCTACCAGTAACCTACTGATGTTTTGCTAATATTATAATAACAGGTTTAATATAAAATGGTTCATTTAGCTTATGCTACACATTTAAAGCATAGAGTACAAACACAAACAACAGAAGCATGTCAGCAGGAAAGGGGCTGAAATGACAGGATACATTAACACCTTCTTGAAATATGTATTTATTTTTTTAAATAGGATAATGTCAAAGAATGGCAAAAGCAATAGATTTATACACCACTTCACAGTGCTTTACAGTCTTCTCTAAGCGGTTTACAGAGTCAGAATATTAGCCCAGGAAAAGATGCAATCGCTTTAAGAAGTTATACTTTCGTGCCATGAATGTCTCTGTGCACTCCAAAGCAATTTTTGTTCTTCTAATCCAAATATTGCACAGATCAACTGACATCAGGGATTATCTGGAAGACTTGGACACACAGAGGTTCAATTAAGGGGCGTGCATAAGCGCACAAACGTGCCTACCGTTCCTGTCCTATTGTTTTTTTCTTTTCTTTTCTTTTCTTCTTCCTATATATATATATATTGATGCTAATACCTCCTAATATTTACTCATATATATGTTTATATACTATATAATCCTTTTTATATGATGTTGTGACAAAAATAAATAAATAAAAAATAAAATTTTCAACCATGTACCGATGTGGAGCATGTCAGCCAGCAGGTAGCACTATTTTCCCCATGATGAGTTAAATGGATTCTAGTAGGATGAATTAATAAAAAGGATAACCTGGTTGCCATCCAAATTGTAATGCAAACAACTAGTCCAGATTGGGTAGCCTAAACTGTACCATTTTATATACATCAAAATAATCAGGTCTTTCAAATCAGGAATTACATGTAGCTTAATAGCTGCTGGATCAACATAGTAACGAAGGTCCTAAAATCTGCAATAAACAAATGTTCAAATTATCATTTAGACTAAATTCCAGTTTACTAATATTAGAAGTTAACTCGGAGGTCTAATAAACAAGAATAAACAAGGGAACTTGAATTTATGTATTTAATCATAAACGATTTCTATACTAATTCCATACCCCTTAGCAGCAGCAAAAGCAGCATTTAGAGGATAAGCTGCTCTCATGTGCAGTATAATACCACTGAAATAGTAAGATGAAATTTCTTAAAAATCAGCTAGCTCAACTTGCTGTGTTCCAGATGTGTTAGTTTTCTTGGTTCAGAATTCTGGGAGTTGTAGTCCCAACACATATGAAAGATAACAGATTGGGAAAACTTGAATTAACATAAATGAACTACAGATTCATTTAGTCCATTAGGCTACAACTGGGAATCACTATTAAGTTGTACACATTGCCAAGTCTGGCAGTTTTATACTTTAAAACACTTGTATTATTTAAGCAGGGTTAGGGTTAGGGTTATATCATCTATTATACATGACAAAACTTGGGGAGTTGTTAAAATTGATGCAGTACTGTATTCTGATCTGCATATTAGTGTAGGAAGTAATAATAAAAATGCATATGAAAGCCATTCAAATATTGTTAGCTCTTCTATGCTTGTAAAACTACATTCTGAATGTGATACTTACAAAAACAAAACAAGAAGAAGGAAGGCCAATGAAGACAATCTCAGAAGCCTTTTTCAGCTGGACTCTTCACTCTATGCCTGTTATGTCTAATGATAAGAATTCGGCAGCAATTCATAGACCCTGCTTTAAACAGATTCTAGGATCATACTTGAGTTAAGGATGGTGGGGTCCTTAGTGCTCTCTGAGCTTGGTTGTTATCTTGCAGACATTTCATTATCAAACTAGATAACATCATTAGTGCACTGATGATGTTACCTAGTTTGGTAATGAGAGGTCTGCAAGAAAACAACCAAGCTTGGAGAATATGAGGGACCCCACAGTTCAGCTACAAATATTCTCTTCTATCAGTGAGTTAAGGATCTCAGACACGCAACACAGCACAGGAAAATAACAAATTTCACTCCATGCTAGGATGAAGCCACTTCAGGCAGTTGCTGGTCAACATGAAAATGCAGCCACTTTTTTTACGCACTGCAGTTTAATTCTGGCATTTTTCTCCTCTGCACCTCCCATGACTCAATGGGATTTTTCTTGCAGTTTTGAGCCCTGAAGCTGGGCAATTATTGGTTGTTGACATAAAAGCCTGCCCTGAGAAACTCAGGCTTTCACAATATAACTCCACAGGACCGTTAGCTCAACTTCCTGTGGGATATATGGAACACCTCGCATCCTGGACATAAACTGTTTCAACTCCTACCCTCAAAACGACGCTATAGAGCACTGCACACCAGAACAACTAGACACAAGAACAGTTTTTTCCCGAAGGCCATCACTCTGCTAAACAAATAATTCCCTCAACACTGTCAAACTATTTACTGAACAGCCTTCCATCCTTTATAAGGTAGGTAAAATGAGGACCCAGATTGTTGGGGGAGCAATAAGTTGACTTTGTAAATATACAAATAGAATGAGACTATTGCCTTATACACTGTAAGCCGCCCTGAGTCTTCGGAAAAGGGCGGGATATAAATGTAAATTAAAAAAAAAATCTGCACCACTATTAATCTTCTCATAGTTCCTATCATCAATCTCTTTCCACTTATGACTGTATGAATGTAACTTGTTGCTGGCAATCCTTATGATTTATATTGATATATTGACCATCAATTGCGTTGTAAATGTTATACCTTGATGAACATATCTTTTCTTTTATGTAGATTGAGAGCATATGCACCAAGACAAATTCCTTGTGCGTCCAATCACACTTGGCCAATAAAAATTCTATTCTATTCTATTCAATGTTGCCCTTGCTGTTCTTATTTATGATTGTTGAAATTGATTGTAAAATGTTTTGATTAGATTTATATTACTGACAACGGAATATAAATAATTGTAAAATCACCATAGTGTTAAATTTACCATTATTGGCAAATGTAGTAATAATGAAGTTAAGAGTCCTTCAATGCCTGGTTGCATAATTAGTGGTTTCTAGGACTGAAAAGACTACATATCTTCTTCAGCACTCTTGTCTCAATCGACATGTATCCATATAACTTTGATAAATGCATAAGCCCTTCATTTATCTCTAGTATCCGGACTCTCCAGTGTTTAGTGTCAGAGTATATTATTGGTAAATAGTTTCCATATGAGCCACAGTGGGGAAGTGGTTAGAGTGCAGTACAGCAGGCTACTTCTGCTGATTGCCAGCTGCCTGCAATTTGGCAGTTCAAATCTCACCAGGCTCAAGATTGACTCAACCTTCTATTCTTCTGAGGTTGGTAAAATGAGGACCCAGATTGTTGGGGGCAATATGCTGACTCTGTAAATCGCTTAGAGAGGGCTGTAAAGCACTGTGAAGTGGTAAATAACTCTAAATGCTATTGCTATTCAATTGTTTAACTAATACATAACAAGAGCATATCTCCATAGGCTTTGGAGCCATTGAACATTTCTGTCGATTGCATGCTGGTTGGTACATGTTCTATTTGATTTTATTTTCTGATTCAAAAGCACTATATCAAATAGGCATTTTTCCCAGCAAAGCTACACTGTACAAAGAACTAGCTGCATATGGTGATGCAAGGCCTCCAAAGCAAGTCCATTTTTCTGGGATGTAAACCTTTCTATTGTATAATTCCTACCGGCAAGTCATAAGGAGGTGGGTAGGAAATAGAGCCATAACATTCACACCCATGTCTTCCAAAGAGTCAACTTGTCTCACCCTTCAGCTCAACTACCATGTCAAGTTAGTATCAAATTATATTATTGGTAAGTAGTTTCCATTGCATGTTGGTTGGTACATGTTCTATTGCATAAGTAACTATAAAAACTGATTTGCATAGCAAAGAACATAAACTTAAATTATATCTCCTTAGCCTGGGATATGCTTTGACAGAAGCCAAGAGTAATGTTCTACTTTTCATAGGATTGATAGTAACTGGTAGTTTACACCTTGAAGGTGTAGGACACAGATCTATAAAACAATAACTTATACCCTCTTCCCCATCTATGATGGAACATAAGATATATTTTCTGGAATATGCTAATGATAAATCACTCTCCATTAATCAGTTTCTCGGAGCAGATGTTCATCATCTGTTGGGAAAGAAGACCTATGGGAATAAGATGAAAGAGAAACAAATCCTGAATTTTGCTATCTTAGTTCTTATAACTGAAAACAGTGAGTGTGAAAGTTCTGACATGAACATTTGAAAATTTATATGCAGAGTAAGAAGTGGGAAAACAAAAGCTGAAACAATTATTCATGCAGGCCTTGCTCAGCAATGCAGATAAGTGCCATTATGAGATGGCATGGCAACCTATCCTGGGTATGATACATGGCTTGCTACAATTTCTTTACTATCTTTCACTCTTACCAGAAAAAAAAAAAGCTATCGCACACAAAAGAAATGCAATGCTTTAACATTGACTGGGATTTCATTAATTCATCTCTCCCACATCCGTAGAAGGTCCCCCTCCCCACTGATATGTATATTGCCTTTGAGGAGACCATCACCCTCTGTAAGGAAATTGTGTATGTTACCATTAGATTACATGATCAGTCAGATGCAGTCAGAACAGAACAGTTTTTTGATATCTGTAGACAAGCATTTATTTGCAAAATAAAGGAAAGCACAAGGCAAGATGGCTGAGAAATATTGCAAGTTTCAGTTCCAGCATATTCTAAGTGTGCATTCGGGAAGTGTGTCCAGGACATGGGACAGCCCACCCTCCACTTAATTAAATGCAGCCTGTTACAAGTAGGCCAATCCATACTAATTTTCATGCCAATTTTCATTTGTCTCAAATAAGCAAGAAGTTAGAGCACTTAATTACTTCCTCAATATGGCAGTGCCTTAAGACAAAAGTCCTTAGCTATACTATGTTCTCTATTCCAATATCAGACCTTAATTTATGACTGGCTTATTTCTGTTTAGTTTTCTCATTTCAGAACCCTAAGGGCCCAAAGACAACCCTGTACATGTATGGTACAGAAGACTTTAGGGACATGAAATAAATGTGCAAGATCAGGCCAACATACAACAGCAAAGCACAACAATATCCTACACTGCTCCTAGAAACTGATTTGTGAGAAATACTACCATAGTTTTATCCATCATGCCCAGTGCCCACCATCACTAGCCTTATTTTCATAAATTTTCATAAATTTAAAAATCAGTACCCATTGCCAACATCTTGAAGTAGCACATGATACAATTTAAGTATGTAGAACTCCATGTTTTGTTATTCCAACTACTTGTAAAGAATCTATTTTTCTGGTACTTTCTACACAGATATACAAGTTTCCATAATTATATTAACATTTTTCCTCATCTTTCTCCCCCCTCCCCTCAAAAGTAAGAAGGCCCAACATTTTGTGGTCTTTCCTCATGGGAGAACTGTTTCAGCTTTCTAAACTCTTTGGACGTCCTTGTCGGACCACTTAAGCAAATCACGGGGATATAACAAACATTTCATAGCTGGTTTTGTATATATCTTATACAAGGAGAACATCTGTGGTGTTAGCTATATACCCATCATTGCACCTATCTTTTAACCAATTTCTGCCTGTCACAACAAATAGGCTTCCCACAACTCCACTGTTATGGTCCATCAGCAGCCTACGGAGCTGAAGTGAGGCCAGGGCCATTGGGAAGTGAGGTGACTCCAGAGCCTCCAGAGACTGATAGTAGTGAGGCAGAGGAACAGGAGGAGCCTGTTCCTAATGCACGCATGAGAAAAGCTGCCAGAAGGCAAGAGCAGCTCAAGCAGAGAGGACAACTCAGGAGTAGGGCCAGAAGATGATTGGCCACTCCCATAAGAGTTAAAACACACCAGTACCGGCATTTCAGCTTTGCCAGAAAACAACGTTGTAGCTGCGTCTTCTGCTTCGTCTTCTGCTTCGTATACGTCTTTGTGTTGTGGCTTCTGGACGTTTGCCAGGAAGGGCCTTTGGCAGTTTGCCTAATTGGACTAAGGTTTGTGAGATAACTGAGGAATTTGTGTTGGGAGGCATTTGTTTTATTT
The DNA here is from genome assembly GCF_028640845.1 of Ahaetulla prasina. Taxonomy (NCBI): domain Eukaryota; kingdom Metazoa; phylum Chordata; class Lepidosauria; order Squamata; family Colubridae; genus Ahaetulla; species Ahaetulla prasina. Next base: position 93,618,570 of record NC_080540.1, read on the forward strand.
GAGTTGAATGACGCTGGGAATGAAGTAATTCCCAGCTGTTCGAATGAAGTTTGTTTTTCCATGGACTAAGTTTATTACTACCTACTTGGGCCTGGGTCACAACATCCACTTCCATTCAGCAACTGTAGAGAAGTAATTCATAAAAGTTCACAATAAAACCGGTAGTTTCTCTCAGCTTGGCAAGTACTTTGATTTTCTTTTCTGAGTCAAACATAAGGCAGGTACTTTTCCCAGCAAAGCTATACTGTGCAAAGAACCAGCTGTATATGGTAATGCAAAGCCTCCAAAGCATCTCCATTTTGCTGGGATGTCAAAATTTCTGCTGTATAACTCCTACCAGAAAGTCATAAGGAGGTGGGTAGGAAATAGACCCACATTGTTTGCACCCATGTCTTTCAAAGAGTCAACTTGTCTCACCCTTCAGCTCAAATATACAGCTGTCATGTCAAGGAAATCTCACTGAATGCAACCAGATAAAGATCTAAAATGTTGTAACAGATGGCAGCCACCAGGGGAAAAAAATCACAAATATGTCAAGAATGGAAGCAAGATCAACAACTCACCGAAAAAAGTCTTTCTGTCTACCCAAACCTACTGACTGTTACCATTAGCTCAAAGACAAGAAAAGGTCAGCTATTTTGCATGTGTCAAATTTCTCTCTAAAGTCAATTTATTCAAATTTTCTGACTTCAACATTAAAATGTGAAATTCGCCCATTACTAGAGTGTTTCTTCTTCATTGTTTTCTAGTTGACCTTTTATTATTCATAGCTTCCTAAGCCTTTTATTAAACCTATAAATCCTCTTCAGTTCTTCCCAGAGCTCTTGAAATAACTGGGAAATAAAGACCAAGAAGTACATATTATCCTCAGCAGCACATGGAAATATGTATGTATGTGTATGTGTGTCTGCATGCACAATATACACCAGCTACATTACAAAACTGTCTTATGAATTCTTTTCCTATGAAGAGACAACAGACCATTTTGCTATGGGCAATCCAGATTTCTGTGTCCATTCTTCCTTGGGCATCACAAAAAGCTATAACTTCACAGAACTGAACTCTGTGAGAAAGAACTAATCATAGTGGTTGAGAAATTTTTCTGTTGTATTTCATACTTATGGATCAAGACCATGAAATAAGACATATGAAATGAGAGAAAAACTCTCAAATTCAAATGGCAAAAATCCATTGGATAGTTGGAACATTAGTCTTATACTGTAGCCATAGGTCATGCATTAAATGAATAATATAGCAAAATGTATTCTTTGTTCATGTGAAGGTGATAATAAATAAATACTCCCAAAGGCTTTCTGGTATGGATGTCAGCAGAACTTTATAATGTACTTTCAAGGTGAGTTATTTACTTGCTTTGGCTTCACAGCCACTGTTTTATTTATTTATTTTAAATCAGTGCAACCTCACAAACATTCAGTAAAGCTGCCACTTAAAAGGACTGTTAAAAATATTACAACATTATGTGAACACACTTCATTTTCAATACTGGGCTTAGTACGTACCATGAATATTCAAAACCAAACATATTTTTTTTTTTTTTTTTTTTTTTTATTCAAAAAGTTTTTATTAGTCAAAAAAGGTTTATACAAATACATATCAGGTATGGTAAATTTTCATTTTTCTTATCTAAAATAAGAATTTTACTCAAATTTTTTAACACATACAACAGCCATAAGGCAAGCAGGTGACACGAAGTAGCTAAGTTTGCAAATTTTAAATACGTAATAAAGAAGAGTCAAGAATAAACAGAATATCGTACAAAAGAGAATAAGGAAAACCAACACAATCCCAAATATCTTTATCACTTCCTAGTTTTGGATCTCAGAACTCTGGGTTCAGCCTGACCCAACTCCAGGGCAACAGCGGCAGCCGCTCAGCCCCATGATCTATAACCTCCCTTCTTCAATTCCTGGGTCATCTGATTCCAGGAAGGCTTTGTGTTCCTCCACATAGGCCGTAGCCTCCGCAATTGTACTGATTTTTTCGTAATGCCCTCCCGGAAAATCATCAATCCCTCTGGCATCAGCCATCTGAAGCCCACTCCTTCTGGTACAATTTGCTTGACAAAAAATAATATTTCTTTCTTTTTTCACGTACCTGTCTGGGAATCTGCCTCAGAATGGCTATCTCCCTGCCCCTGTAAATCAGTGCCCCACTCCTATGTTTTCTAAGAATTTCATCTCTCGTCTCTCTTCTCACAAATTTGACATGAACCTCTCTGGGAACTGCATGCGTGCGTGCATATTGAATTAACTCTATAAACTCGATCCACATCCCAATTCATGAAATCAACACCTCTCCCAAGAAATTCTCCCAACAATTTAGTCACAACATCTCTCAAGTCTTCTTGGTCCACTTCTTCCAAATTTTGAAACCTAAGGAAATAAGACATTTTATCCATCTGTAGTCCAAGCACAGCATTGCCTGTCGTCTCCTCTCTTTTCTGCACTGCCGCATCTCACCCTCAAACCTTCCACTTTCTGCTTGTTTTCTGCTGAAACTTGTTGAGTATCCTTTAAATCCTTTTGGATAGTCACAATTTCTGCTCTTATTTCATCAATTTCTTGTCCATATTAGATAACTTTTCCAAAATTCTCTCCATCTCTCCAGCAGTTGGTCTCTGACCTTTTGCCATTAAGGAAAAAAATACAAAATCCTCAGGCAGGCACAGTATCCTTGTAATTTCCTCCGGATCCACCAGGGGCACTCACAGGAGCAACGAGTCCAGAGTACAGTTAGTCAACCAGGAAGCCGAAGGAAGTGATGTCATCAAAATTCTCATAGTGAAGGCGGAAGCTGGGCGCCACCACTGTTCCCCAGAAGGAGGGGCCTCAAACCTTCCCTCCTAAATTTCTCCATCACCTCTTCTCTCCAGAGCTCCACAAAACCGGTAATCTTCTTATTTTAAGTTCTCCTCTCTCCAGAATAACTCGTGCTCCTTCCAACCGCAGGGGAGAAAAATCCCCCCCGCACTCCGGAGCAGTCCACTCACGTTTACCGATATTCCTTCCTTCTCCTCCTCAATTCTTCTCCGTGCCCTGTTCACCACCAGGCTGCTGCAGTTATAAATCCAATGCCCGGTGTCACGGGCACAGCGGCAGCGGCGACCAAAATAATGGCGGCCTGTGGCCTCGAACCCGCCGAGCCTAGGACGCGCCAGCATCGGTCCCCACAGTCCTGTATGTCGGCTGGGAGACCCCTGGCGAGCCGTCCGTGCGGCAGGTGTCCTTTTCGGAACACCTGGCCCCTGAGGGCCTCGGCGGCGGCCGGATTCGGGCGCTGGAGGCAGGAGAAGCCTTCCAGACGTCCGTTGCCGCTGGATACCGGAAGTCGTCTCAAAACCAAACATATTTTTATGTAGTATAAGAGTCTAATAAAATTGACCTCCCGGCAGAATTAATGTTTTCTTACAGGAGGCCAATTGGTTTTTAGAGACTAGAAATTGCACAGACACATTTTAGTTATTTACAAACATGTGACTATAGCACCGCATAGCATATTTAATTCTAGCAACTGCTAGAATTAAATATTGCAGATAGTCCTTGATTTATAAAATGATTGAGGCCAGAATTATGATCATAAGTTGTACCCACATGATCATCTTGCTTAACAACCACTATCGCAGTTCTCCCTACTATGGTAGTTAAGTGACTATTTATTTTATTTATTTATTTATTTTTATTTTATTTAAATTTTTATACCGCCCTTCTCCCGAAGGACTCAGGGCGGTGTACAGCCAAAAATAAAAACAGCAAGTATACAAAGTTAAAATATCAATTTAAAATACCTATTCCACAATGGCCGAATTAAAACCGTCAAATTGACCTAACCTAAAATACCCCATATAAAATTACAAAGAATTAAAACTTTAAAATTTAGAATTTAAGAAATCAGTCCAATCCCGCTTGAATAAATAAATGAGTTTTTAATTCCCGGCGAAAGGCCCGAAGGTCAGATATTTGGCGCAAACTGGGGGGAAGGTCGTTCCAGAGCGTAGGTGCTCCAACAGAGAAGGCCCTCCTGGGGCCAGCCGGCATTGCTTGGCGGACGGCACCTGAGGAGACCCTCTCTGTGAGGCGCACGGGTCGATGGGAGGCATAAGGTACCAGCAGGCGGTCCCGTAAGTACCCGGGCCCTAAGCCATGGAGCGCTTTAAAAGTGGTAACCAAAACCTTGAAGCGCACCCGAAAGACCACAGGTAGCCAGTGCAAACTGCGCAGGAGCGGTGTTACCCGGGAGCAACGAGGAGCTCCCTCGATCACCCGCGCAGCTGCATTTTGGACTAACTGGAGTCTCCGAGTGCACTTCAGGGGTAGCCCCATGTAGAGAGCATTGCAATAATCCAGGCGGGAAGTGACGAGAGCATGAGTGACCGTGCATAAGGCATCCCGGTCCAGAAAGGGACGCAACTGGCGGACCAGGCGAACCTGGTAAAAAGCTCTCCTGGAGACGGCCGCCAAATGATCTTCAAACGACAGCCGTCCATCCAGGAGAACACCCAAGTTGCGTACCCTCTCTGTTGGGGCCAGTGACTCGCCCCCAACAGACAGCTGCGGTTGCAGCTGACTGTACCGGGGTGCCGGGATCCACAGCCACTCTGTCTTGGATGGATTGAGTCTGAGTCTGTTTCTCCCCAACCAGACCCGTACGGCCTCCAGGCAACGAGACAGCAGTTCAACAGCTTCGTTGGGGTGGCCCGGGGTGGAAAAGTACAGCTGAGTGTCATCAGCGTACAGCTGATAACTCACCCCGAAGCCACTGATGACCTCGCACAACGGCTTCATGTAGATGTTGAACAGGAGAGGCGAGAGAATCGACCCCTGAGGCACCCCACAAGTAAGGCGCCTCGCGGTCGATCTCTGCCCCCCTGTCAACACCGTCTGCGTCCGGTCAGAGAGATAGGAGGAGAACCACCGATAAACGGTGCCTCCCACTCCCAATCTCTCCAGCCGGCGCAGCAGGATACCATGGTCGATGGTATCAAAAGCCGATGAAAGATCCAGCAGGACCAGGGCAGAGGAACAACCCCTATCCCTGGCCCTCCAGAGGTCATCCACCAACGCGACCAAAGCTGTCTCCGTGCTGTACCCGGACCGGAAGCCGGACTGGAACGGGTCCAGATAGACGGCTTCATCCAGGTACTGGGGAAGCTGCCATGCCACCACACTCTCTACAACCTTCGCCACAAAGCGAAGGTTGGAGACTGGACGGTAGTTACCCAAAATAGCTGGGTCCAGGGAAGGCTTCTTGAGGAGGGGTCTCACCACCGCCTCTTTCAAGGCAGCGGGGAAAACCCCTTCCAACAAAGAAGCATTTATAATTCCCCGGAGCCAGCCTCGTGTCACCTCCTGAGTGGCCAGCACCAGCCAGGAGGGACACGGGTCCAGTAAACATGTAGTGGCATGTAACCTCCCCAGCAGCCTGTCCACGTCCTCGGGAGCCACAGAATCAAACTCATCCCAAACAACATCAACAAGACGTGTCTCAGTCATCCCATCCGGATCATCACAATCTTGGTCCAAACTATCCCGAAGCTGAGCGATTTTATTGTATAGATAACCACTAAACTCCTCAGCACGTCCCTGCAAGGGGTCATCCCGTCCCCCTGGTGTAAAAGGGAACGGGTCACCCGAAACAGGGCAGCCGGGCGGTTATCTGCCGACGCAATGAGGGTGGAAACATAGGAACGCTTCGCAACCCTCATTGCCACTAGGTAGGCCTTCGAAAAAGACCTAACTAGTGTCCGATCAGCCTGACTATGCAAGTCATTAAGCAGAGTGGTGGGGGGATGTCTTCAGGGGATAAGGAAAGTCTTGGGAGGCTTAGTGGAGGCTCAGACTGTAGCACGTCCCCAACTGCCAGGACTTTCCTCACCCCAAGGTACCACTTGCACAGCTTCCAGCCCTCGGGCGCACATCCTTAAGCCTCCTTTCCCTGTCATGCCTTGTTCCACTTAACTTTTCCAAAAATCACTTTTCTCAAGGAGAAGCAGCTGATGTGTCATGCAGCCTGTCTACATAGAAACTTTATGGTGCCACCCTGGAAATGGTCATGATTCTTGCGATCCAAAACTTGTGTCCATTCCCAAAATAATCGCTGCTTCTAGAACGACACAAAGCAGCTTCTGAAGTGGAGGGCTGCTTCTCTTTGGGAAAGGTGATCTTTGGAAGACATAAATGGGGTGGGGGACTAAGGGAATGGGACCCAGTTGGATAGGAAGCAGGCCAAAGGCCTGTGGGAACCCCTGTTGGATGAGAAATAGACCCAAGAAAACTAGGTGAGCAAAATGGAGGAGGAAGAAGATGGGTGGTGGCAGCTGCAGTGTTCTTGTGGCTGTTTGTGAGGGTTTATGGACTGCTAAGCACCCAAAATTTGTTTATATGATTGTGAGGCCAATGCAGTGCCCAAAACTTTGAGTACAAGTTATACGTCTTTTCAGCATTGTAATAATTTTGAATGGTTGCTGAATGGTCATAAATCTGTATAGTCTCAGAAAAAAAAATACTTGCACACTAAAATGCTAGTTGTCTCTCTCCTCCTTCTATCTCGAAACACTTTTCCAAAACTTTAATATGCAGGCCTTAATAAGCCTCCTTTAACAGGAAAAGTGATGGCAAGTGAGAATTCATTTTTCCCAGATGGCTGTTGCATTTTAAACATAATCTTTGAATAGTTGCTAAACATTAAGCTCTCCTTGAGGAATCATCTGAGCAATTGGCCTTTTTCGCAACAAAAAGTGAAATTTGCTTAGCATTCTTGTCAGAAGCACAGAGATTCATGTATAAGCCATAAAATTGTAGTAAAAAGCAGTATGGAGATATAATTGTCCCTTATGTCAAGTAGAATAGAAAACTGTTTCTGACAATTTGCTACTCTATTTCTTATGGTGGATGAAAGTTATAATAGGCATGGAAATCATATAAGGGTTATTGTCACATCACATACATGGTATAATGATCTATTTGTTTTTCCAAGGGTTTTTTTTTTATGAAGAAAATTGGGTGTTATCTTTACTTTGTGAACTCTGTTCTAAGGTTTATCCTATTATTCCCTTTCAATTTTTACCTTTACAATTTGCTCAATCTTATATGGACTCTATAGCAAAAACATGTTATATGCTCACTAAATATTTTTGCTTTCCAGTCCTAAATACCTAAGTCAGATTGTCAACTGTAGTCCAAAACACCAAAATTAGATTGTTTTGCTTGATATACAACGAATTTATTTAAAACATTATATAGCCACTCATCTTATATCAAACTATGGGCACCACCTAATCAAGAATTACAACAGTATCAGTAATAAAACAAAACAACAACCATAATTATACCCTAAATATTAAAACAAAAACCTGGCAGCAAGGTAAGCTTCCAGCATGAAGTCATCTTATCCTATCCCAGTAAGTTTTGGAAGGTTAGGAGGGGAGAGGCCTGCCAAACTTCAGGGTAAAGGATATGCCATAAGGCAGGGGCTTATGGAAAAGGGAAGCTTCATAGCTCCCATAAAGTGGAAATCTTTAAGGGAAGTGACTAGGAGTTTGCCCACCCTATCTAATCTGATGGGACATGTTGAGATACCCTCTGCCATATAGGGCTTTAAAGGTAATGAGCAGCACTTTAAGTGCACCCAGAAGGAAACTAGAAACGAATGCACAACTGAGATGTTACATGGGTAAACCTAGGGGCACCCATCACTGCATGTACCACTGCATTCTAGACCAATTTTACTTTCTTCAAGGGTGGCCTAAATTTTGTATACTTATGTCTGTCCTGTGTTTTATCATACTATCCCTGTGTGTAACTGATGCAAATAAATGTGTAATGGATGAAGAGACATAATAGAAATGGAAAATTATGGCTAGTGAGGAAAAAAAGTTATAAAAGTTGAATTTAACAGCATTTAGCTCCATTTATTATTATGATATATGATTCAATAATATATTCATGATCCATGCAGATCCACCCTTCAGTCAATGTAGCTTTAAATTTCTTCATAGTTAAATTGTCATTTCTCTGATATATCATGATCCTTGAATACTGCATAAGTCAAAATACATGCATAAATCTGCTTATATTATATATTATATTAATCTGCTCCTAAAATAGCATAGACATCAATGCATCGCATTACATAAAAGACAATCCTTTTCAACAACTTGCTTTTATGTGAATGGATCCTATGAGAAAACTCAGTGTAGAGAATGTTGACATAAACCTACTTAGGAGTAAATACGTTTCTTAAAATATTAGCAATCTTAGAATCCTTGAAAGGATTGAAGTTTTAGGCCATCAAGTTCAACCCAGTGTTTGGTGCAAGAATCTGGATTAAGCTATCCCAGGCACAAATGGCTGTCCAGTTTCCACTTCAATATTTCCAGGAAATCTAATAAAACATCTGTATTTCTCAGTAACTGATCACATTGATAACTATTACTGTCATTAGGAAGTTTTTCCTAAAATTCAAAGTACAACCTTCCTATCTGTAACTGACACTATGTCCTGTACTTTAACACAGGCTCATGACCTTATTCAGTGAAGTTCCCACTGAGATACTTGAATATTTGAAAAGAACAATCACACACTCCTTCAGTCATCTTTTCTCAAGGCTAAACACATCCAGTTTCCTCTCCCTAAATCCCTTGAGTTCCTTTCCAAATATCTGAGCCACCTCATTTTGATTATATGCATCTGTTTGTATCTGCTTAATCTTTCTTAACATCTGGCACCCACCTGAGATGGATCTCACTAATACAAAGCATACTGGAATTATTACTTTCTATGGTTTGAAAATTACACTTCTGTTGGTGCACGATAATATGCATGTTGGAAAAAAAACTTATTTTAGACAAATCCATAGTGACTTCTACAGTCATTGCATTATTTTTAAGGTACTTATAGACTGATTTATTACTTACTCTGCAATCTTTCCATGTAGTAGTTCTCCAGATACTACTTCTCCCTATTTTGCAGATTAAGAGAATATTTTCTCTCCTCTAGACATCTGTTACAACATTCAGACTTTAGGATTTTTCATGGACTGTAAGCAATTTTCTTTAATACCTTGTACCATTTGTGCACTTTCACTCATTTCTTTCCTTTTTTTTTTTTGCTTGACAGAGTTGTTTGTGTTTACAATTTCAGTATCATGTACTTTTAGAAAATCCCAGTGGTCCTGAGTTCTTTCTCCCATGAGTTTTTCCTGCCACAAAATCTTGCCTTCCGCATTATTATCCTGAGATTAACATAAGATTTTTTGGGGGGAAACCAAGGTACATATTGTAAACACATTTTAGTTTCTCTTAAATTCAAGACTATAAACTAAAAGTTGACTTTCCACCACATAGCCTTTTTCGCAACAAAAAGTGAAATTTGCTTAGCATTCTTGTCAGAAGCACAGAGATTCATGTATAAGCCATAAAATTGTAGTAAAAAGCAGTATGGAGATATAATTGTCCCTTATGTCAAGTAGAATAGAAAACTGTTTCTGACAATTTGCTACTCTATTTCTTATGGTGGATGAAAGTTATAATAGGCATGGAAATCATATAAGGGTTATTGTCACATCACATACATGGTATAATGATCTATTTGTTTTTCCAAGGGTTTTTTTTTTATGAAGAAAATTGGGTGTTATCTTTACTTTGTGAACTCTGTTCTAAGGTTTATCCTATTATTCCCTTTCAATTTTTACCTTTACAATTTGCTCAATCTTATATGGACTCTATAGCAAAAACATGTTATATGCTCACTAAATAAGTCCAATACCTACATACTCATATACCGATCAGTATAAGCCGTCAATTTTAAAACTGAAACTGGGATCCAGTATCAAAGTGGAAATCACCTGTTAACCTTCCTCAGCTGAGAAGGCTGGCTCCCATTTATAAAGCAATTGTGTAAAATGTGAAAAAGCCTCGGTATCCGTTATACTGGAAAATGAAGCTTTAAAAAAACTCATATAAAGTTGAGTATAATAAGTTTTCCTTTAAAAACTGCTGAAAAACTGAAACTCTGTTGTGATCAGATTGTCAACTGTAGTCCAAAACACCAAAATTAGATTGTTTTGCTTGATATACAATTTATTTAAAACATTATATAGCCACTCATCTTATATCAAACTATGGGCACCACCTAATCAAGAATTACAACAGTATCAGTAATAAAACAAAACAACAACCATAATTATACCCTAAATATTAAAACAAAAACCTGGCAGCAAGGTAAGCTTCCAGCATGAAGTCATCTTATCCTATCCCAGTAAGTTTTGGAAGGTTAGGAGGGGAGAGGCCTGCCAAACTTCAGGGTAAAGGATATGCCATAAGGCAGGGGCTTATGGAAAAGGGAAGCTTCATAGCTCCCATAAAGTGGAAATCTTTAAGGGAAGTGACTAGGAGTTTGCCCACCCTATCTAATCTGATGGGACATGTTGAGATACCCTCTGCCATATAGGGCTTTAAAGGTAATGAGCAGCACTTTAAGTGCACCCAGAAGGAAACTAGAAACGAATGCACAACTGAGATGTTACATGGGTAAACCTAGGGGCACCCATCACTGCATGTACCACTGCATTCTAGACCAATTTACTTTCTTCAAGGGTGGCCTAAATTTTGTATACTTATGTCTGTCCTGTGTTTTATCATACTATCCCTGTGTGTAACTGATGCAAATAAATGTGTAATGGATGAAGAGACATAATAGAAATGGAAAATTATGGCTAGTGAGGAAAAAAAGTTATAAAAGTTGAATTTAACAGCATTTAGCTCCATGTATTATTATGATATATGATTCAATAATATATTCATGATCCATGCAGATCCACCCTTCAGTCAATGTAGCTTTAAATTTCTTCATAGTTAAATTGTCATTTCTCTGATATATCATGATCCTTGAATACTGCATAAGTCAAAATACATGCATAAATCTGCTTATATTATATATTATATTAATCTGCTCCTAAAATAGCATAGACATCAATGCATCGCATTACATAAAAGACAATCCTTTTCAACAACTTGCTTTTATGTGAATGGATCCTATGAGAAAACTCAGTGTAGAGAATGTTGACATAAACCTACTTAGGAGTAAATACGTTTCTTAAAATATTAGCAATCTTAGAATCCTTGAAAGGATTGAAGTTTTAGGCCATCAAGTTCAACCCAGTGTTTGGTGCAAGAATCTGGATTAAGCTATCCCAGGCACAAATGGCTGTCCAGTTTCCACTTCAATATTTCCAGGAAATCTAATAAAACATCTGTATTTCTCAGTAACTGATCACATTGATAACTATTACTGTCATTAGGAAGTTTTTCCTAAAATTCAAAGTGCAACCTTCCTATCTGTAACTGACACTATGTCCTGTACTTTAACACAGGCTCATGACCTTATTCAGTGAAGTTCCCACTGAGATACTTGAATATTTGAAAAGAACAATCACACACTCCTTCAGTCATCTTTTCTCAAGGCTAAACACATCCAGTTTCCTCTCCTAAATCCTTGAGTTCCTTTCCAAATATCTGAGCCACCTCATTTTGATTATATGCATCTGTTTGTATCTGCTTAATCTTTCTTAACATCTGGCACCCACCTGAGATGGATCTCACTAATACAAAGCATACTGGAATTATTACTTTCTATGGTTTGAAAATTACACTTCTGTTGGTGCACGATAATATGCATGTTGGAAAAAAAACTTATTTTAGACAAATCCATAGTGACTTCTACAGTCATTGCATTATTTTTAAGGTACTTATAGACTGATTTATTACTTACTCTGCAATCTTTCCATGTAGTAGTTCTCCAGATACTACTTCTCCCTATTTTGCAGATTAAGAGAATATTTTCTCTCCTCTAGACATCTGTTACAACATTCAGACTTTAGGATTTTTCATGGACTGTAAGCAATTTTCTTTAATACCTTGTACCATTTGTGCACTTTCACTCATTTCTTTCCTTTTTTTTTTTTTTGCTTGACAGAGTTGTTTGTGTTTACAATTTCAGTATCATGTACTTTTAGAAAATCCCAGTGGTCCTGAGTTCTTTCTCCCATGAGTTTTTCCTGCCACAAAATCTTGCCTTCCGCATTATTATCCTGAGATTAACATAAGATTTTTTGGGGGGAAACCAAGGTACATATTGTAAACACATTTTAGTTTCTCTTAAATTCAAGACTATAAACTAAAAGTTGACTTTCCACCACATAGCCTTTTTCTGCGCATGTCCAAGATGGCGCCGCCCTGCTGATCGGGGACGCGGCGACGGGCCTTCCGGGCTCTTTTTGGGTCTGGGGGGGGCCTTAATACCATCATAGGCCCCCGCCCTGATGGAGGAAGATCCAGCCACCCGTAAATAGGGTGGCTGGGCGCTGTCGACTCCGGGCGTTGGGAGAAGCCCGGAGTCACGAGATCACGGCGCCTCAGAGGTAATCCTGGCGGCCTAGCGGCCTGCCGAGCCGCCGCCAGCCTTTTGGCGATTTGGCGGCGGCGGCGGCGGCGGGGGGCGTTGGCAGCGCCCCTGGACCCCTGCCTGGAAGACTTGGCCAGTGGAAGTTGGGTTTGAGTTTGGGCGTCTCCGGTGGCGATGGGAGGCCCGGAGGCTGCGCCCAATGAAGATCTGGAGGGCCGCCCGGGCTCCATCGGCCTCTTTGAACCTGCGGTGGCGGGCGGCGGCCTGGCCCTTCCCTCTCCGTCGGCGTTGGCACCGGTGAGCCCTGGGTCTGCTGGCGGATTTGGCGGCGGGTGTCCCCTCTCATCTGGGGAGCTCCAGTGGCCTGCTCGCGGTGGCGATGGGGCGCCAGTGGCGGCGATGGCCTGGCGGAGGCGGTGGGCGGCCTGCCCGGTGCTGAAGTGGCGGATGGCCCGATAGGCCCAGGGTGGCTGTGACCTTGCCCTAGTGGCGCGGATATGTGGCAGCGCGGAGGAAGGCCAGCGGGTCCAGCGGACACCCTCCACTATTTACCATCTTTATAACATCTACCATCGTTCCTCTCCCTTCTTCCTTAGCCCACCCCAGGTCGTTTGTATGGGGTGGTGAACTGACTGAGTCAGCGGTTTTGTCATCTACCGCACATGGATTATCTCGAACTATTTCCCATCAGGACAGACTGGTCATGGTCATTTTATCATCTGTTATGACTTTTGCTGCCAACTTGACCAGCCCAGGATGGGCCTTGCCGGACCGTCTCAGTGATGCGAACATTTACTGCGGCTGACCTTCTTGCCCTGCGAGATGCCCTCTCTCGGGTCTGGCCCTCAGATTATCGAGGCCCACCTTGAGGACAGGCTTTGGAGTCCCGAGAGGTGGCATCACGAAAAATAGGAGGCTTAGGGGTTTTAATTGGCTGTTTTAATAGATTTTTAAGGGAGTTTTAAAGGGATTTTAAGGGGAGAAACCGGCGGGCTTGGGTTGGGGGTGGGAGGAAGGGGTGGGTGTTGGGGTAACCCGCCGGGGAGTCCAGTTCCTGCACATGCTCGTGGCGGGGGTTGGTGGGTCCGAGGTCATGGGGAGTCGGTGTTCCATTGGTGGAGGTGGTGCTATTTCCACGGTAAGGGAGGGGCAGATATGGCGGAAGTGGGGGCTCATATCGTGTTAGGGGTGCGCTCGATGCTTACAGGCGATCGCGCGCCCGAGCCTCAAACTTCTCCCGTTCCCGGATGGTCAGGATCCTCAGGGCCCTGGCCTTGGCTGATGTTATGCAATGCACGGTCCGTGGCCAATAAGGCCCCCTAATTCACGATCTTATTCAGGGGTGCCGCGGACCTTATGGGCATTACGGAGACCTGGTTGGGCCCAGAAGGGGCGTGCCTTGTTCAGATGTGCCCACCGGGTTTCCGAGCATTTCATCAGCCGAGGGCCAGGGTAGGGGTGGTGGGGTGGCGGTTGTGATTAGAGAGAGTCTAGAGCCGAGGGAGACCACTGTACCTCAGATTGCGGGTGCGAATCCCTCTTTGTGAGATGGGGTCATAGATGTCAGATGGGCTTGCTGGTGGCGTACCTGGCTCCTTGCTACGTGACAGCTGCCCTGCCCGAGCTCCTGGAGGTGCTTGCTGGGGTGGCAGTTGAGACCCCAGACTTTTAGTCGTGGGGACTTTAACTTGCCATCGTCCGCCTGCCATCGACGGTAGCTCGGGAGTTCATGGCTTCCATGACGGCCTTGGACCTGACCCAAGTAGTTGATGGCCCTACTCACGTTGGGGAGGCACTCTGGACCTGATTTTTGTCTCTGGTCAGTGGTTGAGAGATCTGGACTTAAAGGAAATAGTCATTGAACCTTTGTCATGGTCAGATCACTCTCTTCTTCGTCTGGACTTTCTGACCGCCATTCACCACCGCAGGGAGGCGGAGCCGACACGTTGGTTCCGTCCCAGGCGCCTGATGGACCCGGAGGGGTTCCGGACGGAGCTTGGGCCATTTCCTGAGGGTCTGGCTCACGGCTCGGCTGAGGAACTTGTTGCGGCCTGGGAACGGGCCGCGGCGGGGGCCTTAGACCGGGTCGTGCCTTTGCGGCCTCTGACCCGGCGCAGGTCCCAACCAGCTCCTTGGTTCTCCGAGGAGCTGAGAGGGATGAAGCGCCGGAGAAGACGCCTAGAGAGTTCCTGGAGGTCTAGCCGTTCAGAAGCTGATCGGACACTAGTGAAGTCCTATACTAGGGCTTACCTAGTGGCAATGAGGAAGCGAGGCCTCACGCCTCCTCCTCATTGCATCGGCAGATAACCGCCCAGCCGCCCTGTTTGGGTGACCCGCTCCCTCCTACACCAGGGGAGCGGGATGACCCGCTGCAGGGACGTGCTGAGGAGTTTAACGGTTATCTATACGATAAAATCGCTCAGCTTCGGGATGGTTTGGACCAAGATTGCGTGATACGGGTGAGACGGCTGAGGTGGTCTTGGTGACATTGTATGGGATGAGTTTGACCCTGTCGCTCCGAGGACATGGACAGGTTGTTGGGGAGGCTGAATGCCACCACATGTTTACTGGACCCGTGCCCTCCTGGTTGGTGCTGGCCACGCAGGAGGTGACACGAGGCTGGCTCCAGGCGATTACGAGCGCTTCTTTGGTGGAGGTGTCTTTCCGGCCGCCTTGAAAGAGGCGGTGGTGAGGCCCTCCTCAAGAAGCCTTCCTGACCCGCTGTTTTAGGTAATTATCGTCCGGTCTCCAACCCGCTCATGCAAGGTTGTAGAGAGTATGGTGGCATATCAGTTTCCCTTGCACCTGGATGAAACTGTCTATCTAGACCCGTTCCAGTCCGGTTTCCGACCCGGTTACAGCACGGAGACGGCTTTGGTCGCGTTGGTGGATGATCTCTGGAGGGCCAGGGATAGGGTTGTTCCTCTGCCCTGGTCCTATTAGACCTCTCAGCGGCTTTCGATACCATCGACCATGGTATCCTGCTGCGCGGTTGGAGGGATTGGGAGTGGGAGGCACCGTTTATCGGTGGTTCTCCTCCTATCTCTCCGACCGGTCGCAGTCGGTGTTGACAGGGGGGCAGAGGTCGGCCCCGAGGCGCCTCACTTGTGGGGTGCCGCCGGGGTCGATTCTCTCGCCCCTTCTGTTTAACATCTACATGAAGCCGCTGGGTGAGATCATCAGTGGTTTCGGTGTGAAGTACCAGCTGGATGCGGATGACACCCAGCTGTACTTTTCACACCGGACCACCCCAACGGTTATCAAGTGCTGTCCCGGTGTCTGGAGGCCGACGGGTCTGGATGGGGAGAACCAGGCTCAAGCTCAATCCCCCCAAGACAGAGTGGCTGTGGATGCCGGCATCCCGGTACAGTCAGCTAAATCCGCGGCTGACCATCGGTGGCGAGTCACTGGCCCCGATGGAGAGGGTGCGCAACTTAGGCGTCCTCCTGGATGAGCGGCT
The DNA here is from genome assembly GCF_028640845.1 of Ahaetulla prasina. NCBI lineage: Eukaryota > Metazoa > Chordata > Lepidosauria > Squamata > Colubridae > Ahaetulla > Ahaetulla prasina. The sequence continues at coordinate 93,634,449 of NC_080540.1, forward strand.
GTCTCTAGAAGATCATTTGACGGCCGTCTCCAGGAGAGCGTTCTACCAGGTTCGCCTGGTGCGCCAGTTGCGCCTTTCTGGACCGGGAGGCCCTATGCACGGTCACTCACGCCCTCGTGACGTCTCGCCTGGATTACTGCAACGCCTCACATGGGGCTCCTTGAAGGGCATCCGGAGGCTGCAGTTAGTCAGAATGCGGCTGCGCTGGTGATAGATGGAGCCCTCGTGGCTCCCGTGATAACACCCATCCTGCGCAGGCTGCACTGGCTACCTGTGGCCTTCCGGTGCGCTTCAAGGTTTTGGTGACCACCTTTAAAGCGCTCCATGGCATAGGGCCGGGTTATCTACGGGACCGCCTACTGCGACCAGATACCTCTCACCGACCGTGCGCTCTCACAGGAGGGACTCCTCAGGGTGCCGTCAGCTAGGCAGTGTCGTCTGGCGGCGCCCAGGAAGGGCCTTCTCTGTGGGGGCTCCCGCCCTCTGGAACGAGCTCCCCCCAGGACTCCGTCAACTTCCGGACCTTCGAACCTTCCGTCGCGAGCTCAAGACACATTTATTCATCTGTGCAGGACTGGCTTAGATTTTAAATTTTATAGGGGTTTTAAATTGATTTTTAATATTTATATTTCTATTTTTAATGATAGGGCATTGGAATAAGTTTTTTAAAGATTATTTTAATTTTGTATATTGATGTTTTATATGCCTGTGAACCGCCCTGAGTCCTTTGGGAGATAGGGCGGTATATAAATTTAAATAATAAATAAATAAAATAAATAAATTTCTTACTACTTCGATTTTGTTTGCTAATGCACCTTCTATATGTGGAGCCTAATAAGTACACTGACTGCCTTACATTCCTTTCAGAGTTTTTCAAAGAATATCTGCTTGTTACAGACTTGGCTTTACATAAAGTACAGCGTATGACAGTGACATAGAAGAATTGTACTAAGGAAAATGTACTTATTATCATTCACACTGGCACTTTTCAAAGTCAACATTCAAAGCTGAAATACAATACTAGTAGATATCCAACCACAAGACTATAAAATAACTGCCCTTCAGGTCTATATTATAATGATAACAAGTTGAATAATGGCAGCCTCCCTGACAAAGGTTTCTAGTTAAAATAAATAACATGAGAGAAGAAAAACCAGGCTGGTAAGAAATTAACTCATAATATGTAGTGACTCTGTGGCTATTATGAGTTATAACATACATAACATAACATAACATAACATCAGAGTTGGAAGGGACCTTGGAGGCCTTCTAGTCCAACCCCCTGCCCAGGCAGGAAACCCTACACCATCTCAGTCAGATGGTTATCCAACATTTTCTTAAAAATTTCCAGTGTTGGAGCATTCACAACTTCTGAAGGCAAGTCGTTCCACTTATTAATTGTTCTAACTGTCAGGAAATTTCTCCTTAGTTCTAAGTTGCTTCTTTCTTTGACCAGTTTCCACCCATTGCTTCTTGTTCTACCCTCAGGTGCTTTGGTGAACAGCCTGACTCCCTCTTCTTTGTGGCAGCCCCTAAGATATTGGAACACAGCTATCATGTCTCCCCTAGTCCTTCTTTTTGTTAAACTAGACATACCCAGTTCCTGCAACCGTTCTTCATATGTTTTATCCTCCAGTCCCCTAATCATCTTTGTTGCTCTTCTCTGCACTCTTTCTAGAGTCTCAACATCTTTTTTACATCGTGGCGACCAAAACTGGTTATGTTTTGGTGTTATTTTTATATTTAGAGTGATTGGGTTAATTTTTGTGGGGAATTGATGGTGTTGGTTATGGAAATTTTATATTACTATTTTAAACTACTGGGCATTTGAGTATGACCAGTATATAAAGCTAATTTATAAATCAAAAATAAATAAATTCAATTGTTCAACAGAACTTCTTTCCACCAGGGAGTAAATTTCTGCAGATTTAGATACATCAGACAGGTAATCATCAATTTACAACCATTTGTTTAGCAATAATTTGAAGTTACAACAGCACTGAAAAGAGTGACTTACAACTAGTCCTCATGGTTGCAACATTATAGCATCCCCACATTCACATGATCAAAATTTGGGTGTTTGGGAATGTATTTACAACAGTTGCAGCATCACAAGGTCATGTGATACCTATTTGCAACTTTCCCAGCCAGCTTCCAAGAAACAAACTCAACCAGATTCACTCAACAACTGCAGTGGTCTGCTGAATAACCACTGCAAAAAAGGTCATAAAATTGAGCACAGCTCAGTTAACAACTGCCTTGCTAAGCAACAGATATTCTGATCCCAATTGTGGTCGTAAGTAGAGGACTACCTATAATTATGTATCAGAAAGAGTAATTCTTGATCTTCTCTTATATGAAGAATGTTTTCTAGAAATTGGAATTGAACAGGTAGCCAAAGCCCGTTCATTGCATCTTGAAAAAATGTATTATATAATAATAAGTTTTATTAAGTTGATACCTTAATTTTACTATTACATTATATAATAACCACAATTAATATCATGGTAGCTGACAAAAATAACTTTGTAAAAATTTTAACATAATAGCCTAAAATGAGATAAGGTTATTTAGCCAACCCCAAGTACTAAATGAAAACATTTAACTAATGGATGCAAAGATTATTCTTTTTAGTAATAATCTATAATTTGACATCTGTAGCATTTGGATCCCTTAAGTCCTAGTTGCTGTCTGTAAGAGTCAATTTATTCTTGGATGCATCTCTCTTTCGCTCTCTGGTAGCTATTCCACATATTCTGATAAGCTCAAGGCCAAACTCTGTTTGAAACTAAATAGCTTTGAATCAAGGACAGTGGTAGGCTGTTTACTCAATTATTAACTCTAGGAGGAACCGAGAATACAAATGAGAAATGATTTAAACTATTGGATTTTGACTCTGCTTCTCAAGAGAACAATATTTATGCTACTCATATGTGTCATCTCAAAATGTATGTCTATTTTCCCATTTGCCATACATAGCCAATTACAAAACCAATTGTTTACCATAAAGAAAACAGAAGGGATTGCATCAAAGTCACAACTTTTTACTGCCTTTCCAAAACAAATATAGCTACCTACTAGTCTTTTTTTTTCCCCAAAGAATATCCATGGATTTTACGTGGGCCAAATAGAGGTGATACCAGAAGTTCATACCTCATTTCTGCACTGTTATCAGCTTTCATGATTCTTTTTTTTTAATCCAAAGAATCTTTAAAAATCCAGTGAGGAAACAAGCTTAGCATGATTCATTTCTGTTTACTACCAATGTGTATACTTCTGGGACTTTAAATATTCCTGTTTCTTTATTGTATGTAAAACTTATATCACAATTTGCTTAAAACTAAATATTTATAGAAATCACCAGTAGTTAAATGCAGCTACTTTGGCTGGAAGTTTCCTCTAAACTCTATTCTCCATAGAGACTATTCTGAGAAAACTTATTCCCTATGATTCTTATGTTTTTTCATGTTAACAAAACAGAAAATTTATATCAGAATGCTGCATATGAATCCTTTACTATTCTTGGGATCCTATACCATACAAAGCCATAATGAAGTATCTGTGAATTCAGATATTTTACAGCTTACACTATATGTGAATTGAAATATATTGATAAAAATACCTTAGCACAGTATCATTGCAGCCACTACAATTGGAATAAACTGCTATGCTTAGATAATTTCTAGCACTGTATAATGCTTTGAGTTTGATTTAGAAGTTCTGCTTTGTTTTTGAACAAGCAGATATCAAACAGTAATTGACATCAGCTCATTAAACCAGCCACATCTGTCTCCAGGACTGCACAGCTGTTGCAGACAGCTATTATATGCCACTTGGCAGTCTTTATTTACATTGTTATATCTCTTGAAAATATATGAACAATTTGAATATTTAATTTCTAGTCCTACAAGCAACCAATGACTCTTTAAAAAGTCCTTATTAATAACTCTGAGTCCATTATCATTTACTGAAAATTAAACAGCAGATTTATCAGGTTTAAGGATCTAAACTTCAGCAATAATTATTAAAACTAGTACCTGACGAATATTATCCTACCATAGATAATAACTACAAGCGTTTAAAATTGATCTTGCAAAATGCTGAGTCACACATATAGAATGAAAATGTATGGTGCACCAACATGTATAGAGGTTATTGTGGCTAAAATGTATATTCAAAAAATCAGTCACATGCAAGAAAAACGTACTGAATTTTACAAAAAGTAATTAGATATGATGATAAGTTGCATTATTAGCTACATGCATATTAACAGAAGGAACTCACTTACTTGTAAAATAATGAAATAAAATTGGTATGTAGTAGCAATTAACATGTTAAATCCATGCAAAACTTTCTATGGGATATCAGAATGATTTGTATGTATGTGTATGTGTGTGTGAAAGAGAGTCCTGGAAGCCGTCTTTTACTTTGGATCTTCAGGGCTGCCACATTTACTGCTGTGGGAAACTGGGAGGGAGGATTGTATGGAGTTGGGGAGATATCTAGCCATAATAACATTCTTTTCTTTGAGGGTCAAAGACATCTTGCCCTGCACCTGCAGGGGTGTGACTGGGAGGCATCTCCAGTTGGGACGGTGCATTGATTGGACCTATGTGATGGACATGTGGGTGCTGGAGCAGGAACTTGGATTTTATTTTGGATGGGGAAAATATGGAAGCTTTCAGATTTGGGTTTTCCCAAATATGATATGTCTAATAAGGAACTTGAAGCCTCGGAGACTTCTTTCATTGGGGGTGTTACTTGGAATCCTGAATTAACCCGAATCTCCTTTAAACTTCAATCAGCTCCCCAGATACTGGGTTGCTGTCTGGGGTCTTGAGCCCCAAACATCGACCCGAAACCAGGTGGTGTGAAGACTCAGAGAAGATGGAGGAAGACAAAGCGGCCACAGAGAGAGCCACAGGGGCTGGTTCTCAACATCGGCGAATGATGTTGAGACCATCTACCTGGAAGCGGAGAGGCTGCAGAAAGGTAATGCGAACTGGGTGCTTGGCCCAAAAAGGCGGTGCTTGAGCAAGCTGCCAACTGAATCTAACCCTATGGTGCGAAGCAGTGGGAGCTGCGCCACTCCAGGAGATGATAACTCAGGCAATGATGTCAGAACTGCAGATGCATGGAAGCAGAGCGGAGCAGATCCCAACCCTCGAGTAGAGGGTAGCAGGACAAGAGTGCTGCAAGCACTCCCAAGAATAGGGATTCCCTCTGCTGTCACGCAGCAAGTCGCTAGCCAGCCTCCCGGAGAAGTTCGGAAGTTCAGCCAACACAGCATGGGCTCAGTTCAACCCCTTGGGACCGAGCAGCCCAGATGGGTCCTGACTCAGCCTACATTCACCTTCCCGAGCCAGGAAGCCGCAGCACCACTGAGCACAACATCTACCTTCTTTCACTCAGCACAGAGCGATTCGTTCCATAACCCAGATGTGCCAATAGGCCATCTCTAATAAAATGGAATTTTGAGGAATTTTTATCCTTGGAGTCTTCTTTTGTTGGGGTGTTTCTTGGAACCCTGACAGTGTGTGTGTGTTTCTGGAGGAATGAGCAAAGAATTCTGGATGTGTACTGTATACCAAGGAATGTGGTGGCTCAGTGGCTAAGACGATGAGTTTGTCGATCAAAAGGTCAGCAGTTCAGTGGTTCGAATCCCCAGTGCTGCGTAATGGGTTGAGCTCCTGTTACTTGTCCCAGCTTCTGCCAACCTAGCAGTTCCAAAGCACGTAAAAAATGCAAGAAAAACGTACTGAATTTTACAAAAAGTAATTAGATATGATGATAAGTTGCATTATTAGCTACATGCATATTAACAGAAGGAACTCACTTACTTGTAAAATAATGAAATAAAATTGGTATGTAGTAGCAATTAACATGTTAAATCCATGCAAAACTTTCTATGGGATATCAGAATGATTTGTATGTATGTGTGTGTGTGTGAAAGAGAGTCCTGGAAGCCGTCTTTTACTTTGGATCTTCAGGGCTGCCACATTTACTGCTGTGGGAAATTGGGAGGGAGGATTGTATGGAGTTGGGGAGATATCTAGCCATAATAACATTCTTTTCTTTGAGGGTCAAAGACATCTTACCCTGCACCTGCAGGGGTGTGACTGGGAGGCATCTCCAGTTGGGACGGTGCATTGATTGGACCTATGTGATGGACATGTGGGTGCTGGAGCAGGAACTTGGATTTTATTTTGGATGGGGAAAATATGGAAGCTTTCAGATTTGGGTTTTCCCAAATATGATATGTCTAATAAGGAACTTGAAGCCTCGGAGACTTCTTTCGTTGGGGGGTGTTACTTGGAACCCTGACATTAACCCAAATCTCCTTTAAAATTCAGTCAGCTCCCTGGACTCTGGGTTGCTGTCTGGGGTCCTGAGTCCTGAACATTGATCTGAAACCAGGTGGTGTGAAGACTCAGGGAAGATGGAGGAAGACAAAGCGGCCACAGAGAGAGCCACAGGGGCTGGTTCGGCGAATGATGTTGAGACCATCTACCTGGAAGCGGAGAGGCTGCAGAAAGGTAATGCGAACTGGGTCTTGGCCCAAAAAGGTGGTGCTTGAGCAAGCTGCCAACTGAATCTAACCCTATGGTGCGAAGCAGTGGGAGCTGCGCCACTCCAGGAGATGATAACTCAGGCAATGATGTCAGAACTGCAGATGCATGGAAGCAGAGCGGAGCAGATCCCAACCCTCGAGTAGAGGGTAGCAGGACAAGAATGCTGCAAGCACTCCCAAGAATGGGGATTCCCTCTGCTGTCACACAGCAAGTCGCTAGCCAGCCTCCCGGAGAAGTTTGGAAGTTCAGCCAACACAGCATGGGCTCAGTTCAACCCTTGGGACCGAGCAGCCCAGATGGGTCCTGATTCAGCCTACATTCACCTTCCCGAGCCAGGAAGCCGCAGCACCACTGAGCACGACATCTACCTTCTTTCACTCAGCACAGAGCGATTCGTTCCATAACCCAGATGTTCCAATAGGCCATCTCTAATAAAATGGAATTTTGAGGAATTTTTATCCTTGGAGTCTTCTTTTGTTGGGGTGTTTCTTGGAACCCTGACAGTGTGTGTGTGTTTCTGGAGGAATGAGCAAAGAATTCTGGATGTGTACTGTATACCAAGGAATGTGGTGGCTCAGTGGCTAAGACGATGAGTTTGTCGATCAAAAGGTCAGCAGTTCAGTGGTTCGAATCCCCAGTGCTGCGTAATGGGTTGAGCTCCTGTTACTTGTCCCAGCTTCTGCCAACCTAGCAGTTCCAAAGCACGTAAAAAATGCAAGAAGAAAAATAGGGACCACTTTTGGTGGGAAGGTAATAGCCTTTGGCGTTTAGTCATGCCGGCCACATGACTATCGAGACATCTTCGGACAGAGCTGGCTCTTCAGCTTTGAAACGGAGATGAGCACCGTCCCCTAGAGTCAGGAATGACTAGCACATATCTGCAAGGGGAACTTTTACCTTTATACCAAGAATATATACTTCCAGAAAGGTCACACAGCTATCCAGCTAAAATGTACTAAAATATATTTATTTATTTATTTTATTTTATTTGTTAATTAAATTTATCCCCATCTTACAAGAAGTGACCCTGGGTGGCATACAATATTCAATAAAAATATATATATAGAAAAACAGGCATTTAAAAATATAAAAACCAGCATTAGAAATTGAGATAATTAAAACAAAAACCATATACTATAAACATATATCAATAATATATGAAGACGCTGGGGCCAGAAATCACTGTAGAAAATAGTGATTATTTCCTACTGTAGAAGATAATGGTAATCATTCCTGTATTTTACCAAGAAAACCACATAGTTAGAAAACATAATATGAGTGACACTACAGTGCTAGATGATAGGTCCTCTGGGTGAAATGGCATTCAGCATGCTGCTGAAGAAGAAATTAGGATGTTTTGAAGTTCTAAAGGGGTTTATGATATGGCTAGATTAAAGCCTTCAGGATATCTACTTGTTGGTTCTGCAATGCAGGAAAAGAAAATGTGAATCTGCAAAAACAATTGTAGTTGAAATATAGAGTACAACAAGCTCAATACAGAAAAGCTCAACACAGAGAAAGATAAAATCAATTAAATAGACATTGTCATCTTGGCATCAGTGAACTGATATGAACTGGAACTGAACATGAGATGAAAACTCATAAAATTATACTGTTTGCTATCCAGGAATGAAAAGTAACGAAACAACTACTATTGCTTTCCTAGTCAGGAAAGATACAGTAAGGACAATATCCCAATACAATGCAATCAATGATATTGTAATGCATAATATCTATTAGACTTTGTGGACAACTCTGTAATGTGATGTTATCCAAGTTTATCTAACCCATGATGCAGAAGAAGAGATGGTTGGCAATTTTTATGACCAAGGTCAATCTCATATTGATTGAACCTGCAAGGAAGATACACCATCTGTAGTTGGAGAGTAGAATGTCTAAGTTGAGAATAACAAATAACCCGTGACCCATTCCCTCCTGCATCAGGAGGTGCGGGATGATCCCTTGCAGGGCTGTGCTGAGGATTTCAGTAAGTATCTGCACGATAAAATCGCTCAGCTTTGGCATGGATTAGACCAAAATTGGGTAGATTCAGGTGAGACGGCGGAGGCAAGTCTTGTTGAGTCCATCTGGGATGAGTTTGATACTGTGGCTCCTGAGGACATGGACAGGATACTGGGAAAACTGAATGCCACCACATGTTTACTGGACCCGTGTCCCTCCTGGTTGGTGCTGGCCACAAGGGAGGTTACATGAGGCTGGCTCCAGAGGATTGATAACGCTTCTTTGATGGAGGGTGTCGTTCCTACCGCCTTGAAAGAGGCGGTTGTGAGGCCCCTCCTCAAGAAGCCCTCCCTGGACCCAGCTGTTTTGGGAAACTACCGTCCTGTCTCCAACCTTCGCTTTGTGGCACGACAGTGTGGTGGCACGACAGTTGCCCCAGTACCTGGATGAAACTGTCTATCTAGACCCGTTCCAGTCCGGCTTTCAGCCTGGGTACAGCACGGAGACCGCTTTGGTCGCGTTGGTTGATGATCTCTGGAGGGCTCGGGACAGGGGTTATTCCTCTGCCCTGGTCCTTTTAGATCTCTCAGAGGCTTTTGATACCATCGACCATGGTATCCTGCTGCGGCGGTTGGGGGGTTTAGGAGTGGGGGGGCACCGTCTTTTGGTGGTTCTCCTCCTACCTCTCTGACCGATCGCAGACGGTGTTGGCAGGGGGGCAGAGATTGACCGCAAGGCGCCTCATGTGTGGAGTGCCACAGGGGTCGGTTCTCTCGCCTCTCCTGTTCAACATCTATATGAAGCCGCTGGGTGAGATCATCAGTGGTTTTGGGGTGAGATACCAACTGTACGCTGATGATACGCAGCTGTACGTCTCCACCCCTAACCACCCCAACGAAGCTGTTGAAGTGTTGTCCCGATGTCTGGAGGCCGTGCGGGTCTGGATGGGGAGAAACAGGCTTAAGCTCAATCCCTCCAAGACGGAGTGGCTGTGAATGCCGGCATCCCGGTAAAGTCAGCTAAACCGCTGCTGACTGTTGGGGGTGAGTCATTGGCCCCAATGGAGAGGGTGCGCAACTTAGGCGTTCTCCTGGATGGACGGTTGTCTTTTGAGGAACACCTGACGACCGTCTCCAGGAGAGCTTTTTATCAGGTAAGCCTGATCCGCCAGTTGCGCCCCTTTCTAGACCGGGATTTCTTATGCACAGTCACTCATGCCCTCGTCACTTCTCGCCTGGACTATTGTAATGCTCTCTACATGGGGCTCCCCTTGAAGAGCACCCGGAGGCTCCAGTTGGTCCAGAATGCGGCTGCGCAAGTGATAGAGGGAGCCACTCGTGGCTCCCATATAACACCTCTCCTGCGCAAGCTGCACTGGCTGCCCGTGGTCTTTCAGGTGCACTTCAAGGTATTGGTTACTACCTTTAAAGCGCTCCATGGCTTAGGACCAGGTTATTTACGGGACCGCCTTCTGCTACCGTTTGCCTCCCACCGACCTGTGCGCTCCCATAGAGAGGGCCTCCTCAGGGTGCCATCAGCCAAACAATGCCAACTGGCGGCCCCCAGGGGGAGAGCCTTCTCTGTGGGGGCACCTACCCTCTGGAATGAGCTTCCCCCAGGACTTCGACAACTTCCTGACCTCCGGACCTTTCACCGCGAGCTGAAGATGTATTTATTCTTCCGTGCAAGACTGGCATAACAGGGAAATTTATTATTAATTTTATGGGGTTTTTATAGTTTTTGTAATGTATATTTTAACAAATGGGCCAAATTGAATAGGTTTCTTAAAATTGTTTTTAAATTGTATATTGTATTTACTTATTGTTGTTTTATCTGGCTGTAAACCGCCCTGAGTCCTTCGGGAGAAGGGCGGTATAAAAATTAAATTATTATTATTATTATTATTAAATAAGAAAAGATAGTTTGATTATAGTCCAGAAAAAGAAATGAAGCAGGATAATTACTATTAGTTTTGATAATCTTACAATGTCTTCATTGTTAAGTCTTTAAACAACCAAAACAACATTTATATTCATGGAGATCATTCAGTTATTACAGCTAAGATATGTTCATAGGCTGACTATGAAAGAAATCATGAACCGCTGATGTGCAAGTTCCAAATCAACTGAAAGCAGAGGAATGCCAACTGGTTTCCACAATATGATCTTAAGCATATACCTGTCAGTTTCAAGGAGAACATCAGGAATAACTTTGAGATCCTGAACTTCATTGAAGAAACCAATAGACAAAGGAATTAGCAGAAAGAAATCTAAGAAGTCATTAGGGAAGAATATGAAGAAACAGAAGAAAACAAACTGTCTGAAATTGCCCAGAAATGAAGAAAAAGTAAGCTCAGGAAGACAAAGTTCTCAGGCAGCTGTTTGAAGAGCTGTAAAGCACAGTTGCCATGACATCAGTAAAATTGAAAAACAAGGAAAATCTTTAAAAGATCCATGAACTCAGAAGAGATTCCAACTTCAGATTGGTAGGCTAAAAGATGCCAACGGACACAGAGTAACTAACTGAAAGATGATCAAACTTTAGTGATATACAAAAATGATTTTGGGAGACAAAGAGGGGGGAGGGGAAGAGAAGCTGTCTAGGGAAAAAGTATTGGCTTGATATCTAGAACAGAAAATAGGGACAATATTATATGTTATTTTTATTATTTTGACACTTTGGACTTGGCCTGCTAGGCTATGTAAATATTCTATTTTTCATTTTCATTTTTAGCAATCTTTTTTCTGTTTTTTTTAGCTTTCAAAACAGGAATAATAATAACTACTAGTAACTAATAACTACTTGTAGCTTATTTTTTCTCATATGGCACCATGCGTTGCCTGTCCCCATCTAAATTCTCAGAATCTAAATTCTGAGTTACTAAAATCAGATAAAGAAATTATACAGTGCAGCAGAAACACCCACAGAGCTCAAAGCTGAGATAATATCCACATTTCCAAAGAAATTTGTGGAGGCATTTTATTCCTCTATCAACAATTAAAAACTATTATGGCAATGTCTTCACAGAAAACACTATATGAAAAACTGATGTGGGGAATTTCAAAGACTAATCATGCTTCCATTTGTATAGCAACAGAGCACAGTTTCAAAATCTTAATGACTAAATAAATCATTCATATATCTCAATGTCTCTTTCTCTCCCTTCCTGTCTCTGAGTGCTTATAAATCCTTTCCAGAAAACCATGACCATTTATTTTGAAGGATGAGACTGAAAGTCTGTAGAGATGCAAATTATCTTTTCAGCTACATGCCAAAGTTATTTTCTAGAGCAGAAAAATCTCCTCTTTCCTTTTGTGAAGCAGGATACTAATATTGGAGTGCTAGTTTGATTTTGTCCATGCTTTAGTTTGGTGGATTTCAGATAAAACTTCAATGTATGAACTTCTAAAATATGGAAAATGAGCTGTAACTTTGAAAAAAAAATAGGTATTTCACTACTTGTTTTAAAACATGGAATGCAAAACAATCAAATAGCCATCTGTCATTTTTCAACTCCTCCCTATTGGACAGCATTATAGGATATTGCAGGCCAAAACAACTAGACCCAAGGACAGTTTTTCCCCTTGTGTCATTACTCTGCTGAGCATCTAATTCTTATAGTGCTGTCTAATGTCTATGTGTATATATCCATTATACCATGCCATTTCAGAGTAAGCTCTATTATGATTCTGGGGGAAAGATGTAAGAAATAGTAAGCCAAGAAATTAAAGGGATGAAATATGAAAGGAGGAAAAACCCATGGCAAAAACTAATTTATATAACACAATTTACTATACCTCTCTAGATCTTTCTAGCATTGCAAACTATCCACACTTCCACTACATGCATATACCACATACTCATATGTTGCCACTTAATCTTTAAATGGGACGCAGTGGCTTAGTGGATAAGACGCTGAGCTTGTCGATTGAAAAGGTTGGGAGTTCAGAGGTTCAAATCCCTAGTGCCGCATAACGGGTGAGCTCCCATTACTTGTCCCAGCTTCTGTCAACCTAGCAGTTCCAAAGCATGTAAAAAATGCAAGTAGAAAAATAGGGACCACCTTTGGTGGGAAGGTAAAGTGTTCCGTGTGCCTTTGGCATTTAATCATACCAGTCACATGACCACGGAGATGTCTTCGGACAGCGCTGGCTCTTCGGCTTTGAAATGGAGATGAGTACCGCCCCCAAGAGTTGGGAACGACTAGCACATATGTGGGAGGGGAATCTTTACCTTTACCTTTAATCTTTAAATTCTCACTTATCCTACTCAGAATATTAACTGTCTGCTCCTACAACTTCCTCTGTCCACCCAATACATTGTCTCTCTCACATGTTTATTTGTTTATTGCCTTGGTAACAGATCTTCCTTTTTGTCATCAAGGTCATTCTCTACACTCTGTTAATATTTTATTTTAAAGAGAGCTAGTTTTATATTTTATAAACATAATATATATCTCCATGAAAGAACTCCCAACATAGCTCATATTAAATAAAATCTCTATACAAAAACAATAATTCAATGAGTATGAATATTTTACTGTAGTTGTCCATACAGTACAGTTGTCATTTTCTTAAACAATTAAAACATTAGGCCTATTTGAGCAATAGTTTATACTATTAAATCTCAGGAAACAAATAAAATAGGTATTTAGTCATTTGTCTTTTATCTGATGCTTAATAATTTGGAACAGCTTATATAATGAAAACCACAAAAATACAATTGGAAACCCTGAAACATATTTTAAATAAATTATAAAAGCCAAAGCAAATGAAAACTGAAGTTAAACTGTGACAAAGAGAAGGTTTGTTTTAGTTCCAAATGCAGTTTATTCAATGGTGGGATTCAAATAATTTAACAACCGGTTCTCTCCCCTAATGATTTCTTCCAACAACCAGTTTGCCAAACTGCTCAGAAAGTTAACAACCGATTCTCCCGAAGTGGTGCAAACTGGCTGAATCCCATCACTGAGCTTATTCCACCATATGAACCATTCCTGGAGAAAGAATTAATCATAAATTGATTGACTGATTGTAACACATTAATGACACTTCAGTGTTGCACATTCCATACAGAAGTAAACATACAACAAGAACACTATTAAAACAATAATAACATCTCCAGTCTCTGGAAGATCATGGCTTATCTGACCTCTAGAGGCCAACTGTTCCATAGAAAGCAAGCCTCTTTTGCTAGTGGCTACAGAGCTCCAAAACACCTACCTCCCCACATACCTGTATCAAGGTTGCTGTTTTATTGGCAACTGTGCTGTACTGAAGCTGGGTGGAAGGCTCAAATGGGATGGAAAGAAGACAACACAGGTTATCTACAATTTTGCCAAACAGCCTGTCTTCCACACTAACCCTATCAGATCAAACGGGGGCTGATTGCTATGATTTCTATTTCTATCATAAAACAATGCCAAAAGTCTATTTCTAAGCAAAGGACTATCTGTTTGCCCATTGCAATAGGCCCGGTGGGAAGATACTTTGATGATTAACAGTCTTAGAACATCTCTACAGGCAGCCAGTTTCAAAAGGCTTTACTACAGCCTTTAAGAAATTTGAATAATAGGGATAGATGGAGTTTGCATTTTTGGTAAGAGTGAACTTCAGAGACGGCGAGTTAATACAATGCAAAATGACAACAGGAAACAATATGACAGCTGATGCAGGCCTCAGGCAAGGGTGAAACATCAGATCATTTCACAGGAATAACTGAAAATTCCTAAGGCAAATTTCCAATAAGAAACACAGAAAAGGGCTAATTAAACAGCACCAACATATGCCAAGTTATTTGTAAAGGATTTACAGCCTCAAAGACAGTTCTTTGCCAACCCCACTCTGAATCATTATTTCAAAGTGGGATGACAGAGATTAGTAGAAATCAGCAATTAAAAGAAAAAAGTAATTGACGTACAAAAAAATTAGAATACATGAATCCATTGTGGTGTGTGTAAAAGAAAGGTATAGCAACATCAGGGAGCACATATCTACACCTCCAATCCTGAGAAGGATAGGCTATCTACCCCATCCCATCCTCTGTCAAGGATGTCTGCTGTTGTCCCTCATTGCATTTTCATCCCTTGAGAATCACCATTCTGGCGCATGGATGAGAACACTTCCCAAATTTGGCAAATCAACTCCCAATTTCACCAGTTGCCTTCTGGATACAGTTCAAAGCTTTGGTTATCACTTTTGAAGCCCTACAGCAGGGGTGTCAAACTCACGTTGTCACTGTGGCATCACGTGACCTATTGAAAGTTTTTCCCCTTTGCTAAACCGAGTGTGGGTGTAGCCAATGCATGACGCATCCGGCCCGCGGACCAGGAGTTTGACAGCCCTGCCCTACAAGATTAGTCCTTTGATTGCCTCTGAGGGTTTCAGCCTGTCTCTCCAGATCCAATAGGGTGAACATACTCCAGATCCCTTTTATGTTTTGTCTTCTACAAAACATGCCTTCCATATTGCTGTACCTGCCCTATGAAACCTTTTTCTTACTGTGATCTGAGTTCCAACGCTCTTGGTCTTCCAGAAGGGCACCAAAATCTGCTTTTTCTCTCAAGCATTAAGTCCAGGATATTAATGGAGCCCAATATGTGGAATAGTTTATTATGAGTTAGTTACACAGTTCCTTCATGATTGTATTAAATTATTTTGAAGCTTTGGTTTTGTTTATATTTAGGGGTTTTATCACATTATTTTTCACTTCTATATTGATTGTAAGCTGCTCAAATTTACCTAATTAAGCTGGGTAACAATATATATATTCTAAAATAAACATAAATTCAATACATTTATTAGACTTCAGAATGGAAATTTTAGGAATGCAAATTTTTAAAAAATCCTTGGATACCTAAAAATTGATAGATTCAAATTCAGTTCCTTAAACTTATCAGGAATCTTAAATTTGAGGTTACTTAGGTCACATAAACATGGATTTTCTAAAGATGTAGGAATAACTTTCAAGGAAGTAGATTCAAACTGCTAAATTATACGTTAAAAATGATTCAAAAATGTCTCAGACCTTGTGCCCTGTTATTAATTAATGATTCCTGGCTTCCTTCAGGCTTATACAAAAGCCTAAACAGTTACCACTCCTTGAAGAATTGCAGTAATTCTTGATTCATTCAGTGGATTCCTTATAATTAAGAATGTCCACAATAGCCACCAAGGACCTGTTACAAACATTCACAAAACTAATGCAAAAACAAAATTCACAGAATACTTTCAACCAATAGTTTTTGCATTCGAGTGATACAAAGCCTTCATTTTGGTTGAAAGCATCTGAAGATAGAAAACTTTGCACTTAGGTATACTTACGATAATTTTAAAATAAAAAAATATATAAATCTGAATTATGATACAACAGAAACAATCTGAATCTATTTTATTCAATGGATGTTGAAAAGGAGAGGAGAAAGGTGTGAAGCCTGCAACAGACCACAAAATAGCGGTCGAGGGCTGGACATCTCATTCCCTAATTAAATAATATTCAGATATGCAAAGAAGCTCTATGTGGACAAATGACATGACTTTGTGGCAACGTAAAACACTGTAAGTACTTCATAAGTCTAAGTATATATACTTATATATAAGGTATATAAGTCTAAGTGCTATTGCTATATACTGCTTCTTGAAATTAACTATCTAAATTTTTAAACATTTAAACCAAAGCATTGCTAATCCAACACTATATCTTAAAATATATCTTAAATATATTTATATCTGAAATATACTTATATACTTAAGCTGCAATGCTTGACATAATTTTGAACTGGGGCTATCATGTACTTTTTGACATTTTAATTTTTAAAAATGCCATGCAAAGCTTCAAGTGTACTATTTTATAGCTAAATAATGGCCTTTTCACAAATGCTCATTTTTCCCCCCTTACTTTTGTCCTAGAACACATTTGCTTGCTTCAGTAATTTTATTCCCTTGTACCAGATAAATGTCTTGCCACAGTCGAAAACTACAGCTGAAAATGGCATATATTGAACAGATTCTTGTAGAAGTTTTAAAGTTTTAAATACTCTATATTAATGGCTGTTTCTCAAGAGATTTTCTTTCCCATTGCAGAAATGTGAGGATCATCAATATTAGTATGGATAGATTGAACAAGAGAAAAATCTGTTTTTCCCAATAAAGTATTGAACATTCTAGCACAATTTAATGTTGTTAATGAGTTCTATATCATTCTTTTTATAATTACTCACCTAGATGACATCGGTAGAATTAAATACAGCCTTCCTAGGCCCCAGCAATCTTTGGATAAGATGAAGAACAGCCATGCAGAAAATAATAAGAACTTCTGAATGACTATTCCATCACTTCACACTTAGTAGGACTCCACATACACTTCCAAACCTGATTGTTCTCTTCCTTTTCTGAATCCAATCAGATTGTTTAAAAATGATGTTATACTTCTTTAGGCTCATGATCTTCACAATTAGTAATAGGTAAAGTATCAGAAAATAATAATTTGCATTACAGGTAGTTCTCGACTTATGACTGTAACTAAATTCAAAATTAACAGTCGTAAGTCGTATGTCCAGCTGGTCTTTAAGCAGGTCACCCTGACTGATTTTACAACCTTTTTTTGCAACAATCATTAAGCAAAGGCTACTGAAATGCTAAATGAATAATTGTCTGCTGTGAACTCCACATGGAGGTCAGAAAGAGCATCTGGCCAGTAAATGTTCAGCTCTATTCAGTCACCCCAGCATTGGGAACAATGGCAACAGGGTGATTGACCAAGCTGGTGCAAATCATACATTTCTGTAACTTATTCACTCAGATGCAGCAATTAATTAATCAATCAAACAAACAAACAGTACAGATATTAAGGATGATAATTCAATTACTTTGCTCTGTGTATTACTTTTGGCTTGAGAATCAGCAGGGGCTCTCCTGTAGTATGATTCCACTAAGTGCTACCAGACTATATTTGGAAAATTTAGGATATGTGTCATACACCTAAAGTTGGTTAAAAAAAACAACAACTAACCTTATAGATTAGTTTTTTTTATCCTTTCCAACTTTATATTTATAAGAAGAGACACAACTATTTTGATAGCTGCTACCCACAGTGAATTCTATACAGAATTACCTCTTGATGTACTAAATAAAGGATGATTTTCTTTATTAATATAAATTGGATTCTATTCTTAATCAGCTCAGTTTCAGACTGAAAAAAGTCCAGAACGTTTTCATCTCTCACTGAAACTGTTCAATAAATTCATTCAGCCCCTCTTGAAAATCTACTCTTAATAATGTGGCATTATTCTCTGTAGTCAGGTTTTTGCTTTTCAGATATTATAAAAATGAATGAAAATATTAATTAAATACTAATTGATATTTGCAATGTGTCAAATTATGTTATAATTAAAAGGTGGAAATACAAAGGATTAATTTCAATCATGCATTTTTTTGCTAGGGGTGGTAAATACAATTTAATTTATTTTTACCATTGCATCACATTTTATTAATTGGATTTCAAAGCAGTAGAGCATCTTGATTCTTATTTATATCAACTGATGCTGAAACTTGATTGAGACCATTGACATTGCAGAAGTCACACAATGTATTAAACCAAATCTGTGTTAACAAAGCACAGATCTGTTCGCATAATGTGCTCAGCCTAATCAAATAAATCACATTATTTCTTAGTCAAAGAACTTAATAAGACAATGGCTAGGTTACCACATATTGGGTTATCCAATGCTATGTTTAGTCGACCATAGGGTTATTTATAAATCTAGCCATTATATTTCTACTTGGAGATGTAAGATTTTCAGATGTGTAGCCAGGGAACACAAATAGTTTCTTCCCAGAAATTTATGAACATTTGAAGAATGGAATTCCTTTATATCAGCAGTCCCCAACCTTTCCTGCTTGACAGACCAGAGGGGGAGGGAGAGAGGATGGTTCCACGCAAGCGATGGGTACACAAATGGAGTTTTGTGTGAGAGTGCCCACTGCTTGTGTAAGTGGAGCGGTGTGCATGCTTATCCACTGCTTGTGCAGCCCATGTCCAGTAGTGGGCCATGGCCTGGGGGTTGGGGACCCCTACTTTATATCTTTATAAACAGCATCAAGAAATGTGCAGTGTGAAATTATACAATCATTTATGGATTGTTGTAATTTACTCTATTGACGATTGCACAGGAAATGCAATTTGTTCAAAAATCAGTTACCTGTGTGTCTACTATTCATTCTTTATACTACGCTCTTCCCCATTGATGTGGGAGCTGCATAAGTTACTAATGTGTTTCTGTGTCAAATCATGATGCTGGTCACCATGTAAATTCCAACTCGTTTGGGACTTGCGTACTTAAGAGATCACCTTTCCCAAGTAGGTTCTACTCATCTTGATGAAAAAGTATCCTCTTCTATTACAAGGTGTGATTGAAGGCAGCAAAATGGCTATTGCTTAAGCTGGAAAACTGGAAAATACAGAAAGTCTAACCAGATGCCATGTAATTGCAGGTTAAAAAAAGTCTCTACTCCTTAGAAAACGGAAGGAGGCACATCAAACTTCTCAATTTACTTTTTAAAATTTCAACAAGCCTTTTCTGTAGCAGAATAAAAGTGATAAGATTTATTTAACAAGTTTGGAAAACCACATAAAGGATGGCTTCAAGATTTCCCCCACCAATTCCTTAATAATAGTATTGCTCTAGTGTCAAACTGCCAGCCAGCGGGCCAGATGTGTCACACGCAGGCCATGCCCACCCCAGCTCTGTGGATGGGAAAAATGTCATGAAATGTCACGTGACAGTAACGTGAAATCACGAGTTTGACACCCGTGCTCTAGATCATATAAATGGGAAGATAGGTTTTAGCAACGAGCTGAGCTGCTGCCCATCAACCTCCCTCATAGGGGTGCTCAGTTTAGGATTTATATAATTCTTTACAACAATCTGTTGTATTACAAAGAATAAGAATGATTCTTATTCTCTGATGCCAATTATCCTTTATGCTTAGTAGTACCTCAAAGCTATGCAGCTTTTAATATTGATGATGTTATTAAATTTATAAAATCTATTTCAGAAATTACATACCCCCGTTATATAACCTATAGCAGTTAAAGATTGGATGCTTTCCAATTTAATGAAATCTAAAAGGCAAATTTAAGAAGCTGAAACACCTGTGCTATTACATGCTAAAAAAATCTTTTCTTTCTTTTTTTAAAGTGGATTGCTGCTGGTAATGGAACTTTGTGACATACATAGATGAAATTATCTTAGACATTTAAAACAAAGGGATGCGGTGGCTCAGAGGTTAGAACGCTGAGTCTTAGACCGTTAAAGGTATAAAGGTGGCAGTTCAAGACATAAATGCCATGAGATGGAGTGAGCTCCCATCACTTCTCCCAACTTAGCAGTTTGAAAGCATGCAAATGCAAGTAGATGAATAGATAGGATATATAAGCATGCGGGAAGATAACAGAATTCCCTGTTTTGCTGTATAGTTAGTACTGTAGCATGATGCCATGCTGGCCAATGACCGTGGAAACATCTCCAGACAACGCTGGCTCTTTGGCTTAAGAAACAGGAGATGAGAGATAAATCTTATTTTAAACAATATTTTATCAGAGAAGGTGGATTCTAAACATCTTTAGCTACAGATAAATACTGATGTTTGATAGTGTATAACATGAAGTTATCTTAATTTGATCACATTAACAATAGTCAAGGTTTTCTTGCTATATCAAGCAGTTATCCATGAATAATAGAAAAGTAATCCTATCGGAAACTGGATATTGGCATTCTCAGTTTAACAAATTCTGAAACTATTATTGACAGAAGTTGAAAACATGAGGTGTCACTGGGCAAATATTTACTAAAGCAATTCCCGTGAAACTTACTGATAATAAAATAAACCTTGGAGGAGGAGAGGAAAATCAGGATAAGTTCAGCCAGGTTTCATATTAATATGCATTAGTTGATAAGTCAACAGTAAATATTAACAACATTTCCATGGTAGCTATCTTTGCTACCATGAAGTGAATCCAATTACGAAGTGGTTAGCAGCATTACTTTTGCAGTAGGGATGAGAAATGAATAGGAATTTCATATGCCTTGCAATCTAGATAACAATAGTAAGATGTTTTTTCTCGTGATTCAGGTTACTGTTATTAGTTGTGATTTAAAAAATGCATACAAAATTAATAACTAAGGTCAACTTAAAATGCATGGGGGAAAAAAAACCTTCCTAAGACTGAATCTGGCCATCTGTCTTGTATCTACCAACATTGGGTCCCATTGTCAGATAGGGAAAAATAAGTTTAAATAATAAATTACAAGTATGCTAATTAAAAGGATTCTAGTGTGGTATCATTCTATTATTTGCTACATGCCACTGCTGTTTTGTTACATTTTCCTTCTGCTTGCAGATATTAGAAAACAAACCTAAGATTTTGTTTTTATTTTTATTTTTTTGTATGGAGTTATGGGCCTTTTTATTTATTTATTTATTTATTTATTTATTTATTTATTTATTTATTTATTTGATCATATTTATATACCGCCCTATCTCCCGAAGGACTCAGGGCGGTTTACAGGCACTTAAAAAACACATAAATACAATATAAAAACAATTAAAAAACTTATTCTAAAAGCCCAATAATTAAAAATATAGAAATAAAACCCAATTTAAAACCCATAAATTAAAATCTAACTCAGTCCTGCGCAATTAAATAAGTATGTTTTAAGCTCGCGGCGGAAGGTCCGAAGGTCCGGAAGCTGACGAAGTCCGGGGGGTAGTTCGTTCCAGAGGGTGGGAGCCCCCACAGAGAAGGCCCTTCCCCTGGGCATCGCCAGACGACATTGCCTCGCTGACGGCACCCTGAGGAGTCCCTCTCTATGAGAGCGCACGGGTCGGTGAGAGGTATTCGGTAGCAGCAGGCGGTCCCGTAAATAACCCGGCCCTATGCCATGGAGCGCTTTAAAGGTGGTCACCAAAACCTTGAAGCGCACTCGGAAGGCCACAGGTAGCCAGTGCAGTCTGCGCAGGATAGGTGTTATGCGGGAGCCACGGGGGCTCCCTCTATCACCCGCGCAGCCGCATTCTGGACTAACTGTAGCCTCCGGATGCCCTTCAAGGGGAGCCCCATGTAGAGAGCATTGCAGTAATCCAGGCGAGACGTCACGAGTGCGTGAGTGACCGTGCATAGGGCATCCCGGTCCAGAAAGGGGCGCAACTGGCGTACCAGGCGAACCTGGTAGAACGCTCTCCTGGAGACGGCCGTCAGATGATCTTCTAGAGACAGCCGTTCATCCAGGAGGACGCCTAAGTTGCGCACCCTCTCCATCGGGGCCAATGACTCGCCACCGATGGTCAGCCGCGGATTTAGCTGACTGTACCGGGATGCCGGCATCCACAGCCACTCTGTCTTGGAGGGATTGAGCTTGAGCCTGTTTCTCCCCATCCAGACCCGTACGGCCTCCAGACACCGGGACAGCACTTCGATAGCTTTTTGCATGGACCTTGTACCTTTCTTTAGGAATTTTAAAAGAGAAGTTTACTCATAGCATTTCTCTTTATAAAAGATAACTATTTTGATAAGGAGAAGCCAAATGGTATTGGAAGGGTTACCTTCCAAGGTTTTTTTTACTACATTTATTACGTTTATTAAATTTTTTATTAACACTGGCTCTGGAATCATTGTATAGAGTGAGTTAGTATGATTTGTTTGACTTCATTTAATGTAATTGGTATGCAGCTGTGACCCTACTTAGAGAAATCAGAATGATTTGAATTATACAAGCATTACTGGATTAAAAATAATATATAAAATAATAAATTATTTTTGTTGAAGCAAGTCAGAAAATTCATCTATTGAACAATACAACTGCTCATGCCTTTCCTGAGCCAAATAGCCACCTTAATTTATCTTAACGTATCTAATACTATATTCTCTGCACTGGTGCCAGCATCTTTCAAGGCTTATATCAACAATTTTAATGTTAAGATAATAACACTAATATCTTTTTGAGCTGAGCCTGGAAGGTATTAGGAAACAGGAAGATTGGCCTATTATCAGTTGCTTTGAAATGTGTCTGCTTTTCAAAACTTTTCATCTTCTAATTGAAGAAGCTTGATATTCATCTCATGCTACATGCTGGAAATTTTAACTGAATTTTAATAGTTTGAATTAAGTGATTTTATAATTTAATACTAAAATTTGTTTGCCTCTACTGTCCAATTTGAGAGGTTGTTAAGACATATTAAATAAATAAATATATGAGAGATATATGCTTGACCACTGCACTATAATTTTCTATCTAAAACCATAGCAGAAAAGCTGACATTATGTATATAAATAAAGACCTTAATTAATGTAGTTTCAAAACTTGCTTAATTATAGTTTATGTCTTACCTCTCTACCCATATCACTTTTTCCATAATGAAAAGACAAGATATTGAATTCTCCAAGTTACAATACAATTTATTTTTATAGTCTTAGACCAGGAATTCTCCAAGTTGTCTTCCATCCGGGCAGAAATAATGTACAGCTCTACCTAGCCACCCCTAGCTAATTATACTTTATTTCAATTTAATATTAATATATAGTATGTTACTCAGTTTTTCTTTTGCAATTAACTGACTCAATAATTGGAGTCAATGTTGAATTTCTCTGTTTTGGTACAGTTCTTTACTTTAAATATTATGGGTTAATTTTTGCAACAAGACTTCTAAAGGACCGAGACTGGCTAAAACTGCTAATGCCCAGGGTCCCAGCATAATTTTATCAAGTGGGTAGAGATGAGTAGAGTTAGCAATAGCAATAGACTTGTAGACCGCTTCATAGTGCTTTACACTATAAACTGAGCTTTTGACTCAGTGGTACATGACAAACTTCTCCTAAAACTAAAATCCAACATCAACTCCAGACCCCTCCATAACTGGATAACAACGTTCCTGTCAAACAGACAACAAGTTGTCAAAATAGGCAGTGCCCTATCAAATCCCGCTCCTGTCAATAGCAGCATTCCCCAAGGTAGCATTCTGGGACCTACACTCTTCATATTATACATTAATGACCTCTGTGACCATATTATAAGTGATTATGTTCTCTTTGCTGATGAAGTTAAGCTATTTAACACTACCAACAATACGGCTACCCTCCAAAAAGACCTTGACTTTGTGTCGGAATGGTCAAAACCCTCTGGAACGAACTTCCCCCCGGTTTGCGCCAACTATCTGACCTTCGGACCTTTTGCCGGGAATTAAAAACTTATTTATTCATCCAAGCGGGACTGGCTTGATTTTTAAATTTTCAAATTTTAAATTTTTTGTAATTTTATATGGGGTATTTTAGGTTGGGTCAATTGACGGTTTTAATTTGGCCATTATTGAATATGTATTTTAATTGATATTTTAATTTTGTATATTTAATTGTTTTAACTTTGGCTGTACACCGCCCTGAGTCCTTCGGGAGAAGGGCGGTATAAAAATTTAAATAAATAAATAAATAATAAATAAATAAAAATTTGGCAACTCCAAATCTCGACCAGCAAATGCTCTGTCTTACACATTGGAAAAAAGAATCATAACACTAAATACAAACTCGATGGACATTACCTTGTAGAATGACCCCCACCCCGTTAAAGACCTTGGAGTTTTCATATCAAATGATCTAAGTGCCAAAGCCCACTGCAACTACATTGCCAAAAAGACTTTAAGAGTTGTAAACTTAATCTTGTGTAGCTTCTTCTCCAGAAACATTACACTACTAATCAAAGCATATAAAACATTTGCTAGACCAATTCTTGAATACAGCTCGCCTGTCTGGAACCCATACCTCATTTCAGACATTAATACAATTGAGTGAGTCCAAAAATATTTTACAAGAAGAGTTCTCCATTCCTCTGAATACAATAAAATACCTTATACCACCAGACTAGAAATACTGGGTTTAGAAAATTTAGAACTCCGCCGCCTTCGATATGACCTGAGTTTAACTCATAGAATCATCTATTACAATGTCCTTTGTGTCAAAGACTACTTCAGCTTCAATTACAACAATACACGAGCACACAATAGATTTAAGCTTAATGTTAACCACTCCAATCTTGATTGCAGAAAATATGACTTCAGTAACAGAGTTGTTAATGCTTGGAATACACTACCAGACTCTGTGGTCTCTTCCCAAAATCCCCAAAGCTTCAACCAAAAACTGTCTACTATTGACCTCACCCCATTCCTAAGAGGTCTGTAAGAGGCATGCATAAGAGCACAAGCGTGCCTACCATTCCTGTCCTAATGTTCCCTTTGATTGTATCCAATTTGTATAGTTTTTCTTTTTTATACTTATGCTTATATATATGCTTATATATTGTATAGTTATTTCATGCTTACGCTTACATATACAGAACGACTTGCTGCAGAAGTTGTGAATGCTCCAACACTGGAAATTTTTAAGAAAATGTTGGATAACCATCTGTCTGAGATGGTGTAGGGTTTCCTGCCTGGGCAGGGGGTTGGACTAGAAGGCCTCCAAGATCCCTTCCAACTCTGTTGTTATATTATATTATATTATATACTATTGTGACAAATAAATAAATAAATAAAATAAAAATATGTATGGAGGGCATTTCCTGCCTCTCATGATCAGGAATTCCACATGTGTTCCAAAGCCAATTCACAACTCTGAGACTGAATCCAGAGTTCTCAAAAAGGCTGAAACCTTCCAACAGGAAAAAAAAAAATGCAGGGTAGTTTATTTGTTGCTTCACACTGAGCTGAACCCAAGAATGGGGAACAAACCTTTGTACATTTACAAAGAGAGATGAATAATGTTGCAATTGTGACACAGTAAATGGTAAAGGAGGTGCTGACTGGATGCCTGAGATGAAAGCACCCTACTGATCAATTATAAAGATGTACTGTAAGGCAATTTCAAAGTGTGTCTTGCTCTGCCAGTCAAGCTGCAAATGTTACAGTATAACTCAGGCAGACTTGAATTAAAAGAAAACAAATGCACATAAACTACGTTAAAAGAATTCTTATAAAATTGTAGTACAATAAAAAGCTGTAATAAAATAATAGCATTGCCAAGTTTCCAAATTTACTCTGTATCCTCCCCATCCAAAGAAATGAGTAATTCCTTGAAAAGGGATGCGTGTTTTGCATTTGGGATATATTAACTTTTAAATTGATGCAGTAGATCACAACACCAGCATACTAAAATCACAAGAAAGCAACATGTATGAGATATGGGATATGAGATATGGTTTAACAGCAGAGACTGGTTAGGTAGCAATGATTTATAAATAAATTAACTTTATTTTTAAAAAATCAGATTAAAAAGCTAACATCCACTTCTATCCTACTTGCTTTTAACAGAATAATAGAGGACCTTGCAGGTCTTCTAGCACACATACCCCAGGAGACCCTACACCAGAGATGGCTAATCTTTTTGCCATTGCATGCCAGGAGGGGGGGCGGGGGGAGTCACACATGCACATACTCACACCCATAAATCTATGTGCCCCCGTGCATGCGTATGCGACTCTCCCACTTCTCCCCCACGCTCCTGGCACGTGATGGCCTGGTAGGCCCATTTTTCTCTCACACCTGGCTCCAGAGCCTCTTTATGAGTCTGGGGAGGGCGAGAACAGCCTTCCACACTCCCTGAAGGCCCTCCGGAGGCGAGAAACGGCCCATTTCCCAACTTCTGGTTGGACAGGAAGTAACATTTTTTTGCTGTACCCAACTTCCAGAGACTCCTAGAGAAGCTTGGGAAACACGAAAACAGAAACGGGAAAAGTTGGGAAATGGGGCATTTTTGGCCTCCAGAGGGCCTGAGGGGGTGGGGAAGGTGTTTTCACCCTTTCCAGACTCATAGAGAAGCTCTGGAGCCAGGTGAGAGAGAAAAACGGGCCTTCCCAACCACCACCCTGGCCCTCCAGAGGCAGGAAACACCTTGTTTCCCTATTTCTGGTGGGCCCAAAAAGCCCAAAAATCAGCTGGCTGGTGCACGCATGTGCGCCGAAGCTTAACTTGCATGCCCACTGATATGGCGATGCATTTGCCATAGGTTTGCCACACGGCCCTACACCATTCCAGACAAGTGGCTGTCCTGAATCTTCTTAAAAGCCTTCTGTGATGGAACACCTCTTGAGGTAAGTCGTTCCATTGATTAATTGTTCTAATTGACATGAAATTCTCCTTGGTTCTAGGTTGCTTCTCTCCTTGATTAGTTTCCATCAATTGTTTCTTGTCTTGCCTTCTGATGTTTTGAAAAATAGATTGACTCTCTCTTCTTTGCGGCACTCCCTCAAATATTGGAACACTGCTATCATGTCACCTCAGTCCTACTTTTCACTAGACTAGAGATACTCAATTCTTGCAACTGTTTTCCATGTGTTTTAATATCCAGCCCTTTAATCATCTTTGTTTCTCTTTTCTGTACTCTTTCCAGAGTCTCAACAACTTTTTATAAAGACTTTATATAATGCTTTTGTATAGCAACTTGCATTATCTGTGTAGAAATCCACACAAATGTAATCTACCTTTTGAAAGAGACACATTATTTTGCTATAAGCATTTTACTGATAATTTTCCAGAGCAACTCTCATTAACTGGCTTACACTATATAAGAAACCCTCATGGCAAGTACTGGAATAAAAATATACCAGACACATCTTTTACTATAAGAATGATTGTTCATTTTTGCATACTTTTTACTTACTTAATTTATATTTCAGTGCAAGCTAACACAATTCTCAGTAATATCTTACATTAGATGAGATACTTCTAGGACAAGTATTAAAATGAAAACAAACCAAATAGAAACCGACATGATAATAAAAACCAAGGTATACCAAGACGGAACAGAAGATGGCTAAGACTGGTCAAAGTTGACTTAGTCTCCCATCTTTCCAAGATCGGTCAAATGAGAACCTAGATTGTGGGAGCAATATGCTGATAGTGTAAACCACTTAGAGAGGACTGTCAAGTCATATGGAGCTGAATATAAGTCTAAATGCTATTGCTATTGCTATCATATGTTGTGGTAAAATGGGTGGCAGGAAAGACTGCTGCATTTGCTCAATAAATTAAAGACACTTATTAAATAAATTATTAAAAGCCTTTCATATTGTATATGATGCATACATGTTTTCACAGAAAAAAAACATAATTATCAAATCTGTTATATCCTAAAATATTCCTCCCACGTTAAATATGTTTTTAATATATTTAAGCCATGTTAAATATCTGTTTTAATGGAAACTATCTTGCAATGTTCTAAGAAATATAATTGTATTTCTACCTACACCTTGATCAGAGAACTGCAAATCAGGTTGTTTTCAAAGTACCTTGGATATATTTGCCATTTTAAACTTATTAAAAATATTTTAAACCTAGTTGTTGTGATCCTTTTTTCATGCAAAACATGTGCTTTACTACTTCATTAAAGACCTGATTGAGAAGCCATGCATTTCTAAAGACTGCAAGGACCTCTAAATCATAAAATACGCTACACTTCTAGAAGTCCATCTATGAATTCAGAGTATTATTTTATGATATTACTTTGCACCTGGATGTTCATTTACTCTGCATCTGAGAACCCACTCTTGAAATTAAATTGCTCATTCAGGGAACCCCTGTAATGTTTTGTTTGTCTTTTTTTGTTAACTTTTTGGCAAAATCAAATTAAACATGCCAAGCAAAAACAAACCCTTTCATATGACTAAGACTACCTCTTTTGGAACATTATTCTCCCTTTGTAAAAGAGCTCTGAAGTCAAACCTAGATTGTTTAAATGAGTTATGTTTGCAACTGCAATAGGCAATAGGCTAATTTAAATACAGAAAAAAATAAAAATATCACATAGATGAAATTCAAAATATTATAAGTTAAAATTAAGAACATAAAATTTGATTATTGATAATTTAAATATTACACATACCTTTCCCATCAATACATTCGTATTGCTCTAGACAAGAAATGTTATTAAATGCATATGGTATATGCATGGTCCTGCATCATTGTATGCATTTTCTTACTAGAGTTAGGATTCCTTTGTCTCCAAAATTCCATAAGCATTACAATTCAATCGAAAGATAAATGAAATTGATACAGTGGCGCAAAAAGAGGCAGAGGTTCTTGTTCTCTATGCTATTTTTAATATAGTCACCATCACTTTTATAATGATGATGGCAAGGAACACAGTTCTTTCAATTTTCTTTTCTCAATTCTTTTGGAAGCATGCAAAAAAAGTGGGATTCTGTTCTCTCTTCTGAGAAGCAAATAACATGAGCAGATGATCGCCACAGGAAACAGCATTTTTTGCTGACTAGCAAATAATCTCTATTTTGACACTAACCAACATGACTATGAAATATGTAAGCAGAAACAGCATACCCTTGACAAATTTTCTAAGATATTTAATTTCACTATATGGAACAAAGAACTGTTCCTTTTATAACCACAGCTATATTTCCTGTAGAAAACAATATTTAGCTCTCTCAGTATGTTTCTTCTCATATTTTCTTATAGCTGGCAGAGGCTTTCTTTTTTCCGCTTTATTGCTGCTTAGCAGTCAGTTATTTCAAATATTTCCATACTGCTTCCAAAAACCATAAAAACAAATTCCCCTCAAACTCTAGGATATGCATGGAACACCATATCTGCTGATTTTTTCTCTCTCTATTTTTGGATACATTTCAACAAATAAATGAAAATTCCATATTCAAATTAATTGCCTGCCTTCCTTTATCCCTATTTTTGAATGGCCCACTCGCAATGTTCTTTGCACCTGCTGCGAGGAATGGAAAGAGTCCCTCATCCCCCTTTCTTGCTATTCTTGCATTGTGTCAGCTGTTTCCAAACTGCTGAATTAACATGTTGCAAACTTTAACCACGTAACACAGTTTCCTAATTCTGCCAGGATGATCCACTGAAGCTGACTGACCTCTCTTTCTTTCATCTCAGTGGGGTAATAAAAAGCTGACATACGTAGACTTCTTATGTTAGTTCCTTATAATTTTCAGCTTCTGGATTTCTACTGGGAAATCTTTTCTTCACTGGAAATATTACTCTCCTAGACATATTAACTGCAGATAGTCCCTATCAGACCATGTATTAGATCTTGTTCTTACTTTTCAGCACCTCCCTTTCAATATATACTATACTTTTCATGTCCCAGTATTTTCAT
Organism: Ahaetulla prasina; assembly: GCF_028640845.1. Taxonomy (NCBI): domain Eukaryota; kingdom Metazoa; phylum Chordata; class Lepidosauria; order Squamata; family Colubridae; genus Ahaetulla; species Ahaetulla prasina. The sequence goes on from NC_080540.1 coordinate 93,664,154, forward strand.
ACTTTCCTCAGTATTTCTTCAAATTTTGCATTTTTACCAATGTTGCCAGACCCCTAAACTTATGAAAGGCTTTTAATTCTGTGGTGTTAAATACAGTGCTGCCAAACCAAGTCTAGGAATGGCCTATTCACATTAGCCACCCTAAGTCTGCAGCTGTATTTTTAGAACTGCCCAACTGAAAATAGAATAGAATAGAATAGAATAGAATAGAATAGAATAGAATAGAATTCTTTATTGGCCAAGTGTGATTGGACACACAAGGAATTTGTCTTGGTGCATATGGTCTCAGTGTACATAAAAGAAAATATACCTTCATCAAGGTACAACACTTACAACACTTAATGATGGTCATAGGGTAAATTTAATACCTAATGATACAACACTTAATGATAATAACACTTAATAAGCAATCAGGAAACAATCAATATCAATATAAATCATAAGGATTACCAGCAACAAAGTTACAGTCATACAGTCATAAGTGGAAGGAGATGGGTAATGGGAACGATGAGAAGATTAATAGTGCAGATTTATTCAATAGTTTGACTGTGTTGAGGGAATTATTTGTTTAACAGAGTGATGGCATTCGGGAAAAAACTGTTCTTGTGTCTAGTTGTTCTGGGGTGCAGTGCTCTATAGCATCGTTTTGAATAGGAAAGGGTAACTTGACTGTAAGTTGGTTACCTTTTTGATTGTAAGGTAAGAAACATATTTGCTACAAGGTGTGTGTGTGTGTGTGTGTGTGTGTGTGTGTGTGAGAGAGAGAGAGAGAGAGAGAGAGATGGAGGGAGGGAGGGAAGGAAGGAAGGAAGGAAGGAAAGAAAAATTATATCTGTAGTAGACCACTACATATACCTTGGACAACAGATATCAATGAAAGGTGATACAAAAAAGCAACTTGAATGGTGGGTTAAATGTGGTTGGCATGCATTTGGCAAATTAAGCATAATTTTCAAGAAAAACCTCCTCCTATGTTGAAGATAAAGTGTGTGTTACCTTCTCTAACATATGCCTGTGAAACATGGACACTAACCTCACAATCAATACAAAAGCCACGAGTGGTGCAAAGAGCCATAGAATGATATATGCTTGGCATTACAAGACAAGACAGAAAGACCTGCACATGGATTAGAGAACAAACAAAAGTATACAATATTATCAAGAGAGTAAAAGAATTGAAATGGAAATGGGCAAGAAATGGGCATAGCAAGAAAAACTGATGGGAGGTGGACCAAGGCAGTCATAGAATGGATCCCCCTTGATAAAAAGCATCTACGAAAAAGACATTAAAAAAAAACATATTTGCTACAAGTGCGTGTGTGTGTATGTGTGTCTGTGTGTAAGTGTGTGTAGAGAGAAATGCTTTTCTAAATAATGCTTACATGAATTTAGCAATCACTTCCAATATTTTAACCATTACAATTATGATTTATATCCTGTTTTTCTGTCCATGTTGTACAGAATTCTTGCAGCATTGTATAGTAGTGCAAATAACTATGATTAAAAACTATTTACCTACTGGTTCAATACATCTTAACATCAACCACAACATCTATCAATATCTTCAAAAATGCACTGTGTAACACTGAAATACAGAGCTATCCAGTCAATAAATAAGAACTCTGTAAAAAAAACTCTTTTTTGTAAGAAATGGGTTGAACTGTTAAACTAATTTTCTACAATTGAGCCTCAAAGTTATTAAGAAGAAACAAGGAATCACTTGTCATTATTTTGTGCAAATGAAAGCAAATAATTCCTAATTTTCTGTTTATATTTCACTTATTTTCACTTATAAAAGGTCTTTTCTCTCATAAATAAAGGGCACTACATTAAGTTTCTGTTACCAGGTGTTGCTATCAGTATGTGATCTTATTTTCTCACATCCACAGAGGATTTGTGTTTTGATTTGCAATTGCACATAGAATAAGTGTGTGTATCCATGTGTATATCCCCAGGGGCTGGCACAGATAATAGTTTGCAAATGAAATACCTGACACATAGTTTCTTCTTTTTTCCCTTTTAAGATAATTTAAATTTAATCAATAAAAACTTGCAAGCTTACAATCCAAAACTCAGAATTCTATTTAATTTTTTCAAATTTGACTTTTGACACAGAGATCAACAGATATTTAAAACTAGTTATCTTCAGTTCTAGTGACACACTGTAGCTACCAGGAAGCTCTGTTGGGGCTAGAGTTTCTTGATCTATTTATATGCCTATATTTTGTGGCTGACTACAAAATATTGACGGCACTGGAATCAGAAGTCTCAGAAGAAAGCAATACCAAACTACTTCCATAAAAAATAAAACCCTCATCAATGATGTTGAAAGGAGACAAGTTCAACTTTATGACATCTTTACCTTCTTTTTGAGGACAATCTCTTAAATTCAAGATCATCTTTATTTCAAGTAAATCCAGTAGATGTTTGTCAATGCATCTTTCTATCTCTGTGAATGTATATAAATGTATATAGGCATACATACATGCATATAGATATATGTGTGGGTGCTTTAGTGTAGGGGAATTAAAAACAGGTTTTCTCGCAGGCATTAAGGGTCAGCTGAAATCCCCTTTTGGTTGTTTTTTGTGGTACTTGGTCACCATTTGTCTCTAATATATTGCATTTGTTTTATTATTATATAATTTTAGGATTTCTTTTATTTTTGTATGCCATCCAAAATCAATTGTTCAAGTCAGGTGTCCTTATAAAGGTAATTTTATAAAATACATAACAGAGTGTTGTTGCAGAAAGACAAAGTGTTAACCTGACCAAGCAATGCTCTCATTGTGTCTGCAGATAGCAGATATATTTAAGATACCTCATTGTTTACTGGGGAGGAACAAGCCACAAGACCATCAGCAGGATCGCTGTGAAGAATATTGTAGGTATCTAAAACATAAAAGTCACTCAGATTTGCTTGGTGTTGGATTCTTATGGGAAAGTCTTATTGAAGGGACTGAGGAATGGTCTTATGTCATTAGCTAGAATGAATTTGAACCTATAGCTTCTAAGGAAGTGCTGATGGTCCTGATCACATGTATATTAGGTTATTAGGACTAGGTTACTGAGGGCCACATCTACATGACCCACCAGAGCATAGAGGCAAGGAATGTTGCAAGTCCCCTAGGGAGATACACCTGGTGGGACCCTGTCTCTGGAACATCATTCCCTCAGAGATTAGAATGGCCCCCCACTCTTCTGGAAGGCTCTGAAGACCTGGTTCTGCCAGTGGGCCTGGGGAACCCAGAGCAGGAGGAGGCCATTAAATGGCTCATGTAATGTGTTGTCACTGGGGTGAAGGGAGGGAGACTATTATAGTATTAATTTATTTGATTATTTTCTTTTATTAGGTTTTTTTTAATTTACATTTATATCCCGCCCTTTTCCGAAGACTCAGGGCGGCTTACAGTGTATAAGGCAATAGTATCATTCTATTTGTATATTTACAAAGTCAATTTATTGCCCCCCCAACAATCTGGGTCCTTTATTTTGTATATATGATGTTTTATATCTATGTAAATGTTCTAATAAGCAAACAAACAAACATTAGGTTCATTTCCTTACCGGCTGGTAATTACTGTTCTGGCGGTGACATGCTCTTTGCTGTAGTGTCAGTTTCTTCAAGAAAATTACACAAATTTTGAAAGATGTGGTAATGTGCCTCCTCTTCAAGAAGCCATTGCTAGATCCTACATTCCTGGAACAGCTTTATTCAGTTGAGAAGGTGGCCGAGTTGCAGCCTCAACTGTTAAGTCTTAGAAGAAATAGATTTTTTAAACCTTTTTCAATTAGGTTTCAAACTGAATGAAGCACAGTACTAAAAACATTGGTTGTGCTTGTTGCTGAGTTCTGGTAGAACTGGGATGGGGGAGGTACAACCATCATGACTGAGAAGGAAATCATGATCGATACTATCAAATATACCCACATGGTCTTATCAAGCCTGCCACCTGAATCAGATGTTGAAGGGAATCCTGATAGCACTCCAGCTTTTCCGCTCAAGCCATACTAATGGAAAAGGAGAGGAACACTGTCATACTCATTCCCATTTTGATCCATGTGTTCAAATCTATTTATCATTTAATAGAAAGTGAAGATTTGAGCTATAAAAAAATCCTTCAGTTTACTCTAGTCTATTGTTTCTATTAACGGTTTCTGTTTGCAGATGATACCATAGGCTGGCAGGCAGAAGGCATCCAAATGTTTTGTGTGACACAGAAAATGAGAAATGAAATATGAGAGAACTAGATGTGAGTGGACTTAGTATGTGCATGGGAACATAAGAGGAGTGACAATAGGGCATGTATGGACTTTTTTCTGCATTAAAAAATAGGTTATTATTAGTGGTGGGATTCAGCCAGTTCGCACCACTTCGGGAGAACCGGTTGTTAACTTTCTGAGCAGTTTGGTGAATTGGTTGTTGAAAGAAATCATTAGGGCAGAGAACCGGTTGTTAAATTATTGGAATCCTACCACTTGTTATGTATAGTAAACTGGTATTGTAAGAGCTGATAGGCAACATAAATGAAGAAAATAAATAGACCATTACAAAATAATTCAAGATTTTCATTCTCCATATTTTGCCTGAGGTTATCAAGCTATGCTGACTACAGATTCTTAGAATTCAAGTCCAGCATCCCTGGTCAACAATAGATAACAAAAACAAAAAACAAAACAGTTTTTATGGACAAGCTAGACATCAGCAGTGTATCAGGCAAAGAATCTAGTAGAAATATAGATAAATCTAAAGTGTGATTTTAACATTCCACTTTATTGAATAAACTCCAATAACCATGACTGTGGATTATGTTCACTGCTAAGTTAAAATTCTTCTTAAGTGTTGTGGATATGTAGGGCACAATTTAACTGAAAAAAAACCAAGTTCTTAACAAATTCCGCATATGTACTGCTATTATGAAAGAATGTGAGTTCAGTAAAAAAAAAACAGCTTTCAGCTTGAGGTGTGAGCACTCATGCTTCAAAAGCTAGAAAATTGGAAGCAAGCTGTCATATTCATCTTGTGCAAGAGAAACTGGGAAAAGACTGCTCAGCCTTTATATGCTCTAATCAGAGTCAGACCTCCTGTATCCACAGCTTATACTGGTCTTTCAGTTCATGTTCTATCCATCCAAATCGGTGTTGAACAACTGGGAAGTGGTTGCATTTTCATGGCTAAAAGTTCTATATTTGGAGCAATTAATATTACATGTAAGCAAAAATCTTCTATACTAGCCTACTTCTATACTTGGCTTTTGTTGCTGCTGCATACAAGGAGAAAAATCTCAAGAATATTTTGTAAGTCATGCCTGGGGAAATTATCACAGTGAATTAAAGATTACAAATATTCTATTTGAATAATACAACACTGTACATGCAATAACAAGTCAAATCCCAAAATTGTTCTTCTCAAGTTGTACCTTATATCCAAAATTGGAGTTTTTCAAACTCAAGAATTCAGGAGAAATAGCCAAAGCAAGTTAAGCAACCTTCTCACACTAAAACACGGCATTTCTCTATGGAAGAGATACTACTGTACTACCAGGAGGCAGCAGAAATAGACCACAACTGAAGTAGAGAATGATGTGCTTGAACCATCAACTCTAATTGTTTAAGTTACTCCAAGGAGTTACTCCAACCCTTGAACCAGACATACAAACAATGGTGGCTCCACAGTTGCTAATATCATTGGAGACACTAAGTGTTCCTGTTTGCATGATCCTACTTGCGAGGAAAAAAGCCATCATGATTTGCAAATATAACTTAGGTTTTTATCTTGATGGTGGTTGGGGGGAGGAATAAAATATTGATTATTGTTGTTTCTTTGATTAAACATGCTTGTAATCCTGTATTGTTGCTCAATAGCCTTGGGCTGCTTGTGTATATTGTGATTCTTGCATACTCCCATGAGGTTAGATCTTTTAGACGTGTTCTAAACAAAGAAGTTTAAAAATAAATTCCTGTCTTCTTGTTCAGAACTATATAACAAAAGGGTGCAACACATGTGATATGATCTGCTGAACTGAACAATTTGATTAGTCTATTAATTCAAAAGTAGAACAGGGAAGAAAGCTTGGATTTATTTTAAAATGAATACAGTTATTTCAAACCGCTTGATTCAAACAAAGGGAAAGAAAAGAAGAGATAAAGGATAATGTCTTTGTTAGAATTAATATACATAGTTCCTTGACTACTGTTTGTTAAAAGTAAAGAGTGAAATGCTCCCGGTTCAGACCAGATCAGCTGATCCGGTAGTGATAGCGGCGGGTGGTTTGGAGAACCGGTACCAAAAATCCCTGTTCCCCCGCCCATGCCCACCCAATCGCCTGGTCGCTCGCTTGCCGCTTCTTTCCGACTCGCTCGCTTTTTCTGCCTGAATGGTAGGAATAGGTTGTAAAAAGTGCTTTTAAAAGGTAAAAAAAAGGCTCTGATGATGACAGCTGAGCCGCGTGATCATCAGACCCCCCCCTTTTTACTTTTAAAAGCATTTTTTACAACCTATTCAGCTGTTTGGTGCACAGCGCACATGTGCAGCCAGCAAACCAGTAGTAAACCAGTTCAGATTTCACCACTGATTCATATTTATATGTTTTGAAACACAACCTTGAAAGACTCCCTTTATTCTAGATTAGGGCATGTTAACCTTGAAAAAAATAAAATGGAAAAAAAACTGAAGTCATGCTGACTTGTTATTATACCACTATCAATGTATGTAGCACTTTACAAAGCAATGAAAGGAAAAAAGCATTTCAGACCACAAAGAATTAATAATCTGAAATTTAATGAAGATAACCTGATTGGCCTTTGATAGGAGAGAATTTGGAGTCTCAAGAAAGATTCCTGAACTTTCTTAGATAAAAACTATTAAGTTAAAAAAAAATCAATTTCCCAAACAATTGTCTCAGAACTTTTATAAATTTGACTTAGATTAAGTTACATAACAGCATTGCTTGACATATTCTTTCCTTCCACTTTTTAACAACTCTCATATGAAGGATCAGATTGAAATAAATTTATGCTGATTATTTGGGGCAAGCTCTTCATAAGGATTTTCATACTGATTTCATAAATTCTACTAGTGGAGCTCCTGATTTATATTGATGAAGTCTTACGATGCAAAACAGATACATACCAGTGGTTAATAAACACCCTAAATCAGGGGTGTCAAACTGGCGGCCCGCAGGCCATGCCCACCCCAGATCCACGAAGGGAAAAAACATCGCAAAACATCACATGATGGCAATGTGATGCAGTGAGTTTGACACCCGTGCCCCAAGTCTATAACATGCTCATGATATTTCACCAGCCATAGCTTCTGAAGGGCTAGAAAATATTTTCCCCTTAAAAACTGAGGAATATTCACTGTTGGGTAAAATAACATTTGTCAGTCAGGGTATACAGAAAAAAAAATTCTACGATATATATAATTCTGCATCATCAGAAACCATTCCACAATTGGAATTTTTGGATGGAATTACATCGCTTTTTGCAACACAGTGTTAAGTGCTAACCGTAGCACAGCAGAAATCTCTCAGGCATCAGTTTTGATTCTGAACTTTGAGACAAGAGTCACTACCAGAAACAAAGAAAATTACAGCATCGGCAGCTCAGCAACATTCTGAAGCTTCTTTAATCACCAGCGTTCGTAACATCAAGCAAAACTGACATGTTGCCATCTCTCTGACAGCTCTGTAAGTATCCCTCCCTATTATCAGTGCTAAACAAGCTGTTCAGGAGAAGGTCAACCCTGAGAGCAAAAACAGAGTGCCAGTTCTGAATGCCCCGTAAACAAGGTCTCAAGCCATTCATCTCTCACTAACAAACGAAAGGAGTAACTAAAGTTGAGAACTATAAGCAATATCAACCTCTGTGTTTGCTATAGAATTATCTAACTGATTGGGGTCTAAGCAATTTGAAGAGGTTGCAGACATATGCAGCAGAAAGAGAGGGCAAGAATGGAAGTTTTAGAACTGGCAGTAACATCACAGACTATAGTTTATTGGATTTATTAATATCTTACCTTTCCCCCAAGAGCAAATATCTAGCACACCTCTCAATTATCCTCATAACAACCACCCCTAGGAAAAGGTTAAGCGGACGAATAATGACTTAGTGACCTTCTATGGCTACAGTTGATCTTAAACTATTAGATCAAGTTTCATCATCTTCTTTTAATGACTTCATAATCCTTTGCGGGGTGGAGTCTGGGCAATTGAATGGAGCTAGCAGAGTGTTTTAATGGCGGACATCCTTCTTGTTGCCAAACTATTAGACCAAGTTTGAATATTTTATATATTTTAAAAAGAAAACTGAGCATAAACATTGCAAGATAGGAAATCAGGTATTTATACCTTATTATGTTGTTTTAAAAAAACAACAACTTTGTTGCTATTGCCGTTAGTCCTAATAAAATATCTGGAAACTACTGTAGTCAAGATTCCAGTAACAACTTTTGTTTGTAATTTGTCCTGTTATGTTTTGCAAAAATTTTCTTAAATTTTTTTTTCTGATATACTCCACCCCCAACTCAACCCAAGTTAATTTTTCCATTGCAGCAATTTCCCCCGATGTTTGATAACAGAGATTTAGTAATGTAGCTCACCACAACCATTATGAATTGAATAGTTATTTTTAATTCATTGAGTTGCCTTATTAAATAACAACAGAAAATACATTTCAGGATTTTAACTAATTTTTCCAATACTTCTACTATAATCTCTTTAATAATTTCTGACCACAATCTTTGTACAACCTCCCAGGACCATCTTATATGCATATAGCTGACTTTTGTTTCATTACACTTACAATGTTTATATGGGACTTTTCCAATATTAGTTTCTGGTATGACTCAATTTTAAGTCATTTTCCCTGATTTTTCTGAATATTGATTGCAAAGTAGGGTTGTAACATTCATGATGATGCTGTCATTTTATGAATTATATCTTATGAATTACATTTTCATTCACTTGTAAACAATTAAGACTTAAACATATAATATAGCTTAATGGAGGGGATCATGGCTCAGTGGTTACAGATGCTGAGCTTGTCAACTGGAAACCTGCAGCCCAGGTTGATACCCGAGTACCACACAATGGGGTGAGCTCCCATTGTTTGCCCCAGCTCCTATCCATCTAGCAGTTTGAAAGCATGCAAATTGCAAGCAGATCAACAGGTACCTCTTTGGTGGGAAGCTAACAGCTTTCCTTGGCATATAGTTATGTTGGCCAAATGACCACAGAAATGTATTTGGACAACATTGGCTCCCTCAGCTAAGAAACGGAGATGAGCACCGCCCCCTAGAGTTGGACTTGAGTGGACAAGGGAAACGTTTATCTTTAAAGTTTAGTATCCTCAAATCTTTTGGGATTACAAATTTCAGCTTCACAGTAGTTATTTACTTACTTATTATTTGAACACTAAGGTTGCCTGACTTTATAGTGATTGTGGGCACTTTATGGATAAAAATTCAGAGAGAGAGAGAGAGAGAGAGATGGAGGGAGGGAGGAACAGAGAACATAGTTCTAGAAAAGACAAAGACAACTTTCCGGAGATCAAAACCCAAACAGCAAAACAAAAACAAAAACAACCCCCCCAAACAACAACTGATTAAAGGGACTCAAATCCCCCTACCCTATTTTAAGCATATGGCCAAACAATACAACCAGATTTTAACCAGTTTGCAGAAAATCAGAAAGAGGGACGCAATATGAATCTCTGGGAAAATATGTAGAAGAGGAGCCATCACCAAGAAGATGCCCTCCCTGGATCCTGCAAGATGACAATGGGAGGGGGTTTCTCCCCAACCCCTTCTATGTTCTTCCCAGGCCAAAATATCTATTCATTTCCCTCCCCATACACACATCACATACAATCAAACACCTACCACACCACTTAATAGAAAATCCGCAAATCCACTTTCCCTTCCCTTCTTTGGCCACAACTGCTTTCCAGCAGTTGGCATCCTACGGTTTCAAAGCTTTGCTGTCTGGTAGCTTCAGCCATATATACTTATTTACTAGGAAGTGGGGTTGAAACTGACAGTGAAGAATTAAAGTGTACTAGGGTAGCAAGAATAAATTTTTCATTAGGATAAAAATACTGGCTTTCAAATGGATGACTGTATCAGTCAATAAACCTATGAACTGCATGTTCATTCCTCTCTCATCTTCATAGATGTAACACATGTTTCAGTAACATTCTGAGGTCTATACTGGCCTTTTCTATTGGGCACCTATGATTGCATAGTTTAAAGGTACCAGTTTACTTTTAACATGGCAAAGGAAGAAAATCATCACAGAATTCTGCAAAGAAGCTTAGACTTGCTTTAAGAAATTTTTTAAAAAAATATTTAAAACCATTTTTATAAAGGCAATTGTTCAGGGATCTATGCCTTTTCATTTCTCCCAGAACAATCAGTGGAAAGGTGTTCATCATAGTTCATGAAATATAAACATGTCAGAGCTATAATTTTAAAAGTAATGGAGGTTTTGCCTTACTTGTATGAAGGTTTCCAATTAGGTTATTATTTTTATCAATACATAATGCATTGTTACTGAATTATTGATCTGTGGGTGGTTTTTGAGGTGGATTATTGAACTTTATGCAAATTATGTGTTTTTTTGTATTACTATTAAATAAATGTGGGTCATTCTATTCCTAGAATGTAATCATTCAACAAGCTGAAAATTAACTTTAATGGTATGTGCTAGAAATTCAGAGCCATATGTGCACCAATCAACCCATCTGTAGACCATGCTGTATGCTAGTAATTTTAGGCACAGTAAATTGGAAGAGGGACACATTAAATATCTGAATTTAATTAATAAACTTTTCCCCCCGTTCCTCTCTTCATTTAGGAAGGTTGCTGCTAAAGCAGCTGCCGATTTGGCATTAAATATAAATGGGCTGTGTTGATTTAAACACAGCCTTACAATCTAGTATTAAGAATTATTAGCTTAAAATGTGTTTTTATCCATTGCTTACCAACATGAAACTGGGGGGAGGGAGGTAAATATTCACAAAAGAGAGAACTATCCATTTCTGATGGCTAGATTTGCAGATCAAGAGTTTATAATCACTGAATTAAATCTCTTGGAAAAACACTGTGGCACTCAGTCAAATATAATAGTAATGTTTTCCTATCATCCAAATGAAATCTGGAGGGAGAAATGTGTAGTGGAATTGTCATAGGACAAATCTTAGAATTGTAAACTAATAACAGTCTCTCCTCAAACTGATTCTTTTTGTCAACATTTTTTTCTTTTCTCTAAGAAAAACAATGTTGTCCTGCCTCTCTCCATTTTTGTCCTCTTTTTTATTATTATTTTAAATATCTCCTATGACTCTGGTGCCGCATACTTGGTTTAAATTTCATATTCAACCACAATTCATTCTGTTAGGATTTGATTAGTAAACAAAACTAGTTCAGTTCCAATACTGTATTAAGTCATAAGCTTTGGTCATTAAACACAATGACTGGTTCAGAAAATATAAGAAGATAAAATTAACCACATTGTTGCTCAATCACTTTAATGTGATCTTGATCACTAAGAAGACAAAAGTCTTCCTGGGAGAGAATGTAACCTTAATCAAATAAGTTTTCTACACCAAACCACACTTGACCTTGGTTACTTTTCAACACTCCTAACCAGGAGCAACTTAAAATTCAAGACAGTCTTCTAAACAAAGGTAGAGAATGTAGTATACAATCTATAAATAATTTCCCATTGGTTGGTAATCCAATCTAACATGCCCTTGAGTGATTATTCATATTGAAAGGAGAAGTTTCCATTGCCTAGCTAGCAGAGTGGTGCAACAGAAGCAATGAAGCTGCCAAAGCCAGTTTTCAAACATTTAGTAGCATAAAACAGCTTCCAACCCTATTATTCTATGATTCTATTAATATAGTCTTCCCAGCAAACTTTGGAAGGGTCCGTTTCTGTTGCATAAATGTTTCAGCTTGAGTATCTGGAAAAAAATTCTATTTTATAAAAGAAAATAGTCCACTATTGTCAATTCTTTGGGATAAACCAGGTCAGGCAAAAGATACCATAGGAAATGTATTCCACTGATATGGACTCCAGTAGCAGAACCTTAAAAGCATAACATAACATAACATAACATAACATAACATAACATAACATAACATAACATAACATAACATAACATAACATAACAGAACAGAACAGAACAGAATAGAATAGAATAGAATTTTTTATTGGCCAAGTGTGATTGGATACACAAGGAATTTGTTCTGGTGCATATGCTCTCAATGTACATAAAAGAAAAGATACAACATTTACAACACAAATGATGGTCAATATATCAATATAAATCATAAATAAAGTCACAGTCATACAGTCATAAGTAGAAAGAGATTGGTGATGGGAACGATGAGAAGATTAATAGTAGTGCAGATTTAGTAAATAGTTTGACAGTGTTGAGGGAATTATTTGTTTAGCAGAGTGATGGCCTTCGGGAAAAAACTGTTCTTGTGTCTAGTTGTTCTGGTGTGCAGTGCTCTATAGAGTCGTTTTGAGGGTAGGAGTTGAAACAGTTTATATTCAGGATGCGAGGGGTCTGTAAATATTTTCACGGCCCTCTTCTTGATTCGTGCAGTATACAGGTCCTCAATGGAAGGCAGGTTGGTAGCAATTATTTTTTCTGCAGTTCTAATTATCCTCTGAAGTCTGTGTCTTTCTTTCTTGTTGGGTTGCAGAACCGAACCAGACAGTTATAGAGGTGCAAATGACAGACTCAATAATTCCTCTGTAGAACTGTAGAACTGAATCAGAAGCTCCTTGGGCAGTTTGAGCTTACTGAGTTGGCGCAGAAAGAACATTCTTTGTTATCCTTTTTTAATGATGTTTTTTATGTTAGCTGTCCATTTTAGATCTTGCGATATGATAGAACCTAGAAATTTAAAGGTTTCTACTGTTGATACTGTGTTGTCTAGTATTGTGAGATGTGGAAGTATGGAAGGGTTTCTCCTAAAGTCTACCACCATTTCTACGGTTTTGAGCGTGTTTCTTGTATCCAATAAAACTCTGACCAAAAAAAATCTGCTGTTGTACGTCAGAAGTAATTTTGCCTTCCAAAGTGGCATTGTAGATTTTGTTTTCATGTTTTCTCATTAAAAACTTACATTTTACAAAGCAAAAATTCCATTGTCCAATAGTTCATTAACAGTCAGCAGAAATGTTCATGTCTTTTTATTTTTTTCTGCAGAATAATTATTTGTATATATTGTTGAGCATCTGTCATCAACATATGAAAAATCCTTTTCCCCCTCCTGGAATCCGTTAAACTTGTTTAGATTAAGACTTTTTGAGTGGCAGCTGTCATACCTACATGTTACAAGTTTGCAAACTTAAGTGGGATAAGCAAGTTTCTGCTAGTGAATGTCATTCTGAGGAAAGGAATTATCTATAAAATTTCAGAAAACTGTGGAAATCGAATGCCAAATAGATTCTTTAAGCTTTCTTTTTTTGAAAACTGGTCCCATTTTGTAGCTCCCTTAGCGTTAGCTAACTAGCCTATATTTACCTTCTAATGCACCAATAGCAGATAACTATGAGAACTTTGGACATTTCTCCATATTATAATATAAATGTCACCATTCACACTCAATAGATTGGGTGACACTTGCAAATCTTCTTCTATTGTATGCTCAACATTGTTTTCTATAGAAATGTTTTTTTAAAAAACATTCTTTTCCTTGCTTTTTATTTAAGAAAAGAGAGTAACATTAGAATTTTCAATATGCCACACTTACCCAATATATTTATATACAAACACAAGAATCTCCACTTGCACTTCCTTTAGTGATTTTATATAATAGTTTTTTCCCTTAATCTCATTCATATATAATTCGTTTTAATGAAATGCTTCATTCAGAACTGTTGGGTTGATTAAATACATTTCTGTTGAACTTTGTTAAACTTTGTTATGCTTTGCTATTCTTTCACCAAAACATTTTTATTTATTGACAAGTGTTTGCTTTATTGTTGTATGTTTAATCATACATGCATGCAGTAGATAACATGCTGGCACAATATATATTTCATGCATGGCATAAGCTTTTAGAAGAAAAAAAAATTCCTACTTTTCCTACCAGATTCCTTGTAAAACCCCTAGGTAAACAACTGGATAACAACAGGTAAATAACATTTAATAGTGTATCTGTTCCTTATTAGGAACAAAGAGGTTTCTTACCTTAATTTCTAAATATTTATTCACTTAAAATACGTATATCTTACCCATCTTAATTAAAACTGGAACTCTGGGTGGCTCACAACCATAAAATAAAAGCAATATAATCCCCTCACACACAAACCAAATTAAAAGCAAAAATCCCAACAAAAACAGAAAAAGGAAAAACACAGCATCATGCCTAGGCTCCCTTGATGCAACCCAGAACATTCTATTTCAACTCCAGCGTTACCCTATCACAGTGTTTGGGGGCAGAGACAGCATTTCACAGCTTTCTAGAAGGTTAAAAGATTGGAGGCTGCTAGATCTCAAAAGAGAGTATATTCTATAGAGTGGAGACTGCCACAGAAAATGTGTGTATTGAGGTCTGGTCTCTTATCTTCTCTCTTTAAGAGAGAGACAGTATCCTTGAGGGCTACGTCTAATTTAATGCAGCTTACCAAGGACTCCAAAAAGTGGAAACCCCCTCAAAAAAAAATTAGAAGAGGCTGTAAACAAATCTATATTAAAATATATACTATGCAGAAAAAAACATTTTTATTTACTGAAACTTTTAATACAAAAAGGAAAAAGCATGTGATCACTCTTCATGAGAGTCATTTTAATGATTATGATGAAATAAGATTGCTCCCTTCTTAACATAAATTTTAATAATCACCCCTTTTATATCAACTTATTCCCAATTTCAGGCTATTAATAAGAAGTAAGAGTCATGGAGGCACTTTTTACTGACCTTCATTTGATTGTAGCCTGCAATTTGTGGGAACCTGAAGTGCCAAGAGACAGCCAATAATGAGGTGCTATGAAAAGTGTTGGCAGGTAATGCTGAGAATAATTTTAAACAGGGACTGAAATGAATGGAAATGTTATGACTTAGAAACATTGCAAAATAGTTGTTTGGAAGGCATTGGGAGGAATGAGGGAAAAAGTTTATTTATTTATTTATTTATTAATCATATTTATATACCGCCCTATCTCCCGAAGGACTCAGGGCGGTTTACAGGCACTTAAAAATACATAACACAAATACAATATAAAAACAATTAAAAAACTTATTCTAAAGCCCGTTATTAAAATATAAAAACAGAAACCAATTAAAACCCATAAATTTAAAATCTAGCTCAGTCCTGCACAATTAAATAGGTATGTTTTAAGCCCGCGGCGGAAGGTCCGGAGGTCCGAAAGCTGACGAAGTCCGGGGGGTAGTTCGTTCCAGAGGGTGGGAGCCCCACAGAAGGCCCTTCCTGGGCGTCGCCAGGCGACATTGCCTCGCTGACGGCACCCTGAGGAGACCCTCTCTGTGAGGCGCGCAGGTCGGTGAGAGGTATTCGGTAGCAGTAGGCGGTCCCGTAAATAACCCGGCCCAATGCCATGGAGCGCTTTAAAGGTGGTCACCAAAACCTTGAAGCGCACCGGAAGGCCACAGGTAGCCAGTGCAGTCTGCGCAGGATGGGTGTCATCACGGGAGCCACGAGGGCTCCATCTATCACCCGCAGCCGCATTCTGGACTAACTGCAGCCTCCGGATGCCCTTCAAGGAGCCCCATGTAGAGCATTGCAGTAATCCAGGCGAGGCGTCACGAGTGCGTGGTGACCGTGCATAGGGCATCCCGGTCCAGAAAGGGGCGCAACTGGCGTACCAGGCGAACCTGGTAAAACGCTCTCCTGGAGACGGCCGTCAAATGATCTTCTAGAGACAGCCGTTCATCCAGGAGGACGCCTAAGTTGCGAACCCTCTCCATCGGGGCCACTGACTCGCCACCGATGGTCAGCTGCGGATTTAGCTGACTGTACCGGGATGCCGGCATCCACAGCCACTCTGTCTTGGCGGGATTGAGCTTGAGCCTGTTTCTCCCCATCCAGACCCGTACGGCCTCCAGACACCGGGACAGCACTTCGATGGCTTCGTTGGGGTGGTCCGGTGTAGAGAAGTACAGCTGGGTGTCATCCGCATACAGCTGGTACTTCACACCGAAACCACTGATGATCTCACCCAGCGGCTTCATGTAGATGTTAAACAGTAGGCGAGAGGATCGACCCTGCGGCACCCACAAGTGAGGCGCCTCGGGGCCGACCTCTGCCCCCCTGTCAACACCGACTGCGACCGGTCGGAGAGATAGGAGGAGAACCACCGATAAACGGTGCCTCCACTCCCAATCCCTCCAACCGCGCAGCAGGATACCATGGTCGATGGTATCGAAAGCCGCTGAGAGGTCTAATAGGACCAGGGCAGAGGAACAACCCCTATCCCTGGCCTCCAGAGATCATCCACCAACGCGACCAAAGCCGTCTCCGTGCTGTAACCGGGCGGAAACCGGACTGGAGCAGGTCTAGATAGACAGTTTCATCCAGGTGTAAGGAAACTGATATGCCACCATACTCTCTACAACCTTCGCGGCGGGTTGGAGACCGGACGATAATTACCTAAAACAGCCGGGTCCAGGGAAGGCTTCTTAAGGAGGGGCCTCACCACCGCCTCTTTCAAGGCGGCCGGGAAGACGCCCTCCACCAAAGAAGCGATCGTAATCGCCTGGAGCCAGCCTCGTGTCACCTCCCGAGTGGCCAGCACCAGCCAGGAGGGGCACGGGTCCAGTAAACACGTGGTGGCATTCAGCCTACCCAACAACCTGTCCATGTCCTCGGGAGCCACAGGGTCAAACTCATCCCAGACAATATCGCCAAGACCACCCTCGAACATCTCACCCACGTCACCGCAATCTTGGTCCAGACCATCCCGAAGCTGAACGATTTTATCGTATAGATAACCGTTAAACTCCTCAACACGTCCCTGCAACGGGTCATCCCGCTCCCCCTGGTGTAGGAGGGAGCGAGTCACCCGAAACAGGGCGGCTGGGCGGTTATCAGCCGATGCAATGAGGGAGGAGGCGAGTCACCCAAACAGGGCGGCTGGGCGGTTATCTGCCGATGCAATGAGGAGGCGTACCTACGCCCCGCTTCCCTCAATGCCACTAGGTAAGTCCTAGTATAGGACTTCACTAGTGTCCGATCAGCTTCCGGCTAGACCTCCAGGAACTCTCTAGGCGTCTTCTCCGGCGCTTCATCCCTCTCAGCTCCTCGGAGAACCAAGGAGCCGGTTGGGACCTGCGCCGGGTCAGAGGCCGCAAAGGCACGACACGGTCTAAGGCCCCCGGCGCGGCCCGTTCCCAGGCCGCAACAAGTTCCTCAACCGAGCCGTGAGCCAGACCCTCAGGAAATGGCCCAAGCTCCGTCCGGAACCCATCCGGGTCCATCAGGCGCCTGGGACGGAACCAAC
This sequence comes from Ahaetulla prasina, assembly GCF_028640845.1. NCBI lineage: Eukaryota > Metazoa > Chordata > Lepidosauria > Squamata > Colubridae > Ahaetulla > Ahaetulla prasina. The sequence goes on from NC_080540.1 coordinate 93,681,638, forward strand.
GTATCGGCTCCGTCTCCCTGCGGTGGTGAATGGCGGTCAGAAAGTCCAGGCGAAGAAGAGAGTGATCTGACCATGACAAAGGTTCAATGACTATTTCCTTTAAGTCCAGATCTCTCAACCACTGACCAGAGACAAAAATCAGGTCCAGAGTGCCACCCCCAATGTGAGTAGGGCCATCAACTACTTGGGTCAGGTCCAAGGCCGTCATGGAAGCCATGAACTCCCGAGCTGCCGTCGATGACGAGCCGGAAGATGGCAAGTTAAAGTCCCCCATGACTAAAAGTCTGGGGGTCTCAACTGCCACCCCAGCCAGCACCTCCAGGAGCTCGGGCAGGGCGGCTGTCACGCAGCAAGGAGCCAGGTACGTGACCAGCAAGCCCAGAAGATAGTTAGAAAAGCATGGAGTAGATGAATAGCACAAGAAAACGACTTGCCTGCAGAAGTTGTGAATGCTCCAACACTGGAAATTTTTAAGAAAATGTTGGATAACCATCTGTCTGAGATGATGTAGGGTTTCCTGCCTGGGCAGGGGGTTGGACTAGAAGGCCTCCAAGGTCCCTTCCAACTCTGTTGTTGTTATTATTATTATTAAAAGACACAGAGATACAACTGCAGAAGACAGACACAACTGCAAAAGGCACACAAAGAAAAAAGGACATGTTAGAAAGATTAGAAAAGTATGCAAGAAGAATCAGTTCAGTTTTGAGAAGTTTTGGTGACCATGATATAAAAAAGATGTTGAGACTCTAGAAAGAGTGCAGAGAAGAGCAACAAAGATGATTAGGAGACTGGAGGCTAAATCATATGAAGAATGATTGCAGGAACTGAGCATGGTTATTTAATGAAAAGGATGTGTTCCAAGTGTTCTAAGTGTTCCAATATCTAAGGGGTGGCCACAAAGAAGAATGGGTCAATCTATTCTCCAAAGCACCTCAAGGCAGGACAAGAAGTAACAGATGGAAACTAAACAAGGAAAGAAGCAAATTTCCTGTCAGTTAGAACAATGAATCAATGGAATGATTTGCCTCCAGAAGTTGTGGATGCTCCAACACTGGAGATTATTAAGAAGAGATTGGACAACTATTTGGTATAGGGTTTCCTGTTTGAGCAGGGGGTTGGACTAGAAAACTTCTAAGGTCCCTTCCAACTCTGTTACTCTGTTAAGAATGCATTACATACAAAATAGAGATAAAAATTCAGAAAGCACAAGTCTAATGCAATGAGACAGATTAGTTGAAAAGTTACAAAGATGGGAAAAAAAAGTGAAGACAAGCAGTGGATCAGGTAAAGCAGCAACTAGATGGAGAAGATTGTGGGAGAAACAAGGAAAGATCACTTTTTACCCTATTTCATATGGCCTAAAGACCACATTTTTGTACTACTGCATTACTAGTTCTTTAGAGTCCTTTAAGGAAATTTAATTAGCATACTTTATTATGCTATTAATCATAAGGGCTGATGCTTCCAAATGCTCAGGAGTGCATATAAAATTCCTCTCTTTGAATTATTCAGTCTCTTCTCTTTGAACCAATCTCTCCGAATCTTATTCTAGCTCCTATGTGATGCTTCATAAATTGTGCCTGGCCTTTCCCACATGTATGTGCATGCACAACCATTATACAATATGATGGGTGTGTCATCAGTTTCCCTAGACAGCATCAAAAGAACAGACTTTTAACAACGATTGAGCAATAAAGATTGAGAGCAAATATTTGTTACTCTAAAGAGCATTAAGAATTTCTTGACTATGCACATAAACATTGCGTTCACAAGAAAATCAATTGTACTCCCTCCACCAACCAAACATTATAAAGGATCTTTGTTGTATGGAACCCTTTCTGAATTAACACATTTTCTTGCTAGAATACAACATTTCTTCCAATAGGAATGTTAATACAGTATTTCCCTTGTCAATATACAAAGCTTACAGACAAATTATTTCATGGTTTCCACTTTAGCATGCTGTACAGAAATATAATTTATCACCTGACAATTGTAAAAATAGCATCAAGTTGACAATGCATTATCTCTATCTATTTATATTTTCTCGGCACAATAGGCATCAGGCTCATAAAATTCCATCTCGGATGAGAGGTAAATTTTTGAAACTGCTATATTTGCCTCTGACAGTATCAGTAACAAAGCTGAAGAAAAATTGCTGGCTTCCGCCTCTTAAATGCTCGTGCAATGCAGAGGGAGATATGAAGAAGTGGTATCTTGTATCTCAGGTATTAGCCTCATTCATTCCCACCAGATGCACCTTTGGTCCCAGCAGGTGATCAGTGCTGTACTAGAGAGTTGTGTCTCTCCTTTCTCAAACCATTTTCTTGAATGAGGATTTGAATTAAATTTGTCCTTTCCCCCTTGGAATCACTATGATTGTTTTAGAATTAATCTAAGGCACAGTAAGGAGGCAGAGAAGAAGTATGTTTAGCTGGTGTTCTTGACTGGGCTTTTGTATTTTTGGTTGATTGTACCTTTGCGGAGTCAAGACTGCTGAAGTGGGATAGCCATATAAATACTTTGAATCAGCAAACAAAGCTTTAAAAAGTCATGCAACTAGTGAGAACTTATTGGAATTTTTAGGGCAAAAGGCATTTCCTCTACTTGTATAGAAGTTGAAGTATAATCCAATTTTATGTAATTTGTAACATCAAACAATTTTCAATTTTTCAAAATTTCAAATATCAAAAGTCAGGGGGAGACTCTCCTCTCTAAAGAGTAAGCTTTCTGATTATCTAAGAGTTTAAAGATATGGTAAAAGCTCATTGAAAATTCTAAGTGTGCATAGCCAGTAGGTGGTGAACTTTCATATCAATCGTAAATTATTATGAAAGAGGTCTTTTAAACATTGTAATTCTCAGTGGGTGAAATAAAAACATTGTCCTATATATATAAAAAATAAATTGAAATACAAAATTGTACAAAGTTTCTGTTTCCCACAATGCATTATTAATAATGGTATAAGTAAGCGTTATAGTTAGGGAGCTGGTTCAGAGAAAGGAGACATATCGTACATGAAACACATGCTGGTTTGAGGGAGGGAGCACTTAAACCACAATTCTGTAGATTGTGTATCATGCTAGGCATAGAAGAGCAAAATGGAAGATCAAACTCATGGTTCATTTATATGCAAATCATGGTTTACTACTGCATCTGAACAGGGTCTCTCTCTAAACTTAATTCAAAGATTAACAAACAGCTAAAGGGATGACTTCCATCTGAATTGAAATCTTAGAGAAGAATTATGGCAGCGGCTTACTTATTACTTTGGGACAAATATGCAGAAAAATACAATGTTTACAGGCTGAATAATGGAAAAATGTAAAGAAATATCAAGTATGCTTCACTAATGCATACACAAACAGGGCTAAGAATAAGATAACTTGATATAAGCTCAAAATAAAGGATCTATGAATATTGATGAATTGTAAACCTTTAAAACTTGCTGGACAAGTAGTTTAAAAGAAATAAATCCACTAATCTGGATATGTTTGTTTTAGGAGCCTCATCTATATGCAGTAAGGAGATGTTTAATCAGCTAATCAAAGCTCTTAAGTAATTGAATGTTGATTATCTAACGCACTGAGGGGAAAGCCAGCTCTTCAACCCTGGCTGAAGATGATTGCCAAATAACTAATATTATTTTCTTGTAGTAAAAGATTAACCTCCTGAAAATATTATTCTCATTTATTCTTGGTTCATCAATTAACCTTCACAACCCATCCATCTCCACAATATTAATGTTTTAATGGTTCAGAAATCATGGCTGTATTTTGGTTACTTGAAAAACTTTTACCCAGAAGGGTATGTCAAGAAATTTTAAATGTTTTGGTCCAATTGACCTGCTTCCAGGAAATAGGACTGTTTATAAATTTGGGGTAACTGAATTTTTGAATCTTTCTCTACTCTATTTCTACTCTTTCAGATCTTTATTCCTGAAACAAAGCATAGAGTTTATATGAAACTGCTATAGCATAGAGGGTCATATTATTTTATGATCTATTGAAAACCTCTACTTTCCTCCAAGCTTTATAGAATGATAGCTTGTTCTTTTCTTTACTGTGATGGTCAGGGGATAGGAAGACTGAAGCAATCAATTGTTTTGCAGTCCAAAACCTTTATTTTATTTCAAACTTGAGGCAAGAGTGCAACCACTGGCATGGGCAACATCATTTTTCTCTCATTGTTTGGTGAATTCAAAATGGAAAGGGGTGTTTTAAGCCTTGTAGAGGATTCTAACAGCCATTGTATTCCCCCTTGTTTTTTACACAAAATACACTGGCAACAATCCATGGCTCATCTATTGGATTGCAGAGACATTTTGACCATGCCTATTGTTTGAAGGACTACAAAACAGGGCTTAAGGGAATCAGCTTGAATGGCTTCTTACAAGTGGTGGGTTGCCCCCAGTTCGGTCTGGTTCTTGTGAACCGGTAGTAAAACTGGGGTGAGGCTCTGCCCACCCACCCGAACGTTATCATAGACGATCTGCACATGCGCAGAATGAGGTTTTCTCTGACATCCAGATGGCTCTCATTTTGCTGGTGTTTAGAAGAAAGGAAAGTGAAACCCCTTGATTCATTCCATACGTCTGTCAAACTTGCCATCTTTTGATTGTATTGAAATTTCTCTGTTTTACCATCAGGATCCATCAGGACGAAGCTTACAGGTATCTGGGCATTTTAAAGTTGAATAACATGGACACAATGTGATTAGTAAAGAATACATCCAAAGGATATGAAAACTATTAAAGACAAAATTGAATGGTAGAAACCCCATCAAAGACATTGATGGCTAGTATACATATGTCTATAACATACAGCCCTGAAATTATTAACTGGACATAAGTTTGGACCAAAAATATGGACTTACTAATGTACAAAAACATGAATATATAAATAAAGTAATAAAAACACAAACAGAATGCTGGCAAGGAAAAACATTACTATACATGGTCAATTTCTAAAAAAGATTGAGGTGAAAGTGGATAAAGATAAAACCTGGCAATGGCTTATAACAGAAACATTAAAAAAGAAGAACTTGAGCAAACTAATGCAATTAAGGTTAAAACTTAAAAATCATCAAGCAATCCAAAGAGCACAATTAAACAACAACATAACACAGTCACCAAAATGACTCACCATAGCATCTTTTAAAAGTTACCATGTGCCGGTAGTGAAAAATGAGTGGGAACACAGAATTGAAAAAGTAATGAAAAATATTTAATGCATTTAGAAAAACTGCACATTGTCAAAAAGCCACACTGCTTGGATCAACACAAATACTACGTTCATACCTTACAGTATACTATTTCTTGGGAAGAACTTGATATGAATGAAAGCCAACAGAAGCTAAAGAACTGGTAGCTGTGATTTCAAGTTGATGTTTGATATTAATAATAATAATAATAATAATAATAATAATAATAATAATAATAATAGTAATAGTAATAGTAATAGTAATAGTAATAGTAATAGTAATAAATTATTATTATTAATAATAATAATAATAATAATAATAATAATAATAATAATAATATAGAAGAAAATAATGTGGACAAGAAAAAAGTGTGGATTGTTGTCGACATTGCCATATCTGGTGACAGCAGAATCGACGAGAAACAACTTGAAAAAGTCACCAAATATCAGGACTTGAAAATTGAATTGCAGAGACTCTGGCATAAACCAGTGCAGGTGTTTCCAGTGGTACTCGGCACACTGGGAGCTGTGCTTAAAGACCTAGGCAAGCACTTAAAAACGATTGGCGCTGACAAGACCACCATTGGTCAGCTGCAGAAAGCCACCTTACTGGGATCTGCTCGCATAATCTGCCGATACATCATGCAGTCTTAAACGCTTGGGAAGTGTTCGACTAGTGATTAGTGATACGAAATCCAGCATAGTTATCTCATTTGCTGTGTATACTGTCATTTTGTGTAAATAAAATAATAATAATATAGAAGAAAATAATGTGGACAAGAAAAAGTGTGGATTGTTGTCGACATTGCTATACCTGGTGACAGCAGAATCGATGAGAAACAACTTGAAAAAGTCACCAGATATCAAGATTTGAGAATTGAATTGCAGAGAGTCTGGCATAAACCAGTGCCGGTGGTTCCAGTGGTACTCGGCACACTGATAGATGTGCCTAAAGACCTAGGCAAGCACTTAAAAACAATTGGCGCTGACAAGATCACCATTGGTCGGCTGCAGAAGGCCACCTTACTGGGATCTGCTCGCATAATTTGCCGATACATCACGCAGTATTAAACGCTTGGGAAGTGTTCGACTAGTGATCTGTGATACGAAATCCAGCATAGTTATCTCATTTGCTGTGTATACTGTCATTTTGTGTAAATAAGATAATAATAATATAGAAGAAAATAATGTGGACAAGAAAAAGTGTGGATTGTTGTCGACATTGCCATATCTGGTGACAGCAGAATCGACGAGAAACAACTTGAAAAAGTCACCAAATATCAGGACTTGAAAATTGAATTGCAGAGACTCTGGCATAAACCAGTGCAGGTGTTTCCAGTGGTACTCGGCACACTGGGAGCTGTGCTTAAAGACCTAGGCAAGCACTTAAAAACGATTGGCGCTGACAAGACCACCATTGGTCAGCTGCAGAAAGCCACCTTACTGGGATCTGCTCGCATAATCTGCCGATACATCATGCAGTCTTAAACGCTTGGGAAGTGTTCGACTAGTGATTAGTGATACGAAATCCAGCATAGTTATCTCATTTGCTGTGTATACTGTCATTTTGTGTAAATAAAATAATAATAACATTTTAAAAAGCTACTTGGTTGATACTAGAATGCTAGCAGCAACTCGTATCAACCATTAGCACCTTCAATCATATGTGTGACACCTTTTTAAATGTTCAGTTGACTGAGTTTCATGTTTAATGAATAAACAAGATAATCATAATGACAATTACAATGACAAACAGTAGTAGTAGTAGTCAGTCTTGAAGAACAACTTGAATGTAGCTTGGATTGATTACAAAAAGGCATTTAACTCTCTGCCACATGATAGAATAGAATAGAATAGAATAGAATTTTATTGGCCAAGTGTGATTGGACACACAAGGAATTTGTCTTGGTGCATATGCTCTCAGTGGACATAAAAGAAAAGATACGTTCATCAAGGTATTCATCAATGATTGGATAATCAAGTGCCTAGAAATAAGAGGTGTCAGTAGAAACATCAGAAACTTTGTGCAAAGATCAGTAGCACAAGACACAGTTTCGCATCAATAGTCATAGACTGGGAAAGGTTAATATCAGAAGAGGAATCTTTCAAGGAGATTTTGTATCACCTTTATTTTTTGTCAGTGCACCGATTCCTCTGACAACAATATTGAACAAGTCAGACCTTGGCTTTGATACATACGCCAGGCTAGACCTGGGAGATGTCACTTTTGGTCACTGACTAAAGAAGCTGGAATGTGACCAACTATATCTTGAAAATTCTTCCCAAACGTGGAATTATTAGCAATCAAATGACAAATTTAACATTGCTTTTGTCTCTGATTTCACAGGAACTGGTTCAAACATTCACTAACAAGGATTTTCTTTTTTAAGTAGAAGAAAAGTTCCGTGTTGGCAGCAGAAATAAATATATGTTGGAGCTAGGTCTCCAAGCCAGGCAAGGAAGGAGAAGCTGTAGCATTCTAGATGTTGTGAGACCTTTCAAATGTTATTCTCAGAAATCCTCACCGTAATTTTGGCGGGTCACTACTTACGTATAGAGAAAAACAAACAAATTAAATGAACCAAATCTACAGTGTCCCCTGGCAGTTACATGATCACTGAGCCAAACAAAATTGTAAATTACAGAAAAGCTTATTAGCTAGTACAAGTTACATTATGCTGCCTGATTTATTCTAAACTGAGGAAAGAATTCCTCAACTTACAACAGTTTCTTTAGTGACAGTTCAGAGTTATGAAGACACTGAAAAAAGTGACAAACCATTTTTCACAGTTATGAACTGTCCATCGTCCCTGTGGTTATGTGATCAAAATTCAGATGCTTGGCAACTGGATCACACTTATGACCATTGCTGTGGCCCAAGGTCATGTGATCCAATTTTGCAACCTTCTGACAAGCAAAGTCAAAGGGAAAGTTGGATTCACTTAACAACCGGGTTACTTAGTTATCAATTGCAGAGATTCACTTAACAACTAAGGCAAGAAAGGTCGTAAAATGGGAAAAAATTCATTTAACAACTGTCTCACTTAACAACAGACATTTTGGACTCAATTGTTGTCATAAGTCAAGGACTACCTGTACATGGAGAAATTACTATGGCCTTTATTTGTGAACTAATCAAGGTTATACAAGGTTTAGTCTTGGAATTTTGAAGTGTAATACAAATGATTCATTAAAGATATATGAAAAATGTGAATCCTTCATCTAATCCAAAGTGGTACATAATACACAAGATATATGCACAACTCAGTGTCACAAGTTTCCACCTTTTTTTATATAGTTATCTGTTATTTCCCTCTGAGCAATGCTTACTTTTTGTCCCTTGTGTAGCCAAGTGTTTACTCAAATTTAATGTATAAAATAAAAAGCTGAAAAAGTTTTTCCAGTTCTTACATGATTTTTATACCCATATTTCACAGGAATGAAATAAAAATATCTTATGAGCATTATGATTCACTGACTAGAGCTCTTGAATGGAATACAAATTCCATCTGTAATAAAAATAATAGTATTAATACTTGTAAAAGTACATTTACAGCAAAAGGTTGAGTAAACACCAAAGCACTCTCATATTGTAATGCCTCTCCCATATCTAATAAAAAGTACACATCCAAGAAATTTGACCATGCCTATTGTTTGAAGGACTACAAAACAGGGCTTAAGGGAATCAGCTTGAATGGCTTCTTACAAGTGGTGGGTTGCCCCCAGTTCGGTCTGGTTCTTGTGAACCGGTAGTAAAACTGGGGTGAGGCTCTGCCCACCCACCCGAATGTTATCATAGACGATCTGCACATGCGCCGAATGAGGTTTTCCCTGACATCCAGATGGCTCTCATTTTGCTGGTGTTTAGAAGAAAGGAAAGTGAAACCCCTTGATTCATTCCATACGTCTGTCAAACTTGCCATCTTTTGATTGTATTGAAATTTCTCTGTTTTACCATCAGGATCCATCAGGATGAAGCTTACAGGTATCTGGGCATTTTAAAGTTGAATAACATGGACACAATGTGATTAGTAAAGAATACATCCAAAGGATATGAAAACTATTAAAGACAAAATTGAATGGTAGAAACCCCATCAAAGACATTGATGGCTAGTATACATATGTCTATAACATACAGCCCTGAAATTATTAACTGGACATAAGTTTGGACCAAAAATATGGACTTACTAATATACAAAAACATGAATATATAAATAAAGTAATAAAAACACAAACAGAATGCTGGCAAGGAAAAGCATTACTATACATGGTCAATTTCTAAAAAAGATTGAGGTGAAAGTGGATAAAGATAAAACCTGGCAATGGCTTATAACAGAAACATTAAAAAAAAGAAGAAACTTGAGCAAACTAATGCAATTAAGGTTAAAACTTAAAAATCATCAAGCAATCCAAAGAGCACAATTAAACAACAACATAACACAGTCACCAAAATGACTCACCATAGCATCTTTTAAAAGTTACCATGTGCCGGTAGTGAAAAATGAGTGGGAACACAGAATTGAAAAAGTAATGAAAAATATTTAATGCATTTAGAAAAACTGCACATTGTCAAAAAGCCACACTGCTTGGATCAACACAAATACTACGTTCATACCTTACAGTATACTATTTCTTGGGAAGAACTTGATATGAATGAAAGCCAACAGAAGCTAAAGAACTGGTAGCTGTGATTTCAAGTTGATGTCTGATATTATTATTATTAATAATAATAATAATAATAATAATAATAATAATAATAATAATAATAATAATAATATAGAAGAAAATAATGTGGACAAGAAAAAAGTGTGGATTGTTGTCGACATTGCCATATCTGGTGACAGCAGAATCGACGAGAAACAACTTGAAAAAGTCACCAAATATCAGGACTTGAAAATTGAATTGCAGAGACTCTGGCATAAACCAGTGCAGGTGTTTCCAGTGGTACTCGGCACACTGGGAGCTGTGCTTAAAGACCTAGGCAAGCACTTAAAAATGATTGGCGCTGACAAGACCACCATTGGTCAGCTGCAGAAGGCCACCTTACTGGGATCTGCTCGCATAATCTGCCAATACATCATGCAGTCTTAAACGCTTGGGAAGTGTTCGACTAGTGATTAGTGATACGAAATCCAGGATAGTTATCTCATTTGTGTATACTGTCATTTTGTGTAAATAAAATAATAATAACATTTTAAAAAGCTACTTGGTTGATACTAGAATGCTAGCAGCAACTCGTATCAACCATTAGCACCGTCAATCATATGTGTGACACCTTTTTAAATGTTCAGTTGACTGAGTTTCATGTTTAATGAATAAACAAGATAATCATAATGACAATTACAATGACAAACAGTAGTAGTAGTAGTCAGTCTTGAAGAACAACTTGAATGTAGCTTGGATTGATTACAAAAAGGCATTTAACTCTCTGCCACATGATAGAATAGAATAGAATAGAATAGAATTTTATTGGCCAAGTGTGATTGGACACACAAGGAATTTGTCTTGGTGCATATGCTCTCAGTGGACATAAAAGAAAAGATACGTTCATCAAGGTATTCATCAATGATTGGATAATCAAGTGCCTAGAAATAAGAGGTGTCAGTAGAAACATCAGAAACTTTGTGCAAAGATCAATAGCACAAGACACAGTTTCTCATCAATAGTCATAGACTGGGAAAGGTTAATATCAGAAGAGGAATCTTTCAAGGAGATTTTGTATCACCTTTATTTTTTGTCAATGCACCGATTCCTCTGACAACAATATTGAACAAGTCAGACCTTGGCTTTGATACATACGCCAGGCTAGACCTGGGAGATGTCACTTTTGGTCACTGACTAAAGAAGCTGGAATGTGACCAACTATATCTTGAAAATTCTTCCCAAACGTGGAATTATTAGCAATCAAATGACAAATTTAACATTGCTTTTATCTCTGATTTCACAGGAACTGGTTCAAACATTCACTAACAAGGATTTTCTTTTTTAAGTAGAAGAAAAGTTCCGTGTTGGCAGCAGAAATAAATATATGTTGGAGCTAGGTCTCCAAGCCAGGCAAAGAAGGGGAAGCTGTAGCATTCTAGATGTTGTGAGACCTTTCAAATGTTATTCTCAGAAATCCTCACCGTAATTTTGGCGGGTCACTACTTACGTATAGAGAAAAACAAACAAATTAAATGAACCAAATCTACAGTGTCCCCTGGCAGTTACATGATCACTGAGCCAAACAAAATTGTAAATTACAGAAAAGCTTATTAGCTAGTACAAGTTACATTATGCTGCCTGATTTATTCTAAACTGAGGAAAGAATTCCTCAACTTACAACAGTTTCTTTAGTGACAGTTCAGAGTTATGACGACACTGAAAAAAGTGACAAACCATTTTTCACAGTTATGAACTGTCCATCGTCCCTGTGGTCATGTGATCAAAATTCAGATGCTTGGCAACTGGATCACACTTATGACCATTGCTGTGGCCCAAGGTCATGTGATCCAATTTTGCAACCTTCTGACAAGCAAAGTCAAAGGGAAAGTTGGATTCACTTAACAACTGGGTTACTTAGTTATCAATTGCAGAGATTCACTTAACAACTAAGGCAAGAAAGGTCGTAAAATGGGAAAAAATTCATTTAACAACTGTCTCACTTAACAACAGACATTTTGGACTCAATTGTTGTCATAAGTCAAGGACTACCTGTACATGGAGAAATTACTATGGCCTTTATTTGTGAACTAATCAAGGTTATACAAGGTTTAGTCTTGGAATTTTGAAGTGTAATACAAATGATCCATTAAAGATATATGGAAAATGTGAATTCTTCATCTAATCCAAAGTGGTACATAATACACAAGATATATGCACAACTCAGTGTCACAAGTTTCCACCTTTTTTTATATAGTTATCTGTTATTTCCCTCTGAGCAATGCTTACTTTTTGTCCCTTGTGTAGCCAAGTGTTTACTCAAATTTAATGTATAAAATAAAAAGCTGAAAAAGTTTTTCCAGTTCTTACATGATTTTTATACCCATATTTCACAGGAATGAAATAAAAATATCTTATGAGCATTATGATTCACTGACTAGAGCTCTTGAATGGAATACAAATTCCATCTGTAATAAAAATAATAGTATTAATACTTGTAAAAGTACATTTACAGCAAAAGGTTGAGTAAACACCAAAGCACTCTCATATTGTAATGCCTCTCCCATATCTAATAAAAAGTACACATCCAAGAAATTTGCAGCTTCCCTGGAGCAATTAATTTCCTTTGTATGATTGTATACAATTCCAAGGCTCGTTATTTCATTGCAATTATTTCTTTCCTATCCTGCTCTCAACTACCTAAAAATATTGCTATCACAGAAATGACATTATTTTTTCCTCTTGATTTATTTATCAAAATTATATGGCTACTCATCTTACAAATGTGACTCTGGGTGGCATACAATAAAACTAACAATTAAAACATTCTTTAAGAATATTGAAAACAATTAGACATTAATGGGAAGAAGATCTCTAATGATAAACCCACAAGTGGCCTTCTCAGAGAGCTAACAACCGATCTTCAGAATGCTAATGATCAGATGAGTGCAAACAATATAAATCCTTCCATTCCTCACCATTTAGTCAGAACTGAAGAAGCTTCTGGGATAGAAGTGAAATGTCTTCAAGGAAAAAACGAAGACAGTTCAAGAAAGTTTTGAAAAGCATGTTTAGGACAATTGATAACTTAATTAGCATATCCAAGATTGGACTTGATAAATTAAAAAGTTTAAATAAAACCAGTCATTAATATATACACTTATATTAAATACATATAAATACAACATTGACAAAGTCTACTGAAGCAATGAATAGTTTCTTACTTCACGTGATTTGTTAATAAGTTGGTGTGCATGTGTGCTTGTGCATGTGGCTCTAAGAACCAAAGAATATATTATTCATATTTTTAAAATTTTGAACCAGGTTTCAGCTTTCTAAAACTGATATAATAATAATAATAATAATAATAATAATAATAATAATAATAATAATAATAATAATAATAATAATAACAACAACAACAACAACAACAACAACAACAACAACAACAACAACAACAACAGAGTTGGAAGGGATCTCGGAGGCCTTCTAGTCCAACCCCCTGCCCAGGCAGGAAACCCTACACCATCTCAGACAGATGGTGTAGATCCAACATTTTCTTTAAAATTTCCAGTATTGGAGCATAGAATATAGAAGTTCTATGAAATCTCTCAAAACCAATAAATAAATGATTAAAACAGTGCTTATATTTTTCAGCCATCTCTTACAAATGGGTTTACATAATATTATTAAACTACTCCTTTCTTCTTTAAAAACAAAAGCAGAATAAAACAAGAAAACCTGTGAGTCATTAACTGAACATGGGGAAGAAAGCTAATTGGAAAAAGGCATTTCCAAGTTATATTAAATTCTGAAAGATTATATATATTTATGAATGATACACAGCTCAAACTTTTTTTTGAAAAAGACATGTTTTTTTCTTGATTGTTATTTATATGCAAATCATATTTTCCTCGTTTCATTGCTCCAAAGATAAGCATATGGAGTTAGTTGTTTCTCTAACCATCACAAATATGATTAAGGAAATTTCCTCAGATATATTTGGGCCATTTGAAAGAATGTATAAGGCAGTTCCTGAAACACTGACTTTAGATGAAATCTAAATTTAGAACAGATTAATGGGTCTTAAATAGTCATGGTAGGTTCCATTTTAAAACATTTATAAATCTTCTCTAAGTATGAATTTTATCTACTATACAAAATTTCTTACTTACATGCAGTGGCTTTAGATAAAAAAAAATCTCATATAAAAGAAAACTAAGAAAGTTATTGTAATAAGCTTCCCTTCCACAAGATGATCATTATTAAAGTATATATAAGTAAGGTAAAGGTAAAGGTACCCCTCGTACATACATGCTAGTCATTGCCAACTGTAGGGGGCAGTGCTTATCTCCGTTTCAAAGCCGAAGAGCCAGCGCTGTCCGAAGATGACTCTGTGGTCATGTGGCTGGCATGACTCAACACCAAAGGCGCACGGAACACTGTTACTTTCCCACCTTCGGTCTGACCTATGCTGACCTATAAAAAATTATCTGCTACAACGTCCTACCTGTCAATGACTACTACAGCTTCAACCGCAATAATACATGAGCACAAAATAGATACAAACTCAAGGTAAACCACTCCAAACTCGATTGCAGAAAATACGACTTCACCAATAGAGTGGTCAATGCCTGGAATGCACTACCTGACTCTGTGATTATATCCCCAAACCCCTATAAATTTAACCTTAGACTGTCTACTGTTGACCTCACCCCATTCCTAGAGGTCTGTAAGGGGCATGCATAAGTGCACTAATGTGCCTACCGTCCCTGTCCTACTGTCCCCATTTATTTATATCCTTATCCTGTATTCATAATCATGTTTATACTTATATCTGTTATCTTATGCATGTTTGACAAACTAAATAAATAAATATATTGTATATCTCATATATCATACTCTTAAAAAAGCAGCAGCAATCTAAAGACATTTTGTTTCAAAATCTTTTAGCATCAGGGTAAACAACTAGCGGGGGCACAGTATGTCAGAAAAACCCATTATCATTTACATTTGTCTATGGTCCTTTGTGTCAGATGTATTTAAATTGTTATTTCAGGTTTCTCACCATAACCCAAACTGTGGTTTGCAAACTCTTCTCTCACATAGGCATATATAATCATCCACTTATATGCCCTTCTCTCACTGCAGGTAAAACACTGATGGGTTAAGGGGAAGGGGCAGTTGCAGGGGGAAGAGTAGAGAAAGAGAGAAATATAAAGCATGATAAGGGGAGGGAAAGATAATGTAAGTGGGTTCATTCTACTAGAGACATGAACATCAGAATAGAGATGGAAAGGACCTTCCATTTAATCTAACCACCGCTCAAGCAGTAAACCCTATATAATTTCAGACAAGACTATCCAGTCTTTTCTTAAAAACCTCCAGTGATGGAGCACCCATGTCTGACTGCAAGCTGTTCCACTGGTTAATTGTCTTCATTGTCAGGCAGTTTCGCCTTAATTCCAGTTTGCTTCTCTCCTTGATTAGTTTCTATCCATTGTTTCTTGTCCTGACCTTTGGCACTTTACAAAATATGTTGCTCCCCCCTCCCTTCTTTGTGGCAATCTCTCAAATACTGGAATACTGCTCTCATATCACCCCTAGTCCTTCTTTTCTCTAGACTACCTATACCCAAATCTTGCAACTGTTTTGTCTCCAGGCCCTTAATTATCTTAGTTGCTCTTCTTTGCACTTTTTTCCAAAGTCTCAACATTTATTTTGTAACGTAGTGACCAAAACTGGATGCAGTGTTTCAGGTGTGGCCTTACTAAGGCTTTATAGAGCAGTACTAATACTTCATGTAATTTTGATTCTATGCCTTTGTTTATACAACCAAGTAGTGTATTAGCTTTTTTTGACTGCTGCCACATATTGCTGGCTCATGTTTAAGTGATTGTCCACTAGGACTCAAAGGTCCCTCTCACAGTTTCTGTTTTTGCACCAAGTTTGACCTAATCTGTACTTGTACCTTTGGTATGTATGTATGTATGTCCCTTTACCTTTTTATGTATGTATGTATGTATGTACGTATTTGTCAAGAATGTATTGGGTAATAAGTATAAACATGGATTGGATACATGAAATAGATACAAATAGAGGAAACATTAGGACAGCGATGATAGGCATGCTGGTGCTCTTATGCACACCCCTTACAGACCTCTTAGGAATGGGGTGCGGTCCACAGTAGACAGTCTTAGGTTAAAATTTTGGGGGTTTGGGGATGAAATCACAAAGTAAAGTAGCGCATTCCAGGCATTGACCACTCTGTTGCTGAAGTCATATTTTCTGCAATCGAGTTTGGAGCAGTTTACTTTGAGTTTGTATCTATTGTGTGCTCGTGTATTGTGTGCTCGTGTATTGTTGTGGTTGAAGCTGAAGTAGTCATTGACAGGTAGGACATTATAGCAGATAATTTTATGAGCTACGCTTAGGTCATACCGAAGGCAGCGTAGTTCTAAGTTTTCTAAGCCCAGAATTTCAAGTCTGGTGGCATAACGTATTCTGTTGTGAGCAGAGGAGTGGAGGACTCTTCTTGTGAAATATTTCTAGACATGTTCAATTGTATTAATGTCTGATATGTAGTTCAGGTTCCAGACAGATGAGCTGTATTTGAGATTTGGTCTAGCAAATGTTTTGTATGCTCTGGTTAGTGTGATATTACCAGAGAAGAAGCTACGCAAGATTAGGCTTAAAACTCTTAATGCCTTTTTGGCAATGTAGTTACAGTGGGCTTTGGCACTTAGATCATTAGATATGAGTATTCCAAGATCCTTGACAGAGCGAGGGTCATCTACACAGTCATGTCCAATCAGCTTGTATTTTGTGTTCTGGTTCTTTTTGCCAATGTGTAAGACAGAGCATTTGTTGGTTGAGATTTGGCGTTGCCAATTGTTTGACCATTACAACACAAAGCCAAGATCTTTTTGAAGGGTAGCAGCATTGTCTGTGGTGTTAAATATTTTTACATCATCGGCAAAGAGAATGCAGTTGCTTATAATATGATTGCAAAGGTCATTTATGTATAGTATGAAGAGTGTTGGTCCTAGAACGCTGCCTTGGGGGACACCACTATTAACAGGTGCAGGGTTTGATAAGGCACTCCCTATTGTGAGCACTTGTTGTCTGTTTGACAGGAACGCAGCTATCCAATTATGTAGGGGTCCAGAGATGCCATAGGATTTTAGTTTTAGAAGTAGTTTGTCATGTACCACTGAATCAAAGGCTTTACAGAAGTCTATGTAAATTATGTCTATTCCTTTGCCCTGCTCGAGATTTGTAGTCCATATGTTCTTTCACTGTAGAAGTTGTAGATTATTTTTTTTCTGAAACCAAATTGTTTATTAGATTAAATTTCATTTTGTTAGATAGAGCCCATTGTTCAAGTCTGTCAAAATCTTTTAGAATCCTGAGCTTGTCTTCTGGGGTGTTGACTATTCCTGCCAGCTTACTGTCATCTGCATATTTGATGAGTTCCCCTTCTATTCCTTATCTAAGTCATTTATGAAGATATTAAAAGAGTACTGGGCCTAAGTCAGAACATTATACTACCCCAATGCTTACTTCCCTCCATGTAGATGTAGTACCATTAAGGAAGACACATTGAGTATGGTTTGTCATCCAGCTGAAAATCCATATTGTGGTGATGTTGTCTATTCCACATTTTTCTACCTTACCAAGAAGTAGGTTGTGTTTTACATTGTCGAATGCTTTGCTGAAGACTAAATATACTACATCCACAGCATTTCACTGATCTACTAATTTAGTCACTTCGTCAAAGAATGAAATAAGATTGGTTTGGCATGCTGGTTTTTATTTATAAATTTATTTGTTTCTAGATGTTTGCAGATCTGTTTTTTGATTATCTTTTCCAGTATCTTCCTAGGTATTGATGCAAGGCTGATTGGTTTGTAGTTTCCTGGGTCTGTTTTGTTTTTATCTTTGTTGATGGATGGCAAAATGGTGGGAAAAGAAATGTCTTGTCTTTGACTAATCATTTATAAATGAAATATTTTCACTAGAATATAAACTAAAGCACCTCTCCTGCTTTTGATTTCAAAAGAATAGATAAATGTCTCCCTCTAATTGAGCACTTTTATTCTGCCATGGAATTGGATAGTGGTATGAACTTAGTAGCAGAACATTAAAGTTAAAATTAAGATTATTGATGGAGTTACTTTTAATTCAAGCATTTAAAATTTAAAATAGTTTTGTTAAACATTTTTATAGAATTTTGACATTATAATATTTTATTTGAGCATTTACACTTTTATTAAGACTCAGAAATCACGTTTTCATTTGCTTAAGATTTCTTGGTCTTACACTTTATTGTTCACAAAACTTAAAAATAGTTTATTAAGGGAACAAGATAAAGTATACATTCCAAGGGTAGATTCTCTGAAGGCTTAGAGGCAAGATGGATGGAAGGAAAGGAGGGAGGAAAGAAGTTAGTTCTTATATGTAATGATGTGAGGAGGGAAACAGATTTGTAGTAAAGGGCTAGTATTGTAAAGTAGGGGCTGATTGTAATGTATATAAGGTGTAGAGGGTTTTTCTGGCTACCCACCTAACAGCTTGCTGTCATCTCTCTTAGTGAAGAATAGACAACTTAATTTCATGCAACTGCCTGATTTTTTTTGGTCACAGCTCAAAAATAAACTTGATAAGGAATAGATATTCCAACAGTTTCATGTGAAACAATAGAAAAACTCACTGTAAATACCTTCATTGGAAAGTCTTAATTATAGTTAAAATTTGACTCAATACAAAATAAGCTACTTTAGAGCAACATTTTGTAATCATGTGTTCTTCATCTGGCTTAGACTCCATTTCCCATCAGCCTTACTTCCTGGAGAGAAAATAGATTTAAAATCATGTATGTTCAGAATATATCCAATAGAGTTTGGATATATTCCAGACTTTAGCATAAAGAGACTATTTCCAATTATTTTCACAAAAGGTTTCATGAAGTACACATAGTGGGTACATTTACTAGCTCAGTCATTTTAGAATAATTATAGCAATAGCACTTAGACTTATATAGTGCTCTTAGACTTCATAGTACTTTTACAGCCCTCTCTAGGCGGTTTACAGAGTCAGCATATTTCCCCCAACAATCTGGGTCCTCATTTTACCCACCTCGGAAGGATGGAAGGCTGAGTCAACCTTGAGCCTTAAGATTTGAACTGCCAAACTGCAGCTAGAAGTCAGCTGAAGTAGCTTGCAGTACTGCACTCTAACCACTGTGCCACCTCAGCTCATTTTATAATGTAACTGATGCCATTTTGAAATTATATGTAGTAACTTTATTAAATGATATGAGAAAAGGTGTTATCCTATTCTAATAACAGTTAATCAAAACTTAATTTAAAACACCTCAAAAATATTTGATAATACCTGGTCAGAATAGCATATTTTTTGAAACAATCTACTGTACAATTTATTGTAAAAATGACTGACAATGTATACAAATACAAGGGAAAAAAAATGCAAGGGAAGAATTAATTAAATTCTGGACTGAACAAATGTAGGATTGAAAAGAATTTATCATTCCAAGGCTATCACTGATCGCACACATTTCTGTTCTATTATGCCACTTATACTTCAGAGCTAATATAATTCTGCAAAAAAGCTTATTCATTGTGACTGATGGACATGCTTCATGCTAATTCTTCCTACTGTTAGTAAGCCTTTGTGTTCTTTGTCAAGGAAACAAAATGAAGAGAAGGAACCAGGCAGATAAACAACTGCACGTTTCAGAACATCAGAATGTTGCAGAGTAAATTAAAATGTTTGATGTACACATACAGACATATAATAGGGCCTCCACGTTTCTATCAGTTGAGCTACATTGATAACACAGAGAACTTATTTATCCGGAATAATAAAATGCATGCCAATACTGAATGCTGAAGAGGCTACATTTCTGGTGGAAAAAAATATACCTTAGTTTCATTATGTCAGATGACAAGAAGCTAAAACATGAGGGAAAGGTTAAGTTGAAAGAAATATCTCTATGCATATCTATATCAACATGTTAAATTTTACACCAGAGGACTGGAAGCAAGTGGGATTATGGACAATATTTGTTATTTAGCATTCAAATTAACATGCTCAGAACCTTATAAAATCATATGCATGAGTTGTAAATGAAAGTTTGGGGAAAACAGACTAATTCTACCAGTAGTGTTCATTACTAGGAAATTAAAAAAGCACAATATTCATGATTTTCCTTATTTGAAACAAACTCAAAACTGCCTTCTGTAATGAACTTAAATGTTATGTTATTATATATATATTCTATATTGACATATAAACCTGGTTTCCTTCAGAGTTTTGGACTTTATCCCACACAATTCCCAAATGTTATTGCCAATTGCGATGGATTAGGGGAACTACGCTCCATAATATTTAAAGGTATTTAGACTAGGAAAGGCTGCTGTATAACACACATAAATCTTACTAATAAAATGATAAATTGCATTTGTTTATGTAATGAAGTACTTTTACTTACCTATTTTGGGAAGAGGCGAAAGAAAGAAAACTAAGGGATAGGGTCATGAGCAGAGGAGGAAAGTAATATAACCCAATGCAAGGTGTGTGAATATTTAATGAAAACTGAACAATCTTGCCCAAAGAGGCAATGAAAAAGTTGTTTGGGGTGGGAGGCAGAGCTCATATTTTAAAAAATAACAAAAAAAGCTTCTTCCAACATGTTAAAAACAAGAAAAAAGTCAATGAAACAATTGGCCCATTGCTGGGAGAAAGTGGCAAGAAGATGACAAGCAACAGGGAGAAAGCAGATCTACTTAACTCATATTTTGCATCTGTCTTTACACAAAAGGAAAAAACAATTCAACCTATCAAAAACAGCACTACAAAAAACAGATTAGAAACACAAGTTAAAATAGGGAAGAAAATGGTAAGTGAACGCCTGTCTACCCTAGACGAGTTCAAATCACCAGGACCGGATGGATTACACCCCAAGGTTCTGAAGGAACTGGCAGACATGATCTCAGAACCACTGAACTATATCTTTCAAAGATCCTGGAGCACAGGGGAGCTGCCAGAGGACTGGAAAAGAGCTGATGTAGTTCCCATCTTCAAAAAGGAAAAAACAGATCCAGGAAACTACAGACCTATCAGTCTGACCTCAATACCGGGGAAGATTCTGGAAAAGATAATCAAGCAACGAATCACCGAACACCTAGAAGCAAACAAAGTAATAACCAAAAGCCAACATGGGTTTGTCAAAAACAGATCATGCCAGACTAATCTTATCGCATTCTTTGACAAAATGACAAAAGTAGTAGACCAGAGGAATGCTGTCGACATAATTTACTTGGACTTCAGTAAAGCATTTGATAAAGTAGACCATAACCTACTACTAGATAAAGTAGAAAAATGTGGGTTAGACAGCATCACCACCAGATGGATTCGTAACTGGCTGACCAACCGCACTCAACGTGTAGTCCTCAACGGAACTACATCCACATGGAGGGAAGTATGCAGTGGATTACCCCAAGGCTCTGTTTTAGGCCTAGTACTCTTCAACATCTTCATCAATGACTTGGACGAGGGGATAGATGGGGAACTCATCAAATTTGCAGATGACACCAAGCTGGCAGGAATAGCCAACACTCCAGAAGATAGGCTCAAGATACAGAAAGATCTTGACAGACTTGAACATTGGGCGCTATCTAACAAAATGAAATTCAACAGTGAAAAAAGTAAGGTTCTACCTTTAGGCCAAAAAAACAAAATGCACCAGTACCGTATATGTGGTACCTTGCTCAATAATAGTACCTGTGAGAGGGATCTTGGAGTCCTAGTGGATAACCATTTAGATATGAGCCAGCAGTGTGCAGTAGCTGTTAAAAAAGCCAACACAGTTCTGGGCTGCATAAACAGAGGGATAGAATCAAGATCACGTGAAGTGTTAGTACCACTTTATAATGCCTTAGTAAGGCCACACTTGGAATATTGCATCCAGTTTTGGTCGCCACGATGTAAAAAAGATGTTGAGACTCTAGAAAGAGTGCAGAGAAGAGCAACAAAGATGATTAGGGGACTGGAGGATAAAACATATGAAGAACGTTTGCAGGAACTGGGTATGTCTAGTTTAACAAAAAGAAGGACTAGGGGAGACATGATAGCTGTGTTCCAATATCTTAGGGGCTGCCACAAAGAAGAGGGAGTCAGGCTGTTCACCAAAGCACCTGAGGGTAGAACAAGAAGCAATGGGTGGAAACTGGTCAAAGAAAGAAGCAACTTAGAACTAAGGAGAAATTTCCTGACAGTTAGAACAATTAATAAGTGGAACGACTTGCCTTCAGAAGTTGTGAATGCTCCAACACTGGAAATTTTTAAGAAAATGTTGGATAACCATCTGACTGAGATGGTGTAAGGTTTCCTGCCTGGGCAGGGGGTTGGACTAGAAGGCCTCCAAGGTCCCTTCCAACTCTGATGTTATGTTATGTAAATATACAGCTTTGAATAGTCACTTCATAAATGTTGGATTAAATTTTACAAGATATTCCATGTAATTGCTCAAGATTATTTATAACCAATTTTCTTTCAATTTTCTTCTACAAAAATGTACAATACACTCCAAAAATAGGAGGTAGATTATTCCATTAATTTCATTTATAATTTGAAAAGCACTTATCAAACTGCAGCGCCTAACTAAATTTCTAAGATTCCTATCTATATTGGTAGGATCAAAACAGATATGGTTGTTTTTATGGGATTTATTTACATAGAATGAAATGCATGGCATGTCCTGAAATTCATTCTGAATGGAAATTGGAGGCATGAAATATATATAATGATCAGTGACTTTCCTATATGACGTATTGATTACATAATGGCCATTTAGTTTATAGTAAAGTTCACAAAGTATTGGTTGGTCTAGGCTTATGTTGATGGTGGAGTGAAAATAACTGAAGATGAAATTTTGCAAGAAGCAGCTGCAATTTTGTTTGTAAATCCATTATGCTGGATGATTACAAAAATATAAAAAATACAGATTGCTTTGTATCAAATTTGGCTTTATAAATGGTTCAGAGAACGAACGAAAGAAAAAAAAACTTAGGGGAAATTTTCTAAGTGTCTCATTTTAGAAATGAAATAACATATTAAAACAGGCATTTTTACCACAGTCCTATTCATTATTATAAATGAATAAATATAAGGCTGATTGGGAGCATGAACATTCCCTTCGGGAAACTCTGAAAAGGCATAAATTAGATAAAATTGCTCTTGTCATTGTGTTTGAATACAGAAGCAACAAAAAGTAATTTTGGTTCAGAGATGCTTAAGGTAAACAATTGTAATATTGGGTTTCATTTTCATTTCAATGTGTCCCCTCATTGGTGGCATCCTTTTAATTGCTTTTCTAGGTATCTAGTGGAGCATAACTGTGTGATAATATTCAAGCTATTTCACTTTGTTTTATTAGTTTCAAGGGGAGCCTGTTCCACTCCAGCTTGCAAAGTAATGTGTAATATCCAACACCAAATAACAAAAGGCTAATGTACTACTGCACTAGATAAAATTGTCTTCTAACTATGTTAATTACTGGGGCTTTTTTTATATTGTCAGCCATCCCAATTTGACAAGTTCCAATATGATTTAACATCACCATGATCTTGAATAGTACATAGTTGTCTGTATTGTCTGCAACACTTCATATGCTACTGAGAGAAGAGAACCAGCTAAAAACCAGCTGATTCCCTCCCCCTCTCCCCATCCTGTAGCCATCAGAAGTCTTTACAACATTGTTCCCAAAATAATCGTATCAAGCCCCTTTCTAATTTCTTGAGTTCAAGTCTTGATTTGACCATTTGGGTGATAGGGTTCTCTGTTCCACTTTTGGACTAGGACTGTCTTATTGGAGTCCAAACTTACTTAAGACATCTTCTACTGGTTTCCCATGCCTCAATGGTATAAAGCAGGGGGGGCTCCAATCTTGGCATCTTTAAGCCTGGTATACTTCAACTCCCAGAATTCCCCAGCCAGCTTTGCTGGGATGGGAATTCTGGGAGTTGAAGTCCTCCAGGCTTAAAATTGCCAAGATTGGAGACTCTTGGTATAAAGGAGAGCATTGCTTCTAACACCAATCTATTTATTCTATCAAACCTGGAAACTAGAAAGAAACCTAATTTTTGTATTTTATGCTAAAAAGAATTTAGGGAGAAAAAAGAATAAAACAAAGGGTCCATGTGTGTGAATGGTCTGTCTACCTATGGATGACCAGACACAAACAATCATTTCTGTAAATAGACAGAAAACTTGAAAAGAAAAAAAAGGTTGCCCTCTAGTGTCTACTTATCCCACTGTTAATACAATATAGAAGACAGCTATTCCAATAAGATAGAAGATTAGAGGTCTCAAACTTTCCTTCCCAGAGTCCGACGTGATCCAGAGCATGGATCTCTCCCTCATGAGAATGTGTACTGTGGATATCAGAATCTCAGGAAAAGATACTTTATTTACAACAATCCCAATTACAACAATGTTCATTATTAACAATTGTCTCTGGTATGGCAGGACTCACCTGTAAAAGTTAAGCTCATTGAAATTGCTGAGTTCAGATGGTAAACCGAACAATTTCTGTGGCTATTAATCTCTTATCACCAAGTAATACACCTACACTGGTACTATACCATCATCTGCTAATATTGAAAAACAGTGTAAGATCATTTTAAAAAAGCAGTTTAAGCTGCAACATTCAGATGAAGTAAACCCATGGAGAAAATACAAAAGACATGAAAAAGACAGAATTAAAGTGAGCCAACTCATATACAGAATATAAATGTAAGCTATAAGCATCGTTCCTATGCCTGCTTACTGTAAGGGTCTCAGACTGTAACACAGAAGATTTAAACAGTGCTAATATAGTATGCCATTGAAACAGCTTGCAGGAGACTGTTTGCCCAGCTCAATTTCTACATACCACCATGCCTGTTGTTTGAAAGATGCCTGAAAATCATTTGATGCATCTCACTGCCAAGACATTCAGGAAAACTGAACAGTCAGACAAAATGTAAGGCAGTAAATTTATCTAGTTCAAAGCTCTCAAGGTGTCCAATGTAAGGCAATCCTAATAGATACGTAAATATTGTAGCATCTTAAAGTTTCGAGCCACTGGATTTCAAAATAATGCTCCTCCTTCTCTTACTTCTCTTTTTGGAAATAATATAGTTTTCTTCAGAAATTTAAGGCAATTTGTCCTCTGGCTACTCATTTATGAAGAAATGCATTCTGACCTTTGGTATTCAAATATTCTAGATCAGAGCTACATCAAATGGAGGATTTGTGGTGTTAGAAGAATATAGATTGCAGCAGAGCTGT
This sequence comes from Ahaetulla prasina, assembly GCF_028640845.1. Lineage (NCBI taxonomy): Eukaryota > Metazoa > Chordata > Lepidosauria > Squamata > Colubridae > Ahaetulla > Ahaetulla prasina. The sequence continues at coordinate 93,706,834 of NC_080540.1, forward strand.
GCTTTTAAATTAAAAAAAATGTTTCGATATATGCTAATTTAAAGGAACGACATTATTTTCCAACCTATTATTTTCAAAGTAAAAGGAAATCTAATTTTACATTATATTTTGTAGACTATTATTCTCTTTTCATAGCGATGGTTGTGTTTATAAAACTACAGTTCACATTTAAAAATATTATGATTTAATGCACTGATAGTGACGCCGATTAAATTTTCACCCTGCATAAATATTTTTAAAATCTTTATAATAGCAAAAGAAAGTTGATCCTCAGTAACCAGAACTAATGATTGATAACAACGACTAATATTCTGTCATTGAGAAAGAGCTCAATCAGATATCATGTATTATAGCATGCCATTGTATATGCATCAATTAGTAAAAAACATTTACTAAGATAAGATCTATTAGCAGTAAACAGGATTAAAGGATTATTTTATCAGACAGGAGTCATGAGGCTGAGATTATTTGAAACGATCTGGGAATTGCTTACTGAAAGATGAAGGTTACACATCCTTACATCAATTATTATTTTGTAGTAGTGAAAGGGCTTGTGCAGCATTCCAATGATATTGTGAGCTATTTCACTGGGAAGATATATCCCCAGATGGGTCACTTATGATAGGCAGGTTTAGATGTGGGATCAGACTAAATATGATCCACAAAAAAAGATAATGACAAACAATTCCTGTATTCTTCCAAGAAAAACAAATGGACTCTATAAACAGGACAATGTCTATGTCAAGGATTCTTAACTTCTTTAGTGTCATTGATCCCTTTGAGAATTTTAGGAAACCTATGGACATGAGAGTCTCTAATAAAGTCAGTGCTTGGATGGAACCTTCTAAATAACAAAAAATCTTGGTTGAAATAAAAAATAAGCCTTTCGGTTTCACAATGATCCAATCAACCACAGAGTCAGAGGAAGCTGATACTGAAAAATTCTATGTCAAGTAACAAAACTGTATTGATAAAAAACACAACAAAAATCAGACTCATCATTGGTGACCATGGAATACCAAAGTTGGAAATAAAATGCAATCTTGAGTAACAAAATAAACTGAACCTTGATATATGAAACAAAACAGATAACAGAGTATACAATTCTGCAAGAAAATATTTAATGAATAATAGGTTAACATCAATAGATTTGCAAGGAAAACCCAATTTTAATCCAGGCTCCCATATTATTCATTTTCTTAATGAGAAAGAGAATACTTTTATTCATGTTAAATGAAGTACATGACTTTCAGTCTGCAGCAGTTAAACATATAATACATAAACAGATTTGGTTTTAAACAATCACAATAATAACGATCCATTTAGAAAAGAGATGCTTTAATTTCACCGGTTTTACTAAACTACTGTACTCATCCATCATATACATATTCATATACTGAATATGAGACAAAAGCAAGCTTGCTATATTCAGATAATGAAGTTATATTTCTTAACTGTGGTGAAGAGTGGGAACATATTCTCTTTTTCCCACCTTTTCCCCAGAGGAAATTATACACTAATATGTGAAGCTAGTTAAGCATCCTGATGGAACAGAGAACGTGGACAGACTTATCCAACATTAAATTTTTGTCAAGGAGTCATTCACTGATGGGCTGCATAGATGTGGAGGCAAAGGAAGTAATGCTTCAATTAACTCAGTCTTTTGACTGTACGGTAGTTAAGCGATGACCTTTCCCATAGATGAAGTAGCTCATATTCGAAGAACTTTAGTAACTTAAAAATGATTAGTTCAATTTTAAGTCTTAGATTTATACTTAATTTTTTAAAGTTCCACTGATTTTTACTTTTTGTGAGAACTTTTTGGTAGGGAGGTATGGTATACACATTTCTAAAATAAAATAAGCAGTTGTAGCTCAAGTGTTGATGAGAGATTCAATATGATTGTGTCCTCCTCCTCCTATGCAGTGAAATGCCAGTGGACACTATGGAAATTAAAATGAGAGCTCACTGCCTAGCCATCTGACCCTGGTAAAAGGAGGTCAGGTTGGCTTTTGTGCATAGAGTGGTTTGTTAAGCAGTAGCAATAACGAAAGCAGCATAGAGAAGCCATGCAGTATGTGTACAGTCCTCTACTTAGTTCTTCTGAATGCCAATTTTATTTCAGAACATTACTTAGAGAAAGAATATTTACTCCAATTGAGCACAGGACTATGCCACAGTGATAGGAAATATCTAGAATATTTTAATAGTTTGTACAACATGTATCCTTTTAGTATTATCTCCTTGAATCTTACTATTCTCTCTATATTCTTCTACTACTAACTCATCAGAAACTGAATAAAGGGAAGAGTGAAAGCTTGAAGAATACAAAAGTGTATGGAGATTCTCAGTCATCCAGGTCATGATTGTCCCAAAGGTACTTTTTCAGGAGGCAACTGGACTTCCTTGTTTTTTTCTTTTAAGATGTGGCACTTCTCATCCAAGCAGCTTCTTCAGCTCTGACTGGATGGTGGGGAATGGAAAGATTTAAGTGGCCTCAATGACTCTCTAAAACAGGGATGTCAAACTTAATTTCACTGAGGGCCACATCAGGTTTGTGTTTGAACTCAGGGGGCTGGGGGACATGGCAGGGTGCATGGCCAGGGTGCACGTGGTAGGCTTGACATCACTCATCAAGGCTCCATTTTTGGCCACGACAGCCTCCTGCATCCATCTGCCAGAGAAAACGGAGCTCAGGGAGGCTGCACGCAGGCCTGCCAGGCTCCATTTTCACTGGCAGACGGCTGCAGGAGGCCATCACAGCCAAAAACATAGCATGCGTGGGATGTGCGTGGCCCTCCCAAGATCAGTTTTTGCTGGCAGAGGCACTGGGGGACGGTCCTTTGCTGTTTCCAAGGCAGGCCCACAGGCCAGATCTAAGCACACCATGAGCTGGATCCTGCCCCTGTGCCTTGAGTTTGACCCCCCCTACTTTAAAAGAATGCAAATGACCAGCGGTCTGCAAGGAATATAAATCCTTCCATTCCCCACCATCCAGTCAGAGCTGAAGAAGCTTCTTGGATAAGAAGCAAAACATCTCCAAAGGGATAAAAAAAAAACCCAGAAAGTCCAGTTGCCTCCTGAAGAATAAACCATATCCTGGCACCAGTTAGAGCTGATAAATGGAAACAAAGTAAAAGAAAATCTATATGCCTTAATGACTGGCATATCATGAATGGCTGATACATCAAAGAAAGAAAGGAAAAGGTAAAAGGACAGAACAAAGTGTAAAAAGTTGTTGTGAGAACAAGCACAGATATCAAATCTCTGTATACTGCTTTACACTTATATTTTAAATTAAAGATTGTTAATACACACAGACAACAGTCTTTAGTTTTGCAAAAAAAGGAAAAGGAAAAAGGCCGGTTTAGCTCAGGCTGGTAAAGCCTGTTATTAAGAACACAGAGCCTGCAATTACTGCAGGTTCAAGCCCGGCCCAAGGTTGACTCAGCCTTCCATCCTTTATAAGGTAGGTAAAATGAGGACCCAGATTGTTGGGTGGGCAATAAGTTGACTTTGTAAAAATATACAAATAGAATGAGACTATTGCCTTATACACTGTAAGCCGCCCTGAGTCTTCGGAGAAGGGCGGGGTATAAATGTAAAACAAACAAAAAAAAAGGAAAAGGAAAAGGAAAAAAGAAATAGAGGACTATTTTAGCAGCTAAACAATCCTCCAGTGAGTGCTTTTCAAAGAACTCTACATCCATCAGCCAGATAATATACATTTCTCTGAATCTAGTACTTTAATATCTAAAATAGTTGGTTCCTATTTTGCATAAATGATAGCCATTTGGAGAAATAGTTCATGGGCAGATACGAATTCTTGAATTCCCAAGGAGGTTAATCTTATAATACCCACTTAATTGTGATGCATTTCAGTGAGAACAGACATAATCCTGTTTACTTGGCAAATGAAATGGAGTCACATAACCACAATTGAAAAACAAATAAAATATGGTTAAATTGTATTGCATGCTATTAGCGTTTAGGAAAAGGAAGATGAATGAGTGATGCATTTTTTCAAAATATCATGTCAGGAGGAGATTGTAATCTGTGAGGTAGTGAAGAATCCGAAGTGTTAGAACTCAATTAACTTATTTGTGTAAATCACATCCTGCTTTTAAGTGGTATATGTTATTTACTTGCCTTGGCAATTCTATGAGAACAAATATCAGTGTAAAACTACATTATTCTACATTGCTAGCTTCCCGGTGCACTCAAGCATGAGGTGTTTTAATAGCAATAGCACTTAAGACTTATATACTGCTCCATACGACTTTACAGCCCGCTCTAAGTAGTTTACAATGTTAGCATATTGTCCCCAACAATCTGAATCCTCATTTTACTGACCTCGAAAGGATGGAAGGCTGAGTCAGCCTTGAGACACTCAGACTCAAACTCCTGGAGTGAGCAGTGAGTTAGCCTGCAATTCTGCATTCTAACCACTGTGCCACCATGGGTCTAAGAATGAATATTCTTTACAATAGACAACCTAATAGAACTGGACTATTTGTTAAAAACAGTATAATGAAACAACGTATTTCCAATCAGCTATTATTTACCAAAATCTTAGATTAATGTTGGCAGGATGGTGCCTATAGCAGAGAGTATCCTGAAAGTATCTCTAGTTTTGATTTTGGAAAATAGGTGTTTGGTGACAGGCTATGCCCATCATAAGAGCTTTTTGCAAGTAAGCAAGTCTCACATAAGAATACATTTATGAGTGTATTCATCACATTTTCCCAAATTTCCCAATGTGCCCCCAGCTTTAAAAGTTTGCCTATCCCTGCGTAGGTGGTATGGCAGCTACAGATAGTTTTGGGGAACCCAAATTTTCCCTAAAAACAGTGAAACAAAATTCAGAACTGTTAAAAAACAACAAACACTAAATTTAGGCAACCATTAACAGTACCTGGTTTTTTAAAAGAACAACAAACCTTCATAATATATTGTGTTATTCAGCATATATTAAAACTAGATAGGTTCAAATTAATGACTTGTGATTAATTTATTCCCACAATTTTAAATTGAAGCTTTAGTTTAATTCACAGTGAAAATAACTGTCTTTTCTTTTAATTCAAAATCCAGCTGAAGTATCAAACATTTCACAGATTTTGCTGACAGAGAATATTACTTTAGAATCAGGCTGGCTGAAAAGGGAAAATATTTTTTGTATCAATTCTTATTGTGGTCATCTATCTTATGCACTTGATGCAATCAGTTTATGAATGAATCTCCCTCTTAATCTTTTGTTCCCACTGGACGCATTGCTTAATGTATCTTCCCACCTTTGCCTAAGTGATAAAAAGTCAATTTTCATGTGAAATAAAAGAGCGGAATCTATCAAAAGTTAATCTCTTTTTTGAACTATGCAATCTATGTAGGCCATACATTTTTGGTAACAGTTTCATATATCAAGCATGGCTTTTAGAAAATTTAGCCTAGAAAAAACATTTAGCAGTCTAGATGCAAGTGCTTATTTGTAAAGAATAAATCAATGCCCAGAGAGATGGCAGAAATACACACATCAAAATACAATTTTCACTATTTATTTTGTCAATGGATTATATTAATGAGTATGAATGATATTGGAGATAATCATGCTCACATTCGAGGTAACTGCCTAAACCAATGTGTTTCCAATAGATTGCTCTTCTACTTTAGGTTAGCATTCTAAATTCTGTATTTCCCAGGCATCAAGATTTGTAACTCCAGATCTCAGATTAAATCAACTACTTGGCATAAGAAGGGGGCTATCTGAATGTCATAAAAATGTATTTGATAGTTTGCATTCTCTTATAATTGCCCTATCTCCTCTTATAGTGACCTTTACATCGATTGTAGAGAAGACTATAAAAAGACCTTTTCACTACAGTTTTATGGTGCAGATATGGGAGAAGTCAATTCTTTAGGCATCTGGTGTGTACTTATAACCAAGTAAAATACAATCAATAAATAAAACACAGTACAGATAATCCTCGAATTATTACCACAATTGAGCCCAACAATTCTGTTAAGTGAGACATATGTTAAGTGAGTTTTGCCCCATTTTACAATCTTCCTTGCCACTGTTGTTAAGTGAAAGCCTTTTGCATTTCAAAAGGCTGCAGAAGGCTGCAAAAGATGATCAGGTGATCTTGGGACACAACAATAATGGTAACCAGTTGCCAAGCACCTGAATTTTGATCACGTGAGCATGGGGCTGCTACAAAGGTCGTAAGTGTGAAAAATGGTCAAAAGTCATTTTTTAGGTGCCACTGTAACTTTGAAGGGTCATTACACGAACTGTTGTAAGTCAAAGGCTACCTATATCAACCAATATTAGCAATAAAACAAAGGAAGATGTTTTTGACTACCAATGTAATGATAATATAAATATATGCAGAGTAATGAGAAAGAACGTTCATATGGTTTTATTAAGAGTCTGGATAGAAGCACTATAAAGACCTTTTTAAATGTCAAAAGATCACACATAATTTAAGGGAAAATTTATTCCAAAGGGAAGGAACAGTATAGCACAATGCCCTAAAATGTGATTTTATTGTATGCACTTGATGCAATCTATTATACTTGACAAAAAAATCTACATAATTACAGATATACCTTTTTTTAAAGAATATCCATAATTATATGGAGACATAAGTTTATTCAGCATGAATGAATCTCCCTTTTAATCTTTTGTTCCCACTGGATGCATTGCTTAATGTATCTTCCTACCTTAATGTATCTTCCCACCCAGCAACTTAAACTGATAAAGGACCAAAGGACCAATAAATATGATAATTCATGCAAAAAGGAAATAGGGGTGAACTGAAAGAAATCTAGGACCACATGAACCACACTATTCTGAAGCTGGAGCATAAGATAGTAAGTAGACAGGAAGGTCTCTCAACTACCTAGTAGTAGTCAATGTGCGACATTACTAAGGCAGGAGTGAAATCCAGCACGTTGTGACAGGTTATGGAGAACCGGTAGTGGAAATTTTGAGCAGTTTGAAGAACCGGCAGCAGAAATTTCAAAGGACCAGCAAATACCACCTTTGGCTGGCCCCAGAGTGCGGAGGGAATGGAGATTTTGCAATATCCTTCCCCAGGAGTGGGGGAGGGAATGGAGATTTTGCAGTATCCTCCCCCTGCCACGCCCACCAAGCCATACCCACAGAACCAGTAATAAAAAAAAATACATTTCACCACTGTACTAAGGCATAAATTAGGTTCCATTTCTAACGTGACCAAATTCTCCAAATATTCAGTAGCTGAGCTTTATCAGTAAAAGGCTTTAAAGAAAGTTTCTCATCAATTAAGAATTCTTAAAAATGTACACTAGAAGGTACTGCAACGAGACAGTAAACCATATACTATTTTTCTTAGCTGGGCAGCTATATAGTCTTTGGTGATCAAAATATTGCCATCCTTGATGCTTCATGTATCTCCTACTCATATTCCAATCATCACTCAAGACTTCAGAATTTATAATATATTGTTATAAAATTTGTAGTATGTTGTTAGATCAACCCTATACAGTAGTTCCAAAGGGGCACTTATTAAAATATATTTAATAATATTTAATATATTTAAATATATTTTATATATAAAATGATCTTATACTTTTGTTGTGGCTATATTTTCTATTAGCACAACCTGGTTTGCCAGTTGCACCCTTTACAGAAAATCTTTGCCATGGTAATTCATCTTCAAGTTATGAACTTGATTATTTACTTATAGCTGTACAGGTAGTCCTCAACTTATGACCATAATTGAGTCCAAAATTTCTGTTGCTAAGTGAGACAGTGAATTTTGCCCCATTTTACTACTTATCTTGCAACAGTTAAGTGAATTGCTGCAGCTGTTAAGTTAGTAACATGGTTTTTAAGTGAATCTAACTTTCCCATTGACTTTGGCTGTCAGAAGGTCAAAAAAGGTGATCACCTACAACTATCATAAATATGAATCAGTTGCTAAGTGTTTTGATCACATGAACATAGGGATGCTGCAAGGAAAAGGTCTGAGAAAAGGTCATAAGTCACTTTTTTCAGTAGTGTTGCAAACTGAACAGTCAGTAAATAAACTGTTGTAAATTGAGGACTATCTGTAGATTAATCTTCTAATAATCTAATTATTGGTCATGCTGAATTTTCAAGGCCAATAGTTCTTAATATGAAACTTTCTTAAAAGACATCTAAAAACATTAAATTTTAGCTAATGCGCCAGCTGGGTTGCATTTTTTTAAAAAAATAAAAAATAAAGTAGTTTATCATTTTAGGATAAATTCAAATATTTTACTACTAGGGGCCTTAACATGGCTTAGGGACCTAAGAACAGGGGTGAAATACTACTGGATCATGTTATCCGATAGCGATCATGGCCAGTAATTCGGCAATCCGGTAGCTATGACAGAGCAAAGCTCCACCCACTCACCCGGGTGTCATTACTTCCTGATTTTAACCAGGAAGTAATGAGTTTTTTTACTTTCTGTGCATGTGTAGGTTTTGCGCATGCGCAGGTCTGCATGTGCATGTGGTGCGTGCACTTCCAAGCCGGTAAGGAAGGTAAGTAGATTTCACTCCTGCCTAAGAGCACCCCCTGAATCAGTATGGCAGTGTTGTCAGGTCTTAGCAGGTCTTGTCTGTCACCCCCATTGACAGAAAAAGTACATGTACATGATTTGAAGTAAGATTTCTTTCTAAATAGGAAATGGCCAAAATATGTCACTAAATGTATTGACATTAAGCCAACTGACTATTTTTAGTAATTGTGTTGATCTATTGTAATGAATACAGGGGGATCCATGCTTTGCCTTTTTGTTAATAAATGAATGAAATTTAATGAAATTTTACTAATATTTTATTACTGATCATTTAACATTGTTATTATGTACCCTAGGAATTTTTTTTAAAAAAAGAAGTATATAGTAGTGACACTGATTAAAGTAAAAAACACATCAGTCAATTTCATCTTGCCATAGATTAAACTCTGAAAGTCCTAACAATAGTGTCTTATACCTGTCATGGATTAAAGGTAAAGGTAAAGGTTCCCCTCGCACATATGTGCTAGTCGTTTCCAACTCTAGGAGGCGGTGCTCATCTCTGTTTCAAAGCCGAAGAGTCAGCGCTGTCCGAAGATGTCTCTGTAGTCATGTGGCCGGCATGACTAAACACCAAAGGCGCATGGAACGCTTTTACCTTCCCACCAAAGGTGGTCCCTATTTTTCTACTCGCATTTTTTACGTGCTTTCGAAATGCTAGGTTGGCAGAAGCTGGGACAAGTAACGGGAGCTCACCCGTTACGTGGCACTAGGGATTTGAACCCTGAGCTGCCGACCTTTCGATCAACAAGCTCAGAGTGTTAGCCAACTGAGCCACCACATCCCTCTAATTATGGATTACACAATTAAAAAAACAGTGAAATATTCTTTTAAAGATTCCTTATATTCCTTACTGTTTAGAAAGTGTTGCGGGGTGTATATTGTTTGAGTCAGAGAAAATTATCTGTGGGGAGAGAAGAGCTATATAGCAATACACAAAACCAAACAAGGACATTGAAACTGCAGTTATAAAAGCTGACCTCTGATCCTGAAACATAAATCTGTTCTGTCATCTGTTCATTGTATTCAATCATAAATCCTCCCTAAACACTTATCAGCACCTTCAAGCCCATTCTAGATCATCACAAAGGTCATAATTCCATTTTCCCCCTCAGAATTTTATTTTACCGTTGTCTACTTTTGATGGAAAGGTAGATGGATGGCAACAGAAAAGAACTAAAATGGTAGGGAATTTTTCTTTAATAAAAATGACTAAAAGTGATTGGAAGTACATTTTATATCCCGGTGATAATACACATATTGGTCCTTGCAGTCTGTTATATTGTACCCTTGCTGAATTTGTCTCTGAGAAGTAGAAAGAATATAAGGAAAAGCAATTTATTTATTTATTTGTCTAATAAAATGCTATTTAAACAAAGCACAAGTAATTTATTTTTCTTACTACGTTAAGATTATAAATAAAAGACTTCCGGTTTGGCACCGTAGGTGATGGCGGTGATCTTTACGATCACCAACCTCTGGATTATGTGGAATCGCTAGGACAGCTTAAATCTGCTGTCCAGCGGTTCGGAAAACCCCCTCTTCGGGAGAAGGAGAAGGGGTGAGCTGAGGGCAGAGGTTGAATTTCCCTAAAGCCCCTGAGAAAAAAGGGGTTTGAAGGGTTAAGTTCCCTCCAGTAACCCGAAGTGCTCCAGATCCGAGGATTCTTCTGCTTTGGCGGAACCAATCACCACGACCAAACGCCGAGATTTATTTTGGACAATAAAGGATTATACCGGACAGAACGAAAGTGGGAGAACTTTAAGCAAGGAGCCAAGCCGATTCCCCGATACTTTGTAACAAGCTTGAAAACAGCAAGAAAATGGAGGCGAATTGTTAACAAGTTAACGAGTGGAAAGCGAAAGTGATACTTTCAGCGTGTGCCTCTGCAGTTGGTAATTTGCATGTTACTTGCTGCTTTAACTCTTTGCTGCCTGCTGATAGAATCTAGGAGATTTTTAAATACTGCTTTAAAAGACTGTGTTTTCAGAAGTTAAGAAGATTTAAAGTGAATATTAAGTTGGAAATAAATAAATAAATAATTTTATAGAAGATGGCAGCCAAACAATTAAAGTCTACTGTAACAAAGAGCTCTGGAACTTTATCAGCTGGTGCCTCTCCAGCTCATACAGCAGAGACTAGAACATTGAATTTAGAGGCGTTACAAGAGAACTTAAAAGGCTTTATAGAAGAAAATTTAAAGTTATAACTGATGAGATGTCTGAAATGAAAGAGCAGATATCAGAAATTCAAGTGGGAAATAAAGAAGTTAAAGAAGGATTTGTAATGGCAGTACAAAGTTTGGCAACGAATGTGATTTTATTAGAAGAGGAGGTTGAAGTAATTAAGCAATGTAATTTAAAATTAGAAAATAAAATGGAGGCGAATTGTTAACAAGTTAACGAGTGGAAAGCGAAAGTGATACTTTCAGCGTGTGCCTCTGCAGTTGGTAATTTGCATGTTACTTGCTGCTTTAACTCTTTGCTGCCTGCTGATAGAATCTAGGAGATTTTTAAATACTGCTTTAAAAGACTGTGTTTTCAGAAGTTAAGAAGATTTAAAGTGAATATTAAGTTGGAAATAAATAAATAAATAATTTTATAGAAGATGGCAGCCAAACAATTAAAGTCTACTGTAACAAAGAGCTCTGGAACTTTATCAGCTGGTGCCTCTCCAGCTCATACAGCAGAGACTAGAACATTGAATTTAGAGGCGTTACAAGAGAACTTAAAAGGCTTTATAGAAGAAAATTTAAAGTTATAACTGATGAGATGTCTGAAATGAAAGAGCAGATATCAGAAATTCAAGTGGGAAATAAAGAAGTTAAAGAAGGATTTGTAATGGCAGTACAAAGTTTGGCAACGAATGTGATTTTATTAGAAGAGGAGGTTGAAGTAATTAAGCAATGTAATTTAAAATTAGAAAATAAAATGGATGAATTTCAAAGTAAAATGGAAAAGACAGAGGATGAAATAGTTTTGATACAATACAGAAATATGGAATTTGTTCTAAGAATTCGTGGGCTGAAAGAGAATAAAGAAGAGGATTTAAGGAAATTTTTCTGAAGTATTTGCTGAGATATTAGCAGCTCGTCCAGCAGATGTGGCTTATCAAATTGAAAAAATATATCGTGTGAATTCTTGGATAGCAAGGCAAAAAAAGTTGCCAAGGGATGTTGTTATTTATTTTACAAATAGAACAGTGAGAAATCAGATTTTGCAAGCCTCATATAAGGGGGAGAAGATTCAGATTGCTGGTCAGGATATTTTAATATTAAAGGAAATTCCACCAAAAATGTTAAGAGCTAGAAAGGAATTTGCCTTCCTGGTGAATGAACTTAAAAAACATCAGATTGAATATAGATGGGATATTCCAACTGGTATAATAGTATATTATGCAGGGAAAGTACATCGTCTCAATACAGTTGGAAAAGCGAGAGAATTTTATGTTGAGGCATTAAAAGTTGGAAGTCTTCCCCATTGGAAGCTAGAAGAAGGAGGCTGAAGTGAAGGAAGAGAAGTGAAGCAGGTACAAGAACAGATTGTGATGGAAGAAGATTTATTACAAGTGTTGGAAATACCTATGACGGGTCCAGATTCAAAAGAACAAAGGCTGACAAGAGCTGCTGCTAAACGCAAGGAACAAGAGATGAAGGCACAACAACAACTGGCAACTACTACAACGGAAACAGTGGAGGAGCAAGGCCTAAAGCAAAATGTGATTTATGGCTAGTGTTCCAAAAGTTTCCTTTGGCCGATAATGGCAATTAAACTATTATCTTGGAATGTTAATGGTTTGAATTCACCGCAGAAGAGAAGGAAAGTATTTCATTATTTGAAACAATTTAAAATGACATTACTTGTTTACAAGAAACACATATTAGATCTTTAGACCAGAAATATTTGATAAATTCAAAACTGGGAGTACATTTTGTTGCCTCCTCTTTGGAGAAAAAATGGTTTAGTTATATATATAAAGAAGGATATATCAGCAAAATTAATTGAGGTGGATAAGCAAGGAAGATACATTGCTATTGAACTCTTGTTGGAGGGAAAGAAGACATTATTAATAGGAGTTTATGCTCCAAATCAACAACAAGAAAATTTTTTCAAGTTTTTACATAAAAGAATAGTATTTTGGGATTATAAATCATATATATTAATGGGTGATTGGAATGGTGTGTTGGATACTCAAAAGACAAAAAGCTTAAGGAAGATATCAAGCAAATTACCAAAGGCTTTTTGATATGATGGAGGACTTGGAATTAAGAGATATTTGGAGAACATAATACAGAAGAGAGGGATTTTACCTTCTTTTCTGATAGGCACCAATCATTTTCGAGGATTGATTTTATTTTGATTACTAATGACTTGTATTCTAGAGTGAAGAAGAAAGTATCAAATCTGGCAGAAATGGCAAAAATTTCTGCTTACTTGAAAGACTATACACAAGAAAAATATATTTTAGAATGGAAAATGTGGATTGATTATATTCAAAATAAGTATCAGATAAAAAAATATCAAATAGCATATGAGTAAATTTAGGAAATAATTTGTATTAGATATATTTTTGAAGGAGAGGGGAATTGAGAGTGTGAATAAGCGTGGAGAGACTAGAGATTATAATTTAGGAATTATCTTAGATTATGATTGTTAGTTTTGATACCCTGCATTTTGTTCTGGGAAGTCGGGGTGGGGGTGGGGGTAAAGGGAAGGGAATTGGGGGTTGAGGTTAGTGATGGAGTGATGGTTAATGTACAGGGATTATTGAAGATGTATAAATATAATTAATGTAGGGTCGGGTCTGACCAGTTGCCATTTTAGAACGGTGGGAGGGAAAAAGAGAGAGTAGGAGGTAGGAAAGAGGAGAAGAGGAAGGAAGAGGGTAGAAGAGGAGAAGAGTGTAGGGTGGAGGGAGGAGAGGAGGTAGATAAGAGAAGGAGAGGAAGGTTTGGAAAGTAAAAGAAGGTAGAAGAGGGAAGAAGGTTAAAAAGGGGGGTGGTGACTGGGCAGGCCCGACTAATTGTATATAACTGTACATTGGATGAATTATTTGATAAGATTGTAAAAATAAAACTTTTTTATATAAAAAAAAAAAGATTATAAATAAAATGAATTTATATTCTAAACACAAGTTTAAACAATATTATAACAAAGCCTTGTTATAAACACAATAGCGATATCAATTACCTATTTTTTGTAAAAAAAATAGATAATTGATATCGCTATTGTGTTTATAACAAGGTTTTGTTATAACATTGTTTATGAAATATATGAATCTGCAAACTAAAACACCTTATGGAATTAAAAGAATGTCTCTACTACGTATCTATTCCCTATTTATTTTTTAGTGATTAGCTTTGTTTCCATTATTAAAAACAAAAACAAAAAAAACCCCAAAATAGCAATCCATGGTTATATAAGGTCGCACAACTTAAGCTTAATATAAAAGCAAAAGGGAGGAAGACCTTGTAATAGAGCAGAATATAGAAGGCATGAGACAATCATGTCAAAGTATTTATTTATTTATTTATTTATTTATTTATTTATTTATTTATTTATTTATTTATTTATTTATTTATTTATTATTCATACTTTTATACCGCCCTATCTCCCTAGGGACTCAGGGCGGTGTACAGCCATATAAAAACACATAAATATACAAAGTAAAACATTAATCTAAAAAACTTATTATATAGGCCAAATATTTAAAATGGAAATATAAATAATAAAACCCAATTTAAAACCAAATCTAAAATTTAGACATTTAAAATTTAAAAAATCTAGTCCAGTCCTGCGCAGATAAATAGATGTGTCTTAAGCTCGCGGCGGAAGGTCCGAAGGTCCGGAAGTTGACGAAGTCCTGGGGGAAGCTCGTTCCAGAGGGTGGGAGCCCCCACAGAAAAGGCCCTTCCCCTGGGCGTCGCCAGTCAGCACTGCCTGGCCGACGGCACCCTGAGGAGTCCCTCCCTGTGAGAGCGCATGGGCCGGTGGGAGGCATTCGGTGGCAGCAGACGGTCCCGTAAGTAACCCGGCCCTATGCCATGGAGCGCTTTGAAGATCATTACCAAAACCTTGAAGCGCACCCGGAAAACCACAGGCAGCCAGTGCAGTCTGCGCAGGAGAGGTGTTACATGGGAGCCACGAGGGGCTCCCTCTATCACCCGCACAGCCGCATTCTGAACTACCTGGAGTCTCCGGGTGCTCCTCAAGGGGAGCCCCATGTAGAGAGCATTGCAGTAGTCCAGACGAGATGTCACGAGAGCATGAGTGACCGTGCATAGGGCATCCCGGTATAGAAAGGGGCGCAACTGGCGAACCAGGCGAACCTGGTGAAAAGCTCTCCTGGAGACGGCCGTCAAATGGTCTTCGAAAGACAGCCGTCCATCCAGGAGAACGCCCAAGTTGCATACCCTCTCCATTGGGGCCAATGACTTGCCCCCAACAGTCAGCCGAGGCTGCAGCTGACTGTACCGGGATGCCGACATCCACAGCCACTCCGTCTTGGAGGGATTGAGCTTGAGCCTGTTTCTCCCCATCCAGACCCGTACGGCTTCCAGACACCGGGACAACACTTCGATAGCTTCGTTGGGCTGGTCCGGTGTGGAAAAATACAGCTGAGTGTCGTCAGCGTACAGCTGGTACCTCACACCGAAACCACTGATGATCTCACCCAGCGGCTTCATATAGATGTTGAACAGAAGGGGCGAGAGAATCGACCCCTGCGGCACCCCACAAGTGAGGCGTCTCGGGGCCGACCTCTGCCCCCCCGTCAACACTATCTGCGACCGATCGGAGAGATAGGAGGAGAACCACTGATAAACGGTGCCTCCCAATCCCAATCCCTCCAACCGGTGCAGCAGGATACCATGGTCGATGGTATCAAAAGCCACTGAGAGGTCTAATAGGACCAAGGCAGAGGAATAACCCCTATCCCTGGCCCTCCAGAGATCATCCACCAACGCGACCAAAGCCGTCTCAGTGCTGTAACCGGGCTGGAAACCGGACTGGAACGGGTCTAGATAGACGGTTTCCTCCAGGTACCGGGGTAGCTGACATGCCACCACACTCTCTACAACCTTCGCCGCGAAGCGAAGGTTGGAGACTGGACGATAATTACCTAACACAGCTGGGTCCAGGGAAGGCTTCTTGAGGAGAGGCCTCACCACCGCCTCTTTCAAGGCGGCCGGAAAGACCCCCTCCAACAAAGAAGCATTTGTAAGCCCCTGGAGCCAGCCTCGTGTCACATCCTGTGCGGCCAGCACCAACCAGGAGGGACACGGGTCCAGTAAACATGTGGTGGCATTCAACATACCCAGTAACCTGTCCATGTCCTCGGGAGCCACAGGGTCAAACTCATCCCAAACAATCTCAACAAGACGGCTCTCAGACATCCCACCTGGATCTACCCAATTTTGGTCCAGACCCTCCCGAAGCTGAACGATTTTGTCGTATAGATAACCACTAAACTCCTCAGCACGTCCCTGCAAGGGGTTATCCCGCTCTCCCTGTTGAAGGAGAGAGCGAGTTACCCGAAACAGGGCGGCCGGGCGGTTATCTGCCGACGCAATGAGGGAGGAGACGTAGCAACGTGTCGCTTCCCCCATTGCCACTAGGTAGGTCCTAGTATAGGACCTAACTAGTGTCCGATTAGCCTCCGAACGACTGGACCTCCAGGAACTCTCTAGGCGTCTTCTCCGGCATTTCATCTCCCTCAGCTCCTCGGAGTACCAGGGAGCTGGTTGAGACCTACGCCGGGTCAGAGGCCGCAAAGGCACGACACAATCCAAGGCCCCCGCCGCGGCTCATTCCCAAGCCGTGACAAGTTCCTCGGCCGTGCCCTGAGCCAGACCCTCAGGAAACGGCCCAAGCTCCGTCTGGAACCTCTCCGAGTCCATCAGGCGCCTGGGACGGAACCAACGTATTGGTTCCGTCTCCCTGCGGTGTTGAGTGGCGGTCAGAAAGTCTAGGCGAAGGAGAGAGCGAGTTACCCAAACAGGGCGGCCGGGCGGTTATCTGCCGACGCAATGAGGGAGGAGACGTAGCAACATCTCGCTTCATTGCCACTAGGTAGGTCCTAGTATAGGACCTAACTAGTGTCCGATCAGCCTCCGAACGACTGGACCACCAGGAACTCTCTAGGCGTCTTCTCCGGCATTTCATCTCCCTCAGCTCCTCGGAGTACCAGGGAGCTGGTTGAGACCTATGCCGGGTCAGAGGCCGCAAAGGCACGACACAATCCAAGGCCCCCGCCGCGGCTCATTCCCAAGCCGCGACAAGTTCCTCGGCCGTGCCGTGAGCCAGACCCTCAGGAAATGGCCCAAGCTCCGTCTGGAACCTCTCCGGGTCCATCAGGCGCCTGGGACGGAAACAACGTATTGGTTCCGTCTCCCTGCGGTGTTGAGTGGCAGTCAGAAAGTCTAGGCGAAGGAGAAAGTGATCTGACCATGACAAAGGCTCAATGACTAAATCCCTCAAGTCCAGATCCTTCAACCACTGACCAGAGATGAAAATCAAATCCAGAGTGCCACCCCCACTGTGAGTAGGGCCATCAACTACTTGAGTCAGGTCCAAGGCCATCATGGAAGCCGTGAACTCCCGAGCAGCTGAAGATGACATGCTGGTTGATGGCAAGTTAAAGTCCCCCATGACAATAAGTCTGGGGGTCTCCACCGCCACTCCAGCAAGCACCTCCAGGAGCTCAGGCAGGGCTGCTGCCACGCCGCAAGGAGCCAGGTACGTGACAAACAAGCCCATCTGACATCTATGACCCCACCTCACAAAGAGGGATTCACACCCGGCAATCTTAATAGTCATTTATTTAAATGATAAATAACAATGATGTATTGATATGATAAATAAACAAATAATACTGACACGTGTACCACTGAAATCTCTAAGAGTCAAGACTGCAATTTTAATTGAATTATGACAGTATTATGTAATTGAAAACATCTGATGGTAACATTGTACTGGATGTTTATGGTCACTAATATATCTTTATATTAAAACTGTGTTAGAATTATAACCCATTACTTGGAAATAAACC
This sequence comes from Ahaetulla prasina, assembly GCF_028640845.1. Classification (NCBI taxonomy): domain Eukaryota; kingdom Metazoa; phylum Chordata; class Lepidosauria; order Squamata; family Colubridae; genus Ahaetulla; species Ahaetulla prasina. The sequence continues at coordinate 93,724,468 of NC_080540.1, forward strand.
TTAGAAAAAAGATTTAATTCTCAGTAAACAAATCTGCTACTTTATACTACTACATTCTGGCACCTAGAGTTGCTCTGGCAATTGAAGAATCTAATAAATTTCTAAAATAAAATTAATACTCATAAAAATTAAATATGAGTTAAAGATATAACCTATGATATAAGTCTTCAATTAATTCTAATAGCTAAAAATATATTTAAAAAGTTTGACATTTACCAATAAATCTTCAAATTAACCATGGGGATTTGGCTAATGACAAACTGCCTTCATTATTACATGAATAGTGATCCACATAATTTAAAAAGAAGTCAGTTGAAAAAGCTGGTATTAGCGGTGAAATGCACTTAACTTCGCTACTGATTTGGGAATGTGAGCGTGTGCATCCGTGCGCTTGCTATGCTCATGCCTCTTCTGCACATGTCACTAATTACCATGTCACTAACTTAACAACTGCAGTGATTCATTTAACAACTGTGGCAAAAAAGGTAAAGTGAAGAACAACTAACTTAACAACCGACTCAACAGAACCATAGCAACAGAAATTTTGGGTTCAATTGTGATCATAGGATGAGGACTACCTTATTATATCAATTTATATGTAAATCTATTTCATAGTCAGGATTCCAGTACAGTAGCAAATAACATAGTAGCAAACAAAAAAACAAAAAACCCGAAATATAAATAAGAACACAATAAGAACACAGTGGCACCTGAGGGAAGTCATTTTAATCACATAAACACAATAATGCCAAAGAAAACCATAATTACAGGCTTACCCAACCTGTGGGCCTGATGTTTCTCTTTGGGTAAAGCCTAGGGGGGAATATATAATAGCAAATACCTGACTGGTTGATAACACAGAAAAAAAGTCAAACATGCTCTTATTCCAGAATACAGGGCATAGAATAAGGGATTTTAGTTACATAAATGCTAAGCCAAAATGAATTTCATAAGAAGATTCCTAACAATAGAAGCATTTGGATCCTGAAACTGCAAATATCCAACTAGGAGTTGGGTATTCTTCAAATTGAGACTTGTCAACTCTATAGGTAGTCCTCAATTTATGACCCCAGTTGAGTCCAAAGTTTCATTGCTAAACAAGACAGTTTTAAGAGTTTTGCCCCATGTTACAACCTTTCTTACCACAGTTTTTAAGTGAATCATTGCAGTTGTTAAGTTAGTAACGTGATTGTTAAGTGAATCTGGTTTCCCTATTGACTTTGGCTGTCAGAAGATCGTAAAAGGTGGTCACATGACCCCTGGACAGTGCAGCTATCATAAATATGAACCAGCTGCCAAGCATTTGAATTTTGGATCCATGTGGATGCTGCAACAGTCGTAAAGTTGAAAAATGGTCATAAGTCACTTTTTCAGTGCCGCTGTAATTTCAAATAGTCATGAAATGAAAAGTTGCAAGTCAACTTACTTACATACATACATAGAGGAGGTTTTTGTATTGTACTGGACAAAGGGTTAGACTTGATAGCCTAAATGACACTCCCCATCTTTTAATATTCTATTATTGTATCCATTTCCAGTCATGAATTGAACTTTGACTTCCCCTGACAAAAAAAAGCAAACTATTGCACCCCTAATTATACTATATTTTGCAATTTTATAATCCCCAACTTAGAGACTCTAAGGAAATTGCAGATAATCATATACTGGGCCCATTTTCTTTTAATACTAGATCCATCTGCTTGCTTAATAGAAATAATAATAGATGTTCAGTAGGACCAGTATTTTATAATTCAAAACATATATTTCTACAGTCAAACAGCATCTCATTACTTCCCACGTTTCTGTCTTTTGGGTAGTGATGATTTTAAAAGTGCCAGATGGCAAACAAATTATAAACTCTTCTAAACTGGTTCGCTGAATTTAAGAACTACCAGTGTTTATTCTTTATCGGTGCACATTAACATAAAGTTTAACGACATCTGTTTGTATTGAAAATTTGCAAATCTGTTAGGAATGGTGATGGGTCTTTTTTGCAACTGCGCATGAGATTTCTTGTGCTTGATTAGGTAAGTTCATTTAACTGAACAGTTCAAATGTTAATTTATTGCATTCTTATCAATAATTAATCTAGTGGTTTCTGCTGGTGGGTTACCCAGGTAGCATTTGCATGCTATTGTTGAAAGCAGCGGTGCTCTTGATGTGTCTCCACAGCCCTGCTGAGATGGAGCTGATTTTTCCCAGGTGAACTGTGTTGGGATTTCACTGTCATGCTGAGCACCAAAAGCATAAATGCAGCCGCCATCCTTCCCTCAATATTCTTCCCTTCCCTGTTCCACATTCCCTTCCCAGTATGCCTAGCCTCCCCGCTTAGTCAGTGTCACATTCACAGGGCAATCTCAGAACAGCATTTGAATCTGAGATGCTCTCTGGTGAGCCACGCTACTTTCTTCTGCTGGAATGAATGGCAGTTATTTTCCACACGAGAGAATATTTTTGCAACACCACTGAATGAGAGGCAATGTAACATTTGGATAATAAAGGAATAAAAGTGCTATTTACAAAAAGTTAAGCCTGGATCACAGAATCCTAAAATATACAAGTAATCCTCGACATGACCGCAGCTGAGCTCAAAATTTCTATTGCTAAGCAACAATTGTTAAGTCTTGCCCCATTTTATGACCTTTCTTGTCACAGTTATGGCTTTATGACCATCATTTGTGTTGTAAATGTTGTACCTTGATGAAGGTATCTTTTCTTTTATGTACATGAGAGCATATGCACCAAGACAAATTCCTTGTGTGTCCAATCACACTTGGCCAATAAAAAATTCTATTCTATTCTATTCTATTCTATTCTATTCTATTCTATTCTATTCTATTCTATTCCAGTTGTTAAGTGAATCACTGCAATTGTTAAGTTAGTAACAACGTTGTTACGTGAATCTGGTTTCCCCACTGATTTGGGGAAGTGCCAAAAGGTGATCACATGACCCCACTCACTGTCATAAATACATGCCAGTTGCTCAGCATCTGAATTTTGGTCATGTGACCATGAGGATCCTGCAATGGTCGTAAATGTGAAAAAAACGATCGCAAGTCATTTATTTCAGTGCTGTTGTAACTCTGAAAGGTCACTAAACGAATGGTTGTAAATCTAGAACTACCTGCAGTGTATTTAGACTATTCTAGGGTTCTACAAATATCAAAATATTACAAGAATAATTAGCTGTTACATTAAAATAATTTGTGGTGTTTTCTGTTTCCATCTACTCTAAGAACCCTTGCAAATAAATAGAAAATAAGGAATGCATATGCTTTCTGTCAACTGAAGTAATTGGAAAACACACATACACATTTTATTGATTAAGTAAGCAATATATCTACAGTATTATGAATTGTAATATTACAGGAGAGAATTGGACTGAATATGTTACAATTTGGTACTCTCAAGATATATGGTCTTTAATATTTAATTAGTATATTATAATAATATGCAACCAAAACCGGGGGTGGGGTGTCATTTAATGTCATACAATTCTAGAAGCCAGTTAAAATTGTTATTACCTTCTTATAAATTTGTGCAATTTTCTTGTATGGGCTAAGTAAATATCTGGTTCTTCTGGTTCTTTACTTTGAAAAATTGAATAATTTTTCAGTTCTGGCCTTTTTTGCATTTGTTTGAATAGCTTGCTCTTTCACAACAAAAATCAAGCATTTGTTGTTGTTTTTATTATTCCAGTAATAAGCCATTGCCAGTTTTGCATTTATCCACTTTCTCCTTGACCTTTTGTAAAACTGACCTAAGAAAGAACTGCAACTTACCATCTCTTGGTTTATAGCCTTAACTACTAGACCAAATTGACTTTATTAACATTATTAACATAACATAACATAACATCAGAGTTGGAAGGGACCTTGGAGGCCTTCTAGTCCAACCCCCTGCCCAGGCAGGAAACCCTATACCATCTCAGTCAGATGGTTATCCAACATTTTCTTAAAAATTTCCAGTGTTGGAGCATTCACAACTTCTGAAGGCAAGTCGTTCCACTTATTAATTGTTCTAACTGTCAGGAAATTTCTCCTTAGTTCTAAGTTGCTTCTTTCTTTGACCAGTTTCCACCCATTGCTTCTTGTTCTACCCTCAGGTGCTTTGGTGAACAGCCTGACTCCCTCTTCTTATTATTTCATTTAAAATAGCCATCCAGTATAGCCTCTTATTTTGCACAATTGATCTCAAAAAATCTGTAATAAACAATAAAAAAAAATAACTCAAGGGTAGAAAAAATTTTTTTTCTGGAATAGAATGAAGTTAATACCTCCTTAGAACCTGTACTAGGGGAAGAAAATTAACAAAGTGAGAGGTTGTAAGTATAAACATATTTTCTTTACTGTATTTACCTGAAATTAAGACTAATTCCCCTGACATAATTATTTTTACCATGTGAAGTTCAACTTGGGTTCTATGAGTCCCCTATTTTTCAGAGTATAAGATGCACCGGAGTATAAGATGCACCCTAGTTTTGGGGGAGGAAAATAAGAAAAAAGCTGATTGGCAGGTGGATTGGCCTCCAGGAATACTCCAATCAGTTGTTCCCAGAGGTGAATTTTAGCAACAGATTCCTTGGTTGTGAGCTCTGTGCCTTGCTTTTTTTAGCTTTTTTTTCCCTGCCTCTGAAATTCTGTTTCAGAAAAAACTTTTTTTTGCCTCTGAAAGCCTTCAAAACAGAGCTTCAGAAAAAAAGCCCATGAAGCTCTGTTTGGGAGCTTCTTTTCTGAAGCTCTTATTTGGGGGCTTTTTTTCTGAAGCTCCATTTGGGGCTTTTTTTTTTAAACTCCGTGAAGCTCCATTTGGGGCTTTTTTTCTGAAACTCCGTTTCTGATGCTTTTTTCAGCCTCTGAAACCTCCATTTGAGAAGCTGGGCGGGGCTACATTCGGAGTATAAGACTCATCCAGATTTTCACCCTCTTTTTTTGGGGAAAAAGGTGCGTCTTATACTCTGAAAAATATGGTATATTGTACTAACAAATATGAATGTTACTCTCTGTTTACTTCTGCAGGGCATGGAGCAATCTTAACAACAGGACTGTCTTCCCTCTCCATGAATTATGGCACTTTAAAAGCATCTCATCTAAAAGACAAGGTTCATAAGACAATCCCAAATTCTGCACATAACCTTTTGGAATGTACTGCTAGAAGTTGTCCAGAACAGATTAAATTGGTCTTTTTACATCCTAATTTCCTTTCATACAAGAGAAATCCAGAATGCCTTATATTTTCTGTGTCACACAAAATATTCATATTCTTACAGAGCAAATGTAAAAACTTCAAATTTAATGAAGAAATATAACAAAACAAGGAGCATAGGGAAATTGCTTTTCTCATGTTCCCTATTCCAAATTATTAGAAAGTATCTTTATTCACAGCAGAAAAATCCATTGATAATTACTTCAGACAAGTACAAAAATTAAAACCAAGGCCATGTTCAATTCTACAAATGTCATGTTCAGGAACAAAATACCATACAATGTTTTGGTTCATCAACTTCCAAATCTTTTTCCTTTTTTCTTCCTCCTAAATGCAATTGTAAATCTACAAAGCTAAGAAAGGAATAACGATACCTTTTCATCAGTGGTGGGATTCAGCCAGTTCGCACCACTTCGGGAGAACCGGTTGTTAACTTTCTGAGCAGTTTGGTGAACTGGTTGTTGGAAGAAATCATTAAGGCAGAGAACCGGTTGTTAAATTATTTAAATCCCACCAATGCTTTTCATTCTTCTTTCTTTCGCCTCTGTCCTTGTTTGTTTATTCAAAGCCTTAGGTCTAGAGCAAGGGTATCAAAATGGCAGCCTGAGGGCCAGATGCATCACATGCAAGCCACGCCTACCCCAGTTCCGCAATGGCCAAAAGTGCTGTGATACATCATGTGACATCACGTGATGCGAATACTTTTGACACCCATGTTCTAGGGGGGAAAAAACCCTCCTAACATGAAAGCTAAGATAATAAAAGGTAAAGGAGTCCCTGCAGATTTTACTCTGCTAGTCGTTGCCAACCACAGCGGCTGGTGCTCATTTCCATTTCAAGGCCATTGAGCCAGCTCTGCCCAAAGACATTTCTGCAGTCATATGGCCAGCATGATGTCATGGACCACTGTTACCTTCCTGTCAAAGTAATTCCTATTTATCTACTCGCATTTGGATGCTTTTTTTTTTTTCAGGGCAAAATTTTTTATTTTTCCTAATAATTCCCACAATTTGACCAGTGTACAATACAATCACTTATCCAATAATCGATCCTATACTCAAATTATACTCAATCAGGGCTGCTCGACCGCCACTCCCTCCCTTAATCCTTTCTACCCTTCTCATCCTTCTTCGACTTTCCCCACCATCCTTCTCCTCGCTTTCCTACTTCCCCACCTCTTTCCCACTTCTCACTACCATCCTTTCTAACCCTCTATCTTCTCCTTCTTCTTCTCCTCCTATCCTTTCTTCTCCCTCCCTTCTTTCCTACCTACCTGCCTACCTACTTTCTTCCTTCTTTACTCCTCTTTCCTTACCCTTTCCCTTCAGGAGTGGTTACCGAGCAGTCCTGACTTTGCACCATTCCAACTTGTTTAATTCTACCATTATTCCTGTACAATGGCAATCAATCAATTTATAATCATTTGGAAAGCGTTTGGATGCTTTCAAATTGCTAGTTGGCAGGAGCCAGGGTGATGACGAAAACTCGTCTTATTGCGTGGCGATCAGGTTTTGAAACTGGACTCCCAGTTTTACAGCTGACAAGCCCAGTGTGAGCCACCATACTGCCCCAATAATTAAATGATAAATGATCAAAATAAAACACTGTAAAATTATTGTAATTTTAATAATGCAATTATTGGCCATATAATTTACCAATTCTATTTGATGCCAAAGCTACCCCTTATATATATATATTTAGGTATATGTATAGGAAGAAGGCTCTAAGTTACATATTGCCAGGGCAGTTGTTGATCCTGTTTTACCCTCACAATTAGCACTAAAGCATTATACACATTTTCCAGAACTAAAATGTGTCTGGTTTATACAATTAGCAGCATTATGTAGAACATTTTCTCTCATCAGAGCCTTGATGAATGCAGCAAAAAAAATGGATTGGGAATGAAAAGCAAATGTTTCTGACTGGATTCACATATCCCAGTAAGCTATATTTTAGTGTTGTGCGCTATGAATAAATGGAGGATATAGTTCTTGATGTAATCTCTATAATTTCGGTGCTTTAATATTTTACAATCTTTTTACGTTTCTGGTAGACCAATCCAATATATATTAACTCACATATAAATATTATTGATGGGAACCTACTGGTAAATGAATAGACAGAATGGAAATCAAGAACAGAATTTCTTTTCATTTTTTACATAACTTAACATATTAGGTAAATCTAAAACTATTTTATCTAAAATACAAAATAAATTTGACAGTGTGATTTTGATGGCTGAATTCCAGTTTAATTTTAATGACTAAATTTAAATGAAAATTGAACACATAGAGTCCCTAATTTACTTCTTTAGAGCAGCCTTACTCCATGTAAATCCCTAACGTACACTGATAAGTTGGGAGCTTTATGCTGAAATTATTTCCCTAACAGTAAGAGTGAAAAGAAAGATAACTTCATGCTGCATTGTATCAATAACACCATCATTTTTCTAGTTACAAAATGAATATACTAATTCAATTATCTTATGATAAGTACCCAGTTTATGAGGTTCCTTTTATGTACAGTCTAATCAATAATTTTAAACAAGTCACTTTTTATATACTAGTATATATTCAATATATGTGCTGAGTAGCTTCTGAAGACCTACACACACACACACATTCACACAGAGGGAATGCAGGCTGATTATAACAGCAGAGTGATTAGCATCTTGAAATTAAGGCAATTCTAACATGAAAGACAGAGAAAGAGAATTGGCATCATTAGGATGCAAATAGCACAAGAACATTAGCAACCCCCTAAATGCAAGTAATAAAAATAAGCAGCTAACACAAAATTAGAGTCAATAGTTCCCCTTAATAAAAAAAAAATCACAGTTACATAAAGAATTGAATTAACTGTTAATGTATTCTTTCAGGGTGAAATGTTTGAGATTAAGTACTGAACAGAAAATTGTTAATTGCAATAATATCTAACTGTGCACCTTAACATGATATTATGTACTAACAAATATGCATTAAAAATACCAAATCTCATCTGCCAAATTACAAATTATAGCCAGCATATAAACTGTGGGGATAGGAATGGTTGTGAAGTACTGAAAAGATGGCTTGAAATTGTACACAAAAAAATTATCTTGAGCTTCTAATACAAGCAGAGATATATTTTAATTATATTCCAATACAAAATCTGAACCTGATATTACTGACTGTGTGAAATCCTAGTTTAAATCTAGAAAGACAGACACTTTCCAGAGAACACAGGAGCCTAGCATTTTTATCTTACTCTTTTTCTTAATATATGACTTGCTTAGTTATAGGGTCCACTTGTTTTTGTATTGTGTTTGCCAAGTTCTTACACCGAAGCTCGTCCAAGCATATTATGACGATGGGTTTTTGTTTTTCAGTCAGTTTGTTCTAGAGCAAGGGTCTCCAACCTTGGCAACTTTAAGACTTGTGGACTTCAACTCCCAGAATTCTGGGACTCTGGGAGTTGAAGTCCACAAGTTTTAAATTTACCAAGGTTGGAGACCCCTGTTCTACAGCTTGGTGTTGATTTGTGCTGAGAAGGAGTATCTATGCCACTCCTTCTCAATTGGCTTCAGTATCTATGGAAAGCTACAACCAAAGTCTTTCTCATCCTAGCCCAGAGCCTTAATTACACCACCATACTGGCTCTCAAACCTAGCATTTTTCTAATAACAAAAATAAATAAATACATTAAAAATAAAACAAAAAGAAACAAACAAAAAAAATCAAAGACCAGACTCAATGGATCACTGGGTGTTTTTCTGACACCAGTTTTCTACATTTTTATGTTTCAGAGGAAGAGAATACAACTTTCAGTATGAAGCATGCCATAAGTTTAAATCAGTTTTACAATCTGCAGGTTTTCTAATTGATGTAGTCTCTCTACTTTTTAATGAATAAGCAAAAAGTATTAAACCTGAAGGATCATGTACACAACTACAACAAAGTTGATAACATGCCTGGTTATAATTACTATGATTTTGAAAGAATTCTGCTGATCGTTCTGTTCAAGTATATGTTGCTTCCTAGGGGAAGACAGATGTACTTAGATAAACTGCATAACTTTTCACAGAAGTACAGCATGCAATTTCTTTTTTCTCCCATCATCCTTAAGATTTCAGGATCAGATTTGTCAAATCAGTTCCTTGATTGAAGCAATAATAACCAGCATTTACATTACTGTGAGAAATGGTCTCTGCATGTTCACTTGCCAAAAAAAAAAAAAAATCCTTTAGCAACAGATTTGGCATGAACAAAAGAGCTAGAACAAGTTTTAAATAAGTTCAAAATGTTTTGAACATGCTTCTATAGTTTCTATGGAAATACCAGTTGTTACCAAAGAGACTATACAAAGTTATAGCTGAGAGCACTGTGTTAGCTAGAGCAATATTGCAGAACTTGTCAAATTACTTTCTTGTCATAATTATAGATCCTATGTTTTCAGGACTTCCAGTTCTGAATCGAAGTGGTAACTGTGATGTACAATTACTAAGGCCAATAGGATATGTATTATCATGTTAACCTGTGCACCTTTTTCTAGTTTACCTTCTTTTTGCCAGAAGAATTCCTAGAGCTAAGTTGTATTTCTCATTAGTATTTCCAGCGTTTGACTGTCAATATAACTCTCACTCTTTTATATGTACTGTATATGACACAAACATTTCTAGCATATTGTTGTTTAGATCCACTGAGAGGTATATCATTAATCATGGGAGATTCTTGAACTCACAGTGAAACAAAAATACATTTATCAACATTATCTTTCATTGCTGCCATTATTGACCTTTGGAGAAATCAAGACTAATCCTAGTCAGTAAATTATTTTAGTTCTAAGTTTGCACATCTGCAGCCCTACAGCACATTTTTATCCCATTAAACTTAGCAAATAATACCAATATGTTCTAATCTAAATTTGTTCAAGAAACTGGAACTGAATATTAAAGAGTCAAACCATATATATATATATCTCCATTCCCAGGTCCTGGATAATTAACTCAATGTTATATTTCAAAACAGGATCCTAATTAAAATTCATGTTGGTGATGAAATTTAAAAACGTAAGAACAGGCAACTCTTGTTATATGAAAAAATGTCTAAAATGTCTAAATTAAAAGATTTAAAAAATTGATATGCTAAGTGTTTCTCAGACAGGAAAAAATAGCTTGATGTACACAACATAAAACAATTTCAGTCCAATATTTATTTTACCTTGATCAAAAGGCTTGTTTGGATTCCAGTTTCTGAAATAATCATCCTAAATGAAAAAAGATGGATATAATTAAATTACATTTTAAGCATTCTTTTACTCATACGCATGCCTGAACACATGATCTAATGCAGGGCTATCAAACTCGTGGTCACACCCATGCGAAAGGGGAAAAAGTCCCGATACGTCACGAGACGATGCTGTGATGACACAAGTTTGACACACCTTATCTAATGTGTATATATTTATTTATTTATTTATTTATTTATTTTGTCACAACATCATACAAAAAGATTATATAGTATATACACATATAAACATATATAGGAAGAAGAAAAGAAAAACAATAGGACAGGAACGGTAGGCACGTTTGTGCGCTTATGCACGCCCCTTATGGTCCTCTTAGGAATGGGGTGAGGTCAATAGTAGAAAGTTTTTGGTTAAAGCTATTAGGATTATGGGAAGAGACCACAGAGTCAGGTAAAGTATTCCAAGCACTGATGATTCTGTTGCAGAAGTCATATTTTCTGCAATCTAGATTAAAGCGGTTTACATTAAGTTTAAATCTATTGGTTGCCCTTGTATTATTGCAATTAAAGCTGAAGTAGTCTTTGACAGGAAGGACATTACAATAGATGATTCTGTGAGTTAAACTTAGGTCTTGTGGAAGGCGACGGAGTTCCAGGTTTTCTAAGCCTAGGATTTCAAGTCTGGTGGGATAAGGTATTTTGTTGTTTTCAGAGGAATGGAGAACTCTTCTTGTAAAATATTTCTGGACACGTTCAATTGTATTGATGTCAGAGATGTGGTGAGGGTTCCAAACAGGTGAGCTGTATTCTAGAATTGGTCTAGCAAATGTTTTATATGCTCTGGTTAGTAGTGTGGTGTTTTGGAAAAGAAGCTACGCAAAATTAGGTTTACAACTCTTAGAGCTTTTTTTGCTATGTAGTTGCAGTGGGCTTTGGCACTTAGATCATTTGACATGAAAACTCCAAGGTCTTTAACGGGATGGGGGTCGTCTGTAAGGTAATGTCCATCTAGTATGTACTTAGTTTTAGAGTTCTTTTTTCCTATATGTAAGACTGAGCATTTGCTGGTTGAAATTTGGAGCTGCCAATTTTTAGACCAAGCGGTTAGATGGTCAAGGTCGTTTTGAATGATAGAAGTGTTGTCTGTGGTGTTAAATAGTTTGACATCGTCAGCAAAGAGAACACAATTACTTGAGATATGGTCACAAAGATCATTAATGTATAGAATAAAGAGTGTTGGTCCAAGGACGCTGCCTTGAGGAACGCCACTCTTGACAGGAACAGGATTTGATAAAGCATTGCCAATTTTGACCACTTGTTGTCTGTTAGACAGAAAAGCAGATATCCATATATGCAAAACCATTAACATATCCTCTTAACAAAGAACTATTTATTAGATTTTATCAAATTTTGCCCTTCTAATGGGCAGCACCTGAATGTTCTTTCAAACTATTCCATAACAAACTTTAAATGATTAAAAGGCATGTATTGAGTTATGAACAATAGTACTCTCCTATGAAGGGATGAATCTGTTCTCATTTGAACTTTACATCATTGAGCCAATATAAGCATTAGCCATTTCCATTAAGGGTATTATTAACTTTTTATTATTCTTAGTCATTACAGTATTTATCAGATGTGATCATGTTTGATTTTCCCTGACATAATTACTTGGGGAAATAGGGATAGAGGTATGCCATTTTACGTTTCTTAAGAATAGAAGATAATTAAAAGGAGAAAATGGCTGCCAACACTACAATGGATGTGTTGGATATAAGATTAGATAACATGAGCTGACTTTGGAAGAACAGGGTTTTTAACCTTGCTGATTGTTTCATTAAATTTAATTTTTGTAATTCCTAAATTGGATTTCACTCTTTCCTATCCCTGACTTTCAGGTAAATCCTTCTTTTCCCTTGAAATCATCCTGGGTTTTTTCTCCCCCTCATTTTTCCTTCCTGGCCTGGAGCATTCCTTCTGTTTTTTTGTTGAATCTACTTTAGAAACAGTATGGAAAGCCTGTAATTGTATAAACTGTGCATTTCTGTCTATGGGAGAAAGAATGCTTGCTATATATAGGTCAATTCACTTTATAAAGGGCTCACCTTATTTTATTAGCAATGAATTTAATTATGTTTAAATTTTTGTTTTTGGTTTTTGCTCTGCCATTACTCAGGGGTATGATGATAGATATATGATCTGGATAGGCATATACATATATATTTATTGGAGATAATTGTCCAAGTCAGTCTTAAGCCAAAGTTAAAGTTGGCAGTTCTATATAGAAAACTGGAGAATCTGAATTTTGCCCAGAAAACAGTTTTCATCCATAGGAATGAAGAAATACAGTATGTATTAAAAATGTATTTGACAATTTAAATATTAGAAAAGGAATACAAAATCTACTATGATAGAAAGGTGTGAAATAGTTTTAATTGACAAGGAGGCAATTACAGTGAAGACTATGCAGCTCATGCAAGTAGTTTACTCACACTGAGCAGTAAAGCTACCGAGCCTTGAGTTCATCTTGCCATTTTCTAATTAAAGGACAAAATGAAAGAGTGATCTTAAAAAGGTTAGTCATCATAAAGTTTTACAATGCAAGAGAATAAATTACTTGCATGACCATACCAAAAATATTATCAAGAATAACTCTAATAAGCTCTAATTTCTCCTCCATAAATTAAAATTATACATATTTATTACATCTTTTATTGTGTAAACTATCCATTTCTTAAATCATCTAAACTGAGAATTGTAAAGGAACAAAAAAGCTTCAGGTTTTTATGGTTTCAGAGCATATGGAAGCTTATACATTTTAGGAACACAGAAACAATGAATATTTCACCAGCCAAAGAACTGTAGTTTTTTTCCCCTGAAGATTCATGCATACTAACTCTAACATAAAGATTTTATTTATTTATTTATTTATTTATTTATTTATTTGATTTCTATACCGCCCTTCTCCCGAAGGACTCAGGGCGGTGTACAGGCAAGAATAAAACAGACGGTACAATATACAAATTTAAAATGCAGTTAAAAAACTTATTTTAAAATTGGCCTGAGAAGTAAAATATATAATAAGCTAAAAAAACTATTTAAAATTAATTTCTAAGAATTTAAAAATTTGTTAAAATCAATTTAAGTCAGCCCCGCGCGAATAAAAAGATGTGTCTTCAGTTCGCGACGGAATGTCCGAAGGTCAGGTATTTGGCGTAAACCCGGGGGAAGTTCGTTCCAGAGGGTGGGAGCCCCTACAGAGAAGGACCTTCCCCTGGGGGCCGCCAGCCGACATTGCTTGGTGGACGGCACCCTGAGAAGTCCCTCTCTGTGAGAGCGTACGGGTCGGTGGGAGGCATGTGGTAACAGCAAGCGGTCCCGTAAGTACCCAGGCCCTAAGCCTGGTTCTCTGAAGATAACTTCAGAGAAGTATGATTTCATGACAAATTTGAAAAGAACGTCATAACACAGAAAAAATTGGCATAGCAATAAAATATTCATTATTGATTTTTTTTCCAAAACACAAATATTATTTGTGCTGACAATGAGAGAAATTACAGATGAGAATTAAATCATAGTAATAGGAAACATAGAGAATACAATAAAGATAAAATCATGTCAAATATATAGCATTTAACTATTATATTATACAGTATCATATATTCCTGCAAAATGATTTAGTACAGCATCATTTATAAGCTCAGTTCTCAGTATGATCAGTGAATTGATTCTATATGTATTTGAATACTATTATGATAGAAAATGCTTATTCACAGTTGGGCCGTGTCCAAATATTTCAGATTAGGAACATATGAATGCTATAAATGAATTCCTTCTTTCCATCACAATCTCCAATCTATGGAAATGGAACTTGACTGAATTTTTTTCAGCTGAATATTCCTATACTAAATATGATTAAATTAATATAGCTAAATCAGCATCCAAAATTACAGGGGAGAATTCTATAAAGATTCAGTTGTATAGGTGTTTACTCAAATTGTGAACTCAATCATTTTTGCAAATCAAATTGGGTGTTTGATTCAAAACATTGAATCTGATGATTTGATCTTGTTACAGTTCCAAAAAAATTTTTTTTTGAAGTTAGATGGGCTGCAATTTAAAAAAATAATTATAACAATAATAAAAATTGCTTATTCAATACCTTGAATTATTAATCCAAATCCAATTATGATTTTTTTTAAAACCAGAACACCTCTTAAGTTGAAACCATGAAAATCTCACAACTACTTAACCATTTCATTCAAATCATAGCTGGTGACACATCCTTAGCTTAAATGTATTTCAGAGAAGCATGTTTCTGGATGTGAGAAACTTTCCTTGCAAAAAAGAAATGAGCATAGACAACTAATGTATAGCAAGTGTCACTGAGAAAGGTCAAAGGACCGTTGATAAAGATAACAGGATTGCTCATTAAGTTATCTGGCATTATATGTCCAGACGCCGGGTTAAGTTTCCTGAAAACTTACCTAAGCTAGATTCTGGCATTTTTCTGAACTATGCAGTGCCCAAAGATTCACAAAATCTCTGACTTCTCTCTAAAATAAAGTTAGCATCCTCTAGGAACATGAACTTTACATTTAGAGTCCAGAGTTTAATTAAAAATATACACAATTTAAAGTAATCCAAAGCATACAGACATGCAATAGTTTCTAAAAGTATGAATTAAATGTAGCAGATCTTAATTAGATGAGATTTTTTTCAGGGGAATTCAGCTTGGTTGCTGAGTTACTGAATTTTGGGTTGAGCTACTGTATTAAACATGATCGACATAATAAGTTATGCATGATTAATCACGTGTAATCTTATTTCTGCAGAAGAGTTGAAAACATTAATTTGTCTTTTAAAAATATATAATAAGTATATAACTTTATCAGAAATGAGAATGCAAGTTTAAATAAATAACAGCTCAATGTCACATATGCAGTCATCATTTCATAAAAGGCACAGACAGGTGGGAGATAACAAATTAAACATTTTAGGATACCAAAAAGTAGAATAGAATGAAATATTCAACACAATGTAGGATATTTTTTTTTTAAAAAAATGGTTCAGTATTTATATAAATAAGAAAACATACCTCAACCTCCTGATCACGTAAGCATAATAAATAAGAGGAAACAAAAGAATTATATTAAATTATGTGAAACTTTCAGCTTTTTATCTAGCAATAATACACGAGCAGATATATTCCATGCAATGGATAATTTGAAATCTGAAGATGTAAGTGTATTTAGATATACAGTACATTTAATACACAAATTTAATACATACACATTCTTCTTCAGTAAACCTTCTACACCAATCGAAAATATATGCTAGCTTCCAAATTCATGGCAAATATTGCATTAGGTGCAAGAAATCTGGAGTCAAGATTAAGTCCAAAAAAAGTAGAAGTTTATTCCATGTTACTTCTGTAAAACAATCTGAACTACTAATAATCAAGGCAAATTGGGAGTAGATAAGAGTCAACGGAATTCCAGCAGGGCTGGAATTCAATCTCTTGTGGGTGTGAAGGGACTCCAAACTGATGACATGCTTGACCCCTCCCTTGGGCTCAACCTGGTCATATCCTACTTCTTGTAAATTCTGTTCCAAGCCATCTAATAAGGTTCTATTTTAAGGTGCTATTATCCAAGCATATATACTGTATATTCATATTCCTAAGCAAAATTATGTTGAACTATCACACACAACTTTTAAAAGACCATAGAACAACATAGTTGAAAAGCTTAGAAAATAGCAAAACTGAACAATTATTTCACATAGTCAAAAATAATAAAAGTTAGAAAGAGCCCTCTAGACCCTCCGATCCAATCCTCTACTCAGTACAAATCCAAATTTTCTAGACAGAGGTCTTTGCTTGAACTCATAAGCATTCTAGGTAAATTGTTCATTTATTTATCAAATTAATATAGCTGCACATCTCACTGAAGGTGACTCTGGGCAGTGCACAACAAATGGGTAAATACACAAATAAAAACCACAGATACAAATATATAAAAATTGCATTAACAATAAATATACAAATCCTAAGTGAAAAGGGGTAAAAAATAAAAACATAGCCAGATCAGCAATAGAACTAGCTAAACATGGAGCCCCTGGGAGTTCTAAGCCTGATAACATACCCAGGTAGAGATATATAATTAGTTATTATCCACATACTGATGATAACTCACACAATGGCAAGGATGAGTTCACTCAGTTGCCTCATGTAGATATTTAAAAGGAGAGGAGAAAGCAGTGAACACTGTGGCAAACTGCAAAGTAGGAACCAAGGGTGAGACCTCTTCTCCCCAGATATCATTGGCTGGAACTGACCCCAAAGGAAGGAGGCAGAGCAAATAACACAATGCACCCACCTGAAAATCTCTGAGCCAATCCATAAATATAACATGGTCAATTGTATCAAAAGCTGAAGAGAGGTGAAGTAGGACAAGGGTAGATACAAAACCCCCATTCCATCCATATCAGATGTCATCCAAAAGTGTGACCAATTTTCATCCCATAGTTAGGTCTGAATCCTAACTGAAAGGATTCAAATAATCCATTTCCTCCACAGTCCTCTGAAGCTAATGTGCAATAACTTTATCACCTTCCCCAAAAGGGAGGTGAAATATTGGATCAAAATTGTTTAGTATAGCAGGATTCAGTGGCTTCTTGAGGACTGGGGGACGAATGAAGGTTTTTTTAAGAATGGAATACCCTTCCGTTTAAAGAATTAATCATTGTCAGAATCCACTAACCCTGGCAGAACATGGCTCTAAAGAGCAGGTGGCTGAGCTCACAGTTCTGAGGACCAAGTCAACATTCTCAGATCAAACAGGTTCCAACCAATCCCAAATAACCGGGCAAAACTTTACCACAGGCATCTCCTCTGGACCTCTAACAAGGCCAGTATCCAATTGGGAATAAATCTGAGAAATGTTTTCTGACAGATGCTGCAGAAATTCTTTCACATGTCCCATAAGAGATTCTCCACACCCACTTTATTCAAGAGAGTTCATATTGCTTGCTGAGTGCCAATAATCCACTTGTTATTTTTCTCCCATTTCATCTCCTTAAAGTTTTCAGTAAACCAGGGGTGAAATGCTACCAGATCGGGCGAGTAGGTAGCGGAGATTGGGGCTGGTTCAGAGAGCCGGTAGCAATTTCTGGCTGGCCACACCCCCGAACCAATCTGCAGCCCGCAGCCATGTGTGAAGGCAGGCAAGTAGAAGCCCATGTGGAAGGCAGAAACTGAGGAAAGCATGGCAGGGCTGCAGGGAGAGGATCTACAAGGTAAGCCAATGCTGGAAGTGGGGGGGAGGGAGACTCACTGTGCTCAGCCTCGGGGGGGGGGACCTGCAAAGGCTCGCTTGCCTTTTGGGCATGGCGCACTCAGCTTTTGCACTTGGCTTCTGTGGGGCCTTTGGGTGGCTGCCATCCACTTGCCTCCCCCCTCCCCCGCATCCAGCCCATGGAGAACGCGCTGCTTCTGGGCCAAGCCACCCATCTTCGGGTCCCTGAAAGGCAGAGTGTGCTCTGCCGCTGCTGCTCTGTTGGCACCGTGGCCGCACAGGAAAATTCCCCAGCGCAGCGCAGTTCTGGGATGGCAGGGGAGCCCAGGCAAGCTCTGCCGCCGCCACTGCTGCTGGGAGCATCCATGTGCACAGCACAGTTCCAGGATGGCAGGAGAACCCAGGCAAGCTCTGCCGCACCGCGCTGCTGCCGGGATCATCCACATGGGGAAAACTCCCCAGCAGAGCGCAATTCTGGGATGGCGAGGGAGGCCAGGCAAGCTCTGCTGCTGCTGCCGCTGCCACTGTTGCTGCTTCCAGGAGCGTCCAAGCAAGAAAACTCCCCGGGAAGGCTCTGTTTAGACCAGGTTGTGCGTGTGAGTGTGTGTGTGTGTTTGCATGTGTGAAAGAGAGTGAGAGACAGAGAGAAAGAGAGACAGTAGAAAGAAAAAGGAAGGGAGAGAAAGAGACAAGAGAAAGAAAGAAAGAAAGAAAGAAAGAAAGAAAGAAAGAAAGAAAGAAAGAAAGAAAGAAAGAATGCTAGCTAGCTTATGACCACAATTGTGCCCCAAATTTTGGTTGCTAAGCAAGTTTCACCACATTTTACCATTTGGCCACACCCACCATGTCACACCACCACCAAGCCACACCCACCAAGCCACACCCACAGGACCGGTAGCAAAAAAAAAAATAGATTTCACCCCTGCTGTAAACCATAGAGAGTGACAGGATACATGAGAAAAAAGAGATTGCATTGTTGCAATCTGATCCAAAGCCTCAACTGCCACCTTATTCCAAATGACAATCAAGTTTTTCAATGGACCATATCACAGGTCCATTAGACAGGAATAACCTCTATCTCCTTCTGAAGCTGCTCTGGGATCACCAGTCAACAGAGGTAGACCAATCTAATACTTCCAGCGTTCTTGCAATAGATGGTGGCAATAGATAATCCTACAGAAATCAGGGCATGATATGACTGTGACAAAGGAGGCATCAAAAGGTTCCTCATTTTAGATCACATTGCCACTGCCCTGATAGGAAGAAAAAATCCAGACTATGATCACTGTGTCAAGTAGTGCTCTGGATAATTTAGGATAGGTTCATTGCTCCAATGGGAACACCTAAGCTATCTCAGATCCCATTCCTAGGGAAGTTAAATTAAAGTCCTCCACCGTCAACCCCAAAATGGTGTCAAGTAACTTAGGCAGGGATGTTGCTGTGTAGCAGAAAGATTGGTAACAATCCCAAATGCTCTCTAGAGTCCACCTTAATGAATAGGCTTTCACAAATGGGGACCTATAGGGCAGGGCCCCTGAAAGTTCTAAGACATTGTCTGACTAGAATTTTTAAATTTTAACTTTGGTTTTAACGGGGTTTTTATTATTTTTATTGCAATTTTTAATATTTGGCCTTATTTAATAAGTTTTTTAAATTGGTGTTTTATTTTGTATTTATATGTATGTTTTTATTAGGCTGTAAACCGCCCTGAGTCCCTCGGGAGATAGGGCGGTATAAAAATATGATTAAATAAATAAATAAATAAATAAATGATAACAATCACCACACCTCTGCTCCCTGACCTGAAGTCTCGGCTGATGCCATACTAAAAAACATGGCTGGGCAAATTTCAGCAACTTCCCATATCCAGTTCTCACTAATATATGCTAGGTTGGCTTTCTCATCCATGTTCAAATCATGAATGAGGGAAGCTTTGCTACAGACTGACCTGGCATTCAAAAGCAGCAGCCAGATGTCAGGACCATTGAAGATTAATTCAACTTTCAGGACTGATATCAAGAAGCTGGAACATGAGGCCATTTCCAGACAGCAGTCCCTCTGTCTCTAGGAGTGGCCCACTCCTTCTCCCCCTCCACTCATAATTCCATGCCTGAACTGTTCTTCCTGCTAGGAATCTGTTTTCCTGTAACTTCAATTTATTATTCCACATGCTGCACTCAGGGACCAAACAGTTCTTGACTTTCTTCTGTGTCACATACATTCAGATATCTGAATAGTCCTATCAAATCCTCCTGTGTCTTCTCAATGCTAGACAGCTCCTTAAATTTATCTTTGTAAGACTTCTATTTCTAATAGTGTGATTATCCCCTTTGGCATTTGATAATCCTGTTTCAGTTGATATAACTTGTTCTTGAATATGAGGTCCAGAACAACACATAGGACTCAAGTCTGAATTTTACAAAAGCAGATTAAAATAAAACTATTATTTCCTGTGATTTGGAAACTATAGGTTTATTGTAATGGGTTTTTTTGTAGCAGTAACACACTTTTTCATTTGCATTACTACCAAGCACATATTCCCCATCCTAGACCAGTGCTTTTAATTTCTCTTTTCTAACTAAAGAACATTGCTTTTGTTAATTTTCTCAGACATGTCATGTTCTCAATTTTAAAAGCTGTTGTACAATTGTCTCTTGTTCTCAGCAACAACATAAACCTGAACCTTTGTAGTACTAAATCCTATACTCCATTCAAGATTTATTCTTGAATGAGGATTGCTGTTTTTGTTATCAACACGACCTTGCTAGATAGCCTGAACTAATCACTTTATGCATATATACAGAGTCCATTATGGAATAAAGAAAAGCCAATGAATTTTCCACTGTCGTCTTTTCTGGACTACAGTAAAGAAAATACATTGATCCTTATGGATCTTATTCTTAAGGGCACACATTCCTTTTAGTCACCTACAGTAGGACTGGTTTAGGGAGCCAAAACAACCTTTTGACTTATTTATTTATTTTATTTATTTATTTATTAGATTTTTATACCGCCCTTCTCCCGAAGGACTCAGGGCGGTGTACAGCCAGAATAAGAACAAAATATATACAATTTAAAACAACATTTAAAAAGAGCAAATTTTAAAGGCTGATTATTAAAATTTAGATTTAAAATTTAAAAAATATTAAGAATACCCAATTAAAATTCATCAATAATTATGCCAGTCCCGCTTTAATGAATAAATATGTTTTGAGCTCACGACGGAAGGTCCGAAGATCAGGCACTTGACGCAGGCCAGGGGGAAGTTCGTTCCAGAGCGTCACTGCCCCCACAGAGAAGGCCCTACTCCTGGGGGCCGCCAGCCGACACTGTTTGGCGGAT
Source organism: Ahaetulla prasina (assembly GCF_028640845.1). Lineage (NCBI taxonomy): Eukaryota > Metazoa > Chordata > Lepidosauria > Squamata > Colubridae > Ahaetulla > Ahaetulla prasina. The sequence goes on from NC_080540.1 coordinate 93,745,538, forward strand.
GGCACCCTGAGGAGACCCTCTCTGTGAGAGCGTACGGGTCGGTGGGAGGCAAAGGGTAACAGCAGGCGGTCTCGTAAGTACCCGGGTCCTAAGCCATGGAGCGCTTTAAAGATAGTTACCAGAATCTTGAAGCGCACCCGAAAGACCACAGGAAGCCAGTGCAAGCTACGGAGCAGCGATGTCACGTGGGAGCCACGAACGGCTCCCGTTACTACTCGCGCAGCCGCATTCTGGACTAACTGCAGCCTCCGGGTGCACCTCAAGGGCAGCCCCATGTAGAGAGCATGTAGAGAGCATTGCAATAATCCAGCCTAGACATAACCAGAGCGTGAGTGACCGTGCATAACTTCTGCTAAACTGTAAGAGACCATAGTAAGATCATAAGGAGGACATAATTAACCTCTCCGTTTTTCACCTGAGGAAGCCAGAGTTGTCCAAAAGCATTTCCATGGTCATGTGGCCAGCATACACCAAGGCACCTGGAATGCTATTACCTTCCAACTGAATTTTACCTATTTATGTACTCACATTTGCATGTTTTCAGACTGCTAAGTAGGCAGGAGCTGGGGCAGAAACACTCCGCCTTCCGGGGGCATCTTACTCCCATTCCCACTGATCTTGAGCTGCTAGGGACTGTAACTGTAGAACTAGGGCCAGATGAAAACTTTTGCATTAGAGGAAAAGAGCAGGAAATAAATAAAAAGTAATAAATAAAAGGTTAAAAATCAAAAACACCCCTCCTGCCATTTTCATTATTTCAGAGGAACTCTGGTCATTCTCACCACCATCATAATAACACAAAATCAATTTTTTGTCTAGCCTAAGAATAAAATATTTTAGTTAAATTTTAATCGGTTTTTAATCGGTTTTTTACCGTTTTAGTGATTCGGCTATGAGAATATTTAGTTTTAATTGGGTTTTATATTGCTTATTTATTAGATTGTCTTATTTTAATATGCCTGTGAACCGCTCTGAGTCCTATGGGAGATGGTGCAGTATAAAAGTATGATTAATAAATAAATAAAATAAAAAAAATTGATAAAAATCAATACTCTTGTATTATATAATGTTACCTGAAACTGAAAGCACAACAGTTCAATAGTGTTCTTAATACTCTTTCCTCTCCCTACATTTCAAATTTAGCTCATTAAGATTTAGTCACTAGAGGGCTTCTGGGTGGCGCCATCTTTCTCGCTGGGTGCCAATTTATGGCACTCCGCATTGAATACCGTAAAAGCCGGATTTAACAACTGATCCCGGCTTCATTTCTCTCTGGTTGAAAGAGAGAGACAGAGCAAGGGGAGGAATTGGGTAGATTCCCTAGGGCTTTGTTTTTGTAATACAAAGTCCTGAACGGTGAATCCCCTTATTTACCCCTCCCCCACCTCCAGTATTCTCTGCGCTCCTGAAAAAGCAGGAAAAGAGGAAGATGTCCACTTCTGCTAGCAATTGATTTTTTTTGTGGATACGAAAAGCAGGCGGAACGAATGTGAGGAGCAATTATTGGTTTGCAAGTATTTTTGATTTTCTGACTTCCTCCCCCCCTTCAGTTTCGTTTTAGAGAAACTGAAAGCAGAGCGATACATCAAAGGGAGCTTTGCTGTTGAATCGAAACTGAATGGAGATTTTATCTTATTGTGTTTGACTGTGGACTGTTGGATTATATTACGCTGTTTAAGTACGTTACAAGGGGATTCTCAGCAGGAATTTTGTTATGGAGGTTCTTTCAGAAGAATGGGTTCGGGACGTTATACAGGACTACACAGAAAGAATGTATTTAATTATTCAAAAATACAAATTGATAAAAAATGGGGACGTTTTGGATGAGAGTTTGGAGCAAATTAACCAGTGCAATTATTCGGAAAATGGAATGGAGGATATACAAATAAAAGTGGATAAATATGAAGATTTGATCGTGAAGAAACAAGGTGATCTAAAGAAGTTTTCTTTAAATAGTTTGGATGAGCTGCCTGAATTTGTGCTACAGGAGATTGTCCCTCAAATGGAAAAGACTCACAAGCTTAATGTTTCCCAAGAGTTCTCTTTTTGGACTGATGGAATATACGGCAGTAATTTTTGGATTTCTGGACATAAGGAATTACTAGGAAATATTGTGATTGACTTTTTAAAAGGAGCAACGAAGGAAAGACAGAGATTAATGCACCAAAAAAAATGGCAAGAGACAATAGTATTATTTTTGAAACAAGGTTTTTTTAAAATATTAATAGACAAAAATATTTGTGTCCCCGAAAGAATTATATGGTTATATGGTTATAGAAGCTATAAGGGAGATATTCTCTGAATTGGATTGGATTTTTACGTTTTAGCTGGTTTTAAATATTTTAGGATTAATTTGTTCTACTGATTTATATATTTTATTATTGTTTATTGTAAATTTTTTGAAGGATTTGGTTATGTAAGGAGGAAGTCAGAGCTAGAGAGGGAGAATTGGTATAATAGTTTTGGGAAAAAAATTTTTTTTTTTTTAGCATATGCTTGTTTTATTTTTAACTATACCTTGTGTTTGTTCCGGGAAGCCAGGGGGGGAGGGGGAGGGGGTTTGTGAAGGGAAAGGGGTTGGGGGGAAAGGGGGAAAAAATTTTTTGTAAAACTTTTTGAATAAAAAAAAAAAAAAAGATTTAGTCACTAGATTAATGATGGGTAGCAGACAGACAGGCAGGCAGGCAGACAGACAGACAGACAGACCCAGTAGATGATAGATTGATAGATAGATCGATTGATCGATAGATAGATAGATAGGATAAGCAGACAGACACTAATACATGATATTGTTGACCATACTTTTCCAGTTTAAGGTAAAGGTAAAGGTCTGACTCTAGTGGGTGATGCTCATCTCCGTTTCAAAGCCAGAGCTATCCGAAGACGTCACCATTGTCATGCAGACGGCATGACTAAACACCAAAGGTGCACAGAATACTTCCCACCAAAAGTGGTCCCTATTTTTCTACTTGCATTTTTTACGTGCTTTGGAACTGCTAGGTTGGCAGAAGCTTGGACAAGTAATGGGAGCTCATCCCATTACGCAGCACTAGGAATTAGAACCGCTGAATTGCTGGCCTTTCGATCAACAAGCTTAGCATCTTAGCCCCTGAGCCACCACATCCCTTCTTTTCCAGTTTAGCTATATACTAAAAAAAAACTATTTACTACAAAATACCCCTAACATTGGTCTCATTTGGGGAGGGACGGGTACATAACATTCAAACAGTGCCTTGACTCAATTTGGAACATAATATTTTTACTTTTTACTTTTTTATATACAAATGAATCAATTCATTAATAATTTATGGGATAGGATAACTTTCAGGACCATGTCTACTATGAACATCAATGACTGTGATAAGAAGCTGTGTGCTTGATACTGCATAAGGCTTATACAAGGAGTGTGACCGGATTTCGCTAAACTTTGAATTATGAATCAAAGTGACTAATCTGGGTTGAAACAAACATTATGCAAAGTGAAGCCAAGTCTCCATCAAATAACCAAACCTCAAGTGGTAAATTTTGTACATGATTTTGCTTTTACATCTCCTTAAAATGCGAGGAGGGAGAGAGAAAATAAAGAGTAAAGTAATTTGACAGTTTGGTTTTTTAATCTTATCTTTTTCTCAGTACCCATTCTGGACCTGTAATCTCTTGTCCATTATTTTATTGCCCCGTGTTGATATTACAGTAAAGTGTTCTGTAATTAATATACTATATTACCTTAATGAATGACTCAACTATCTGTCTGTCTATCATCTCCATTTCTGGTAAATTAAGTGATACTGTGGACATCCTATCTCAGGATCTTGAGGCTCTGAGGATCGGGATAAAGAACAACAGGTTTCAGCTGAACCTGGCAAAAATCAGTGACTTTGGGTTTGGGGTCCTTTTGGTTTTGGGACTATACCATCTCTGATGCTAGATGAGTTGCATCTATTGTTTATTACTCTTGCTTTAGCTGCTTTTATTTATTTTTTCAATATTTGTTAAGGTAATTTTTTTAAAAAACGTGTTCTTGTATGTGAGATGGGCAGCTATATAAATTAGATAGACAGATAGAGAAAAATTCTATATACTACCTTAGTACTCCTTAATAAAGGTTTGGAATTTCTCTATAATCTGCAATTTTTTAGAGTTTATCTTAACTTTATCCAGGTTCAATCCTACCTGGGGTTTTCAATCAAAGTACTTGGGAGGAGGATGCTAAATGTTAAGTGTATTAAAATGAACACAGATTAATGGTTTATTGCAATGCTTGATTTCCTTCACATCATTTACCCACTTCTGATGATCCTGTTTGCCAATCACTGGCTTCTGATTCAGGAATCTGTCAACTTCTAAAGTGATTGTTGGACACAATAGGAAGCTAAGGCAGTTTATCTAATTTGACCATGAGGGAAATTAATAAATCATTTATTTTGTTTTTATAAATGACAATCAGTAAATCGGTTTTTAACCGATTTCTAACTCATCTCAGCTCATCCTTTTTAAATCTGATACATCAGATTTGTGTTGTAAATGTTGTACCTTGATGAACGTATCTTTTCTTTTATGTACACTGAGAGCATATGCACCAAGACAAATTCCTTGTGTGTCCAATCACACTTGGCCAATAAAAAATTCTATTCTATCAGTTACCCTTATAGTTATCCTTGCAGGAGGAGGAATCATGTTTGATTATTATTAAATATTAAAATGATATTTAAGGCAGTTGTCCCACAAATATCAGAATATAAAGGAGCTTAATCGCAATTTTTTTGCATCTTATTTTTCTAAATGGTTATAATTTTAAGAGGAAAAAGAAAAAAAAGGAGAAAGAGAGAAAAGAAGAAAATTAAAAAATAGCTGAAAATACATTAAAACGGTTTAAAGATTAATAATAGAATTTGAAAGCACAAAAAATAGCTGAAAATGTATTAAATGGCTTAAATGTTAGTAATGAAATTTGAAATTACAAAAAAGTGTTTAAATGTAACTATGGAATTTATCTCAAGCATTAAAAATGATACTATGAAGATAAATTGAATTTTCTTTTTTTTCTTTTATGACTATGGTTAATATTATATGAATTGCTATTGAATTGCAAATATAAAAATGATTCTGATGTTTGATAAGTAGTATTTCTGGACCGGGAGGCCCTATGCACGGTCACTCACGCCCTCGTGACGTCTCGCCTGGATTACTGTAACGCTCTCTACATGGGGCTCCCCTTGAAGGGCATCCGGAGGCTACAGTTAGTCCAGAATGCAGCTGCTGGTGATAGAGGAGCCCTCGTGGCTCCCGAGTGACACTATCCTGCGCAGGCTGCACTGGCTACCTGTGGCCTTCGGGTGCGCTTCAAGGTGTTGGTGAACATCTTTAAAGCGCTCCATGGCATAGGGCGGGTTACTTACGGGACCGCCTGCTGCTACGAATACCTCTCACCGACCCGTGCGCTCTCACAGAGGGACTCCTCAGGGTGCCGTCGGTAGCGACAGTGTCGTCTGGCGACACCAGGGAAGGGCCTTCTCTGTGGGGCTCCGCTCTGGAGCGAACTCCCCAGGACTTCGTCAACTTCCGGACCTCAACCTTTCGCATGAGCTCAAAACTTACTTATTTATCTGCGCTGGACTGGGTTAGTTTTTAAGTTATGGGTTTTAATGGGTTTTATCTCTAAATTTTAATTGTATTATTCAAATAAGTTTTTACTAGTATTTTAATTGTATTTATAATGTATTTTCATTTTTACTTGGCTGTGAACCGCCCTGAGTCCTTTGGGAGATAGGGCGGTATATAAATTCAAACAATAAATAAATAAAATAAATAAAAGTATATATAAAAGATTACAAATACTAACTGGGAAATAAAGGGTTTAATCTAAAGCGAGTAAGGAGTGGGGGGAAGATAGAAGTTGATAAATGATTAGAATTTAGGGCAAAGGGTAAGATTAGATACGCAACATAACTAAAAGAAGGAAAATAAAAATGAGAGAAAATATATTAATGTAAGCATATAAAATGTGTTGGAAAAGAACTAAAATTTGTATGAATTTGACCTGGCCAATATTCTGTTCAGAAAAAAATGCATTGTATGTTGATGTGTGTGTGTTAAAAAAAATAAAAATTAAAAAAAATTAGGAAAAAAAAATCAACCAACAGTTGATTAGACTATAGATAGATTTTTCCAGGATGATCTATCCTTAAAATGTCCTCCTGACTTCCAAAGTTCTATTCTACTTTATTGCCACTGAAATGGAATCAAACCACTGTGCCACTTATCATCCTCTTCTCTTTCCTTTCAGCATATAAAGTAGTTGTCTCCTGATTGTAAATTTATTTATTTATTTATTTATTTATTTTTATTTTTATTTAATCATATTTTTATACCGCCCTATCTCCCAAGGGACTCAGCCAAGTAAAAATACACATAAATTGAAAGAGGCGGTGGTGAGGCCCCTCCTCAAGAAGCCTTCCTGGGTGTCGCCAGCTGGCACTGCCTGGTTGACGGCACCCTGAGGAGTCCCTCCTTGTGAGAGCGTACGGGTCGGTGGGAGGCAATCGGTGGCAGTAGACGGTCCCGTAAGTATCCTGGCCCAATGCCATGGAGCGCTTTAAAGATAATTACCAAAACCTTGAAGCGCACCTGAAAGGCCACAGGTAGCCAGTGCAGTCTGCGTAGGAGAGGTGTCACATGGGAGCCACGAGGGGCTCCCTCTATCACCCGCACAGCCGCATTCTGGACCAACTGAAGCCTCCGGGTGCTCTTCAAGGGGAGCCCCATGTAGAGAACATTGCAATAATCCAGACAAGATGTCACAAGGGCATGAGTGACCGTGCATAGGGCATCCCGGTACAGTCAGCTGAGTCCGCGGCTGACTGTCGGGAGGCGAGTCATTGGCCCGATGGAGAGGTGCGCAATTTGGGTGTTCTCCTGGATGCGGCTGTCTTTTGAAGATCATTTGACGTCTCCAGGAGAGCTTTCCACCAGGTTCGCCTGGTGCGCCAGTTCGCCTTTCTGACCGGGATGCCTTGTGCACAGTCACTCACGCCCTTGTGCGTCTCGTCTGGACTACTGCAATGCTCTCTACATGGGGCTCCCCTTGAAGGGCATCCGGAGGCTGCAGTTGGTCCAGAATGCAGTGCTGGTGATAGAGGAGCCCTCGTGGCTCCCGAGTGACACTATCCTGCGCAGGCTGCACTGGCTACCTGTGGCCTTCGGGTGCGCTTCAAGGTGTTGGTGAACATCTTTAAAGCGCTCCATGGCATAGGGCGGGTTACTTACGGGACCGCCTGCTGCTACGAATACCTCTCACCGACCCGTGCGCTCTCACAGAGGGACTCCTCAGGGTGCCGTCGGTAGCGACAGTGTCGTCTGGCGACACCAGGGAAGGGCCTTCTCTGTGGGGCTCCGCTCTGGACGAACTCCCCAGGACTTCGTCAACTTCCGGACCTCGAACCTTTCGCCGCGAGCTCAAAACTTACTTATTTATCTGCGCTGGACTGGGTTAGTTTTTTAAGTTATGGGTTTTAATGGGTTTTATCTCTAAATTTTAATCGGTTTTTAATCGGTTTTTTACCGTTTTAGTGATTCGGCTATGAGAATATTTAGTTTTAATTGGGTTTTATATTGCTTATTTATTAGATTGTCTTATTTTAATATGCCTGTGAACCGCTCTGAGTCCTATGGGAGATGGTGCAGTATAAAAGTATGATAAATAAATAAATAAAATAAAAAAAATTGATAAAAATCAATACTCTTGTATTGTATAATGTTACCTGAAACTGAAAGCACAACAGTTCAATAGTGTTCTTAATACTCTTTCCTCTCCCTACATTTCAAATTTAGCTCATTAAGATTTAGTCACTAGAGGGCTTCTGGGTGGCGCCATCTTTCTCGCTGGGTGCCAATTTATGGCACTCCGCATTGAATACCGTAAAAGCCGGATTTAACAACTGATCCCGGCTTCATTTCTCTCTCTGGTTGAAAGAGAGAGACAGAGCAAGGGGGAGGAATTGGGTAGATTCCCTAGGGCTTTGTTTTGTAATACAAAGTCCTGAACGGTGAATCCTTATTTACCCCTCCCCACCTCCAGTATTCTCTGCGCTCCTGAAAAGCAGGAAAGAGGAAGATGTCCACTTCTGCTAGCAATTGATTTTTGTGGATACGAAAAGCAGGCGGAGAACGAATGTGAGGAGCAATTATTGGTTTGCAAGTATTTTTGATTTTCTGACTTCCTCCCCTTCAGTTTCGTTTAGAGAAACTGAAAGCAGAGCGATACATCAAAGGGAGCTTTGCTGTTGAATCGAAACTGAATGGAGATTTTATCTTATTGTGTTTGACTGTGGACTGTTGGATTATATTACGCTGTTTAAGTACGTTACAAGGGGATTCTCAGCAGGAATTTTGTTATGGAGGTTCTTTCAGAAGAATGGGTTCGGGACGTTATACAGAACTACACAGAAAGAATGTATTTAATTATTCAAAAATACAAATTGATAAAAAATGGGGACGTTTTGGATGAGAGTTTGGAGCAAATTAACCAGTGCAATTATTCGGAAAATGGAATGGAGGATATACAAATAAAAGTGGATAAATATGAAGATTTGATCGTGAAGAAACAAGGTGATCTAAAGAAGTTTTCTTTAAATAGTTTGGATGAGCTGCCTGAATTTGTGCTACAGGAGATTGTCCCTCAAATGGAAAAGACTCACAAGCTTAATGTTTCCCAAGAGTTCTCTTTTTGGACTGATGGAATATACGGTAGTAATTTTTGGATTTCTGGACATAAGGAATTACTAGGAAATATTGTGATTGACTTTTAAAAGGAGCAACGAAGGAAAGACAGAGATTAATGCACCAAAAAATGGCAAGAGACAATAGTATTATTTTTGAAACAAGGTTTTTTTAAAATATTAATAGACAAAAATATTTGTGTCCCCGAAAGAATTATATGGTTATATGGTTATAGAAGCTATAAGGGAGATATTCTCTGAATTGGATTGGATTTTTACGTTTTAGCTGGTTTTAAATATTTTAGGATTAATTTGTTCTACTGATTTATATATTTTATTATTGTTTATTGTTAATTTTTTGAAGGATTTGGTTATGTAAGGAGGAAGTCAGAGCTAGAGAGGGAGAATTGGTATAATAGTTTTGGGAAAAAAATTTTTTTTTAGCATATGTTTGTTTTATTTTTAACTATACCTTGTGTTTGTTCCGGGAAGCCAGGGGGGGAGGGGGAGGGGGTTTGTGAAGGGAAAGGGGTTGGGGGGAAAGGGGAAAAAATTTTTGTAAAACTTTTTGAATAAAAAAAAAAAAGATTTAGTCACTAGATTAATGATGGGTAGCAGACAGACAGGCAGACAGACAGACAGGCAGACAGACAGGCAGACAGACAGACAGACCCAGTAGATGATAGATTGATAGATAGATCGATCGATCGATCGATCGATCGATAGATAGATAGATAGGATAAGCAGACAGACACTAATACATGATATTGTTGACCATACTTTTCCAGTTTAAGGTAAAGGTAAAGGTCTGACTCTAGTGGGTGATGCTCATCTCCGTTTCAAAGCCAGAGCTATCCGAAGACGTCACCGTTGTCATGAAGACGGCATGACTAAACACCAAAGGTGCACAGAACACTTCCCACCAAAAGTGGTCCCTATTTTTCTACTTGCATTTTTTACGTGCTTTGGAACTGCTAGGTTGGCAGAAGCTTGGACAAGTAATGGGAGCTCATCCCGTTACGCAGCACTAGGAATTAGAACCGCTGAATTGCTGGCCTTTCGATCAACAAGCTTAGCATCTTAGCCCCTGAGCCACCACATCCCTTCTTTTCCAGTTTAGCTATATACTAAAAAAAAACTATTTACTACAAAATACCCTAACATTGGTCTCATTTGGGAGGGACGGTACATAACATTCAAACAGTGCCTTGAGTCAATTTGGAACATAATATTTTACTTTTTACTTTTTTATATACAAATGAATCAATTCATTAATAATTTATGGGATAGGATAACTTTCAGGACCATGTCTACTATGAACATCAATGACTGTGATAAGAAGCTGTGTGCTTGATACTGCATAAGGCTTATACAAGGAGTGTGACCGGATTTCGCTAAACTTTGAATTATGAATCAAAGTGACTAATCTGGGTTGAAACAAACATTATGCAAAGTGAAGCCAAGTCTCCATCAAATAACCAAACCTCAAGTGGTAAATTTTGTACATGATTTTGCTTTTACATCTCCTTAAAATGCGAGGAGGGAGAGAGAAAATAAAGAGTAAAGTAATTTGACAGTTTGGTTTTTTAATCTTATCTTTTTCTCAGTACCCATTCTGGACCTGTAATCTCTTGTCCATTATTTTATTGCCCCGTGTTGATATTAGAGTAAAGTGTTCTGTAATTAATATACTATATTACCTTAATGAATGACTCAACTATCTGTCTGTCTATCATCTCCATTTCTGGTAAATTAAGTGATACTGTGGACATCCTATCTCAGGATCTTGAGGCTCTGAGGATCGGGATAAAGAACAACAGGTTGCAGCTGAACCTGGCAAAAATCAGTAACTTTGGGTTTGGGGTCCTTTTGGTTTTGGGACTATACCATCTCTGATGCTAGATGAGTTGCATCTATTGTTTATTACTCTTGCTTTAGCTGCTTTTATTTATTTTTTCAATATTTGTTAAGGTAATTTTTTTAAAAAACGTGTTCTTGTATGTGAGATGGGCAGCTATATAAATTAGATAGACAGATAGAGAAAAATTCTATATACTACCTTAGTACTCCTTAATAAAGGTTTGGAATTTCTCTATAATCTGCAATTTTTTAGAGTTTATCTTAACTTTATCCAGGTTCAATCCTACCTGGGGTTTTCAATCAAAGTACTTGGGAGGAGGATGCTAAATGTTAAGTGTATTAAAATGAACACAGATTAATGGTTTATTGCAATGCTTGATTTCCTTCACATCATTTACCCACTTCTGATGATCCTGTTTGCCAATCACTGGCTTCCGATTCAGGAATCTGTCAACTTCTAAAGTGATTGTTGGACACAATAGGAAGCTAAGGCAGTTTATCTAATTTGACCATGAGGGGAATTAATAAATCATTTATTTTGTTTTTATAAATGACAATCAGTAAATCGGTTTTTAACTGATTTCTAACTCATCTCAGCTCATCCTTTTTAAATCTGATACATCAGATTTGTGTTGTAAATGTTGTACCTTGATGAACGTATCTTTTCTTTTATGTACACTGAGAGCATATGCACCAAGACAAATTCCTTGTGTGTCCAATCACACTTGGCCAATAAAAAATTCTATTCTATCAGTTACCCTTATAGTTATCCTTGCAGGAGGAGGAATCATGTTTGATTATTATTAAATATTAAAATGATATTTAAGGCAGTTGTCCCACAAATATCAGAATATAAAGGAGCTTAATCGCAATTTTCTGCATCTTATTTTTCTAAATGGTTATAATTTTAAGAGGAAAAAGAAAAAAAAGGAGAAAGAGAGAAAAGAAGAAAATTAAAAAATAGCTGAAAATACATTAAAACGGTTTAAAGATTAATAATAGAATTTGAAAGCACAAAAAATAGCTGAAAATGTATTAAATGGCTTAAATGTTAGTAATGAAATTTGAAATTACAAAAAAGTGTTTAAATGTAACTATGGAATTTATCTCAAGCATTAAAAATGATACTATGAAGATAAATTGAGTTTTCTTTTTTTTCTTTTATGACTATGGTTAATATTATATGAATTGCTATTGAATTGCAAATATAAAAATGATTCTGATGTTTGATAAGTAGTATATATAAAAGATTACAAATACTAACTGGGAAATAAAGGGTTTAATCTAAAGCGAGTAAGGAGTGGGGGGAAGATAGAAGTTGATAAATGATTAGAATTTAGGGCAAAGGGTAAGATTAGATACACAACATAACTAAAAGAAGAAAAATAAAAATGAGAGAAAATATATTAATGTAAGCATATAAAATGTGTTGGAAAAGAACTAAAATTTGTATGAATTTGACCTGGCCAATATTCTGTTCAGAAAAAAATGCATTGTATGTTGATGTGTGTGTGTTAAAAAAAATAAAAATTAAAAAAAATTAGGAAAAAAAAATCAACCAACAGTTGATTAGACTATAGATAGATTTTTCCAGGATGATCTATCCTTAAAATGTCCTCCTGACTTCCAAAGTTCTATTCTACTTTATTGCCACTGAAATGGAATCAAACCACTGTGCCACTTATCATCCTCTTCTCTTTCCTTTCAGCATATAAAGTAGTTGTCTCCTGATTGTAAATTTATTTATTTATTTATTTATTTATTTATTTTTATTTAATCATATTTTTATACCGCCCTATCTCCCAAGGGACTCAGCCAAGTAAAAATACACATAAATACAAGTTAAAACTCTATTTAAAAAACTTATTAAATACGGCCGAATATTAAAACTCCAATAAAATAGTAAAAACCCCATTAAAACCAAATTTAAAATTTAAAATTCTAATCCAGTCCTGCGCAGATAAAAAGATGTGTCTTAAGCTTGCGGCGAAAGGTTTGAAGGTCAGGAAGTTGGCGGAGTCCTGGGGGAAGTTCGTTCCAGAGGGCGGGAGCCCCCACAGAAAAGGCCCTTCCCCTGGGTGTCGCCAGCTGGCACTGCCTGGTTGACGGCACCCTGAGGAGTCCCTCCTTGTGAGAGCGTACGGGTCGGTGGGAGGCAATCGGTGGCAGTAGACGGTCCCGTAAGTATCCTGGCCCAATGCCATGGAGCGCTTTAAAGATAATTACCAAAACCTTGAAGCGCACCTGAAAGGCCACAGGTAGCCAGTGCAGTCTGCGCAGGAGAGGTGTCACATGGGAGCCACGAGGGGCCCCCTCTATCACCCGCACAGCCGCATTCTGGACCAACTGAAGCCTCCGGGTGCTCTTCAAGGGGAGCCCCATGTAGAGAGCATTGCAGTAATCCAGACAAGATGTCACAAGGGCATGAGTGACCGTGCATAGGGCATCCCGGTCTAGAAAGGGGCGCAACTGGCGAACCAGGTGAACCTGGTAAAAAGCTCACCTGGAGACGGCCGTCAAGTGGTCTTCAAAAGACAGCCGACCATCCAGGAGAACGCCCAAGTTGCGTACCCTCTCCATTGGGGCCAATGACTCGCCCCCAACAGTCAGCCGCGGTTGCAGCTGACTGTACCGGGGTGCCGGCATCCACAGCCACTCTGTCTTGAAGGGATTGAGCTTGTGCCTGTTTCTACCCATCCAGACCCGTACGGCTTCCAGACATCGGGACAGCACTTCGATAGCTTCATTGGGGTGGCCCGGTGTGGAAAACTACAGCTGAGTATCATCAGCGTACAGTTGATACCTCACACCGAAACCACTGATGATCTCACCCAACGGCTTCATATAGATGTTGAACAGGAGGGGTGAGAGAATCGACCCCTGCAGCACCCCACAAGTGAGGCGCCTCGGGGACGACCTCTGCCCTTCCGTCAACACCATCTGCAACCGATCAGAGAGATAGGAGGAGAACCACCGATAAACGGTGCCTCCCACTCCCAATCCCTCCAACCGGTGCAGCAAGATACCATGGTTGATGGTATCAAAAGCCGCTGATAGTTAGATGCATTAGATGTAGAGAGTTAAATGCGTTAGATGGAGCTTCATCGAGGTTCTGTCTTCCTGGCGTGAGTGAACAATAAGTCACACTGGAAAAGGAAGGCAACTTTCAGCTGTTTATTTCTGCAGAAATGGAAAGCTTCATGCTTAGGTAAAAAAAGTTAAAGGTTTTCCCTGTCCAGTCGCGTCTGACTCTAGGAGATGGTGCTCATCTCCGTTTCTTAGCTGAGGGAGCTAGCATTGTCCAAAGATGCTTCTGTGGCCATGTGGACAGCTGACTATACACTGAGGACAGTGGTGGGTTTCTAAATTTTTTACTACCGGTTCTGTGGGTGTGGCTTGGTGGGTGTGGCATGGCTAGGTGGGCGTGGCTTGGTGGGCATGGCAGGGGAAGGATACTGTAAAATCTCCATTCCCTCCCCACTCCAGGGGAAGGTTACTACAAAATCCCCATTCCCTTCCGATCAGGTGGGACTTGGGAAGCAGAGAATAGATGGGGGCGGGGCCAGTCAGAATTTTTACTACCAGTTCTCCGAACTACTCAAAATTTTCACTACGGTTCTCCAGAACTGGTCAGAACCTGCTGAAACCCACCTCTGACTGAGGTGCATCGAATACTATTACATATTTATTTAATTGCATTTGTATGCTTTTGAACTGTTTAGGTTGGCAGGAGCTGGGGCAGGAAAGGGAGCTCACCCCATCACACGGTACTTGGGTTTTGAACTAGTACAAGATAGCAAACCTTCCTAATCCTATCATTGTCAGGAGTTTCCTGCTGGATGTCTGTGTCAGTTTTGCAAGAAAGCTGGCAGAGAAAGAAGAAACTTAAACAGTCTGATGGGTAATTTAATCAGTTCTAATATTTGACTTGTTTCTACATAATTTGATTAATTTCTCACTGGTGTGACGTTGAAAATGTTATTTAAGAATTTTTCTTATAGAAGGTATCACTTTTGCTATTGCTCCTTCTAGGTTTTAAAGGGGACTTTCCTTATATGAAGGATGCCATTTTATATTTTCTATTCATTATTATATATTCTTAAATTGTCATCAAACTATCAAATATAACTGCTTCTTTTGCAGGCTCGTACAGCTCTTCAGAAAAGCTCTTCAGAAAAGGGACGCGGTGGCTCAGGGGCTAGGATGTTGAGCTTGTCGATCAAAAAGTCGGCAGCTCAGCGGTTCGAATCCCTAGAGCTGCCCTGTAACGGGGTGAGCTCCTGTTACTTGTCCCAGCTTCTGCCAACCTAGCAGTTTCGAAAGCACGTAAAAATGCAAATAGAAAAAATAGGGACCACTTTTCGCGGGAAGGTAACAGCGTTCTGTGCGCCTTTGGAATTGAGTCATGCCGGCCACATGACCACGGAGACGTCTTCGGACAGCGCTGGCTCTTTGGCTTTGAAACGGAGATGAGCACCGCCCCCTAAAGTCGGCAACAACTAGCACGTATGTGCAAGGGGAACCTTTCCCTTAACCTTTTAGAGCTCTTCAGAACCTGTTCCTCATTGTTTTCATAGTCTCTTTGCTGGTTAAAAAAAAAGATTTCATATTTGCTTGCAAAGATTTTAAAATGACTCTTTCCAAGGATTTGCATAGCCCTATTGTTTTCTTTTACAGTAAGATAATGTAAGAATTAATTTTTTCTGTTGTTACTCTTTCTAGGTCTAATATGTAGCTAATATTTCTCAGCTACATCTTTAGCAGCATCAAACAAAATCTCATTAAATGATACTTACCAGACCTCACAAGATTGAACAGACCATGACTTGAACAGTCTCATAGCTGTTTATTGCTCCCTGTAGTACTATTAGGATCAAAACTTTTGTATCTTTTCTTATGTCATACTGACATGAGAGTTCTATGGGACTGAGATAAGTTATAAGTGTCATAAATTAATTAATTAGTAACTAACGTATATGAGATACCACCATATTACATTGAAGCCCCAAGGAGAGCTTGGTGTCACATAGTTTGATAGTATCTGATCCAAGATGGCACCGACGAAGGCTGCCTCGGTGAAATGCTCTGCACTACATCCTACAACATCTTGAGTCTCCAAAGACCTATGCAACGGTCCTCTTTGTAGACTTTAGTTCAGCATTCAATACCATCATTCCAGACATTCTTCTAACTAAGCTAAACCAGCTACAGGTACTGGAACAGACTTGTAAGTGGATCACAAGCTTCCTAACAAACAGGAAGCAGCAGGTGAAGCTAAGCAAGATCACATCAAATACCTGTACAATTAGCACAGGGCCCCCCCAAGGCTGTGTGCTCTCCCCACTTCTCTTCTCTCTGTATACCAATGACTGCATCTCCAATGATCCATCTGTTAAGCTATTGAAGTTCGCAGATGACACAACAGTGATTGGTCTCATTCAAGACAATGACGAATCCGCATATAGACGAGAGGTCGAACGACTAGCCTTGTGGTGCAACCAAAACAATCTGGAACTGAACACACTCAAAACCGTAGAAATGGTGGTAGACTTTAGGAAAAACCCTTCCATACTTCCACCTCTCACAATACTTGACAACACAGTATCAACAGTAGAAACCTTCAAATTTCTGGGTTCTATCATATCGCAAGATCTCAAATGGACAGCTAACATCAAAAACATCATTAAAAAAGGACAACAAAGAATGTTCTTTCTGCGCCAACTCAGTAAGCTCAAACTGCCCAAGGAGCTGCTGATCCAATTCTACAGAGGAATTATTGAGTCTGTCATTTGCACCTCTATAACTGTCTGGTTCGGTTCTGCAACCCAACAAGAAAAACACAGACTTCAGAGGATAATTAGAACTGCAGAAAAAATAATTGCTACCAACCTGCCTTCCATTGAGGACCTGTATACTGCATGAATCAAGAAGAGGGCCGTGAAAATATTTGCAGATCCCTCGCATCCTGGACATAAACTGTTTCAACTCCTACCCTCAAAATGACTCTATAGAGCACTGCACACCAGAACAACTAGACACAAGAACAGTTTTTTCCCGAAGGCCATCACTCTGCTAAACAAATAATTCCCTCAACACTGTCAGACTATTTACTGAATCTGCACTACTATTAATCGTTTCATAGTTCCCATCACCAATCTCTTTCCACTTATGACTGTATGACTATAACTTGTTGCTGGCAATCCTTATGATTTATATTGATATATTGATCATCAATTGTGTTGTAAATGTTGTACCTTGATGAACGTATCTTTTCTTTTATGTACACTGAGAGCATATGCACCAAGACAAATTCCTTGTGTGTCCAATCACACTTGGCCAATAAAAATTCTATTCTATTCTATAAGCGAGAGGTAGTCAACCTTTTTATATCTACCGCCCACTTTTGTATATCTGTTAGTAGTAAAATTTTCTAACTGCCCACCAGTTCCACAGTAATGCGCTGTGTATCGTTGCATGCCTCTCGCGCATTGTGGATTGGGTTTGGGGGGGCGCTGGCTACCAGCTCTGCTTGTCTGTTAGAGCTGGGTGGTGTGGGGGGAGATGGGTGAGCTATTCTGGGACAAGGCTCTTTTGTTTGCGGTCGCACTATAGCGCCATTTAGTTTCACTTACGTAACGTGAACTAAACTTATGCGCGGGTGATACAAATAGTATATTTTCAGAAATTTAAATTGTCATGGGGAATTTTATGAAAACCTAATGAAAATGTTTTTAAATAATGCTACAAAATTTTTTAAAAAGTCAATTAAATTAAAAAAAAGGAAAGTGCTTCAGTATCGGACAAAACCCCTACCACCCACCATGAAAGCTGGAACGCCCACTAGTGGGCGGTAGGGACCAGGTTGACTACCACTCATATAAGCACTGAACTTCTTCGTGTCAATGCAATGAAGAAAAGCTTTGACAAGCAATGGTGGAATTAAAAAAAAATCAGATGTGAGAATTAATAGAAAAGGAGAGTTGGAGATAATATGCTTAGCTTAGAGGTTTGAAAGAATCTGATTAACCATGGAACGAAACAAATGGGGAAAGACTTAGAATAAGCAGGAAATCAAATTGTTAAGTCATAGAAAACCGGAAAGAAAGAAAGTTAAAGAGGAAATAATATTAATTGCTTAAAGCCTCAATTAGATAAGGAACTAATAGAATTTGCTATAATTATATGTGCAAGCAGTATATTTCTGGTGGAATATATTATTACCTCAGATAATTATCATCTCCTTATATTCAATGTAGAGTGCTAGTAGCTGAAAATTACACATTGGAATTCTGAATAGTAAGTACATCTCTCACTATCTTGCTATCAGAGGAAGAAGGGAGTCCTACATCAAAGGAAAGCACTATCTAAACAGGTCTAGGTGTGAATAAAAACAGGTGGTTCCTGGAAGTAAATTTAAATGATAACGCAGGTACAGTCAGTTATGAGGGGGAAGCAAATTCCAGAAAAAAGTGGGATTTAATTCATGACTAGCTAAACATCCATGGATGAAACTTAGGGAGTTGCTTGAAGTTAAATGAAGTTAAGCACTCAGTATTGCTTCATTACCAGATGCGCAGCAAATAAATGTAATAAATAAATAAATAATCCTCTTCCTAGTGCTTTTCTTGCAAATGCAGAGTCTGCTTTTCAGGTCAACAAACACTATCTTGCATGATTAAATGCAGTATCTGAGTCCACCTGGACATTTTTCATGTCCGCATTTATAATATCTTGCTTTGGCCTTCCACATGGGTTTTTGCCATCTGTATTAAAGTGGAAGATGATGTAGGCAATGGTGTGGGGTTGCTCCTGCATTTTCTCTGATATTCGTGCGGTGCACATTTTCTCCCAAACTGTGTCATTGCTGATATGGTCAGGGAGAAAAATGTCTAATGACCAATGAAGCACGTGCACATAAATAACTGAAACAGTCTTCCATCTACTGCATGTCTCTACACTGTCTGGAAGCAATTCTTCAGAGTTTTATAAGATGCCATCTGAGGATGACAAAAGTAAAATTTGGATTCAGCTCCATGACTAATATTTGACCTATTACTTAGTTATGACCACCTCTTAAGTAATCCATTTTTAAAAAAAATAATAATTACCAAAATAGACCCATCTTTTCATAATTGGCAAAGTGCTATCAGAAAACCCTATTGCCAACTGTACAGTTTTTGAAAATAAATTTGTTTGTGCAAAATGCAGCCATGCAGGCAATTATGTGTACTTTTACAAATAAATAAATAAATTTAATGAATGAATGAATGAATAAATGAATGATTCATTCATTCATTCATTCATAGGAAGGATTAGCTTTCCACTTTCATTTCCTCTTGTAATATTGGAGTTTAATCCAATATCAAGGCAATATGAGAGCAGCAACTGCTGTTTGTAGTGTTTGCTAATACTAATCCAGACCATAATACAACATTCCCCCAAGGCTAAATGCCTAGTGAAATAAATTGTAATGTCAGCAAATTATACATTTTTTAATGCAAATATAGATTTCCCAGTTGTAATGATAGACCTGTTTTGTTAAAAAGCATAGTTTTTCAACCGTCTATGAACAATGTAATTTTTCTAGCAATCTTTTTCTATTTGGTTTCTTGGGAAATGTGGAATATTCATTCAATTAGTCTGACTTCCACAGTGAATGGATAGTAGGTAGCAAGGGAATATTCCTTTCTCTCTTTTTTTTCTGATGGCAGAAGGAACCCTTGAAGACATCTTGATATATTTCCCAAGATGGGTAGAATTCAGGAGATATTACTTTTGCACATGACAAGACAAATGGATAGAATATAAAAATTGAATGTTTTAAGTATCAGCAAGGTGGAAGCCTTCAACCTAGTATGGAACGCTGACACAAGGTTGGAGTGGCAGGTAGACTTATGGGAATTAGGTGGTTTCTAAGTCACTACAACTCAACTGCTAATGAAATTAAATGAAGTGTTCTGCTTTGGAAAAAATTACTTGGTTTGTAAACAATGAATATAAATTTAACTCTTCCTACAAAATACGCCAGGAATTTTTTTTCTATTTGGTCATTTCTCTCCTTTAACTCATAGTTTTTCCACGTTTGTTTAAAGTTTCGAGGGTTTTTTTTTTTATTTCTCATAGAATGAAAACTTTCCTCACTTTATTCATGACAAAGCTGACACAGACTACTATTTCTGCTTGTAAAGATAAAATGGTGGATTCTACTAAAATGGAAAATCCGTCAAACCAAACTCACATAAGTAGTAACTTTCAATAAGTGCAAGATTCTTTGCACTGTCACAAAACTAGATTGTCTATCTCCCTGGTGTGTTTTTTTTCCCTTGCTACATTTGGATGTCTGTATCCGATAGCACAATATAATATGAAATCTTCCCCAAATAGAGCTCAACATCTAGGGGTTTATGAATGCATCCGTTAAACAATAGAGAAGTAGTCTGCTGTTGTTTTCTTCTGGAATTTTTTAATATCCCAGTCTAGTTTATAGAGGTATTTCATTGAAGCATTAGCCAGGTATGAGTTTGCTTAGCTTCCAAGCCCAATGAAGTTGTTAGGTCCTCTGTCAAGTATATTCAGAAAGCCACTCATAAATAACAACAACCCTGAGGCAAAATTCATCCCTTTCGTGTGGTTTTTAAAAAATCCTGTCGTTTGAGTGCCTAAATGCCTCAGAGCCAAGGCTTGAGTACTTGATTTTGAATGAAAGCACCTAGTATAAATGGAAACTTGGTAGAATGGATGGAACATACTGCATAATGTCATATCTAAAAACAAAAGACAGGAAAGAATATATTGGGAATGTCATACTATACTACAAATAAGAACTATCCACAGGAATTGGGAGGTAGTATCAGATCTCTAGGGTTCTCTTCAATTAAAAATAAAATAAATGTAAATAGAACAGGGTTTTAGTAATGGATAGATTCAATTACCCCCCTCACAGAATAATATAAAAGGGCAGGGTGGGTTGTTTTTTTTTTTACAACTAAGTGTTTAAATATTAGATCTTATAACAACTGCACTCTAGAGAATAGCCTCAAAATGGGAGGTCATATGTCTAGTTGTTCAAAATATCCAGTATCAAGAGAGAAGTGGGTAAATATTTAAGTTGAAAAATAGAAATGATTCCAAACCATTCATGTTTAACTTCAGGTTAAAAAAAGCATTTGAAGAATGAGGGAATCGGTAATTGAAAACTGAAAAGGAGAGTAAACAAGTAAAATAAATGTGGCACCATTTATCAACTTTACATTCATCACAATCAAAGCAAACTTTCAGCAAACTATAGTAGCTACAGCAACCTGAATTGAGGCATACAAATTTAAACATTTAAGAAACAATGAGATAAAATAATTAATTAATCTCATGTGCTGTATGTCCAGCTGGTATGAATCAGCAGTGCTATCTTGTGGGACATAGGAAAAGTGTGTTCTGTGTCATGGTGGCTGCCCTTTAGACTGAGATATGGCTGGCTCCCATCCTGATCATGTTCCAGAAGACTATTAAACACCTGACTCTTCTTTCAGATTAAGGAAGTTGGGTCCCGTTGTTGAATGTTTTATATATTGTGGTGTTGTCAGATGGGTTTGGCAATTTGTTGCAATTTATTATTATTTTCTATTTTCTTCTGTCTCGATTGCAAGCCACCCATAGTCAAACTGAGTTGGCTGGTGGGCAATTTTAATAAACTTCGTGTCATTTCTCATAGGTCCTCCTGAATAGCTCAATTTTCAAAAGTCGCCAGATGTGGGTGTAGGGCATGATTTCCACTGGGAGGCTATTTCTTCAGATTTTGTCTCAGCAGTATTTCTTCTACTGCATGGTAAAAGTCTACTTTTCCTAATGCCTTTTATCACATTGCCTGGAATTTCTTGTTGAATATATAGATATCATAGAAATCAAATGAATAAATGAACAAACAAAACAATACCTTTCATGACAAATCTTCAGCCTACAGATTTCTAACTTCATTTTCTAGATTTTACCTCAAAATATGAAGTATAATTAAAAATTTATTTTTAAAGTACTAAAATATCCCAAACAAATATCAAGGGAAATAATTACTAGTAATCAAACAATTATAGCTTTTGCTTTGTATTATAAAAACAAAGGATTATTTTTATTGTCTTAATTTTTAAATTAGTAATTTTTAAATGAGTAACTGGAATCAAACTGATACTGTAAATATGACTATTACATTATTAATCATAAATATTATCACTGGAAGGCAAAGTCACAAAATTCTGCCTTGCTTATTTTGATCATATTATGCAATCAATGCCACTGGAAAAGACAGTTGTGTTTGGAACAGTCATCAGTAAAAGGAAACAAGATTGCCAAAAACACATAATTGAATAGATAGCATCATCAGGTCCTGACACTGTTGGCAGGCATTAAAAAGACAAGATTTTGTCATCTGGATGTGTGGCAGAGACCATGGCATGATTCTGTTGATTTGTTGTGATTTTTTTTAACTTTGGCTACTGATTACATGTGTGTCTGTTATATTGTTATATGTTGCTGTGATGTTTTTAACTTTTATTAGCTACCTAGATTTATGAATCTGACATGGGCGGCCATATAAATTGATATAATACATAAAATTATGTATAAATATACATTTTAGAATTCTCCAAAGACAGTATCAAGACCTTTAGAGCTGGAAAGTACTATATTTTTGTAACATCTGATAATATTGCTATTCATTTCTAGCTGGAAATGTCTTTGAATAACAGGACTAAAAATCAGAAGGGTTGATTGACTGCCATGTTATAAAATATCCTATTTGTGGCACATCTTGAAAAATAAAATAAAAGCTTCTTAATAAGAATCTTTGCAACATGCAACATAAACATTTTTGTGAGTTTCTCCTCTCCTGGAGTTTTCAGGGACTACAAGAGGTTCTGGGACTTCAAGATGTATACCTCTTTTCTAATATTTGGTAATGATACCAGTAATTTCTCTAGTGAGTCTGTCTATTTCCATCCATAAATTACATTCCTATATTGTGCCTGTGCCATTCTCATTTGATTTACGACTTCAAATTCATAGAGATGGAATGAAATGTCATTTCCCAGTCATTCTTTCTGACAAGATGGAAGCATCATTTTTCTGAGCAAAACTGATTCTCAATTTCCCAGCAAAAAGAATAAATTAAGCAGATGGTTAAAGTATCAGTACAAATGGTTTTCACTTTGTTACCATCAACCTTGGCTATACATCTATTTGATTGTAATAAAAGGGCAAGATTAGATAAAGTCCTGATCAACAGGGATCTCCAGATCTAGCTCAGAAATAGTATACCTCACTGCTTAGCTCCTTTATTAACTAAATGTCAAATTCACCTTAGCATTGCTAAGGGCCCCTCGGCCTCCAGAAGCTACTTTCTTCTTCGACAAATCAGGCATGACATTAATTGTAGCAAGGTAGTCATGATTGGTTGCGCAAAGAGCAGCCGCAGGAAAGGCTATGCAATACGAAGGTTTTCTCCAGATGTGAGAGAAGTTTTAGTTTTGAAAGCAAATGTTGATCTAGCTTTGAGAAGGAGGAAGAAGGCACTTAATTCATCATAGGAGAAAAGATTTTCCTTAGTCTAAGAAGTAAACTCCTCTTAATTTTGTTTGTTAAAGGGAGGGGGGATTAAGAGAAAGTCTGACATATTTTCATGATCTTGTTATATTTTCTTACAAAAATGAAGAGCATTCCTGTAATACCATGATGCTGCTATGTCTTGATCTTGCCTATTTCAAAGAGCTGGGTACCATTCTGTATTACCTCAGCCAAGTTTACCTTCTTTGAAATGGAAGTAGCAGCTTCAGAAGTCATAGATATATAAGACATTAATCCTATGAGTTGCATTTCTATACTTACAGCCTCTATTTCAATTTCAATATGAGTTTAGATACATAAATGCCGATTTTCATCTTGTACATATGGTATGTAGATACAAGAAAATAGCTTGATAAGGTTTTAATCACCAACATCATCATAATTAACTTCCCACATCAGAAATGGCTTTGCATTTAAGGGATTTGGGAAACAAAATTGGGAAACAAAAGTGACAAAATTAGTAGACCAGAGGAATGCTGTTGATATAATTTACTTGGACTTCAGTAAAGCATTTGATAAAGTAGACCATAACCTACTACTAAATAAAGTAGAAAAATGTGGGTTAGACACCACCAGATGGATTTGTAACAGGCTGACCAACTGCACTCAATGTGTAGTCCTCAATGGAACTACGTCCACATGGAGGGAAGTATGCAGTGGAGTACCCCAAGGCTCTGTTTTAGGCCCAGTACTCTTCAACATCTTTATCAATGACTTGGACAAGGGGATAGATGGGGAATTCATCAAATTTGCAGATGACACCAAGCTGGTAGGAATAGCCAACACTCCAGAAGATAGGCTCAAGATACAGAAGGATCTTGACAGACTTGAATATTGGGTGCTAGCTAATAAAATGAAATTCAACAGTGAAAAAAGTAAGGTTCTACATTTAGGCAAAAAAACAAAACAAAACAAAATGCACAGGTACTGTATATGTGGTACCTTGCTCAATAGTAGTACCTGTGAGAGGAATCTTGGAGTCCTAGTGGACAACCATTTAGATATGAGCCAGCAGTGTGCAGCAGCTGCTAAAAAAGGCAACACAGTTCTGGGCTTCATAAACAGAGCGATAGAATCAAGATCACGTGAAGTATTAATACCATTTTATAATGCCTTGGTAAGACCACACTTGGAATACTGTATTCAGTTTTGGTCGCCACGATGTAAAAAAGATGCTGAGACTCTAGAAACAGTGCAGAGAAGAGCAACAAAGATGATTAGGGGACTGGAGGCTAAAACATATGAAGAACGGTTGCAGGAACTGGGTATGTCTAGTTTAATGAAAAGAAGGACTAGGGGAGACAGGATAGCAGTGTTCCAATATCTCAGGGGTTGCCACATAGAAGAGGGAGTCGGGCTGTTCTCCAAAGCACCTGAGGGTAGAACAAGAAGCAATGAGTGGAAACTAATCAAGGAAAGAAGCAACTTAGAACTAAGGAGAAATTTCCTGACAGTTAAGAACAATCAGTAAGTGGAACAACTTGCCTGCAGAAGTTGTAAATGCTCCAACACTGGAAATTTTTAAGAAAATGTTGGATAACCATCTGTCTGAGATGGTGTAGGATTTCCTGCCTGGGCAGGGGGTTGGATTAGAAGGCTTCCAAGGTCCCTTCCAACTCTGTTGTTGTTATTATTATTATTAAACATGTTTTTCACCCTTTGGTATGTACAGAAAGACATGTAAATACATTAAAGCTACAAATGTATTATAGGTCAGCCAAATATAGTTTCTAATGCAAACATGAAAGCAAATGTATCCTTTATTCTGGATAAACAAGATATGAAAGTGTGCTTTGTAGTTGCATTCTTATTGCTTGCCATTATGTGGCACTTTTATCTTGTACTGAAACAACCATTTCAACCATGGATCAACTAATGGAAAAAGTATATTTCTTCTTTTTAGCACTTTTCCCTATAGCAAACTCAAGTAATTAAAATAGGGGAAACTCTTTCTTGATTCATGTTCGTATCAACTTCACCCTGGATTTGAAAATGTGGGGGGAAGGTTGAAGATAGAATGTAAATTTAGTTCCATTTCATTTCATATACTGCACTCATGTATTATTTTCTATCAATTTTTTAAAACTCCATCCCTTCCTTGTAGAAATCCCTCTCTTGATCCCTTGGAGATTTGAAGCATGAGCCAATTCAAATGCTTCTGGGTTCACAGATCATATTATGTATATTATAAGGTCCCAACAGGAACAAGATACTTGAAGGATTTAAAACAATAACGATGTTCTAGTCCCAGAATGCAGTTCTACTTAAATCCTTAATAATATTGTCTTATGATTTATGTTTAGCTTGCCATTATCTTATTCCTTCCAAAATGAATTGTACTACAAATTACCATCCTTTGTTGTAATTGATGAAGAAGCCAAGAAGCACAGCAAAAATCCATATAGCTTATAGGATCTAACACGAGATATGTGAATTAAATGAAGTGGTCTTCAAATATTTAAGAATATCTTTAGACATGTCAGATACATGTCTAGGTATTCAAATACTAAAATAGGAAATAACTAACATTACATTAGCAGCAACTGTTAGTGCAGCTATGTGAGAAGACTGACAATGAATGAGAAAATGTTATAAGCCACAAAATTGCATGCTGTCACCCGCTTGAGGTGATAATGTTTCCAAGATAAACTTTCCGTAAGCTTGAACAGCATTTGAATTTGAAAGAGCTTGTTAGCGTAGTCAATAAAAAATAAAAATATAAATAGGATAAGTATGATAAAAACACAATATACTAGTTTGGTGGAGGCACTACTAATCAACAATAATAGATGCAGTGAGTCAAGGACTGCAAAGTCAGTTAATGTCTACAGAGAATATCCATTAATTCAATTTTGTCATAACAGGGGGAGGAGAGGGGGGAAGAGCATAAACTAAAATATTACTGTCTATTTTTACCACAGACTATTCCTCATAAGTACTCTTTGATATACTTATCAATCTTTTTAATTGTGTTTATAAAATGACAATCTAATTTGAGTTCAACGTGAAGAAGCCTGCTTAACTGTCCTATTGATGCTGTTGACAGAGATTTGCTAAGTTTTCAAATAAGGACCATTGCATTTTCTTTTTTGCTAAGATATATGAACAAACTTCTTGAAATTTGTCATGTTGCACACAACAATGCAATAAGGATACAGTCAATTTATTAGCAGAATATGACGATTGTCAGCAATGACAACTGTTCTCAACTTTTACAATAATGGTAAGATTAAGAAACAGAGATGTATTCATAGAACCATTTTGGTGCAGTGATTAAGGCAAAGATATGGAGAATCATGAGTTCTAGTCCCACTTTAGCCACGATCCTGCAGGTTAACCTTGAGTCAGTTACTCTCTCTCAGATCTAGAAAGTCGGCAATGGCAAACCACTTCCAAGACCATTTCAGGGACTTGCAAGAATCAAAAACTGATTTAAAGGCACCAAATATCCATATCCATATCCAGAAGCATGCATAGACAATAGGATGTTTCACAATCCATAAATAACTAACTATATAGTTGTTGATAGGAAGGGTAATGCATTAAGGAATGAAACATTTCAACTTAATTTGAATATCCAAATTATCCAAAAGATATGTTAATGCAGAATAGCATAGAAAGTTACAGCTAATTATGCCATTTTCCCATTAGTTAATATTTATTTGCTAAATTGATATGCTACCAAACAGAGGATTAAACAGAACTGATTAAAAATGGGTTTTAAAATTAAGAGAAAAAAGCAAAACATATTGTTTTTTATTAAGAATTATGTAATTAAAACTGTGTTATGAATAGAATAGAATAGAATAGAATAGAATAGAATAGAATAGAATAGAATAGAATAGAATACAATACAATACAATAGAATAGAATTTTTTATTGGCCAAGTGTGATTGGACACACAAGGAATTTGTCTTGGTGCATATGCTCTCAGTGTACATAAAAGAAAAGATACGTTCATCAAGAATCATAAGGTACAACACTTAATGATAGTCATAGGGCAGTGGTGAAGTCTAAATTTCTTTACTACCGGTTCTGTGGGCGTGGCTTGGTGGGCATGTCTTGGTGGAGGAGACATGTGGCTGGGTGGGCGTGGCTATGTAACCATGTGATTGGGGGATCAAAAGAGAGAAACTCACTAACAATATCCTGCTGGAGCAGGGTTGGACTAGATTACTTCCAGGTCCCTTCCAGCCCTGGATTATCCTCTGAAGCTGCGTCTAGTGCCAGGTTTGTAGTCTGTCTCCCTTCCTTCCTTCCTTCCTTCCTTCCTTCCTTCCTTCCTTCCTTCCTTCCTTCCTTCCTTCCTTCCTTCCCTCCCATCCTATCTCTCTCTCTCTCTCTCTCTCTCTCTCTCTCTCAAAAACAAAAACAAAAACACCTCCTGTTTTTTGCCTAGCAGGCTTCTGGGACACCTCCACCCCTAAAAAAAAGGCTCCAACAATCGCGCACCACAGCTGTGATCATCAGAGCCTTTTTTTTACCTTTTAAAAGCACTTTTTTACTACTGATTCGGGTGAATAGGTTGTAATAAATTCTTTTAAAAGTAAAAACAAAGGCTCTGATGATTGTGCGCCACAGCTGTGATCTTCGGAGTCTTTTTTTACTTTTAAAATCACAACTGTGACGAGCGATCATCAGAGCCTTTTTTTTACCTTTTAAAAGCAGGACGTAATGACACCTGGGCGGGTGGGTGGAGCCTCATGCTGCCATCGCTACCGGTTCTCCGAATCACCTGCCACAATTCCTACTGGATCATTCGATCCGGTCAAAACCGGGAGCATTTCACCCCCGTCATAGGCTACAAATAAGCAATCAAATCATATTAGGAAACAGTCAATATAAATCGGATACAAGCAACAAAGTTATAGTCATACAGTCATGAGTGGAAGGAGATGGGTGATGGGAACAATGAGAAGATTAATAATAGTGCAGACTTAGTAAATAGCTTGACAGTGTTGAGGGAATTATTTATTTAGAAGAGCGATGGCGTTTGGGAAAAAAATGTTCTTGTGTCTAATTTTTCTGGTGGGCAGTGCTCTATAGCGTCATTTTGAGGGTAGAAGTTGAAACAGTTTATGTCCAGAATATTTTTACAGCCCTCTTTTTGACTGGTGTAGTATACAGGTCCTCAATGGAAGGCAGGTTGGCAGCAATTGTTTTTTCCCCAGTTCTAATTATCCTCTGAAGTCTGTGTCTGTCTTGTTTGGTTGCAGAACCAAACCAGACAGTTATAGAGGTGCAGAAGATAGACTCAATAATGCCTCTGTAGAACTGTATCAGCAGCTCCTTGGGCAGTTTGAGCTTTCTGAGTTGGTGAAGAAAGAACATTCTTTGTTTTGCTTTTTTGATGACATTTTTGATGTTATGTGTCCATTTTAGATCTTGTGATATGGTGGAACCTAGAAATTTAAAGGTCTCTACTGTTGGTATTTTCCTGTTTAGCATTGTAGGGGGTGGAAGTATGGAAGGGTTTCTCCTAAAATCTACCACCATTTTTATGGTTTTGAGTATGTTCAGTTCCAGATTGTTCCGGTCACACCATGAGGCTAGTTGTTCAACCTCCCATCTGTACGCGGATTCATCATTGTCTTGAATTAATGACATTGAATGAAATTAAAAGGACATTGTAGAGTGGAAGAAGTTACAATTGTCATTTTGGGGAGAATTTCTGTGATAAAGATGAATATTTTGCCTGGCCTACAATAATGTTCTGTTTTAGACCACACCCGTTTTGGCAAGTGATGCAGCATTTAAACAGTGGTAAAAAGATGTATCTAAGTTTGTATGACAAGGGAACAAGCCACAAGTCATAAATAAGGTGTTACAAGATGCAGACGAAAGAAAATTTACCTTATCTGAAATTGTATTTTGATGTTTGTTTAATTAATTGGATGAAAGAGTGGATGCTGCTTAGAAATACAAGACTTTTAGAATTAGAAAGATATGACCTGAAATTTGGGGGGATGGACAAGATAACTTGGTACAAGATAACCAAGGTTAAGTGGATTTCAAAAAACAGCATGCTTGGCTTGCCACATTGAGAATATCTAGGTTGTGCCCAAACCTTGTGGCTCTCAGCACAAGAATCATTTTATAGATGAGAAATAATAGGCAAACACAAATGATTACATTACACAATGTGAGATACTAGAACTCTTTCAAGGGGAATACAGAATAAAATCAAAATAACTGATGGGAAAGGAACACAGTTGTTAATGGTTTTCCTTTTTATAGTTATCAGAAAGATTCAAACTAGAGAAATGAATGTATGGTATGGAATACTGTAAGACTGACTTTGAAATGGAATTGTATACAAATATGATTGCTAAAATGTATAAACTTTATTGAAATTTGAAAAAAAAGAAAAGAGACAGTATACATACTGAAGTGGACTAAATTTTTGGTTATAAAATATAGATGGAACAAAGCAAAATATGTGGTTGAAAGGACTGCAATTAACACTATTATAATATGAAAAAGAAATAAATAAAATAATGTATCATTGGTACATTACACTAGAAATATTATCTAGAATGTTACCCAAGAAGGGCAATTTTATTATGTTTTGTATTGTGTAAAAAAGCTAGAAAATAACAGTATCTATGTTTACCGGGACTTTTTGGGTTTGTAACTTTTTGTTTAAAAAAAGAAAATGTATGATTTATGCTTTTAATGATTAGGTAGGATAGATTATAGGAAAATTTTTAGAGAATGAGATAAATTTATAATTGTAATTATTAATATTTAAAGAAGACTGAGTCACTTTAAATCTTTTTTTTTCTTCTTTTCTATTTTTCTGCTACTCTTTTTCTTTTCTTTTTTTGCACATTTAGTTTTTTCTTTCATTTTCTCCTTCCCCTTTTCTTTTTTGATCTATTTCAGTTTGTATTAGTCTTATTCTTGTGTTTAAAATTTTCAATATTATTATAAACCCCAGCTTTCCAAAAATGATTAAAGTAAACTAAGGGTCCCAAAAAGGCATTTATCTTGAATCAAGGAAAGGCAAGCAATAACATGTGAAGTAAGGCAAAAGTTGTAATAGTTCAACTTGCCAAAACACATCACTATGTGTTTCAGTGATAAAAGGTCAGTATTTCCTTTTTTCTCACCTGGGACAGGAAGACCAATGACACAAGGAAACTGGATTAAACAAAACATTATTTCATATTGTTTGGTGTTCTTCAGCTATGGCTCGAGAGATTATTAAGCTTTCCAATCTTCCAGAAACAATTTTCAGCTAGGTGAAAATAAACAAAAGTATCTTCTTGGCTTTGAGAATTATTGCTACTACCTTTTATCGGCAGAAAATCATAAAAGGTTCCAGAAGCAAAAAATAATTGATTGGAAGCATCTAAATGAGAGAATGTAATACTTAAATGATTGTATTACACAGCAGGGGACTAGAATTCAGGTGCGCAGGACTGGATTAGATTTTTTAGTTTTTTAAATTTTAAATTTTAAATTTTGTACTGATTTTAATTGGTTTTGTTATTTTTAGTTAAATTGGCCGGTTAAATATTTCATTTTAAAATTATTTTAAATTTATTGTCTATCTATGTATTTTAATAAGGCTGTACACCGCCCTGAGTCCTTCGGGAGAAGGGCGGTCTAGAAATTTAATTAATAAAATAAATAAAAATAATAAATTTTGATCTGTTTAGGTGCTTCAAATATATTGTTCTCTTTTCTTTTTACTAATTTATATACTGTCTACATGCAATGATGGGCAACTGTCATGCTGTCTAAGTTCATAATACTGTAAATTTAAAACACACATGGATAAATCATTTTATAGCAAGAAATTTGCATTAAAAATTATATTTTAGGCATAATATTTCAAAAATCCCCATCATGGATTACTGCCTTGTCGTGGCGAAGGGGCTTGCGTAGCTCAATGAAGCTATGAGCTATGCCGTGCAGGGACAGCCAAGATGGACAGGTCATAGCAGAGAGTTCTGACAAAACATAACCCACTGGAGAAGGAAATGGCAACCCACTCCAGTATCTTTGCCATGAAAACCCATGGACAGTACAAAAAGGAAAAAAGATATGATGCCGGAAGATGAACCCCTCAGGTCGGAAGGTGTCCAATATGCTACTGGGGAAGAGCGGAGGGCTAGTACTAGTAGCGCCAGAAAGAATGAAGCGACTGGGCCAAAGCAGAAAGGATGCACAGCTGTGGATGTATCTGGTGGTGAAAGGAAAGTCCAATGCTGTAAAGATTTTTTCTCCATAGGAACCTGGAATGTAAGATCCATGATCAAGGCAAGCTGGATGTGGTCAAACAAGAGATGACAAAACTGAACACTGACATCTTAGGAATCAGCGAACTAAAGTGACAGGAATGGGCGAATTTAATTCAGATGACCATCAGGTATACTATTGTGGGCAAGAATCCCTCAGAAGAAATGGAGTAGCCTTCATAATCAATAAAAGAGTAGGAAAAGCAATACTGGGATACAATCCCCAAAATGACAGAATGATCTCAGTCCAAATCCAAGGAAAACCATTCAATATCACAATAGTTCAAGTCTATGCCCCAACCACTGGTTCTGAAGAAGATGAAATTGACCGGTTCTATGAAGCCCTACAGCACCTGATAGAATTAACACCAAAAAAATGATGTCCTTATCATCATAGGAGATTGGAATGCTAAAGTAGAAAGCCAAAAGATAATCGGAATAACAGGCAAGTTTGGCCTTGGAATACAAAATGAAGCAGGGCACACAGGCTGATAGAATTCTGTCAAGATAATACAATGGTCATAGCAAACACTCTTTTCCAACAACCTAAGACATGACTCTACACATGGACATCACCAGATGGTCAACACAGAAATCAGATTGACTATGTGCTCTGCAGCCAAAGATGGAGAAGCTGTATACAGTCAGTAAAAACAAGACCAGGAGCTGGCTGTGGCTCAGACCATGAGCTTCTTCTTGCAAAATTTAGGTTTAAACTGAAGAAAGTAGGGAAAAGCACCAGGCCACTCAGGTATGAACTAAATCATATCCCTGATGAATATACAGTAGAGGCGACAAATAGATTTAAAGAATTAGATCTAATAGACAGAGTGCCTGATGAACTATGGACAGAGGTTTGCAACATTGTACAAGAGGTAGCAACTAAAACCATTCCAAAGAAAAAGAAATGCAAGAAAGCAAAATGGCTGTCTGAGGAAGCTCTGCAAATAGCTGAGGAAAGAAGGGAAGCGAAAGGCAAGGGAGAAAGATATACCCAGTTGAATGCAGAATTCCAGAGAATAGCTAGAAGAGATAACGCATTCTTAAATGAACAGTGCAAAGAAATAGAAGAAAACAATAGAATAGGGAGGACCAGATATCTATTCAAGAAAATTGGAGATATGAAGGGAATGTTTCATGCAAAGATGGGCGTGATAAAGGACCAAAACAGCAGGGACCTAACATTGGCAGAAGAGATTAGGAAGAGGTGGCAAAATTACACAGAAGAACTATACAAGAATGATCTTAACATCCCTGATAACCACGATGGAGTAGTCACTGACCTTGAGCCAGACATCCTTGAATGTGAAGTCAAATGGACTTTAGGAAATCTGAGCAACAACAAAGCTAGTGGAGGAGATAGTATTCCAGCTGAGCTATTCAAAATCTTAAAAGACGATGCAGTAAAAGTGCTACACCCAATTTGTCAGCAAATTTGGAAAACTCAACAATGGCCACAGGATTGGAAAAGGTCAGTTTACATTTCAATTCCAAAGAAAGGCAATGCCAAAGAATGTTCAAACTATCGCACCATTGCACTCATTTCACATGCTAGTAAGGTTATGCTTAAAATCCTACAAGCTAGGCTCCAACAGTATGTGGATCAGGAACTACCAGAAGTACAATCAGGATTTAGAAGAGGCAGAGGAACTAGAGATCAAATTGCCAACATATGCTGGATCATGGAGAAAGCTAGGGAGTTCCAGAAAAACATCTACTTCTGCTTCATTGACTATGCTAAAGCCTTTGATTGTGTGGATCACAACAAATTGTGGCAAGTTCTTAAAGAGATGGGAGTACCAGACCATCTCATTTGTCTCTTGAGAAACCTGTATGCGGGTCAAAAAGCAACAGTGAGAACTGGACACGGAATCACTGATTGGTTCAAAATTGGGAAAGGAGTCCTGCAAGGCTGTATACTATCACCCTGCCTATTTAACTTATATGCAGAACACATCATGAGAAAGGCGGGGCTAGATGAATCAGAAATTGGAATTAAGATTGCCGGAAGAAATATCAACAACCTCAGATATGCAGATGATACCACTCTAATGGCAGAAAGTGAAGAGGAACTAAAGAGCCTCTTGATGCGGGTGAAGGAGGAGAGTGCAAAAGTTGGCTTGAAACTCAACATTAAGAAAACTAAAATCATGGCATCCGGCCCTCTCAATTCCTGGTAGATAGATGGGGAATAATACCTCTCACCGACCCGTGCGCTCTCACAGAGAGGGACTCCTCAGGGTGCCGTCAGCTAGGCAGTGTCGTCTGGTGACGCCCAGGGGAAGGGCCTTCTCTGTGGGGGCTCCCACCCTCTGGAACGAACTCCCCCCAGGACTCCGTCAACTTCCGGACCTCCGAACCTTCCGTCGCGAGCTCAAGACGCATTTATTCATCTGTGCAGGACTGGCTTAGATTTTAAATTCGTAGATTTTAAATTTATAGGGGTTTTAAATTTGGTTTTAAGATTGATATTTATATTTTTAATATTTGGCATTAGAATAAGTTTTTTAATAGTTATTTTAATTGTATATACATGTTTTATGTGCCTGTGAACCGCCCTTAGTCCTTCGGGAGATAGGGCGGTATATAAATTTGAATAAATAAATAAATAAATAAATGGAGGTAGTGACAGATTTTATTTCCCTGGGCAATGTATGGCTGTGAAGGTTGGACCATAAGAAAGACTGAGCGCCAAAGAATTGAGGCCTTTGAACTCTGGTGCTGGAGAAGACTCCTGCGAGTCCCTTGGACTGCAAGGCGAACAAACAAGTCAGTTCTAGAGGAGATCAACCCTGACTGCTCTTTAGAAGGCCAAATCCTGAAGATGAAACTGAAATACTTTGGCCACCTAATGAGAAGGAAGGACTCCCTGGAGAAGAGCTTAATGCTGGGAAAGATTGAGGGCAAAAGAAGAAGGGGACGACAGAGAACGAGGTGGCTGGATGGAGTCACTGAAGCAGTAGGCAGGAGTTTAAATGGTCTCCAGAGGATGGTAGAGGACAGGAAGGCCTGGAGGAACGTTGTCCATGGGGTCACGATAGGTCGGACACGACTTCGCAACTAACAACAACAACTTCAAAAATGGTGAATTCACAAACAATTTTTTCTGATATATTGCAGGCTTAATATTCATAAATATTTAAATTTGTATGGATGATTAGAGATATTTGATAGAAACTTCAAAGTCATGCTGTATAATCAGTACATATGCAAATTTCTGGTCTGCAATCCTATCATCATGAACAATTTTCTCCCATTAGCAACTACATAAGGATTAACTGATGGGGGAATTTGATTTGATGATAATAAATTGAAAATCTGGAAATGAATTTGTATATATTATTTTGACATATCCCTCTCCCAAGGCTTCCTTCTGAAAAAGTGAAGCAAACAATACAACTGCATTTCACACACTTTTCAAAACGAAAAATTTAGCAAATAATATCAATATTTCTTAATTTTATTTTAAAAAGTTTTTCCTCTATTGTAGAGAAAGCCAGCAGATCATAACAGATATATGACCCTCTTATGGAATTATGAAATGACCTTTGGAATTAGTGTAGGGTAGCTTTCCATTCTCCATGTTTTATTTGTGCTTCTATGTGAGCTTGGAGCACATAGAATAACTGAAGCAGTTCACATCTCAAATTATTATGTAGAAATCACTATTTACATCACTCGCCCACGCATTTTGTCATTCTATCCCAGTCTTTAAGGTCATAATTTTACAGCTAAAGTTTCAGGAACCTACAGAATGTTCAAAGGTAAAAATGTGCTTCAGTTCAGATTTAACAAGTTTAAAGCTGATCCAAGCGATCTTCTCGTTGTCGTGTCAGAACTGTGATATGCATTAATCAAATCTACCTAAAGGCTTACAAGAAAAGTCTGATCTCACAGCTGCCAGCAACCCATTAGTTGAAATGTCCCATCAGATGTGACACTGTAAGATGTAGCTGCCTGTAATGCATGAAAATATTTAAATTGCAAATAACACTGTGTGGATTGGCATACGGAAAGGCTTAAAATGTGAACAGATTTGGAAAGGCAGTTTCCTTCTTCTGTCAAACTTCATTTCTTTCTTTTTCATATAATACTTCTTTATTAGTAATTCAGCTTCTATTACTCCGATCAGTATCTATTTTCTCAGTGTTATTTGCTCTGTTCTAATTCACTGGAGTATAAAGAGAAAAGAGAAATTCAGCTACGTTTTCAATATTGATATCAGCCCTTTCAGGCAGGCAAGGTCAGGAAATACCAGTTTCTTGTCATAGGCCAGGGGTGTCAAACTCAAGGCCCGCAGGCCAGATGCAGCCAATGGGATGCATAGATCTGGCCCGTGGGGCCACCTTAGAAACTGAAGGATCAGCCCGCAGTGCTTCTGGCAGAGAAAACGGGCTCCCAAGCTCCGTTTTTGGCTGTGATGGCCTCCTGCAACCCTCTGCCAATGAAAATGGAGCTCGGGAAGGCCCTCCCGAGTTCTATTTTAACTGGCACAGGGCTGCATGATGCCATCGCAGCCAAAAACAGAGCTTGGAGCCCGTTTTCTCTGGCAGAACGCTCAGGCCACCACAAGCGCCAACACAAGTGACGTTGAGCTGGCCATGCTCACCCTGGCCAGACCCACCCCAAAGTCAAACACAACCCTGATGCAGTCCTCAGTGAAATCGAATTTGACATCCCTGACATAGACTGTTGAAACAGAATTTTGAAAGAATCTGATTGTTTTCTCTTCTTTCCCACTTACATTAAAATAGCTTAGGGGAGAGCCCATTGTAGCTTCTCTTTTAACAACTTTGCTGCTTTCTGGGTTTAAAGCATGTTTTACTTTGGTAATCATTTCAGCATAGTTTCTCCAAGGTCACCTCCATGACTAGGCTGCCACTGGGGTAATTGCAACAATTCTATCAGCTGAGGCATGGGTGAAATGCTCCCAGTTTGGACTGGATCAGCTGATCCAGTAGCGATGGCGGTGGGTGGTTTTGAGAACCGGCAGCAAAAATCCTTGGACCCCCCGCCCACGCACAGCTGAGCTGCATGATCGTCAGAGCCTTTTTTTACCTTTTAAAAGCATTTTTTTTACAACCTCTTCCAACGAAAAGGTTGTAAAAAATGCTTTTAAAAGGTTAAAAAAGACTCTGACGATCTCAGCTCAGCTGCCTGATCGTCAGAGGCTTTTTTTTACTTTTAAAAACATTTTTTCTACAACCTCTTTGGCCAAAATGTTTATTAAAAAAATGCTTTTGAAAGGTAAAAAAAGAGGCTCTGATGATCACAGCTGAGTTGTGCAATCGTCAGAGCCTTTTTTTTTTTACTTTTAAAAGCATTTTTTTACAACCTCTTCGGCCGAATAGGTTGTATAAAAAATGCTTTTAAAAGTAAAAAAAAGATTGCCCGCCACAGCTGCCCCCCCCAGTGTGCTCTGCCCTACTTACCCTATGCCTCCTTTTGGTGTGCACTGAGCACACATGCACCTTGCATTTGGTGCATGGTGCGCATTGCGCATGCGCACACAGCGTGCAGGCGCAGCCAATGAACTGGTAGAAAACTGGTTCAGATTTCACCACTGAGCTGAGGCACTGTGAGGAAGAAGCCAATGGAAGCTACTTCATGTATGCTCAGAATACTCGTGGACAGAAACTCAACATAAAAGAACTTCAGATGGGTGAAGGATGAGACTTCCAGATTTGGAAGTAATTACCTGGTTATTAGAGAAGAGCAAAGAGGTTTATCAAGTAGATCCAGGCAGGATAGTATGATTGGATCAACAAATGAAAGAAAACCTCTGAGAGAATTGAAGACATTTTGAATGGGAATGTCTACAGTATGAAGGAAGGAAACATGGGCACTGTAAAGCTAGATTATAATAAAAACAATATAGTTTATGTTGCTTCAAATGACTCCATTTTACATGGGTCAGGTCTTGCTATTTTTTGAAATCATATATTATAAACTCTAGAATAAAAATTGGTAAGAATATGCCAGCAGCAATAGCCAAAGAATATCCATTATATGGTACTATTGTAACTGATGTAAATTGAAGATTAAATCAATTGTAGGGGTAGACATCTAAATCAGTTGCAGTGATTTACCACCTTTAAGTCACTGAGCTAGAATTTGCTAATGAAAAAGTGAGTTTTTAACGCTTCACTTTGTCAAAATGTTACTGTACAATTTCAGCTGTCTGGGGCTGGAAAATTGTAAGAAGAGAACAATGCAGAGTCAATTTAGTTGGAAAGAAGTGGCAATAAAAATTATCTCTTGATTTGCCATAATAATGGATCAGAGATAATTGTCATCTCAAACAAGTTATTTCTTAATAGGAGTTCTAAAAATGTGACCTAAAATGAGAAACAAAATGGTTAGCTAAATGTCTATGGAGATTGTCAATCATCCAGGTAATGGTTGTCCCAAAGGCGCTTTTTCAAGAGGCAACTGGACTTTTTGGTTTTTCTTTGAAGACGTTTCGCTTCTCATCTAAGAAACTTCTTAAGCTTATTCAGAGCTGAATAAGCACCTCTTGAAAAAGCACCTTTGGGACAAACAAAATGGTTGTTTACTAGAATCGGGAATGCTAGTTTTTGCAAGTTCATATAACTAGTGGGATAGTTAAATAACTCCCCTAAAATTATTGTTAGCCTGAAAAAAGAGTCAGTGAGTAGACTGGTACTTCATAATTCCTTTTCAGAGAAAACACGAGATCACCCACAAGTGCTTTGGACAGTTGCTTCTCACAAGGAATCAAAATTTAGCAATCTGAGAATATTTAAGATAAAACTTGATAAAAAAACAAGATATTTGATTTTGCACATTCTAACAACGGCAAGGATTGCGTTCGCACAATATTGGAAACTCAGTAACACACCACCAGAGAGTCTGATTATCCAAAAAGTATATGATTGCACAGAAATGGATAGGCTTACCATAGAAGAAATGGATAGGCTTACCATTACAAGAAAAGGAAGATTCAGAATACTATGCAGTCTGGGAAAATTGGTACACATGGACAATCAATAGGAATAGAAAACAAAATATATATATAAGGCTATTGATGATTAGATGTATATAAGGTATATAGAAATTATATGGAAGTAGATCTGAAATATACAATAATGTCATGGCTCTGTTGAATATGTACAATTGTTATGAAAAAAAATCATAATAAAAATAAAATTAAAAAACCCAAAAAAAACAACAACAAAATTTAGCAATCTCCAGCAAGTTTAGAGCTCTGGGAGACAAGGGGATAGCAATCTAGCTGTAATGCCTTTAAGGACCATTCACATACTTCCTTTTCTAATTACTTTAACATTCTACACATTGAAGGATATTTTTGAGCAAGGGACCCAGAAGTTAATTTTCAGAGTGCCTACTTCTTCATATAGACTGTATCAAAGATGTTATAAAAGAGGAACAGGATTTACCAGACAAAACTGATCTGAAAGTAGATTTAAAAATGACAAGCTACCGAAAGAAAAGATGCTACAATGGACATACAAAGAAACCAGCTGATGTATTAATAATTACAAATTACATATACAAATAACAGCCAAGACAATGAATCTTGCTATCTTGGATTTAAAAAAGAGCTTTATTAAAGCTTTGAAGACTTTTGTGAGAAGGAAAAAAATACAAATAAATCAATTTTATGACATGATTTGAAGGGACTAAAGACCAATAAAAGGATTGATAATAAAATTATGTAATGAAGTTTTAGGGAAAATATGATTGCAGTCTTATCCATAGCTCTATATAGAAAATAATTCAGATTGTATATGAGGTCACATTTTCCTGTAATATACATTTTCCTTCATACAATCCTGTATGTTTTCATTAACATAGTTACAATTGTAGGATTGATGTCTTACAGAAATAAAGGGTAGTTAGGACATCTTTACATCCCTACCGTGTAGTATGGACACAGTGGCTCAGGGGCTAGGACATTGAGCTTGTCAATCGAAAGGTCGGCAGCTCAGCGGTTCAAATCCCTAGTACTGCCGTGTAATGGAGTGAGCTCCCATTACTTGTCCCAGCTTCTGCCAACCTAGCAGTTTCGAAAGCACGTAAAAATGCAAGTAGAAAAAATAGGGACCACCTTTGGTGGGAAGGTAACAGTGTTCCGTGCGCCTTTGGCATTGAGTCATGCCAGCCACATGACCATGGAGACGTCTTCGGACAGCGCTGGCTCTTCGGCTTTGAAACGGAGATGAGAACCACCCCCTAGAGTCGGCAACGACTAGCACGTATGTGCGAGGGGAACCTTTACCTTTTAGGACATCTTTAGCATGTTAGTAGTTCACAATCTCAAATCAAATGTATTGGTTTGGCATTAGCTTTTTTATTCCTTCTGTCTTTTGTACAATTCATTGATAGTAACCAATGTATCTAAACCCAGAGAAAATTTCTTTTGACTGTTCTTTTGACAGCATTTACAGAGAGACAAGAAAAATAAAATTCTCTATTAAAAAAATACCAAATTAATGTTATAAAATTAGTTAAATGAGAAACTCAGGTTCACTGAAAAGTAGCATTTATCAGTCCATTTATAAACTTTGATTAACAGTAATACAAATTCAATAATAATGTGAATTACAGCAAAAAAAGGCCTTCAACATTATGATTTTTTTGCTTCTTTTTACCTAAAGTGATATATTTTTAATTCATCTCAGAACTTTCTGAGTAATAAGAGCAACTGAAAGCCAGTCTGCCATGAAAGAAAATTGTAGGCTTGTCTGCATGTGAAATGAAATGGAGAAGAAAAGATTTAACTAAGTTATTAAAAGATCAGATTGATATGCTTGGTTACATTATTTTATCTCATAGACTATGGGAGGATTACTGAATTTCCCTATGCAATCAGTTTGCAGGCTCACAAAGAAAAACCCAATTAAGACAATTACAAATTTAAAAATGAAATTCTGTTGCCTGCTCTCAATACGAAGTCTATATCTACCTAGACACATATACACATGCCATATACCTACATAAATCTATTTCTGCACCATACATACATATATATATATATTAATCACTGTCCATTTTGAATACATAACAGAAAGAGGAAACTTGAGAGTTCACAAGGTTGATGCTATATAGAACAAAACTGTGACTGAATCTCGAAGTTAAGTCTGCTTCAGATACCGCAAAGCCCCCTCCCAGAAGGTAACAAGGAAAACAGGTCATGAAGAGGATGAGTAGCGTGCCAGACAATAAGCATCGCTTATATGCTATGTCCTGGATAGAAGGAAGTGAACTACTGATGATCTTTTCTGCCATTTTCACCACTCTATGCACCTCCTTCCTGTCTGAAGCAGTAATGCTTCCAAACCAGATAGTAATGCCATATGACAGGATGCTCTCAATTCTCCATCTATAGAAAGTGGTAAGGACAGGGGAAGGAAGATCCAGCAATGTCACTGTCAAATGTCAGTGTAAGCTTTCCTTGAGTTTGAAAACTGATTACTGAAAGGATATTCTAGACATTATTCAGAAAGCAAACTAGGAAGGGATGGAAATTAACAGGATTTTTCCCAAACTACTATAGAAATAGGTCACCCATAGATTCAAATCTGGATGCTGGCAGGCTTGTCAAAATGCTGTGATTCACTGTTTAAAGTTATTCAGTCCTTCAGTTTCTGAATTCTGAAATTCAACATTGTGTAAATATTGTGTATCTCCCCACATTGTAAATTGCTGAGTGCAAAACAATTCCAAGAGATCTGAGGGAGGAAATGAGCTTGGTGTTTTGAATCAAATATAAAGAATTGCTGTAGATTATAGCTCAGATTTAGTGTAAAGAATTCCATTGTCTAAAAATCAAATTTTTGAAAGCTAACAAAATGCTTTATGTGGAAAAACATCCTACTTCTATACTTTGTACTCATTTTTCTGCATGGCTTTGTCAATAATAGGTCAGATTAAAAAAATCCCATTTCCTTCTTTGACAAGATAATGAGGGGAATGGTTGAATATATAGCCTACCACAATTTCAAAAGTTTCCATGTGAAATTCCCACTGAGAAGACACTTGAATGACAGTATCCATAACTGTTTAGCTAATTGTGTTCTGGGAATCAGCTTTGGTAGTTCTACTGGTATTACAGAGCAGTAGCCATTGTTATCTTGTAGGGATGTGCCTTGGGCCAAAATTATTCAACATTTTTATCTATGACCTGGATAACTGGATTGATGAGCTACTTACTACTTTTTGGTATAATCCAAAACTGGGAGATTTGACCCACACCCAAGATGATGCATTAAGACTTCAGTTTAATTTTTACAAATTGGAAGAC
Source organism: Ahaetulla prasina (assembly GCF_028640845.1). Taxonomy (NCBI): domain Eukaryota; kingdom Metazoa; phylum Chordata; class Lepidosauria; order Squamata; family Colubridae; genus Ahaetulla; species Ahaetulla prasina. Next base: position 93,787,258 of record NC_080540.1, read on the forward strand.
TTAGTTTAGACGAACAAAATACCTATTAACAGGGGAAAAAAATGTAAATTATTACATTTAAGAAGAGAAATCTAGGGCATACAAGTTTTTAGTTCCCAAAAAAATACTGCTAACTTAGGATATGTACAAAAATAGTGATAGAGATGGTACAGGAATTATACATATGCCTCCGGAGGAGAGGTTGGCAAAACCTGTAATATTCAATCTGGATAAAAGAAAACTGAGGGGAGACATGATATCACTGTTCAGAGTTGTTAATTCCAGGCATTAACAGAATTGTGCACTACCTGACTCTGTGGTCTCTTCCCAAAATCCCCAAAGCTTTAACCAAAGACTATCTACTGTTGACCTCACCCAGTGGTGGGATTCTAGTTATTTAACAACCGGTTCTCTGCCCTAATGATTTCTTCCGACAATCAGTTTGCTAAACTGCTCAGAAAGTTAACAACCGATTCTCCCGAAGTGGTGCAAACTGGCTGAATCCCACCACTGACCTCATCCCATTCCTAAGAGGTCTGTAAGGGACGTGCATAAGAGCACCAGCGTGCCTACCGTTCCTGTCCTAATGTTCCTTTTGGTTGTATCCAATTTGTATGGTTATTTCATGCTTATATTTATATATATTGTTGTGTTTGATAAATAAATAAATAAATAAATAAATAAATAAATAAATAAAAATAAAATAAAATAAAATAAAATAAAAAATAAATATGCATGTGTGTCTGTGTATGTGTCTCTGTGTGTCTGTATGTATTCTTTATTTATACAATGCAAAATGCCTGTAAATTAAGCATAGCACCTTCAGCAGGATTATCATTATTATTCAAAAATAGAAGATTTTTTTAGGTTTCCTACACATACATTAGAAGCCCCATGAGACTGCTTTCATTTACTCAAAAGTTTTGTTGAGGAGCCACTTAAACTATGGATCTGGTGATTTTTCTTTACACTATGCCCTTTAAAAAAATAATTTCTGATGAGAAACTGCCAGAAAGGCTATCAAATGGTCATTTGTATGCAAACATACAACCACATTAAAAAAAAAATCATCTAGGCATCTAGCAACCAATCAAAGGGAGAAAATTAAGCTTGCTATGACTTAGTTCCCAGATATTTCTTTCGCCTTCAAAAAATGTAAGGCCTTTGAGGACCTGGGAAATGAAGTTTTCTGTTATATTTGTTATTCAGAAAGTGAATAGTAGGGGCATTCATAAACTAAATTTTTTTTTCTGCGTTAAGTCTTTGCATTTTTCATATAAGTACAAACTTTTTCTAGATTAATTTTAATGACAATTCAAGCAGGGTATTTACATTGTCTTGTTTCTCCAAGGCTTTACATTCATAGACAGTCCCCAGAATAATCCTATGTGAATATTTCAATGTTAATCAGAGGATAAACTATTTCTTTTCCCCCATTCCCACATAACTCCTTCATGCCACATTCAAATCAAAATATTTTATTCAGTTTGCAAATTGTTGATAAAGGGCTTTTGCTGAAGGATTAGAAAAATTAAAATTAAAATGACTATCATAATTGAATGGCAGACATCTTCCTCTACATTTGTACTAATAGTAAGAGAACTGCTGTATAATAATATGTACAATTAAGAACCCCCCTATATCTTTTAAATTTATTATACCGACTCATTTGTTAATACATTTTATCTTTATCTTTAACAATAATATCCAGTGTTCTTGATAACAGGATCCCACTAATTTAACCTATGGTAATTTATTTATTTAAAAGTATCATTAGCCCATAAACATTGTTACATCAATGTTACATCAATGAAGTTATTCATTATAACGGCACACACCACATTTTAATGACAATGTGGTTAAAAAAAAAGTTATGTATCCCTGAGTGCACACAAGTGTCCATATTAAAGACCTTGTTCATTTATTTTAATACACTCAACATAACCTTTACTTATAATAGTAGTCATCATTAACTAAAGATATGGCTGAATGAAATTATTGCTATTCTATCATGATGCACAAAGGTGAAAATGTAACCAGATAATAGTAAAATATGATATTCGCATTAGGTTTTATTTACTAATATAAAGCTGTATTAAATAAATACCCATGTGACAAGGATAGATTAAGCACCGGCAAGTTTACACAGTTTAAGTATGTACTGAGTTTGACCCTTCCCTGCCCCACAAAATAATTCCAACACTTTTCATTAACTGATATTATGATTTACTGCTGTAGCATCAAGATTTTTATAATGTGGCAACAACTTTGAACATCCTAGTCAGTCATACGATTTAAAAGTGGAATTTTAAAAAGGTCACAAAAGCCGCAATCCTACTCATGCATACTTGCTGGGCAGCTATTAAGACTAAAAAGACGTGAAAGCAGAGTGGTTGTAGCATGAATAAAATCCAATTTTAAAAGATCTCAATTTGAAACACTGGTTCCATAAAATATTAAAAGATATTTTCTATATTTTTTAACTTTAACACAGAAGGTTACAATTTGCCAATTAATATGTATTATTTATACATTTTTTAATGTACAATTATTCCTATAAATATATATTTTTAAATCTTGGCTTTTATGTGTTTCAAATACTGGAATGGTAAAAGGTTGTGGCTATTTGATATTTGTTAAACAGAGCAGAATAAAGATACTGCTTTAAGCAAATTAACATATTATATGATTTTAAAGGTCATATTTCTACATTGTTTCCAGCAATTTTAATAAGCTGTTATGATAAAACAGTTTATTACTTCTGAGAAGGACAACAATGGTTTATACAAAATGCAAAAATTATTATTTTTATATGTATTGTGTCTATTTTCTTATAATTTTCTTTTCATATTATATAGACCACTGAATTAGTATATTAATAAAATTTCAATATTTCACATTATTTTACTTCATGTTTGGAATCAAGAAATACACATACACACTTCTTTTTTTATTATTGCATTTTTCTCTTTACATATCTATTAGATATTTAACAGATCTGTGACATTATTCATACAACTAGAATCAATATTCAATGCATTATATACATTATATACATTCTATGTACATTTCCATTCCTTATTTCTATTATCTATCCATTCATATCATTTCTTCCATACCGGATAATAACCCGAGTCATTCTTTTCCTTTAGCTCTAGCGTGAGTTTATCTGTTTTCGCGCAATGAATTTTTTTTTTCAGGACAATTTTTTTTATTTTCCATAATAATTCCCACAATTTGACTAGTGTACAATACAATCACTTATCCGATCCTATACTCAAATTATGCTCAATCAGGACTGCTCGACCGCCACTCCCTCCCTTAATCCTTTCTACCCTTCTTATCCTTCTTCTACTTTCCCCACCATCCTTCTCCTCGCTTTCCTACTTCCCCTCCTCTTCTAATTCTATGTTGTGTCTTATATTTTTGGCCCATGCAATCATGGGGTCTTTTACACCTCCTCCGCCCTATCAAATTCTAGCAAATAATTATATAATTTGGTTATTAGTTTTTCCTCTGGACCTATCAACAGTTTATCTAATTGTTGTGGTTCAATATCCAATTTCTTCTGCATCCTTTTTATATCTAGATTGTAACTGTAGATATGGCCACCAGTTTATAAATATTCCCTGTTCCTTTAACTCCTGATTATTTTTGAGCTTCCCTTGATTGTCTAAAATTTTGTTATATCTGAGCATTTTGCCTCCCTCTAGTGTATTGAGGGGATCATTGCCTCCATGGTAGATAGCCACCCCGGGATCTTCATATAATATTTTTTTCTTTATGTCTTCCCACATTTGTAACAATGCATCCCTTATTTTATGTCTGTAGAAATACGAGTGTGCCTTATATCCCCTGTCCTGCAGAGAAGCGTGCCACCCCTTTTGTAAATCATGCCCTTCCAATGTTAAAATTCTTCTATTTTTTAAGTTTATCCAATTTCACCCATACACCCTTCTGATACCTGTCAAGCAAGGACATCCATAATTTATTCTATTTCATTTCATTTCATTTTGTGAGATACGCCGGCACTTCATATCAGCCATATTTTACTTAATTAAGTCACTGTAATTTCCTATCAGATGTAATTACCAATTAAATTGTTCTGCACATTTGCTTCCTTTTATTTACTATGCCTAATGAAAACAAATACAAGACACATATGCTTTAAAGTAGCTTTCATATGCTAACATATGCTAGTAAATCCATAATTATAATAGGTATGTTAACATTCTTAATGCCATTCTTTGAATCACATTCTGATTATAGAAGTTGTGTGAAGAAATTGCTGAATGCAAGTTAATCCAACAATATCCCATGTACTGTATGAATTGGAAGATGGTTCTTATGCACAATACCCCAAAACTAATGAGATTTGGGTCAGGAAAGACTGGAAAAGATGCTTGGCAGATCCTGACTGTAGCACTGTTGTAAAGCAGTATCACTGGCTGACTGCCAATTCACATTGAGAAAAATATGCACAAATGTAAAACTTGCCTCTAAAACAATGATGGCAAATCTTTTGGGTTGGTGTGTCAAAAATTTGGAAAATGCTTCACTGTGAATGTGTTATGTCACTTTTTGAACAAAAGAGTACAGGTAGTCCTTGACTTATGACCACAATTGAGTCCAAAATTTATGTTGCTAAGTGAGAAATTTGCTAAGGGAGTTTTGCCCCATTTTATGAATTTTCATAATTAATTATGAATTATGATTGAATTATGATTGAAGGGGATTAATTTCATAATTAATCTCCTGCATGGATTATTGCCTTGTCGTGGCAAAGGGGCTTGCATAGCTCAATGAAGCTATGAGCTATGCAGTGCAGGGACACCAAGACGGACAGGCCATAGCGGAGAGTTCTGACAAAACGTGATCCACTGGAGAAGGAAATGGCAACCCACTCCAGTATCTTTGCCATGACACCGGAAGATGAACCCCTCAGGTCGGAAGGTGTCCAATATGCTACTGGGGAAGAGCGGAGAACTAGTACTAGTAGCGCCAGAAAGAATGAAGCGACTGGGCCAAAGCCGAAAGGACGCTCAGCTGTGGATGTATCTGGTGGTGAAAGGAAAGTCCGATGCGGTAAAGATTTTTTCTCCATAGGAACCTGGAATGTAAGATCCATGAATCAAGGCAAGCTGGATGTGGTCAAACAAGAAATGACAAGACTGAACATCGACATCTTAGGAATCAGCGAACTAAAGTGGACAGGAATGGGTGAATTTAATTCAGATAACCATCAGATATACTACTGTGGGCAAGAATCCCTTAGAAGAAATGGAGTAGCTTTCATAATCAATAAAAGAGTAGGAAAAGCAATACTGGGATACAATCCCCAAAATGACAGAATGATCTCAGTTCGAATCCAAGGCAAACCATTCAATATCACAGTAGTTCAACCACTGGTGCTAAAGAGGATGAAATTGACCGGTTCTATGAAGCCCTACAGTACCTGATAGAATTAACACCAAAAAATGATGTCCTTATCATCATGGGAGATTGGAATGCTAAAGTAGGAAGCCAAAAGATTACCGGAATAACAGGCAAGTTTGGCCTTGGAGTACAAAATGAAGCAGGGCACACAGGCTGATAGAATTCTGTCAAGATAATACAATGGTCATAGCAAACACTCTTTTCCAACAACCTAAGACACGACTCTACACATGGACATCACCAGATGGTCAACACAGAAATCAGATTGACTATGTGCTCTGCAGCCAAGATGGAGAACCTGTATACAGTCAGTAAAAACAAGACCAGGAGCTGACTGTGGCCCAGACCATGAGCTTCTTCTTGCAAATTTTAGGTTTAAACTGAAGAAAGTAGGGAAAAGCACCAGGCCACTCAGGTATGAACTAAATCATATCCCTGATGAATATACAGTAGAGGCGACAAATAGATTTAAAGAATTAGATCCAATAGACAGAGTGCCTGATGAACTATGGACAGAGGTTTGCAACATTGTACAAGAGGTAGCAACTAAAACCATTCCAAAGAAAAAGAAATGCAAGAAAGCAAAATGGCTGTCTGAGGAAGCTTTGCAAATACCTGAGGAAAGAAGGGAAGTGAAAGGCAAGGGAGAAAGATACATCCAATTAAATGCAGAATTCCAGAGAATAGCTAGAAGAGATAAGAATGCTTTCTTAAATGAACAATGCAAAGAAATAGAAGAAAACAATAGAATAGGGAGGACCAGAGATGTCTTCAAGAAAATTGGAGATCTGAAGGGAACGTTTTATGCAAAGATGGGCATGATAAAGGACCAGAATGGCAGGGATCTAATAGAGGCAGAAGAGATAAAGAAGAGGTGGCAAAATTACACAGAAGAACTATACAAGAATGAGCTTAAAATCACTGATAACCACAATGGAGTAGTCACTGACTGTCGTGTCCCACTCCTTCGCTGACGGCCGGGTCAGGGAAATCCGAATCAGGCTTGCCTCTGCAGCTCTGCCCAAAGTCCTAGCAAAGTCCTCAGAGCAGGCAGGAGACCAGTAAGTGACTTCAGCAAGATAAGTTCAACTTTGCCTGACTCAGAGACTGCCAGAAAGCAGATCCTTTATATAGGCCATGGGGTGTGGCTCCATGACTCAGCACTCATTAAGGCCTGTCCCTCCCTTCCTTCTGTTGCCTCCGCCTATCCAGTCTTCTGATGCGAGGGTCACTCCAATCAGCAGCTGTTTGAAGTAAACTTTCTTCAGGCTCATATGCTGTGGAGGAGGGGGAGGGGTCTAGCTGCTCCGTTTGCCTGGGCATGGAGCCAGGGCTGGGGCCGGAGGATGCTCCCTCCTCTGCAGCCTGCTTGGGCATGGAGCCAGGGCTGGGACCGGGAGGTGCCCCCTCCTCTGCAGCTTGTCTGGGCATGGAGCCAGGACTGGGGCCGGGAGGCATACATTCCTCCGTGTTCGGGAGATAAGCAGACCCCGGCTGCGGTGAGAGCGGACAAGACACAACACTGACCTTGAGCCAGATATCTTAAAATGTGAAGTCAAATGGGCCTTAGGAAATCTGAGCAACAACAAAGCTAGTGGAGGAGACAGTATTCCAGCTGAGCTATTCAAAATCTTAAAAGACGATGCAGTAAAAGTGCTACACCCAATTTGCCAGCAAATTTGGAAAACTCAACAATGGCCACAGGATTGGAAAAGGTCAGTTTACATTCCAATTCCAAAGAAAGGCAATGCCAAAGAATGTTAAACTATCGCACCATTGCACTCATTTCACATGTTATTAAGGTTATGCTTAAAATCCTACAAGCTAGGCTCCAGCAGTATGTGGATCGGGAACTACCAGAAGTACAGGCAGAATTTCGTAGAGGCAGAGGAACTAGAGATCAAATTGCCAACATACGCTGGATCATGGAGAAAGCTAGGGAGGTTCCAGAAAAACATCTACTTCTGTTTCATTGACTATGCTAAAGCCTTTGATTGTGTGGATCACAACAAATTGTGGCAAGTTCTTAAAGAGATGGGAGTACCAGACCATCTCATTTGTCTCTTGAGAAACCTATATGCGGGTCAAGAAGCAATAGTGAGAACTGGACACGGAACCACTGATTGGTTCAAAATTGGGAAAGGAGTCCGGTAAGGCTGTATACTATCACCCTGTCTATTTAACTTATATGCAGAGCACATCATGAGAAAGGCGGGGCTAGATGAATCAAAAATTGGAATTAAGATTGCCGGAGGAAATATCAACAACCTCAGATACGCAGATGATACCACTCTAATGGCCGAAAGCGAAGAGGAACTAAACAGCCTCTTGATGTGGGTGAAGGAGGAGAGTGCAAAAGTTGGCTTGAAACTCAACATTAAGAAAACTAAAATCATGGCATCCAGCCCTCTCAATTCCTGGTAGATAGATGGGGAAGAAATGGAGGTAGTGACAGATTTTATTTCCCTGGGCAATGTATGGCTGTGAAGATTGAACCATAAGAAAGACTGAGCACCAAAGAATTGAGGCCTTTGAACTCTGGTGCTGGAGAAGACTCCTGCGAGTCCCTTGGACTGCAAGGCGAACAAACAAGTCAGTTCTAGAGGAGATCAACCCTGACTGCTCTTTAGAAGGCCAGATCCTGAAGATGAAACTGAAATACTTTGGCCACCTAATGAGAAGGTAGGACTCACTGGAGAAGAGCATAATGTTGGGAAAGATTGAGGGCAAAAGAAGAAGGGGATGACAGAGAACAAGGTGGCTGGATGGAGTCACTGAAGCAGTAGGCATGAGTTTAAATGGACTCCAGAGGATGGTAGAGGACAGGAAGCCCTGGGGTCACAATGGGTCGGACATGACTTCGCAACTAACAACAACAACAACAACATGAATTTTCTTGCCACATTTGTTAAGTGAATCACTGCAGTTGTTACATTAATAGCAGAGTTGTTAAATAAATCTGGTTTCTGCACTGACTTTGCTTGTCAGCAGGCCACAAAAGGGGATCACATGTTCCTGGGACACTGCAACCATCATAAATGCGAGTCAGTTGCCAAGCATCAGAATTTTGATCATGTGACTGTGGGGACGCTGCAATGGTCATAAGGGTGAAAAATGGTCATAAGTCACTTTTTTCAGTGCTGTTGTTACTTTGAACAGTCACAAAATGAACTAATATAAGTCAAGGACTACCTGTAAAAAATTATCTATCTCCACCATGTAGGCCATCCTATACCATGTAGGCCATCCTGCACTCAGTGCAGCACCAAGGCTGGGCCTGAAGCTGAGACCTAAGCCTTGACTTAAGTCCTCGTGACATTTCCCAAGGTGTAGGATCCTTGGGGAATTGCACCATTGCTCCCATGGCCCAGCCCTCCTCAGGATCTGCCATATGCCACTTATTTTTGTTCTCTTTCTATTGACAGTAGCCTTCAGTCTACTTGAGGTTGCTACAGTCACAAGGCCTTTGTTCTTGAAGTGGCTTCCAAGAATGGTCTTCTGTGGCATCTGCCACTTCCAAAGACCACACAAACCACATCCTGTTCTGGTACGATTTTTGGAAACTATGTAAGAGCATAGTCCATTCTTGTGACTTCCAGATGGTCCAGAAGCTGCACAACAATCCACCCAGTTCCTCCTCACACTTCAAAGTCATGTGAGCACAGATCATGCTTTCAAGATTAATTGTTGGATGTTGGTAAAAACTGGCATGTCACTGAAAACATTGTGGCATGTACTAGGTTTCACCAGACTGTTCTAGATAAAACTGTCAGTCAGCAATCTACTGAGATTATGGCAGAGGCAACATCTGGCTCTTCCTCTTATAGTTCAATATCATTTCTAATAACAAATGATACATGTTGACAGGAGAGCATTATGAAACAAGGAGATGTACTAGCAGAATCTGATAGCACAGTACCACAGAGACAATAAGAAACAGAGCAACCTTCTTCTCAATGGAATACTGATACTTAAATATATTTAGTAACCAGTAATGGGAAAAGAAATTATACAATTGTAAGCAATGAAGGAAAAAATGGAGCATCATGGATAAGAGCTTGTTGGCTTTCTTGAAGTTTGAATGAAAGCATTCTTATCAGATGGTAAAAACATACTGCTCACACTGCTACATTTTGATGAAGTGTGTGTGTGAGAGAGAGAGAGAGAGGGAGGGAGGGAGGGAGGGAAGGAGGGAGAATAAATAATATTTATTGTAAGAGCTGAAATGAAAAATTCATGTTCAAAAACTATCGCACTAATAATTAGTCTATGAATTAATTACATTAGGGTTTTTTTCTTTATTTCCAACCTGATCCTATATTACTTTACATATTGACCAATAATATCAAAATGAATGTAGTTTAGTCCAGGACTGTGCTCTTTTCAAAACTTTAATGAAAATAGAGAATAGGCCACAGCTCCAAAGTATTTCTCACCAGAAATTGGAAAAACAACATTTTTGAATGTAAAATGTAAATGTTTTTACCCTGTTAGTTTACTATTGGCACAGATTTTAAAGAAAATCAGAACTGCTTTGATCATTCCAAAATGAAAACAGGTATATAAAACAATTGTATCATATCTTCCCTTGCATTGGTTTTTGCAGAAAAGTATAAAATATATACATTTTATAAAAAATGTACATAAAATAAAAAATCATATTTGGAGTTTTGAAAAAAAAATTTTTAAAGGATGCCTATGTCACATGGGGGCAACATATAAAGTAGAAAAAACATATGATTGCTGGAACTCACTGGTAAGTCAGGTTTTTTTAAAAAAAGTTCTGCATATATCTTCACTAAATATTAGAAATGGAATTCACATCAATCATACAGTTATTTGGAGATTTCATTTTGACTGCACTGCCAGAAGAATCACTTTTTTATTTGACTGAATAAAATCTTCCCCGACCATGAGAAAATGATGTATGGAAGAAAGCAATATTACCACATAACCACTATAACTAAATTTAATTCCCAGAAAAATAAGAAAAGGAAAGCTCTGAGGATGCAGAGAGTTGATAAATGAATTTATAAAGAACTGACTTCCTGTAACAATACAGTAGTCTGTTACCTACTAGAATGTTCATAAAGTCTTTGGAAGACCATAAAATAACAGTGAAGAATGTTTCATTCTGAAGAACTTGAAAAACTTAATGCTGCTATAGTTTACTACTTAGAAAGTAGTATTATTTTGTAAAAGCAACTTTTAAGCCAAAGCAATTCACTCCTATAGACAAGAACATTGCAAGATTTATATACATAGAAGCGTGCACAGTGCACAACTGATCTTTCTTGCCAACTCTAATATAAAAGCTAATGCCACCTTCAACTTCATTATAAAACCTAGTTTCTTTGTCTGAAAAATTTCTGTTAAACTGTACATTCCAAGAACAGAATGCGCAGTAAAACCAGACATTTTTGTAAAAAGAAAAAAAAAAGAATATGTTCAAATTTGATTTCTCTTGGCAATTTGTAATCATTTCCAGATAAACTACATCTTATAAAATACAGTTTTCTTTCAGCTTCTTCTAGTGCTGATTCAAAGGATCAAAAAGCAGGGTAAATACTGCTTGAACACCCTTGAATAATATTTTTGCACCACTTAAAGGTAATGCTTAAGCAGCAACATCAAAACAAAAAAGCCATTATATATTTCTTTTATATGTAAGCCTTTCTTCTCTCTCTTTCTTTTTTTGTAAACTTTGTTGTTCCAATTAGAGCTAGATATATTATCCTTTTTTTTAAGACACTATATTTGTTATTTATACCATAGTTGCAGGATAGGGAAAATGTGATATATTTTTTCTATTATGTAACCAATACATATTTATGATGGTCTTGCATGTGTAGTGCTAAGGAAGGGATGGGCAACTATGGCTAGCTTATGATCTGTGGACTTCCAGAATACCTGAGCCAGAAGTCCACAGGTTGTAAAGTTGCCCTTTTTAAGGAAAAGGAAAGCTTCGTGCCATTGTCACTTTATCAATCCTCAATTTTCTCTGCTCTTCTTTCCCATTATCTGATACCACCTTCCCCACTGATCCTTCCTTCGTAGTTGGTTTAAACAAATAGTGCGATGCAGCCATCCAATCTGTATCATACCAATCACTCATGTGCATTTCCCCCAGCAGAAGAACTGGGCATAAAAAAACAATCATGCATTGTATTTTTCTGTGTGTTTGTGTGGCATTGACTCAGCCAAATTGAAGAAGAAGGGACAGTGAGATGGCGCTTAAGTTATACTTTAAGTGCCTTCAAAAGCAGAAAACCTAATTTTTCAGGACTTTCTAACGCTACTGAAACTTTTACTGGTGGGTCAGTACATTGATGTATCACTATCACTAATCAGTGGTAATTAACTGTTCCCTGAACTGTTGCAGTGGACTAGTGTAAACCTAGCAATGCTACATAATCAAGATTTCTATAAGTGGTCTAGACCAGGGGGTCTGCAAACTTAGCTCTTTTAAGACTTGTGGACTTCAAGCAAAGCTGGCTGAGGAACTCTGGAAGTTGAAGTCCACAAGTCTTAAAAGAGCCAAGTTTGCAGACTCCTGGTCTAGACTATGGTAATCTGTAACATGTATTTTTAAAAAGAGAAACAGAATGATGGGGTCTAGGAAATTATTGGCCAGTTGGCTTAATATGTGTTCTGAATAAATCGATGAAAAACATTTCTAAACATGAATAGGGAGATGACTGTGTTTCCTAATAACATTTTTTTTTAATGTAAACTCTTTTAAAAAGTGAAAAATACTAAAAGGAAGGACAAGTTCTTCATGAGCCAATAATATAAAATAGCTGCTAGAAGGGCAGATGCAACTCTGGGCTCCATTTGAAAAAGTAGTGTTGTCAAAGATATGTGAAGTCCTTGTACTCTGTTCTGCACAGATGAGACTACACCCGGTATACTGTGTACATTTTCAGAGGAGGTCTGATAATTTGGAAGAAGACTAGAGAACAGTGCCAAAGATGGTACAGGGACCCATTATATGCCTGATGAGACAAGATGGAGAAACCGGTGATATTCAATCTAAATAAAAGAAGGGATATCAATATCAGTATTCAGAATTGTAAAAGGATGACATAAAGGAGATAGCCAGGAATTATTTTCTACTGCCACAGAAACTAGAACCAGCAATAAGGGATTCAAGTAACAGTTATTTAGATTTCCTTTAAATATAAAGAAAAATTTCCCAATGTAATATCCGTAGAACAGTGGAAGTGTCACCATGTGGACGTTATGTATTCTATATCTCTGGAAGTTTAATAAGAGCTAGATGGTCATTTCCCAGAATGGTTTAAAGGTCCACGTTTTCTCGGACAGGGGTAAACTAGATGAACTTTGTGGTCTTTTCCATCTCCACAGCTCTGATTTCACAAACTATTCTGCAGTTTTCTCTGAGAAAATTCAGTGGTATCCTCAACTTTTACATTATTTTGTGACTTTGATTTGATTTATGAATCTAAACTTGTTTATATAATTGTGTCGTTCCTGTATGAATATTATAGTCCTAATTGAATTTTTTTGAAAAATTTGTGTTTTTGAAAAATTAGGGAACAAACCCATACTGAAATTATTTGCCTGGGTGGGTCATGCTTCTCCCAAGTTTAAAGATAGAAACTGAGATCTGTAATAAATTACAGTATTCTATTATATGATGTAGAAGCAAAATATTGTTTACTAAGTCCTGAAATTAATGTATTGAATTCTGATCATACTTGAGAAAGTGCAGACAAGGCCAGCAAATTTACTGAGATATAAAAAAAAATCTTCTGTGGATAGATCTTAAAAAAATTAAAAATTAATTTGTTAGGATATAATAAAAATTATTAGATATAAACTTTTAAGAAAAATAACATAAAGATGACTAGTTACTTTAACCATCTTAATAGGAAAAGAAGCAATCATTAAAGGTTAGTGTGAAAAAATATTTAACATAGGAGATTTGCCAGCCAGTGGTTGTAATAGATGCTTATTTCCCATATAAAACAAAAGAACTTTTAATTGGATTTTTATAATGTTGTATATTTTTCCACTTCATTTTATCAGAACTGGTGGTTCTTTAAATGGTCTGTGAACCTGTTCTGGATTCCATTAAGAATTCTTGTCTACATCAATAATAACCTGAAAATAAAGGCTACACTTGAAGATCAAATCTGCAGGCAGCATGTGAAGTGGGCATTATGCATTTCCTTTAGGAGTACCTCTGGAAAAAATTAGCTCCACTTTGTACTCAGTGAATCGCTCAGAATTATTTCTAAAGTTGCTAATATGAACCTGTCATATTTTCATATTTTTGCTCTCTGCTATGTCAGGAATCAGAAAGTTTTGCTTATAAAAAGTTTATGGGATTGATGATCTTTGAATAGTCCAAGCTGGAAAAATTTATAGTTTTGTGTTTGGATTCCTTCCTCTCGCAACATATATTTGTTACACCCTAACCTAGGAGCAATATTAAAATTTTGTGTGATACACTGGTATTATAACTTCCTCATCACATATCCATACTTTTCTGCAGCCACCCAACAAATGCTTTGTGCTGTTTTTAATGTTTTAGTATTGCTGAGAAAAGCAAACAGTGATAGTTTGGGTCTCATAGGCAAGATTCTTGGAGAAGAAAAAGGAAAGCGCACAAGTGGGCTGACTTAGAGACAGAGTTTAAAAATAATCAGGAAGGAAAATGAAAATGATTTCACCTGCATTTTCTGCATCGCATGAGAAAAGTACATCTTCCCCTTCCTTATCACTTTCTATAGAGGGATGATCAAGAGCATCCTGTCATATGGCATTACTATCTGGTTTAGAAGCATTACTGTTTCAGACAGGAAGGCAGTGCAGACAGTGATGAGGATGGCAAAAAAGATTATTGGCAGTTCACTCCCTTCTATCCAGGAGACAGCATATAAGCTCGTGATGGCGAACCAATGGCATGCAGTGCCCTCTCTGTGGGCACATGAGCCGTCGCCCCAATTGAGCTCCGACGTGAATGCATGCGTACCTCCCGCCAGCCAGCTGATCTTTGGGTCTCTGCTGTGCGTGTGCAGGGGGTGCACACATGCATGGGGGCAGGTTCAGGGATGAAATGCTCCCAGTTTGGACCAGATCACCCGATCCAGTAGCGATGGCAGCGGGTGGTTCGGAGAACCGGTAGCAAAAACCCCTGCCCCAGCTAAGCTGCACGATCATCAGAGGGTTTTGTTTTTTTTACTTTTAAAAGCATTTTTTTCTTTGGCTGAAAAAATGATTTTAAAAGTAAAAAAAAAGCCTCTGATGATCGCGCAGCTCAGCTGAGATCATCAGAACCCTTTAAAAGCTTTTTTCCCCTCTGGCGATCCCAGCTGAATTGCCATATACAGCTTTGTGAGATTTTGTGTGTTTGTGTAGAGTGAAACATTACAGAAACATACCAACTCTCAGAAAGCTGCCAAATATTTTATTTTATTATTTTATTTTATTTATATTTTTAGATAAAAACAGCTAAATTTAAAACTTCCTTAACTTTAAATTGCTGTCTAAAAAAAAAACTCCTTAAAAAAACCCCAATTAACTATTTTTTAAAGCTCCCCCCCAGTTACTTACCTTAAAAATATAAATGAAATAAAATAATAAAATGAAATATTTGTGCAGCTTTCTAAGATTTGGTGTGTTTCTGTAGCGTTTCACTCTAACTACAGAAACACACAAAATCTCACAAAGCTATATATGGCATTTTGTGTGTGTGTGTGTGCGTCAGTTGTGTTCTGTTGTGTGTGTGTAAAATGTAAAGTTGGTTTTTGGTACCTCTTATTATTTTGTGTACTTTGTTTATTATTTTTATTATATATTGTTATTGGCCATGCCCACCTGATCACCTGATCACCAAGCCATGCCCACCAATTAAGCCATGCCCACAGAACCGGTAGGGAAAATTTTTAGATTTCACCCCAGGTGGGTTGCATGCATGGGGGCAGGGCACATGCAGAGGTCTGTGTGCACATTGCATTTTGGAGGTTCAGGTGTGTGTATATTCGCACATGCGTGCTTTGGGCACTCGGTCCGCAAAAAGGTTAGCCATAAAAGCGATGTTTGAGCAGGGTCTGCAGTATTATCTGGGACACTACACATCCTCTTCACGACTTGTTTTCTTTGTTACATTCTGGAAGGAGGCTCCCTGTTATCCGAATCAGAACATCCAGATTCAGCCACAGTTTTGCTCCATACAGTATCAACCTTATGCACTCTCAAGCTTCCTCTTTCTGCTGTGTACTCAAGATGGACAGTGATTAATATTGATATGTATTTATATGTTAGGGTGTAGGTATATACATATGTATGTATGTAGCATATAATATAACAACAGAGTTGGAAGGGACCTTGGAGGCCTTCTAGTCCAACCCTCTGCCCAGGCAGAAAACCCTACTCCGTCTCAGACACATGATTATCCAACATTTTCTTAAAAATTTCCAGTGTTGGAGCATTCACAACTTCTGCAGGCAAGTTGTTCCACTTATTAATTGTTCTAACTGTCAGGAAATTTCTCCTTAGTTCTAAGTTGCTTCTTTCCTTGATCAGTCTCCACCCATTGCTTCTTGTTCTACCCTCAGGTGCTTTGGAGAACAGCCTGACTCCCTCTTCTTTGTGGCAGTCCCTGAGATATTGGAACACTGCTATCATGTCTCCCCTAGTCCTTCTTTTTATTAAACTAGAAATACCCAGTTCCTGCAACTGTTCTTCATATGTTTTAGCCTCCAGTCCTCTAATCATTTTTTTTGCTCTTCTCTGCACTCTTTCTAGAGTGTCAGCATCTTTTTTACATCGCGGCGACCAAAACTGAATGCAATATTCCAAGTGTGGCCTTACCATAGGCATTATAAAGTGGCACTAACACTTCACATGATCTTTATTCTATCCCTCTGTTTATGCAGCCCAGAACTGTGTTGGCTTTTTTAACAGCTGCTGCACACTGCTGGCTCATATCTAAATGGTTATCCACTAGGACTCCAAGATCCCTCTCACAGGTACTACTATTGAGCAAGGTACCACATATACGGTACTGGTGCATTTTGTTTTTTTGGCCTAAATGTAGAACCTTACTTTTTTCACTGTTGAATTTCATTTTGTTAGATAGCGCCCAATGTTCAAGTCTGTCAAGATCTTTCTGTAACTTGAGCCTATCTTCTGGAGTGTTGGCTATTTCTGCCAGCTTGGTGTCATCTGCAAATTTGATGAGTTCCCCATCTATCCCCTTGTCCAAGTCATTGATGAAGATGTTGAAGAGTACTGGGCCTAAAACAGAGCCTTGGGGTATTCCATTGCATACTTCCTGCACACATATATCTATATGTGTGTTATGTATGTGTATACTTTTGAGAGGAGGCAACAGAATTTCAATTTTAATGTGTGCCAGTGTGCCCACAGAAAAAAATGGCAATAAAGGTTCTGTTCTCTTCTGTTCTCTTCTGTTCTCTTCTCATCTTATTAGGGATGGAGGAAGAACTGAAATGAAGGGATGGACAATTATTAGACTGGCTCTTGAAGATCTTTAGATTTAATTGGAGCCAGAGTTGAACTGGACAGTGTTTACCTGACTGAAAGTTTGTTAGTTCAAGGACAAATTCAGAGAAATGTGCTGAAGAGAGTTGTTGGGCATAATGTGGAGAAGAATGCTGAAAACCCAAAGAGGAAGCACCATCATGGTATAATAATAGAATAGAATTTTATTTTAGAATAGAATAGAAATGTTCTATTCTAAAAATATAGAATATATTTTTAAAATATTTTTAAAATATAGAATATATTTTTATATCTAGAAATATAAATAAGCTACCCCAAGTACATGATTCCCTGATATTGAAGGGCAGGGTTGAAAAATGGACTACCCAAAGAAGAGCCATCTGCCAGTCCGGCTAGACTCTAGTCTTGTTCTCAACTTTAACTCTTAAAAAGTAAGTTTGGAGAACCACATCCACATATATACTTAGAATTGCTTTAGGTTGAAGTCTTGAGTACAGAAAAAAAAGTTATTGCTTTGTAATTTAAAAGACAAATGGCCTCATTGCCGTTATCAAAGCTTCGAAGGAGGGAGCAATCTGCAACAGAATGCAGTGCAATTAGTTTTGTTTGTCAAGCGAGAGGAGGAAAATGGAACTGTTTCTGCTGTTCAGTTTATTACATTTTTAAATAAAAATATAAAAACATGTGGAGTCGTGCACTACATTTTTTATCCTAGGCTAGAATCTACCTCCTGTAGTGTCTGGCCAGCCAAATTGAGCTGACAGGGTTAGTGCGCTCCGGTTCCTTTGATTAAACAATGTCATCCATCAGGCTGGCTTCTCTGCCTTCTCTGTTGTAGTGCCTGCCCTCTGGGATGAAGTTTTGCCTACAATCCAGATGGCTTCCACTCTGTTGGTGTTCTGAAGAGCTGCAGACCTGGCTGTTCTCCCAGGTCTTGGCTGGGGTGGTGGATGCCCCTTTATGGAATGCCAATTGCTGGTGGGATGTTTTGTGGTTTGCCATATGCTCTTCTTTCTCTCTTTCTTTTTTGCCCTAGTCTAAATTGGTGTTGTTTATCTTGTCATATTGTTTTTACAGTACGTTGTTTTAGTGTTTAGCTGCCCACAGATGTTTCAAAGTGAAATGAAATAAAAATCAAAGGATGGTCGGGTCACAAATTTTTAACAATACTATAGGATTTTTACTATTTTACTACCAATAATTAAACTTTCCACTCAGAACCACAAATTTGTCTCTGATCACTGCTTGACTTTATCTCATATTTAAAGTCAAGGACTGTTGTACTTGTTTTAGTAGCAGCATAAACACCATTACTCTTTTTATTTTTCAACAGACTAAAACAGCTAAATATTCACCATTATATATAATTAATATAACAATTAGTTGAATTTTAGCTGACAATGCTGAGAGAACATTGAAATAGAAGAAGTGGTTTGCATCCTGCAATATCAGCAACAAGCCACAAAAATAGGATGGTTTATATACAGCAGAGGTCTTCAATCTTGGCAGCTTTAAGACTTGTGAACTTCTACTCCCAGAATTCTGGCAGTTGAGGTCCACAAGTCTTAAAGCTGCCAAGTTTGGGGACCCCTAATATACAGCATCTTCAAGCACTTCTAGTTCAAACTTCTATTCCAATGACAAGATATCATTAAGATTGTTTAACAAGAAGACTACAGACGCACACATTTTTTTTGAAAATACGGCATCACTAGCAATAAATGAGAATAAAACAGAAATATACAATAAATTCTTCATCTATTATTGAGAAGAAAATGCAGAATGAATTGATTACTCTTCAAAATGTAAGTTCTGTTTATGTATTTGGCGTGTTCCCTGAGGAAATAAGTGTCCTGTAGTGAATATCTTATGAGAAGAAAAATAAAGCATGCTTCTGTTCAACCTCAAAGACTGAGGGAATGCTTTAAAAGTTTTTATTTTTCTCTCTTTCCTATTTTTTTCCCCAAGAAGAGCTGTTACTTTATTTTGCAACTCATAATTCACTTTTAGTGATAAGCCCTTCTCTCTCTGACAGCAAATCTACTGTCTTCATGACTTACTCTAAACCAACTTCAGATTTCTCCTGAATGATTTATCCTCCCTTAATAGAAGGCAACCATCCTTATCAGGGTAACCTAGAAATGCACAGTTCAAATAATTTGTATCTGAATCTCACCAAAGCAAGCTACGATTACATCTGGTTATTTTTAATGCTTCTTGCAGCACTTTGAGATTAAACAATAAACCTGTACAAATCAAATGGGAAAGAAGATTTATCCTTTAAAGCAATTCTATTACTTTAGCACCACAATTCATAAAAAATATACTGCTAAAACTGAGCTAAATCCCAGCCTTTCTGATCCTTCCAGAAAGCAGCTCAGGCTTTGAAACTTCACTCTTTCCACTTATGACTGTATGACTGTAACTTTGTTGCTGGCAATCCTTATGATTTATATTGATATATTGACCATCATTTGTTTTGTAAATGTTGTACCTTGATGAACGTATCTTTTCTTTTATGTACACTGAGAGCATATGCACCAAGACAAATTCCTTGTGTGCCCAATCACATTTGGCCAATTTTTTTTTAAAAAAATCTAAATTCTCTATGTTCTCAAAAAGCCTCAACTCAAGAGGCTTTGATATGAATAATCAGCAATCCAAATTCACTACTACTCCACACCTCCATAAGTTCCTAACTATGATTGGGGACCTCTTTTAGCTGAAAAATCACTCTGCAATGAAAAATGAACATTGTTTGCCATAACACATAACTTTTATGTACACTGAGAGCATAATAAAGCTCCCCTGATCTGCGATCTTATTCAGGGGGAGTCCGTGGACCTCATGGGCATTACGGAGACCTGGTTGGGCCCAGAGGGGGGGGTTCCCTTGTTGAGATGTGCCCTCCAGGTTTCCGAGCATTTCATCAGCCGAGGGCCCAAGGTAGGGGTGGGGGGGTGGCGGTTGTCATTAGGAAGATCTAGAGCCGAGGAAGGCCACTGTTCCTCAGATTGCCGGCTGTGAATCCCTCTATGTGCGGTGGGGCCATAGGAATCAGTTGAGCTTGTTGATCGCGTACCTGGCTCCTTGCTGCGTGACCACAGCCCTGCCTGAGCTGTTGGAGGTACTTGCCACTGTGGCAGTTGAGACCCCCAGACTTCTAGTCATGGGGGATTTCAACCTGCCATCGGCTGGCTTGTTATCGACGGCAGCTCGGGAGTTCCAGGCTTCCATGACAGCCTTGGACCTGATTCGAATAAATGATGGCCCTACGCACATGGGGGGAGGCACGCTGGATGTCATTTATATCTCTGGACAGTGGTTAAATGATCTGGAATTAGATAATTTAGTAACAGAACCAATGTCATGGTCCGATCATTTTCTCCTTCACCTAGACTTCCGTACCGCCACTCACCATCGCAGGGAGACGGAACCTATACGTTGGTTCCGTCCCAGGCGCCTGATGGACCCCGAGAGGTTCCTGACAGAGCTTGGGCCATTTCCTGAGGATCTGGCCCACGGCACGACTGAGGAACTAGTCGTGGCCTGGGAACAGGCCGCGGCTGGGGCCTTGGACCGTGTCACGCCTTTGCGGCCTCTGACCCGGCGCAGATCTCGTCCGGCCCCTTGGTTCTCCGAGGGGCTGAGGGAGATGAAACGCCGGAGAAGACGCCTAGAGAGCACCTGGAGGTCCAGTCGTTCCGAAGCTGATCGGACACTAGTTAGGTCCTATTCTAGGACCTACCTAGTGGCACTGAGGGAGGCGAGGCGCTCCTACGCCTCCACCCTCATTGCGTCGGCAGATAACCGCCCGGCCGCCCTGTTTGGTGACCGCTCCTCCTTCACCAGGAGGTGCGGGATGACCCTTGCAGGGACGAGCCGAGGAGTTTAGTGGTTATCTATACGATAAAATCGCTCAGCTCCGGGGCGGTCTGGACGAAATTGGGATGATCCAAGCGAGGGAGAGGAGGCACGTCTTGTTGAGTCTGTTTGGGATGAGTTTGACCCTGTGGCTCCCGAGGACGTGGACAGGTTGTTGGGGAGGCTTCACGCCACGACATGTTTACTGGACCCGTGTCCTTCCTGGCTGGTACTGGCCACTCAGGAGGTGACACGAGGCTGGCTCCAGAGGATTATCAACGCTTCTTTGTTGGAAGGGGTTTTCCCTGCCGCCTTGAAAGAGGCGGTGGTGAGACCCCTCCTCAAGAAGCCCTCCCTGGACCCAGCTATTTTGGGTAATTATCGTCCAGTCTCCAACCTTCCCTTTGTGACCGAGGTTGTAGAGGGTGCTGTGGCGACACCTACCCCAATACCTGGATGAAGATGTCTATCTAGACCCGTTCCAGTCCGGCTTCCGACCCGGATACAGCACGGAGACAGCTTTGGTCGCATTGGTGGATGATCTCTGGAGGGCCAGGGACAGGGGTTATTCCTCTGCCCTGGTCCTATTAGACCTCTCAGCGGCTTTTGATACCATCGACCATGGTATCTTGCTTCGCCGGTTGGGGGGATTGGGAGTGGGAGGCACCGTGTACCGGTGGTTCTCCTCCTATCTCTCCGACCGATCGCAGACGGTGCTGACAGGGGGGCAGAGGTCGACCGCGAGGTGCCTCACTTGTGGGGTACCGCCAGGGGTCGATTCTCTCGCCCCTGCTGTTCAACATCTATATGAAGCTGTTGGGTGAGATCATCAGTGGCTTCGGGGTGAGATACCAGCAGTACGCTGATGACACTCAGCTGTACTTTTCCACCCCGGGCCACCCCAATGAAGTTGTTGAAGTGCTGTCCCGGTGTCTGGAAGCCGTACGGGTCTGGATGGGGAGAAACAGGCTCAAGCTTAATCCCTCCAAGACGGAGTGGCTGTGGATGCCGGCATCCCGATTCAGTCAGCTGCAGCCGCGGCTGACTGTTGGAGGCGAGTTACTGGCCCCAAAGGATAGGGTGCGCAACTTAGGTGTCCTCCTGGATGATCGGCTGTCGTTTGAAGATCATTTGACGGCCGTCTCCAGGAGGGCCTTCCACCAGGTTCGCCTGGTTCGGCAGTTGCGCCCCTTCCTTGATCGGGATGCTTGTGCACAGTCACTCATGCGCTCGTTACCTCTCGCTTGGATTATTGTAATGCTCTCTACATGGGGCTCCCCTTGAAGTGCACTTGGAGGCTTCAGCTAGTCCAGAATGCAGCTGCACGGATGATAGAGGGAGCTACACGTAGCTCCCACATAACACCGCTCCTGCGCAGACTGCACTGGCTACCTGTGGCCTTTCGAGTGCACTTTAAGGTGTTGGTTATGACCTTTAAAGCACTCCATGGCTTAGGGCCTGGGTACTTACGGGACCGCCTGCTGTTACCGCATGCCTCCCACCGACCCGTACGCTCTCACAGAGAGGGACTTCTCAGGGTGCCGTCCGCCAAACAATGTCGGCTGGTGGCCCCCAGGGGAAGGGCCTTCTCTGTGGGGGCTCCCACACTCTGGAACGAGCTTCCCCTGGGTTTACGCCAAATACCTGACCTTCGGACCTTTCGCCGTGAACTGAAGACACATCTTTTCATTCGCGCGGGGCTGGCTTGAATTGAATTTTATTAATTTTAAATTTTTATTAATTAATTTTAAATGGGGTTTTTTAGTCTAGTATATTTTAACCTATCAGGCTAATTTTAAAATAAGTTTTTTAATCTGCTTTTTAAATTGTATATTGTATTATCTGTTTTATTTTTGCCTGTACACCGCCCTGTGTCCTTCGGGAGAAGGGCGATATAAAAATCAAATAAATAAATAAATAAAATAAATAAATATGCACCAAGACAAATTCCTTGTGTCCAATCACACTTGGCCAATAAAAAATTCTATTCTATTCTATTCTATTCTATTCTATTCTATTCTATTCTATTCTATTCTATTCTATTCTATTCTATTCTATAACATAAATGACTAATAATCCCTGAAGATGTGCAGAAAGTTGACAATAATAAAACAAATATTGGGACTGGGAGAAAAACCACCAATCAAGACTGAATTTTGTGAACACCTAATCTTGACTGACATAACACTGAACCACGTAATAGGTGTTCATTTGAAACATGAACAGAAAATGAACAAAAGCTGGCTTGGAAAATGAGTTATGTATGCAGGTCTTCTCCCTGATCTTCTGAATCCTGGTTGTTCTGAAGAACACTTATCCTGGAGTTTATTTGAATTCAAGTCCACTTTTTTAGTTGAATTAGAGCCCCTTAACAAAATAACCCCCAACTATGTGAATGGTTGTTCATGTAATTATGAGTACAGCTCTCCTTCAGACCTTGGTTGAACAAGTGAAGCTCAGGAAAACAAGCAGATGGACCCCTGTGTAGACTGCCCTATTTCTACCTTATCTGAATCTTCCTTGTGTTCAGCTGAACATTGAAGAAGAAGTGGATGAAAAAGTAATTGGATGAAAAAGTAATTGGAATGGAATGTTGTGAGTAGAAAGCAGAAGCATGGAGCACTGAGGCAAACTGTCCTCACAAGTTGATTAATGCTCCTGTTTTATTCTGTGTAAGTCATTTAAGCTGTGTAAGCTGAGGACTATATCTAGTTCTAAGCAGCATCCTTGACAAAGGATGAAATTAAAATGGACATTTTTTTATGGAAAACATCCAACAGGTATATGAAAAAAAGCTCTATAAAAATCAAACCCCTTAAAATGGATATATTTAGCCTCCCAAAAGGAAAGCATGCAGTCGCAATGCTATTTTTTTTTAACGTGGAAGTTATCAAACACAAAAAAGGTAAAGGTTTATTCCTTTGTTTTCCTTCAGAAAGTAAATTTTGGTATAAACTGGATAACTTTTTAAAGATATTGCTCTTACACTGGAATTTCTTGCATCAAGGGGGGTATTGGATGAATATACTAGAATTTTCATATACAGTAGAAACACAACAATATTTCATTGCTAGCTGTGGAGTTTCTCCCCCCCCCCAAAAAAGGGGGAGTACTATACAATAGCTACTGCCACACTTACTATGAAAACACATTATTGTACAGTGCAGAGATCAAACAGATACTCCACTACCTTGGTTTTCTTAATGCACGCTGTGCGCTCCCACAGGGAGGGCCTCCTTAGGGTGCCGTCAGTCAAACAATGTCGACTGGCAGCCCCCAGGGGGAGGTCCTTCTCTGTGGGGGCTCTACCCTTTGGAATTAGCTGCCTCCGGGGTTGCGTCAACTCCCCGACCTCTGGACCTTTAAACGCGAGCTTAAGACTTTTTTATTCCATCATGCGGGGCTAGCCTAATGAAATTTTAGTGGGGGTTTTATGAAGTTTTTAGGATTGTTTTAATTTGTTGGGCCAAATTTTAAAATTAATTTTTAATTATGTTTTAATTCTTTGTG
This sequence comes from Ahaetulla prasina, assembly GCF_028640845.1. Classification (NCBI taxonomy): domain Eukaryota; kingdom Metazoa; phylum Chordata; class Lepidosauria; order Squamata; family Colubridae; genus Ahaetulla; species Ahaetulla prasina. The sequence goes on from NC_080540.1 coordinate 93,811,543, forward strand.
TATATTCATGTTGTTTTAAATCGGCTGTAAACCGCCCTGAGTCCTTCGGGAGAAGGGCGCTATAGAAATTGAAACAAACAAACAAACAAACAAACAAATAAATAAATAAATAAACTCTTGATCATATGCTGATATTTAAAAGAATAGTTTGTTTAGACATACAACATTACAGTCTTGCCAAGAAATAAGGTGTTTACAAATCTAATTCTTGTGTTATTTTGAATGCTGATTTAATATTCAATGGCCCATATTAAGAGTTATCCTGGCAAAAGTTTCAAGTTCTTAATTATCGTCACTGCTACAAAGTAGTAATTTTATTGATACTTTTGAAAGGAGTCAACCCAAATTCTATTGAAATCGATACCTGCTTTTCATTTAATTAATTTTATAAAATCCAAAGTCCACATTCCTGTACCTATAACCCAATATTAAATATATTGCCTCTCTATTTGTATATAATCACAACTAACTGAAATATTGCTTATGAACAAGTCAATTCTCATTCTAGTCACATGAGAACTATTAAGCATATTTATTTAGAAATAAACTTTACCAATTGATAGGTTCTCCTTATGAAAAAAATGGAGACTCAAATACATTTGAGAATGCCTGATCATGTTGCTTTGAAGAGTGCTTAAGAATGCTGATGTGGATACTTTCAAAGTGTGTTAGCGTGTCAGATTTTAGGAGGCCGTATCATTAACATTTGCAACAAAATATATTATTGATGTTTTGTGATGGGCAAGGTAATGGATTCAGCATAAATCTTTCTCAACAGTTAATAATACCAACCTGGCTAATTGTTAAGACTGGTGATTTCAATATAATTGAATGGAAAGAATGTAGTTAAGCATTTAAGACTTCAATAACCTTCCAGGAAAAAAAATCAATATTTCTTTTAAACTAGCCTCCAGGGCCTAAGGTTTTACAAGCACATCAATAAAACTGAAAGCATTGCACTGCCCAGCTCGGCATGTTTGTTCCTTTGCACAGATCATTTACAGAATGAAAAAGAAAAGTTGCTGGGGTATCTTTATAAAACTCTTCAAACCCAGTCAGAATCAATACTTCTCTAGGGAACAGACTATTGGATATTGTAACTGCTAGTTTGCATATGTATAACTGTCAGCATATGACTAAATATTGTGTGTCTTTTGATAAATATCAATGTCATCTTTACAAAATAACTAAAAACTCAAAAGACATTTAATCCAAATAATTTATTGTACTGTTTTAATTCCTGTCTGATAGAGGACTATAGAATTGCCCTATGCAGGTGTGTTTTACACGCAAACACTTTATCACTCCTTTGTCAATTCCCATATGAAAGTCTAGGTGAAATATAAGAAGTTTTCTGAATGGAGATGAAAGGAGTTGGGCTGCTCACAAGATATAGAACTCAAACCTTTTGAAGTATTTTATTTGCAAAAAGAGGGGAGAAATTACAAGTTCATATACTAATTAAAGCTACTGATGTATTCAATCATGTTACATTTAAATTAGTTTTGGTTAATAAAATGGAAAATATGGAAAATTAATAAAGCTACAGTATGTATACAGACCTAATTCCCTAACAGTCCTTCAACCAGAATTTCCCACAATATTGTTTAAATATAAAAATAAGAGCATTACATAATTGAGACACGATGGATATTCTTCTCATGTTGTATCATGTAATATTTATTTCCATTGTCTTCCTGCTAATTTTAAAAATAACCCATACATCTATAAAGATCTGAGTGTTTCAGAAGAAAATTAATATGAGAAACAACTTTTGTCCAAAAGAAAGATTCAAGAGTATGAAAACTCTTCATATAAATCAAAGTTGAATGCTGATTCTTCTAAAGAATCACCTGAACCCATAAATCCTTCCTACAAAGAAGGGTAAATAACCAACAAGGGTAAAATAATATCTTCTATTAAATTAACTGAGTTTAAATTTATACAAATATAAGTTTATATTTATTTAAATTATAAGGCACTGATGCCAAAATAGTCTTCCCTTTATATTTACATATTGGACACTCAATTTCTTATTCCATGCTTTTCAAACATCCAGGTTAATAACAACAATTTATAAATTATTATAGGATTATTATTTTGCAAATAACAGGTGAATCTTATACTACGAGAAGACGCTTTGAAACAAATAAGGCTGGTAGCCTATCACTACTCAATGTCATCTCAAACTGTAAGATGAATAGCATATAAATTTGATCAATAAAATGAATAAATAAATATCTGGATGTCAAACATACCATCACCTTGCACTTTTCAGTAAATGATACTCACGTAGCGACTCAAAAACACTCTTCCCAATTATCTCTTAATTGATCAAAAAGCAACGTTCTATCTTGAACTAGTTCCCAATGCGCAAAAGTCATATAAGACAAATGCTTACAATATCTCTTCTGTAGTAGGATTACTGCAACTATGTGAAATATCACACAGACACATATATTGAGCTTTCTACACTGTGACGAAATACAACAGCTTGTGTATCAAGCTCTGTTAACTTGGGAAAAGAGAGCTGTATGTGTCTGAACATAAAATTATCCTGAACCATGATTACTTTTTGAGAATTTCTCCTCAACATTCACAGACATCAGTAAAGATTTTATTTTATCATATTTTATTTATATGCCATGCATCTTGCAGTTCGAGGTGACTCTGAGTGGCCGGCAATATAATAAAATGGACATTGGTCTTACCGTGATACGTCCTTTCTCATAGGGGCGATGGGAGGCGCCATTTGGGTTATTCCAGTCTCTAGCTCTATGGTCTCTGAGTTGAAAGAAAAAACTGCTGAAGCTCCGCCTCCCTGGTGATGTTCCCCAGCATTTGACAACGAAGCCGAAGCAATCCAGCTGAAATTAGAAAAACAGGAAACACCCCCACACCCCCACGGGAGTCGGACCTGACCGAAACAGGGTGGGACTGGCGTCTCCCATCGCCCCTATGAGAAAGGACGTATCACGGTAAGACCAACGTCTATTCTCCATAGTGTGGTGATGGGAGGCACCATTTGGGGATATACCAAAGACTGATGAGCACTACGGGCGGGAACTGGTCTGGGCCGACGACCCTGACTCTTCGTGGACCTTCTGCAAGACCCTCCGCCCAAAGGCAGCCTCTGCCGAAGCATACGCATCCAGTCTATAGTGACATATGAAGGGAGATGGAGAAATCCATGTAGCTGCCCTACAAATCTCCTCAACCGAAGCCTGGGTAGCTCATGCTGCCATTGTAGCTGCACTGCGAGTAGAATGGGCCGTTATCCCCTGAGGCACCGGAAGAGCTTGAAGCTCGTAAGCACATGCTATACATGACCTAAGCCAACGCCCCACTGTGGACGATGTCACCCTTGGCCAAGAGTTGATGGTTGATAGGAAACAAACAGGGATTCAGTCTTCCGAAATGAAGAGGTCCGTGAGATATAAATACGGAGGGCCCGCCTAACATCCAACGTATGCCAGGTCTGCTCCAAGGCATGGCGAGGCCTTGGACAGAAATCCGGCAGGACCAACTCCTGTGCTCGGTGAAACAAGGAGTTGACTTTTGGTAAAGGCAGGACCACCCTGTTGGAGTGAAAGATACACAGGTCCTTCCTCACCGATAAAGCCGCCAACTCTGATATCTGTCGGGCAGATGTGATGGCCACAAGGAAAACAACCTTACATGATAGAAGTCGGAGACTGGCTTCCTTCAATGGTTCAAACGGGGCCTTGGTCAATGCCTGCAAAACCTTAGCAAGGTCCCAAGTTGGATAACGGTGCAGCGTAGGAGGGCGAAGATTAGAAGCCCCACGCAGAAAGGTACGCACCCTTGGATGATGAGCGAGGGAGCCCCAGTCCCCAAATGGCAAAACGGAACCCAGTGCAGCCATCTGCCTCCTCAAAGTATTAGGAGAAAGCCCCCGCTCAAGGCCATTCTGTAAAGACTCTATCACCTCCGCCACTGAGGCCGACATAGGATCCCAATTTCTTGCACTACACCACTCTGCAAAGGTGGTCCATGTGGCATTGTAAATGCGCATGGTCGAAGGCCGCCTGGCCACCTGCATTGTAGGGATGGCCCTAGAAGAAAACCCCTCCCGCTTCAAGAGCCTCCGCTCAATCGCCAAACGGTCAACTGGAGCCACTGGGGCTCGGGATGAAGCACCGGTCCTTGACTGAGGGAGACAATGTCCGGGGGAATCCTCCAGGGCTTGGCCACTGACAGGCCAACCAAGACAGCGAACCAGGGCCTCCTGGGCCAATGAGGAGCTACCAATAGTATCTCTGCCCTCTCCAACAGCACCTTCCTGATGACAGCCAGGATCAATGGTAGAGGAGGGAAAGCATACAAGAGGCCCCTGGGCCATGGGGTCCTCAGAGCGTCCACTCCCTCTGCTCCCGGGGCTGGGAATCGTGACAGGAACCAGGGAAGGTGAGTGTTCGTTGGAGATGTGAAAAGATCAATTACCGGTTGGCTGAACCGGTCGACGAGGGCTGCGAATAGGCTGGGATGGAGCCTCCACTCTGATGGATCCACTGAGGCCCGACTAAGCCAGTCTGCCCTGATGTTGTCCGTCCCGGCAATATAGTCCGCTGTCAGGGACAACAGATGAGTCTCTGCCCATTGGCAAAGTGCTTCTGCCTCCAGCATCAGTGAACGTGATCGAGTCCCGCCTTGCCTGTTGACATGAGCCTTCGTTGTTGTATTGTCTGTGAGAAGAAGAGCATGTCTCCCCCTCAGCAGTGGCAGAAAAGCCTGAAGAGACAGACGCGCAGCCTGCAGCTCCAGCCAGTTGATCTGTTGATCGAGCTCCAGCCGAGTCCAATGTCCCTGGGCCACCTGGGACCCGCAATGTCCTCCCCAGCCGAAGAGGCTGGTGTCCGATGTCACCGTTACTCTGCAAGGTTCCCTGAAAAAACATCCCCTCCTGATGGCTTCCGACTCCCACCAAGAGAGAGAGAGCAGCACTTGTGGAGGCACCCTGACCCGAGCCTTCGAGGAACTGGTGCCCGCCCTCTGAAAGGGAAGCAAGAACCACTGGAGTGGTCGAGCATGGAACCTTGCCCAAGGAACTATGGCCAAGCAGGAGATCATTTTGCCTAACAGTTGTGACAATCGGGCAACTGGTACCGTCTGGTTCTGCCGAATCAGCTGAATTAAAGTCTGTATGCTCTCCTGCTGCTCCTGGGATAGGAACACCTGACCTGCCCGAGTGTCTATCAGGGCCCCCAGGTGCACTAACCTCGTAGAAGGTATGACCTGACATTTTTTCAAATTCACGGAGAATCCATGATCCCTCAGAGCACCTAAGGTTGTAGCTAAGTCTTGTTCTGCTAGCTGCTGGGACGATGCCTGGATGAGAAGGTCGTCCAGGTAACACTGAATCCTGATAGGGATGGACCTGAGGTATGCTGCCAGGACAGATAAAATCTTGGTAAACGTCTGGGGGGCCGAGGCCAATCCGAATGGAAGGGCCCTGTATTGGAAATGCCAGCCGGCATAACAAAACCTCAGGTACTGCCGATGGTCTGGACTGATAGGTACATGGAGGTACGCTTCTGTGAGATCTATGGAAGCTAGGAAGTCTCCCTCCCTGATCCCCGCTAAGATAGAATGCAGGGAGTGCATTTTGAACCTCCTGTACCTGATGTAATAGTTCAGTCCCTTCAAATTGAGAATTGGTCTCCACCCCCCCACCCCCCCCAAGTCCTTTGGAATGATGAACAATATTGAATAAAATCCCCGCCCCCGTTGCTCCAGCGGAACCGGCTGAATGGCCCAAATATCCAGCAAATGCTGAATAGCCAACTCCATGAGTCCCCGTTTGACTGGGTCTCGAGAAAGTGGGCAACGGAGGAAAAGCCTCGGAGGAGGGAGAGAAATTCGAGGGAGAGCCCTGCTCGCACTGTCTCCCTGATCCAGGTATCTGTTGTTAGGTCGTCCCAACGGTCCGCAAACAGACCCAGCCTGCCCCCAATAGGAGCCTGGAGCCAGTCGTCACTTGGAACGACGAGCTCCTCTCCCACTGTTGCCCCTGAAGGGCTGGCTTGATTGTAGTTGTCTACCTCTGGCAAAGGAAGATCTCTCGGTCTGGTAACCTGACCGTGACTGAAAGGGCCGTTGTTGTCGGGGAAATCTAGGCCCAGCCCCCAATGGAAGGAGGGCCGCCTATAGTAGGGTGACTGACGGAAATCGCCCCACCTACTCTGAGATGGAAGCACCTTCCTCTTGTCTCTGGTTTCAATTAATAAAGAATCCAGAGACTGGCCAAATAAATGTTCCCCTTCAAATGGGGCAGAAGCCAGTTTCCATTTATGCTTAGCGTCCATGCGCCAGTGTCATAGCCAAAGCAGACGTCTAGCCGTGACAGATGCCGCCATGGCCCTGGCAGAAAATTTGGCAGAGGCCAAGGTTGCGTCCGCGGTGTACTCTGCAGCAGCTAAAATCTTGGAGAGATCCTGATGAGCACCTATATCATCCGGCGCTAAGTGAGACTGAAGTTGTCGCAACCATCGAACTGACACTCTAGTAAGGAAGGAAGCCGCTGTAGAGGCTCTAATAGCCCAGGATTCTGCCAGGTGAGCCCTGCGCAGGGCCGTCTCCTCTCTCTTTTCCTCTGCCCTCAAGGCGTCCTCGGCATCAGGTGGCAAAACAGAAGAAGAGATCAGAGCATCCACCGGAGCATCCACCTTGGGAATGTCCAGTAACTTCAGTAAGGCTGCCTCCACTCCAAAAAGTTGATTCTCCAACCCAGTGGGCCTGGAAGCTGTAGCCAGTGAGGTCCACTGCCTTTGTATTAAGTCCAAAAACATCTTAGGGATAGGAATGGTATCTGCCTCCACCGTCTGCTCAGTGAACAGGATATCATCCTGTTCCCCGCTATCTAAAGTGGACCCAGAAGCTGCAGGTGCCTGATCCATACGTGCTGTAGCCCGAGCCTTTGCTAACAAAGGTTTTAGAAAGGCAGGATTGAATAGACCCTTGAAGGGAGGTTTTGGTCGGGCATCTTGCTCTGGTACAGAAAAATCCTCTTCACCTTGCCACTCCCCACCATAATAACTAATTTCAGAGGGAGCAGGAGACACAGGTTCCTGGTACTCCATCACTGGAGACAAAAGTCTCCGAGAGGCCTCTCCCTGCCCCAAAGAATACAAGTGGGCAGTTGGTTGAGACTGCTGGCGCCTTTCCTCAGCAATGCCTCGCTTAATGGCCTGCTCAAGCCACCTCTTCATAAACTGTGGCATGTCTTGTTCTCCCACTTCCCCTTGGTGGAGTCCCACAGTGGTGGGAGTCCACGTTGCCGCAGGGGCCCTAAGTGGTGCCCCAGAAGACCCAGGCCAAGGGAGAGGGTCAGTGAGGGTATCAGGTGACCAGGGCCTGGTAGCTGCAGGTTGAAATGGTATGTTCAGATCCTGCTGAGGAGGCAAATCTGGGGTTGGAGAAGCCATCTGATGATCAGAAATGGCAGAGTCTGAAGGGACCTGAGGTAAAAACTCTGCTGAAGCCTTGGCAAACTCTCTATCCATGGCTTTCTGTCGTGCCCGGTCAGTCTTTTCTTCAGCCTTGGATGTGCTAGCATGGACATTGGTCCTGGTACAAATCTTAGCAGTTGCAGCAAGGCTGGCTGTTCTAGGCTTGACTGGTGCTCTGCCCCTCTCCAACAGCACCTTCCTGATGACAGCCAGGATCAATGGTAGAGGAGGGAAAGCATACAAGAGGCCCCTGGGCCATGGGGTCCTCAGAGCGTCCACTCCCTCTGCTCCCGGGGCTGGGAATCGTGACAGGAACCAGGGAAGGTGAGTGTTCGTTGGAGATGTGAAAAGATCAATTACCGGTTGGCTGAACCGGTCGACGAGGGCTGCGAATAGGCTGGGATGGAGCCTCCACTCTGATGGATCCACTGAGGCCCGACTAAGCCAGTCTGCCCTGATGTTGTCCGTCCCGGCAATATAGTCTGTTGTCAGGGACAACAGATGAGTCTCTGCCCATTGGCAAAGTGCTTCTGCCTCCAGCATCAGTGAACGTGATCGAGTCCTGCCTTGCCTGTTGACATGGGCCTTCGTTGTTGTATTGTCTGTGAGAAGAAGAACATGTCTCCCCCTCACCAGTGGCAGAAAAGCCTGAAGAGACAGACGCGCAGCCTGCAGCTCCAGCCAGTTGATCTGTTGATCGAGCTCCAGCCGAGTCCAACATCCCTGGGCCACCTGGGACCCGCAATGTCCTCCCCAGCCAAAGAGGCTGGCATCCGATGTCACCGTTACTCTGCAAGGTTCCCTGAAAAAACATCCCCTCCTGATGGCTTCCGACTCCCACCAAGAGAGAGAGAGCAGCACTCGTGGAGGCATCCTGACCCGAGCCTTCGAGGAACTGGTGCCCACCCTCTGAAAGGGAAGCAAGAACCATTGGAGTGGTCGAGCATGGAACCTTGCCCAAGGAACTATGGCCAAGCAGGAGATCATTTTCCCTAACAGTTGTGACAATCGGGCCACTGGTACCGTCTGGTTCTGCCGAATCAGCTGAATTAAAGTCTATATGCTCTCCTGCTGCTCCTGGGATAGAAACACCTGACTCGCTGGAGTGTCTATCAGGGCCCCCAGGTGCACTAACCTCGTAGAAGGTATGACCTGACATTTTTTCAAATTCACAGAGAATCCATGATCCCTCAGAGCACCTAAGGTTGTAGCTAAGTCTTGTTCTGCTTGCTGGTGGGACGATGCCTGGATGAGAAGCTCGTCCAGGTAACACTGGATCCTGATAGGGATGGACCTGAGGTATGCCGCCAGGACAGATAAAATCTTGGTAAATGTCCGGGGGGCCAAGGCCAATCCGAACGGAAGGGCCCTGTATTGGAAATGCCGGCCACCATAACAAAACCTCAGGTACTGCCGATGGTCTGGACTGATAGGTACATGGAGGTACGCTTCTGTGAGATCTATGGAAGCTAGGAAGTCTCCCTCCCTGATCCCCGCTAAGATAGAATGCAGGGAGTGCATTTTGAACCTCCTGTACCTGATGTAATAGTTCAGTCCCTTCAAATTGAGAATTGGTCTCCACCCCCCCACCCCCCAAGGCCTTTGGAATGATGAACAATATTGAATAAAACCCCCGCCCCCGTTGCTCCAGCGGAACCGGCTGAATGGCCCAAATATCCAGCAAATGCTGAATAGCCGACTCCATGAGTCCCCGTTTGACTGGGTCTCGAGAAAGTGGGCAACAGAGGAAAAGCCTCGGAGGAGGGAAGAAAAATTCGAGGGAGAGCCCTGCTCGCACTGTCTCCCTGATCCAGGTATCTGTTGTTAGGTCGTCCCAACGGTCCGCAAACAGACCCAGCCTGCCCCCAATAGGAGCCTGGAGCCAGTCGTCACTTGGAACGACGAGCTCCTCTCCCACTGTTGCCCCTGAAGGGCTGGCTTGATTGCAGTTGTCTACCTCTGGCAAAGGAAGATCTCTCGGTCTGGTAACCTGACCGTGACTGAAAGGGCCGTTGTTGTCGGGGAAATCTAGGCCCAGCCCCCAATGGAAGGAGGGCCGCCTATAGTAGGGTGACTGACGGAAATCGCCCCACCTACTCTGAGATGGAAGCACCTTCCTCTTGTCTCTGGTTTCAATTAATAAAGAATCCAGAGACTGGCCAAATAAATGTTCCCCTTCAAATGGGGCAGAAGCCAGTTTCCATTTATGCTTAGCGTCCATGCGCCAGTGTCATAGCCAAAGCAGACGTCTAGCCATGACAGATGCCGCCATGGCCCTGGCAGAAAATTTGGCAGAGGCCAAGGTTGCGTCCGCAGTGTACTCTGCAGCAGCTAAAATCTTGGAGAGATCCTGATGAGCACCTATATCATCCGGCGCTAAGTGAGACTGAAGTTGTCGCAACCATCGAACTGACACTCTAGTAAGGAAGGAAGCCGCTGTAGAGGCTCTAATAGCCCAGGAATCTGCCAGGTGAGCCCTGCGCAGGGCAGTCTCTTCTCTCTTTTCCTCTGCCCTCAAGGCGTCCTCGGCATCAGGTGGCAAAACAGAAGAAGAGGTCAGAGCAGCCACAGGAGCAGCCACCTTGGGAATGTCCAGTAACTTCAATAAGGCTGCCTCCACTCCAAAAAGTTGATTCTCCAACCCAGTGGGCCTGGAAGCTGTAGCCGGTGAGGACTTTGTATTAAGTCCAAAAACATCTTAGGGATAGGGATGGTATCTGCCTCCACTGTCTGCTCAGTGAACAGGAAATCATCCTGTTCCCCGCTATCTAAAGTGGACCCAGCAGCTGAAGGTGCCTGATCCATACGTGCTGTAGCTCGAGCTTTTGCTAACAAAGGTTTTAGAAAGGCAGGATTGAATAGACCCTTGAAGGGAGGTTTTGGTCGGACATCTTGCTCTGGTACAGAAAAATCCTCTTCACCTTGCCACTCCCCATCGTAATAACTAATTTTAGAGGGAGCAGGAGACATAGGTTCCTGGTACTCCATCACTGGAGACAAAAGTCTTCGAGAGGCCTCTCTCTGCCCCAAAGAATACAAGTGGGCAGTTGGTTGAGACTGCTGGCGCCTTTCCTAGGCAATGCCTCGCTTAATGGCCTGCTCAAGCCACCTCTTCATAAACTTTGGCATGTCTTGTTCTCCCACTTCCCCTTGGTGGAGTCCCGCAGTGGTGGGAGTCCACGTTGCCTCAGGGGCCCTAAGTGATGCCCCAGAAGACCCAGGCCGAGGGACAGGGTCAGTGAGGGCATCAGGTGACCAGGGCCTGGTAGCTGCAGGTTGAAATGGTATGTTCAGATCCTGCTGAGGAGGCAAATCTGGGGTTGGAGAAGCCATCTGATGATCAGAAATGGCAGAGTCTGAAGGGGCCTGAGGTAAAAACTCTGCTGAAGCCTTGGCAAACTCTCTATCCATGGCTTTCTGTCATGCCCGGTCAATCTTTTCTTCAGCCTTGGATGTGCCAGCACGGACATTGGTCCTGGTACAAATCTTAGCAGTTGTAGCAAGGCTGGCTGTTCTAGGCTTGACTGGTGTTCTGCCCCCTTTATCTGGCTGAGGTGACCAAGAACCCTCTGCAGAAAATGCAGCCTGCCTATCAGAGTCTCCCATGGTAAGTTAGATATTAGGCCAGAAGCCTCTGTAATCTATAAAGGCAGGACAAACTATTTGCCAAATGACCAACTCCCAAGTTCAGTTTCTCTTTCTATTTGCAAACAGACAGGATAGAAAATAAAATATACAAGCCTGATCTCCACGATGCAGACAAACTGGAATCTTGCAGATCACTTTGTAGCTATCAGGCTCTTCCTGCAAAGTTAGCCCGCAGGCACCAAACAAAGGGCTGGGAGATTACCAGGGCTCCCATCCCCCAATGCAGATAGCCCTGCCAGCCCTGTGGCCACAAAGCAATGCCGGGGAAACAAAGCCGCCCGGACAGGAAGCCGCATTTGTAAAGCGCGGGAGAAAAGGAGGCGCTCAATTAACTCTTTCCTTCCCAGGGCTGCATTAGGTTAAGAAAGGCTAGGGCAGCCCAGCAGCTCTGCCACAGTTCTTTTCTGGACAAAAATCCAGGAAAACAATAAAACGGCTCAAGCCTAGGCTGCAAGAGGCTGGCGTGGCCGACAAACTTGAAACAGCCCCCAGCTGCAAGCAACAAACATGCTCCACAGTTGATTGGCGCCGAAAAAACTCCTGAGTAAAATGCAGCCGCGCCAAGGCTCTTAGAGGCTAGCGCGGCTCCAGCAGTTTTTAGCAGGTCGCTCCAAGATAATGGAAGCCAGCTGCAACCTTTGGGGTGAAAGCAAACCCCTGCAGCACCCCCCAGAATTACCTCCCTCTGAGAGGAAAGGGGAGGGTGGGAGGCATCAGAAAGGACAACCCCCCAGCTCCAATCCATATCAATGGAGAGCCCTCCCTAGCTGCAAGCAACAATCATAGATCCAAGAAAAATCAAGATAAAAGAAACAACCTTTACCTGAAAGGAACGAAATGAGAACCAAAATCCAAAATAAGAAAAGGATATCCAGGGAATAATATAATTCAACTCTAAAGCTCTGGAGATAAAAATTCATCGACCATAGCTGAGGCTGAGTTGAAAAAAGCTGGGGAACGTCACCAGGGAGGCGGAGCCTCAGCAGTTTTTTCTTTCAACTCAGAGACCATAGAGCTAGAGACTGGAATAACCCAAATGGCGCCTCCCATCACCACACTATGGAGAACATACAGATATGAAAGCAATTATAAATATAAAAATAACTGCAATTACAAAAGAATAAAATAAATTTTATTTTTATTATTAAGGATACTTTCATGAAAAAGTACAATTTATAGAATCTTATAATTCAACCATTTTCCAGATAGTTATACAAATAGGATCAAACTGTCCACAGTACAGTTATTGGCTATTTATAACAAGCCTTACATTGGCTTTAGAATGTTACTAAGGCAATATTACTAGCAAGATGTATTAAGACTCAATGCCTTACTTATTATTGTTCTCTTCACCAGAGCTATCCTTTTCTCTACTATAATTCTATCTTTTTTCAACAGAGACTCTCTGACTTGACTTTCCTATCTTGTCCCTACCTATTTGCATAGTATGACTCACCTTTTTCTAACATAGATCTAGCATCAGTAATTTTATCTAAGAAGCAAACACAGTCATAGAATTATTTATCAAGACCTTGGCTTATTTTAGCCACATATATGTAAAATTCTCTTCAGATTTTTGTTTCATGATTAACATTAATTATCATGTAATCTAGTCAATACCAGTGAGGTTTTTATTGCATTTATAAGCATTTCACAATTGTTATATATTTGCCTTCACATATCTAATAGTTATTATTATGTGACAATACTTGGGCTATCATCACATACATTCTAATGTTAGGACAAGTCAAAAACTGTGTGTGTGTGTGTGTGTGTGTGTGTGTAGGTCTTGGCATATTCGGATCTTTTCCTGTGTAAGGTTGAGAGTATCTTGGCGACCTGTTTGCAGATTGGTCGGCTGCAAACACCCATTCCATCTACCAATCAAGATGCAACCACACAGCCAACCAACCCACTTACACCAACACTCCCCACCTCCCCACCAGTATTTATAGAGAGACGGCAGCTCCGACCACGCTTTGCTCACAGAAGCACGAAGCCGAAAGCACCAGCCTGAAGATGATGAGTGAGAAGATGATGAGTGAGACCTCTTCAAAACTTTGCCAAGATACTCTCAACCTTACACGGGAAAAGACCCAAATATGCCAAGACCTACATACCTATACCCCTGAAAACCTACAAAAACAAATACACACACACACAAACACACACACACACACACACATGCACACACACACGTATGTTTATGTGTATGTATTGGGCTTTTGAGTGTGTGGCAATAAGGCAATAAGAAAATATGATTTCTGTAACAGAATCATCAGTGCTTGGAATACTTTACCTGACTCTGTGGTCTCTTCTCATAATCCTAAAAGCTTTAACCAAAAACTTTCTACTATTGACTTCACCCCATTCCTAAGAGGACCATAAGGGGCGTGCACAAGCGCACAAACGTGCCTACTGTTCCTGTCCTATTGTTTTTCTTTTCTTCTTCATATATATATATGAAGAAGATTATATATATATATATATATATATATATATATATGATATATATTTTCTTCTTCATATATATATTGCTCCCAGAAGCACGAGCCGAAAGCACCAGCCTGAAGATGATGAATGAGACCTCTTCAAAACTTTGCCAAGATACTCTCAACCTTACACGGAAAAACCCGAACAACCAAAGACATATACATATACATACATACATACATACATACATACATACATACATACATACATACATACATACATATATATATATATATATATATATATATATATATGTATATATATGTATGTATATTCTTTTCTTCTTCATATATATATATACTATTTATATACTATATAACCTTTCTGTATGATAGTTACATATATTGTTGTGACAAAATAAATAAATAAATAAGGCCAAGTGCTTATTTCAGGGTTCAAAAAATATAAGATAGGGCCTTATTTTCGGGGAAACATGATATATACATATACATATACATACACACACACCCACACACACACACACAGACAGAGAGAGACATATAGTTTTAAAATACAGAAAAAGAAAGGAGAAAAATTTTAGAACCCAATTGTTATTTATGCCCTACTTTTAAAAGTACTATCTCTGGCAGAACAAGGTCAACAGCACAGTTTAAATAGTCAGCTGAATGCAATGAAGCAGGTGATATAAGGACTTGCAAGTCAGTGTAGAAAAGTTGACATTTTTTAAACCAGAAACCTATCTAATCTATATTCTACTGGAGATCCACTGAAGAGTGTGTTTATTCTATAGACCCTTCTTCCCAGAATGCTGGAAATGAAGACTGAAAAGTTCTGCTTGGATAAATTCTCAGCTACACCTTGATTTAGCCAGCAATATTGGTGCAACTGAACTTTTGTTAGTTTTGATTCTTTTTAGCTTGAAGATCATGAAGATGAGAAGTACCTGAAGATAAAAAGGCTGTTTACTTGACCCTTGCTCTCTCTTACTAAGCTGACTAAGTCAAGACAGAACTAGTCCTATCTGTGGTTAAACGGATATTTTCTTGAGGCAATGATGTACTCCATTTTACTAAAAGGAAGAAATTGTGAGACTTTTCTTAATCCAGCCAGTCAAATTAAGGGGCTTGAATTAAGGTGATCAGTAAGAGAGTGGTCTAACCAGCCCATCTGAAAGTAAGGATCATTTAAACTCATTTCGATCAAGCTTTTAGCTATATTAACATAATAGCTCTTGTTCCTCTTGAAATTAACAAAACAAGATACAGCAAGGATAACCTCATATCTTTATGGGTAGCTGTTCCTATACACAAATGTTGCCTATTTTTCTGCTAAGAAAGGAAAAAGTATGCTTGCATGGGTTTAGGGACCTCTCAAGATAGAACCAGACCATCAGCTAAACATTGATACATATTGATTTCTGGAATCAGAATTAGACTGCGACTTATTCATTATAGCTCCATAATTGTTCTGAAGAGTAGGAGAGAGACATCAATACTTACTAATCTAGATAATGGATATATGTAAATTTTGTAGGAGAACCTGTCTGTGTAGCATAAACACTATTGATACCATCAAACAGGGGCTTTTGCACTGGCCTTATCAATAAAGTCGACAAAATTTCACTCTCCTCATTTTAACATATTATAGATCATAATGAAACTCTTGATTTTCTCATTTTTGCACATGATGTTAGATTGCATGGGAACAATTAAAATTCACAAACTTTTTGTGGCCTTCAGAGTCCATCCACCTTTAATCTATAATAAGAATCTTACAAAGATTTTAGTGTTTTAATATTACAGTTAGCAACCTTAGTTTTTGATGAACTTTTATCTTAAGTGTGACTATGATTGAAATGGGTGTAATTTTTCTTGAAAGTTTTTTACACTGGTCTGTGACTGAAATAAAGATTTGACTGATTGGCTGAGAACTGCAGGGAACAGCATCACCTACCCACAGGGAAAACAGATAAGAAAGAGTCAAAACTGAAAAACATAGTGCTCAACAAAGGAAAAAACCTTCTAGGTGACTGGCAATGAGACTAGGGAAAAATCCAAAGAGTTTTATTTTCATAAACTTCAGTTTCTAACAGCCAGAACTAGAAAAATGTTTCTGTAGTGGTACTGGACCTATCCTCATTTCTCTTTGTAGGAAGTCCTTCTTCATCTTGTTCGTTCTTGACCCAACATCCTTCACTCAACTTCTAACAGTATTGAGTATGCTTGTTTTTAGTCATCTGAGCTAAAGCTTGCTCTTGACCGAATGAGCTGGTGCTTCTGAGCCAGGACAACCCTTAAATAGAACACCAGCATGCAAAGTAAATGTTGCTGAGAGAGGAAATTCTTTTATGCACACTGAGAGCATATGCACCAAGACAAATTCCTTGTGTGTCCAATCACACTTGGCCAATAAAAAATAATTCTATTCTATTCTATTCTATTCTACTCTATTCTATTCTATTCTAAATGAGAGTTATTGGCCTATTAAGACAAGATCTTGTAAAGCTGTGTAGTAGGTCTCTCTGAATTATGTGTCAGCCTGAGAAAACATCTGATCCTAACATCTTATAGTAAGAAAACAAGCAAAACTGCAGAGTTATTTTGAATAACAACTTGCTATGTTACTCTGGACCTTAGACTCAAGTTTTAAGGTTTGTATACTTACGTGCCCACAAAAATAACATCAACATTTTAGCCTATTTACTGAGCATAAGATGCTGAGGGCTAGTCCTAATTCAAAATGACTTAAACTAAGGCTAAGTATAGCTAAAGGCTATGAATTGATCTTCAGGGATAGTGTTTCCATTCATAAAGCTTAAAAGAAATCAACATTCCTTGAAGTGTCTCACTGAGACCAAGCTACAGTATACTCTCTGCTGGAGGAATGATTTCTGGCAGCCTAACAAAGCAACTGGTTCTAACAGTGTGTGCATATCACATCACATCAAAGGCCCTTTTGTTAACCAAGGTGAGCAACTAATGCCCACCTTCAGTATGTTGTTAATGCAGATGATGCATCTTGAGAATGACCTGCCTCCATGAAATGAAGAGCTTCATCAAGGAGTATTGCTGCTGATCCACTCTTATTTTCAGCTATATAGATCAAGGGACAAGCTTAAACATGATTGCTAGATTTTTTTTCCCCTTCTTGAAATTATAGTCTGGTGATTTGAACAAATGTGGGCTGTTCTGTGAAATGCTTAAATTGTAGCATTCCTCTACTATATTACAAATGGTTTCATATTTCATTTTAATATCCTGCCTTTCCTCTAGGAGTTCAACACACTTTTTACATATGGTTCTCTCTTCATGCATTCCTACAACATTAAATCATAATAAGTCAAGTTAAAAATAGTGGCCAACCCCAAATCATCCCATGAGTTTCCATGATTGAGGGTGAGCTTATTGAGACTTAGAAAGTGAATATATCTTGTAAGAACTGTTCCCATAATTCAATCATTGTTTTCAAGACTATCCCTGCGCTTTCCTGCTGGAATGGGAGAGGCAGACGACTGCTAATACTACAAATGCGGCTTTTGGAAGCTCTGTGTTGCACTCTATATAATATCAGATATGTTTATCCTAAAGTTCACTTTGTATATGAAGAATATTCTGCACCTTCCCTTCTATGCATAGACCTTGGAAGAATACAATCTGCTGACCTCTCACTTCTTTTTAATAATTTACTTAGTATAGTTAAAAATATCAGGATTTGTAAGAATTCTTGACACCAGAGGATATACTGTATGTGCAAAGCAGAAAAATGTAAGATATTCAAGCAAGGGTTTGTCAATCTTTGTAATGCTCCATAAAGTGACAAAATGTATTTGAAAGACCCTCCCCTATAAATTTTATTAAGTTTAAGGTGAGGAAGAAATAAATGTATGACTTATTTTAATTGTATTTTGTTCTGCAAGTCAAAAATGACAAAATCTTACAACTTAATAAAAAAAATTGAGAATAAGCAAAAAACAACAACTTTAACTCATATTTTTATTCATAAATATGAGCTTGTTTACTTGTGCATGATTCCTGAAAACTGAATTTCAATCTGATAACATCTACTGCAATCACTAAACAAAGAACAAGAAACTGATTTGCTTTATATCAGCTTGCTTAAACTATCTTGCAAAACAATGCCATAAATTTGACATCTCTCTCCTAAATTTAGTTGCCCTGAGATAAAGGTTATGGTCCTCACCCACCTTCCCTCGTATCATAACTCCCTCGCATGATAAACACCAGGGCTTTGAACAGAACCTTTGTGCCCTCTAAGATGATTAAAAGGCCAGCTTGGCTATAGTGGTTGTTGTTTTAAATATGTAGTCTCTATTAAAGTTTTGGAATGTTTTTTTTCAGAAAAAAATTGTCTTGTAACCTACAACTTCTCCACTGCAAAAACATATGGACTACCAACCTTGATCAAGGAAAAGCAATAGATGCAATCTACATAGGCTTCTGCAAAGCTTTTGATTCAGTAGTACATGATAAACTACTCCTCAAACTAAAATCCTACGGCATTTCGGGATCTCTTCACAATTGGATAAATGCCTTCCTGTCAAACAGACAACAAGTGGTCAAAATTGGCAACGCTATATCAAATCCTGTTCCTGTCAAAAGTGGCGTTCCCCAAGGTAGTGTTCTTGGACCAACACTCTTCATACTATACATAAATGATCTCTGTGACCTCATCTCAAGTTATTGTGTTCTCTTTGCTGACGATGTCAAACTATTTAATACCACTAATAATACTTCTATCCTTCAAGAAGACCTCGACTTAATTTCTGATTGGTCTAAAACGTGGCAACTCCAAATCTCAACCAGCAAATGCTCAGTCTTACATATTGGAAAAAAGAACTCTAACATCAAGTACAAACTTGATGGAAATTATCTAACTGATGATCCCCACCCTGTCAAAGATCTTGGAGTTCTCATATCAAATGACCTTAATGCCAAAGCCCACTGCAACTACATAGCAAAAAAGGCCCTAAGAGTTGTAAACCTAATTTTACGCAGCTTCTTTTTTAAAAATACAAAACATTTGCCAGACCTATTCTTGAATACAGCTCGTCTGTCTGGAACCCATACCACATCTCTGACATAAACACAATAGAACGAGTCCAGAAATATTTTACTAGAAGAGTTCTTCACTCCTCCGAAAACAACAAAATACCTTATACCAATCCTGGGATTAGAAAATTTACAACTCCGTCGACTTTGACATGACCTGTGTTTAACACACAAAATTATCTATTGCAATATCCTTCCTATAAAAGACTACTTCAGCTTCAATCGCAATATTACAAGAGCAAAAAATAGATTCAAGCTAAATGTCAACAGCTTCAAACTTGATTGCAGAAAATATGACTTTTGTAACAGAGTTGTTAATGCTTGGAACTCATTACCTGACTCCATAGTCTCTACTCAAAGTCCCAAAATCTTCAACCAAAAACTGTCTACTATTGACCTCACCCCATTCCTAAGAGGACTATAAGGGGCGTGCATAAGAGCACAATAGTGCCTACCTTCCTGTCCTATTGTTTCCTTCATTATATCAAATTAATATAGTTGATGCATATTTTTTTACTTATATATATATATATTCTTCAAGATATGTTGTTTTATCTATGACAATTGTTTGTGTATACTGTTGTGACAAAAACAAATAAAAAAAATGTTGCACAGCTTTACATTCAATAGACTTTGGAGAAATTATTGATAATAATTCTTTTTTATTTATTTATTTACATTTATATCCCGCCCTTCTCCGAAGACTCAGGGCGGCTTACATTGTGTAATGCAATAGTCTCATTCTATTTATATATTTACAAAGTCAACTTATTGCCCCCCCAACAATCTGGGTCCTCATTTTACCTACCTTATAAAGGATGGAAGGCTGAGTCAACCTTGGGCCTAGTGGGACTCGAGCCTGCAGTAATTGCAAGCAGCTGTGTTTTAATAAAAGGCTATCTTACAGCCTGAGCCACCCACGGCCCATAATAATTCTTCAAGTTTTGTGAATTTCTTCTATACAGCTTAGACTAGAGTAATTTGGCATAAACTAGATCAGTTATATTTCCTTTTCTTTTTATTATCATTTATTACCTTGATTGCTCAATTTCTGTATTTTGCATAATGTTCCTCAAAAGTGGTGGCATGCACATAATCTATGTATGTATAATCAGTAGTCTACTATCCATTTCTTTAACTAAGACTTTTATCAAGTTTCTTACAGTGTAAGTCTAGGAAAGATTTTACCAAATTGTACAGATAAGTTTTGCACCTAATTTTTCATAATGCAGCTGAGGAATTCAGTATGGAGAATGATAGTGGACTTAAAGAGATAAAGGGGTTTTTTTCCTACATAGTTTCCCACTCTGGGAATGAATGTGAATTGGCAGGAGAAGAGATCCTGTGAGATCTTAAGTCGTAGAGTAAACTAGATTATTTGTGGCTGAAAACTAAACTGGATTTAGGAAATATTGGTCGCTAAAGATTCACCATTCCAGCATTGGTGAAATACTCTTAAAAAGACATTACAAGTGTGATGGTAAGATAAATGAGTATGAGAGAGGACTTTGCCTTGAGTAATTGTATCCACTTGACTAGAAATAGAGAAAAGGATCAAAAGACAGAAAACCTGTCTGCAATGTTAGGAACTCATGAGTCTGTAGCTAGTGTAGCTGGTGGCAATTTCAGTGTGATTTCCAAACTTCACAATATGTCCGTTAAAATTTATTTTGTTTTTTTCTTTTGTCACCAGGCAGATTCTCTGTGACCAGACTAAATGATGTCTGAGGTTTTCTCCAATCCTATGTCTCTATCAGTTAGTTTTATATACTTCTAAATTAAACAATGAAATAATAGACTTTTAGACGGCTGCAATAATGATACCTAAAAATGCTCATTAATGGCTCTACTTCAGAATGGAGTAGTATTGAATGGATTGTCATAGGGTTGTCTGCTTAGCTCTGTGCTATCAATGACTTGGATAAGGGGGTTGAGGGACAAATGCAAAATTTGCATTTGACACAAAGTTCAGCAAATTCAGGTATACACAGGCATATGAACAGTATCTTCTAAATTCTAGCTGAGAACCTTCATTTCTAAATTCCACCACCACCATCACTATCATAACATCTTCATCCTCATTTCTCTTTCTCATCTATCTATTATCTATCCACTCATCCACCCATCTCACAAATTAATCAGAAATTGCACTATTATATACATATCTACCCTTTCAAAGAGTAATTTGCATTTATCTTATTTGACTAAAGCTGTCAAATTCCATATTCAGAAAGAATAAACCTTAACTGTTCTTCTGGAAGGATTATTTAATAAATTTTGACTAACAATAGCCCTCTTGAAATTTTTACCCACATTTGAACAAAACATTCTTCATTATCGCCCTATTTGTTAAACATCTGTAAGATCAAATAGATTAGTAATGATTAATATTTGGTGGCATTAACCCATGACAAAATATTTCACAAGAAGAGTCTACAGAAGTGACAGTAGCCCAAATTAGATCTGGAAAGATCATAACTCAAAGGAGCTTCCACTCTTAAAACAAGCAAATAAAAATAATTAATTGCTCTTATTCTGTCCACAGTTTTAACTCTATTTGATAACCAGTAATTGGTGGGTTCATTCTTTTTCTTTTTTCAGTTGGCCACTTCACTTCCACACGTCATCTTTCATATATGCTACTTCATGTTTAACCATTTATTATACAAATCTCCAAACTAATTTACTCAAAAGTAAATGTCAATAAGTCAAATGCTGTCTAGTCCAACCAATGAACCTAGCTTTAATGAATAATTCTGCCTATGAGCATAGAATATAAATATTTAGACAGACACACATGCATACACAAAACACTCTCATGCTTATAGAAAAGTCAGTCCAGTCAGATGTCCTAGATTACTTTTCATCTCAAAGAACATAAGAAATGTATTCATGCCCAGAGTTCACATTCATGCCCAGTTTGTCCTTTTACAGATCATAAACCAAACTTCAAGTTAACAAATAGGAGTGCTGCATTAGGAACATGTTCAATCATGGAATCTCTGACTAATGTCAAAAAGAGAAGTCCAGTTGGCAGACTAATTATAAAATAGGTTTTTAGTTTCTCCATGTATTTAATTTGCCTTTCACATCAAAATCATGTTGGCTTAAGGCCATTTTGGCAACTGAAACAATCCTTTTCTTTAATTTTGTAATCATTATTGAAAAATCAGATTTTTTTTATTCAAATGGAATAAAATTATGTGAAATGCTTTGGATATCAAAGTGACACTATGGAATAACTTGTTTCACATTAGTTGATACCAGTAACTATATATATATATAAAAGCGAAAACCACTCATGCTGTAATCACGAAATCTCCAGAACTGAAAAGCCTACAAACTTGAATTTGCCACATATGCTCCTCTTGGCTTCTAGGTGCTCACTAAGAAAGGATTTTTCGAAATGACCATCAGAGCATTAGTATTTCCTGTATTATTGTTAACACACTCTGATGCTAAGAAATTCTAGTCCTCCTTCCCACCTGAAAAGAAATCTGTTCCAAATGCAAAACACAAGCAGAGGAGTTTCATTTTCAGTTTTACTTTCACAGCAGGAAGCAGCTTCAGTACAGAACATTTGAGCTAAGCCATTGCCAGGCTTAGTCTGTCTCCTTCTTGCTCACACAGCAAATACTGTTTTACTTTCCAAATGGCCCTCTGATGCTAAGGAGTTCCACTCCCCCTCCCCACCTGAAAAGAAATCTGTTCCATGCTCTGATGCTAAGGAGTTCTACTTCCTCTCCCCACCTCAAAAGAAATCTGTTCCAAATGCAAAACACAAGCAGAGGAAAGGAGTTGCAGTTTTACTTTCACAGCAGCAACTAGGGGATAGGATAGGGGAGGCTTCTGTGGGGCAATCCTGAGGGAGAGAAGGGGATAGGAGACATTTCTGTGGGGCAAGGCTGAGAGAGAGGAAGGGAGAGGCTGATCATAACTACTCATTAATTTTCAAGCTGTAAGTGTCAATTTATTAAGCCCCATTATATAGTTTCATAGCAAAGCACGGGTATCCAGCTAGTATATTCTAATCTTAAGGGTAACTTTGATAATAAAATTAGTTGAATTTTATATATGAGTACAATATATAAATCTGAAAGTAATGAAAACAGTTAAGAAAACAGTTTATTTTGTACAAGGTATTAAACATCCTTTTGGTTAGAATTCTTGTTTTAATTACTCATTTCATGAGACTACAGTAATCTGTTCAATATTGAAAATTATAGGGTTAAAAAATTAAGCCACTGCAGGTACAGAATTTGTAATATATTTTTTATATTCTTACATACCAAACTTAAATACATTTTTGTAACTGCTTTCACAAAACTGTGCCAAATTAGACTAATAAGAATGAAGAAGATCTGTCTCTATGTTATTGATCTAGATTTTTCAGAGTGTTACAGGATCCAATCAAGTATCTTTCCACCTTGAACTTCAATCTAATAGATACTCTTGAGATATTCCATAATTCCATACTAAATGGAATTATTTTTTTTTGTAAAGCACAGACAATAGAGAAGTGCTGTTAGAGATATAATGTGGGGACTGGGGATAGTTAAAAAATTCTATTATAGGCAGTTAGATTCTTATGAATACTATTTAAAGTTCATTAACTAGAAAAATGATGGCATGAAATCTATATTAGAAGCAGTCCTTGGAGAGAAATGGAGGTAAAAAAGTTATATTAAATGGAACAAGCAATTTCAAGGCATTTGGCAGTTAAAATTTCATGTGTTATTACCTTAAAGAAACTTCTATTGACCTTCATGTAAATTACTTCTTAATATTTTTGTTATCTGTTACCTGTCATTTCTAAACAGGCATGAAGAACTTAAAACTTAAAGAAACTGCTTCAACTCAGTTTCAATAGTATAAACCAATTAATAAGTATCATATAATAGGTTATAGAAAGCACAAATTGAGTCATTGGCATAAGTAGTCTTAAATTCTAACTTTAAGAAACTGTACAAATAGTGCTAAAAATGCAACTTCAATTTTCCCTCAAAGAATTGTGCTTCCTTTAAGTTGCCGCAACATATAGATATAAAGGAGAAATTGATTTTTTCTTCCTTTCTCTGTTTTTTTGTTTCATATCTCTTATGATTTTGTTTTTTCTTTTCTTTTCTGCAATTGTTCCTATTGCTTCTGCCAAAGGAATGAAAAAAAAAACTGCAAGACAAAATGGCAGTGACGGCCAAAGCAGTCAAGGCAAACAGAGAAGTTTCTGATTGGTAGAGAGAGAGATGGAAAATTATTTATTAGGTTATCTGATTCCACTGGATTTGAATGGTGTATAATATTAAAATTATTTCAAACACAGACTTGGGTGGGGGAGCGGGAAGCCATATAGCACACCAAGGGAAGTGTTACCCACACTAACCGAAGGCCTGGAAGAGGAGCCAAAGATGAAGGTCTCTTTTAAAGAAATTAAGGGTGAAGGTCAAACAAATCCCTGGGAGAATGTTTTACCAGAGCAGAGGTGCTGGATAAGAGTAGACATATTTTCTGGGTCAGTGACATTGACTTGTAGTATGGTAACCTTTCAGAAACTTCAGAAGATAAATTGTCCTTCAAATAACCAAGCAAAATGCCACAGAGGGTTTTATGTGTAGTTAACACAAACTATGAATTGCATTCAAAAACCTACAAGTAACCATTGCAGCTCACAAAGCAGATGAGTTACATTGGCATGACATGGCATGCTGCATTCTGGACCAGCTGCATTTAAATGGTTTTCAAGGGCAGCCCATGTAGAGCACACTGCAAGAATCCCTACATGTCTTTGCCAGCAGATGTTATCTTCCTGTTCGTACAATGAACAGGAATTGGCAATCATGATGATAATGAAGTTTCATCAATTTGTTATAATGTCAGTTGCAGACCCTATGAGAACAACCTTCATTCAGGAGCAGATAGCATACCCACTCCAACTGCTGTCTTGCTCCCTCCAGTACTTTGAAATCCACAAACAATTTCACTACCATCCATCTTCTCTTTGCTTTCGTTTCTGCTAAGCAGTAAAGCTCAGATGAGCTTCATCACAAATCATTCCCAGAATCGTCTTTTTCCTGGCACCTCTCTTTGCAGGACAACCTCTGCCTTGAATCTCCATGTCAAATATAATTAAAAGACACTTCACTCTTTTCCTATCCTCTTGTTAATTTCTTGCACAGAACATTTCATTATAGTCATAAGATAAAAATTTTTAACAAACAGTTCTTGGAAATTTCCCTTATTTTTGTTCAGTTTCCCATCACTTTTTAAAATCCAGAAGAAATCATAGCCAACTGCAAAATTATCTAGCCTCCCCAAGGAGGGGCTTAAGGACTGAAATCAACACCGCAAATTTATTTATTTATCTATTTTTATTTTATTTATTTGTCACAACAGGAGATATAAGTATAAGCATGAAATAACTGTACAAATTGGATACAATCAAAGGGAACATTAGGACAGGAATGGTAGGCACATTGGTGTTCTTATGCACGCCCCTTACAGACCTTTTAGGAATGGGGTGAGGTCAATAGTAGATAGTCTTTGGTTAAAGATTTGGGGATTTTGGGAAGAGACCACGAAGTCAGGTAGTGCATTCCAGGCATTAATAACTATTACTGAAGTCATATTTTCTACAATCAAGATTCATGGGAAACAAGAATAGATGAAAGCCTAATTGACTATGCTGTGTGGCTCTCTCTTTTACTTTCTGTATCAGGGGATGTTCCTGGGTTTCAGGAAATGTAAAATACAAGACTGAGGAGTAAATTGCTGAGCTTCTCCCAATGGAACTTTTATGTTACTAACAACTACAAAACAGTCATCTCCTTGTCAACACGTGAACGAGGGACCGGGTTGATAATAAACTAGGCATATTTTGCATCTTCTGTTTCAAAGATTATATCTGTACAATTATAGGAATTTCTTTTGTTTAGGTCTAGATTCCAGCATGTAGAACAATATGCTTTTCAGTCTCTTTGCAAGCACAGTATATATTTTTATGTATAATGCCTTTTCTCCCAAAATAGCCCCTTATCTCTATTGACAGTAGCAAAAGGGAAGTATGAACCAACAATCAATCCAACAACATGTAACCTCATCCATAATTATGATGGTAGCTTGGAGACAATCCTCTCAGATCAGAGCCACTGGTGTTGGTGAAATTTTCAGCAGAAGGAAGAATAAACATATGCATGTTTTGATTATATGGATATCCAATATTCCAGATATAGGTTTGACTTTAAGGCCTGTGTTTGTGTTTTAATGATTAAGACACATTACAATTGATGTTCAAGAACATCTGTCTCGGCTTTTATTACACTCTGCTCTAGGGATTTCATTGGCAGTTGTGAATTTCACCCGTATATCAATTTCAGCTGATCATTTCAACCTGTTTTAGGAAAACTATGGTTACTTCTGAATCCACAAGGCATTCTACAGCTGCACTGTTCGTGAGTGAGTACCTGCCAAATACTTTGTTTTGAAGCTTTCCATTTTAGCTCATTGGCAGCCATCTGGCTTCTTAAATTTGGCTTTATGACCTTCATTTTGTTCCTGTTGAGTTCTTCCCTGCTAATATGCCCAAGCTATGTACAGTACAATTCAAAACCCTCCCTTGAGAGTTCATTGGCAAGCCTTTTTGAAATGGACACCAAAAAACTTCCCTTTCCTCTCCAAGAATTAGTCCGAAAATTTCCGCTTCCTTCACAACCATGTGTGCAATTTTTGTATTGAAAGCACTATAAATTGAGGCTATAGTTTGCATGAGCACAGTTACCTCTGCTGTAATCTTCTTTCCTAAGTTAAAGGTAGGGTTACATGAGATGATGTTTATGCTTCTTCTACCTAATCACCTGTAAACTGAAGCAAGTGTGATAAATAATTAGAGAGTGCTCCTTCATTGCCATGGATACTATATAGTGAAATAAATCTTCTTAAATGAATGAAATTAAACTGTCTCCTCTATAAGTGAAAGTCTTTGTCATGTCCTCTTTAAAATTTGGATAACTTGTTTTTTTAAGCCATAAAGAACTTTAATATGTATTCCCCAGATTCTTTGATCACAGAACTCTTAACTTGTTTCCATATGAATAGCTTGTTACCATAGGAAACTTGGCTGTCAACGATAGCATTAGCCAGGTACAATTTATTAGTATTTGTACCTAAATTGTTCAACAGTTGCATTACGTTCTACGTTTGTCTTGAAGCTCTACTATTTTCTAAAATCTTTGACAATTCTTTCATTTAT
The DNA here is from genome assembly GCF_028640845.1 of Ahaetulla prasina. Lineage (NCBI taxonomy): Eukaryota > Metazoa > Chordata > Lepidosauria > Squamata > Colubridae > Ahaetulla > Ahaetulla prasina. The sequence goes on from NC_080540.1 coordinate 93,838,425, forward strand.
ATCTTCTCTGTGATGTCAAATGTAAATTAAAGCCGGAAGTTTATTTAAATGTTAAAAGGATTTTCTACTAGCAATAAGCCACTCTACTGCTAGTTCACAGGGACTCTCAAACACTCAATTTTTCAGAAATGTAGAATGAAATCTATGTCTCTCCCAGGCAGAAGCATTCATTCAAGAACAGATGGCTGTTGTTCTGTACCTTGTCAGTTGTCCTAGCCCTTCTCCACTCCAAAATCCACAAATTCACTGCTGTCCATCTTTTCTCAGCAATTTTTCACAGAAAGTAGCATTAAGCTACAATACAGAATACCACAAAACACTTTTTTCCCCAGGGAGAAATCCAGCAAACATAATTAAAGGCAATTGTATCATTTTACAAATATATAGTTAATGTGAACACTCTGGTTAGACACCCTATCTTCATTTATAATATAACAATGATTCAGATTTAAATCAATTAGCCAAAACATTTTCAGAAGTTAGCATATTTTTAGATCAGTAAACTATATCTTTATCATAAAATTATTCAATATAAATTATGTATTTTTAACAATGTCCTATAAAATCTATTCTTACTAGGAATAATGTACCATGTTATCCAACAATGAACCGAATCTGGCCTCATTATCTTAAGCACAGAGAACTATAAAGAAGGATTGCTGGAATTGGATATGTCTAGTTTAATGAAAAGAAGGACTAAGGGTGACATGATAGCAGTGTTCCAATATCTCAGGGGTTGCTAAAAAGAAGAGGGAGTCAAGCGATTCTCCAAAGCAACTGAGGGCAGGACAACAATCAATGGGTGGAAATTAATCAAGGAGAGAAGTAACCTAGAACTAAGACAGTACAATTAAGCAGTGGAACAACTTGCCTCCAGAACTTCCAACGCTGGAAGTTTTTAAGAAGCGATTGGGCAACCATTTGTCTGAAACAGTATAGAATTTTCTGCCTGAGCTAGGAGGATGGACTAGAAGACCTCCAATGTCCCTTCCAACTCTGTTATTCTAATTTTAATTCTAAGCACATTCTTATATGGTAAAACAATAAGTTACATATCTCCTGTAATATTTTTTTTCTTTTGTCTTTAAATTTGAGTGAAAAAATTAGCTATCATTAGGAAACTTATTCACTAAATTTTTCATTTTATTAATCTCTGTCAAAATGTGCATTTACATTTCTCAACAAGCCAATCCAATTTGGTAGCAATCCACAAATGATAACCTACAGTGCTGCTAGATCTTCTAATATGGTTTTTTTTTTTTAAAAATTGAAAGTAAGCAATGTAGATAATATAAAGTTTCTCTTTGAACAAACCCATTTAAAGTATATATTGATATCTCTGGGAAAGTGAGACATCTTAAGTAAAAATTGAGGGGGGGGGGAACCCATAGCATAAGTAAAAGGGGAAGGCCTGGCTATAAAGTTGAATTTATGAATGGAAAATAGGGAAGGGTAACAATAAAACATACAAACTGCACTCACAATTCCTCTTAACATGCCATGGTTAAAAAGACTATCACATTCTCTTCTTCTGGAACTTATGAAATTATGCACAAAAAATATATGATGTGCTAGTTGTATTAGAGTTACTGCCAAGTTGATTAGCTGGGATTAATTGGAGTTATTCATTTGCAACGTGACTGTTCACACAAAATGCATAGTATTTTTTTCCACTTGCTTACACCAATGATGTTCCCTATAGAGCTAGGGGAGACATTTGAAATGTTAAAAACAGAATGCTAAATGCCATCATTCCTTCTCTCCTACCCACATCCCCCAAAACTCCCACCTCTATTTTCTTTTATCGTTTGTCTAGGTCAGGTGAGCCTATTTTAAAACTAAGAACTAAAATCTTGTCAATTTAGTTTGGGAAGAAAACATCTTAGACCCTTTCCAAGCTCAGTGCTTCTTAAAAATAAAAATAAAATCACACTGAAGGGTTGGAGAATAGCTTTGCTGCATATCAGCTTCCTCACTTTTTAAATTAATGTATTTTCAACCTAAAAGGTCAGGCTGCATATTATTGCCCTGGATACCATGTTGAGAACTTGAGGGTTAAATATTCAGTATCAGAATATGTTTGATTGAGAGATAAACTCAAAAATTTAGAAATGAAAAAGACACAGAATCTGAACTAGCATTTTACTTCTCTCCTGACAGGTCAAAAGGTTTGAGGTCAGGGCAAAAATAATGCATGTAATTATAGCTGAGAATAGAGTACAGGAAAAGATACTGAAAGAAGGAAGAACAACAGCTCTACATTTAGAACATTGAGCAATAAAAAGGGCAGAATAGTGCCATGCAATAGATTAATACAGGAAAAGGTAAAATATGGAACTGCTTTATAAATATTATCTGCATTTCAAACATGCAGTTTAATCTTGTGGTTAAGGCATTAGGCTAGAAAGCAGGAGACCTTAAGTTCAATTCCTGCCTTAGCCATGAAAGTCAGTTGGGTGATTTCAGGCCAGTTATTCTCTCTTAGTCCAAATCCTCCACACAGGATTGTTGTAGTAGTAGGGAAAATAATAGGAGGAAGATGTATTGGTTATGTTTGCCGCCTTGAGTTATTTATAAAAAAAATAATAGAAGTAGGATATAAAATAAATAAATAAAAATAATACAGAATAGGTTTAATTGAATGCATTGTTTTTTCTTCACTTATGAATGTCAGCTAAAGATTATAATATTTTTCAGGTGTAATGTCATTCTACTGTATATTATACTAAAAACTGCTGTAGAGGAAAAGGAAAGAGGGTCAAAAGCAAATGGAGCTGAATATGCATATTTGGAATATGGTTCTTCTTTCCCAAAGCATTTTAGCTAAATTTATCAGATTACTAGCTGAATACCCGTGCTCTGTCACGAAACTATGTGATCAGGCTTGATAAATCAACACTTAAGAGTTTGAAAATTAATGAGTCGACTGGAAGCATTGCAGCAAGACAGTCAGGGAAGAGCGAGCTCTGCCGAGCTTCGCAAACTCCCGGGCTGACAAATCGCTGTCAAGAGGTCTTCGGATCGGATCTGTCCTGTAGGGACAGAAGAGACAGAGAGGCACCTCGGATGACCAAGAGGAACCAGCAAGTTCCTCGGCGGTCAGAAGAAACTCTTCACCTTGGTGGTGGGGGTGGGGGCCATAGCGGCCATCATTAAGCTATGGTTAATGATGGCAACCGGACCAAGATTTTGAGCAGGAGTGGTGATTTGGACGGAATATTGAAGCTGGGTGAGTGAACACCAACTCACAAGATTAATTATAATTTCCTCAGGCTTGCCCCATAGATCCTCTTCTCCCCTTCTCTTCCTCAGGTTGGCCCCACAAAAGCCTTTTTTCTCCCCTTCTCTCCCTCAGGCTAGCCCCATAGAAGCCTCTCCACTCTATCCCCTTCTCTTCCTCAGGCTTGCCCCACAGAAATGTCTCCTATCCTCCCCCCTTCTCTCCCTCAGGCTTTTTAGCCCCTTCTCTCCATGAGGCTTGCCCCATAGAAGCCTGTCCTATACTATACCATTCTCTCCAGAGTTATTTTCAAGTTGGGAGGGGGAGTAGAATATCTAACTAATTAGCATCAGAGCGTGTTATAATAATATAGGAAATACTAATGCTCTGATGGTCATTTCGAAAAATCCTTTCTTAGTGAGCACCTAGAAGCCAAGAGGAACATACATGGCAAATTTCAAGTTTGTAGACTTTACGGTTCTGGAGATTTCATGATTAATGTGTGAGTGGTTTTCACTTTTATATGTAGAGATTATATTGACATTTCAAGCCTCATCTACACAGAGAGTCCAGAATACAAAAGACACTTAGTACTCTCCACAACTGTAAATTATAACTTTACAGTCCTTAAATCATTGGAAGTTATCTTTTCTGACAGTTAGAACAATTAATCAGTGGAACAACTTGCCTCCAGAAGTTGTGAATGCTCCAACACTGGAAGTTTTTAAGAAGATGTTGAATAACCATTTGTCTGAAGTGGTGTAGGGTTTCCTGCCTAAGCAGGGGGTTGGACTAGAAGACCTCTAAGGTCCCTCCCAACTCTGTTATTCTATTCTAAATCAGCTACATACGGGGATCCTCTAGTGATGTGGTATCCAGTTGTCCTTCCACTGGTGTAACTGTCTGAAGGCCTTTTGTGGGTATAGGACAAAAAATATAGGTTTTTAAACTCAACTCTTTGAAGAATGTTTATGTCACAGCAAGACAGAATAACCCTTTGTCTTCAAGGCTGCATAATGGCTTTCTAGGTTTGGCTGCTGAGTTGCAAATGGATTTTAATTTGTTTATGAGTACTGGGATACACGCCTGATCAATACTGGATAGAACTCACTAGCATGATGCAGTAAATCTGAAGAAATGTCAATGAAGCCAAGAAAATATTCTGGATCAGCAAAAATAAAATATGAAATGCCATTTGGTGAATGGGCACAAATCTTTAATGATATAAAGAATAAAAGAATATTGTCATTTTTTCAAAAAAGTCAATGAAACTACACTGACGTCAGAATAACTAAACACAAGTGTTGTTCCTAGTGCCTTTTAAAGACTTCTCAGTACCTGGCTTTATATAAAAAATAGCTAATATTTTTGTAACATGGAGTTTTATTTGATTTTGGTGGAGACGAGGGACACCATGGGCAAAATGGACGGGATTGCACTGTACATGTGGCCAGGGACAATTTTTTCCATGTATTTATCTGGGTAGTTTTGTGAGTGTGGTTTTGTTTTTAAACATTATGAAATCTTTTCTTAAGGATTACACCATACTTGCTGTATTTTTCTCCAACAACCATGAAGCTAAAATTTGTCAATGGGATCAGAAGGATTGCATGAGGTTGTGTCTTATTACATCAATGGTTCCCTTATTGTATAATCCAAGCAGTCCTCTGTGCTGTAATATTTAAGCTGGGAAGCCACAGAAATCTGTCTCTTTCTCCTTTCTCTCTCTCCTCTTCTCCTCTGAAGCATCAATTTTCTTGCTTAAACAGAGGAATATAGTTTCCTCTTCTTCATAAATCACACAAGATCATGTTTGCCTGTCATTTTAGACTTCACATCCCTTGGCATATCAAATTTATATTCCTTGGCATAGACTTTACATCCTTTGGCATATCAAATTGCACAAATATAAAAATTGAAGTCCATGAACATGTTAGCTAGAAGAAAAAGAAGAGTCTGGGAAGCCACTAGCCATACTTTTATTCTGCAATCATCATGCTTTCACTCACTACATTCGCTATCTAATATTTATAAGATTCTCGTGTTTTATTTCTGCTTCTTTCATGTGTTTTTTCTTTTCACAAAAAAAATAGTGGGAGTAGAAAAAAAGATAGGACAACTGCTCTAAGAATTTTTATTGCTAGCAATAGGACCTCTCCATCTGAAAGTACACTAAAAAAAAGAGGGAAAAATCTCCTTCGTTGATGCTGAATTTCTTTTTGTATTACATCAGACCTTGACTTTGTATCTGAATGGTTTAAAACTTGGCAACTCCAAATCTCAACCAGCAAATGCTCAGTCTTACATATTGGAACAAAGAACCTAAACACTAAGTATAAGCTTGATGGACATTACCTTACAGATGACCCCCACCCTGTTAAAGACTTTGGAGTTTTCATATCAAATGATCTAAGTGCCAAAGCCCACTGTAACTACATCACAAAAAAGGCCTTAAGAGTTGTAAACCTAACCTTGCGGAGCTTCTTTTCCAAAAACACTACACTACTAACCAGAGCATATAAAACATTTGCTAGACCAATTCTTGAATACAGCTCTGGAACTTATACCACATTTCTGACATCAATACAATCGAACATGTCCAGAAATATTTTACAAGAAGAGTTCTCCACTCCTCTGAATACAACAAAATACCTTATGCCACCAGACTTGAAATCCTGGGTCTAGAAAATTTAAAATTATGTCACCTTCGACATGACCTGAGTTTAACTCATAGAATCATCTATTACAATGTCCTTCCTGTCAAAGACTACTTCAGCTTCAATTGCAACAATACAGGAGCACACAATAGATTTAAGCTTAATGTTAACTGCTCCAATCTTGATTGCAGAAAATAGGGCCGTGAAAATATTTACAGATCACTCACATCCTGGACATAAACTGTTTCAACCCCTACCCTCAAAACGACGCTATAGAGCACTGCACACCAGAACAACTAGACACAAGAACAGTTTTTTCCCGAAGGCCATCACTCTGCTAAACAAATAATTCCATCAACATTGTCAGACTATTTACTGAATCTGAACTACTATTAATCGTTTCATAATTCCCATCACCAATCTCTTTCCACTTATGACTGTATGACTATAATGTTGCTGGCAATCCTTATGATTTATATTGATATATTGACCATCAATTGTGTTGTAAATGTTGTACCTTGATGAACATATCTTTTTTTTTATGTACACTGAGAGCATATGCACCAAGACAAATTCCTTGTGTGTCCAATCACACTTGGCCAATAAATTCTATTCTATTCTATTCTATTCTATTCTATTCTATTCTATTCTATTCTATTCTATTCTATTCTATTCTATTCTATATGACTTCAATAACAGAGTTGTTAATGCCTGGAATAAACTACCTGACTCTGTGGTCTCTTCCCAAAATCCCCAAAGCTTCAATCAAAAACTATCTACTATTGACCTCATCCCATTCCTAAGAGGTCTGTAAGGGGCGTGCATAAGAGCACAAGCGTGCCTACCGTTCCTGTCCTAATGTTCCCTTTGATTGTATCCAATTCGTATGGTTATTACATACTCATACTTATATATATGCTTATATACTGTATAATTATTTCATGCTTATGCTTATATATACTGTGTGACAAAATAAAATAAATAAATAAAATAAATCACCTGTTTCATTTACAACCCAGCAATAGTTATGTAATTAATTTTAGATTAGTAATATAACTAAGCATATACATTGTCATTCATGCAATTTAAATATTTTTTCTGCATCAATTCATTCAACTTTCTAAACAACGCTATAGCTGTGCTGATTAAATACGATGCGGCACCTCTATACGTTCATTCCAAACTATATCCCCATAAGCTGGACTTTCAAATAGTGCTTGGAAAGCATGAATCAGTACTAATTGCTTCACATTTGGCAGTTGAAAATATCACAACATGGGCAAAGTTCTCCAACGAACATCTGTGTAGGTCTCTCTGTGATGTAAGTTAGTCACTCAAACAATTTTAAAAAGCAGGAACTGGAAATGGAAAAGTCACCAAGAAGGAAAGCAATAGCTCTTTTCTATCTACACAAAATGTATAAAATACAGATCATAGTGTGTCCCAAAATGAAGAAGAAGAAAAAAAACCCAACACCAAAATGTAAGTACCGGTAATACAGTGAATCTATCTATTCAAACTAGGCTGTGCATGAGGCTAGTATCCATATTTATTTTTAAGGCAGGAATTCTTGTTTGTAATTGCTGTAATATTTGGACAGCTAAAATGTTCAACAAAATTTTATTGAACTGTTACAAAGTTATGTTGCTCCTCTGTTGCTGTTGCTGCTTTACTTGCAGCCCGAAAAGAGCTTGTTGTGATGCCTATTGCTTCCATCAATCCTATAGAAATTTAAATTCTGACATGCGTAGTTATAGGAAAGGATTTATATTTACTTCTACTATTTTATTATTCATTTGTTTAATCTATATCAAGAAAGCTTATAGTACAGAAATAACAGAATATACTTTAATATAAAGAATTCTGAAAGTAGCGATCTACATAATATTAGTGTCTGGGAACTAAGCTGGTCTCCTTCGTTTCTACTTTTAAAGTGGCATCAATTTTAATACAGCTGTCATGTCTTTTCCAAGTGAGAAAAATCCTTAACTATTAAAAAAATTCCTTATGTTGCCTGTGGGATCAGTTGTTTCTTGCTCAGCATGGAATCCAATAGATGCAGGATGGGGGCATCACTGAGAATAATCTATATCTAGCACCACCTAACTGAGCAAATGGGCAAGAGCTTGTTCCTATGCATATATCAAATCAAATCTCTATTAGGGTCCCAGACCAGCATAAGGAGTGTGTGGTTCAATTAATTAAAAAGCACAGACGTTACCAGTAGCAATAGCACTTAAATACTACTTCATGGTGCTTTACAGTCCTGTCTATGGGTTTCACAGAGTACACATATTGCCCCCCAACAATCTGGGTCCTCATTTTACTGACCTCAGAAGGATGGAAGGCTGAGTCAACCTTGAGCCAGTGTGAATCGAACCCCTGGCAGCTGGCAGAATTAGCCTGCAATACTGCATTCTAACCACTGTACCACCACAGCTCTGAAACATCAATTATGAAAAACCAAAACAGAAAATATACTAAAACATTTATTAGAATCTAAAAGAAGGGGTAGAAACATTAGGGATAGGGGAATATAAAACATTAATATGTGGGAGACTATATTATAATTACAGAACATTCTAATATGGCAAACTAGGTGCTCATTAAACCTAGTTTATGGCACAGATCATCCATCTGATGTATTCTGAGTGCTGCTGCATTGAACCTGTCAATACTGTATGTTGTAACAAGGGTGGGATCTGAAAACAGAAGAGAGATATTTGTGTGCCCTGGGTAATTATGCAGTAATGATATCATGGGCTAGTGTGGATGTCTCTGTAAGAAAGACACTGGAAAAGCAAATGCTTTGTTATTTATGTTTTTCTAGAGTCACGGGTACATTCTCTCTCCAGGTAAGGAATTTTCCTGTATTGGCCATCAGGGACAGCTGAGGGGATTGTGTCAGAGTAAAGATCCTCTAGTATTTAATTAAGTATGCCATAGGTGATATACCTGTTGAATTCATGGGTGATAAAAGTTTGGTGTCTTAGCTGGATCTAACTGATAATCTGTGTCTGTTTCATGCTGTTTAATGAATTCTTACAAGAATAAAATAGGCACACTAATTCTAATGGTTCAAAATGTTACTGTTCAATAGAAGCTTTGAATCATGACAGCAAAAAAATAACATTTTTGAACAAGAAGTACATCTAGGTGGCATTTTTGCCATTTTTCATCAGAAACTGCTGCTCTGAAAGAAAAACTAGCACATCCACCTTAATTCAGAATTTAACTGAATTAACTCTAACCCTGAGGGATAATAAGTTATCTTGTTTTGGTGTTTCTACCATTACTAATTAGAGGCAAATGTAGGAACACAACCATTAATCAAAATTGTCCAGGTGGCTTATTTTGGTTTCTCGGATTACAGAATGAACAGATGACTGAACATTTAAATATTTAATATTTTCATTTTTCTCTTCATTAATCCTTTATTACATGCTGATTTTTCGGTAAATGATTAATTTTTGAAGTTTGGTGTTTCCGTGAGTAGTTTTTATTTTCTCTGAAGTTTAAAATTCATCCAGGGTTGCTTAAAATTTGAAAAGTAAAAAGAGGGTAAGAGGCAATACTGTGTTATAATGTGAACTATTTCCAAATAGCCCAATATTTAATAGCCATTGTAACTACTTGAATTTATTATATTGATGTGTTTACAGGCACACATCTTCAAATCAGTCTTGAATCCTGCTAACTATGAAGTCACATCCATGCAGATATCCACAAGTACAAGTAAAGATATCCACAAGTACAAGTAAATGTAATAGAAGGGCGTCCCTGTATCAATTATGCAAATGACTTCAGATAAGAAGTGTTTATTTAAGAGTGTAAAAAATCAAACATCTGAGCAATCAACCAGAAAACTTCATAGGAAGGTATCTCTGAGGGAAGAAGGGCTTTTCCTAGTTCAAAAAATATATAAACTGAAATAGTGTTCAAATGTTAAGTTTTAACATGAACCAGAAAGTAAAAAAGGCCATGAAACAATAAAAAGGAGATAGAGTGAGGGGAGCAGCAAAAAGAAACTTGTAAAAAATTAAACAACTTCATTCTGAAACTTTTTCTTCTCTTCAGCAAAAGGTATATATGCAACACGTGCAGCAGTAATATAGATACAAATTCATAACATGCATCTTTTTTACATTTAACTGGTATGGTAAACTCATTTAAGCATTAAGATCAAAAGACACTGCATTTTTCCATTATGGATAAACCCATTATGTTCTATTTTGCAGTAATGAAATTTCTTCCATTATCATTTTTTCTTCTAAAAATATAATATCAACAGATGGATTGTTCCCTAGAAGAGTCATGCCAGCTAAGATATCACCTGAATTAATAAGGACCACATCAGATATTGGGGAACCAGAACAATTTAATGATAAGTAGGCTACTGGGATAAACCATACGTGGACAGGGCAAGAGCATGGAATTGATGGAATGCTACTAGAACAGCAACCTAATTTGAAGCGATATATGAAAGTTATGATGGAATTATGGATGGACAGATGACCTGCATAGACACTAGTTAAAAACTAGTGTTAGAAAGTTACCCAATGCTTCAACAAGTGAAAAAGAAGCTGCTCTCATAACTTAAGGTAGACCAACTGTACATTACATCCCATACTGAAGAAGACCCAGAACAACAACTAGATATGCAGCAACACCTGAAACTAGAACAACACTACCATCCTCTCCATTACAGAACACAGCTATTGACATAAGGTGTAAGATCATAGATAAACTAGCAACTGTCAATCCCCAAGGCTCAAAGGAGGAGTACCATCAGATAGTATGCTAGAACATACCAATAGAGCCCTAATTACAATCTTTACTACCACTACCACTATAACTCAAACAAATGAACTGGTACATGCTACAGCCACTGTAATCCTTGAGATGCTTGGCTACACAATCAAGAACAGCAGTACATAGTGCTGGAAAAATGAGGTTAGAAGCTATGAAGTATTAACAAGAGAATCTTGTTAAATAGGGAGATAACAATTACGGAATTAAAAGAAGCAATTAAAAGACAAAAAAATAATAAGACTCTGGGACCAGATGGTCTGCCAGGGGAATTTTATAAAAACACGGGGGAAATAATAGAACCAATACTTTTGATGGAAGCAAAAATGCCTGTTTCGTGGAGGGAAGCATATATCACGGTGATTATGAAAGAAGGCACCAATTCAAATAAATCCAAAATTATAGGCCAATTTCACTCTTGAATGCTGATTATAAGATTTTCATGACTATCATAGCAGGAAGGATAAAAAAATACTAAATTAGATTATTCACCCTGACCAAGATGGTTTTCTGCCATTGAGAAAATTAGAGATAAATAAGAATGGTATTAAACATATTAGAATATTATGCTATCCATCCAGAGAAACAAGCAGCGCTTGTTTTTCTGGATGCTCAGAAAGCATTTGTCAATTTAAATTGGCATTACATGATCCAACAAATTAGAGAAATTAAATTTAGAGACAAATTTGAATAAATGATTGAAGCAGTATATTCTTCCCAAAAAGCAAGTATTATAATAAATGGAGATATTACAAGTTCATTCAAAATAATGAAAGGAGTTCCCCAAGGATGCCCACTGTCACCTCTGCTCTTCATTTTAACATTAGAGTCGTTATTAATGAAAATCAGAGCAAATTCAGAGATTAAAGGAACCAAAATCAGGAAGGAAGAGTATAAAATACAGGTGTTTGCAGATGACATGGTATTTTTTAATGAGGACCCAAAGGAGAAAGGACCTATCCTAATATGGGAAATAGAGAAATGTGGAGAAGTATCAGACCTTAAAATCAATAAAACAAAAACAAAAATGATAGTTAAAATGTAACATCAAAACAGAAAAGTGAATTAGAGGAAGAATTAGGACTACAGAGTACGAAAAAAATTAAATACTTAGGAATTTGGCTGACAGCGAGATCTTCCTCGATTAAAGAAGACAATTATGTGAAATTAATACAAATAAAATTGGATTTGAAAAGATGGGGGGCATTACAGCTATCTATGCTAGGTCGAATTGCAACCTTCAAGATGAATATTCTGCCAAAATTACTCTACCTTTTTCAAACTATACCCATAAAATTGGAGAAGAAATTTTTTACAGATTTGAATAGAATCACAACGAAGTTTATATGGGCAAGTAAAAAAAGCAAGAATAAAATTAATAGATCTCCGGGATAGAATCAGAGGTGGCTTTGGGCTTCCAGATTGGCAACTGTATTATAAAGTGGCAAGTTTAGTAAGGGTCAGGGAGTGGATTAACTTGAGAAACAGAAGATTACTTACGCTAGAAGGCCATGACCTACAAAAAGGATGGCATGCCTTCTTATGGGACAAGGAGAATAAATCTCATTTATATTTTTTAGACGTAAAATAAGGGAAGCTCTGATACAAATATGGCAAGAGACTAAAAGAAAACATTATATGAAAGTCCCCACCTGGTTATCGACAATGGAAGCAATGATACACCCTAACACTCTAGATATAGATAAAATGATTAAATGCAATGAAATTTTAGACAGCCAGGGGAATCTAAAAAATAGGCAGGAATTGGAAGAACAGGGTATAATTATAGATTGGTGGCCTTATTTGCAACTTAAATCACAGTACAAAAAAGACAAAGATGAATATGGAATTGAGATGGTGCCACAGCAATTGGACAAATTATTGATTGGCCCAGATGAAAAATTGATAATAAAAATTTATAATTACTTATTAGAATTTGATAGAGTTGAAGATAGAGTGTAGGAAGTTATGATAGCATGGGCAAAAATGTTGGGCATGGTATTGAATTGGAGGATTGGGAGGAAATTTGGAATAGAAATTATAAGATAACTAAATTGGCAAAATACAAAGAGAACCAATATAAAATGTTCTATCGCTGGCACTTGGCACCTTCTAAACTAGCGAAGATATATCCAAATTTAAGCCCAAACTGTTGAATAAGGTACTTTTTATCGTACATGGTGGTTGTGCCCTGAAATGAAGAAATACTGGAAGAAAATACATAGATGGTTATAGGAACTAACAGGACATCAGATAGAATTTACCCGGAACTCTTTCTTCTAGGGAAAGCTAAAAGGAAATACTATAAAAGAATAATATATTTCATTTTACATATAATAACTGCAGCAAGGTTAGTTTTCGTACAGTTTTTGTTTGTGTTTGGAGAAACACAAACATACCTTCAGAAGGTTTAGTAATTAAAAAAGTATTTGTGCTGAAATGGATAAATTAACAATTGAATTGAAAGAGCAAATAGATTTGGAATACTATGCAATATTGGATAACTGGATTGAGAACAGAAAAAAAGAAACATAGATAAATAGAAGTAGAATTAAAATGTATATTTTACATTTTACATTTACATTTACATGTATATTTTAATGCAGTGTATTTGAATTGGAATGTTATGGTATCTAAATGGTCGCAGTTCTGCATAAGTAAGATGTATTTATCTGTAAAAACGCGATAAAAATATTAATAATAAAAAGAAGCTAAGATCAAGGCAACTTGAGAGACTTATGCCAGTGGTAGAATTACAGAAAGATATAAAGATTAGGGATAAAATTCAGCTGCTGAAAAAAATACAAGGGCCGATTCCATCTGAATCTGCTCACAACACTGCCAAAAGAAGACACCTAATACCAGTGGAAAATGGTTGTAGGACCTGAGAGCAGGCCACAAGTTCTGAGCAATCTCTCAGAACAAGAAACAGTTACCTTCACAGTGGCAGACATCCAGCAGCTTGTCAAGAACATGGTGAAATCACAGAGCTTGGCCCAGACATTTTCCACACCTGCTGGCTTAAAAAACAAACAACCACTAACAGCAGTGCATGCACTCTCAGCAATAACAGGCTCCCATCCCTAGATAACATCAACTTGTATGGCAAGAATGAGCAATTCATTGACTTGCTGATCCACCTGACACAGATCTACTGTGAGGACACTGGGATGTCATTTGAACTAGAAACATATGGCCAGTTGGCAGTCAAGAGTGGAAAAGTAGTTGACATTGATGGGGTGGAACTACCATGGGGAAATATAGCAAACATACAGACTAATTATAACTTCCTTGAAATCCCACAATCACATGGAAACCGATGAGGAAGCAAGGAATTCAGCAATATCCAAGTACCATCAAAGGATAAGGCAAGAGCCAGCTCAAAGGGAAGAATAAGACACCATCAACACATATGATCTGTCAGTCATAAGATATTCTGCTGGTATGAGGAGCTGGCCAAGGGAGGACGTAGAGCCTATCGATGTGAAGGTCTGGAAAATCCTTACAATTTTTAGAGGTTTCCATTCCAAATCCAACACCCTAAGATTGTACACTAGCCAGAAAGACGGCAGGCAGGGTCTGGAAAATGTCAAAGCCGCTGTCCAGAATGAAACCCAGAGCATCCAGGATTATATCAGAAAGGTGGCACCCAAAGATGAGTATTGAGAGAATGCCTGAAGCAGCTGCAGACTAGATTAAGCAGAGTAAATGCCAGTGTAAGACAATATCTTACATGGGGTATACCATTAACAGACAGCTGAGCTGGCAGATACTGGGAAATCCTACCAATGGCTGGAAAGTACTGTACTGTACCGAATAGGCACTAAGGACCAGATCCACAGAAATAGAGTTCAAAAGTCCAAGAAAATACTTTTTCTAGTTAAATTCCCCATTGCAATCTCTGGGGGGGAAATTCATCAGCTGTTAGGATATCGTGAAAATCTCCCCCTCTCTCTCTCCCTCTCTCCCTCTCTCTCTCTCCCCCTCCCTCCCTCCCTCCGTCTCTCCCTCTCTCTATATATATAGATATACATGTGTATGTGTGGTTCTGTGTGTATCTCTGTGTTACTTTGACGTCTTATTAGATTATCTCATTTTCCTAATATACAGAAATCATTTTCAATTTTAGTTCTTATAGAATATGAGGTATGCCACTCAATTTTCTATTATCTGCAAATATAAAAGCCATTGCTTTCATCTCTTGTCTAAGTAATTAATGAAAATGTTGCAAGACGCAGAATTCACTTTTGCCATTTCACTTGGTATTTCACTTCAGTTTGAAGAGTAACATAATTCAGGAGCACTCTCTGAATAGGATTTTCAAGCAAGCTATGTATCCATGCACAATACTTTTAATGCCATCCACCCAACACTTAAGTAGTTTGCTAATCTGAATGTCATGGGGTTATTCTGTCAAATTCCTTGCTGAAATGAAGAGATATTACGTCTACAGCACTGCACAATCTACAAAAGAAATTACCCAATTAAAAAAGGAGATAAACATTCTGGTAAGACTAAATCTTCACAAATCCATGCTGACTTTTGGAAGAAATCACACTGTTTTCAAAATGCTTTCAGACTGATCTCTTTATGATGTGCCCTAGAATCTTCCCAAGTATTTACATCACACTGTGTGGTCTGTAGTTCTCTGAATCTTCCTTTTGAAGATAGAATTATTCGCCTTTCCCTAGTCCACTGGCATTTTCTTAGTTCTTCAGGGTTTTTGAAAATTGTACATATAGTAAGGCACTTAAAACCACTATGATTGAGTGGCACAAAAGTATAAGAGAGAGAAAGACAGACAGCCAGAGAGAGAAAGAAAGATATGGGTGGTTCAATAAGGCCATAGTTATGTTCCTATGGTATCCTAAAATGGACATTTAAATTATTCAAAGAAAATGTTTCTATCGATATTAAATTTCAATCCTGACTCTTCTGCTCTTCACAGTTGCCACTGAAACATCTAACCTCTTATTGGAATGGGCCATGTCTGACACTGTAGGTATTATATAATCCTCTCTAGACAATTAATTCAGCACTTGATTGATTTCTCTTCATAGAATATACTTAGGAACAATTTGGCCACAACTGAAGCCTTAAACCCAACAGTTTATTACCTCTGGTAGTGTAAGAAGTCAATAGAAGAAGTATCTATTTAAATTCCCCCTTACCACCACCCTTTTGAATTAACAGACATTTGTCTGTTATGACTTTGGAAGGAAAGCTTTAAACTGATTTATGTGGAGGAATCAAAATAGCATAGAACTCCGGTGATATTCACATTATAAAACAATATGGGAATAAGGCTATTAAGTGGCTTGGGCGACATCAGAAAAACACTGCCTTTTTCTTGACTTCTGGAGGACAGAATGGTGGACTGAAGACACATCCTAAAAAATGAAGTTAACAATGGCAGTGAAGAACAAAGGGCTAAGAATATACTGGCTTTTCAAACTTCTCCGGATAAAGGAGAGGAACTAGATTACATACAAGTGCTCCAGACAGTTGCTCCTTGCAAGGAGGGCATAAGACAGCTATCTCCAGAGGTTTTAAGCATTGGGAGATGAAGGAATAGTCAGATTGCGCAAACCGCAGTTGGCGCATTTGAAAGGATATTAAGTTAGTATACTTTTATAATCACATTTTTAAATTGCTTATTAGAAACCTTTAGATCCACAACTCGGAAAAAACTAGGTGAATCTAAACAGCAAAAGGTTGGTTAAAATTTAGATTTTTGAAAGCTACAAATAGATTAAGGATCCATATACATTTGGAATAAGATTTTGGAATTAATTATAAAAAAATCCTTCCCATGGGAAAATGCTTTTGTTTTGATTTTTTTAAAAAAAGAATTTAAAAACTGAACACTAGAAGGGAACTAAAGATTTCAGTTAACGGAAAACAACACATAAACTTGATCAATAGTTCCAGAATGGTGCAAAATATTCAAATATTTGAAATATTGAGGTATACTTTGGAAAAATTGAATCAGAAATTAATATTAACAATGTAAACAAGAATGCCTGCGTTTATGGATAGACTGTGTTTAATAATGTTATGGAACACATTTTGCCTGACAAGACAGAGAAAAATAATGTATTTTTCCTAATGTTTTGAATATTATTATTATTATTATTATTTATTCGATTTTTATACTGCCCTTCTCCCGAAGGACTCAGGGCGATGTACAGCCAAAAGTAAAAAACAGACAATACAATATACAATTTAAAATACAAGTTAAAAAACTTATTTTATAATTGGCCTAAAAAACTTTAAAATATATAAAACTAAAACCCCATTAAAATTAATAATAGAAAATTTAAAATCGATAAAATTTAAGCC
Source organism: Ahaetulla prasina (assembly GCF_028640845.1). NCBI lineage: Eukaryota > Metazoa > Chordata > Lepidosauria > Squamata > Colubridae > Ahaetulla > Ahaetulla prasina. The sequence goes on from NC_080540.1 coordinate 93,855,453, forward strand.
AGCCCCGCGCAAGTGAAAAGATGTGTCTTCAGTTCGCGGCGGAAGGTCCGAAGGTCAGGTATTTGGCGTAAACCCGGGGGAAGCTCGTTCCAGAGTGTGGGAGCCCCCACAGAGAAGGACCTTCCCCTGGGGGCCGCCAGCCGACATTGCTTGGCGGACGGCACCCTGACGGCACCCTCTCTGTGAGAGCGTACGGGTCGGTGGGAGGCATGCGGTAACAGCAGGCGGTCCCGTAAGTACCCAGGCCCTAAGCCATGGAATATGGAAAATAAGTAACACAAATTTGAATGTCTAGTACAGGAAGCAAAATATATTTTTAGGTATAATAAAGCCTGGGCAGTGAATTTCCATAGTTGTATTATAATGATTGAAAGTTACAATTTGTTAAAAAAACAAAACGAAACAGAAGTAATAGAAAGGGAAAATGAGTTGTGGTATATGTAACATAACTGCTCAGCATTTTAAATGAATCCAGTGTGGCTCAACCTGTAGTTCAAAATTATTGACACTAAAGTACACAATTGGTTATTTACATAAACTAAGGATGATTGATAGAACTTTATTTCATCTTTCAATTTCCTATTAAGTTTTGATCTGGAAAAATTTGATTTACTTTTTTTTTCTGGGGTGAGAGAAACTGTTCCATTTTTATATGAAATAACATCATTATTCACATCAATATAAGGTAAATTATTATTTAAATATAATAAAACAGGGTAATACTTATTTTGATACAATCTTTTCCTATAAAAATGGAAAGTTAATGCAATGGGCTTCTCAGAACCTGGATATAGGATGGTACTAGCCAAATATTATCGGCATACAATAAATCTGCAAATTCTTTCCTTATCAGAAAAATGGACAGCCACCTCTTCAGTGTGTTTTGCTAATAATAGCAAAAGCTTAAGAAAGATTTGCCTAAGTACCTTAGAGATAAATTGGGTGCTAAAGAAAACATAGCCAATATCTAAGATTTCTGTAACTTTATTTTACCATCCTATTCAATAAATGTGGTTAAAGAAAACTGTGATAACTTTGTTTTTTGGTTGTAAATGGCTGCAAAGATCATAGACTGAACTGAATATTGCATTTGATACATACATGAATAGCTGATGGATTGGACAAAATAATAATAAATCATGTCAAGTACAATAAGAATCTCAGCAAAAATTGAAATGCAAAATGACAATCTGGAATAATAAGATCATCAATTTCCTCTCCAATCAATTATGATGATTTCTGAAGAGGAAATTTTGACTTTAATATGACTGAAAATGCATTTTGTGGATGTTCTTCTATTAAAAGTTATTTCATCTATCATAGCAATAAATGAATTCCCGTGTTCCCAGCATATATGGGCAGACACTTTTATGCAACTCTCCCCTGCCCCAATGAATAGTGTCCAATTCCTGGAAAATGTATGAATAAGTCCCTACAGTTTTCTTGATAAGGTTTTACAGAAGTGGTTTGCCATTGCGTCCTTCCTAGGGCTGAGAAAAAGAGAGTAGTCCAACATCTCCTAGCTAGTCTGTGCCTAAATTGGAACTAGAATTCATGGTTTCTATTCTAGCCTGATCCTTCATCCAGTGGTCCCCAACCGTTTGGGCACCAGGGACTGGTTCTGTGGAGAAAGGATGTTCTGCGAACTGGAAAGAGTGTGGTTTTGTGTACTGCTTGCACCCCGTGGATGGAGTTTTGCTTAATTGTACAGCACAGTTTCTGGCATGCCATGAACCACTGCCGGTCCACGGACCAAGGCTTGGGGACCACTGCCTTAACCACTGCACCAAATTAAAGAGTTTGACTCCCAGGCATATTTGTTTTTTAGTATCAGACTAGTCAACTCATGGTAGAAACACATCTGTTTCCGATAAAATAGCAGTTTTATATCTCTGACATTGATACCTTAAAAAGAGCCTTAAAAGGTATTGTAATATTTACTTTTTGAATTACAGTCAATATACATGGGCACAATTGGAGTTGTAGAACCAAGGTTATTTTTCTCTTCAGCACCTCATAACTACTGATATACAGAGCCAATAGAATAGGACAGAGCTGGAAGGGACCTTGGAAGTCTTCTAGTCCAACCCCCTGCTCAAGCAGGAGACCCCATACCATTTCAGACAAGTGTCTGTCTAGTCTCTTCTGCAAAGACAGCAAAGATACAACAAACATCCAGTGATGAAGCATCCATAATATCTGAAGGCAAGCTGTTCAATTGGTTAATTGTTCTCACTGTTAGGAAGCTTCTCCTCAGTTCTAGGCTGGTTCTCTCCTTGATCAGTTTCCACCCATTGTTTCTTGTCCTGCCCTCTGATGGCAGCCCCTTAAATACTGGAGTACTGCTATCATGCCACTCCTAATTCTTCTGTTCTCTAGACTGGCCATATCCAATTCCTGCAGCGTTCTTCATATGTTTTTGTCTCCAGGCTCTTAATCATCTTAGTTGCTCTTCTTTGCACTTTTTCCAAAGTCTCAACATGTTTTTTTATAATGTGGTGACTAAAACTGGATGCAGTATTCAAGGTGTGGTCTTACTAAGGATTTATAAAGAAGCACTAATACTTCACGTGATTTTGATTCTATGCCTCTGTTTATACAATCAAGGATTGAATTAACTTTTTTTGGCTACTGCTGCACACTACTGGCTCATATTTAAATGATCATCCACTAGGACACCAAGGTCCCTCTCACAGTTACTGATTTTGAGCCAGGTTTCACCTCATCTAAAAGTAGAGAATTAAGGATTTATTTCGTGACTCCCCTTTGTCTTTTGCTCTGCCTACCCTTTGCCTTAGTGACTGCTATCTGGGATCTTTTTGCCATCCTTCCAATCATAAGCTCATACAGGACATGCTATTTGACTTTTATCCTAGTAAGAAGTAGTTAGCTATCCCTAAACTGTACTTCTGTAAATAAATTTCCTTTTTACAAGCATAAAACCTTGCTTCAACATTCATTGCTGAAATGAGATTTCCATCTCAGGAAAATTCACATGCACATGCAGAACACTTCAATCATGCACCAGTCATAAATAGCTTGGTAGTATCAGCTGTTTCATCAGAGTAAGGATACAACAAACATTGAGAGATTTTCATTATGTTAAACAATTGTTAAAAGATAAAGCAGAACAGAGAGATTCATCATCTCAAAGAATTCTCTGGATTCTCTGAGTGTTCTGTTAAAGGCTTCAACATTCAATCCAAAAGCATCAATTAAAATATCTTTATAAGGACATTTTTGTAAAGATTGTCTCAAAGGGCAAAATACATTAGTATGCAAGAGCTGCAAGATTTTAAAAAAGCTTTTAGTCAGTAACAATTGAAAATAAAGAAATTGTTTCAGCATGTGCTTAATTGTTATTTAATGATGATACCAATCTATCCATCCTTTATCATTTATGCCAGGCGTGTCCAACCCTCAGGCCATGGACGGGTACTGGTCCATGACCTTTTAGGAATTGGGTCACACAGCTGGAGATGAGAGGCAGGTGAGTGAACAAGCAAAGCTTCATCTGTATTTGCAGCCACTCCCCAGCACTAGCATCAGTGCCTCAGCTCCGCCTCAGATCATCATGCATTAGATTTTCATAGAAGCGTTAACCTACTGTAAACTGCGCACATGATGAATCTAGATTATGTGCTCCTTCCCATCCCACTTCCTCCCGGTCCATACAAAACTTCGACAAAACCAGTCCCTGATGCCAAAAAAGGTTGGGGACTCCAGATTTATGCTAAGAGATGCTAATAAATTTAACTAACCCTAAAACTTAAGTATGGTAGCAGAAATACTAAGCATTATTATTGTTCCTCAAGAAGATTTGCCTTCTGAATTAGTTTGTATTGTAATGGATAAATAAAGTGATGGATAGGACAGTGGTGGGATTCAAATAATTTAACAACCAGTTAACCCAGGGTCAGGTTGGCTGTTATGGGAAATGTAGTCCATTCCCATCCTCCAGCTCTGCTGAACATGTGGGATGATCCTCCCGTGATGGCCAACCTGACCCTGGGCAAACCAGTTATTAAATTTGCACCCTTTGCCAAAAGGCTATTTCCGAGGGTGCTTGTCTGCATTTTGGTCTCACGGTTGTTTCAGCCTTCTGGTGAGGTTTCTGAGGAATGAGGAGAGGGGTCATCATAGAGACAAGGAATTGATCCTCCTGAGAGCCTGCATGGGAAAGGGAAGAATTGGGGGGAAGTGGAGGGAGGTATTACCCCCTCCTCATGGACCTCCGTGCAGGGGTTGTTGGTCAGTCTGCGGGCAAAAGTGAGTGGGGCAAGGAATTAAATTGGCAGCATGATCAAAGCTGGGCCTAATATAGGGGAGACTGTGGGCTTAGTTTAGCCATGCAAATTATTACAAACACACCACTATCAAAGTGGATCCTGGGAGCTACAATGGAGAAATGGACAATGGAGCAGCCAGCACAAAGAAAGGAGGAGGAGCAAGGAGAAGAAAGAGAGAAAGCGGCTTTCTCCTTTCCTCGCACCAGCTGCTCCATTGCCTGTTTCTCCATTGCAGCTCAGTGAATTACTCTACATCCACTTTAATAGCGGGGGTGGGTAATTTAACAATTGGTTCACTCAAACCAGTGCGAACTGGCTGATGATTAGAAAGTGATCAAACAAACAAACTAAAAGAAACTATGGAAAGAAGTGTGGAGAGACTAGAGATTATAATTTAGGAATTATTTTAGATTATGATTGTTAGTTTTGATACCCTGCATTTTGTTCTGGGAAGTCGGGGTGGGGGGTGGGGGGTAAGGGGGAGGGGAATTGGGGGGTTGAGGCTAGAGATGGAGTGATGGTTAATGTACAGGGATTATTGAAGATGTATAAATATAATTAATGTAGGGTCGGGTCTGCCCAGTTACCATTTTAGAACGGTGGGGAGGGAGAAAAGAGAGAGTAGATGGTAGGAAAGAGGAGAAGAGGAAGGAAGAGGGGTAGAAGAGGGAGAAGGAAGGTGTAGGGTGGAGGGAGGAGAGGATGTAGATAAGAGAAGGAGAGGAAGGTCTGGAAAGTAAAAGAAGGTAGAAGAGGGAAGAGTGTTAAAAAGTGGGGTGGTGACTGGGCAGGCCCGACTAACTGTATATAACTGTACATTGAATGAGTTGTTTGACATGATTGTAAAAATAAAACTTTTTTATGAAAAAAAAAAGAAACTATGGAAAGAATGAAATTATGTTTTAACATAATTAGAGAGAGGATAAAATATAAATGTTATCTATATCTATCTATTTTGACAGACTTGAACAACGGGTCCTAGCTGGGCCATTTGCAGAACTCATAGGATTTCTACCAAAGCTGTCCGCAGCTGACTTTCCTTCTTTATACATGAGCAGCTCCTTCAACTGAGGACTAGTTTTCAAAGTATACTATGGAAAAGCAATGACAAACCTCTTATTGTCAAGGAAGCCACAAGAACATAATGACTATGTCCTCATCCAGGAATTAAACTCAATTCATTTATTAATAATAACCCCTACTAAAAGTTAAAATTACAAAGATAAAAAATTAATACAAACTAATGAGAATATAAACAAGGAAAAAGTAAGTGTGTGTGTGTGTGTGTGTGTGTGTGTTGTTAGTCACAAAGTTGTTTATTCATATATTTACAGTTAAAGAGCAGAAAGGCCAAGACAGGATACCCAGACCGTAAAGTCTAAATAATATAGCTAATTTATAGCAACATTTGATGATTATTGAATCATCATTCCATATGTAAAGCATGCAGCATTGTAAGTAGCACCAGAGCATTAGTCTGGCTTTGGCACAAGGATCTGCCAGCACCAGTTTCTCTTATCTACTTGCCAAGGCCAACATTGGAACACATACTACAATAGCTACAGCTGTTATCTGGAAACTGAACACCTCTCGCCTGAAATGCAATGCAAAATAAAATAATCCATTATAACAAGTGCATTGCTTATTCTACACAAATAGCACCATTTTATAGATATTCATGTTTTCCATGGAACATTTTATTGTGATTTTGCCTTTTATCTGATTCCTAGACAAATCCATGCATGCAGAGATAAGTAAGGAAAGAAATGTAAAAGAACTATCAATCTTTGTTTTAATGAGCAGATGGAGAAAGCAAAAGGAAAACTAAACAAATGGTGAGAATTCAAGCTGACAAAGTAGGAAATAATCCTGGGATCAGATAGGCCTTTTGTGTAAAAGGCAGATATAAAAATGGGTTGATAGTCTATGAGAAAACAAATTGTACCAGTCCATTACAAATGGGTCAGATGAAAAAAAAAATGATTTAATCCCTGAGGCCATACAAATATACACAGAACCAAATTCATCATCTCATAGAAACTAGAAGAAATACTGCTAAGGCTGGAAGCAACATCGATATAATGTAAATTTGCTTCAAATGTGTGCACACATACAATGACCACATTTCAAATTACTAAAATCAATCGATCAATCAAAATAGAGCTCGAAGGGACCTTGGAGGTTTTCTAGTCCAACCATCTGCTCAAGTAGGAGACCCTATACCGATGATGGTGAACCTATGACATGCATGCCAGAGATGGCACGCAGAGCCCTCTCTGTGGGCACATGCGCCATCACAAGCTGCTTTTCTGGTTTTTGGCGTATGCATGTGCACCAGCCAACTGGTCTTCGTGTGTGCCGGAGTACCGGAAACCCAAAGACCAGCTGGCTGGTGAGCATATGCACACCGGCCAGCTGGTCTTTGGCCTGCAGATGCGTGCTGGCCAGCTAGTCTTTACACATGCCAAAGTGCCGGAAACCCAAAGACCAGCTGGCCGGTGCACACCTGTGCACACGGGTTCCAATTTGGACACTCGGTGCTGAAAAAGTTTGCCATTACTGCCCTATACCATTTTAGACAGGTTACTATCCAGTCTTTTCTTAAAAATCTCTACTGATGAAGCACCCATAACTTCTGAAGGCCAGCTGTTCCACTGGTTAATTGTCCTCAGTGTTAAAAGTTTCTCCTTAATTCCAGGTTGCTTCTCTCTTTGGTTAGTTTCCAACCATTGTTTCTTGTCCTGCCCTCTGGTGCTTTGGAGAATAATTTGACCCACTCTTCTTTGTGGCAGCCCCTCAAATACTGGAATACTGCCTTCATGTCACCCCTAATCCTTATTTTCTCTAGTCATACCCAATTCCTGCAACTGTCCATATGTTTTTGTCTCTAGCCCTTAATCATCTTGGTTCTCGTCTTTGCATTTTTTCCAAAATCTCAACATCTTTTTTGTAACATGGTGACCGAAACTGGATGCAATATATATCAGGTGTGGTCTTACTAAGGATTTCTAAAGCGGTACTAATACTTCACATGATTTTGATTCTATGCCTCTGTTTATGCAACTAAGTATTAGCTTTTTAAAGAATTAATTAATTATACACATAATTTGTATTATAAAGTTAATGCATATACATATATTAATTTTAAATAAACTTTAAATAAGTAATTTTCATAATTCTTTTCTATATTTTACAAAATATCTTGTCATTTTTAATAAAACTTTTTCCTTTCTTATTCATATCTATAAACAAATCTTTATATCCTCACCTTTCAACTATAATCAAGAGGTACTAAAAATAACAAATTGAAAATATTAAATTAAATGCTGATGATCCATAAATTAATTTTTTATCTTCTTTTCAATTTCTTATATTCAATTATAATATCATAGCTTATCACTTTCTCTAAAAATGCAACAAAACTGCTTCTTCCCATATCTTATACATAAATAAAGCTTTAAAGCCTTATCATTTAGATCTAGTAAAAAAAAACATTCAAGCTATTAGAAAAGAGGGTTATATAACCTTGATCCACTATCCATTAGGTCCACTACCCAAACCATTTTAAAGGTTCTTTTTTCTTCTTAGACTCCTTTTTTTAGGAGTCTTGTTTGTTCCTTTTAGGTAATGTCCCAAGAGCTGATTTTTCTCTCTCTCTTTTGCTCTTCTCAAAAATTCCTTCATAGGTATAACACATCTCTTTGTGAATCCAAAATAAAAGGCATCCACAGGCACATAGAGATAAACAACATCTACATACTGTCCAAAAGAGGCAATCAGAAAGCCAAAATGGAAACAAAAAGAGTAAAACACCTCTATTCTAGCAATCAGTACCAAGATAAGTAGACATTAACACCAAGATTAATACTTATTCTATAGTATTAACACCAAGAGCAACAATCAAGCCGTAAACAATACCTAGTCCAATAACTATCAAGTCAGACAAATAAGCTGATAGTAAATAACAGCCTAATCAAGGAACTACTAAGAACACTCCCACCAACGCAGACAAGTGAAGCCACCTGTGTATAAACAGAGAGCAAACCTCTGAAATCTCAGCCCATTTCATTTGTTGGTCTTGTGTAACATCTTTGTCAATATCATTCCTACAGCCTGTCAATTTTAAATCTTTAGACAAAACAGGCTGATTTTCAGCAACATTCTCTTCTATCTCTTCTTTTAGGCACATTTTTATCGTATCAGACAGTTTAAGGAGTAAATTTTCAATACATTTTTGCAAAATATCTTTAAAATCCTTTGGAGTTAAAAAAATTATTCTCCATTCTTTATTAGTGGGAATTCTTTTATTGTAATCTTTAATCTTTCTGGTTGCCTCTAGTAACCAGCCTTCAAGGTCCCCTCTTATCATCTTTACCTCTCATCCACAGCATATTCAAGGAACAGATTTGTTAAACTCAGATCCTCATATATACAGTATTTTAATGGGATTTTAAATAAACAAGTAATATTCTTATAACTTTTTCAAAGTCCTCTTTCCAGTCTGGCTCCTTAGTACATTTAAAATCTTTCCAAAACCAATAATCTAATCACAATTCTGCTGCATATTTCCAATTTAAAAATGTTTTTCTTTAAATCTTAAACTTACAAAAAGCTTCTTTCACTGCACCAGTATAATAATAAAGCTTGACTTTTTGAAGGTTCTTAATGTCCAAAAAGCAATTGATAAGCCATTTTCAGAATCAGTGATCAAAAAGGAAGGTGGGCGAACCCAATTTCCTCATGAAGGAGTCCAATCATTGTTTGGCCAGTGCTGTTTCTTACAACTGCTGAAGTTCTAAAACCCATTGGAGATTGCTACTTTACAATCCAGCCATGGGGAACATACAATTACTCTCTGGCAAAGGTGGGCTGCAAATTTTGTAACAACTGGTTCTCTGCCCTAATGACTGGCTGGGTGGGCGTGGCAAACTCAATGTCACTTACGTCGAAGTGTCCTTCGTCTCATGACCGTGGGGATGCTGAAACAGTCATAAGTGTGAAAACAGTCATAAATCACTTTTTTCAATGCCCTTGTAACTTTAAATGGTCACTAAATGAGCTGTTGTAAATCAAGGATTACCTGTACAAAAAAATACAAAAAGCTTCTTTGCTTGCAAAAATCTTCCCTAAATACGGGTCATTAGATTAGAGATAGGGAAATACACATTGAAGATCAATGAGTTACAGCCGTCATGGAAACCTAAACCATTCTGTTTGAATACCTTCCTTTTCCTCAGCAATACCTGCAACCCGGAGTTACAAATCAGGCAGGTTTGGCTGATAGGGCCGCGGTGTGGCTCAGGCTGTAAGAAGACTGTTATTAAACACAGCTGCCTGCAATTACTGCAGGTTCTAGTCCCAACAGGCCTAAGGTTGACTCAGCCTTCCATCCTTTATAAGGTAGGTAAAATGAGGACCCAGATTGTTGGGGGGGCAATAAGTTGACTTTGTATATAAATATACAAATAGAATGAGACTATTGCCTTACACAATGTAAGCCGCCCTGAGACTTCGGAGAAGGGCGAGATATAAATGTAAATTAAAAAAAAAAGGTTGCCAGAGCACATTGAAGAATTAAAATAGTTAAGATACAAGGATAACTATCAGCAGCCAACTTAGTCTTACTCATAAAGTGAAACCCTTTGGAAGAGAGGTCATTTAAGCTCTCCAGAAAGCGGGTGGGCATATTTGGGTTACAAAATGCTGAGCTAAAGAGACAAATTAAGAAATTAACATCTTGAGTGAGGGTTAAACCCAATCTGCCTTTGTTCAGACCTTACTGCAGGGAATTTTTGTCTATGAATATAGCTATCTATCTCTTTATTTCCTAAGTGCTGACATCTTCTGTGGGCTATTAAGGAAGGTGGGGGTTGCTTTCTCCCACTAAGAAAACATGTTTTCTTAGAGGCTCATAAAACATTTCTCATTAAGGGAAATATATTCTTCCTTTTTTAATATTTCTCAAAATATTTCATTCTTCTAGGAGAGGGGTGGGTGCTAACTTTCTACAATTGGTGCCATGTTACAATGCCATATGAGAGAAAACTAAAACAAATTGGAAGAAGGATCCAATTATTATCAGTAAGCAATCATGCACCTTGCCCACTCCGAAGCAATGCAAGAGACTCCTGTCCCAAAGATGCTTTTTCAAGAGGAAACTGGACTTTCTGGAAACTAATAAAGTCCATTTGCCTCTTGTAAAAAGCACCTTTGGGACAACCATGATCTGGATGACTGAAGAATTCCCATAAACAAGAAATGCCTATGCTCAGTGAACTGACAAAACACAGTTTCCCACCCAGGAGAAGCAATCATTAGATCCAATTGCACCACTTAAAGATACCAGCTGGTCTCACTCCTCTCACAAGATATCCTTAGGTAATCATCCAGATTTAAGGAAAGATCACATGCCCCAAGAAAGGCAGTAAAAAAATCAGACAGAATATCAAGCTTGCATCCTGCCTCTCAGCCATTTCTTCTATGGCTATGCCAACCCTTCTGTAAACAGCTGTTCCAGCCATGTTGGAAGTATACTCCAAAAAGCTTAAAACAACCCTGTAACAATCTTTAAGAAACTCAAGCCCCAGGAATAAAAGTACCACAAAAAACTCCGGGTGGGGGGGACTCCGGAGAAGCTCAGTCTACAGACAGAAAGACTAGGCGTAAAGCTTGCAATGTAACACGCTTAACCCAGAGGCAGTTTCTGAAAACACTTAAAGCAACAGGGCAATTAAGATAAGGATTAGGATAGAAATACAGGCATACCAGAATGTTTCCTTCCTGCCTCCCTTGCAGGATTAGCCCTGTAAAGTGGGAAAATATTTCTTCCAACAACCAGTTCTCTGAACTGCTCAGAAAATTAACATACAGTTCAGGAAAACCGGTGCGAACCAGTAGCAGCCCACCCTGCTCTCTGATGATCTCAAGTCCTCTCCTTCTCTGGGCAATAATTCAAGGAGCCACTTTCTTCACTATTCCATGTTCTATCACAATCATTAGTTACAATAAAGTGAAGCCATCTTAGTTTGCCATTCCTCCCCGGAAGTCAAACTCAAGTCATAAAAAAAAACTGACCTTACGAATGACTTCATTAATATATATTTCCCCCCAAAAATGGGGGGGATGAAGCATGACTGAGTTTTAAAAGGTAGAGAAAAGTATGAAGCCAAAAGACAAATTACTCTGAAGTAGCCTTCAGCAACAAATATCTTTTTAAGTAAAAGAGTTACTACAAAGAGTCTACAAATAGCAATAAATTCAAAAGCACATTTTTTTCTCATGAAAACTAAATGCAGTTTGCATTTGACAGAAGAGAATATTAGTCAATGAGCAAAAGTATAAAAAAACTGCTTATAAACTATACCATACAGGATTTTAAGTATTATTACATGTCCTCATATTTACACAGTCCTATTCAGTGTTATAATATAATAACATTCAGCTTTTCAACTATGTATTGATCAGTACAATTGACATTGCTTTATGTACCATATCAAGCAGAAGTCAATACATTATAACTAAAAGAAATGCTTTGAGATGTTCTTAAAGTTCATAATTATGTATTTGAAATAGAAATTTCTACAATACGCAAAATGGATTACAAGTTGCATGTCATTACTCAAATACTCTTTCTACATTAAAACTATAAAACAGAATTTTGTTTAAGTCAATTTTAAAGATCAAGAACTAAGCAATCATTGTAAAAATGATTACTCAGAATTTTAGGCACATCCAGAAGCTGTAACTTTCTTTACTTTCCTACATTGACAGAAAATTCAATACTGCTTTTCCTACATTTTCTTCCAGTTCAAAATTAAATCTATCCCTTGCTTAGTCTGAAAATGCTTGAAAACTGCATTAACTCAAACTTTTCAAGAAACACTGGCAAATATTCCAACCCCCCCCCCCAAAAAAAACCCTCATATCCTCACCCAGCCATAGATCTATTATTTTCCAGGCTTTCTGGTCTAATAAAGAATCTAGAGAGAATTAGATAAAATTACAGTAAGAGAATACACTAACCTAATCAAGTGCCTAATGGAATTTGGAGAAGGAAAGTGTGATACAAAGTTTGTGCAAACTTTGGGAAGCGTACTCTCCAAAGTTGCTGAATATGTCTGCAGAAAACAAGCAAGCTGTTCTCTTAAATAAAATTTATCAGTGGACCACTTTTGTTTTTATTATTTTATTTTTTGCCAAAAGGATAGATGAAATCATCATCATCATCATCTCAACTAATAAATGCTCTGTCCTACACATTGGCAATAAAAATCAGAATACCAAATACAAGTTTTTTTTGTTATCTGTCCTGCTTTTTTTAAAATTTCTTTTGTCACAACAGTATACACAAACATGTCATAGATAAAACAACATGTCTTGAAGAAAATATCTAAGTAAAAAAATATGCCTCAACTATATTAATTTGATATAATGAAGGGAACAATAGGACAGGAACGGTAGGCACTATTGTGCTCTTATGCACGCCCCTTATGAAAACTTGGGAGGAATCAACCTCGTAGACGACCCTAAACTGCTCCAAACTTGATTGCAGAAAATATGACTTCAGCAACAGAGTGGTCAATGCCTGGAATGCTCTACCCTACTCTGTTGTTACATCCCCAAACCCTCACAGCTTCAGCCTTAAATTGTCTACCATGGACCTGACCACACTCCTAAGAGGTCCATAAAGGGGGCATGCATAAACGCACCAGCATGCCTACCGTCCCTGTCCTACTGTCCCCATTTATTTGTATTCATTTCCTTCATTCATGTCCATGTTCATATTCATACCTGCTATCTTGTTCATGTTTGACAAACAAATAAATAAAACAAATAAATAAATATTTTACTACAGGTACATCTATGCACGGATTTAATCTCATTGTTATCTAAACTATGTTCTTTCTACAATATTTGTTATGAAGTCAAATATTTTTCCTCTATAGGCAAATTTCAATTTGGAAAGATTGCTATCAGAAAATACTCATGCAATGTCATGCCTTAAAATTAACAATTAAATCCTATGTATGTCTAATCACTAATCACAAAAACTATTTAGTTTTCTGAATCAGTGGACAATTTTTAAATTAGGGGTTTTAAATGGGGTTTTAAATTGTATTTAAAATTTTTAGGCCATTATCGAATCAGTTTTTTAAATAGTTTTTAATTTGTATTGTATGTATTTTGTCTTTTTTACTGGCTATGAACCGCCCTGAGTCCTTCGAGAGAAGGGCGGTATACAAATATAATAAATAAATAAAATTTAAAAAAATTGTTTTGTTCATACAACTATTGAAGTTAGATGAGGTGCTCCTTCATTTCTTAAAAGATTTGACTTTTTCAATCTCAATTCAGAAATGCCATGTATTCATGATGGTTGCAGCATTCTGGGATCATATGATATCATTTGTGACCTTTCTAGGGAGCTTCTGACAAGCAAATTCAATGGGGAAAGCTAAATTTGCTTAACGACTGTATGACTGATTTAACAGCAGCAATGATTCATTTAACAACCATGGGGGGAAAAATCACTTAATCAGCTTGCTTAGCAATAGAAATTCTGGTCTCAGTTGTGATCATAAATTGCGGACTATCTGTATATCAGAATATGCATCTTGGGGAAATAACAAAGCTTTTTTGTTTTTCTTTTCTATTTCAAAGTGATAATCTATTCCTATAAAAAAGTATATAAAATATGTACTGGAAATATGGATTCTTATCAGAAATCCATTGAATTCTGTAGCTACTTTATGCCAATCCTTAGGAGAATTATTCTTCTGACTCCTGATCCAACAAATTAAATATTAATAAAAGTCTGTTTGCAAACATAAACCTTAGATGTTAGTTCATTTTATACGTTTGTGAACCCAAGTCTTTTTTATCAACAACTGAAGTGCTTTATTTCATTAGGAATCAATAAGAAATTCCATATATTCACAATTTTAAAATATAAGCATATAAATGAAGAATACATAAGTGACATAATATTGTTTATAAAACAAGCAAAGTTTTGGAAGAGAAATTTAGCCATTGCTTTTCATCAGTGCATCTTTGAAACAGGAGGATTATAGGTTTTACTCTTCCCTTATATTAATCAGCCTTTTGAACAAATTGAAAGATATAAAACAAACAATGACCAATAAAAGTGATTCTCTACTGCTAAATATTTTCAAGCAAATGAATAATGTAAAACCTCCACTGGTCTGAAAGTTAGTTAGCCTTCTAGAGGCCAGACGGTCTCTGTAAGTAGTCTCCCTTTCCTAAGCCTTACCTATCAATAGTAATTATTGGAGGAAAACACCAAATCTTTCCTTCCTAAATCAAACAGATCTGTATCTCTGCATCCACAAGGAAAGAAAATGTTCAGAAGATTGAAGATATGTAACCTAGAGTACTCAGGAGAAAAAAGAGTCTTCTCAACAAGCCAAAGAAAACTCAAAACATGTAAGTTTTCATTCACCAATGTTACATCCCTTAGGCAAAAATATTTTTTTCACAGCAAAAGTTTCTGCATCTGGCTGCCATCAGCCACTAATGACTTACAACAATATAGCACAGGGGTCTCCAACCTTGGTCCCTTTAAGACTTGTGGACTTCAACTCCCAGAGTCCCTCAGCCAGCAAAGCTCATATGAAAGACCATTCATATTTACAGATGGTCAAAGCCTGTGCATTTTTGGCAAAAAGAAATGTTTTAATTTTTTTACTTGCTAGCTTGCTTGGTTTCCTTTAATCCAGTCTGATCTATGATGGGGTAGAGCAAGTTGATTAAAACAAAGCATCTCTAGCAGGGGTGAAATCCTACCGGGTTAGACTGGTTCGGGTGAACCGCTAGGGATTATGGGCATCAGTTCACTGAACTTGTAGTAATTACTCCTCCTTGGCCCCACCCACCCACGCCCGGCCAGTCACGGCTCACCTCTTCTGGCTGCTCGATATTCCACAGAATTCAATGCAGCAGAGAGAATGCTAATTTTTCTCCCTCCATTCAGAATGGAGCTGCTGCAGCATGACCCTTTAAGGTAGTCCCCAGGAGGGAGTGGGCCAGGAGGGAACCATAAAGGGAGCAGCAGCTCCGTTATGAATGGAGGGAGAAAAGTTAGCATTCTCTCTGCCACAGAATTCAATGTTAAATGCAGCAGAGAGAATGCCAACTTTTCTCCCTCCATTCACAACAGAGCTGCTGCATCCTGTCCCTTTTAAGGTAGTCCCCAGGGATGTGGGGGGGGAACAGCTGGAATGGAACCGTTTTTTGTGAAAGGTAGGAAAATAGGGAAGGGGATTTTCCTGCCTGTCATCCATTCCTCAATCTCAGCACAGACTGAGGGATGGATGATAGGCAGGAATATTCCCCTCCCCGTTTTCCTGCCATTCGTGACAAGGGTGGCTGGGAGGGGAGGGGCCAGTGAGGAGCCCCTCAATGTGAGTGATGTCGAGTTGGCCATGCCCACCCAGTCACATGATCTCCCTCCCAACAAGCCACAGAACCGATAGGGGAATTTTTTTAATTTCACCCCTGATCTCTGGCCTATTTAGGAAGGACAAAATAAGATTAAAACTTTTCAATTGCCCTGAGCCTTTATATGAAAAACATCCTTTTCATATGATTTTATTATTTCGTATTGATCCCAGGCTGGGGATTAACAGGCTTTCGATTAAAAGAGAAGGAGGAGGAATAGGAGAAGGAGGAACTAAGAGTTCAGTACAGAATTCTCACTAGGTAAACACACACTTTTCTTCGAAAAGATATAGCAAAAAGTTAATTGGGGAGGAGCATTTGATTAAGGAATTCCCAAAGCCATCTCTACATGGGCATATGCACTGATGTTGAAAGATAACTTTGTAATGATCCCACAGGACCAAGGAGGCTAATGAATCCAACCTGGCCAAGGTGACGGTCCAGTGAAATTTCAGAAATGGAATGGAGGAAAGACAGAATGAAGCACATGCCCATTTGGGGGGGAAAAATTCCACGGACTGTGGAATTGTGGATTTAACGACCACTTGTTAAATGACTGGCCAAACTTGCAATGGTATTGAAGAAGTGATAGTTATGCCTGCATCTTTGTACTTATGTCACTGACAGCATATCCACAGTCATGGCTCGCAGTTACAACAATGCAAAATCCCATGGTCATATGAGATTTGCTTACAACCTTCTTCCTAGAAGCAAAGTCAAGGAGGAAGCCAGCAAGAGATCATAAACAACAGTCACATAATGTCCTTCCTTAAGAACCTGTGGTGATTCACTTAATAACAACAACCAGAAGTGCTGGAATTTGCATCTCTAAGCATTGCAGTCACACAACTGTGTTCATTAGTGAAGGAAACTCCATTCCCAACTGCCACTCTTAAGAGAAGCTACCTATACTAGCTTAGACTGGATTAGAAACCAATGTTCCACATTTGCTGCTTAAGCTGATTCCTGGCATTTTCACACTCTGATGGGCAGAGATTCTCCTAAGAGAGACGCTGCATTAATTACAAAGAGGTGCATATGTAAGGATGCCTCTTTGTAAGACGCCTTGAGTCGCCATGTGCAAGTAGGTAGCAATATAAATTTTCCAAATAAATAAATAAATAAAATGTACATGTGTTCAGTCTCAGTTTTTCATTCAATTAACTTTGATACTATTGTCCAATTTTTTAAAATATATAATTGCAATAATTCCTTTTACTGTCACATCCAACATTTCTCAAATATCTTCATTTGGTACATAGGTTTTCAATGAAAAAACCCAATAATGAAATTCAAAGCCTTACAAAATCTGAAGGATAAATATTTCAATCCCCACAGAAGTCCTCAAAGAATAGATTCATTTTAAATTCAGACAAAACAAACTTGAATTCCCCAATCAAATATTGTTGCT
The DNA here is from genome assembly GCF_028640845.1 of Ahaetulla prasina. NCBI lineage: Eukaryota > Metazoa > Chordata > Lepidosauria > Squamata > Colubridae > Ahaetulla > Ahaetulla prasina. Next base: position 93,872,610 of record NC_080540.1, read on the forward strand.
CTCACGGCTGATAAACTGAGAATAAAAGGAAAAAGAAATGTCTGGAGACCTTTACCCATGCTTGGAGAAGTGCAAAGCTTGAGATACATATCTGTTTGTCTGAAACTTTCCCATTGCCATCACTGTGTCCCTGGCCATTGCTCTATGAAACACTTACACGTCTCTATATCTCACACAGGAAGGTATCTGTGCCAGACCTCTATACAAACTAAATCACCTCATTTCTCAGTTCTCCAGATCTTATTAAATATGCATTGAAAGACTTTAGACTACACTACAGGTTCCTTCTTTTTTATTTATTTTTTTCCTTTTATCATCCTGTTACAATTCTTCATACACTGATATTTATATACAGGTAGTCCTCAACTCAAAACCATTTGTTTTGTAACCAAAGTTATGACACACTGTTGAAAGTTATATTGGCACTGAAAAAAGTGACTTTTGACCATTTTTCATACTTACGATCATTGTAGCATCCCATGGTCATGTGACCAAAATTTGGACACTTGACATCTGGCTCATATTTATGACTGTTTCAGTGTTCAAGGGTCATGTGATCACTTTTTTTGACTCAATGGGGAAGCCAGATTCACTTAACAACCATCTTACTAATTTAACAACTGCAGTGACTCGCTTAAGAACTGTGGCAAGAAAGATGGGCCACATTATAAAATGGGGCTAAACTCACTTAACAACTGTCTTGCTAGCAACAGAAATGTAGGCTCAATTGTGGTTGTATGTCAAGGGCTATCTGTAATGTGATCGAAAATTATTATCTTAATATTATTTAGATAGCTGGGAGCATTAAGCTGGGAGGTTCTGTGAGTCGAAATCCATACATCCTGAACCTGAAAAACACTGACTTAGAATAATGAGAATGGAGAAGGAAAAATACTAGTTATAATTAGACTGTCAATATTACAGCATTAAACTGATTACTTAATTATTCTACTGGCTCATTCTGACTGTTTTTGCTCTACTTGATACTACCCCAAACTATACATACAGCAGATGTACCATAATTTAAAAAGTAATTACCACTACTACATGATGTCCAGACCTTAACTTCTATAATAAACCCTTAATTTAAAAAAGGTATCAGGTAAATCAGAAAGTCTATTTAATCTGAATAAGAGTTTTGCAATGCATATATTTTATTTACATAAAATGGCAAATGGTATTTTATACATTTTTAGAAACAAAGGTATAGATAATTGTTTTTCCACTGCATCAAAACTCTGTTAAAACAATATCTATTAAAACAAAGGGTTACCATATATGTACATATAGGATACAAAACAACTCTGTTACTACTAGTCAAGTGAATCCATGAAATCTGTCAAATTTGGTAGAAGATTTGGTGCGCGTGCAGATTTCCCCCTTATTTTTCCTAACTGTCCTACATTCAGCTGGAGGACTTAAAAGAAAAGGTAGCTAAATTTGTTTCATATGACTTCAGCACCAGGGGTTCCCAATCCCCGGGCTGCTGCACAAAACCAGGATGTGGCCTGTTTGGAACCGGGCCACACAAATGTGTGGAAGTGCATGAAGCTCTCCTCCTGCTACTCGCACAAAGGAGCTATGCATGCAAGCGTGCATCCACCTGCCACTCACAGAGAACTATTCCTTCTCCCTCCTCCTAGGCCACCAAGCTTGATAGCTGGGACCACTGCTCTACATGATCCAAAACCTAATAAAAAGGGTTCCATATTAATTTTTATGTACTATATTTATCACCTATTTATTAAACACATTTATATGACCACCCATCTCACTAAACATGACTCTGAGTAATATACAACCAATAGTTAAACAATATCACAATTATTAAAACAATAAATAAAAACAAAATAAATAAAATAAATAAAAACAAGGTTGTAGGAGAACATCCATCTAATGTGATGGTATATGAGAAACACCTTGAGAAATGGGGGGAACAGAGAGAGGGCATAACCCACAGCTGCAGAACGGGTGGAGAAAGAGGCTCAGAAGGAAACCCTCCCTAACTTTTCCCGCTGTAAAAGAGGCAGCAGGAGATTTAGAATAACAGAGACCTCCTAGGGACCTTGGAGGTCTTCTAGTCCAACCCCATGCTTAGGCAGGAAACCCTAAACCACTTCAGACAAATGGTTATCCAACATCTTCTTAAAAACTTCCAGTGTTGGCACATTCCCAACTTCTGGAAGCAAGTTGTTCCACTGATAAATTGTTCTGTCAGGAAATTGCTCCTTAATTCTAGGTTGCTTCTCCCCTTGATTAGTTTCCACCCACTGCTTCTTTTTCTACCCTCAGGTGCTTTGGAGAATAGCTTGACTCCCTCTTCTTTGTGGCAGCCCCTGAGATATTGGAACACTGATTTCTGATTTGTGCTTTCTGATTTGTACACGTCCATTGAAACAAATGCAACTTTCTCAAAGCCTAGAAATCAGTGATTTAATGGAAGGACCCAGTTCTCCAGTTAGTTTAACCTTTCCATATCATCAACCAAATGGCTGAACTGGCGTCTTGGATTCTTGGGCCTATGTTGCAGCCCATTTCACCACAACCCCAATACATTTATTATATAACCAAAAATAATGAACAAAATATAAGGTATAGAATGTTCCTTCAACAGATTCTAATCAAAGCTTGATGCAACAGACAAAAAGAAAATAGATAAATGTAATGCAACTATTCTAGACTGCTATGCAAATTAAGTAATAAGAATTGATTACATTGACTTTCTCTAAAAAGAGAAGAGAGTCTGGATGTTTATTGTGGAGAAATGGGAACAAGGCTATTTAATCTTTCTAAAACCAATCGGTACATTTGCAATTCAGGAAAAAGAAGCTAACTGTTAACAGAGGGGAACTTTCATTATTTCAGATTATTAGGGACGCTGATTAGAGACAGGCCTCCAGGATTCCATTGTCTAATTACAAAACTTCTGACATAAGAGGACTTGTGCCCATTGACCTCTTTCTCCAATCTGCTCTGATACTCTAGTAGATTTTTTTCTGAAACATTTGAGAGGTGTAAAAGCTAGAGAAAAACTTGTCTTTTACTGTCTGATGCTGCTGTATTAGTGCAAGAACATCACTGAAAGCAGCATAAGACAACAACTATTCACACTGTGAACAAAACACTATAGACAGATGGTTTCTCCCTGACTGAAAGAAATAAAATTAGATATAGCCCAAAAATACCATTTGGATCAAAGATCTTATGTTTTCAAAATTCAGATAAACAAGTGAGCATTCAGATCAGATACCTGAAAAATGTATCTTATGTTTAATGTATTTATTAACTGGCTATAACTTAAGATAATGTTATACTATAATCTCATCAACATACATTATTGGAAATAATGGGATTTTTGTCTACTAATCATATCACAATACACTGCATTTACTTGAGAAACTTGGTAGATATATATTTATTTTATCTAAAAATTCAATTTATGGACTAATTATGTATTCCTTGCAAGAAGATTTACAGTTCTAACAACTTATGTTCTATCCAAATGACCATTTTTTATAAAATTTCTGATTATGGAAAAAGCATTCTTTTGCTAGGTTTCAATGAATACCTTCTAGAAATATTCTTTATTTATTAAAAACTTATAATCTAACCCTTTACTATTTTATTTCATAACATTCATACATCCCCCTATTATCTGTTTACTCTTCCTTGATGAAAGAAATTAGAGAAAATGTTTTTTAATTAAATAGATAGTAATTGGTTAGTTTGTCAAATATAGCCTTTGTTTTAAAGAATTACAACATCTTGAAGTTGTCAAACGTATATTCCAAAGTTCTTAAAACTACTGAATTTTGCTTATATTAAGGCAAATAGAACCAAAATTACAACTTAAATAAAATATTATCAAATTGAATTATCCCCAGTAAGAACTTGGCATCTATTAAGCAGAATCTGGTGACATTGTAAGAATTTAAATCACAGCTAATTGGTAATTAACATAAAAAAGAGTCAATGCACTCTTAGAATTTGAGGTAATAAAGATCTAATAAATTTATGTCACAATTTGTGGAAGATTGACAATAGAGTAATCCATGGGCCATTGTTTCAATTGCTGACGAACATGTTGATTGTATGAGATTTTCTGGAATCTCCCTTCAGAATATCTAAGCATGCAGGTATTAGAACTCTTTGAAATGTTGGCATAGCAATTTGATTGAGATATCAATGTTATAATTTATGGCTGGTGGCTTGATCATCTAAATAGATATCAGTAGAGATTAAGCTGCTTTTAACTTGTTGCTTTGTACCAAAACACACTTGTTCTTCCAGGATACACCAATATGGTCAAACCAATGGTGAAATCCATTTTTTTTACTACCGGTTCTGTGGAAGTGGTTTGGTGGGCATGGCTTGGTGGGCGTGGCAGGAGAAGGATACTGCAAAATCTCCATTCCCACTCCTCTCTGGGGCTAGTTACAGGTGGTATTTGTCAGTTCTCCGAACTACTCAAAATTTCTGCTACCGGTTCTCCAGAACCTATCAGAACCTGCTGGATTTCACCCCGGGTCAAACTATGAAGGGAATAATGCAGTTTCCCCAGCTCCTTTTTTCTATTTTGTAATCATGTGGGACTAAGCCTATAGAAGAAAGTATATCATTTCAAAAACATTGATTTATAGATTTATTCAGCATGAAATTTGAAGGGCTCTCAATCTTAAGCATCTCCTTGACAAAGTAAAGATGCTTCAAGTTCTCCAGCCTATGCAGCAGAATAGCCCACCAACCACATACAGAATGGTACTCCAAACTAAGTAGTTACAGTGAGAGTGAAGGGCATCATTTTGCACCACTCATTTTATCCTTTGGCAAAAGCAGAACAGAAATCTTTCATTCTAGTTGGCATCGTGCAACTTGGAATTGCTCTTCTATTGACTGTTGGAAAGCAAGTGCCACAAAACAATGAAAAGAATGTATCCACACAGCACTATGGGAGGAAGTGAGAAAAGGAATTAGCAACAATTCAAAGCATGCAGCTTCTAACATTCTCAGTATCTTCTGAAAGTTTTGCAACTATGCAGTTTTATTAAACATCACAGGCAATGCCCAACCTAGAATTTTTTTGGGATGCTCTTGGCAAGGCTGAGACAGTCTTCCCATAGAATACTGGGCCAAAGTTATTTGAGACCTTTAATATTGTTTCATTGAGTTGAATCATGTGGCCTCTTCATTTCACTGAAGGAAGAGAAGTGGTCTCCAGAACACAGATCACTGCACAAGCAAATTTGTCACATCAAATGGGGAAAAATGTAAGAGCACTCTAGGGTTATGAATTCGTAACTGCCTATAATAATTCCTAAAAATTAATTAGTATTTGATTTTCCATAGTATTAAAGAACTACAGAAATGTTGACATGAATATTTTAGCAAGAACATGTGCTGAGTGATAAGGATGAAGGGACACATTTGAAAAAAGCTCTGCAGACAAAGTAATCTGAATAAGAGAAATGTTATGCAAACCCAGGCCTATTGAGGCAAATAAATAGTTCCTGGGCAACTAATCTGAAGATAGCTTGCATGGACACAGTGTAATCATAATTGTGATTCTTGGTATCTTGTGGGAGGGAGATGCTTCAAGATTCTAGAAGATACAAAAACATGGGAAACAGAGAAGAGGCCAACTACCAACTTCCTAGCTCTAGAATTTAGAAGCATTACTGCAATTTCTTTCAGGCTTTCAGCTAAGCTACGGTAATGAATTTGCTGTGATCGGCTTTGTAGATAACCCACACCAGAAATGAGATGTGGTGAACATAGCCTTACTGTATTCTGTAACTCTCCGTAGGTTTCACTACCATTAATCATGTTACCCTTCAGGACTGTTTATTAGAATTAAGCCTTGGGAACAAAACTTTTGCTGTATCCTTCATGTCAGCAAAATATAGATAATATCATAGAAGATACAGTACAATACCTATGATGCCCTACAGTGTTTTCATCTGATCTTCCTATTCAACATTTGCATGAAACCGTGCTCCTTCACTTTCAAGAAAGTCATCCTTATCACAATAATAAAGTAATTAGTTATAAGACAGTTAGTATCACCCAGGGGTGAAAGGAACATTTGCTTACCTGAAGGTTCCTTCTATATACGCTGTGTGAGAGTCCAAAGCAATGGGTTGTTAACTTCAGCTGATTGGCCAGAGACTGAGTTGAATTTGTTTAAACACGCCTCCTCTTCCTGCTTAGCTCCAGTTTATTAACGAAGAACCAGTACTTGAGAAGACGAACTCAATTGGGAACTGGAAACGGACCAAGAACCTCCAGACCCCTGCATAGAACAAGGAAAACAATAAAGGAACATAGGGCGGGGTTGGACTCTCACGCAGCGTACATAGAAGGAACCTTCAGGTAAGCCAATGTTCCTTCTCCTGTACGCTGCTTAGAGAGTCCAAAGCAATGGGATATACCCAAGCTAAATATCCCTAGGGTGGGGAACAGAGGAATCCAAATTGTCAGCGGCAGGAAGAACTCGCTGCAGGACCCTCCGTCCGAATGAGGCCTCGGCTGAGGCAAATTGGTCCATCTTGTAGTTTTTGATAAAGGGCGAGGGAGAAGCCCATGTGGCCGCAGTGCAGATGTCCAAGATAGAGGCTTGAGTGGCCCAGGCGGCTGTGGTAGCTGCACTGTGGGTGGAATGAGCCGTGATGCGGCCTGGAAGATGATGTTTCTGCTAGTCGTAGGCCATGGAAATACAGGCTTTTATCCACCTGCCTATGGTGGATGGAGATACTTTGGTGCCCAGAACCCTTGGTTGAAATGAAACAAACAAGGATTCTGTCTTCCTAAACGGAGCTGTTCTGTCGAGGTAGATACGTAAGGCCCTGCGTACATCCAGCGTGTGCCATCGACGCTCTGAAGGATGTTTGGGATGAGGGCAGAAGTCCGGCAAGATGACCTCCTGAGACGTATGGAACCACGTGTTTATTTTTGGAAGGAATGTAGGGTCTAAACGGAGAATGACTCTGTTAGGGTGAAAAATGCATAAGTCCTTCCTGACTGATAGAGCAGCCATTTCGGAGATCCTGCGGGCGGAGGTTATGGCTATGAGAAAAGCTACTTTAAAGGTTAAGAGCTTGAGGCTGGAGGAGCTCAAGGGTTCAAAAGGGGATGAAGTAAGCATCTGAAGGACCAGGGTTAGATCCCAGGTCGGATACCTGTGGACCAGAGGGGGACGCAGATTGTAGGCTCCCCTTAAGAAACGGCGGATACGGGGATGTTGAGAAAGTGTGGAGGTCCCATCACAGAAAAGGACAGCGGCAAGAGCTGCAACCTGCCGACGGATAGTGTTGGTGGCCAAGCCTTTGTCCAATCCATCCTGGAGGAACTGCAGGATCTGCTGAATAAAAGCATAAGTGGGGACTATTTGATGTCTAAGACACCAGCGGTGGAAGGATGACTACGTGGCCTCATAAATGCACATTGTGGATGGGCGTCTAGAAGCCAGGAGGGTGGAGATGACCCCCGCGGAATGCTTTTCCTTCCTTAGGATCTCCCGGTCAAGTGCCAGACTCTGGATGAAGAATGGCTCCTTGGCGTAGTGAAATCTGATCTGGTGGAATTCGCCAATGTGAAGTGATGGATAGGCTCATCAGATTCGCAAACCAACTCCAACGAGGCCAGTAAGGGGCTATGAGGAGGACTTCTGCCTTCTGTTCCAAGATCTTCTGAATGACCCTTGGCAGAAGAGGGGTCGGAGGAAAGGCGTAAAGAAGACCCCGGGGCCACTGACATTGTAGGGCATCTGTTCCTTCTGCTCCTGGGGTGTGGAACCTGGAGAAGAATCTGGGCAGTTGGTTGTTGGTCAGGCTGGCAAAAAGATCTATTATGGGCAGGCTGAATTTGTTCGTGATGGAAAGAAACAGATCCGGATTTAGTTGCCACTCTGATTGGTCGATGGTGGTCCTGCTCAGCCAATCCGCCTGTGTGTTGGCGACTCCGGATATGTGTGCTGCCTGTAGTGATAGAAGATGCCTTTCTGCCCACAGGCCCATCGCTGCTGCCTCGTTCATCAGGAGGCGAGAGCGGGTTCCCCCCTGACAGTTTACATGAACCTTTGTGGTTATGTTGTCCGTCAATAACAACACATGATGGCCCGCTAACTGTGCTCGGAAGTGTCTTAGAGCCAGATGGGCTTCCCTCAGTTCCAAACAATTTATGTCGTTTTTGAGGTTGTTGGGAGTCCAGCGACCCTGGGTCATCTGATCTAGGAGATGAGCACCCCAGCCGTAGAGACTTGCGTCCGTGGTAAGGACGAGGCGGTGATGTTCCAGAAACGAGCAGCCTTTTGCTAGGTCTGGGGACATCCACAATTGCAGGGATTTCCTGACCTTTGGTTTGCAGAAGTAACCATTGTAAGGGTCGTGAGTGGAGGCATGCCTAGGGAACGATTGCAAGACAAGACACCATCTTTCCCAGTAACTGGGATAGCAACGATAGTGGGACCCGTCTGAGTGCCCTTACCTTCTTTATCGTGTCTCTGATGTTGTTGAAACAGTCTTGAGAGAGGAAAACCTGGCAAGATCTGGTGTTGATGCTCGCCCCCAGATGGACTATGTCGAGTGATGGACCAGATGGCTCTTTTCTCTGTTCACAGAGAATCCGTGACCCTGTAGGGTTTGAATCGTTACCTGTTAGTCCAGTAGCGCCTGTTGGAAGGAAAACGACTGGATTAATATATCATCCAGGTAACACTGTATTCGGATGGGAATTGACCGTAGGTGGGCCGCCACTGCATCCAGAATCTTGGTGAAGGTGCAAGGAGCAGATGAGAGGCCGAAGGGAAGAGCCCTGTATTGAAAATGGGCCCCTGCATAGCTGAACCTGAGAAAGTGTCTGTGGGCTGGCCTGATAGGCACATGTAAATAGGCCTCTTTGAGGTCGATGGATGTTAGATAATCTCCCTTTCTGATGCTTCCCAAAATTGAACTGAGGGAGTGCATCTTGAATCTGCGATACTTGATGTGCAAATTTAGTTGTTTTAGGTCCAGGATGGCTCTGCTTCCTCCTGATTTCTTCTTTACTAAGAATAGAATGGAATAGAAGCCGGTCCCCTGATGAGGTAGGGGTACCGGTTCTATGGCCCTGATGGACAGCAGGTGCTGAATCTCTGCTTCCATTTGAGCCCTTTTGGTGGACTCCTTGGGAATGGAGCACTGGATGAACCTCCTTGGGGGTTCAGAGTTGAATTCGAGAGTTAGGCCTAGTGTGAGTATCTGGAGCACCCAGGCGTCGGTGGTCGTGTTGTGCAAAATGGAAACAAATTTGGCGAGGCAGCCGCCGATGGGATCCTGATTGGTATAGTAATTTGTTTCTGCGATAAGGCCAGAAACCGGATCCACGGAAGGGGCGTCTGGCCTGTGGTTGTCTGGACCTGTCTCGGAAAGACTGCCTGTCAGGTGCTCTATCGGGGGGCGACTGGAAGGATCGTTGGTAAGCCGGGGATTGAAATCCGGGATCCTGGGAACGAAAGGGCTGCCTGCGATAGGGGAGAGGAGCCCGTCTGTCGAATCTTCTGGACATATAAGGGAGGACCTTCCGCTTGTCCTTCCCTTCGACTAAAATTGGGTCTAGGGCCTCCCCAAAGAGGAAACCGCCTTTGAATGGGGCAGCTGCCAACCACCACTTGGTTTTCATGTCGGCTTGCCATTGTCTGAGCCAAAGCAATCTTCTGGAAGTGATGCTGGAGGCAAGGGCTCGAGATGCAAATTTTGCCGAATTAAGGGTGGCATCAGCAGTGAATTCAGCAGCTGCTACCAATTTATTTATGTCCTGATGCAATCTGGAATCCTCTTGAGGAATCCTTGCTTGCATTTGCCTAAGCCAGAGTAAAGAGGTCCTTGCGAAGAATGAGGCTGCTGTGGCTGATCTAATGGCTCATGCAGCCGCTTGGTGCATCTTATGGGTGGAGAGTTCCGCCCTGCGATCCTCGGTTCGAAGTCCCTCTGCTGCATCTGAAGGAATTATGTTGGAGGAGGAGGCCAAGGTGGCTACGGGGGTATCTTGGAACCTTAAGAACCTTGATCTGTTGTGTACATTTTCTTGTCTGAACCACTAGGGGTGGGAATGGTACCTGGGTGACCCCATTGACCCTGAATGATGTCTAAGAAGAGCTTAGGTGATGGAATTACCATTGCTCTGAAACTGGTTCAGTGAAAAGGAATTTGGTGGGGTCAGATGTATCTGAAACACCTTCCAATTGGCGTGAAGCAACCCCCATGTTGGCTGTGATTTTGGCCTTGTGTAATAAGGTATAAAAAAGTTCATGGCGAAAAAGCCCAGTGGGGGCAGGCTTGTCTGGGGCAGATTCCTCATCCTCTGATAAGTTAAAATCTGCCATGTCTTCTTTTTCCCCCCAAAAAGGAATCCTCACTGTGGTGGGAAGGGGTGGGAGAACGTGTGCGTTGAACGCGTTGTCTGGTATGATGGCTTTCAGAGTGGGATCTCTGGCCTGAAGATCCAGTTGGAAAAGGGGCTGGAAAACCTCTCTGAGTAAAGGCTGAATCAATGCCTTGAGAAATAGTTTGAATAATAAGATGGCGTATGTCCTGAGGAATACTAGGATTGCTGTCCTCTCTCTGAAGGGTCCCCGCTGCTGTGGGGGAAGAAGGTGCCTGATGAGGTGGTTCTGGCACGGGTCTGGAAGTGTCCCCAAATACTGCAGTGACTGTCTCCTGGCTTTCTCCTGAACCACTTGGGAGAGTGGGGTACCATCCAGGTTGGTTTAACAGGGGCTGATGAGAAGCCTCAGTCTGCTGAGGTGAGGTAGAGTCTCGGATGCCCACTGGGGGGACAGGATCTTCCCTGCAATCCTCTGCTAATTTTTGTTTGGCCTTATCAAGTTGCCTATCCAGGGCACACTGCCTTCTTAAGGCATCCCTTTCTGCAGCAGCAGAGGTATGATGAGAGGCAAAAGATTTGGATCTGGTAGAGGGTACCCTAGATTTGGATCTGCTTCTATGAGGGGCTGGGGCCACGTTAGAATGGTGTCCCTGGGAGGGTGAGGAAGAAGCCTGGGAAGAAGACCTGCTGCGGTCAGCCATCTTGGAATAGAGGCCTGGAGTCAGTGGAAGCCTCAAATAAATTTTCAAGTCACTATAGGCCCGATTCAAGAATCCTGGAATGAGATGAGAGGAAAAGGGCTGATTACCACCAAGCCGACACCACGGCTTGAAAAGTGCCTTTAATCTGCGTGGAGGGGTGCAAGGGGGGGGGGTCCCCAAATTTATGGCGCGAAGCAGACACCACTGCTTCTCAGGGACCTAGTCACTGCAGCATTGGCAGAGGGAGCTTGCATCCGACAACACGGATCTTTCTCCACCCCTGCAAGCACGAAGCCGACACCACGGCTTCTCCTGCGCTCCGCTGGCTGCAACTCACGATTTTGAAGGTCCAGCAATGTCCCAGGCAGTCCGGACGATCCTGCGAGGCTTGGATTCGGCAAAATGACCAAAAAAAATGGCCGCCGTTGCTCTAGCAGCTCAGCTCATTTCAGGCTCCCAGCAGCAAGGAATAATAAAGAAAAGGGGTGAATTTTTTTGTTGTTGTTTTTTTTTGGGGAGAGGTTTGAGAATTTTTTTCTTTTAATTTAAGATCCAAATATGCTGATTGAAGAGTCAAAGCAATGGAGCTAAAGGAGGTAGTCTCTCTATGGCCGACTGAGTTAATAAACTGGAGCTAAGCAGGAAGAGGAGGCGTGTTTAAACAAATTCAACTCAGTCTCTGGCCAATTAGCTGAAGTTAACAACCCATTGCTTTGGACTCTCTAAGCAGCGTACAGGAGAATCTTTCCCTACGGTTCTGTGGGTGTGGCTTAATTGGTGGGCATAGCTTGGTGGTCAGATGACTGGGTGGGCGTGGTCAATAACAATAAATATTAAAAATAATAAACAAAGTATAAAAAACAATAAGAGGTACCAAAAACCAACTCTCACACTTTATACACACACAACACAACTGACACACACACACACACAAAATGCCACATACAGCTTTCTGAGATTTTGTGTGTTTGTGTAGTTAAGAGTGAAACACTACAGAAACACACCAAATCTCAGAAAGCTGCACAAATATTTTATTTTATTTTATTGTGACTTCAATTCCCAGAGTTCCTCAGCCAGCAAAGTCAGCCAGCATTAGTTGATCCCTGAGGAAATAGATTAGCTAAGCAATTGATTCTGTCTGGCTGAAAGTGAAACTGGGGCTTTCGGGCTGGAAAAAAAGCCATGTGTTCATCAGTAATCAGGTAAGTGCCTTAGAATCTCTACTCTTATTGTAGAAAACATGTTTTCTACAAGTAAGAGTACAAGTAAGGTTCTGCTGATGAGGATCCCGCCCCTCAGGTGAGATCGCCAGAGGAGACTTTAATTTTTTTTTTAAAGTTTAAAGGCTCTGCCAATCTCAGCTGAGGGGCGGGATCCTCAAAGGCTTTTTTTTACTTTTAAAGGCATGTTTCGGCTGAAGAAAAACCGGCTTTTAAAAGTAAAAAAAACCAAAAACCCTCTGCTGATGGTGCGGCTCAGCAGAGGCAGGGGAGGCCAGAGAGTTTTGCTACTGGTCCTCCGAACCAGCAGCCACCATCGCTACCGAATCGCGCGAGCCGGTCCAAACCAGGAGCTTTTCACCCCTGGTATCACCACAATCCTTCGAAAAGATGTTGTGTCGTGTCCCACTCCTCCGCTGACGGCCGGGTCAGGGAAATCCGGATCAGGCGTGCCTCTGCAGCTCTGCCAAAGTCCTAGCCAAGTCCTCAGGGCAGGCAGGAGACCAGAAAGTGACTTCAGCAAGATATGTTTAGACTTTGCCTGACTCAGAGAATGCCAGAAAGCAGGTCCTTTATATAGGCCATGGGGTGTGGCTCTATGACTCAGCACTTATCCAGGCCTGCCCCTCCCTTCCTTCTATTGCCTCCGTCTATCAAGTCTTCTGACGCGAGGGTCACTCCAGTCTGCAGCTGTTGGCAACTGACCTCCCTCAGGCTCACATGCTGTGGAGGAGGGGGAGGGGTCTAGTTGCTCCGTTTGCCTGGGCATGGAGCCAGAGCTGGGAGCTGGAGATACTTCCTCCTCTTCAGCCTGTCTGGGCATGGAGCCAGGGCTGGGGCTGGGAGGCATACTAGGACATTCCTCCGTGTTCGGAAGCAGATAAGAAGGCCCCGGCTGTGGTGAGATCGGACGAGGCACAACATGTTGCTTATTTCTTCTGTCAAAATTTCCTAGATTTGTAGGGGTGTAGTATATTCCATTCACCAGTAGATGGCGCATCAACAGAGGTTTCAGCATTGTTTCAAACATGATAAATTAAAATTCAAACTTAATTCAGTTTATAGAGACAAAATTAGATACATGAATCGATTCAGGTACATAGTTCCAACATATTATAATGCCTTTCTATAACAACACTTACCCAGTTTAAAATCCAATTTTCTTCGATTAAAAGATCTTTAGCTTTTATCCCCTCAGTTCCTTTCACTCAGGTCTAGGATTTTTCTCTCTATATAGTTATTTGCCATTTTATAAAAGGTAATTCTAAGACTCTCTTTTCTTCTCTGGATTTTCTTCTTTTTTCCTTTAAATTTAGATACTAAATGCAAAAAAAGGGATCTTCTCACCCAGCTCCAATCACAGTTCACTAACTCTGCTCCAGCACCAGTTTTAGTGCTGGAGTTTTAGGTGTTCCTCAGCGGCCCCAGCTTTGTGGCAGCCATGTTTAAGCTGCCTCTTCTCCTTGTCATGACTAAGAGGGAAAGAAAAAACCCCTGGTCAGGCAGGAGAGTTGCGACTCTCCACGACCATGCAGGTCATCCCTCTTTGCTTCACCTCCTCTACAGGGAGGCTTTATCTCCTCTCGGAGCCCACCAATGGGGAGGATTTGGCACAGGAGCGCAGAGACCCACTCCTCGTATCCTATCTTGCCGCGACATCAACCAAAAGTCAATAACTGTTGCTAACAGTCAAGAAATATCAGAGATGCTATACAAATATAGAATTGTACCAGTCCGCTACCATGAAAGCTAAAAAAGGTGAGTATTCCTAATAATAATTTGAGCCTTTATACTGCAGGCATGAATCTTACCTCATAACATCTGAATCAGAATAATTAAGTTTACAAAAAAAAAAAAGAATTGCCACTTTTCTAAAGTGATGAAGTATGAAGGATTTCTCTTCATTTCTATATAAGTAGTAGCCATTATGTCTAGAGTGTATGCTAAAGGCTCTGAGTGCTGTATGTTGTGTTTTGCTCCTGGGTTTATCTCATAATACTAGTTACGCTGACTAAACTCTGACAGATTATGGGCCCAGTCCCACAGTGAAGGCCAGAGTGATTAGTGACTAGTGAACCTAGAGAGAAGAGAATCCCAGTGTGAGCTTACACCAGAGTAAGTGGTTTAAATCATGGTTATCAGGTAGCATCGGCTCCATCGGTGTAATGGGAGGAAGTTTCCTGGTTCTCAGATGAACGAGACTAATTACCTTTCCTGGAATGTAAAGATTCAGATGTACCTGTGGAGGGAGAAGTTGTGGACAATTGTTACTAATCCACCAGTCCTGGATGATGGGATCAGAGGAAAAATGAAAAGGCATTAGCCAGCATAATCCTTGTCTTGGAAGATAGCTAATAATATGAAGGGTATCCAGTCTGCAAAAGAGCGCTGGGAGATGTTGTGCAGTATGTATGTGAGAGAGACTGCATGCAGTAAAGTATTGCTGACTTGGAGGCTGTATAAGGCACAGCTGAAGCCAGGAGAGTATGTGTCCACACATTTGCAGAACATGAGACAGTGATTCCTTGAATTGGAAGAAAAGGGAATGACATATACGGAGGCACACAAAGTGTTTGTAGTGCTTAGTTCCTTGGAGAGTTCATGGGACATTCTTGTGAACAGCCTTGAGTCCATGCAAAAACAGGACTTAACGATGGTGTACTTGACTGGTAGGTTGTTGGAGGAGGAGCAGAAATGGCTGGAGAGGAGACCAGGAGAGGGAAGAGAGAGCGTTCAGCACAAGCCAGCATCTGCAATAGTCCAGGATGCCGGCAGAGCAGCTGAAAGAGTTAACTTTGCAAAGAGATGCTACACATGTGGTTCTACTGAACATCTCCAGAGATGCTGTCCTGAGAGGAAGAACAGAGAGGCAGCAAGACAAGGGAGCAGAATTAATCAGCGAACGTGGAGCAGTTCTCCAGTGCCATTTTCTCTGGCAGCATCAACGATTGAACACAACAAGAATATGTGGTTGTTGGACAGTGGGGTAAGCCAGCATATTGTTAATGATCCACAGTTGTTTTCTGGTTTGAAACCAGCAAGAAAAACATGGGTTAGTCTGGCTGATGGACAGAAAGCTGCTGTAAAAGGGGAAGGTAATGTGTATGTACCAGAAATAGATGCTACATTGTACAACGTGTTATACGTACCTGCTTTAGAGCATAATTTATTAAGTATATCTATGTTAGACAGACAGGGGTATGAAATGATATTTGCTGGGGGACAATATACAGTTAAGAAGAATGGGCAGATTATGTGCACCATCCTTAAAAAGGATGGTCTGTATGTTCTGGAAATACAAGAACATAATTGTGCACGTGTACTTAAAAATGTTTCTACACGTGACAACTATTTACACCTGTGACATAGAAGATTAGGGCATGCAAGTGTTAACGTGTTGAGGAAAATGCCGGACATAACTGAGGGGCTGAAATTAAAGAAATGTGATGCATATTTAGATTGTTCTGTTTGTAAAGAATCCAAAACTAAAATGTATCCTGCAAATAAGAAAAACCCGAGGCAAACAAACAGAGATATACGTAGGAGGCCTGAAGGGTATCATAAAGGTTTACTTCCTGAGAGGTTCAAAGCTGGTGGGGTTAGAGCAGGCGGCATTCAGAAGGAACCCTGTCAATACCAAGAGACAGGATCATGGTTAGTGCCTAAGGAACAACGAGATGAATGGAGGAAGGCGAAGATAATGATAGGCAGGCAGATCAATCAAAGTGAGGAAACTGAGCTAGGGGAAAGAGAAAGTAAAGGTATCCAGCCAAGGGATGATAAACAGGATGTAATGGAGATTACTGAGAGAGAGTGCACAGATAATGACCATAGGAGTAGGTCCAACTATAGTAATGGCATGTGTAGCAATGAGAGTAGGAACCGAAGCAGGAGGCACGTTTCCATGGAAACAGAGCAGAGTGAATATGTTAAAGCATTCAGCTGTACAAATGGGAGGAGTGTAGATTTAATAGCTGTAAGCTGATGGGAGGTTGTAAGCGGAGGTAAGCGGAAACTGATGCAATGGGAATGAGGCAGCAGGATTACTGCCACTTTAAGAGGCTGGGTAAGAAGCTGCCTATATAAGGGAAGCCATAAGAGGGTGTTTCTTCTCCTCATCTGTTCTCCTCATGTTCTCTCTTGTCATGTATCTCATTGCTGTCCTTGTGTCACTAGCTGTATGATAAGGTATTTAACCACATATAAGTCTGTATATATTTAGCTGTATATAAACCACTGTTATTTATCTAAAGGCTCTGAGTGCTGTGTGCTGTGTTTTGGGATGAGACCATGGAGTCAGATAGTGCATTCCAGACATTAACAACTCTGTTACTGAAGTCATATTTTCTACAATCAAGATTGGAGTGGTTCACTTTAAGTTTGAATTTATTGTGCGCTCGTGTATTGTTGTGGTTGAAGCTGAAGTATTCTTCGACAGGAAGGACATTGTAATAGATGATTCTATGAGTTAAACTCAGGTCATGTCGAAGGCAGCGTAGTTCTAAATTTTCTAAACCCAGGATTTCAAGTCTGGTGGCATAAGGTATTTTGTTGTATTCAGAGGAGTGGAGAACTCTTCTTGTAAAATATTTCTGGACACGTTCAATTGTATTGATGTCAGAAATGTGGTATGAGTTCCAGAGCTGTATTCAAGAATTGGTCTAGCAAATGTTTTATATGCTCTGGTTAGTAGTGTAGTGTTTTTGGAGAAGAAGCTACGCAAGATTAGGTTTACAACTCTAAATTTTCTAAATCCAGAATTTCAAGTCTGGTGGCATAAGGTATTTTGTTGCGATCAGAGGAGTGGAGGATTCTTCTTGTAAAATATTTATGGACACGCTCAATTGTATTAATGTCCGAAATGCAGTGTGGGTTCCAGACAGGCGAGCTGTAATAAGAGAATTGGTCTAGCAAATGCTCCTTTATCTCATAATACTAGTTATGCTGCCTAAAGTCTGACAGAATCTGGCTGTCCCATTGACTTTGCTCATCAGAAGGTCTCAAAAGGTGATCACATGACTTCAGGGCACTGCAATCGTCACAACAATTGCTAAGCATCCAATTTTTGATCATGTAGCATGGAGATGCTACAATGGTCATAAGACACTTTTTTCAGTGCTGTTCCAACAGTCACTAAAGGAATTCTCGGGGTTGAAGTCCACAAGCCTTAAAATTGCCAAGTTTGGACACCTCAGCTCTAGATAATTTTGAACATGGGGAGAAAGATATTGTCGGGATTCCAAGTTTATCCATTGAAAATGAAAGGGCAGGTCCAGAATAGGTTTATTAATGTCAGGCCTACCTATGTTGGCAGACGTAGAGCACAAGCTTCTTACTCACACAAGGAACAAAATTTGTAGTCCTTCCTGGACAAATGCCACAGGCACAGTATATATTGTTCCAGAAAGAAACATAAGATTCCAACTGCATTTGTGCAATATTAAACTAAAATAATGGAGGGGGGGAGAAATATTCTTTCTCATACCAATAGCTTAAACAGGTAGTTAATGAACAATTCGTTAACAAATTCTAATGCAAATTATCAATTTCTCCCATCTCCACTATAAAAAATATTCTTCATAAATTCTACTTTATACAGAGAACTATCCTATACAGAGTGTTCCTCAGTGAATCTAAAGTGAAAGGAGGCAGGAATTCTGGAGCAGATCTTTGTTTTACATGCAGAAGCACTCAAATTTAATCCACAAAGCAGTTACAGAGTTATAATGGATCAGATAGAGATAAAGGATTCAGGCAGAGGTGGACAATTATGGTGTCAGCTTTGGAAGCTGGAAGCTTCCGTGCTGCCATTTTCTCATGGGTGGGAAAGTAGGAGGAGGGATTTAGTAGAGGGGTTGTCTTTAGACATAATAGCATTCTTCCTGTCGGTCAACGTCAGGCCAATCCTGCATCTGGAGAAAGAGTGGTCAGAGTGCTGTCTCGAGATGGGAAGGTTGGCGATTGGAGCATGTGATCGACTGAGGAATGAGGGGATGGTTTTAATTTACTGAGGGAAAACCCAGACCTCTCAGATTCGGGTTTTCCCAGATGTGCCAGTTTCTCTATCCTAGTAAATAGACCTTTGAAAGATGGTTGCTTCAAAGTTTTTACTTGGAGTTGTGTTGGTTTTTTTCTGGAACACTAACATAGGCCCCTTTACAACCTGTGATGTTCAACTCCCAGAATTCTTGAGCTAGCCATGCTGGCTCAGAAATTCTAGGAGTTGAAGTCCACATGTTGTAAGGGGGTGGGGTCATAGTTGCCAACCTCAGGATTAGGGGTGTAATTTAGCATAAGGAACTTTTCACATTTCAATTATAGAATATGACACTTTTCCCTGACCAATCATATGAAGCTTTCAAATTTATGAAATTTATGAAAATATTGATGAAAACCATTTCCTAACAAGGAAAACCAGAACAGTAAATTGTGGTAGCAGGCTATGCATGAACATTATAATCACATGCTATTCTGCAGATTTCTGCTTCCTGTCAGCACAACTTTATTGCTATAAACTTCACAGCTGCTTTTTCATTACAGCAACACTACAATTTCTTAGCAAAATAGCCTGAGTCTACTGAGAAAGCTTCTCAGATACAATTTAGAAATTAATGCCACCTAGAAGAATGCAATTTTTGGTATCTTAAATGATACAGACATTATACCCTAAACAGTAATCTTAATTCTTTCAAAGCTTCTGTAGAGAGATAAAATTAATGAAGGAGAGGGAAGAAATGACTGTATGGCATTAGATATTGTAAGGTACTGCATTTCTTACATTAGCAACACTTTGCTGGGAAATAATTATTGTTTCCAAGTAACAGCCTGCAATTGCTAAAAAAAAAAAGTTAACCATTGAACTGAGACTTAAATAATACTACTGATGAAATGCATAGAAGAAAACTGTTTTAAACTTCAACAGGCTTACAAATTACCTTTACAAAAGGTACTATTTTAATGTTTTATTTTTTTTTCACCATGTTACAGAAGTGGTACATTATGACGATAAGTTTATTGCTGTACCTACAGGTCATAACATAAAATACATTATAAAATACAACAAAGTAACAGTCAAATAGTACGATTATAAAATAAAGTAAGAAAAACAGGATTAGATGCAAAAATGTGACAGCAAGAGAAAGTCAAAGCTACAACTATGAACTTAAGTATATTTTTCTACATTTAAGTGACAGGAGAGCAAAAGTAGCAACTTGGTTGCTGACAGATGAGAACACGTCTACAAGACAGTTCAGTTTTTTGACATCCGAGCCCTTGAGTTCCCATACCATCAATAATTTACCCCTAATCTCATTATAAACGGGGAGGTGGAAGACATGATGAATTATGTCCTCCACTTGACCAACACCTCAAAACAGAGATGTCGTTTGACAGGGAGCTTGCAATCTCTCCCTTTGAGGGAGGTGGTGTGGTCTCCAGGTAAAGGGATGTCAAAGTCCTTCTCAGTGAAGCATTGGAAATATTAATCAAGTCTGGGGAGTGGGGTTTCTATGCTTTTTATAATAATGGTAACAAGATGAAAAGTTGGGCAACTGTACAACAGTGGCATCTTTATTGGCATCCCTTTAATCTCTAATCAATTATGTCTGTTCATATTCTTTTTACAAACTATGTACAGTGGGGTATCATATTTTATTAAGGCCAATAGTAATGCTTAATGTAAGCTTATGCATCCGTAGAACTTATGTATTGATTGGTCTATATTGCTTTTTTCTGACTGATACATTCTATTCAACATTTCATTTTGGTGTACTGCAACGGATTTGTTCACCCAGGAGACTTTCATTTATTACTAATGTTTTTATTGATCTGGATTTTGTTATTTGTTGCAATCCTATGTAAGTTCTCACCAGAGCAAAATTGATCAACATGAATGTGCCAGAAAAAAATCCAACATCAACCTTCATGCAGCATATCTTATCAAATGATTAAGTCAATTTTGTCTTTTAATATGAATCACCAAGAAAGAGAACGTAATTTAAGTTTTAGATGTTTAGTTCATTTTTGATAACCACTTTAAAGGTATCCACTTTAAGAGATGTGTCACAATAATCATTTGTTTTTAGCTTGTGTGGGAAAAGGCTCATACACTAAACTAATATCAATGTCAAATTTACATAAATAGTTGCTTCAAAAAGTAAACTTCTTTTATGATTGGAAGAATAGAAGATTCAAGTTAATTTGAAATGATTTTGCCCCTATTAAAATTTACTTTTATCATTTCTCCTTTTACCCAAACATACAAAATAATATTATTCACAAGTGCAAAAAGTCCAATCCAATTCCTTTTCCCCAGATTTGAAGTCAGATCCCCCTAACTTTCACTGTCCTAAGATATAGTGGCAGTTACTTTAAAAATTCTCCAAAAGCATCATTTATCCAACATAGATTTGGAATAAAATAAAATCTATAAGTCAGGGGTGTCAACTCGATTTCTTTGAGGGCAGGATCAGAATTGGGGGGGGGAGATGGGATGAATGCCTCCTGCTGCATCCTGCCAGCCAAAATGGAATGCAGGGGGCCACAAACAGCCCCTCCTGCACCCCGTTTTGGCTGCCAGAGGCACCAAAAATTTTGCTATTCCCAGGTGAGCCCCACAGGCCACATTTAAGCACCTTGAGTTTGACACCCCTGCTAGAAGTCTTTCCTGCTAGAAGTCTTTCATTAATACCAGTATGTTGTGGAATATTTATTGACTCAGGTTCACATGTCAAAATCATTAAGAAAAAGTGTTTATTTTGCTCATCTCTTTCCCTGCATATATCTTTCTGTTTGTTCCAATCTTATTGCAAAGTTTTACATAAATCCTATTTGGAGAAAATCCATAGTGCAACAAAATGGGCTATGTTCTTGATTGTTTTAGTCTACAGTATATCAATTTCTTTTTTATCTTCAGACATGTCCTTCTTTTATATCCTGAAAACTTCCTCTGCGGGAATCTACATGTGCCAAACATATTGAACTTAATAATTTTATGATGGTGGAGACCATGCAAGAATTTTTTTCTAAGTGGAACAAGAAGGTGGTGCTGATGCTAGAAGTCAATTGTTAAGGCTGAAACATGCTAGGTTTCTACAAAATACCGTATTTGTACTACCACCTGAGACTCACTCCCTTGTCAAGAGGAGTTAAATACCAGCTCTCTGTTTTGCCTTTTGTGGGTCACTTTGTACTGCTGTATATATACTGTTTTTTATTCCTAATAACCAGAAATTCAACTTAGAACACACCGTATTTGCAAATTAGAAGGTTTGCTCTTCAAGATAAACAAAAGAGGCAGAGTGACAATTTATTCTATTTATAAAATTGTATATGCCGCCTACTCATTAGATTCTCGCTAGTTTACAAAAATAAAAATATAAAACAGTATAAAGGAAAAAAAATGTAAAATCACAATTATTGCTCATCTCAGCCAGAAGAGACATACAATTACCACATGCAAATGAAAATGTAGATTAGTTGGATTACTATACAGTGCTTTTATCTCCACAAATGCAAATTCATTAGCCTATACAACAAAAAAAAACAAAACAATCTTCTACCATGGGAAGTTTTTAACTCACTGTACATATTATTTGATTATGTGCCATCAAGTCAATTTGACTCTTAGTGTTCATAGAGATAGATTTTCTCAATCATTTTATCTCTGATACATTGGTGATGGAATTCAGATTTCAGTCCTTTAAATTTTGTATCCATCACCAACGTAATTGAGTCTTTCCTCTTTGCTAATTCTTCTCTTTCCTTCCTTCTCTTTCTTTCACCTTTCCCAGCAATACACTTTTCTCCAGAGAGGCAGGTGTTTGAAAAATGTATCCAAAGTATGATAACTTAAGTCTGGTCATTTGTGTCTCAAATGAGAACTCTGGGTTGATTTGTTCAGTGATCCATTTGTTTGTTTTCTTGCTGATATTCCCAGTAGACTTCTCCAACATCAAAGTTCAAAATATCAATGCTCTTTCTATCCTGCCTCTTCAAAATCCAATTTCTCTTTCATAGAATGTCACAGGGAATACCACTGCTTGCACTGCTCTGATCTTTATAGGTACAGACATATCACAGGATCTGAATATCTTTTCCAAGACCTTAATGGCTGGCCTACCAAGTGGGAGTCTCTGCAATGTTTTTCTTGACTTGTTCCTTTGCTGTTCATAGTAAAACCTAAAAAGCAGACGCTATCTACCACTTTGATATCTTCACTATCAAATTCTAAAGCTGGTAGTACCACCTGTTAACTTTTTATTTATTTATTATTTATTAAATTTCTGTGCCAATTTCTCAATAAAACAGTGACTATAACAATAGTTTGGTCTTCTTTATATTTAATTTTAGTCCAATTTTTTCAGTGTGCTCCTTGACTTTTTTTTTTATCAGAACTGGTAGAACCTTTTCATGTTTAGGTATTAAAGTAATGGTATTATCATACCACAGGTTATTGATGTTTTACCTTCCAATTTAGAAAGCATACTCATTGTAATCATGTTTCCCTAAATATATACATTAATCAGAATATACATTCAATAAATAAGGGCATAGTATATAACTTTGTCTCATTTCATTGCCAACGTGGAGACAGACTGCCTTGCTTTGTGTGTCACTACTATGATTTCATGACCTTATACATTGTAATATACTGTTTATCATATTTGCAGGAAACCAATACTGTATATTCTAGGGATTAATATAACATTTAATTATTATGTGTTTATATAAAAAGTTTTGTTTTTCCTATGTTTGCTAAATATCTTAATGTTCCAAATCCTTTTATCAGTGGTTTTCAGGACCAGCAACCCTAAAATTAAAAGTAACACAACCATTAAACCAACTTTTGAACAGTGGTTTTTTTTTTAATTGCCTCAGGCAATTACCCTTAGACTTTTGTATACAAGTAACCATATACATTGGTTTATCGCACAGTTTCTTTTCTTAGCTGAGACACAACCATTATAAACTACATACCTACTTTACTAAACTTTTAAATTTATCTATTAAAACCATTATTGTATCAAAAATGATAACTTTTTGTAATGTGTTTTGACTATACATTCCATGGATCAGGGTTTGAAGAATACTTTAAGTTCTTAAGAGTATACAAGGAAATCTATTAACATATGGCAATGAATTATCAGCTGTTGGTTATCCACTGATGTTATTTTATTTTAATTTATTTATTTATTTATTTTTGTCACAACAATATATGTAAGTATCATACAGAAAGGTTATATAGTATATAAAGGTATAAGCATATATATATATATATAGGAAGAAAAAAAGAAAAACAATAGGACAGGAATGGTAGGCACGTTTGTGCGCTTATGCATGCCCCTTAATATCTTAATGTTAATATCTTAATGTTAATATCTATAATTGCACTGAGCTATTTCTGTAGTGTCTTTCATAGAATGACTGAAATATATCATGACGATGATATGATCATCATCACCCCTACCCACCAATTAATGGTATAATTATTAATTAATTAATTATATAGGGTTTCCTGCTTGAGCAAGGGGTTGAACCAGAAGACCTCCAAGGTCCCTTCCAACTCTGTTATTCTGTTAATAAAGATAAGCAGCACAAGTATTCTTTAAAAATCAAAAGTTATAGCTGTATCAAAATGTGTAAGTGAACCATCATTTCTACAACAAAATTCTCTGATCCATTCCAGAGTCTCTCAAGCCCTTAGCAAAGTTGTAAGACTACAAAAAAGAAAAACATCCATTCTTTGATGGACAGAGTCGGTGAATGCTAATGTATATTGCACACTGTATGCAAAAATGACACCTATAGTGAATGAGAAAAAAAGTAACCATAAGTGCCACGTTTCATTCTGAATTATAAATATGCACAAGCAGTATAAAATAGAACATCAATGTTATTTTCTTATGAGTCGACAGTATACTTTTTGAGACTTTTCAAACTAGCATGAATCAATGGTTAAGGTAAAGATTAATTTTCAAAAATGTATGGTGACTATACTGAGTTTCCTTGTCAACACTATGGAGCGTGGCTTGCTACTGCCTTCTGTGATTTGGGGGGATTGAGATGAGGGTATGGACAACTCAATAAGGACCACAGTCCTTGTGTTCTCATAGTAGTTTCCCATCCATGTACTAACCAGATCGCCCTATTTAGCTTTAAAGATTACCAAGAGTCTTTATGATATTTCAACAGAACATGAAATGTGGGTAAGCAATTTAGGACATTTTTTCCCAAAGGAGGGCTATCGTTCTATACTTGACATCCTCAGAAAGGTCTTGTTGAAATCCTTGAGAAAGAACAATGTAGGGGATAATTGTTAACATGTGATATTGTTAACTCCAATTATGCATTGGATTTTAATTCCAGTTATGCAAGCAAAATGACCAACTGAACAGTGAATTCTTTTCCCCACAATAGTAAATGGACCATTTTAACTGCATAAATTACTCTGAAAGCCAAGATCTTAATTACATTCCTGTTAAAGGCAGTTGGTTAAGTTTCTGTTAAGTAGCAGAGGAATAACCCAAAGTGAAAGCAACCATATAGCTAGGACCTGAAACAGCAATATAGCAGTAACTACTTTAAAACAGGGTAAAATAGCAAAGTATAATACAAATGGAAACTGAAAAAAAATAAAGTAAAATAAAATAAAGCCAATGTAATTATATAGAATTGTTTGTAATTTCTAATAGCTGTAAGTGAGGAAACAATTCACGACAAATTCCAATTATAAAAAGAAATTATCTGTTCTGCAACAGCAATTTTAGTGACATTTTTAATATAGAGAAATCATGAACCTTAATTATTGGAATTTACTTGTGCTACAGATGCGCTACTGAAATCTAATTAAATAGATCTGATAGTACTTCCAGAGAGAAGGCTTTAAATGGGAAATTTGCTGATCCATGTATTGGCTTAAATACCAATTTTTGATAACATCTGAAACAAAGGAAAAGCCACTTTATTCAAAATCTTCAGTCTGAATGGGGGGGGGGGGGAAATGATATCTTAAATTTAAGAGGCCCAACATAAAAATCATTTCACTTGTTTGGATATTGTATTCTCCATAGATTTATCAGTGTCCCTCTACTTTCATGGTTAGTTAGTTAAATATTAACAGCAGCTTAAACTAATTTTTTTTAATTCTTACTGTGATGTTCAATGAGCATCACAGTGTCTTTCAATCCATTTCTTTTTCTGTTCTGAAAAATACTGAGTGAATTACATTTATTCTACCAATCAATTCTTCACCAGACTGTAACATTGGGACTGGATAGAATTCCTTATGGCTTGGTTTATAACAGAACCTAAACAATTCTGAATGGCTTTGCCTTTTCCCCAATAGTGCCCTAACTCCTTGGCCAAAAGTAGAGTATATTTTCATCAGGACTGAAAGTTCTACTACAGCACTAAAGAAAAGAACACAAAAAGAAACTTAGAATGCAACTTCTTACATCTTTCTCTTATTATGTAACTACAAAGAAAAACTGGAAGAAAGAGGAAAGAGGGGAACTTGCAATGAGAAGACAGTATATCTGTATGAATATCGATATATGTATATGTAGATTCAGAATTACTTTTGAATATACAAATATATACAAAAAAAAAAGAGGGGACTTGCAATGAGAAGACAGTATATCTGTACGAATATACAAATATGAAATATGTAGATTCAAAATTACTTTTGTTGTAGAGTACCCTGACAGAAAAATCTTTTGCACATGCTCATTGGGCCTAGAGTTTCCCCAAACAACAAGATCACTATTATAGGTGTTGCAGATTTTTTTTTACATGGACCCAAAAAGACATTTTGCTCACATCTCATCAAATGATCTGCATAATCCTAGTTTTTATGTTCAGGTTTGCTTTTACATACCATTGCCTAAAATTTTTGCATTACTGCCTAAAAGCGAGTTAAAATATACTAATTTAGAACACGGTACCACTACTACAAGTTGTACATTTTGAATCATTGACACCCTTTAAAATGGGAACCCTCTACAGATGCTGATATTCAGTCAGTCACACCATGATCAGGGATAGAGGCATCACATCTGTATTCCTGAGGCTGACAGCTTTAGCCGTTAGTTGATATAAAAAAAGTCCAACTGCCTAATTTCAAATTCCACTTGAATATAATTATATTTAAATAAATGTTATAATGAATATTCATTCCCTAACTTGTTCTGATAGCACAAAAGGTGCTATAAGTTATCCAAACTCCATTAAAAATGAATCTGACTTTAGGTGTGTTTCTAAGATTTTCAGATGCCTATTCTCTGTGTTTGATTTAAAAGTTATAATACATTTTTAAAAATTACTAAAAATAATTATAAGTAAACAAAACATCAGGTTGTCTTCTTAAAGGTATAATTCACTATTAGGTTTTTTTTGGAAGCATGGCCGTTAGGCTTCTAAGAATTTATTGTGAAAGAACATAATGAATTTAATACAGATACAGATTCCAAAACAGAAAAATTCTATAATAATAATACACACACACACACACACACACACACACATAATAATAAAAATAATAATAAAAAAAAAAAATAAAAAAAAATATTATTATTATTATTATTATTATTATTATTATTATTATTATTATTATTATTATTATTATTATTATTATTATTATTATTACCAAATTGCACTACTTTTAGATATATTTATAACCATGAAACCTGAACCAAGATCCTCTCAAATTCAGAGATTTAAAAAAATGATCCAGAACTCGGATCAAGACTCTTTTAAATTGCAAATCCAGAATTTTCTTTATAGGACTGTGGAACAACAATAATCTCTGGCTGCTGTAAGTCTTGGTAGTTTTGCTTGCTTCTAGATATTGTGAACCATGGTAGAATTCTGCTCACCTCTGACTATTGCAATACTGCATCAGTAATGTGTTTTATCTGATAAACTGTCTTGTTTAACTTATTTTTCTGCCAACTATTTTGATTGCTATGAAAATTACTGAAATGCAATTTTATTGCATAGGCAGCAAAATAAAAATCTGAAATCAGTCATATACAGACTGCATTTGTCTGCATGCTAAATTACATGCTGATGGGGAAAATTACAGGCCATAATCACTGTTAATCTATGTGGCTTTAAGAGTCAATTTTCTCCTATGATGACTGGCAAAAAATACAGAAGGTGCTTTTTCTGAAATGTTTAATATTGGAATCATGCACTAAGGTCTGGAGCTTTAAACATCTGTGTAACTCCAAGCATTGGAGGCAGTATTGGAAATCAATTTTGTAGGCTTTGTACCAAACGACGGAAGCCAGTAGGCAATCTGCCTTTAGTTTCAATAGAACAGTTAAAACCTAAGGTCAAGCCTTAAGTCTTTTAAGATGATAACCATGTCTTTTCAAGACTCTACCAAACAAAGAGACAAGGAGCTATATTAACTTACATAAGTGGAAAGGTGGGCTAATATGCACCTTTGCACTTCAAGGAAAATAAATAGGAATGGTAAAATTGTCACTGACAGTTTTTCCTTTGATCTAGGTATATAAAGCAATAACACACACACACATTATACACACACATGAGAGATAGAGAGAGGAGGGGGGAGGGAGGGAGGGAGGGAGGGAGATTTTTTAAATTTATTTTTTATTTTATTTATTTATTTGTTGAGTATGTATTAGATAATATATATATGAGTTTGGTGTGGTTTACCTTAAGTTTGTATCTATTGTGTGCTGGTGTATTGTTGTGGTATCTTCTAAATATATCCTAACAACTAAGGATTCCCCCCCAACCCCGAGATCTCAATGAGGAATTTAACTGGAAAAAGTATTTTCCTGGACTTCTGTTGAGGATTCATGGTAAACTAGCCATCCTCTCAAAGCGGAGATGACACTGTAGTGGAGTTTAGTAGCCAGTCAGCAAATTCTAGCCATCAAAGTGTCTCCAGAAAAAATAGAGATCATATGATCAGTCACTTGTACAAGGACCCAGAAGTTAACTTTGAGAATGTCTGCCATTATAGATTATCTTTAAACTATGTTATGGAAGAGGAACAAGTCATACTGGATCAAAATAAGTTTGATTTGAAAGTGTATTTAAAATTACAGGCTACAATAATTATATAGAAAAAGATGCTACACTGATCATACATACATATGAAATGGGCTGATGTCTTAATAATTAAAAGGGTTATACAAATAACAAACCAAAAATGTGGTCTGGATAACTTTGCTATATTGGATTTACAAAATAAACTTTTAAAACTTTTGAAGGTTTTTCTGAAAAAGGACAAAGAAAACATGAAAAAGAAACAAAGCTATAGTACATTATTTTAAGAGGTTAAGGAACAAGATGTAAAGTAAAAAGAAGGAATGTGAAGTTACTTTATTTGATCAAGGTTAAAATAGCATATTGTTAAGATTAAGATTAACCTCAGCATATCTATATTACAAAACTGATTTACATCTTAGCAATAACATATTCATCATTAGTACACAAATCTAGTTCAATTTGTGTACTAATGATGAATATGTTATTGCTAAGATGTAGAAACTTTTATTGAGAATAACTATGGAATGTGAATATATTGAAGATCAAATGGGCACAATATTTTGCATATAATATAATGCTTGACCAATGGGAGAATATGTGGTGCAAAGGATTGAAATTTACATTGAATTATAATTTGAAAGAGAATTTCTATAAGATGAGGGACCATTGATATATAAGAACTGAAAACTTGTCACAGATGTATAAGGGAATGTCAAACATATGTTGGAAAGGCAATCAATGTGAAGGAGGGTTGTTTTTTTTACCATTTTAGGTGAACATGTAATAAAGCTAAGAAATGCTGAGACAGATATGTATCTTGATCCAGAGAATTCTTAAGATAAATATACAACTGAAAAAGAGGTTTTCCTTCTAGGTTTGATGGATATATAGATTGAAAGGAAATATTGTGTCTAGTTTCTCTATATCACTGTGAGACTCTTGTATGCACAGAGATGGAATGATGTACACAGTCTACAATGGAAGAATAGTAAAACTAGTGGAATTTGCTAAGATGTCAAAACTGACTACTCTGATTAAAGACAAAACTTTGGCTAATTTTGTTTTTACTTTGAAACCATTGTTGGAATTCTTGCTAGAAACTGAAGGAAATAAATATTTAATTTTGGGATTGGCTATTAGAATTGTTTATCATTATAGAAATATTGTGTCTTATTGTCAATTTTAGAGTAAGAAGTTAATCTATTTATATCTGTACAGAAGAAAGTTAGAAGTTATTCTTTTTTTCCCCTTGCCATTTTTTCCATTTTTTTCGTTCCTTTTACACTCCTGATTTTGTGTTCTTTAACCTCTCTTTCCCTTAAACCCTCTGTTTTTGCCTTTCTGTATTTTATCCTTTCCTGAAACTCCCCCCCCCCAAAAAACCAGTTATAAGTATTACTGGTAACCCTTAATGGACTTTTACTGAGCAGGACTAAACAACAAGTCTTTAAGGATTCATTTGTAGATAAGAGATGGAATATAGGAAGGAGATAATTTGTTGTGTTTTAAGGGAATAGACTACAACTATTTATTCTTCTTGCGATGAAGGGAGAAATCATTTCTTTATATTTCTTTTCTTCACTATTTCTATTTTCTCTTTCTTGTTTTTCTATTTTTCTTCTTTTCTGCACTTTCTATTTTTACTTTTTTTTACTTTGTACTAGTTTTTATCTTTTTAATTGTAACATTGAATACAATTATTACATAAAATAAGAAAAAAAAGTATTT
The DNA here is from genome assembly GCF_028640845.1 of Ahaetulla prasina. Taxonomy (NCBI): domain Eukaryota; kingdom Metazoa; phylum Chordata; class Lepidosauria; order Squamata; family Colubridae; genus Ahaetulla; species Ahaetulla prasina. Next base: position 93,902,644 of record NC_080540.1, read on the forward strand.
CTCCTTTGCAGAATTTATGAATTTTCAATGTAAAGAGATTTATCCAAAGGTGGTACTCAGCAGGTTCTGATCAGTTCTGGAGAACCAGTAGCGGAAATTTTGAGTTGTTTGGAGAACCAGTAAATACCATCTCTGACTGGCCCCACCCCCATCTATTCTCTGCTTCCCAAGTCCCAGCTGATTGGGAGAAAATGGGGATTTTGCAGTATCCTTCCCCTGGAGTGGGGAGAGAATGGAGATTTTAAAGAATCCTTCCCCTGCCATGCCCACCAAACCACACCCACAGAACCGGTAGTAAAAAAATTTGAATCCCACCACTGGATTTATCCAATCCATCCATCCAAATGATAAACTCTCCATTTAACTAGAAAATTAAATATTAAATAGTGACCATCTGCTTTAATTGCTATTGTACCTATGGGATCACTGAAAATAGGGAAAGCATTATTCCCTTCAATTGGGAATTCCAGCTTTTCCCAAGGCACTAAAATAATATTCACCTTTAACAAAAGCTAACCCTGTATGCAAGGTCAGGGGCAAATTAGATGAACTCACTCTGCTGATCATTGGCTAGGAAAATGTTTCTCTTCAAAACTTAATACTACTCCAGCTGCCACAACTATTATGAGTTTCAGCCTCAGTGCACATTGTACCTTTTTTTTAATTAGACATTGATACAAAGCCAGCAGAGTATCTTAAAAAGTAGAATATGAATTATACATGGCAAAGCAAATACGAAACACTTTCTTAAGCATTTTCCTCCGTAACACCTCACTCAAGAGCACTTAACCAAAGGTTATAAAAAAGCCTTTGGATGTTTTGCTTTTTGTTTTAACCATCTTTCATTACATAGCACCATATAATTACACAAGGTGTAACAGCACATTATTAATCACACCTGACAGCAAGTTATTTTCACTGTCATGAAGGATAATTCATCAGCAAACGCCACATAGTATTCTTCGTATCAAAAGAAAAATCCATAGGAGTTCTTCAAATGAAGCCAAATGTTCCCTTGTAAATGATACTCCAGAACTGTGTAATGGAAAATGTCACTCATGTCACCTCATCTTTAGCTGTTATCTGTTTACACCAAGAAACAAGCTCACTACACACTTGAATGACCAAGGATGACTGTATATCAAATCAGCTGCCAACAAGAACAAAAAAAATGCATTGCCGGGTGAAACAAGAAATGGAAGTACATCTTTAAAAAACTGGGCAGTGAGTACTATTCTTAGTTAATGCCACTCTTGCTGCTAACACTTGGCAAAAACCAGCCCATTTTTCATTATTGTACTATAATTCAATCATAAATATATGATTGAATTACTTCTGTTCCTTATCTCTGAAGTCTGGAGCCTGCATTCAGCGGGGCATTAGCTCTTTGAAGTATGCCATTAGTTCTGATTTCTATTTATCAGATTCATAATATTCAGGTTGAATTGTGTTCAAAGCAGCAAAGCAGCTGCTTTTTGCTTCATCTAGTGCCTTGGTGGCACATTCTCTTCCCATGTTTCTGCAACCACAGATAGCTTTGCATTTTGCATAGGGATGCAGGAAGATAATCTAACCATCATTCCTTCCTTTTCTTTCAGAATTGAAAGATAAGATTGAGAGCAGACAAGTATAAGGAGATGAGCAGTAGAATCTGCCTTCTATATATCAGATCTTTTTTTTCAATTGCAGGGCACATCAGCTTTGTTTATGTATGATGCATTAGACAACAAGACAGAACAAACACTTCTGTAGGTGGGAATGTTGTTTCTGCTTTAGCTGAATAATCTCATGCTAGTTTGGGGCCCAAGAAATCATTCAGATGATGATGGCTACTTTGCTAGCCAAACATAACATCAAGACCCTTTATCAGAAATATAGACCAGGGTATAACTATCATGCCTTTAAGAATATTACTTTGTATAATAACTGGGAACAGTCAATTCACAACTTGTATGACTGTCTACTTGCAAGCAGAAATAGAAAGGGTAAAGAGGTGCAGTAAAAAAAATCCAGGGAAATCTCATATGATTAGTGGTCAAATAACCTTCGATACTGTCTCAGCTCTGAACCCAATGTAGAGTTATCACGCAAAGCAAACCAATTAAATGTAAAACTGAGAGCAGACTGCATTTTCCTTCTACTTTTTAAGATCTCCTGTGGAGCACATAAAAGCTCCACGCTGTCTTGTCTGCAATTAGGCCAATGATAACCATCAAGATAACCATCAATTAACTTGTGCTTCTTAAGAGATAAAATTATATTATGTACTGTTTTAATAAGCTGCTACGTTTGTGTTATGCTAACAGTGAGCGCAGCCTAATCTTGTTGCATAGGATAATGTAACATGCAGTACATTTAAAGCTCCAGGGAAAGACTTTCTCTGTACACAGAAAAGGAACTAATTATAGAGATTCCTTGGAGAAAAACTGGAAATACAGAAATGAAGCTTGCTGGAAGGTCCTTCACTGTTTGATCATATTTTCTATAAGAACAAAAACTGAGATATGTTTTTGGGTAACCCATATAAACATCCTTTGCAATCCCACTCCCCAAAAGAAAAAAAAAGGATAAATTACAACCACAGCTTTCATCATTTTAAATGTGCTACTTTGCACATTTCAGAAATAACAACAATAATACCAACAAAATCCTTTGGGTTTCACTGAGGGGAAAAAACCAAAAACCAAAACAAGGTCACGCAATACAGCTTTCAAAACATTCCAATGATTCTAAACGAAAGCATTGTGTGAGATGTTTAGAAAAACCCATATCCCTATTTTCTTTTTTCTGTCTCTCATCTTTTTATTTCCAACTAAATGTGAAAATCATGCAATTAAATAGAGCAGAGCTACAGCAAAGAAGTACAATTTCAAAGTCAAACAGGTGATCCTGTTCTTTCCCAGCAACCTTTCAACAGACGAAATAGAACTTCAAATAGAACTTCTGGATCAAATGGAAGCAATGCCACAAAGCATCTCAGAATGTTCATATACCTTTAATTGTACACTGCTGGCAGATTTATTTTTTTTCCCCCATTATGAAATATCTCCCCTATTTTCAATAAGATTTTGCTGGGCTTGCATTATACTATATAAATTTCCCCACCCAAGGATTCAGTGAAGATTTTACTACTGTAATGAGATACAGACAGAAGTTGTGGTGCATTTATAATGGAACTGGGTAAATGGTGAAACTGTCATTCAGCGGCATTACTTTGTCAGTACAGAACTCAGCACTAGATTAACTTGTTTTCTTTCATCGTGTAAATTAGATAAGCACCTCTTCTTTTCTTTCTAGATTTTGCTAAGCGAGGTAGCAGCAGCTTCAGTCAATAAACTAAGGACTCTGTTAGAGAAGGCTGTAAAGCACTATGAAGCAGCATATAAATCTAAGTGATATTGTTATTGCTATTCTGCAACTGTGGAATGAGATTTCCTGGGGGTTCATGAACAAATCTGAAGGCAAACAGATTAGGTTCCATTCTGCTTGGGTGTAGCTGACCTTTATTGCAGTGCCAATGTAAAGAGCTAGGCCCTGGAGCTATCCTTACAGAGCCTTTCTACTTGCATCAATGTGTCCCATAAGACTGGTTCTAAGCCTGCATGTTTGTTCCAAGCATAGTGGCCTCTCATCCACAAGACAGTGTCCTCTTACAAGAAGTAGTAGATGCATAGATCTTGGGCTGCCTGAAGCAGCAATATAGTCTTCTTAAGAAGAAACTTGGGAAGGGGGAGCGGTGACTGGGAAGTCTGCCTTGAATCAGGCCAGACTACAATAGTTACACTGCAATAACATTGGACAGCACTCAGGAGCAGGCTGTAATAGCAAACATTGTCATCAGAAGAGTGTCTTACCTCTGAAAGAAAGTTCTGACAGCAATCCAGCTTTGGGTATGGAACTCTAGCTTTCCAGTTTATCCAAAGACAGTAAGAACTCTAAATGAATCTAATATCTAAAAACCACCTTGAAGTTTCTTTTGATTTCTAAAGATGAAATTCCAAGAACTTTGCCCTGGTGCAGCCAAAATACAGCTTCAAAAACTCCAAAGTCATTAGATTTGATGATTTAAGACCTACAATTTCCTTTGAGACTGACATCAGCTACTGTACTCTCTCTGTCTAGGTACTCAGCACAATCCATGCATTTGATCCAGACTTTGCTTGATCTCCAAAGCCATCTCTCACAATTCTAACTGTACATTTCTCCCACCAAGCATTCTTTCTCCCCCTCCACACCGCTTTCCTTGCTGTATAAATTGCCTCATGAAATCCATGCACTTAGAAAAAAATGTATCAAGTTGCAGTGCTCAACAATCCAAAACTAATTACAAATATAGCTTGGCATAACCTCTGACTTTCTGTTTGTGGTATCTTGCAAAGAGAGATAGCCAAATTTATGTTTATCCGTTCCTGGCAAGCTAGGCCATGGAGGTTTGCATAAAAATAAATAGCATTAAACAGCAGGTAACCTCAGTTAAAATGGCATCAATAAAATAAATAAATAGTATGAGAATGAAGGTATACATAAAAAATAAGACTTTGTAAGATTAGGGAATGCTTGCTTATACAGGCAAGTATTTACATATGTATTAAAACCAGCCACTGAGGACATCAACTCCACCAGGGATAGAGAATTTCACAAATTTATTGTCTTCCCTAAAAAGGCCCTGGACCTTGTTGCTTTAGCTGCACCTAGAGGATAAACAAAGCTCATATTTGATTACACGACTGGGAAGTCATTCCTTTAGATAATAAATATTTCACTTATAAACTTCCTGTAATTTAAGCATGATTTTTAAAATATTTCTTTGCTAACTGCATTGTCAATGAAAACAAGACCTGTTTTCTGTGGAATAAAGAATCAACATAGAATTTGTTACTGATTGCTTAAAAAAAGAGAGATAGAAATCACCATCAGCTGCTATCTTTATCTATCTATCTATCTATCTATCTATCTATCTATCTATCTATCTATCTATCTATCCATCCATCCATCCATCCATCCACCCACCCACCCACCCATTCATCCATTTAAATAAATCCCATTCTGATATATACCACACAGAATTTTGAGCTAAATTACATTTTAAACATTTCAACAAAGATGAAACATACCTATGTAAAGTTTTTCCTATTTTAGAAATTATTTCTCCATTTACAGTAAACGTGAATGTGTGGGTGCAGGTGTATATTTCCGCTTGTCCGTTTCAAATGCAGCAATATATGATTTCAAATAAGCTATCAGCAAAGGAGCTACCATGCTACCTAGCTCCCATAGGGTGGCAATGTTTAAGAGAAGAGGTTAGGAGCATGCCCGCCCAATCTAATACGATAGGATGTGTAGATATTTTTAGGAATAGTATAACGATCTACATTTCCAAAATAGCAAAGCAGATGTATAGCAGAAATTAAAGGGACGAAAAGTGATTCAAGACTACTTTGGGTATTTTAAAAAACATGTATATGTAGAAACCCTAGACGTTAGACCAGAGGGCTTAGACAAAGGAGAATTTTGTGGCAAATGAGCAGTGCCTCAATCACCAGGATCTTTCCCTCTAGAACTAAGATGTCAAACTCATAGCCCACGGGCCGGATGTGTCATGTGCTGGCCACCCCCACCCCCAGTTTAGCAAAGGGGGGAAAAGTTGCAATGAGTCACGTGAGGACAACATGTCGTCACAAGTTTGAACTCCCTGCTCTAGAAGGATTCAAAGGCTTACTACTGCCATTAACTGATTTACCTTATATGCCTACACAGACACACAGACACACACACACGATGCACGTATATTGATTTCATTTCCAGCTCTCCATTATAGTATTTAATAGGATTCATATAATAATATTTTTGATGAGAGTTATATTGCACTGAGTTATATTATTAATAACTAAAGCTTAAAAAAGCACTAGTTTTATAAATTTTAAAATAGCTATTAACAATTTAAAATTCAAATACTTGAAAAAATACCAGTACATTTTCAAGAGAATCACAACAGGATAAAAAACCATTTTTTTAAAAAACATTCTAAAACATTCTTAAGTTTTTAACTGCCTGAGGTTTAAAAGGAAATTGCAAAGAAATAATTAGAATAAAATTGCTCTTTTACATTATAGGCATTTTACATTATAGAACAAAATATATATATATCACAAAGACAATTGCTATACTGCCTCACAAACAATGTTGAAACTACAATGAAAAGAACTTGTTTACTAGGTAGTTTTATAACTAGCCGCAGTCATGCATGAGCTTGGCTTGCCCTGACATGTATTAAGGAGGGAGAAACTAAATTAAAAGAATACTGAAAGAAGAAAAATTGAAGAGGAAAGACATGTTCTAAAAATGATATTCTTAGTAGTCAGATATAAACCATCTTGTAGCCTTTACCAAAGGGTTATTTTGTTCACAAACATGCTGAAATAATAATAAGCACACTGAGATCAATATAAAGGTCATGACAATGACAAATCCTCATATTGTTGCTGATTGTAAAGTATAATGTTGGTGATGTGGGAACTAGAGGTTCCCAGGCTAAAGAGAGATGTTATTGTAAACATTTACCAGCTGTCTCTCACTACCACCAAGATATTGGCCAAATATGGTGGCAGGAAAAACCCTAGAATTTAATTCTGTTGCACAGATATAAATGAAGACATTGATTTCTTTGCACTGCACTGAGCAAATCATTTGTATGTATCTCCAGCTTCATTCTTAGGTGCAACAGAGCCTAATTTAGCTGAGATGTATCTGAGAGTTTTCTGTCAAGTGCCACATAAGAGGTTAAGTGTATAGAGAGCAAGATTTACCGCTAGTTTTGATGTGAACCCTGGCATTTTAAATATTAAATATAATATTGTTTACAAGAAACTTGGGATCGGGGATTCATATAATAATATTTTGATGAGAGTTATATTGCACTGAGTTATATTATTAATAACTAAAGCTTAAAAAGCACTAGTTTTATAAATTTTAAAATAGCTATTAACAATTTAAAATTCAAATACTTGAAAAAATACCAGTACATTTTCAAGAGAATCACAACAGGATAAAAACCATTTTAAAAACATTCTAAAACATTCTTAAGTTTTTAACTGCCTGAGGTTTAAAAGGAAATTGCAAAGAAATAATTAGAATAAAATTGCTCTTTTACATTATAGGCATTTTACATTATAGAACAAAAAATATATATATCACAAAGACAATTGCTATACTGCCTCACAAACAATGTTGAAACTACAATGAAAAGAACTTGTTTACTAGGTAGTTTTATAACTAGCATGATCATGCATGAGCTTGCCTTGCCCTGACATGTATTAAGGAGGGAGAAACTAAATAAAAAGAATACTGAAAGAAGAAAAATTGAAGAGGAAAGACATGTTCTAAAAATGATATTCTTAGTAGTCAGATATAAACCATCTTGTAGCCTTTACCAAAGGGTTATTTTGTTCACAAACATGCTGAAATAATAATAAGCACACTGAGATCAATATAAAGGTCATGACAATGACAAATCCTCATATTGTTGCTGACTGTAAAGTATAATGTTGGTGATGTGGGAACTAGAGGTTCCCAGGCTAAAGAGAGATGTTATTGTAAACATTTACCAGCTGTCTCTCACTACCACCAAGATATTGGCCAAATATGGTGGCAGGAAAAACCCTAGAATTTAAATTCTGTTGCACAGATATAAATGAAGACATTGATTTCTTTGCACTGCACTGAGCAAATCATTTGTATGTATCTCCAGCTTCATTCTTAGGTGCAACAGAGCCTAATTTAGCTGAGATGTATCTGAGAGTTTTCTGTCAAGTGCCACATAAGAGGTTAAGTGTATAGAGAGCAAGATTTACCGCTAGTTTTGATGTGAACCCTGGCATTTTAAATATTAAATATAATATTGTTTACAAGAAACTTGGGATCGGGGATTCATATGATAAAAGTTTCTTCCCAATTTATTTATTTATTTTTACATTCTGGATGTGTTTCTACAAGAGCAGAATTTTACAAGAAGCCTTATTTTATGCAGTAATGAAAGGAAATATTGGAGTCAATACTCCCAAAGGCTAAACTGATTAAGTATTCCAGACTGAGAATTCTAAAACAGTTCTTGTTTGCAAATAGTTTGAGACATTTATTATTAGGCTGAGAAATTTAGCTGATAAGAATGCTGTACTACAGCCTGGTACTTTTTAGTCAAATCCATTCTATTTTAAGGTTCCTTCACAGATAATTACAAGTGTAACTGGGACCAGTAGCTACGTCACTAAGCACCATGGTCATAAGGCAAAAAAAAAATCACCTGATTATGCTGACTTACAATAGCAATTCTGGTAAAACTGGTTGTAGTTGTTAAGTGTGATGTCACGCAATGGCAACTTGCAACTTTCTATCTGCTTCCCCACAGACTTTGTCAGAAGCTGGCAATGAAGGTCACCAATGGCAATCAAGTGACTTGGGATGCTGTGACTCATAAATTTGTGCTGGTTACCAAGTGCCCAAATCATGTTTATATGACCTTGGGGATGCAATGGCTACAATTTAGAGGACCATCCCTAACTCTCCTCATTTAGCATTGTCATAACTTTGAACAGTCACTACACCAGTGGTCATTAACTGAGGATTATCCATATTTATTTTGCTTTCTTTTTTTCAAAATTAAAACCAAAATTCCATTAAACCAAGAATATTTCTAAAATATTTGTTGATTTTGCCACCCTCCTCAAACATTTTCCTGATACGGTAATTCTTTGTTATTTGTTTCTATTTTCCTCTATCTACTTCATTTCTATATATGAGGCAGTGTAATGTATTACTGTAAGTTTTGGCGGGAGTTTTAGGCGGGAAATATCTCGTTCCTGATTGGTTGCAGCCTCAGGCTGAAGTGTATATAAGGAGAGGTTTTTCTCCAGAGTTTTGCTGGGTCACACTATATTAAAGAGCTGTTGTCACTAACCTGGTCTCCTGCCTCGTCAATACCCGAACTTAACATTGGCGACGAAGGTGGGATCTTGAGGCAGAGCACCAGAACAGAGCTGAACTCACTACGAGAATCAAACCCAGCAAGGTGATAGCGAATGCAGCGATGACCGGCTACACGCCACCCACTCCGTTTGACCCTGCCCAGGAAACATGGGGAATATATATGACCCGTTTCGAAAGTTTCCTGGAGGCAAACGAGTTACAGGAGTCTCCGACAACCGCAAACGGGCTTACTTCATAAGCCACTGTGGGTCCGCAGTCATCGCCGTCGCAGAAGCCCTGGCGGAGCCAACACCGCTACACTCCGTGTCGTGGCAGACCCTTCAGACCCTCCTGAAGAATCACTCGCACCAGCCCGTCCAAATACGCTCGACGGTGCGAGTTTGGGGAGCGCAGGCAACAAGAAGGCGAGTCTATCAGCGACTACATGGCAGCCCTGAGACAAGCCTCCAAGCATTGCAGTACCGCGATCTGGACGAAGAGCTGCTGGAACAACTTATACGGGGGTCAGAGACATCCGTTTGAGGAGACGGTTGCTAGCCAAGAGCAACCTGACATTGGCAAACGCCTGGACGAAGCCAGAGCCCATGAGATGTCCAACCATGCAGCAGACACCTTACAAAGCGACTCACGCCGATGGCGGGCGCAAAGCCGAGCACAGTCCACCACGAAGAAACCTATCGTGAGTCAACCAGCGAAGAGGAGGAAGAAGTCCACTACACCGGAAAATCGACAAGGGAAGACCCGGAGGAATGCGGAAGCTGCGGGGGGCGACATCAGCGCCAAAGATGTAAGTTCAGGGACGCCATTTGCGGCGGTGTGAAAGGAAGGGCACCTGGCTCAAGTCTGCCGAGCACCCCAACCTTCCGCCGAAAATTCAAATCGGCCAATCAGAGCGGCTCTGAGTCAGAGATGCAAACCCCACATTCCCGCCGAAATTTCAAACCAGCCAATCAGAGCGCGAAATCGGCAAGGCGACCCGCGATTGGCCAGGAAAGAAAGAGCGCGAAGTCAAACCGAATGACTGTTACCATAGACCACGCAGCTACCCGCATCGAAGAAAAGATCTTCACAAACCCGACAATTGAAGGCGTACCGTGCCGACTGGAAGTAGACACAGGATCAGCAATCACAATCATGTCCTGGGACACTTTTGTGAAAGCCTTGCCGCACATCGCAAAGCGCAAGCTACAGAAACAACGGCCCGGGTGCAGGATTACCAGGGCAACCGCATCCCTGTTCGAGGGACAACGACCGTCGAGGTCAAGTACGGAACATACGAAAAGACCCTGCCCATCACGTTAGTCGAGGAACCTTGCCAAGCTTGCTGGGGCTAGACTGGTTCCGGGCGTTGGGAATGGGGTGACTGGCGTCCACCGGAGCGGATGCAACCTGCAAAACGCCCTAATGGAGGAATTCGCAGACGATTCGAGGACCGTTTAGGCAAGTATAAGGGACCCCTATCTCCTTCAATTTAGACCCCCAAATAGCTCCCATTAGGTTAAAGGCAAGGAGGGTTCCTTTTGCACTCAAACCTAAAATCGACAAAGAGTTAGATAAATTAGTCAGCCAGGGGATACTAGTGCCAGTTGACCATGCCAAATGGGAGACGCCAATCGTCACCCTATAAAACCAGACGGGTCCATAAGAATTTGCGCTGATTACAAGGCTACCTTGAACAAAGCATTGCAAAAGAGCGCCTACCCAGTTCCAGTAGTGCAACACTTATTGCACTCACTAGGGCACGGACAAGTTTTCGCCAAATTAGACTTGGCACAAGCGTACCAACAGCTACCCGTAGATGCTAGCACAGCTGAAGCCCAGACCATTGTAACGCACCGGGTGCCTTTAAGTGCACCCGGTTACAGTTTGGGGTGAGTGTGGCCCGGGCTATTCCAAAATTTGATGGGCGGCTCCTACAAGGGTTACCGGAGTCGTGCCCTATTTCGATGATGTGTTGGTATCAGGGAAGATTTAAGAGAACTGGGAAGCGATTAAGGAAAGTTTTGGCCATTTTAGGTCGGCAGGATTAAAAGTTAAAGCAAGCAAGTGTCAGATAGGGGTCGAATCTGTTGAATTTTTGGGTTATAGAATAGACAAAAAGGATTCACCCACTGAGAGCAAAGTCAAGGCGATAAAGAGAGCCCCAGCACCCAAAAACAAGACAGAACTCCAGGCTTTCCTGGGTCTGGTAAACTTTTACGCCGTGTTTTTAAAAGACAAGGCAACCGTTGCTGAACCGCTGCATAAATTGCTTGGAAAAACACAGTTTGGTCGTGGGGAAGTCAGAGAATAGGGCATTTGAGGCAGTAAAAGTTTGCTATCAAGCGATAGCCTGTTAATACAATACAATAACAGGCTGCCGTTAGTATTGGTTTGTGATCGTCCCCTATGGAGTAGGAGCTGTACTTAGCCACAGACTCCCAAACGGCACTGAAGCCCCTATAGCGTTCTATTCACGAACGATGTCCCCGGCTGAGAGAATTACAGCCAGCTAGATAGGGAGGCTCTCGCAATAGTGTCAGGGTGAAAAATTTCACGAATACGTTTTGGGAGAGACTTTGACATTATCACTGACCACAGACCACTATTGGGCTTACTGGCTGGCGACCGCCCAACGCCAGTGGCACTATCACCCGGCTGACCAGATGGACTATCTTTTGGCCGCCTACTCTTACAAACTGCAGCATCGACCTGGAAAGAGCTGGGGCATGCGGACGCACTGAGCAGATGCCCATTGCCGGGAAATCGAGGACCCTACTCCGGGCACCCCGTTCTACTAATTGACTCTTGGGACTCTGGGCCAGTCACATCGCAGGAAGTGGCTCGGGCCTCCTACCGGACGTTGTCTTAAGAACTGTAATCGGTTGGGTTCAAGGGATGGCCGCTCGCCGGGCGACGTTTAGAGAATTTGTAAAGAAAAGAGGGAATTGTCTGTGCAAGGGGTGCCTGCTCTGGGGGATAGGGTGGTAGTTCCAGAGAAGCTGAGGAAAAAGTCCTGGAACTACTGCATGAGGGTCACCCAGGAATTGTAAGGATGAAGGGCTAGCCAGGAGCTATGTCTGGTGGCCCCTAATGGACAGGAAATCGGTGACAGGGTTGGCCGATGCCAGGTATGTCAGGAATCCAGACCACTACCACCCACGGCCCCAGTGTTGGAGTGGGAGAAACCCCAAGGCCCTTGGTCCCGCATTCACATTGATTTTGCCGCCCTTCCACGGCCAAACATTTCTAATTGTGGTGGATGCATTCTCCAAATGGCTGGAGATCATCCTAATGAAATCCACAACCGCGGGAGCTGTCATTTCAGCACTAAAACACCTATTCGCCACGCACGGGCTACCGGACACCCTCGTGTCCGATAACGGCCCACAGTTCACTGCAGCATTATTTGGAGGGTACCTGGCTGGAGTGGGGATCCGACATGCTCTCTCAGCGCCGTTCCACCCTGGGTCGAACGGCCTTGCTGAACGCTTTGTTCGGAGTGCAAAGAAGCGCTATCACGGCAGCCCCGGAGACTGGCAGGCACAAATCGACGATTCCTAACCGTCCAACACAGGACCCCTGTGTGGCCACCGCCGCAGCCCAGCCGAGCTATTAATGGGGCGGAAGCTAAGGTGCCCGCTAGACCGGCTACACCGAACTACGTGCAGGACGGGTTCAAAACAAAACCAGATAGAATCCGAATTAAACATAGGAGACTCAGTGTGGGCACATAATTACAGCGACGGCCCAAACTGGAAGAGGGGATAGTCATAGACAAACGGGCCCCAAATCTTATCTAGTGGAAATAGACGATGGCAGAGTTTGGAGGCGCCACATAGATCAATTAAGAAACAGATTGAGCGATAAGGCAGAATTAGGCGAGACGAGCCCTGACTATGATTTAATTAACCCCACAGCTGACTGGAGCCGAGAACAAACAGAAAGCATAGAACCAAACAGAGACTTATCTGAGTCAGGCGAGGTCCAGCGACACCCTCAGGCCCTCTAGAGGACAGCAGGTCCGAGCCGGCGAATAATCCAGGGCCGGATGGCGGGAGGAGGAGCTCAGAGGAACGAAAAGTCCCTCCGGCAAGCTCGACTCAACTCCAGAAAGTGAACTGCGCAGGTCCGGGAGAGTCAGGAGACGCCCCACGTACCTGCAGGACTACGTAGAGAAGTAATATGCAAATATTGGCAAAGTGCCTTCTGGGAGGGAAGGAGTGTAATGTATTACTGTAAGTTTTTGCGGGAGTTTTAGGCGGGAAATATCTCGTTCCTGATTGGTTGCAGCCTCAGGCTGAAGTGTATATAAGGAGAGGTTTTTCTCCAGAGTTTTGCTGGGTCACACTATATTAAAGAGCTGTTGTCACTAACCTGGTCTCCTGCCTCGTCAATACCCGAACTTAACAGGCAGGATGACTAAATGAAATATACAGTAGGAAACATAGGGTTACACATCACTCCCACTCTCTTAGCAGGAATCAAATCAAGTTTTAGTAAATAATTTAAAATGGGCTACAAATAGATTTTCTTAATATTTCAAGGCATCTATAGGCTATAAATTTTTGCTTTCTAACATGAAAGATGCAGCCAGATACTCATATCTCTAACAGATCTCTAGAGCTAAGCCTCTGGGCTTTCTTCAGGCTCATCCTCCCACCCATGCTACCCAACTCTCAGAATATAAACAAGGAAAAATACCCTGCATGTTTGATTACCAGTTCTAATGCCTAGTGATCAACTGCATTCTCATATTGACACAAAGCTCAGCCAGATTGTTATAAAATATTTCAAAGCTATTAACCTAAATGATGCATCCTTATTTTAGCCTCGCTATTTAGTTACCAATTTTTAACAACCTAGGCAATATTTACCTATACTAACTATCTTTTCACGTATAGCAGTGTCATGTTGAAATTAATTGGGAAAATTTTGTTTGTTTGTTTTTTTATTCATTCATCAATTTTCTTAGCCATATGATTCCTGAATGACTCTGGGCAGCTAATTAGCAAACCTAGTGGAGCTTCTTTGAGGGTATCAATGTGATGAAAGAACACCCACTGATGGTTACAACATTCATACAAAGACACAGCTATATGAATAATGTTCCTCTGCATTGTATATGGGATAGAGAGAAAGAAGGAGATAAAATACAGAGAGAAAGAGAAATTCCTAACGATCACAGGAACTGGAAAATGGAACCTAATACATGGAGACATATTAGAATCTGTCTCAGTTGTTGTGTTCAGGAAAAGGCTGGACAACCACCTCTAACGGATGCTTTAAGTTGGATTCTTGCAAAGATACTAATCGAATTGTCCCTTCCCACTTCTTAATTCTATGATATTAAGTACAAGACAGAATCTCCTGATGGCAGAATCTTTCTTCCTAAACCTAAACATTTCTATAGCTCTTACATTTTTGCAGTCTTTTGTTCTGTTTCTTACAACTCCTATTGGGAAAATATATAGCATTTCAGGTAGCATGCAGAAGATACAGTTTGCAAAATAGCATAGAGGTGCACAGTTTGACATGCAGAAAAGAAAGATACGCTATAAAAGATTGAATAATTTGAGGTTACTGATGCCATGTTAAATAAACAGAATACTCTTAGAAGTTATAACAATATGGTTGCACACAGTTAGAAATATCACCTATTTGATTAGAACTTTCCCCTCTCTATATGTACTTCAAAGTCCAAGAAATTAAAATACAATATTAAAAATGGTTGAATTATCTAACATGGCATAGTATTCATTGTGGTGTTAAGATAAATATAAGCCACCTCACGTACATAAGCATCCAAAATATTACGTACATTCTTTTTTAAACCGGCTCAACCTAAACCAAGAAGAAATTGGAAAACTGAAACCGACTGATCCAGACAATATAAGACTAGATGCAATAATCCATTCCAGCCTCTTCGGGATACAAAAATAATATATCTGTTAGATTAAAGGAATAAAGTGCTCTAGAGTGTTTTCAGGCACTTGAGGAAAAAGCAAAAGTTCCCTTTTTTCATTTAGAATTGTGGAAAGGATCACTTCATAACTAATTACCAGTCAGGTTTTGTATCTAAAATCTTATAGTGCTGAAGAGCTCACACAGACCTTAGCAACAGTGCCTCCAGGGCAACAAACTGCTTTCCTAGGTAGATTACACGGACCAAAGAAACTATTTTGTTTTGCCCTCTAGCTTCCTATGTACAATTTGTGTCATGGTGAAATGCAGACAAAATCTTCTTCACTTCCTGACTTTGAAAAGTTAATGTGAAACTGGAAATAGAAGAAAAGAATAAACTTCTTTTTTGTCAAAGGGGAATGTGCAAATATTTTAAACCATTTTAAAACCAAAGAGGCGAAGCCAAAAGCTTTTTTCTATACTCAGGTACTTCATTAATTTTTCACTTTTAACAAACAGCACTGAATGTTATTATGCTATGGATGTTTAGAGTAAATTTAAATGAAACATTCACATGGACATACTACCTACTTTTAATTAAACAAGTGAAAGAATACCATACTCTTATAATAAAATTTCTCCAAGACTTCTACACCTGCAGAATACTTTGTATCTCTGAAACTGTTTAAACACAAAAATCCCAAACACAGCTTGATTTGTCCAAAGACATTTCACTTCACATCCTAAATCTATGCAAATAAAATAAACTAATAACCTTTTTATTCTCAATTTCTTCCCATTTCTCACAATGCTTCTCAAATATTAAATGTCTAAATATTTTTCAGTTTCTTTTACATAGCTGAACAATTAGATTTACAAATCTTCAATATAAACCTAATAAAAGAAACTAAATACAGTTAAATATTAGTTGTAATGTTTTAAAATTAGGTCTGTGCCATATGTTCCATCTGTGATTATGAATGCAACAAACATTTCATATTAGCTCAGCAAAATTGGAAACTAAATTAGTTATGTGTACTTTTTCAGCAAACTAACCTATAGTTCTTTCAAATGAAATTGATACTCAAGACACACAACACAATAGTATAAATATCAAAATTAAAATTGACCTACTCCTGCTTTATTAGACAAAATTTGCTTTTTAAAAAGTGAAGCTATTCTAGTAAGTGCCTTTAATAAAAGTATGCTTGTCTCTCTCCTAATTATTAACTTTAATTTTGTAACAATGTTCGTGATCTTTATCTACTTTACTACTTTCAGCACAGAAGTTTTTATCATTTAAAATTATCTCTGCATACATAAAAAATATGTAACAAATTTTCAATGGAAGGGTATCAAGTTAAGGTTGCATAGATACAGGTAGTCTTTTAATTAATTAATTAATTAATTAATTTAATTTTGTCATAACAATATATACAAGCATAACACAAAAGATTATATAATATATAAACATATATATGAGGAGAAACAAGGTAGTATAAGCATATATATATAGGGGAAGAAACAATAGGACAGGAACGGTAGGCACATTTGTGCTCTTATGCACGCCCCTTAGAGTCCTCTTAGGAATGTGGTGAGGTCAACAGTGGATAGATTTTGAATAAAGCTTTTGGGGTTATGAGAAGAGACCACAGAGTCAGGTAATGCATTCCAAGCATAGATAATTCTGTTACAGAAATTGTGTTTTCTGCAATCTAAACTGGAGCGGTTGACATTAAGTTTAAATCTGTTGGTAGCTCTTGTGTTATTGTAGTTAATGACTGTTCAATGTTACAACCGTTTTGGAAAGGATGTATTACAGCCCATAAATACTTCCAGCCACAGTAAACATCATGGCATTGCTCCACTCATGGTCATGAGATGATGGTGTGTTTGATAACTGTTTTAGTTATGACCAGTTGCCAAGCACTCATGATCATGTAACCACCATTTGCAATCTTCTCTGCTCGTTTCCCCATTGAGTCAATGGGGAGACGACAAGGAAGAGTGCAAGCTGCTGAGAGGACTCTTTCTCATCTCTGGGCACTGGCTGAAAAAGCTACCTGCTAAAGGAGCTAAACTTCTTTGACACGGTAGAGAAAAGAGTGTTCAGATTTTCAGATGCTTCTGCACCCTGATAAAGACATTCCCTGCTACATGCAGAGGGGAGCTGAAATTCTTTGGTAGGCTGGAGAAATGAAGCATTTACAACTAAGACTAGCATTAAGACTTTTAACATACTTCACCTCTATCTGTTTAATATGCCATAGTTGGATTTTCAGATCTTTTTCCTTTAGAGTAAAATGCCACTTAATCTATTTTTTCCATCTGGAGTAGCCCCTCCATATATAAACTTTAGCCAAATTTAACCCAGTAGCTAAATATTGTGGCCTACCAAGAGCTTGATAAACATATTGTTTTTGTTGTTTTCAGGCAGATACCAAACTAAACACTTTATGATTTCCATTGATAGTCAAAAAAAAAAAAAATAGCACAAGACCTACCTGGATAATCACTAAATAAGAGCCTGAGAAATGTGAGAGGGCAAAAGAGGTAAACTGAAGTCCCATGTGTCCAATTAAATTAAAAGTGAAGAAAAATAAGGAAGAGTAAGATAATTACATGAGTAATTGTCAGATGTCCAATATAACTGGGAAGGAAATCTGACCTGGGATAAAATATGTGAGGTGGAATACCTGATCTCAACTAAGAAATATGATTTTCCACATCAAAACAATGATGCTTTATACTAAAAGTGGATACCAATTGTCAAAGGAACAACAGTAGTATTAGGAAAAACTTCTAACTGAAACTCTGGAGCACTGCTTCTTTTTTTTTTTATTTCTTTTTGTCACAACAGTATACACAAACAAATGTCATAGATAAAACAGCATATCTTGAAGAAAATATATATATATATAATTAAAAATATGCATCAACTATATTAATTGGATATAATAAAGGGAACAATAGGACAGGAACGGTAGGCACTTTTGTGCTCTTATGCACGCCCCTTAGAGTCCTCTTAGGAATGTGGTGAGGTCAACAGTGGATAGATTTTGAATAAAGCTTTTGGGGTTATGAGAAGAGACCACAGAGTCAGGTAATGCATTCCAAGCATAGATAATTCTGTTACAGAAATTGTGTTTTCTGCAATCTAAACTGGAGCGGTTGACATTAAGTTTAAATCTGTTGGTAGCTCTTGTGTTATTGTAGTTAATGACTGTTCAATGTTACAACCGTTTTGGAAAGGATGCATTACAGCCCATAAATACTTCCAGCCACAGTAAACATCATGGCATTGCTCCACTCATGGTCATGAGATGATGGTGTGTTTGATAACTGTTTTAGTTATGACCAGTTGCCAAGCACTCATGATCATGTAACCACCATTTGCAATCTTCTCTGCTCATTTCCCCATTGAGTCAAGGAGACGACAAGGAAGAGTGCAAGCTGCTGAGAGGACTCTTTCTCATTTCTGGGCACTGGCTGAAAAAGCTACCTGCTAAAGGAGCTAAACTTCTTTGACACGGTAGAGAAAAGAGTGTTCAGATTTTCAGATGTTTCTGCACCCTGATAAAGACATTCCCTGCTACATGCAGAGGGGAGCTGAAATTCTTTGGTAGGCTGGAGAAATGAAGCATTTACAACTAAGACTAGCGTTAAGACTTTTAACATACTTCACCTCTATCTGTTTAATATGCCATAGTTGGATTTTCAGATCTTTTTCCTTTAGAGTAAAATGCCACTTAATCTATTTTTTCCATCTGGAGTAGCCCCTCCATATATAAACTTTAGCCAAATTTAACCCATTAGCTAAATATTGTGGCCTACCAAGAGCTTGATAAACATATTGTTTTTGTTGTTTTCAGGCAGATACCAAACTAAACACTTTATGATTTCCATTGATAGTCAAAAAAAAAAAAAAATAGCACAAGACCTACCTGGATAATCACTAAATAAGAGCCTGAGAAATGTGAGAGGGCAAAAGAGGTAAACTGAAGTCCCATGTGTCCAATTAAATTAAAAGTGAAGAAAAATAAGGAAGAGTAAGATAATTACATGAGTAATTGTCAGATGTCCAATATAACTGGGAAGGAAATCTGACCTGGGATAAAATATGTGAGGTGGAATACCTGATCTCAACTAAGAAATATGATTTTCCACATCAAAACAATGATGGTTTGTACTAAAAGTGGATACCAATTGTCAAAGGAACAACAGTAGTATTAGGAAAAACTTCTAACTGAAACTCTGGAGCACTGCTTCTTTTTTTTTTTATTTCTTTTTGTCACAACAGTATACACAAACAAATGTCATAGATAAAACAGCATATCTTGAAGAAAATATATATATATATAATTAAAAATATGCATCAACTATATTAATTGGATATAATAAAGGGAACAATAGGACAGGAACGGTAGGCACTTTTGTGCTCTTATGCACGCCCCTTATATATGCTTCTTAAAGTAGACATGTTGAATGAGGTCTAAAGCTACTTCCAACAGTGTATCTCTGCTACTATTCATATAAAGGTAACAAGAAAAGAACTATTTTAAGTCTGTAAACTGTGGTCACATTTTGAATACTTGAGAGTGTGCTATGTGGATCAAAATCTAAAACTATTTGAAAATAGTTTCTTTCTTTCTTCTAGTCTTTCTTCTTGAATCATTTTTAAGATTTACCATAATCTGTCCATATAGAGACAGCACCGCAAATAAATGTTAATTTAATATAGAAATAAAAGCTTTCCATTTCCTTCTTACAACTGCAATGAAGGGGATGGGATGAAGAAGCCAGGAAAAACACTAGAAATAATTAAGTATTAAATCTTAGCATAATTGTTTGTTCCCTGGTGATAAAAAGAGGAAATGATTTCCAGAAAATACTAATAATAAATGGACACTGGTTTACTCTTTATAAGAATAAAATCCAAGCTCCAGAAACTCATATCAAGGTGTGTATGATCAAGTTTGATTACTAAGATTTCCCAAAAGTTGCAAAAAATATACATGTGCTGTATTCCTCAAATATGAACTACTATCATAGGAACTGCAATTAGTTGCTTCATTAAGTTATGCATGCCTGGCATCATGCAAAACTGGATTAACTCTCACTCACCTTGGCTAGAGAACACACCTTCTGGGTGCAAGTGTCAGGCAGAAGTTCTCCTGTTCCATTTGAGGGGACTATAAGGGAAATTCTTCACGTACATATGCCATTCATTTGCCAGTTCTAATGAAGCTTTCACTAAAACACTTGAGATGAAAGACCTGAGGATTAATCCTTACAAGGGCATGGAGACAGCAACCAAGACAATATTGGCAACATTAGGAAGAGCTCTGCTACGAAATCTGAAGGTATCAGTAGCATAACCTAATAAAAGCTTTGTCTTTTCTTAGAAACCAAGTGAGTCTTGGAAAAAGAAAAGTTGTTGAGAGAATCAGTAAATGTCTTTACCAAGAATGAAGCTACACATGTGAGGAAGGAAGTGGACCACTCTAATACATTCCCACATTATTTGTTAGCTGGCAAATCTGCATCATCATTTATCATCAGTTCATGCTTGAAAAGGATAGCAATAGCACTTAGACTTATATACCTCTCCATAGTAAGGATACAAGCAACAAAGTTACAGTCATACAGTCATTAGTAGAAGGAAATAGGTGATAGGAATGATGACAAGATTAATAGTAGTGCAGATTTAGTAAATAGTAAAGGAAAAAAATCAGCAAGACATACTAATAAATAAAATAATGAGTCAGAAAAATTAAAAATGGGAAGATGGTGGATGTATCGCAAATCCTGTAAGAAAGCAAGAAAATAGGAGGCTCATTTTCTGGCACATTTCTGGGAGTTCTACAACCGTGAGGTAAAGTATATTCTTTGCATGCAATAAGGCTGCCTCTCAACTCATCCATACGATTTTTTTCCAAACAGATTTCCAGTTCAGTTCAGTTAACAAAGCTACATGACAACTTTAAGGAGATGTTTCAGATCATTAATAACTGGCCTGAACTGCAATTCTGAACTTTTAAAATAATGTTTATTATTAAATTATATTTCATATTTAACATCCCATTCCTACAGTGCTGCAGCCAATTCATCCTTGTTTTCTTAGAAGCCAGTGGGGTACCAAACACTTAGTTGTAAGAAAACTAATGATGCTGCAGTGATCCTGGCAATTATTTACGGTATGCTATAAGAATCACAGTTTTCAAGATTCCTATAACATTTTTACCTATCTATGGTATCCTTGCTTTGGCCATATCAGAAAAGACTTTTATCTACCAATACCATGCAGCTGAGCAATGACATAACACTTAGCCAACTATTAATACACATAGGTTAGAGCTAGGTGAAGGGTTTATTTTAAGACTTAGGTAAAACCATTATTTGAAGCTCTTTTACAAATGTGGTGACCACATGGTTTAATGATTAAATTCTGCATCATGTTGAATTCTAGATCATTGTTCTGGCATAAACAGAACTCTTCCTATTGGTTGCTACTATTAACGCATATCAAACTGCCTCATCAGGATGAAGCCTGCTGCCTCCATAGAATAAAATGTTAAAATGCTTCAGGAATACAAAGTGTAATCCTTTCACATATGTTACATCTAATCCTCCATGGCATTTGGCATCTACATGGAACTGCTAGGAGGCTAACCAGAATTTTGGTGTGCAATGTCATTTGTCCATTCAAACAGAACCACAGAGTCTTATTGGTAAATTAATTCACAGTATCCTAGAAACGGAATAACCAACATTCTAGCAGCCATGGGCAAGTGAAATTTGTTAAGGTGAAGTCTCTGAGAACTGTTTGATTGTCTTTTTCTCAGAATGCAAGACCAAGGACAAGACCCAATCCCTTTTCTAGAGGTGACTAGAAAATGTTCATCTCCTGATTGTTAACTATGTTTTGAGGTACTTTTTCCCCCCCCCTCTCTCCTCCAAGATCTCTTTTATACTATATGCTATTGACATCTAGCTCTATTTCTCTATGCTGCCTTTTCAACCCCAGTACCCAACTGTCTCTGCACTGATTTGTTCTTATCACCATTCCACAGGGAAGCAAAAAGAAGTTTTTGAAATCTAAAATAATTATTTCTGAAAAGAAGGGGCAGAAAGGAGAGAGAGATCACTCAGTATTTTATACTGAAAATGTTACTTTAAATGTCATCAGAACGCTGTTTTGCCTTGTATGTACAAAACATATTTTTCTGGGTTTTATGATTAATACTGGTTGCGCATGAAAATGTTTCATAGAACAGTGAATCAGCTTTGCGAAGCTTCATCAAAATCAAATAACCCATGTACTTCATCCTTCTGCATATGACAGCACTAGAAAATAATAGAATTCTTCTACAAGTCAGGCTGTTCACAGTATAACAAGCTTAGAAATGTGAACTATCACTATGCACAAACAAATTATCAGTCCTATTTGAACAGGGATTATTTGTGTGCTACCACTGGGAAAAATGCCACTATAGCTTGTTTTCTTTTTATAAGAGTATTTATTTGGGGTTTTTTTTTATTTCAGTTCTCCACCAAGTGTGCAAGCATACACGACAGGCATTTCCCTCCCCCCCCCATTATATCTGCACAACCGCAATCTCCTCAGGTAGGCTGGACTGTGAGAGTGACAGGCCTAAAACCTCACTGCATTTCAATGGCCAGACTGTCCCTGATCCTAACCTTAATCTCTACACCATACAGAACATAAAAGCCTGTTCATCTGTGATGCTCGCTATATTCAGACAGCAAGCTAATCAAGGTGCGTATCAAGATATGATTTTTCAAGTGTCTGCAAAGTAACATTCTGCCAAAGTTATTTAAATCTAAATTATTATTTTATTATCCCATTAAATATTGAGCATACTCAGAGGCAGAAGGGAAAGGCAGAATTGCACAAAATTCAGTACTATCACCAAGGACATAAGGAAAATCAGCAAAAAATATGGGAAGAAGTCACTAACTTTACAAAACATCTAGATAATATTTTTTTTAATGAAAAGGGGGTGGTATAATAGTAACTATTGGAATAAATTGAACAGTTTCTTGCTTAGAGAAATTGACATTTTAAATATACAGATTATCAGTCTCTCTGCTAGCACATAAACCAGTGGTGAAATCCAGCCGGATCTATCTGGCTCATGCGATCCAGTAGGGTTGGTGATGGGAGGCTCCGTCCATCCGCCCGTACATCATGACATCTCGTTTTTGACCCTCTGTGCATGCACAGAAGGCTCTGCACATGCGTGGAGGAGGCACGCACGCTCACATATGCGATCCGGTAGCGAAGGCAAGTGCATTTTACCACTGATATAAACCCTGTTTGACTCTACAGGACTTTCAACACTGTAAAATGTTTTCTCACACTCTTGAACATGCAGATGTGATTGGACTCAAATGTGGGAATTCCAAGTTTAATAACTCAGAAGATGATCATTAATTAAATATGCTGAAATTATGGACTTGACTGATAATTGTTTGTAAATCTCTCACTGCAATATAACCGTATGGGAGACCAGCTAAATGACAATTAGCCTCTGTGGCTCAGGCTGCTAAGACAGTCTGTTATTAACACAGCTGCTTGCAATTACTGCACGTTCTAGTCCCACCAGGCCCAAGGTTGACTCAGCCTTCCATCCTTTATAAGGTAGGTAAAATGAGGACCTAGATTGTTGGGGGCAATAAGTTGACTTTGTATATAAATATACAAATAGGATGAAGACTATTGCTAACATAGTGTAAGCCGCCCTGAGTCTTCGGAGAAGGGCGGGATATAAATGCAAATAATAAAAAAAAAGGATCGGTGCATTTTTGCATTACTGGTTGAATCATCCATATAAAAAAGAAGCAGACAGTTTGGAAAAGTGACAGAGAGTAGGAGAAGGGTGGCCATGAAAAATAATTGGTATTGCTGTAACATATACAATTTGAACCTGGTAATGCATCCTCTGCATCCACTGAAAATTCTGAAATTATGGTATCCCCTTGTATAATTGTGTGTGTGTGTGTGTGTGTGTGTGTGTGTGTGTATAAAATTTTTAACAAGCTTGATTCCAGCAATTTTCTACTAGTTGAAGTATTCCCTGAATATAATTCTGCTTGGCATATTTTGGGTTATAGGAGATGAAAAACAATCTTTGCCAATTTTCTCTTCTTTTACTATGCTATATCCCATCTTGTTCTAGTGGATATACCAAATTTGCAGAGTAGATGTTTTTGGGTTTTTTAGCAGGAGGGAGGGAGGAAGAGGACTTGCAGAAGGAACAGATCAAAGTTTCTCTTCTCTTTGATCCATAGTGCAAATGCTCTCTGCTGGATCACCCAAGCCACACAGATGGAAGGAGCCTTTCTATTTTTACAAAACATATCATCAAATTCTTATATGTTGAATAAAAGCACTATTCTCTTTGTTTTTAGAGGTTTCTATGATGGTTTCATGAGCTCCTTCTTCTAGTGGAAAACACTTGTGCAGCTATTTTTCTACAGTGCTTGGAACTTTCCAGTTCAACTGATTACCTTTTGACTCTGCTGTGACACAGAAAATAGACTTCAAGTACAGAGACCAGTATGGAAGGGTGTTTGTGGCATTAAAGACTTGGTTCAAATCAACTCTCAATTATGAAACTCACTGAGTGCCTTTGGGTCAGCTACTTTCTCTCAGCCCAATTACTCAACATGTCTCTTTTAAGAGAAGAAAAGAAATAGAGAAATCCTATGAACAGTATAAATACGTATAACCCTACAAAAACTTATTTATATTTCCTATTTCTAAACCACCCATCTCCCTCAGAGATTGTGGCTGGACTGTGCAGGATGTAGATTCCCATAGTCCAAAACCTTTGTCTTCGTTCTATTTGATTCTTCTCCAGTCCAGCTAAAGTCAAGGTAGTTGGGAACTAGATGGCATAAGTTTATTAACTAAAGAGTGCCATGTCCCAGTCATTTTTATTTTGAGCAGTTCACTTTTCCTTTTGCAAAAGTTAAATTGCATCTTTCCCTATTTCTCCATGTTTTTTTAAAAATGGATTGATCGAGATTTTTTCTCCCTCACTATGAAAACAAAGCAAGGCAATGTTGAGGATTGGCTGAAAACTGGCTTTTTAGATTTCCTTTGTTCAAGAGAGAACATTGATCAATTCATGGGGAGCATTGTTAACTGCAAAAACGGCAACAATAAGGACCCTGGCGGAGTACTTCTGAGGTTTGATGGGATGGAAACAGTGGCTATGTTGAGGCAGCCTCTTGCTAAATTGGGATACTAAATAAAGCTCCAACTTCCCTCCTACAAGTAACTGCAGCACATGAGTGATGAGATCCAGGCTGGCCCATGGACTTCCTAATTCCAAAAAGCAAAAACATCTGCAATGGGGTATAGTAGTGAATGGAAGACACTACCATCAATCAAAGCCCCTTTGTATATATGGGTTGGACACTGCAGCCGCTTTTTTGTTGAGTGGTGGATGGCTCTGGATGAAGCACATGCTTTTAGAAACATGGTTTCATTTTGCTTTATAATTTTTCCCCAAGGATTTCAATGTCAAGATGTAGTTTTCCATTTACCTCTATCCATCTTTAAAGGCTTATCTCTTCCATGTAAAGAGTGAGCTGGCACATTTTATTTGTCAATTCAAAAGCCAAAGTATTTTCCTTTTGTTCAATTGAAATAAGTTCAAATATTATAAATATTTCAATTTATAAAAAAGCTGGATTATTGGAACTCATTCCAGAGATCTAAACTCTTAAAACTATGTTCATTAAGACACAGGAAAGTCACAGCAAAAGGCTTTAGCATTGTACAGGTATTGGAATAGCTGTGTAATGGTTACTTCCAATAGGAAGCCATATTCCACTGAGACTAGGAGAAGAGTTGTTTCAAAAAAACTAAGTAAAATCAGATCTACTTTACAATTGGAAGGCAGAACATTGTGAAATCCAAGGGAAAAAAACTGATCTGGGAGGTCAAAAATATTCTGAAAGCAATGAAAAACTACACTTGTTCAGGTGGTCACCAGATGATGAGTTACATGACTAAGTGAAAACACACAAGTGATGGAATGTCAGAATGAGGGGCTAATTAAAAAAAAATACCTCAGACCTGGGAAAGTAGAAAGCATGAGAAACAAGCTCCAAACAATTCTATTTTGATTGGATTAAGTGCAAATTGAAATAGGGAGTAGCTTTGACAGGCTTTCAAAGCTTCTGTTACAGCACCCCAACCATACTCAAGTATTTTCCAAGATATTTAGAGATCTGGTATCTTTTACCTCAAAGGGCTAACAACAGCTTAGCCAAAAGTTCTGTTAATCCTAAAACAAATGGGACTGCTCCCATCTTGGTTTGCTTTGTATCCTTGATGTGTTTCATGTTCAGATAAGAATATAGGTAATCCTCAATTTATGAACATAATTGGACCAGAATTGTTAAGTGAGTCATGCCCAATTTTACACTCTTTTTGCCATGATTGTTAATAAAAACACTGTTTAATTACAAATGGAATGAATCAAATGGTCATTAAATGAATCCGGCTTCCCCCACTGACTTTGCTCATTAGAAGTCAGCTAGGAAGGTTGCAATGCCGATCACATGACCCCCAAGAGGCTGGATGCCACTGGCCAAGTGCCAACATTTTGATCACATGACTGTGAGGATGTTGCAACAGTCATATGTGTGATGACTGGTTGTAAGTCACTTTCTGCAGTGCCATTGTGATTCTGAGCAGTCACCAAATGAATCATTGTAAGTTAAGGAATACCTGTATTCACAAGAACATGTCCAAGCTCAAATTTTCCATCTCATTCTACAGTTGAGATAAAATGTCATTTAACAATGGGATCAATGTTGTAAGGATATTTGGTACATAAGCCCCAGTGAAATGAGTTGGGATTGCTCAAACTATTGTTCATTTAATTAGCCAGAAGTCATTACATTTTCCAGGAGATAATGTCTCTGTTATTCTTTCCAACCCCAAAAGAAAAATTGCTTCTGCAACCACAAGAAAAATAATATCCAGCTTTGCTAGTATGCTGTACAATTCTAGAAGAAGCAGTTGAGACTACAGCTAACAGTAAGCACTGTTCAGTATATTAGCGTATTCTTTGTATGCATAATAGTTAATTCTTTTCCATAAACTATGCAGACCGTTTTACTGAAAGAAATAGAGTGGCTTATACTGTACCCATTTTTAAGTATGCTTTGAAAAAGCACCTTTCCTTGGTACCATTTCAGACAAGCAATCTATGCCACTGCAATCTGGAAGCCTCTCTCCCAAATTTATAGTGTCTGGTTGGTTTATACAGATGGCAAAGCAGGCTTATGAAACCATCTCAGAATCTTTATTTTACCAATTAACCTCATGCAGGTTTACTTTTTGATCTGGAACTGGAAAGATGCAAAAGGGTTTGCAAACTAGAAGAAAACTGAACTTGTTTATTCATGTTGTTTAGGATAAAGATAAGCATTCATGAACAGATAAATTATGAACTGATTACTGAAAAATAATATAGTAGTGGAAAGTTTTATTTACTCTTTTCCCATATTTACCTCAACATACTTTTACATGTCTGCATCCTGAGAAAAGCTTAAAAAGATTGAAGTATGTTGAACCTACCCCTGAAGTTATCTTCTTGTTGACTCTCTCTATATATTTGTTTTCCAGGTTATTTTATTTATTTATGACTAAGTAATCATAGGCTGAAGAGAATTGTATCATTGAAAACTATATGAGATTCGATCAATGACTCCTTTGCAACTTTCAAAAATAACAATTTTGGTGAAAAGATATCCCTATATTGTTTTAAAGCTTCTTTCAATGTCATCATGTTGTCACATAGTAGACATTTGATTGTATGTTTCAACTTATTACAGTTATTTCAAAGATGGACATCAAAGGATACCATCATTTTCTACGCTATTTCTAAATTCAGTTTTGCTCAAGGATTAAGGCTGCAATTTATTCCTCATGGACTTTACAAAGAGTGTTCATGTCTGACTTTATGGACTGCGCTTGATACTTTTATCCCTAATACATCCTGAAATTTATCATACATTTAATATATACCCAAACTGAAAATATATGGCCAGGGGAGACTCAATTATAGCTCAATTCAATTGATAATTTTACAGACTTTTAAAAGCAGAACTAGAAAAGTTGACTCCATTTTAATATTTTGACTGGGCCTCTGCACGAGGTCTTGTATGAAACAGATAAGTGAAACACCTAACTATTGCAATCCTACACAATCCTTATAGTTGTCAGAACACTCTGTGATGAACAAGTTAGCTCAAGTACTATTCTGTGGTTCATCTGACAAACCATCTCACCTATACTAGATATACAACATTACAGACTTGACTCTTCTAGGAAATTATAAGTGGTTAAAATCAAACTGTTGTTCATGGATAGGCAATACAAACAAAACCCGTCCCATTTCATTCTCTTCCCAGACTGATGAATGGCACAGATATTTCCTTTTCCCCTAAAGTTTCACTATGAAGATCTTTTGCTGCCCTGCCACAAAATGATATGCTCTCACAACATAACCTATAAATGAAGATATATTTGAAAGTGTTCCTGAATTATGATCATACTTAATTTGAAATATATACACGTATGAAAAAATTTGAACCCTTTCACAACTGCCCGGAACAGCATGCTTCTGGTTTCCCTACCACCACCCAAGCAATAGAAAGCTTCACCAAGATGGGAGTTCTGTTAGTAAATAGTTATGTAGGTAACTGGCAGGGATTAATTTTGCAAACCAGCAAAGTTCCTGGAAGTCTTAAATGAAAATGGAAGACCAAGAAAACTAATCATTTATCCGAAAGCATACCATAGTGCTTGTGCTTGTGTGCATGAGCACGCACGCAAGCAAGCACATACACACACACAAAGTAAATAAATAAATAAAACCCAGGGGATTTTATAAAGGGCAGTCAACCTCTTTCCAACCCTACAGTGGCAGCCACAGCAGATGTAACCATGTCCTCTCCTGGGAAGAGCCCCTCGCAGAGAGAGAGAGAGAGAGAGAGAGAGAATTATCCCAGGATACGTTTTGAGCAAGGCACACAGTGTACCTATAGGCATAGGAATACAACTTACATCTCTGAATTTGTTCCAGTATTTATCTTTGTCATATTGAGAAACGGTGCTCAGCCATTTGTCATTGTCCAAAAAATTGCCATTGTTGCTGCTACTGCTGCTACTGCTGCTGCTACGAAGGGTGGTCTCTGGATGCCTGCCCTCTGCTTGCAGAAAACACCAAAGCGCTACGGCTAATATCCTGTACATCTGGCAAAAGAGGAAGAAAGGATGAGTGGAAGGATGCAGAGAAAGGAAGACGAATATCTACACACACATACACACACACACACACACACACCACACACACCGGGCTCAGTCAGCCACTTTTTAAAAAAACCACCCAAACAAGTGTTTCAAAAACGCAGCGGGGAGAGTAACCATAGGAGGGACAACGTGGGTTAGGTCAGGTACGTTGGGCAACGGAGCTGTCTCTCTCACACCAGCCCACACCGTTGCGCAAAGCGCCGAGGGCCACCGAGCGCTGGGAATCTAAGTGGCAAGCAAGCGGCAGCCGCCGAGAGCCCACCAGCGGCTGGATTCTCGGCAAAGTTTGAGGCGACCAGGTGGGATTCCTCCTCCCGATCCCCCGCCCTGTCCCCCCGGCCAAAAAGCTCGAAGCAGCCGCTCCCCCCTCGCCCCCGTCAAGTGTGAGAACGTGACCAAAGCGAAGCGGGCGCGCGATGCCCCATCCGCCGGCCGAAGCCACCTGCAAGTTTTCCAGCCGGGATGCTCTAGTTCTAGACTCACCTTCAGCCGAAATGCTTCGCAGTCAGGGGCTGCGTCTCTCTTTTCCGGCTGCCTCGGCATAAACCGAGTCACCCTTTACCGCCGGTCCCCTTTCTCTCCGGCTCGGCTCGGAATATTAAAAAAAAAAAAAAAACAACCACCACCACCGAAAAGCCCTCTCTAAAGCTTCGCCCAGCTGCTTTGTGCGTGCTTGTCGAAGTGTCGGGCTTGGGGTTTTGTGTGTGTGTGTGTGTGAGCGCGCGAGTTTCTGACGAGCTCGGCGCGAAGCGTCGAAATCTAGCGCCACTTAGCGACCGAGTTACGGCACTGCAGCTGCTTGGAGCAGAAAGCCAGCGGGCTCCTTTCCCCGTCTCTTCCTGGGACTGGCTGGCTTTGCCTTAGGAGGCCAGTTTTTTTTTGTTTGTTTGTTTGTTTTTTGGAACTGCTGGGAACGTTTGGCCGCGGATGATGTGCTTTTTCATCCTCGGGTCCGGTTTCTAGGATTCCCGAAGCCGTGGCTTGGTTATACTGTTGCTTTATTGAATAGGTTGCAGTTCACTGGGCTCATATGCTGCGCTATAATATAAACCATCCTTTGCAGAGCACCATAGCTGGTTTTGTATATAAAAATAAATGATTGAGCAAAGTGTATAAACCTGGCCTGTGTCTAACATTCAGGTCATACTGTATTACTGCTTAAATAGAATCTAAATACCAATTTTAGGTATCTGTTAGAAGCCCTTACGATGTCATAAAAATGATAAAATGATAAAATTATGCATTTGCATCATGGCATCTAACTATAAGTAGATAAGGAGATATGTAGTATGTAGTAAGTAGTTAGAATAGTATACTATCTATATTGTATTACATCATTTGCTTGATTATGTCGTCTGGCCCCCTTTCCCTTCCTCTATGGATGCTAGTGGTACCAATTATCTTTCAGGCTGGATTCACATATTCTGTAATGTGACTAATTTGATTTTGATTTTGTGCAGTGTTTGAACTGTGCAATCTATTATGGCTCGGACTTGCAAATGAAACAGGCCACCAAGCTTGTTCCATAAAACACAATAAAAATTCTTTGCTTAGGGAGTATATGAATTCAGCCAATATAAAGCCCTGTCTGGAACAGTCCTCTTCTGATTGCAGTAAACCACCATGTGATTTATTTTGTGATTTTAGAGTTCAAATGTGAGTTAATTGTCAAAACTGGGGGTAAAAAACACATTTGGCAAAATTCTTTAATTAAAAAAAGTAGTAAATCGCCTTGTTGCATTTACATTTGTTTACATTACCATGCAGTCCATTGAGTTCAGCAGCTACTTATATGCAGATGTGATTTCTCTATAGCAGATGTCCCCAGTTTGATGATCTTCAGAAATGTTTGAGTTCAACTTCCATAAATCACACCTGCCATGATTGACATATTGAAAACGTGGCATTAAGGGCCCTGTTACTTGGCTTTATTATTAGCTAATAATAATAATTCATCACAGCTGCTCTTTCTACTTACTTATTTTGTGAATCTTTTAAATGGTTTTTAATTGTTTTATAATTTGTAACTCAGAGTTACTTGGTTGACTTAGGTGACTATAGAAAATGGATGGATGGATGGAAGAAAAAAGAAAGAAAGAAGGAAGGAAGGAAAGAAAGAAAATTGCCTACCCCAGGTCCCTGGAAAGGACTTGATAGGTGGGCAAAAATGCCAAATCCAGTCTCTAAATATCCAGCTGACTATGTGATGAATAATAACAATAATAACAATAATAATAGTCAACAAGCATGAACAAATTAAAAATGTGTTAGTTTAGTCCAACTTCTGGTTACATCCAAAGAGTTAGAAAATGGCTGAAGAGAAATTTGAACAGTGGAAACATCAAAACCATCAAAATCTGGGCCATGCCTGTGATATAATACTGACTGTGAGACTAACCATAATAACTTTACACTGTGTCATGAACTTTAAGTATTTAAATAGATTATTTCGACTGTGCAACATTTTGGATTTGATTCAAAAATGTACTTCAAAGACATGAGTGCTTTAAAGAGCTGCAGAAAAGTTCTTTGTTTCTGCTCCTCTAAATGCAGATACACCTTTTTCATACTGAAGATTACTGGTTTTAGGGTTGATGTACTTATATCCTATCTTGAGAATAACTCAACACTAGGTGTCCTCTGAAGTTCCCTCCAATTCTAAATAATATGAGTATAGCATAATTCTAAGCTGGAGTAACAACTTCTCAACCAAGAACTTTAATTTCAGAGTCAAGATTGTTGCCCAGGTGATTCATTATTTGATTATTTGCGGTGCTGAGAGTTTTGTGCACTTTAGTGTTTTCCATGCTAACTGCATGTCAAAAAAATTATGAAAATTGATTGAAAGGTAGCTTCACATTACAGTATTTTGATCATTACTTAGTGTTATTGTACACACAGAGCTATATTGGTCCAGAATTCCTATCTTTACTTTTAGTATAAATGCCAAAGGTCTATGACATTCATAGATAAAACATGTAAAACTTTTTTTAAAAGGTACTCTAGTACATCTTCAATGTAGCAATAACTATAAGGTTATACTGCTATTAAATCTATTTTCCAAGAAGACATTTTAGTTGTTTATTCTAGATACTGTGGATAATGTTTGCAGAAGACAGTTTTTTGTGTATTTTTGTGTTTACCCAATTATGACATAATTCCATATTTCAAATACTACTAATCCCTTCTGATCCTACTCAGCCTGAGATCTAAGTTTAATCTTTGACGTTGATTCACATACTTCAGCAGCTGCAGAACATCACAGCTATTTATCATTCACAGTAGTACTAAAACATTTTTGCCTGTAAATGTAAAAATGGATTTATTTCCAACAACTGTGTCTAATTCCAGTGCTGAGATTTGAGCAGAGTAAGATCATCTGATATATAAGGGAGTTGCATTATTAAACCAGTACAGATCCTAGAAATGTTTGACTTCCGCTGTCCCTGTGGGTGCTGTTGAATTATATTGTCAGCAAATTGATAGGTGCAACAAAGAGCTCGGTATTAGTGAGAATCTTTTTGACGGCAAAAATGTGGGATTGCTTCAACAAGTGGCAAATTTTAAGGCTGCAGTATGATAATGACTGAAGTTGCTTCTTGGTAGATCCAAGATATTCACTTGCTTTTTTTTAGGTTAGCAATATACAGATTTCCAGGTTGAAGCTTCCGTAGGCTGTTCATACTTTTCTGGTAACTGTTTATAAGGAGAAAAAGAATAGAAGAGCAAAGTTAATATGTTAAAAACAATGAAAAAATAACCACTGTTATTATGGAGTCAAAAGTTCATGCTTACTCATTAGTTATGTGTAGTAAAAGTTTATGAAATATGATTAGATTGTGGTAATCTGATGAAAAGTTAAATAATTTACTCAGTTATAATACTACATATGACCACAGAATCACAGACTGTCAGTCATGGCCACCAAACATCTTTCCCTGCTGAAGGCAATTTTATCCATCACCTTTATCCACTAGCCACGTAGCTTTTACAAATGGCTCCCCTTTTTTTTTTCTTCTAACCAGCATTGCTGGAGATGATATCCGAATCTTAAATTTGGTATGATCAAAAATATTATTTTGTCTCCTTTCTACAACAGTGTAGCCACGGTTTGAGTCTTGGACTGAAGTCCAATTTGCATAGCCCAGAAGTATCAAAGTATCATCCAGGGTTCAGTAATAAATCTTTCTCTAGAAACTTCTCAAAACCTAATTTTGCGTAGCTTCTTTTCCAAAAACACCACACTACTAACCAGAGCATATAAAACATTTGCTAGACCAATTCTAGAATACAGCTCACCTGTTTGGAACCCTCACCACATCTCTGACATCAATACAATTGAACGTGTCCAGAAATATTTTACAAGAAGAGTTCTCCATTCCTCTGAAAACAACAAAATACCTTATCCCACCAGACTTGAAATCCTAGGCTTAGAAAACTTGGAACTCCGTCGCCTTCGACAAGACCTAAGTTTAACTCACAGAATCATCTATTGTAATGTCCTTCCTGTCAAAGACTACTTCAGCTTTAATTGCAATAATACAAGGGCAACCAATAGATTTAAACTTAATGTAAACTGCTTTAATCTAGATTGCAGAAAATATGACTTCTGCAACAGAATCATCAGTGCTTGGAATACTTTACCTGACTCTGTGGTCTCTTCCCATAATCCTAATAGCTTTAACCAAAAACTTTCTACTATTGACCTCACCCCATTCCTAAGAGGACCATAAGGGGCGTGCATAAGCGCACAAACATGCCTACCGTTCCTGTCCTATTGTTTTTCTTTTCTTCTTCCTATATATGTTTATATGTGTATATACTATATAATCTTTTTGTATGATGTGACAAAATAAATAAATAAATAAAATAAATAAACTTAAACCTATGATAGCGGCAGATTTAAGGGCTTGGCCTAAATAAGTTGCGTTTGTTGCCAAAACAAAAAAACAAAAACAAAAATAACAGTAACAAAGATTGGCTACTACAGAATGAAGCAGAATCATGCTCCAAGGTTTTAAAGCAGGGAACTTCAAACTTTTTAGCTCATCAGCTTCTTCATGACATTTCAGACTAACCCCCAAATATTTGTATATGAAAATAATTTAAAACATACAGTACAAATAGTAACTGATTATTTGAATATTAGTTACTATTTGTACTGTATGTTTTAAATTATTTTCATTTGGGGGTCAATGTTGACCAGTTTGGGAAACCCTGATTTAAATTATGTGATGAAGACAGTGTGAAAACAAGTCAGGGGTTAATATATGTGAGCTGGCTCTGAACAAAGTTGATATAGCTTTCAATACCACAGTTTCATATTTTTATAAACGTTTTGTTGCTTGTAAATGTGATTCCATATTCCTATCTAATCATTACTACTTTAAATAGGGATGTTTCCCAAGTAAATGGGCATAAAGCATAAAGTAAAAAGCAAAATTTTAACCTTACAATCTTTATGGTGCTATGGTTTAACGGAGTACAAATGTGAAATTGTACAGCCTCAGGAGTAATATAGCACACCACATTGGCATGCAATACTATGCATGATTTGTATTCTGTGTGTGTGTGTGTTCAATAAAGTCTCTAGAGTAATGCATACTCTATATGTATCCTTCTGTTATATTCTGTCTGAATCCTATCATGCTTTAAGTGTATCCTCCCATTACTTGCTGACTAGGAAAAAAAATGAGGGAAAGGATGGGAAGGGTGAACAAGAGGAAAGAAAGCTGAAGAATACAGATTAAAGCATCAACTGGGACCATTAAGAACTGATAAATGCAAACAAACTCAACATCTCTCTTTCGTTATTTAATGACAGGTACGAGTAAACAAGGGTTTTATTTCCTGGAGAAGAGAATGGACATCAAGAAAGAAAGAAAGAAAGAAAGAAAGAAAGAAAGAAAGAAAGAAAGAAAGAAAGAAAGAAAGAAAGAAAGAAAGAAAGAAAGAAAGGAAGGAAGGTCTGAAGCCCAGACAAATGTGAAATCCTATTGTGAGACTCAGCACAGATACCATGACCTGTGTAGGCTATAAAAGATGCAAGCATGGTGCTGGAAAAGCTGAGTTTCTCCCACAAAGAATTCTTTGAAATCTTCCAATTCCTTTTCATCCACCTGGCCAGTAGAGGAGGAGAGCATTTTCTCTTTATCTCTTTCTGACTTCTTTTCTACATTTTGGGTGTGTGCATTCTTTATGGGAATGGGAATGTGTCCACGCTTGCAGAAGAAATTTTAATGAAGTGGCTATAAAATGATTGATTGTGCTCCTGACTTGTTTGGGAACTTCTGCTGTCT
The DNA here is from genome assembly GCF_028640845.1 of Ahaetulla prasina. Lineage (NCBI taxonomy): Eukaryota > Metazoa > Chordata > Lepidosauria > Squamata > Colubridae > Ahaetulla > Ahaetulla prasina. The sequence continues at coordinate 93,938,170 of NC_080540.1, forward strand.
GTTCTCAGATACTCAAAAAAGATCTCTAGAAGCTTTGTAACAGCATCAGAACTGGCAAACAGCATGCCCACTCCCCATCCCCCCCCCCAAATAGTAATATGAAAATATACGTATGTCATGGATTGGTGCAGATGGAGAGGGAAAAGTTGTTATGTAGATAAATGAAGGCTGTATCTTCCCTCCCAGCAAAAAAACCCCTATGATTTAAGTCCAAGATATAAAATTATGTAGCAGAACCGGTGCCTCTATCCTAAAATGCTCACTTCTGAAAAACAATTTTGTGCAAGCAAGCTGACTTTCCTTCATTCCTTCCTTCCTTCTTTTCTTTCTTTCTTTCTTTCTTTCTTTCTTTCTTTCTTTCTTTCTTTCTCTTTCTTTCTTTTCTTCCTTTCTTTTTCCTTTCTTCATTAAAACAGAATAGTATTGCAAAAACCAATTAGTTCAGAAATTATCCTAACACTTTTTTTTACACTAGTAAGGAAAACAAGTTTACTACTAGCTGGATTAACAGACCTAGAATGGTGTGTCATCCAGCCAAACCAAGAAAGCCACATGATATGCCAAATAAATCCATTTTTTTTCTATGTTTCTTCAGATAAAATATATGGGTGGCCGCTACAAAAACAAACTTTAAACTTTAATTGTGAATTGACATATTATCTTCCTATGAGAAAAATAAAAACAAATAGATAGTTAAAACGCAATAGAACAGTTTCAATGATGAATATTTTTTTATTTTATGTTTTTTAATATAAAAGAAGTGGATAGGATAGTCTATCTTACCAGAATTCCACAATTCAACTCATACATTTCCCTTTCCTCCTCTGTTAGCCATTTCCCAAGACTAGTTAGGAGGCATTTTTTGAAAATTCTTCTCCAAATGTTTAGTTTGTTTCTAATTGATTTTTGCACAGCATCTTGAAAGAACCAGGAAAGAAAAATCTGCTTAACAAAATTCTAAGTTTCCACAATTTCAGGAGCCTGCTTGAAATCTAAATTTTAGCTAAAAAGCAATTTACATGGAACAGTTATTGTAAAAGAAGAAAGTAGGAATAAAAACAGGAAATAAAAGGAAGGATTTCTAAAGCACCACCATTCATTCAACAAGAGTCCCTGAAATGGATGTAATTGAACTCAAAAAAACCCAAGTGTAATTCACCAAGCTGCTCTGTTGAGCTCTTCAGGATACTGAATGGACTGGTATATATTTGTCTCAGGTAGGACATTCTGTATTAATTCGAGGGATTCTATTACTGAAGGAAAGAAAAAGAGGAACAAATTTAATTGAAAGAAGAGATTGTGAAAGTACTGTAGAGAAGGCATTCAGGTACACAGCTGCAGTTTCATCTACTGTTCCATTGTATCTTTTCCACTTCAGAGAATAAGTGGATACAGTTTTCTATTTAAAAGCAGTTTTTTTTCTTCACTAGTAGAAATGCTTCAGAAATAAACGTAAATGAAGATCTGGCTGGCTGAATACTGGAACATGTATGTTCTCATTCAGAATACTCACAAGATCAGATTTATTAAACTGATTATAGTTTGTTCCTTCTCTGCATTCCTTAGATTTCTAAGGCTGTTGCTCTGGCATTCCTAGCTGTGCCGTAGAATAATGGAGAACACTTTATTTATCCACTGGAAATGATTTTCTGCTTAGAAAGAGGTTTCTTAGCTAGTCTTCCACATTTTACTGAATGGCAATTCTTTCCTTATCTTTCTTTTGCTCAGAGGCAAGAAGAGCGTGTTAAGCAAAGAAACAGCGAGTATGACCTGAACTCTTAATTCATAGCTTCCATATTATTAAGGCAAGCCTTCTTCCAGCTCCACAGAGTTGTGCAAGGATATTTTACAACCAAAAGGGTTGAAGAATGCTGGCCCCACCTGCTCTATATTCCATAATTAAAACAAAACAAAATTCTAAGTTTCCACAATTTCAGGAGCCTGCTTGAAATCTAAATTTTAGCTAAAAAGCAATTTACATGGAACAGTTATTGTAAAAGAAGAAAGTAGGAATAAAAACAGGAAATAAAAGGAAGGATTTCTAAAGCACCACCATTCATTCAACATGAGTCCCTGAAATGGATGTAATTGAACTCAAAATAACCCAAGTGTAATTCACCAAGCTGCTCTGTTGAGCTCTTCAGGATACTGAATGGACTGGTATATATTTGTCTCAGGTAGGACATTCTGTATTAATTCGAGGGATTCTATTACTGAAGGAAAGAAAAATCTGCTTAACAAAATTCTAAGTTTCCACAATTTCAGGAGCCTGCTTGAAATCTAAATTTTAGCTAAAAAGCAATTTACATGGAACAGTTATTGTAAAAGAAGAAAGTAGGAATAAAAACAGGAAATAAAAGGAAGGATTTCTAAAGCACCACCATTCATTCAACAAGAGTCCCTGAAATGGATGTAATTGAACTCAAAAAAAACCAAGTGTAATTCACCAAGCTGCTCTGTTGAGCTCTTCAGGATACTGAATGGACTGGTATATATTTGTCTCAGGTAGGACGTTCTGTATTAATTCGAGGGATTCTATTACTGAAGGAAAGAAAAATCTGCTTAACAAAATTCTAAGTTTCCACAATTTCAGGAGCCTGCTTGAAATCTAAATTTTAGCTAAAAAGCAATTTACATGGAACAGTTATTGTAAAAGAAGAAAGTAGGAATAAAAACAGGAAATAAAAGGAAGGATTTCTAAAGCACCACCATTCATTCAACAAGAGTCCCTGAAATGGATGTAATTGAACTCAAAAAAACCAAGTGTAATTCACCAAGCTGCTCTGTTGAGCTCTTCAGGATACTGAATGGACTGGTATATATTTGTCTCAGGTAGGACATTCTGTATTAATTCGAGGGATTCTATTACTGAAGGAAAGAAAAAGAGGAACAAATTTAATTGAAAGAAGAGATTGTGAAAGTACTGTAGAGAAGGCATTCAGGTACACAGCTGCAGTTTCATCTACTGTTCCATTGTATCTTTTCCACTTCAGAGAATAAGTGGATACAGTTTTCTATTTAAAAGCAGTTTTTTTTCTTCACTAGTAGAAATGCTTCAGAAATAAACGTAAATGAAGATCTGGCTGGCTGAATACTGGAACATGTATGTTCTCATTCAGAATACTCACAAGATCAGATTTATTAAACTGATTATAGTTTGTTCCTTCTCTGCATTCCTTAGATTTCTAAGGCTGTTGCTCTGGCATTCCTAGCTGTGCCGTAGAATAATGGAGAACACTTTATTTATCCACTGGAAATGATTTTCTGCTTAGAAAGAGGTTTCTTAGCTAGTCTTCCACATTTTACTGAATGGCAATTCTTTCCTTATCTTTCTTTTGCTCAGAGGCAAGAAGAGCGTGTTAAGCAAAGAAACAGCGAGTATGACCTGAACTCTTAATTCATAGCTTCCATATTATTAAGGCAAGCCTTCTTCCAGCTCCACAGAGTTGTGCAAGGATATTTTACAACCAAAAGGGTTGAAGAATGCTGGCCCCACCTGCTCTATATTCCATAATTAAAACAAAACAAAATTAAATAAAAATGGATACTCAACACAAGGATTTAATGCACAGGTAAAACAGAGCAGCACAGACTGTATTTCATATGTTTCAGATTTTTGAGTAAGATTACCTTCTTACTGAGCAGTAAAGGTAATCTTATGCTGAAATTGCATAATCCCAATGCCAGGTGGGAAAAATCTTTCTGACTTCAAAAGGAGTAGAAAAATAGGACTCAACAAAATTAGCAGATTCTGCAAGCAGTTCATTAGTCTTAATGAATTATAATAACCTGAGTTTTTTTAAAAAGAGTCAATTTAATTAATTAATTATTGATCATCAGTTGTGTTGTAAATGTTGTACCTTGATGAACGTATCTTTTCTTTTATGTACACTGAGAGCATATGCACCAAGACAAATTCCTTGTGTGTCCAATCACACTTGGCCAATAAAATTCTATTCTATTCTATTCTATTTAAGGTTTTACTATAGCTGTCAAGCTTAACGTTAACACAGGTGCAGGGTAGATAAAGTACTTTGGGTGGGGTGGGGAGTGCTAGAATTGAAAATCAAACTCAAGGTCTTCCATATTAATGTAATTTCTCCTCCTCCTTGGGATTTTTTTGTTTTGCTATGCCCACAATATTCATTTTGTTCCCGAGATGTTGAGATTGATACAGACCTAAATCCCATTAGTTATTACAGAATTACAATACTATTTACCCTGCTTTTCTAACACTAACCAGTGACTGGAAAAGAGGCAGGAAACATTTTAAATTTTTAAAAAAGTTTATTATAGCATATCAGAATATAAAATGCAAAGAAAATGAAAATAATGAAAAACTACGGGAGGAAAAAAGGAAACGGAGAAAGTGTGGGGTAGAAGGGGAAAAAGAGAAACAAGACATTGACTCCCAACTTTTTTTTAGCACAGTAGAAGATAATAACATCACAGCCTCAACCTTTTTACTGTTGCACAATAACATACAATAGTCATTTCTCTACCAACAAATCTATCTAATCAGCAAAACCGAAAGCAAAATTTGATTGGAAGTGGTTTCCAAATGGAAACAAAATTAGATACGTTCTTTTCTTTGACTAAAGCAATCAGTTTAACCATCTCTACTTTTTTACAGACAGCCATTTCAAGTGGGCATTGTTTTCTAATGACTAAAGTACTGTCATTCTTTTGTCTGGCATTATTAAATGAAGGCACTTCAAACTAGGATTCTAAAATTAGTTTACTCAGATGCAATTTAGCTGGCATGGATGCCTTATTGAAGACAACACTGATGCCAATTAGAACAAGATATCTGTCTTTGGTAGCAGGCACAACTAAGGGACAGAAGGGATAGCTGCAATCTGTATTCCAGAATCTAAAGTCTAGGTCATATATTCTAAAGAAACAGACTTCAATCTAAACGCAAAAGTGGACAATATCAACCCCCAAGGATCAAAGGGACTATCTAATAGTCTTGTTACTGCTATTACTATTCATAGTACTATTAAAGTAGTATTAAAGTACTATTAAAGTACTATTAAAGTACTATTAAAGTACTATTAAAGTACTATTCATAGTACTATTAAAGTAGTATTAAATTATTTCCATATAATAAATGTTTGTGAGTCAAGTGGTTGAAAAGTTTGGGAGCCTTGTTTTAAACAAACATTGCATTGTCATTCAATAATTATTCTGTATTCTCTCACTACATTCCTAACTATCCTTTTAAGTACATAGCAATATTGTTTCTCTGATCTCTTTCACTCAGATTGTTGCCTCCCAGAGTCACTTGATAGGGAGGTGGGGAGCATAAAAATATGATAAATAAATAAAATAAAATGTTGCACAGATTTTTCCAAAACTCATCTTTGGTTATTCTAGTATGCAATTGTCACCAAACTATGGATAGCTAGTTTCATATACAGCTGTAACAATGTAGGTAATACCCAGAGGTGAAATGTTACCAGTTGACCATGCTAAGTGGGAGACCCTATAGTCACCCCAGTCAAACCGGACGGGTCGGTCCGGATTTGCGCTGACTATAAGGCAACGCTTAACAAAGCGTTGCAAAGAGTGCTTACCCGTCCGGTGGTACAGCACTTACTGCACTCAATGGGGCAAGGGCAGGTTTTGCCAAGCTAGACTTGGCCCAAGCCTATCAACAGCTGCCTGTAGATAGCAGCACAGCCAAGCGCAGACAATTGTGACTCACAGAGGGGCTTTTAAGTGTACCCGGTTACAGTTTGGGGTTAGTGTGGCTCCAGGGTTATTTCAGAACCTAATGGAGCGGCTATTGCAGGGACTACCAGGGTGGTACCATACTTTGACGATGTACTGGTATCCGCTGAGAATCTAGAGGAATTAGGGTAAGGCTGCGAAAAGTTTTGGGCATTTTCCGGTCTGCCGGTCTCAAAGTTAAACTGAACAAATGCCAGATCGGGGTTGAATCTGTGGAATTCCTGGGCTACGGATAGACAGGAAGGATTCACCCCACTGAAGCAAGGTACGGGCCATCAGGAAGGCCCCGGTTCCAAAGAACAAAACGGAGTTGCAGGCATTCTTAGGTCTGGTCAATTTCACGCGGTATTTTTAAGAAATAAGGCAACAGTAGCCGAGCCGCTGCATAAATTACTAGCAAAGACGGCTGCATGGTCTTGGGGAAAGGCGGAAGCTAGGGCATTCAAGGGTAAAGAATCTCCTATCGAGTGATAGCCTCCTTATCCAATACAATGGCACGCTGCCATTAGTGTTAAGCTGCGATGCATCTCCCTATGGGGTGGGGCTGTGCTCAGCCACAGGTTGCCAAATGGCACAGAAGCCCCTATTGCATATTACTCCCGAACCATGTCATCAGCTGAAAGGAATTATAGCCAGCTTGATAAGGAAGCCTTGGCTATAGTCTCCGGAGTAAAGAAATTCCATGAATATGTATTTGGTCGTGATTTGAAATCATCACGGACCATAGACCTTGCTAGGCCTGTTGGCAGGCGATCGCCCAACGCCCGTGGCACTTTCGCCCAGACTGACCAGATGGACTATCTTCCTAGCGGCGTATTCTTACAAACTACTACACCGGCCAGGAAGGAATTAGGCATGCAGACGCCCTGAGCAGATGCCCGTTACCAGAGACTATCGAAGACCCCACTCCCGGGACACCAGTTCTGCTAATTGACTCTTTGGACTCTGGCCCAGTCACATCCAAAGAGGTGGCTCGGGCTTCGTACAAGGACATTACAATAAGGACTGGAATTGGTTGGGTACAAGAGGTTGGCCCGCTGCGGGCGGCGTTTTAAAGAATTTGTAAAAAACGGGGAACTCTCAGCTCAAGGGGGGTGCCTGCTATGGGGGGATCGAGTGGTGATCCCGGAGAAATTGAGAGAAAAGGTATTGGAGCTCCTTCACGAGGGCCACCCAGGGATCGTGAGAAAGAAGGGTCTAGCGAGAAGCTATGTGTGGTGGCCCTTAATGGACACGGAAATTGCTGAAAGGGTAGGAAATGCCAGGCCTGCCAGGAGTCCAGACCGCTACCCCAACGGCCCCGATTCGGGAATGGAGAGACCCCAGGGCCCTTGGTCTAGGATCCATATCGATTTTGCCGGCCCTTCCACGGCCAAACCTTTCTGGTAGTAGTCGATGCCTACTCCAAATGGCTGGAAATCATTCTCATGAGATCCATGACAGCCGAGGCCGTGATTTCAGTCCTACGGCACCTATTTGTAACCCATGGGTTGCCCGACACTTTAGTCTCCGATAACGGCCCGCAATTCACGGCAACCCAGTTTGAGGGGTACTTGGCAGAGGAGGGCATCCGGCATGTCCTCTCGGCGCCTTTCCACCCTGCGACGAACGGCCTTGCAGAACGTTTCGTTCGGAGCGCAAAGGAAGCATTGTCCAGAATCAGGCCAGGCGATTGGCAAACAAAAATCGATACATTCCTAGCAGTCCAATACAGAACTCCCTGTGTAACAACTGGCCGCAGCCCAGCAGAGCTATTAATGGGTCGGAAGCTTAGGTGCCCACTAGACCGTTTAAACCCAAACTACACACCAGACGGTTACAAAGGGGCACACGGTAAAACAAGAGGGATGGCAGTAGGCGACCTAGTGTGGGCACACAACTACAGCGAGGGCCCGACCTGGTTAGCAGGAAAAATCCTAGAGATAACAGGACCAAAATCATATCTAGTAGAGATAGAGGATGGCCGGGTATGGAAGCGCCACATAGACCAAATAAGGAAACGCATAACCGGTAAATCAGAATCAGACGAAACAGGCCCTGACTATCCAATGTTTGAATCCACAGCTGACTCAAACCCGGGGCAAACGCGGGACTTATCTGAGTCCCAGGAGGCCCAGCGACGCCAACCGGTTCCTCCTGAAGACAGCAGGGACGACTCTGCAAATAATCCAGGGCCGGATGGCCTAGAGGAGGAGCTGAGAGGAACAAACAGTCCCTCCGGTCAGCTCGACTCACTCCCAGAAAAATTATTTGCATTTTTTATATTGCACTAAATCAGGGGTCCTCAAACTACGGCCCCTGGACTGGATACTTGCAATGAACGCTTGTGTTGCTGCAGAGAGTCTCCCCCTTAAGGGTCTTTTTGTGTGGGTTAGGGTTTGCTTCAGCCTCCTGGTGGGGCTTTGGGCGAAGGCTGGAGGGAAGTGCTGCTGGTGGCAAAGAGCCAGAGGACCTTATTCCAGTGGGACTGCATCATGGCCTGGAACTGGCTGACAATCTCAGCCCGCCAAACCTCCAAGCGCTGGTACCTGGCCTTGCACTCCTGCAGGTCTTCCCTCTGCTTGAAAAGCCTATGCTCTTAGTCCTCAGTGAGGTGCTTCTGCTGAGCTTCCTTCTCAGTCAGATCCAATTTGAACTGAGCTGTTTTGTCAACTCTTTCTTGGGGTGGCTGCTTAGCTCCAACAACTGCTTCTTGTTGGGGCCCTAAGGAGCCTGGGCAGGCAGGGGATGAGTGGCTAGGAGGGAGGGAGGGGCCTGGCGAGGCACCCTTTGACATAAGAGACATTGAATTGGCCATGCCCACTCAGTCACATGACCACCAAGCCATGCCCACCCAGTCACATGCCCACCTAGCCACACCCACCCAGTCAGCAGGGTGGTATGTTGTGGACCTCATCAGTCAAAGAATTTTGACTGTTCAGAAAGAGAGCCTTCTCTGCTGTTGTCCCCGCCCTTTGGAATATCCTCCCCCTAGAAGTGAGGCAGACTTCCAGTCTACTGTCCTTTCAGAAACTTTTGAAAACCTGGATCTTGCTTGGGGCTCATAGAGAAGCATACAGGTGTAGTTAGTGCCTTGAAGGCCAGCCCCCTGCCTTTTTAACACTTTAATTTCAATTATTGTATTCTTATTTTAACAAGAATAATTGCTTCCAAAGACAGTATTTAAAAACAATTCGTATGTTTTAATTGTATGCTTCCCAGAGTCACTCTCTGAGTGGGACGGGCAATTTCTAAATTTGATATACTGTATAAATACCAAAAATTAAAAATAAATTGTAGATTTGTTCTATAGAGCTGTGAGCTTTCATACACATCAGATGTTAGAGATAAGAAAATATAAGTCCTAGAGGTTGATCATCATGCTTTATTACAATTAAATATTACAGCTGTTTATTTAGTTATTCCTTGTCTATCTTAGCTTCCTTTGATTTGAATGTTTCTGTTCTAAATATAAATATATCGGACTATTTCTAGAATTAAATCCCTTTATTTTGGAACAAGCCAATACCATAATTTCTTCTAAAACGTAATTAGAGCATTCTGTGTGGAGTTTGAAATTAGTTTAATCTCATTAAAAGAAATAAAGTGCAAGCAGGCAATCTACATTTGGAGTCTTTTTCTCCATTTAGTGGTCCCTGAGGTCCAAAAGGTTGGGGACCCCTGGTCAAGAGCAAAAATATGTGTGTGTTTATTTTGTACATCAGGTTGTATAAGTCCAGCTTAATATGCTATTCCTGGTATGTGATGTTTTGTATACATACAGAGAAAGAAGCACTCTTGTGCTCTTTGACTTTTAGGCTTGCTGTTAAACATCAGCCATAGTACTAATTACTGTTTTGAACAATATGCAGCTTGTATTACACGAATGGCTATTTTATATGTGAAATTATGACTGAAATATTTCTGCACCTATATTGGTTCTCACTGTCAGGAAGTTTCTCCTTAGTGTTAGGTTTGTTCAGTTTCCATCCATTGCTTCTCATTTTGCCTTCCGATGCTTTGGAAAATAAATTGTAGATTTGTTCTATAGAGCTGTGAGCTTTCATACACATCAGATGTTAGAGATAAGAAAATATAAGTCCTAGAGGTTGATCATCATGCTTTATTACAATTAAATATTACAGCTGTTTATTTAGTTATTCCTTGTCTATCTTAGCTTCCTTTGATTTGAATGTTTCTGTTCTAAATATAAATATATCGGACTATTTCTAGAATTAAATCCCTTTATTTTGGAACAAGCCAATACCATAATTTCTTCTAAAACGTAATTAGAGCATTCTGTGTGGAGTTTGAAATTAGTTTAATCTCATTAAAAGAAATAAAGTGCAAGCAGGCAATCTACATTTGGAGTCTTTTTCTCCATTTAGTGGTCCCTGAGGTCCAAAAGGTTGGGGACCCCTGGTCAAGAGCATAAATATGTGTGTGTTTATTTTGTACATCAGGTTGTATAAGTCCAGCTTAATATGCTATTCCTGGTATGTGATGTTTTGAGAAACCTTCAGGGACTGACTTGAAGACACCAAAAAAGAGATCATGTTACTACTCTTGAGCAAAGCATGTGAGCCATTTCCTCCTTTCAGTGGTCCATGAAAGTACATGTATAGTATGTAGATAATAAAGCTGAAAAAAGGTGAACAACATTTTACAGAACTATAGATACGTTGAGGCTGGGTGTGACAAGGAATGGCTGGGAGGGGAGGGGCCTGGCGAGGCACCCTTTGACATAAGAGACATTGAATTGGCCATGCCCACTCAGTCACATGACTACCAAGCCACACCCACCCAGTCACATATCCACCAAGCCATGCCCACCAAGCAAGCCACACTCACAGAACCGGTAGTAAAAAAATTTGAAACCTACCCCTGGCATAGGGCCAAGTTAGCTGCTGAACAATCTTCACCCCATTACATCAGCTTGTCCCACCCAGTCAGCAGGGTGGTATGTTGTGGACCTCATCAGTCAAAGAATTTTGACTGTTCAGAAAGAGAGCCTTCTCTGCTGTTGTCCCCGCCCTTTGGAATATCCTCCCCCTAGAAGTGAGGCAGACTTCCAGTCTACTGTCCTTTCAGAAACTTTTGAAAACCTGGATCTTGCTTGGGGCTCATAGAGAAGCATACAGGTGTAGTTAGTGCCTTGAAGGCCAGCCCCCTGCCTTTTTAACACTTTAATTTCAATTATTGTATTCTTATTTTAACAAGAATAATTGCTTCCAAAGACAGTATTTAAAAACAATTCGTATGTTTTAATTGTATGCTTCCCAGAGTCACTCTCTGAGTGGGACGGGCAATTTCTAAATTTGATATACTGTATAAATACCAAAAATTAAAAATAAATTGTAGACTTGTTCTATAGAGCTGTGAGCTTTCATACACATCAGATGTTAGAGATAAGGAAATATAAGTCCTAGAGGTTGATCATCATGCTTTATTACAATTAAATATTACAGCTGTTTATTTAGTTATTCCTTGTCTATCTTAGCTTCCTTTGATTTGAATGTTTCTGTTCTAAATATAAATATATCGGACTATTTCTAGAATTAAATCCCTTTATTTTGGAACAAGCCAATACCATAATTTCTTCTAAAACGTAATTAGAGCATTCTGTGTGGAGTTTGAAATTAGTTTAATCTCATTAAAAGAAATAAAGTGCAAGCAGGCAATCTACATTTGGAGTCTTTTTCTCCATTTAGTGGTCCTGAGACATACATAGAAATATGCAGATCTTGTCTGTATGGAGACATACAATGCTAATTAAAGTTCTAAAAATACTACAGGACCTTGGAGAGAATATGTAAAAAATATAATGTTTAGAAAAGAGATATAGCTGATTTTAGAAGTCATTTTGTGACACATAGCAATAAATGTGGCCTGAATTGCTTTTCCTTCTCAACTTCCTTCTGAGATAGCCTATCAAATTATTTTCATTATTTTCAGCTATCACTTACTATTTCCCAGTGTTCTCTCAAATAATTTATTGTTCCTTCAGTATGTCAGACAGAATGAATTAAGATCGTTCTCTTAGCAGGTGCAACGCTTATGAAAAACATAAATAAAATGTTTTAAATTTTTCAGTATTCCTTTCTAAAGGTCCTGGCTATTTTTATTCATTGTCTCCTAACCAACAGCATAATCACTTCTCTCTTTTTTTTAACGTTTTAGAATTATTGCTTCACTTTCTTGCCATGATCAGAGGCACTTGCTGAATTTCACTTACTAAATTTCAGGATATCCTTCCATTTTTAAATGAAGATTATTAATGTATGCATAGGAGAGGTATATATAATCCCAAATTTCCACTAGCAGTTAAAAAGGAAGAAACAGCTGCAATCACACATTGCTCCCAGAAGCACGAAGCTGAAGCCTGAAGATGACGAATGAAACTTCGTTGAAACGTTGCCAAGACACTTCCAATTTTACGCGGGAGAAAACCCGAATAACCAAAGACCTACATACAAACACCCGCGAAAACCTCAGAAAACATGTATATATATGTATATATATATATGTATATATGTATATATAGACAAAGAAAAAAAGATGCCGTAACAAAAAAGTGAAAAAAGTATGACAAAGAAAAAAGAAAATGCAATATGTCATTATAATAATTAATAGTCACAATTCTATATATACTAGTCCAATAAGAATATTCAAATACATATAATTTCTAATACATTTATACAACTATCTTTCTTTAACCTACTGTATTCTGTATAAATGAGTCCCAATAAAGGAGAATTTTTGTAGCTCATGGTTGAAATGAGGGGTCTTGGATGCTCTATGAGCTTGCTTGTTTTCTTGCAGATGTTTCATTACCTAAACTAGTAACCAATTACTCAATTAGTCCAGCACTGATGATGTTATCTAGTTTGGATAATGAAACGTCTACAAGAAAATAAGCACACTCAAAGAGCACCCAGGACCCCTCATAAAGAGTTCCTTATTTCATTATACCTGTCACTCAGCTCATAAGGGGCAAGTGCAATCAAACCTTAAATCTATTGAATAAATGGAGCCAAGCATTTCTTTCCAATGCTATACTTTCAGTCTTAGCTATAGTAAGTGCATTGTTGTTGTTGTTAGTTGTGAAGTCGTGCCCAATCCATTGCGACCCCATGGTAAGTGCATGGAGAATCCATTTATTTTGTCCAATTGTCAAATTCCATGTACTAGGTACATAATTCAAAAGAATATTATTTGAAAATGTTAGCCTTTATTAGTTCATAGAATATATTTCATATAATCTACTACCACTTCTCCCAAAACTTGGTAAGTACAGAACTTTGTAGAAACATATATTTCCAAGCAGCATTATCCTTATTGCATCTCCAACTGGTCAAAGACATTTCTTTTCTACATAAACAATCAATTTGATACTCAAATTTTTTTCTTAGTGCCAAAGAACCAGAGGTGGGTTTCAGCAGGTTCTGATCAGTTCTGGGGAACTGGTAGCAGAAATTTTGAGTAGTTCAGAAAACTGGTAGTAAAAATTCTGACTGGCACCACCACCATCTATTCTCTGCCTCCTGAGTCCCAGCTGATCAGGAGGAAATGGGGAGTTTGCAGTAACCTTCCCTTAGATTGGGGAAGGAACGGAGATTTTACAGTATCCTGCCCCTAGAGTGGGGAGGGAATGGAGATTTTATAGTATCCTTCCCCTGCCATGCCCACCAAACCATGCAACTCCCACCAAGCCACACCCACAGAACTGGTAGTAAAAAAATTTGAAACCCATCACTGCAAAGAACATATCAGTTTAAAGATGTACCTCATAATTATATATTTTTGTTTGTTAAAATAAATAAGTAAAATGAGACATCTGGATTGGGATCTTTCATGGGAATCAGTAAAACAGACATATTCCCAATACTTGCCATTTGGGGAATTTGGGGAGTTGAAGCCACCCATCTTAAGGTTGCCAAGTTTGAGAAAACTAAGACTGAAGTCTCATTTTGCCTTGACTAAGGCAAAGAGAGACTTCAGAACTTCCCCAAAGCACGCCCTTCTTTCTTTAATGATCTTCCACCACTTCTCTTTTTCTGAAAGGATCTTTTTAAGGATCTTGATTTATTTTCATTTTCAGAGAGCTGTTTGAAATTTGAATAGCCATGGGTCTTTCTACTTCCATACTTCCACCTCTCACAATACTAGACAACACAGTATCAACAGTAGAAACCTTCAAATTTCTAGGTTCTATCATATCGCAAGATCTAAAATGGACAGCTAACATCAAAAACATCATTAAAAAAGGACAGCAAAGAATGTTCTTTCTGCGCCAACTCAGTAAGCTCAAACTGCCCAAGGAGCTGCTGATTCAGTTCTACAGAGGAATTATTGAGTCTGTCATTTGCACCTCTATAACTGTCTGGTTCGGTTCTGCAACCCAACAAGAAAAACATAGACTTCAGAGGATAATTAGAACTGCAGAAAAAATAATTGCTACCAACCTGCCTTCCATTGAGGACCTGTATACTGCACGAATCAAGAAGAGGGCCGTGAAAATATTTACAGACTCCTCGCATCCAGGACATAAACTGTTTCAACTCCTACCCTCAAAACGACGCTATAGAGCACTGCACACCAGAACAACTAGACACAAGAACAGTTTTTTCCCGAAGGCCATCACTCTGCTAAACAAATAATTCCCATCAACACTGTCAAACTATTTACTGAATCTGCACTACTATTAATCTTCTCATAGTTCCCATCACCAATCTCTTTCCACTTATGACTGTATGACTATAACTTGTTGCTGGCAATCCTTATGATTTATATTGATATATTGACCATCAATTGTGTTGTAAATGTTGTACCTTGATGAACGTATCTTTTTTTTTATGTACACTGAGAGCATATACACCAAGACAAATTCCTTGTGTGTCCAATCACACTTGGCCAATAAAAATTCTATTCTATTCTATTCTATTCTACTTTGTTGTTTAATGGCATTCAGGGCAACAATTATAGCAGCCTCTCTTCTTTTTTTTTCAACCCTAAGGTAAAGATATGGTAAAGATGTATGGCTGTGAAAGTTGGACCATAAGAAAGACTGAACACCAAAGAATTGAGGCCTTTGAACTCTGGTGCTGGAGAAGACTCCTGCGAGTCTCTTGGACTGCAAAGTGATCAAACAGGTCAGTCCTAGAGGAGATCAACACTGACTGCTCTTTAGAAGGCCAAATCCTGAAGATGAAATTCAAATACTTTGGCCACCTAATGAGAAGGAAGGACTCACTGGAGAAGAGCCTAATGCTGGGAAAGATTGAGTGCAAAAGAAGAAGGGGATGACAGAGAATGAGGTGGCTGGATGGAGTCACTGAAGCAGTAGGCATGAGCTTAAATGGACTTCAGAGGATGGTAGAGGACAGGAAGGCCTGCAGGAACGTTGTCCATGGGGTCGTGATGGGTCGGACATGACTTCACAACTAACACTAACAACATCCTGATTTGCACAGAGATGACTTCATACATACCATTACCACTCTTTAACAACACCACATCAGTACCTTCCCTTTTAGTCACCAACAAAGATTGGGTTAAGAATGTCAACTGATGATCTTCCATGGCTGAGGCTGGACTTGAAACAAGGTCTGCCTAGTGTTACAGTACTCTCTTTTATTCTATGTTCTGCTTTGAGATCAACGTTAAGAAAGGTGATGAATAAATGCTGTATGTATGAATAAATAAATAAATAAATATATCTTGATACTATATAGATGCCACGCCAAGCCACCTGCACTGTAGGCATTCAAAACACATTTGCAAAAACAAAAAATTATCATTGCAAGTTTAAGTTCCTTTCATCTGAAGCTCAATAAGCACCGTAAAACCTTTTGTTATTTTTATACTCAGCAGTGCTGATATTGTGATAAAGTCCTCCCCGTAGGCACAATCAAGATCAGAATGCAACAGTATTGTGATTACTAAAGCCACTTCCAACTGCAGTTTTGCCTCTTATGACTGAAGCTTTAACCACGGAGGACTACACAAAAACAAAGACAATTGAAAGAAAGTCAAAGAATATAGATGAGCCAATCAAAATCCCATAAACAAATCTGAAGAACTCCAAGGCTAGAACACTTAATTTACTGACAGCATGGAGATCAGTGTGCATCATTTGTTATTTTACAGAAAGGCATGATTAGAAGGCATTTTTAAAAATACTAAATCCAGATAATAGTTAGATAAGCAGGCATAAGAAAAAAAAATTAAATACATGGAAGGCTGAGGAAACAATGACTGAAAAATAAAAACTTGAAAAGCTGAAAATTCACGAGTCCCCTTTTTAAAATCTTAAACAATAATATTCATTTACTTGTCCTAAGAATTAAGGGTGCTTTTTCTATTCCTGAGGGTAAAAAATTTTTCTGCGTGTTAATGAATGCTAATCTCTTAGGCATTTGGCAGTGGATTTGCAGAACAGGGTTCTCTGAGGTTATAAGAGGCCTTTGTGGAAAGTCTGGAGCCCCAAAATAACACTTGTATGCCAAGATTGGGATGTTCTCCAGTGTTCTCAGGCAAATTATTTGAGCTCACTGCCTGTTTGAGCTATGTTCAAAATGTGGAAGGGAAGGGAAATATTTCACTAGGGGAATTATACTACCTGGGTGTACAAGATAGTAGATTTTATAGATGCATGCAAAGGAAACAATTTCCTAACGAGATTAATTAAAATGTAATATGTAAATAAAATGAAAGATGGACTTCAAGAGCAAGCTGTAAATTATTTAGATTGACTTAAAATGGAATAGTAAGAAAAGAAACACGTCTTTGGGTTGCTTGAAACTAATGTGCTATCTGGCGGAAGGATGAAATGAAAGACATATGCAAGAGCATGATTGCTGCCAAGTATGACGGACAGACAAATATCTAGGGCGCACAAAGGGAAAAAAGAATGGAGTCAAAGAACGTAAGGGATGGTTAAAGTTAAAAGATATAGAGAAAATGCAAAGCAATTTGAAGGAACTGAAAATGCATTGTTTGGAAGAGAATGAAAAGGGAGCCTTCAGCACAGTGAATGGAATTCAAAATGAAAGCAGCATATGATTTGGGATGAAACTGATGTGAGAAGAACTATTTTACAGATCCGTAAGGGAATGATAGTGGAATTCATACATGTGCTATAAATATTAAAGCCCAAAAAGATGTATGAAAAGAAGTAATTAACACTGTCCAAATGGTCAGCAAGGTAACCGAAGGAATGTTAAAGTGTGGAAATACTTTGCTTGTAATATGGGTCAGCATTTTGTTAAACATCTGTGTGTGAACACTGGATCAGTGCCGCACAACTAGAAGAATTCCTTTACTGTTTCTGCATATCAACCAAAGAGGTTTCAATAGTAAATTGCAAAAAGTGAAGCAAGATCAGTTTATTAATATGCCTGCGAAGAAGTTTGGTAGATTTTTTTATTGAAAAAGAGATACTTGTATAGGAAATACAAGAAAGAGTACATGTCGTGTCCCACTCCTCCTCTGACGGCCGGGTCGGGGAAGTCCGTATCAAGCGTGGCTGCAAAGCCTCTGCAGCTTTGCCAAAGTTCTATCAGAGTCTTCAGGGTAGGCAGGAGACCAGGATGTGACTTCAGCAATCCAAGTTAGACTTTGCCTGACTCAGAGAATGCCAGAAAGCAGATCCTTTATAAAGGCCATGGGGTGTGGCTCCATGACTCAGCACTTATTCAGGCCTGCCCCTCCCTTCCTTTTGCTGACGTCACCTCTCTATTTTCCGGAAGCGAGGATCTCTCCAGCCTCCAGCTGTTGGTTATCTTAGCACATGACTGGCGTCACATTCTTCAGGCTCAGATGCTGTGAGGGAGGGGTCTAGTTGCTCCGTTTGTCTGGGAATGATGCCAGGACTGGGGGCTGGAGGCACGTCAGGCCATTCTTCTTGCTTGGCCTGTCCAGGCATGGTGCCAGGGCTGGGGGCTGGAGCCATCCAGGACATTCTCCTGTACTATCAGCATCCGGCAGGAGATAAGAGGGGCCCGGCTGCGGCGGGGGGAGCGAGCGAGGCACAACAGTACATGAGCAAAATTCAAATAGTACAGCAATCGTTTTTTTCATGTTGACCAGATGATGGGAAGGTTAGATTTTTGCTCTTGAGCAAATCATTCATTGAGAAATATAAATGTGAATTGCATGATAGTTGTACGTGAATGTCAAAACAACTGAGGATTTTTTTAGATCCTACTTAAAGCAATATTAGTAAAAGGTTTTCCATTTTATTTTCCCCATCCTTCCCTACATTTTCTCCTTTTGTGTTCTGTAGAAAAGCATGATTATTTTTTCAATTTGATTAAAATTAAAAAGGAACTTGGTCAATTACTATCCTGTCCTAAAATATCTAAGAATTAGCAGTTGATATGATTAATAAGGATGTAGCATTGGAAGTATATTTTTTAGAAAAGTTCCGAATGAATGAATCTTATCTTGGTTTGTTTAGTAATAAATAGGAATATTATTTGTTATACATTACGGATACACAATAATTGATTCAGGTAGCAATAAATGATTTCTATTATCTATCATTGCCTATCTATGTAGTTTCATAAAAATATCTCAAAAGAATAAAGCTGTAACTCAAAAAAGACACCTACCCTCTATCCTACACTTACATAGTTGCTTTTAAGAGAGAATCATCTGCTTTGCTGCATGATTCACAAGACTGAAAAGGTGTTTTTTTTTTGTAATAAGGCGAATTAAAGAAGAAATGCATGATCAGAATTGCATTCTTTAAAAGATATGTTTCAATTCACTTTGCTTAGTCAAAAAGAATGCAAACCCATGGGCCTGATTTCTATTTTTAAAGTCATTCTGTCCCATAATGTTAAAAAAAGTAGACTGAAAGCAAACAGACTATTTCAATCCTGAATATACATTCAAAGGAAAATGTAGCTTTTGTATATCACTAAAAGGAAAATTCTCTATAGTTCCCTATATGGGCTTATAAAAATTAACCATTGATTTCAAAGAAAAACAATGAATTATTCCATTCTTCATGGGAAATAGTTACCTATAAATGCACTTAAATGTCTCTTATAAAGTAATTAGAACTGAATCAACTTCCATCATTTATTTTATTTTTATTTATTTATTTTGTCACAACAATATATATAAGTATTATACAGAAAAGATTATATAGTGTATAAACATATATATGAGTAAATAATAGGAGGAATAAGCATATATATATATATATATAAGAAGAAGAAAAGAAAAACAATAGGACAGGAACGGTAGGCACGTTTGTGCGCTTATGCACGCCCCTTATGGTCCTCTTAGGAATGGGGTGAGGTCAATAGTAGAAAGTTTTTGGTTAAAGCTTTTGGGATTATGGGAAGAGACCACAGAGTCAGAGTCAACGCCTTTAAAAAAAGAGGAAAATGGGGGGGTGGGGGAGAACAGCTGAAACGTTATAGCCTTTCTTTCTGTAATTTTTGTTATTCAAAGTTTGGATATTGAACTTTGTCCAAAGTTCAGGAGAACCTAAACCATTTCAGATAAATGACTGTCTAGTCTCTTCTTAAAAATCTCCAGTGATGGAGCACCCACAATTTGTGGAGGCAAGCTGTTCCACTGGTTAATTGTCCTCACTGTTAGGATGTTTCTCCTTAATTCCAGGTTGCTTCTCTCTTTGGTTAGTTTCCAACCACAGTTTCTTGTCCTGCCTTCTGGTGCTTTGGAGAATAATTTGACCCCCTCTTCTTCGTGGCAGCCTCTCAAATACTGGAATATTGCTATCATGTTGCCCCTAATTCTTCTTTTCTTTAGACTAGCCAAACCCAAATCCTGCAGCCATTCTTCATATGTTTTGGTCTCCAGGCCTTTGATCATCTCAGTTGTTCTTCTTGGAACTTTTCCTAAAGCCTCAATATCTTTTTTGTAGTATGGTGACCAAAATTGATTTTAAGGTTTTACAAAGTGATACTAATACTTCACATGATCTTGATTCTATGCCTGTTTACACAACCCAGGATTGTATTAGCTTTGATACAACTTTAATATTATATTCAGTGATACACTGTGACAGATCAGTTCTATTTTCATTAAATCCTGATGGTAAAATACACAATTTTAAAATCAATATCAGGACCCAATTAATTTTGTGTAGCAGCTTAAACTGCAATGCTGTTTAACAATGTTATTTATAAACATCCTGAACAAGTATGTTTATAAAGATAAATATAAAAGAAAAAGAACACCATGAAACGTTCTTGCTAAATAGTTATATAATCACTCAATTAATTAAGTCTCCTTGAATGCAATGTCATCAACTTTGCCTAAAAGCGTGGAAATTTTCCTATACTATTGTGGCCTAAGTTGATCCTCGGTTACAGTTTTGTCCATCTTTTTTATCTATTTAGTTTGCTTGCTTGGATGTATGTATGTCTCTCATCCATTTTGGGCTCAGATTGTAGAGAACACGAAATTAATCAAACCAATCCAAATTCACCATAAAATGATAGTTTCAGAAAAATTGAAAAAATACATACAAAAATACATGTTCATGAAGACAGGCACCATCTGGGAAAAAGCCAAGATAGGAAGTAATTCACATATTCTAGTTTAGAGACTTGAAGACACTGGCCAGCATTTTGTCCAACATGCTATATTTCTTCAGTTTTCAGAACCTGAATCATGTGCTCTGATTTCTTTCACTAAATATAATTTTTTTTTATTGACTGGGAAGAAAATGTGGCTTTATCTCAGACTTTTTTTTATTTCTTTCACTCTAGTCAGGCAGATATTGAAACTAGGAGACAAGGATGTTCACATTTTTATCATAATGAAACATATTTTTTTTAACATGGAAATTCTCTAAGTGTAGATAACTGGATGCTCTTACTGAATCTTTGCAGATCTTTTGATCTGAATTGCAAAGATTTAGTGGATAGCTGAATATGAGGGGATAGATATTTAGTGGTGGATGCTAAATTGGGGGGATATGACCTTTATGCTTATATCCCCCCAACTTAATTTAAGTGAATAGACAGAGGGCAACTTGTAACTTCTGAAATTAAATCCACTAATCTCTAAAGATCATCAGAGTGAACATCTAATTATCCAGTTTTCAGCACTCATTGGAGCTCTTAATTTGTGCTTTGTCACCTCAGTTCTTGCTAGTGAAAAGCTATCAAAAACAGAAAATCTGAAAGTGGACTGAAATGAATAAGATGCAATTTAACAAGAAGAAATATAAATGTATGTGTCTGATGGAAAAGGCAAAAATAAAGGATGGGGAAAACCTGATTTGGCAGAAATACATGTGAAAGTAATCTGAGTATCTTCATTGCCCCAAGTTAAGCCTGAGCCAGGAGTGTACTGCTGCTGCCAAAAAGACAAGTGTTCTCCTGGGGTTCATTAATGTAAGATCATGGGAGGTTTCTAGTATATTCAATTTTAACTTGCCCAGGTCAGACTCCATTTGGAATACAGTATTCACTTCTGAGCACTACAGTTCACAAATGACAATGTTGAAGTACACCATATTCTCAAGGAAACTACCAAGAAGATGAAGTATATAATGTGGAGAAGATGATGGATCAGTAATGGGGTATGGTAAGGACACAGAACTCCTTAATTCCTAGTTTATATTTGTCTTCTTCCAAAGGAAATGGTTAATCAGAAGGGAAATGCAGCTTAGAAGAAAGGGTAAGAGAGAAGTCAGGTAATTAAAAGTTGTAGGTCTCCTAGTTCTTCCATCTTTATTTGTTGTGATTTACTTGTTTTTAAATAATTTGTAAAATGACCAGAGGATATAAATCATCATCATCATCATAAACATCATCATCATGCAAACTTCAAACTGTAAAAGCAAGGACTTGAGAAACATGATCTATGCACAATCTTGGGAAAAAATAAAAAGGAGATTTCCAATGAAGAAAAAACTGATCCCACATAACTTAATGGATATTCAAATTCAAGAAGGAACCAAAAGAAAATATGGGCAGAATTAGAGAAAAGATAATAAGAAATAGAGCCTGTTTAGTTCTTGTAAAGGCCTATCTTGAAGTTACCACATGTCTTTCTTTTACTTAAGTTGGCTTCTGGAAGTTACAAGGCAGAGAATGTAGTTAAACTCAATAGCCCTATAACAGGATTGTTTCCAGAAAAAATGGCAAGAACAGGCCATTTTTACAACATATGTTTAATAGCAAACTTTGTGATTTACAAATCCCTAAACTTATTGGTTTTGGAGATCAATCGGACTTTAAATCTACCCTGCTCTTATTATGCAGTACATTGTTCCAATTAATTATTCTTTTTTAATACCAGTAAAAGGGCTATATCTCATACGCAGCTCTAGCCGGTATACATGATTGGAATGTGCTGCAGCTAAAGATCAATATTCTTGGTGACTAGTGCAACTATACTGTTAAATTACCTGCACTGGACAAATGTCGCTTTATGCGGCAAAGCAATTTGAAGCAATTATCTTTTGGACATCTTGAACGATTAAGTAGACAAGCTGGAGACCTTAATTTGCCCAACTTCTATTGGAGAGTGTAGGACCTCTATTTCAAAGAATGATCCTTTAGCTTGATTAGAAGCTGATACAAACAACTGTCAGCTGAAAGTCTTACATCTATGGGCATAAATCCATATTCAGGATACTTGATTCTCAATTTTATTCTGAAAAATTAATGAAAGGACCATGAAATAAATTTTCCTGTTTCATATGGTTTGAGTATCTTATGCAGGACATTTCTGAATAATGAATATTTCTTTTATGTATACTATATTCCCATTCTAGGAGTGCTCCAGAATCCCTAGCCAATATGACTCATAGACATGCTGCTAGGAATTGTAACTTCATGCATAGAAAGCCAATGCATTGGAGAGGGTTTAAGAAGATGGCCTTCATTTATTTTATGAAGACTGAAGTGCTGTTGTGATTATTATTATTTTTTCTTCTCTGCCTTTTGTCTGTAGAAAAGCACTAACATGAAACCCTTGACAATATTAACAGTAAAAATAACTCTTTAAAATAAAAGATCATATGTTACCCTATAGTTGCATGTTGCCCCCAATGCTAAGTTATATTGCGGTGACTAGGATGCAAAGGAGTGTATTTGATAAATTAAACATTGTTTAATTTTCAGTTAAGAGGATATATATAATTAATAAAATAAAAGTGCCATTGCTTTGGAAATCCCAAAGGTGCTTTTTCAAGAGGCAACTGGACTTCCTTGTTTTTCTTTGAAGATGTTTCACTTCTCATCCAAGAAGTTTCTTCAGCTCTGACTGGATGCTGGGGAATGGAAGGATTTATACTCCTTGCAGACAGCTGGTTATTTGCATTCTTTTAGAGAATTATTGAAGCTACATGGGGGTTTGTCTTTGCCCTCAGAGTCACCTGAATAGTGCAAATGGGTGTGGCGCCTTCTTGGAACTGCTGAAAGGATTGTGATGTGGAGCTGTGCTTTCTGCAGAATGTTTTCTGCCCTGTATCCCTTCACAGTTGAATACAGGTACTGAACACAGGTGGGGATGAGTCTGTGTTGTCTGCATCTCAAATTGAAGTGCAAATGGTTCCTGTAATCTGCTATTTTTCTGGAAATCTGTTCATACTTCTGTACCAATCAAAGGGTGTTCATCCCAAAGTGCATAGCTAAATGTCTATGGAGATTCCTCAGTCATCCAAGTCATGGTTGTCCCAAAGGTGCTTTTGTAAGAGCACCTTGTTTTTCTTTGAAGATGTTTTACTTCTCATCTGAGAAAGTCACCTGAGGAGTACAATAGGCTCATATTTAAATGAATGTCCACTAGGATTCCAAGATCCCTCTCACAATTACTGGTATTGAACCAAGATTCACCTAGTCTGTATCTGTACAATTAGTTGCTCTTGCCTAAGTGTAAAACCTTACATTTATTTACATTGAATTTATTTTGTACCATGACATATGCTTAAATTTTATCTAATAATAAAATGTTATTAAAATAAAATGTAATAATGTTATATCTTATCAAACTATGCAGTTTTTGAAGATACAGTGAACTGACACAGTATCTATTAACAACTGCAAGGATTTGGTATGCCTTTTTCTGGAAAAAGATTGTTGATTGCTTCTTTGGAAGAATAGCTTAACAAACTGGGTGGATGCTCAATGGTTTTTTTTTTGGTTTTTTTTAAAATTTGAATTTATATCCCGCCCTTCTCTGAAAACTCAGGGCGGCTTACATTGTGTAAGGCAATAGTCTCATCCATTTGTATATTATATACAAAGTCAACTTGTATTGCCCCCCCCAACAATCTGGGTCCTCATTTTACCTACCTTATAAAGGATGGAAGACTGAGTCAACCTTGGGCCTTGTGGGACTCGAACCTGCAGTAATTATATGTAATTGCAGGCAGCTGTGTTAATAACAGACTGCATTAGCCTGTTGAGCCACAAGAGGCCTATGTCTAAAATAAAATAACTTCATTTTAAAAATGAAATTTGAATGAGGCTATAATCCAAACTAAAACACTTCCTGGATCATAATCTCATGCATAAAAGTGTGCTGCCTATAAAATTTGGTTTCTTGAGCTCATATTTTAATATTCTGTAACATTGCTGCTTGTAGTTTCTCTTAATGATTTTTACAAAGTTAATTACGTTTTTTGGTTTAAAGTTCAGTAGAGGATGATTGGATTTTTTCCCTATAAAACATATTATGAATTATCTCATAAATTTCTAATGATGTATTAAACATACTAGTTTCATTTTTGATAGATAGATAGATAGATAGATAGATAGATAGATAGATAGATAGATAGATAGATAGATGGGGGAGGGAATTGGAGAAAAAATTATTTTTCAGAAAATTCATCCAAACAGGACAACCTCTTCTGCTGGCCTGATACAAATATTCTCAACAAATTTACAAGTTTTCTATTCTAATTTGGTATATTCTATAATTTGAATTTATTGGGTCTTTACAAGTCACACTACATGATATGCATTCCTTCAGACACTTTAAGACTGTTTCATACCTCACAGTCTCATATCTGCTCCCCTTTCCAGAAAATTGCCTATTGTAATTAGGAGATTAAGTTTTCCAACTTTCACATGGAAAACATGTACCATCACTGTAACGTATGCCTCATCTTCAAAAGAATGCTCAGGATGATATTAAACTTCATTTGAAATTATATTATTCAACTGCAGTAACAAAGCTCACTGATTATAAAAGCTGCTGTACTTCAAAGTATCTTTAGTTATAGACTGGTTATAGGCAATATACTTTCTTATTACTGTTTGATCACCTCAGGTGTGGTGTCCTTGGAATAACTACATTCAAATGGCTTTTTATTGAACATTCAATGGGACTAGTGGGAGAATTTATTTAAGAATGACCAGATGCTGCCTGTAAAATTACATTCCTATTTATACTTCCTTGGGAGTACTGGAATCATAGACTTGCGTAGGTTAGTTGATAGGGTGGAATGGAAAAAAAAGTACCCTTCAGATGTTGTTGGACTCCTAATAACTAGACCAAATTAACACTGTCAGTAGTCACAAACAGTAGACCAACAATATCTTTAAAGCTAAATATTCTTTAGCCTTTCTCCACAGCTTTTTAAAATGAAGATGCAGAATTGAGACCCAATTAAACTGATGCCCATGACACATGCTGTATGAACTAACTTTTCATATTGAATCATATATGCAGCTAGCTTTTACTCACATGCCTTCCTCAACTTTGGATGTTCCTGACCGATAACACTCATAGATCCATAATATATCCATTATTCAGCTGACTTCTGAAAAATGGGAAGTCTATCAAAGAAGGAAAGGAAGGAACAAAGATTAGTCTCAGTGGGCTAAAATATTTTAGGAAATTGTAAAAAATAAATTATACTTCATTATTTATATAACAAATAGATGCTTGTAAAGGCTAAGGACAATATACCAAGCTAAGGACTATTCAACCAACTCTTTAGACTGTATTTGCATGTCAAATTCAATGGAAGACTTCAATAGACTTCTTGCTTTGCAATGACTCTGTATACAGTATAGTCCATGAAGGATCTGGTATCAGATGGTTCCCAAAAGCTTTTGTCTGAGGTACTCAAAAATTCACAAGGAAGAGGAGAGTTCAGCACTCCCATCTCTGTTTGGCCTCCCAACTATGCTAGTTCTTTAAGTTACTTCAGGAGGCTATGGAGAGGAAAACCCAGATATTTTCTTCTCTATTTAGGCAAAATCCCAGGAATTTTAAAACGTGTCTGCATATTATGGGTTGTTCAGAGGAACTTCTGTGTCATTCCTTGGCCAGAAGCAAATTCACTCTAGGCTATCTAATTCTGATTTTCATTAAAGCATGTTGACATCTTCTTGTTGAATTCACACTGGTCAGGATTTATGGGTTCTATGATCCAATCTATCTTTCAATAGAATACAATACCTATTTGTTCTATTTGCCCACAGCAAAGTATTTACCATTTAAACAGCACTGAAACTGAGTAAAGTGTCCATTTGTAATATTCCTCATAAGCATTGTTTTTAGTAATCTGGAATCTTCCAATATTTGCCATGTTCTGAAAGGCGCTCCTATATAGACCTAAAATGGTGTAGTAAAAGGATTTCATTGGTGAAAGTATCTTAGAATAAACTGAACGGAAGACAGTTTGAGATAAAATTGGAGAGAGTATGTTCTGCACTTTTCAGGAGGTCCTACGATTTTACTCTCAAGAAATAAAGAAAAATACAAGAATCCTTCTCTTTGTCTTCTTTTAGGTAGCTGAATTTGGATTCTTTACCTAACTCAATTTAGATGTTATGAACACTAAGAAACATGAACAGTTTAAATCTATTGCCACATCATATGTCTGCTAATTATAACTAGGTACCAGTTAACAATTGCTACATAAAATTATTTGCTATTAAATTCTGTTGAACAGAAATATTTGTTTCCATATAACAAGTATAGTAATAATTTACACAGGAATTAGCAAAGCAAACAAGGAGGGACAAAAATGTTCCTCCAGATATTGATCTAGATCTCCAGACTTACCAGCACATCCGAAAAATACCACTCAACAGAATTTGGAAAATCTCAGCATGCCAGTTTTTGAATTTCATTTTTTTCTAGATTTTCTTTCTTTTTGCTTTGCTTTATTTTTTTCCACAAGGGGCGGGGGGAAGACCCAATAAAAATCCAATTTCACCCAATAAATGGGGAAAATAAAGGCCCAACAGTCCAGAATCCCAAAAGGGGGGTAGGGTCTGTTCGTCTGAGGTTCAGAGAGGAAATCTGTCGAAATCTGGGTGGGAGACTATTCAGAGAAGGATCTGCTTGACTCTCTTCTTCCCTCCCCCTAAGATTCCCCGCTCCTGACTTTCTTCCCTAGCCTCATTTTAAGGTGAGGGGGAAGCAAGGTGGGAGATAAAAGGCTGTGAAGGGAGAGCAGATAGAACACCCCCTCCATTGTATCAACCGGCTTTTTGCCTCCCCATGGAAAATGCTACGAAGCGGGTGGATTCTACATTTGATGATTCTACAAACAAGCCAGAAATAAGTTCATAAATTGTTTCTATCCATTAAGGAATGGTAGCTTTTGAAAGTAGGCCAGGTCAGGTTAATAGGTACCAAATGGATTAAATGCTGCTAGTTTATTGTTGTAGAATTCAATAATTGAATCTTGAAAGCTTGTCAAAGTTTCCCTTGTCCCTCTTATATCAGACAGAAACAATAATTATTTTGAGTTTCTCTCACATATTTTTCACTCTTCCAGGACTCACTAGTTCCTTAC
Organism: Ahaetulla prasina; assembly: GCF_028640845.1. NCBI lineage: Eukaryota > Metazoa > Chordata > Lepidosauria > Squamata > Colubridae > Ahaetulla > Ahaetulla prasina. Next base: position 93,965,642 of record NC_080540.1, read on the forward strand.
AATTATTGTTGTTGAAGAGGATATTGTTATTTGTCCCCCAACAACTGCTGCATACATTAGTCAAGATTATCTCCACATCCTCTGCAGTGGTCTTTGTTTATTATTTGCTGTGTGGACAATAGCTGGTTTTCCCAGTGATTCTATCAAAACATTGTAGCTCTTTGACAATCAGCCCAGCTAAAGCTTTCCAAGGAGACTTTTCTACATATAACCAGATAATAAACAAATTTATTCAGAGGTAAGTTTTACTAAGAGCTTTATATGTTGTTTTTATGATAATTATCATAAATTTTATGATAAAAAGCAAAGAAATAATTAATACAAACTAAGAAAAATATTAAAAAATAAAAAATGCAAAGTGAAAAAAGGAAGAAATATATTTTTTGTTGTTAATTGCGAAGTTGTGTCTGACCCATCATGACCCCATGGACAACTTTCCTCCAGGTCTTCCTGTCCTCTACCATCCCCCGGAGACCATTTAAGCTCAAAAACAGCTCAAAAACTATATACATATAAATAAAAAAAAATAGAAATTATTCCCTCTTCATCAAGACAAGTACAAACAATTTCATTAATGTAATTCCTCTTCTAACATTTCAAAAAAGTCTATCCCAGATCTCATATTTTATCTACTAGCAAATAATAAAGCATCATTCTTCAGTCTTAATAATAAAGCATCATTCTTCAGTCTTAATCAGCAAAAATTCATTATTTCAATTTTCAGAAATAACGCAATATATATAATAATTTTGAACAAATCGCAATATATATAATAATTTTGAACAAATCAAATTTGTATTTCTTTTCTTACTTTACACAGTACCTTATCATTTTCTCCAAAAATACAAAGAAAAAATATTCTCATGTCTTATTCCATATCTATAAAAAAATCTTCAACATACAAGCTTAACAAAAACAAGTTGATTAGAAGCTACTAAAGATAGCAACATATTAAAATTTTAATCTTTAATTCTTTTAAATAATGTCACACAAATTAATCTGTTACTTTCTCTTCATCTCCTCTAAATGTTAATACCATAGCTTATAATTTTCTCTAAAAATGCAATATAACCTCTCTTCTTCTTTTATCTTACCTATCAACAAATCTTTAAAGTTTCATTACCCAGTCCAAGTCAAGAAAAATCCATTTAAAGCTGCTAAAAAAATCATACATTTTAACTTTGATCAAATAAGTCAACTTTGTAAACCCTTTTTTTACTTTTAATGGTTTTGATATTTATACATTTTAAGAAAAATCCCCAAAGTTTATTTCTCTCTCTCTCTTTATCTTTCCTCAGGAAAAATTGTAACACATCAATATTGTACATGTCAACTTTTCGGAAACAAAATCCACGCACCCAAGTCACCCCTCTGGTTTATTATTTGTTTGTCCCTTTTAACTATGAAATCCTCACCAGTTTTACTTGTAGGTTCTGTATAATATTTTTGACAGTATCATTCTTATATCCTTTCAATTTTAAATCCACATCTAAAACAGTGGTATGCCCTTCTATCTCCTCTTTTAAACTCATTTTTATAGTATTCTAAAGAAAAGTTCTGAATATATTGTTGCCAAATATTCTTGAATTCTTCCAGAGTTAAAATACTTTTCTCCATTCTTTATTAGCAATAGTTCTCTTTTAATTAAAACATTTAATACTTTCTGGTAGCCTCTGTAACCAGCCTTCAAGATCTCTTAGAATGTGTTTCCCTAATCCACATTTTCCCAGAGAAAGATTTCTTACTTTTAAATTCAAAATTTTCATATATTTAATAATATTTTAAGCAAACTATGAGAAGTATTCTTATAGTTATTTCAAAATCTTATTCCCAGTCAATCTGCCCTTTTACTCCATTTAAAATCTTTCCAAAACCAACCTGTTACCCGCCCCTTTGCTGCTTATTTCCAAATAAAAAAAGTTTTTCTTTAAAGTTTAAATTTACATTAACTTCTTTCATTGTGGGCTGAAGGAAAAGCTTTTCCCTTTGAAGGTTCTTAATATCCAAAAAGCAATTTACAATCCATTTCCAGTGTGTTCATAAGAAAGGAAGTGGTTCAGACCAGGACCCATTTGAAGGTTTCAGCAAAGCTGATTCTCTTGGCTGCCAGAGCTCTGAAGCTCAATGGGAACCATATTTTTACAAACTCATCATGGGGAGAATCTACCATATTTTTCTGTGTATAAGATGCCTCCATGTTTCATGTAGTTTCTTATAGTAAGCACACTATAGGCCATCATTGTGCAGAAGCCATCTTGTTAGAGTGAGTAATAAAACAAGAATCAGAAATGCATCACAGGAACAATAGAGATGAAACCTAAACTGGCAATGTGATCAAATCAAACCTTTATTGTCAATGCGTACAATGAAATTTATACAGGAAACAACTATAATAGAGAGGAAAGAAAGAGCTGCATATAAGGTAGAGGCTCATCCAGCATGTGTGGCCTTCTTCTTGACCTCCTGTGCATAAGACGCACCTCAATTTTCAAGTAAACGTTTTAAAGAAAAAGTAGCATCTTTTACATGGAAAAATATGGTATATAGAGCCCTATGGACAATCCCAAGTCCTATCCTTCCTTCAGAGAGCAATTCTGGGTGCTTAATTCTTTCAGCAGCTTGTCTGTCCACCACAGTCTTTGCTCCGTAACAGCGAAGTTGTCTTAGTTCACCATTACTTTTCCAGAAGTCTGAGAGCTTTATTTATTGTTAATCATTTTTAGTAGGCTAGAATGGCCAATCAGATAATAGATTTTTTTTTCAATTAGCATATTGAGGAATAAGGCAAAGATCACATAGAGCACATTATTTCTCTAATATAAAATAATAAAATTCTAGATAGCAAATTCTAATGATTGTATTATTTCACTGTGATTTTTGGAACTGTTTATGGGTATACATTACAGGTTTTATATTTTAAGCTTTCTCAGAAATGTTACAGCCTTTAAGAAGAACCTAAGAATTTAAATCAAGGCAGCCAACATAATATGCCTTCTCCCTTGCCCCAATATATGACCAATACTACAGGTTACTATACATAAGCATTGTACACAATGGTTAAGAATTATGAACGTTGATATCTATGAATTCCTGGAGAGAGTGGGAATTCCCTACAGGACAAATAAAATACACTTCCAAATAATCTAATACAGGATTCTGTAGTATAAATGAGGTGTTCCTTACCTGAAATAACCTCTTGTGTGAAATCTAAGAAGCTCTTATATTTTAAATCAAGCTGTAACTGAAAATAGCCTTTGTAGTCTAGATTGGGATCTGATAAAAATTCATCATGAATATAAATTACCAGGATTCTTAGATAAATATATTCATAGATCTTAATGCTGGAAAAAAGCCATCATTCTGTTTGACCTCATTTCTAATAGAGGCCTAACACATTCACTTAGTAATTTCTACATCCTAACCAGAAAAATCTGATTTTAGAAAGTGCATGCTCAGAATATATATTTCAATAGCAATTCTCTTTAATATTTCATAGGTAGTTACTGTATATCTACCTGACTAGCTAATTCCAGTATTATGAATGTGGTTAAGACATTTGCAGAGGGGAATTAAATTAGTCCTTTTAAAGTACTGAATTTTAAGTCCAGAAATAATTTTAAATATTGAGATGCATTTCCATGATGTCACTTCACGAATAAGCAAAATGATCTTTTGCTCCACAACTGTAGTAATCATAATTGTGATTACTAGCAAGCAAACATGTTTCAAATTCTCAGTCTTAAAATCAGTAGATTAAGTTCTTTTTTAAACTTTCCATTTCTTTTAGTAGTTTAATCTTTAACTGTCAGAAAAAGATGCTTTAGAGTTAGTCCCACCAGCAAGTTGTTTTTGTTTTCGCAACTGATGTATCATTCTAACAATGGCAGAAGCATATATCTAAATTTGTGTGGAAGGGTAAAAAAAACTTGAGTTAAATGTAGACTACTACAAGATACAGAGGAAAAAGCTTGATGAACTGCGAGATGGGTGGCAAATAAAACAAACCAAATAATAAACAAATAAATAGACGGACGGACGGATGGACGGATGACGGATGGACGGACAGACGGATGGATTAGCTTACCAGATTTGAAACTGGGTTTGGCTGCCTATAATTTAGACAATGAAAGAATGGGCGGGTTGTTAAGAAATAGAAAGTTATTGGATTAGAAGAATATATCTGAGATTTGGTGGCAGGACTATCTACGGTACGACAAAGCTAATGTGGATTTCAAAAATCATTATAGCAGGTGGGCCATTCTTAGAGTATGTAATAAACATAAATTTAGGTTGTGCTTAAAAACAACTTTATGGTTTTCAGCACAAGAAACAGTTTATAGATAAGAAATAAGAAATAAACATAAATTGTTAACTTAATGTGATATACTAGAATTTTTTAAGGGGATTGTAAAATAAATTAAAAAGAAGATTTGACAACAGAAGGATATACTTGTCAATGGTTTTCTTATGTACAATTATCAGAAATGTTTAAAGTGGATAAAAGATTGCATGGGGTTGAACAATTTAAGACAGGGTTTGAACCAGAACTATGTTCTATTGATGAACATGTTATTGCTAAAATATAAAAACTTTTGTTGAAATATTATATAGAAGAAAATGAAATGAAAGAATATATGATAAAATGGAGTAAAATTCTGGTTACAATATACAGATGTTGGATTTGTTGCCAGAAAAATTGTCTTGAATGCGTAGACAATATTCTACTTTGAATATTTGCTGGAAATATGAATATCAAGGGATATTTTAATATGTTTGGTAGATGTGTAAAAAAGTAAAAAAATGGATATAAATACATACATACATACATTAATTCAGAATATTTTAAAGATTAAAGTTGAATTTGAATTGAAACTTGGGGCTTTTGCAGAGGGACAGGCAGCTAGAAAAAAAATAATGGAGCTTTATTTTTATGTAGGAAAAATGCTGTAGTAGTTAAGGTGGAAAGGTTTGGCACTACCCACACTGGAGGAATGGTTGGTGAAGATGATTGAAATTGCAGAGATGGCGACATTAACTTGGATTAAAGGTAATATCTGCATGGTGACTACAAATACTTTGTAGACTTTTTGCATGAAACAGAAATAAATGTATTTATAGTATTAATGTTTAGAAACAAATTGTATATATAAAAAAGTGAGCTTTTTTGTAATCATAAATTAAGAAAACCCTTCGTAATCGTGCTGCTATTTTCTGCAAAGGAGATCAGAGCTTCTTCTTTCTATCCTTTCTTTCTGAATCATTTTTCTCTCTCTCTTAGTTTTCTTTATTCTGTATTAATTTGTGTGTGTGCGTGTGTGTGCATGTGTGTTCAAGCATCATGAGATTTCATAGTTAATCATGCTTGACTGAACAATAGGCAAGGCATTGCTGGTTGCATCTTATTATAGGAAAATTCACTTAACTAAAAGAATTTTATTCATCTCAGACGATTTTATTCCAAATGCTGACTATCATAGTCTTTTACCTTATCATTAAGATAATGGCTTCAGACAATGTTTATGAGATAAAGCAACATCAAACAATTTGCTTTATGTTTTACAGATGAACAAGCATTTAATTGTTAATAGTCTGCCCTTGAAAAATATTAATTAGACTGATACATTAGACATTTATATAAAGGGATTTTGGTATGGGATTGTGATTCTAAAAGCAGTAACATACGAAAATGAACCAATAGAAAAGAATTGTGTCCATATGCACACATGCTTACAAACAAAGAGAACTGTTCTACTAATGGAGAACTTTTCACTGAATAGCGTTTTAACTATTTTTTAAATTAATAATAATATTCTTTTTCAGCAAATAGGAGACTCTCAAAATATGTCAGTCTCATGACTTAATAGCAACATTTGATTCACCCTGAAGCAATTAAGATAATATAGAACGGTAACTGTATGCATGTAAACATGATATGTTGGGACATAATAAGAATGCTTCAGTGCTTTTTGTAAAAAAAGGCCCTGGCTCCAATATCTGTATTATACTCTTAGGTGACCACCTTGCAAAAACCTATTAAAGGTTAGTCTTACCAACTTAATTAGCGTGAAAACAACTCCAACTTGTTTCCACATAATACTGTGCCTATGTTTTTATTAATCTTCTACAACACTTCAATTACAGGTCTATATCACCTTAGTAACAAATGTGTTAGTTTAGGCAATATACAGACCAGAGGTGGGTTGCCCCTGGTTCAGACCGCTTCTATAGAACCGGTAGCAAAACCAGTGGGAGGCTCCGCCCACTGACCTGGATGTCATCATAGACGATCTGCACATGCAGGCGTGCAATCCTGTTGCGAAACGGTAGTAAAGGGAAGTAGAAGCCACCCCTGATACAGACCATAGACTTACATTCAAATTCCACAAAATTCAGTATAGTTTAATTCTGCCTATTATCTGTGATCCTTCATCTTTATGTGACTGGACATCTGGCTATTTTATGTAATATAAGAAGTAGATATAAATATTAAGTAAAGGAGGATGACTGGAGTACTGAGGTGGCTCCCCAACCTTTGACATCCATCTATTATTCTTTTTTTAGGTTGTTTTTTATAGTTTTTAATGCCTTTATTAATTTTATTTTTAGCTCTGTTGTACACAATCTGGAGTCACTTGTTTGGGAGATGGGTGGCTATAAATTGGTTGAATAAATAAATGTAATAAAAGTACTCTCAGATACTTAAACATACATTTGGCTTTGAAGTGGAACAAAATAGTAAATTTGAAATAAAATGGCATAGCATATACTTGAGACCAATGTTTTTACACTAGCAGAGATCTATTTATGTCTGTTCTCCCTACGCCTATCCACTTCCGTTCTGTCTGCTACAACTGTATCTATTACTCCTGCACTAAATTACTAATATTACAACACCTTCCCATCCCACTTAAGGATAGGAGAAATATATTATCCACTAATCAGCATGTTTAAAATCTCTAGATTTCTAGATATAATAAGAAATAGTTCTGAGAAGATACTAATACTGTATTGCAATTTAAACCTAAATATATTGAAAATATTTAATTTGATAGAATCAGCAAGATATTTTGGGAACGTTTATCATCAAAATTTATGCAAAACATAAATAAGGAGACACTCTCCATGCCTCTCTCTAGGATTCTGTGATAAAAAACATCCTAGCAGATGTATTATTATTTTTTAAGCTGATAAATAGAATTCCAACAGCAAGAGACATATTGTCCCATCAACAATAACTTTCCCATAGGATGATGGGAGTACAGCTGGCAGAGAGATAGGTGGAAATTGAACATATAAAGAAATCTAGGAAGAAGGGAGGAGAGATGAAAGTGTAATGAATCTAGACAATATTTAGTGCTGAAGGATTGTTATTTCCAAGAAAGAATAAGAATCTCTCACAAGCAGCTTGGGAAGCCCAGAACAAGATCCATTGAGAAATAAAGGAGATCACTAACAATCAAAATGTACCCTTTGCAGATAGCTTTTGGGGAAATCTGACCTTAGAATGAAAAAGATGAACTGAATATTAGGGCATGGGACACCCTGTAATCTCTTTCTCTCCTGCTTAATATCTGGCTGCCTAGTATAGGCTCCTGCTTAATATCTATGTGCCTAGTATAGGTAAGGGAATGGGTTCATAGATGAGGGAATAATTATGCCCATATTTGAATTTGATCCTACCAGTTCCTTATGCGCAGCTTCTGACATCACTCCAGGATGATGTCTATATTAATCTTTTATGGATTGTTGTGAATAAGATGAAAACACGTTTTTAATGAGTATTTCTTTTTCTAACTGAGCCAGCTATTTCGTTTGGTTAATTATTGCACAAATAATGACTCTTGCCACTCATTTATATCTACAAATCCACCTTTTATTTCCAGGTTAAGTGGGTATTTCCACCCACCCAGTGACCTTGTCTCTTCTCTGCCGCACTTTGATGCCATCACACAAGTCTCTTCACTGTTGTTCCCTGGGGCTACACAGGATGAGGAAGTGGAAGGATAGAAAGACCATCCATGCACCTGGCTAGTGAAGTAAAATAGTGGTGAAGTAGTGGAAAAAATCAATGCTCCCTCCTTTCCTGCATCTTCCCTGTTCCCTTAATGCAGTGGTAGTCAACCTAGTCCCTACCGCCCACTAGTGGGCGTTCCAGCTTTCATGGTGGGCGATAGGGGTTTTGTCCGATATTGAAGCACTTTCCTTTTTTTAATTTAATTGACTTTTTTTAAAAAAGTCATAGCATTATTTAAAAACATTTTCATTAGGTTTTCACAAAATTCCCCGTGACAATTTAAATTTCTGAAAATATACTATTTGTATTGCCCATGCATAAGTTTAGTTCATGTTACGTAAGTGAAACTACATGGCGCTATAGTGCGACCGCAAACAAAAGAGCCTCATCCCAGAATAGCTTGCGCATCTCCCCCCATACCACCCAGCTGTAACAGACAAGGAGAGCTGGTAGCCGGTGCCCCCCCAACCCAATCCACGATGTGTGAGAGACATGCACAGATGACGATACACGGCGCATTACTGTGGAACCAGTGGGCAGTTAGAAAATGTTACTACTAACAGAGATACAAAAGTGGGCGGTCGGTATAAAAAGGTTGACTATCCCTGCCTTAATGCATAAATTCCTGCTAATGAGAAATAATTACTCTGCAGTATTAGAGCAAATGCTGCAAACCTACTGGATTTTCTTCTGAGCAGCATTTGAGCCAAAAGTTAATTTGCTCAGATTGCAAAATCCTCCAAAAGTCCCGTAGGATCATGGGAGGCACAGATGACACAGATCATGAGTCAGTCCAGGATTTGTGTGCTGAAGGAGCAAGACTATACATATAAAGAGCCCTCCATGAGGACTAGTGTAGGGTTAGGGTTAGGGTTCAAATTAATCTAATTACAATTCCCAGCAGACAATGCTATCATGTACTGTATATATATCAATAAATGTTAAATTGTATACAAGCTGAAGGAACTGCAGTTTAAAGCTTGACATTATATGGGGGCTCTGAATATAAAATATGGCTGAATTTTAAGTTTTACACACCTGGAGAAAAAATACAATTTGAGAATATAAAGTTTAATTTACAATGATTTTCCAGAAGTGTTGTTTTAGGAAATGATGTTAGATTTAGGAAGGGGCTGCCAGTCAACCAGTGCTGGTTACAGAAGGCTGTAAAATGCTCAATAGGTTGAAACAACAGAGAGGCTAAGAGTTTGTAATCTGGAACTCTGATAAAGTATCTATAAAAGAAGACAATTAGCACACAATCTGGTATGAAGAGGATTGAAGTTCTGTGTGTTTCATTCAAGGATATAGGAAGGTTGAAATGGGAGAGGACAGAGAGAGGAACATTTTTGGTACAAGTAGAATAGAATAGAATAACAGAGTTGGAAGGGACCTTGGAGGTCTTCTAGTCCAATGCCCCTGCTTAGGCAGGAAACCCTACACCACTTCAGACAAATGGTTATCCAACATCTTCTTAAAAACTTCCAGTGTTGGAGCATTTACAACTTTTGTAAATGTTCCACTGATTAAATGTTCCACTGATTAAATGTTCTAACTTTCAGGAAATTTCTCCTTAGTTCTAAGTTGCTTATCTCCTTGATTAGTTTCCATCCATTGCTTCTTGTCCTGCCTTCAGGTGCTTTGGAGCATAGCTTGACTCCATCTTCTTTGTGGCAGCCTCTGAGATATTGGAACATTTCTATCATGTCACCCCAGTCCTCGTTTTCATCAGACTAGACATATCCAGTTCCAGCAACTGTTCTTTATATGTTTTAGCCTCCAGTCCCCTAATCATCTTTGTTGCTCTTCTCTGCACTCTTTCTAGAGTCTTGACATCTTTTTCCATCATGGTGACCAAAACTGGATGCAGTATTCCAAGTATTGCCTTACCAAGAAATCATAAAGTGGTACTATCACGTGGTCTTGATAGCAGTCCTCAACTTACAACCATAATGTAAGGCGGAATTTCTGTTGTATTTCATGATGATCGTAAGTCAAGCCATCCATGTGATTGACCAGATTTTATATTTTTTGGTGATCATTAAGCAAGTACTGTACAGTGGTTGTAAAGCAAACCACTGCAATGAGTGTTTTTTTGCTGGAAAATAGAAGTCAGCACTGGTTTCTGTCAAAAAAAGTTGCGAATTGTGGTCACTTGACAGTGACACAAATGCAACAAACACCTTAAATTCAGGTGAGCTTTTGACTGCCCAAAATGCAATTGTGCGACCATGTAGGAATGGGCAGCTCTCAGAACTTCAAATCCTTTTGGTCGATTGTAACTCCAAACAGTTTCTAAATAATTAGTTGAGGATTACCTGTATTCCCTTTCATTCAAGTATGATGCAAGTAATGTCATGGATTTGCTATACTATGATCAATAAATCTGATTTACTTACTTGTCCCTGAGATAGGAGGGAAGAATCAAATGCTGCCTATTTTGCAGCTAGTGAAGGGGGCTTGTGGTTGCAGAGATAATTGTTCAGTTATGATTACTTCCCAGCTATGTATATCCCAGGTAGTACTGGGATACTATTACAACAGTGTGATTTTTAACAACAGCAATAGTAATAGCATTTAGACTTATATACCACTTCACAATGCTTTACAGCCATCTCTAAGCGATTTATAGAGTCAACATCCTGCCTCCAACAGTCTGGGTCCTCATTTTACTGACCTTGGAAGGATAAAAGGCTGAGTCAACTTTGAATGACTTATTGTTTTCAAATAATTTCCAGATTAGCAAATTTTGGTCCAGTTGCCATGATTTAATCTGTTTAGATACTTTTGGCCTGGGTAATTGAATCTTTATTGACATATTGAAATGCATTTTGGGTAGAATTCCCTTCAGTTGATTTGGCAAGAGATAGTACATTCCAATGACTCTGCCTAACTAATTTTTTATTTTGACTGATGAAGTTACTTGGATAAGTAATGAAATATCTTAGATTAACAAACTTTGGTCCAGTTGCCACGATTACTCTTTTTAAATACTTTTGGCCTGGATTATTGAGTCTTTATTGACATATTTTCCAGATAAATTATTGTAATTATTTGAAATGAAGAGGAATTTTTGAAAGTGGATGTTACAAAACATATATACACCAAACCAAACAGGAGAACAGAATTGATATTTACTTCTCTGGAGTAGACAGTAGTAGTTTCTCAGAATAATCAGCCAGGCTCACTCACTCACAGACATCTGCCTGTCCTTGTACTAAGGATTATACAGATGTGAATATGACTTCTAGACAGGAGAAAATTACAGAGCTGAAATCCCAGCAGAAGCAAATAAATATCCAAAGTCAGTCAAGGACCCTAAGTCTCTGGGGTGTCTTGATTGAAAAAGGGATTTCATTTGGATGGAAATGGGCCCCCAGAGTGTCAGTGCTTAGGATGGCCTATTAAAAGCATGCATTCAAAAACCAAATTAGATATTCATAAAAATGGTCTGTTTCATTCGACAAAATGCAGGGAAGAAAAATATAATAAGGAGTGGCCAATATACTTTTCCTGCCTACAGCTGATCCTGTTTATTCCTTTTCCAGCATCTTTATCATAGAATATAATTTTATTGGCCAAGTGTGATTGGACACACAAGGAATTTGCCTTGGTGCATATGCTCTCAGTGTACATTTACATCTACTACATGTGAGAAGAATTGGGTAATTTGGACGATCAAAAATGAAACTGTATTTATGGCCCACTCCGTAATTTACTCCGTTTTATACTCACACATTTTATTTTACCTATTGGAATTTAGGACTGTGTATTTGTTGCTAAAGTGGTGTCTGTATACAGGCATTTGAAGGTCTGGTGAAATGAGACGTTTCCATGTTTAAATAGAAAGATCAATATTTTTTTTCAATTACTACGTCTAGGAATGAATTCCTAGTTAAAACTTCCTATTGAAATTTTGCATACATTTGCCAGGAGGGTTAGAATTAATGCTCATTCTACATTTTACTGCTTGTGACAGAAATCAGTTAGATGGAGGAAAGAGATAATACTAGGATATGGAGACTGTTAACAGTTATACTAGGAAGGGATGGTAAGAGATCCTGCTTTGACAAAATGTCATCATCAGATAGCAAATGATGACATCATGCTTGTCATCATAGGATTGTTTTTTTTACAATGGTTGAAAAGTTGGGTTCAATGGATGAATAGCCATTCAGAAGGTCCATTCGTACAAAAGAAGTCATAGCACAGGTATGTAACCAACCGGATCTTGGAAGTAGGGAGCTCTAGAATTTAGCCAGGACTTTGGGGCAAATAAAAAGCACAAAGAGAAGAATCTTATCATGCATCTTTTTCTTCAACCTTTTTCAACAACATTCTCTTGCTTCCAACTTCTAATCATTTTTTATCTCAGAAGGTGAGGGCTGGTTCAGTTCAAACTCTTCTGATACCTGCTTCTAAAGTCATCCTTGCTACTTTGATCACTCTGAATTAACAATTGAACAGAAGCTTTAGAGTAATTATATCTTATGTTCTAAAGAATTATATTTCGTTATATGTGATACATGAGTTAGAATTAGGAAAATGGGAGGGAAATCACAGGATTTACTGTGTCTACCATATTCCCATGATCAACTAAACTGATCATTCTATTAAGATCAAGTTGGTTTGATATGATATGCTGATAAACCCATATGTTGGTTTTTTCTACAGAGATGGGTTGTTTCCTAAATGCTTGCAAATTGATGCTTAATAATACTTCCAAGATTTTGGCCTGGTATCAACAGCAAGTTTCTCTTTGGGTAGCGACTGCACTTAGAAATTAAAAAGTAGGTTAAAATAATATCTGGAAATCAATTCCTGGAGATATGTTCATACATTCCTTATTCTTAGAATATAAGTATTTGCATGTATGTGTGTGTGTAATATATACAGGTGTCTCTACACACACAAACACACAGTATGTTTTTGCCTTTCGATCTTTCCAAGAAATCTGCTCTGAGTTTTGTAGTTTTGCTGTTTTCTTATTAAAATGTTCTAGTTATAGATTTATCATTGGCTTAGTCTGTGATTTGAGCCAAATGGATTTTTAAAATTCTACTTCAGATCTATCAACTGTAGCAAGAGAAGCAGAGGGATCATTTACCAAGGAATTCAAGTGCTGCTTCGTCCAACCGCAGCTAGAGCTTCCTTCCACATTTGGTTCTGCCAGTTATGTAAATGTACAGCTGTGCCTAATAACCCAAGGTGCTTTTTTTCTATGTAATAGAAAACTTTCATTCTCACTTGTGTCACTGAAGCACTGCAATGGGATTTTAAAAGGGTGTATTTAATTCGAGAGCGCAGGTAGGGAAAACGTGAAGAAAAATGTTACTTGAACAGTATGATAAAAATAACGTGATACAAGAATCAGTGCCAGTACTGTTGTTTAATCAGATCAGAGGCTACTCAGAAAGCAGTGCACTTCATTCTTAATTGGTTCTTTAATTAAGTTCCAGTACATTTGCATTGAGGCAGAACTAATTGGTGGTTACAATTTTGTTTGCTACCACATATTTTCCAGAAGCCTATGGCAGGGTTTGAATGGGTTGGTGGTGGTGTATCTTTTCTTTTATCTACACAATTCCAAAAGAGAGTGGCAGTCTCCAAGTCAGTCGAAGAGTTTTCATGGTAAAGGAGGGATTTGAAACTGGATCTTGTAATCCTAGCCTACTAACCAGAGGTAGTATTCACGCAAACAGGTACCAGGAGCAATCCCATCCTATATCCCTGTGTTTTTGACACCGTACGCATGTGTGGACGGCATGTGCACTCACATTTTCTGTGCTGGGTGAAGCGGTTGCTAAAATATGTGAAACCCACCTCCACTACTAACTAAAGTATTATGTCACACTGGCTATAAAGTGTCTTGCTTGTGTTGAAAATCCAAACTGGTGGGAATTATTGATGTGATCAAAAAGCATCACAATCACACTTCAGGTTCTTCAGTGACAATGTTTAATGTATTTACAGTATTTGTAGATTTTCCAAGTTATGAGACAATGGATGGTGTACAATACTGCAAAAAGGAGCAAAAGCAACAGTTTAGAGCCTTACAATATGTACAGTAAATAACACAATAAATATCTACTTGCTTATTGATGTCATGCTTATCAACACTTATATTTTGGAAATCATGTAACCATGATTATTTATATGATATTTATACAAACTTTTTCTTTATTTTTAAATAAATTTATTTATTTTCTAAAACATTTATGTAGCCACCATCTTATAACAAAACTCTGGGAAGCTATCTAATTAAACAAAAATCAAAACATGATCAAAAACATTTTAAAAGTAAAAAAAAAAACAAATTCTTTCAAAACAAAAATTTGGTGCCAAGTCCAGCAGTCACCCATCTTATTTTAGTGCTTGGGGGTAAAAACTTTTGTGGAAAGCTAGGAGGAGAGAGGTCTGCCAAATTTCAGGGGGCAGAATATTCCATAGGGCAGGGGCTGTCATGGAAAAACATGCTTCCTAGATCCCGTAAGATAGCAATATTTAAGGGAAGATATTAGTAGTGTCCATTTTTATCTCACCTGGTAGGATGAGTAGATGTCCTTACGGAAAGGTGGTCCCACAGGTAACCTGCCCCGTGCCATGCAGGACTTCAAAGATCATGACCAACACCTTGGATTGCACCTGGAAAGAAACTGGAAGCAAGTGCAGCTGACATATTCAGATCTGACAAGAAGAAGCAAGTATTGTAATTGGTACCTCTTGTAACCAGGTGCTGTGAAGTGTAGCACCAGAGTGCAGTAATCATCATTCATTTCACAAGAAGTCCCAGCTCATTCACTTGACTATTCCAAGAGAAAAATGCTCTAGTAATTAGAATAAAGAGAGGATGCTAAGAAGGCAATAATTAAGTAGGGGAAGAAAAAGAGAAATAGAAAGAAGTTTTGTTTTAGCCGATCCAGAGAAGTGTTTAAATAAATATTTCATTCACTCCCCTAAGTATCCTATTGTATTCGATAACATTCCCCTCAAAAAAAAAAAAAAGATTTAAATTGTAAATTATGGACTTTCACATTAGTCCATAAATTCCCTTAGTTTGCAACTGTCATAAATGAGGTTAATGTGGGTTTAATTCTATACTGCTAAAGACCTCTTGCTTTTAGCAACATTTCCAAAATTATAGTGTGAAATGTAATTTTTCCCCTTCCTAACCCATTTTTATGAGAGACCAGTTAAATAATAAAAAAAAAAGTTGCTCAATTTCAAGCTTTTTACACAGAGTCTATTACCATATTTAGGAATAATTGCTCTCCATAGACGTGACTGAATATACAAATACCTGCAGCCTGGCAGAAAGTCTCATAGCTTGTATTTCAAGCAGAAAGAACCAGAAAAGCAATGCAGCAGCCAAGAAAAGGCAAAAAAACAACAACAACAAGCTAAGACATGTAAAATGCTATATTCTCACTATTTTAATAAAATAATGTACTTAAATTTTATCACACTGTGAGGTGTTAATTTAAAAACAAATAGTATATCTGACTTTTAAATTGTATTTAGTAAAGATTTATGAGGTTAGTTAATTTGTATTATTATTTGGTACCATAATAAAATTATGAGTCACATAATGTAAGCAACACATAAATATTATAAATAAATAAAATGAATCAATTCACAGAAATTTGCCATTCCATTTATTAGTGACCTATGCATTATGCAGCTGTCTATGACTACGCAGGTAGTTTTCTAGTGCAATACCTTCATACTCGTTTTAAATAAAATGTTAGGCAGGATCTTAATAAGACATTTCTTTTAAAATGGCTTATAATTAATAATTATTCTACAATTTAGAGAATAAGAAGCTCTAGATTAATTCTAGCTTTATGTTAGGGCCCCAATGTTGTTGGAAGTTTCATTTTCTGCTTCCAAGATGAAAGTGAAAATGCAATTGCTCCAATGCCAACTTTCTTCCTTCGTCATCCATTTCTCTTTGTGTACAATGACTGAGCCAAAGAAATGGAATAGTAATGTGGCACAAGAAAGCAAAGCTAGTACCAATAGTAATAGGTGCCTTGAGTGCAATCCCAAAACAACTGGAGCACCATTTGAATATCTTTAACATTGACAAATTCAGTCAATTGCAAAAAGGCAGCTTTACTCAGAACAGCTTACATTCTGTGACAATACTTATAACACCATAAAACATCAACATCTGTCTATCCCAGGTCCTTGATAAGGACTTGATAAATAGATTAAAATGCCAAATCCAGTCTAAACATCTGGATGGCTATGTGATGAGCCACAGTAATCCAATGAATGCTTTTCTAGAAGATTAGGACACACTAAGATGTACTGATGATTTGCAGTAAGTAGAACCACGCTGTCAGGCTGTCTCTGATTATATTTAGGAAAGAATACACCTTGACTTCATTTGAAAATAAAGAAAAGTACTTTTACTAAATACATCCGGACTACAGTTGTTCAAAGTTGGATCTGAGACAGAATATGGCTAACATCCCATATCCCCTCGTTAGTCCTTCCTTCCCACAAAAGGTTAGGCAGGTCTGGTCCAATGCCAGCTCCTTCTCGCCCCCTGTGGTAATCTTCTTCCAAAGGTCTCTGGCAGTTTATTATCTCAGGAATGCAGGGTTCGTTGGAAAGTCCGCGCGTCTGGCGTTTATGCTGATTTAAACATTTGCTGCCCCCTCCCCTCCTTTTATGTCAGACGACACTCTTAAAGGGCCCTCTTCTGTTAATCTGAATAGGATAGTATACATCTTAGGTTCATGGCTATTTTACATTAACATACTGACACTGCAATCTAACTACTGAATACAAATTGCGCACATATAACACAAATAGAGTGAAGCTTGGAGTGGAGGCTGACACACGCTGCAGACAATTTCCACAATAGTACCTTTTGTTCTACCCTGATGATTTTGTCTTGTTAATTCTACTGGAGGGTTTTTGTTTTTTTTATAATTCTCTAGCAACCCAGCTGTCCAGGTTATTATTCATTCGTCACAGAGTAAAGAACAAAATTCTAAGGCATAGGCATGGATAATTAAAAGAAAAAGCTGGCTTCTTACTTGCAATTATATATATATCTAATCAAATAGGTTATACAATTTGTCATTATATAAGCAGATAAAGTGAGTCATTCTCAGTAAAAGACTATGACAGTTCTAAGCTAATGAACTCAAAGGTAGGCTCCAAAAACAATGGGCAAACATGTTTTAGCTGTAAAACATTACTGATAACTTTGAAAAGTTGGAACCTCTGCCCAAAAAAAAGAAAAAAAGAAATCATGCATCATTTTAAGGCGCGTGACTGGCATATTACAAGATTTTGTATGACTTTCAATGTCGTAGAAAGTAGCCCAGCTGAAAAGTTTTTATACTACCAACCCTTATTTAAATTTAAATTAAAATAAACTCATTGACATTAATTAATGCTGCAATACAAGTGATAAACAATACTTTCCTGAATAGATCATAGCAGAAGAAGTGGACATTACAAAGATTACTTTGCCTTCAGAAGTTGTGGGAGCTTCATCACTGGAAGTTTTCAAGAGGAGACTGGATGGCCATTTCAGAAATGGTGTAGGCTGTAGGGTCTCCTGCTTGGGTGGGGGATTGGACTGGAAGACCTACAAAGTCCTTTCCAACTTTGTTAAACTGTTAAATCTGTTACTATCACCATCAGAATTGGTGCCATAGAGGAAGCATGGGCTTCTCCTAGCCTTACTGTCATTCTTGTTCATAACATAGACCACTTCTTGTGCAGTCCAATTAGCTTGCCTCTAAATTCTGGGCCTATAAATAATACACCTGCAGTTTATGAACTAGTCTTCCCCTTTTGGATTTTCTGAATCTTTGCATATCTTTGGCAGTGACTGTTATCAGAGCTTCATGTGGTTTCTATTTATATATAAAAGAAGCTGAATGAAAAAAAAATCTACATTTGGCAAATGTCTCGTTTATTTCATAAACCAAATAATTCACTATGCAATTAGTGCTAAAAAAGTAATCACGTACTAGTTCAACTGGTTCAAGAATAACTTTGGGTAGCTCTGTAAGTACTTATTAAACATTCAGGGCCAATTTGGGCCAGCCCCATGCTTATGCATATTGACTGTAAACTCAAAAATATACAGATTTTACAGGTACCTAAAGACTTTTGATAAAATAACCTGGCTATTCTTAGAGCTCTGCAGTGGACTGATTTACAGTCAAAAATATTACCTTGAAATGTAGAAGAATTGGAACAATTGCAACAATGGCCATCTAGTCAAAATCACTCAAATAACATAGTAAAATCACTCATGAAGTCATATAGCACTCTAGAACACACTTCTGAGATCATGAAAGTTTTTTTTTTCTGTTGGCTAAAGTCAACGAATCAGTGCTGGGAGGTTGGGCCAGTGACTGTGCATTATCATTGACAGTGACAAATGTATGGTCCTATTCACTCAGTGAATTGAAGAACTGTTTAGCCTCCTAATAATGGATTGCCTATAGACCTACATTTTGTATGCACAGGTACAATGAAATATGGAACTTATTCATGCAAAATATAACAGATTATAAAAGAGTAATAGTTACATAAATATATTAGAAATCTATCTATCTATCTATATTTGTTTTCTGAGGTTTTTGCGGGTGTTTGTATGTAGGTCTTTGGTTATTTGGGTTTTCTCCCGCGTAAAATTGGAAGTGTCTTGGCGATGTTTCGACGAAGTCTCATTCGTCATCTTCAGGCTTTAGCTTCGTGCTTCTGGGAGCAATGTGTGATTGCAGCTGTTTCTTTCTTTTTAACTGCTAGTGGGGGTTTGAACTGATTGGGTGGGAGCTTGGCTGAGCTCTGATTGGATGGGGTTTTTTTGTGCTCTGATTGGCTGGGGGTGTGTCCTGTTTGGGTGGGAGCACAACCAAGCCCCCACCCAAACACTTCCAATTTTACGCGGGAGAATACCCGAATAACCAAAGACCTACATACAAACACCCGCGAAAACCTCAGAAAACAAACAAATATATATATATATATATATATATATATATATATATATATATATATATATATATATATATATATATATATATGTCTTTGGTTATTCGGGTTTTCTCCCGCGTAAAATTGGAAGTGTCTTGGCGATGTTTCGACGAAGTCTCATTCGTCATCTTCAGGCTTCAGTTTCGTGCTTCTGGGAGCAATGTGTGATTGCAGCTGTTTCTTCCTTTTTAACTGCTAGTGGGGGTTTGAACTGATTGGGTGGGAGCTTGGCGGAGCTCTGATTGGATGGGGTTTTTTTGTGCTCTGATTGGCTGGGGGTGTGTCCTGTTTGGGTGGGAGCACAACCAAGCCCCCACCCAAACACTTCCAATTTTACGCGGGAGAATACCCGAATAACCAAAGACCTACATACAAACACCATGAAAACCTCAGAAAACAAACAAATATATATATATATATATATATATATATATATATATATATATATATATATATATATATATATATATATATGTAGGTCTTTGGTTATTCGGGTTTTCTCCAGCGTAAAATTGGAAGTGTCTTGGCGATGTTTGACGAAGTCTCATTCGTCATCTTCAGGCTTCAACCCGTGCTTCTGGGAGCACCCAGAATTGCTCCCAGAAGCAGAAGCTGAAGCCTGAAGATGACGAATGAGACTTCGTCAAACGCCGCCAAGACACTTCCAATTTCTGGGAGAATACCCGAATAACCAAGACCTATATATATATATATGATTAATGATTTAATATGATTAATATTTACATTCAATTAATATATATAGAATTGTAACTATAATGCTATATTGCTATAGTGATATTACACTTTATTTCTTTTGGTTTTTGTTGTATTTTTTTCACTTTTAAAAGCTTTAAAAGCTTTCTTTCTGTGTAGTTTTTTTCATGTTATTTGCATTATAATGACCTTTGTTTTGTTTCTTGTCTTCTTTTCTTTTTTAACTGCTAGTGGGGTTTTGAACTGATTGGTTGGGAGCTTGGCTGAGCTCTGATTGGATGGGGTTTTTTTGTGCTCTGATTGGCTGGGGGTGTGTCCTGTTTGGGTGGGAGCACAACCAAGCCCCCACCCAAACACTTCCAATTTTACGCGGGAGAATACCCGAATAACCAAAGACCTACATACAAACACCCGCAAAAACCTCAGAAAACAAACAAATATATATATATATATATATATATATATATATATATATATATATATATATATATATATATATATATATATATATGTAGGTCTTTGGTTATTCGGGTTTTCTCAGCGTAAAATTGGAAGTGTCTTGGCGGCGTTTGACGAAGTCTCATTCGTCATCTTCAGGCTTCAACCCGTGCTTCTGGGAGCACCCAGAATTGCTCCCAGAAGCACGAAGCTGAAGCCTGAAGATGACGAATGAGACTTCGTCGAAACGTCGCCAAGACACTTCCAATTTTACGCGGGAGAAAACCCGAATAACCAAAGACCTACATACAAACACCCGCGAAAACCTCAGAAAACATATATATATATATATATGATTAATGATTTAATATGATTAATATTTACATTCAATTAATATATATAGAATTGTAACTATAATGCTATATTGCTATAGTGATATTACACTTTATTTCTTTTGGTTTTTGTTGTATTTTTTTCACTTTTAAAAGCTTTAAAAGCTTTCTTTCTGTGTAGTTTTTTTCATGTTATTTGCATTATAATGACCTTTGTTTTGTTTCTTGTCTTCTTTTTCTTTTTTTAAATACAAAAATAAATAAATAAAGACTATATAGATCGATGAGTTAAAAAAGGAAATTTGCAAGCTCTATGGATGTTGCTCTGGTGAAAAACAAACTGAATTTGCTTCTTTAAGAATCTGATACTTAGGGTCATGACTTGGGAATGCTTTGCTGTAAAATAATCTGCCATTATTGAAAGAAATGTGAACATTTTTTTGTATCAAATTTTACAGAAAAATATCAGGCTACTTGTCTGTGATTCTGAAGCTGAAGAGTAACTGGGTCATGCAGCAAGGCTGTGTTCCCAAATATAGAAGCAAGTCCTCAAGGTAATGAAAAAGAGCAAATTTAGTGTTTTTGAATGGTCAAGTCAAATCCAGATCAAAAGTCCATAGCAATGTTGTGCTAGAACCTGATTCAACAGTTCATGCTGAAAAATCCTTAAATGCAATAGGTTGAAGAGGTTTGTTATTGAGGAATGAGCCAAAATCCCCTGCAGCTAAAAGTGGTGCAACTGATTCCTGAAAAGAAGTAGGCAATTGTGTGTGTGTGTGTGTGTGTGTGTGTGTGTGTGTTTTTAACATTGGTGCAACACAGGTTGGATGTTTTCATTTATGAAATAAAAGAAACATGCAGCAAATCTCCAAATTTTCACTGAGTCCCTTTATATATTATTAGTATTTCCTGAAGCTCTGCTAAGTATAGAATAATATGCGAAAATAAAATAAAAATCAGAAAATCCCAAAAGGAGTGTGTTTCACAGAAAAGTTTCAGTAAATGAAACTTTTTCCTAATTGTGTCATGGACAGAGATGCTCTTTGGCCAGTGCATTTTACTCATAGGAAGATTGTGTCACACACAATATATGCACATTACCATCATAATACCACCTGAAAAAAAATACATTTGTGTTCTATGCAATTTGGACAGAATGCTACAGCTACAACACATCAAATCTATTTAATTGATTCTTTCCTTACCATCTAAACATCTTTCCCGTACAATTTTAATTTGAATGTGAATACCAGTTTCCAGGAGGTCTCAGTCTTTTTTTATTCTTCATCAAACTTCACGGCTTCACAATTAAGACCCTCCAGATACATTCATCCTTGGAATTCTCTCCCCTGTATCATTTATTAATAAGGATGATTTCTTGGTTCTGCATGAAGGTTTTTCCTAACAATTTCATGGTACCTTAGAAACTACATAACGCATGATGGAGTGGAGGGGGGGACAGACCAAACCATGAAATACATTTTCTCAGGAGTCCTGCTCCCTCCCACACATCCCGCCCCCTGCTATTAGGAAAGGTGTTTTTTTTTGGGGGGGGGTGTCTGATGTTTTCAATTTGTGCTCCTTTGATTGTAATGATCTGCATGGCTGTTAACTGCTTTGAGTTCCCATGGGCTGCATGATGGGATACAAATCAGAATCATCCTGTGCCTCTTGTGTTGCCTCATTAAATCTTCTTTGTGGCTGTGGCTTCAAGGAATCAATATAAGCATCAACTGTTCTGGCAATTATTGCAAAATAGTTATTTCTATTAGAAATGTGTGTTTGTGCGCATGTATTGTATTGTACACACACACACACACACACACACACACACTCTTGTCAGAGCTTAATCGAGACGTATAAGCAGCAATAATTAAGTAGGAAATTAAGTAGGAAATTTATACCAAGTCAAAGCTGTGGACAATCTTACTCATTTTCACTATCTACAATGGCAGCGGATTTCCAGGTTTTTAGGCAAAGCTCTTTTTCAGGTCTATCTGAAATTGCCAGGGACTGAATCAGTGGCTTTCAGGATATAAGATGGATTCTCTGTAACTTCAATTATAACTTTTATTGAAAGGTAAATTGTACTAATCTTCTACCCACTAGTACTCTCTGATCCAATGGTGATAAAACTAGATGGGATGACAGCTTTTGGTGACTTCCACCTAATACCTAGACTACAGAAAAACTGAGCAACGTTTTATTTTAAAAATAAAATTAGAAATTAGAAACAATTAAGCCATCTTTTCTTCACATTCTGGTGCAAATACCCAGTAAGCTTAACACCACTTTTGTATATAACAATGCTGGTGGGACTATGATATATATTGAGATAATTTTTTACAGTCTTTTCCATCTTCAGGCTTATGGCATTCTTTGCTGAAATTCAGAACAATGTGCTGGTATTCCCAAACTCATTGATGGAATTCAAATAATTTAACAACTGGTTCTCTGCCCTAATGACCAACTGGGTAGGCATAGCTGGGTGGTCATGTGACTGGGTGGGTGTGACCAACTCAACGTCACTCACCACACTCAGCCCCACCTCCCGGCTGCTCACCTCAAAGGCCTCAATAAGATACAATTTTCCTCTCTATTTATTTACTACTACTGTACTACTGTAAACATCACTTAACAACGGTGGCAAGGAAAATCACAAAATGGAGCAAAACACACTTAAATCTTGCTTAGCAATGGATATTTTGGCTCAGTTGTGGCCATTAGTCTAGGACTATCCTAATGAGAATGTAGGATAAGGAGCCTACTTTGATTACCCCTTTGGGATGACTTTCAAGAAACATTTCAAGACTTGAAAGATTTTGGGCGCAGGTGGTGGAGGTATCGCCAAAGCAGGTTTGCTTCTCTCCTCAGTTGGTAGAGCAGCCGCGCTTGGCTGAGAGCCACCGGAGGGAGGTGGAGAATCTGAACGAGGGTGGTGCTCCTGTCAAGAAGGCCCTTCACACGAGGAGACGTGATGCTATAAAACCTCTGCAGCCTCGTATGGTGCTACCAGGCTGCCTCGGAGCAAGGGGAAATAAAGAGGCCAGCCAGCAGGCCAAAGGTTCACTCACTCACTCTCTTGCTTTGCTCACCTACCTCCACTCTTTCAAGTTGCACTGTCTTTTCTCTTCCCGCATGGCCCTCCCAATTTTTCAGACTGCAGCTACCTAAATGGGAAAGCTATCTGCAAGAGGAAGAGAAGCCAGGTGAGCTGGACCCAGACACTTCCTGTGTCCTCTCGTCCCAGAAGCAGCAGCCTCGCATTCTCCCCTCTCTGCTAGCAGCCACCCCCTTCTACACAAGGGATCGCCCAGCAATGGGGAGGGAGAGGGAGAGGGAGAAGGGGGCAGCCCTAGCACAGAGGGGAGAATACAAGATTGCTGCTTCTGGGATGAGGGGACCCAGGAGGCCTCTGGGTCCAGCTCACCTGGCTTCTCTTCCTCTCACATCCAGCTTTCCCATTTAGGGAGCTGCAGTCTCAAAGATCGGGAGGGCCGTGCAGGAAGAGAAAAATCAGTGAAACTTGTAAGAGGAGAGGCAGGAGAGCAAATCAAGCAAGTGAGTGAACCTTTGGCTTGCCAGCTGGCCTCTTTATTCTCCTCTCGCTCCCAAGACAGCCCTCTGGAATGGCAGTGGCAGCACATGTGGCTCTGACAGGAAGAGGCTCCCCTCGTCCCAGAAGCAGCAACCTTACACTCTGTCCTCTCTGCTAGCGATTTCCCCCTTCGCATGGCAGTGGGGACGGACGGACAGCATTTAGGAGCTCCAAACTTAAATGCAAAAAGTGCCATACCACAGGCGGGAGACCTGGTCTGCAACCTACTGGTTTGGCTGAAGGGCCACCTCAGGGGCGACATGGCAAGGCTTTGCCTTCTTTTGGGCCTGGCTCTCGGCTGCACCCCCTTCACCCTCCCCTCCACCTCAAGTCCTGTATCCAATCCATGACAGGAGCACTCGCTGCTTCTGGGTGGCAGGCAAGTGGGCAGGTGACCCTCGGGGGAGAACACTGCGCTGGGGTGCTGTGTGCCCAGACCTGGCGCTTTCTCTTGGGCCTCCCTCTTGGAGCCAGGCCCGAAAGATGGCCAAGCCTCACCATTTCCCCCCCAGGCGGACCTTTGTGGGTCCCGGAATTGATCTCCCTCCCTCCTTCTCAGGCCAGATGAGGAGTAGCTGGGAGGGGCTCCCACCTGCAGGATGCCACCCACAAAGAGGACACCACAGTAGCCACGCAGTGCCAACAGCAGCTTGTGGATCATGGTGCCATGCAGGGCCCGGGCCTGCCTGAGCCCCTCTTCTCAGGAGCCCCAACGATGCCCCTGGCCTCCTTAGGGCAGAGTCAGATCAGTGTTCTAGATTAGTCCCCTGTGAAGCCTGTTATCTGCTGAAGAGCCCAGCTGAGGCCTTGCTCACCACCCATTAAGGTGCCTGGACACCACATGACAGAGGGGTCCTTCAGGCACTTAGCTTGGCCACCTGTTTAGTAGCTGTAGCCCCTCCCTCCGAGTGCCTTTGTCAGAGCTGCCTTCGAGTTTTGCCTTGCTTGTTTTGAGGGGGGCAGAGAGCCAGTTAGAGGAGCGCCAAGATGCCAAAATGGCCTCAGGATAAGCCGGCCGAGGCAAGGAGTGCCTGGGAGGGGAGGGGTGAGGGGTGGGGAGGGGCCACCAGTGGTGGGATCAGCTGGTTCTCCAAACTGCCCACAAAGTTAACAACTGGTTTGGCCAAACTGGGCCAAACTGGCTGAATCCCACCTCTGGGCAAACTGTAACCAATAACCAGAGGTTGAAGTTGAATGTCCTGAGGAGCAGCTTTCAGCCATGCTCAAAATGGACATGCTAATGTGCCATGAGGGAGAGCTCTACCACCTTAGTCTGAAGCCACAATCACTTGTATTGGGCTGTGCAGGACAGCATATCCAAGCAGCTACAGGAGCACATATTGCTCAGTCTTGCCCCATTCTGATCATTGTGTGATGAAGGCAATGTAACCCTCATAAATATATTGATTATGTGCCATCAAGTTGGCATTGACTCTTAGTAAATCCTTTTCCTCTGGGTTATGATGTGCCCACTTCTATGTTGGGGCTGCTAGAAGCATCAATTATGGAGTTGGGTTTAGGTAGAGATAGCTCCCCTATCTCTTGATTTTCAGCTCCAGACAGAAAAGAAAGAAATGGACTGCCTGGACCCATGATAAGCACTATGACATATTTTATTTGTACTTGGCCTGCACCAAGTTCTGTTTTAGTGGGAATGACAGTCCATAGGTCAGCGGGGTGCGTCAGATTTGATCTCTCAATGATGCTTTAGGGCCAGAGGAACACAAACAGAACATCTGTCAGCAATATCTTAAAACGGCTGCACAACCCTTTCAATTGGTGGTATCACAGCATGCTACATACTTTCCCCCAGCGTGCTATCCAACTAGAAAAGGATTCATAAAGGCAAACTCTGATTTAAAACAAAAGGGTTCAATTAATATGTATATGTGCAGCCTTTTAGAAAGAGTACAAACAGATGTTGGAAAGAATTAATCTTCCCCGATAAGCAAAAAAAGCCTATTTCTGGGACAGGGCAATTTTGTTTAGTGGAAAGGGAAAATGTTCTGTTCATTTTAAAAGCGATAAAACGAAACAAAATGGAGAAGGTGGACTGTCTGTTTGTGTGTGCTCTCTAATTGAGTACAGGTCACTGTGCTGTGTTCAAACTAAAACTAAAGCACACACATATAACCACCCTCCTAAAATGACCTTAGGGAATGTGGGAATTTCCTGAAGCAAGCAACTAAATAGATGAAGTAAAACTCTGGTATCAATAACAGTTCAGTCACAGTCAATTTCATTCAGTTTTGGTCCTCTCTCTCCAGTAGCAGAAACTGAAATGGTTATTCAGGACCTAAGACACATCCTTAAATAACTGCTGCTTTCTCTGGAATCCATTTCTCAATTCACCCAGCGTAAGCCAACAGTAGCAGGAATGTTCCTGCTTTTACGCTGGGGGAAAGTGTGTAGGGGAGAGGTATAAACTATAAAACAGGCTAGTCACAGGGCTCAGAACTTGATGGAAAACTGAAACAACCAAAGAAATATTTGAAACTCAAAATATTTTTCAAAACGCATTATGGATGAAATGTACTATTACAGTTTCAAAAGTGTTGGTGTGTTGCTTCCATATTGTTATAAAGTTTATTAGAAAATTATATATCTTGGCAGTAGAAAGACCATGTCAGTTTAAAGGAACCGATGCCAGTGCTTTTCAGAAATATATGGATACTAAGGAGGAATTAACTGATATTCTGCTTATTTTATTTAGTTTTCAGAGATCACACAAGATATACACAGTAAGCCCACCTGTTAACATCACCACCAACAGGAGCAGAAAATTGTACTATTTAGGCACAGTAAACTTTAATTATTTTCTACCTGCTGTAATCCATAGAAAATCACAATTAAAAGAGTTACAGTACTAATTTCGGAACAGCATGCAATTTACCCTCCTGCGATTTAGAAAACGATTAAATAGAGAAAATCACTAGAGGAACATGAACCATTTCAAAATAAATAGTTAAGCTATGATTTAAAAAAACCTAAATCGAACAATTATGATATATTCTTGCATTATACTGGCCCCCAAACTGTGTGATCTCCTAACCATATGAGCAATTTCTTGTATAAGATATCTCTCCTGCTGATCACACAGATGAATAATTTCCTTTTCATATGGTTTTTTATAATGGGAAGCCTACAACAAAATCTCCACACAAATCTCTTCTGATATGGGCATCTGTTTTATGACATTGTCTGTATAAATACCAGTTTATATAAGGACAAGATTTCTTTATCAAGTATAAGGACATTATAATAAGAAACTAACAACAGATTGAAGTCATTTCACCTTTAT
Source organism: Ahaetulla prasina (assembly GCF_028640845.1). Classification (NCBI taxonomy): domain Eukaryota; kingdom Metazoa; phylum Chordata; class Lepidosauria; order Squamata; family Colubridae; genus Ahaetulla; species Ahaetulla prasina. Next base: position 93,993,052 of record NC_080540.1, read on the forward strand.
ATTTCATATGTAGTACTGGTTAGGAATGGAGAAAACATAGGCAATTTTACAAGGGAAGGAAACTAGAAGATCGGATACCACCATTGTTCACCCTGATGTTTTTTTCTATTTTTCCCAAAAAAAGTATACCAGATACAGAATTTGCTTTATGTGGCAGATTTATTGATCAGACTCAATTGTTTTCCTCCTGGTGGCTTTTTCCACCATATGAAAAGGCTAGCTGGTAGAATTTTATGAAAAGCACACATTTTAAGCATCTGAAAAAAAATTCAGATCTACATATAATTCTATTCATGGAAAGAAAGTTAAGATTTAAGCCAATCTTTTACAACCTGGTGCCTTCCAGTTACACCTCGCTACAATTCTCATGCCAACCAGAGTTAACTAGAGATATAACTTTGGAAAAGGCTGATCTGAGGCAATTGTGGAATAATTTCCTGAAAGAATTCAAAACTCTGTTTAATAGTTTGCACTTTTAAATGTTATATTAGGCTTTATTATTGTTTTAAACTAAGGAACAGTCACAATAAATGACGATAATGTTAAACTTTAAAGATAGCAACCGCAATAGCACTTATATACTGCTTTATAGTGCTTTACAGCCCTCTCTAAGCCAGGGGTCACCAACCTTTCAGACCTCAGGGACCACTAAATTCATAATTTTAAATCCTGAGGACCACTAATATGATTTTTAAAAAAGATAAATAGTATTTAGTGCAATATAAAAAATGCAAATAATTTTTCTGCGGACCACCAAAATTTTCTTGCGGACCACCAGTGGTCCACGGACCACTGGTTGATGACCACTGCTCTAAGCAGTTTACTGAGTCAGGCTATTGCCCCCAACAATTTGGGCCCTCATTTTACCCACTTCAGAAGGATGGAAGGTTGAGTCAACCTTGAGCCTGGTGAGATTTGAATTGCCAAATTGCAGGCAGCCAGCAGGCAGCAGAAGTAGCCTGCAGTACTGCACTCTAGCCACTATGTCTCATAATAATCAAGAAAGATCAAGAAATGTTAAAAGTTTTGTAAACATTTTGCTAAGAGAGGGGAGAGGGAAGGAAGAAATGAAGGAGGAGAGAAGAAGAGGCACAATATGTGTTTGAAAAAGAGATAGTGGTTAAGGTGGTGGACTTGAAATTGAAAAGTCTAGATTCTGACCCTTATTATTTTTGAAGTAAACCCTAAGTGCCATCTCATGGCTTACCTCAACAGAAAAGTTTAATGCTATGTGGAAATTAGAAAAGTATAAATAAGAAAAATCATTAAGTATCTACTTTCGGTGCATCTGCTAGATCTTCACAGAATTAACAGAGTCATTTGCAAATTAATACTGAGCATGTGGTACATGGATGAATCCATCACCTTGGGACATGATTGGACGCAAAAATATGTTGCTTTCTTCCTGATCAGTACAAAGAGAGAAAACCACAAAGTAATGAGACACATTTCTATTAAAGCATTGTTTCTATCCACCAAAAGTCCTTCATACTGATGAAGTCTTTAGGGATTAATATTAAGACATGAACAGCATGAAATGTTAAGTCTGCTTTGCTATGGTCATCCACCTCAATACATTTTTTGACAATTTGATTATGATTCTTTACATTGTTTACCTGTCAGATGAAAATTGTGCATGGCAGTTTTCATAACAGTAGATGTTTCAGGTCTCATTCCTTTCACACTCTCACAGTGTTTACAACAGGGCTGTCAAACTCATGGCCCACAGGCCAGATGCATCACATACTGACCATGCCCATCCCCATTTTAGTGAAGGGGGGGAAGTTGCGATACGTCACATGATGACAATGTGAAGCCACGAGTTTGACATCCCTGGTTTACAACAATAATGGAATCTTCTTAAATTTGCACTTTTTGGAGTTTTAAAGTGATTTTTATTCTAATTAAAGCCTTTTGGGGGGGGGGAATCTTCCAACATTTTATTTTTTATAAGAAAGGATTCCTTTAATTATGCATCTCTTGTATTTTGTATAGCCTATGACCTATATGACATCACTTATTAGCTGTTGACTCTCTAATAGATGGGTTTTATTAAAAGTGCTCATTACAAAAATGACTAGGATGTCTATGTGGAAAATATAAGGGCTGAGATTTCCATTTTATTTCCAGCTGCAACCATGATGTTCACGCATCGGCTTTAGAGAGCTCAGAGAAGATGGTAGGATGCAAATCAAAATTTTACGGCATTTTTCCTTTTTTTTTGTAGCAACTAATTTATGGTTTTTTTCCCCCAGAAATTGAAAACATTGTGAACTGTCTCTCATCCATTTAAACAGCAAACTCTGAGGGTACCAAAATGATGAGCCATGTGCAGTGATGAAATCACACAAAGACACACTTAGTCAGAATGATGACTCAAACACGTAAGTAAGACATTTGCATTTTATGTCAATGATATCCCATAACAATCACACTAACTGTGTCAACAGTTGCTTTACCTGCTTTCTTCACTGCATTCCTAGCCCCTTCTCACTGATCAGGCAACATCAATAGGCTTGACTTGAGCTGTGTAGCCAATCTTTAAGAGTCATGTTCTTTGTTGCCAAGCCTTAAAAGTGGGTTCTTTAAAGGGCAGTTTTATATTTCGGTACCTCCTTTTCTCCTGTTCTTTTACTCAAAGGACTAAGAATGCAAAACGGGCAACTGGGATTAATTGTTCCAACAACCAGGCTTTCTGGGTCAAGTTAATTTTACTCTGTGCATGCCTAGGTCTGTTCTGAAGTAGATGCAATCTCTTTGAGTTACTTCACCAAGTCAATTAACCAATTTTTGTTGATCCCATAGTGCCCTAATTATACCATTGACCCAATTAGGCATGATATGATAACAGGTCACAGAGATATTTTCCCCCCATTTAAAAACATATAGAGGGTTGCACTGAATCTAAATCAACTTCATTTAGAGAGAACTTGCATTTTTAAAATATCAAATTGTGATACTTTTCTGCCTGTGTACTGTATATTATTATTGTATATTCCTTCTCTCTTTCTCTCGCCCCCCTCCCCCCAGTCAGATTGTGCTAGCATGATCAAGAAATGAAAACAGATCGATGCTATGTGAATAAAAAATAGTGGATTAACTAAGTAGGGAACATAGTTGTGTGTGTGTGTGCACGGGTGTGCACACCTAGAATAGCACTGATGATGTTACCTAGTTAGAGTAATGAAACATCTGCAAGAAAACAAGCAAGCTAAGAGAGCACCAAGGACCCTGCACCTAGAATAGTTTCCCTAACTTGATGTGCATCAATTTGATCAACAAATACCAATTCTGAAAATTTTAATACTAAAATATGTGAAGGGATCCAGATTGGAGAAGGTTGCTGCTCAGCTGATGGGAAAAATGTTGTTTTAATTGATTTTGAAATTTCCTATCAACTAAATAATTATTCATTAATTTATCAGGTGAAAGTAAAACACTGCTCATTTATGTAATGAGTGTCAAATTTGTTGCATCCCAACAGTATGATCTAGGTCTTTGACCTTAACAGATTGACCTTAACAAATTGCACATTCATGTATATCTATGCAAGTGCATAGTTTCCCTCAGTGATCATTACACTATATAAAACCATCCTTTATGCTTTCTATAAATTTAATGACATTTTTTTCTAATACACAATAAATTTCAGGTCTTTGGTAATGTATTTTACCCAACCAATCCAAATTTCAAGTAAATTTCACTAGGGATGCGTAAACTTGCATAGAGATATTTTAGCTAATTCTATAAAAATTCTTATTCTTTATTTTGGAAAACTTTACTTACAGATCCTAGTTTAAGCAAATTTCTCTGCCCTTTATTTTTTTAAAAGATAGTAAATAATTTCTGTTGCCTAATAAAAGCATTGTGGAATTACAGCTGTTGGCATTTTTCTTATGAACTCTTTTTCCTTTCTAATTTCTCATAACCAGTAAGATTTGTTCCTTATTAGATGATGTGTTGTGCTTCACTGCAATATTCCAGGAAATGGCAAATCTCACTTTTTACTGTATAATACTTTGGTGTGACTTGCATTGGCGTGAGTTCTCAGGCCCTTGAAGCAACATGTTTTTCCACATCAAGGAAAAACGCAAACACAATTGTCTTCAATAAACTTTTTACCTCAACCATCAGTTCCAGTAGTCAGTTAGGGGCCTGACTAGCAGGAATGGAAAAGGATGCTGCACACAGAATGGGACAATTCACCACAGCCAACTTGGCGCAACCAACTAGGTGTGGCCAATTTGCCTTGGCCAACTTGCCATGGGACAACTTGCAAGACAATTCAACAATTCAATTTAAGTATTTAAAAGAATTAAAAACTCATTTTAATTTTTGCCATTCACATTTCACTTTGTCCCTCCCTTTGCATCCTTTCTTTAATGATTCTACTCCACCTTTTCTTTGATATTAGTGTAACTTATTGTTGTCCCGTGGCAAGTTGGCCATGGCAAGTTGACTGGGCCGAATTATTCTAGATCCTGCTGCACATGTGCAATTAATAGATAGATTCCTTTTCTAATTGTTCTAATTGTTCTAACATCCTATTGTAAGGTACTATAGTGAATAAATACGACTATTTATTATGCTTCATTGTCTCTTTCATTGAAACCCATGCCCCCTTGAAGACATTTATAGATGTACCACAACGCTGATTTCCACTATGCATCTGGAAAACAGCTTTCTAGCAAATTGCAGGATAACCCTTTGACCTGTGTTAACTCTCAACTTTTCATTTTGTAGTCCTGACAATGAAGTGGGAACAAAATTGAAAGCACAACTTTTCAAGCTTTTCACATCAAATTTAAGTTTGGATTTGATTCAAAATTACTTTGAAGTTTGCACTGCAGTTTTATCCACATCACTGTGCTAGTTTAATAGCACACCGCATAGCTTGGAGTAGTTTCTTCCACTTAATTCAGATAAATGATGGGACTGATTCATTTCAGTCATCTTTGCGTCTATTTAATAAATGAGTAAAAAATTTCACTAATATTATTAAATGATACCGTATTCTGGATCGTTCTCTCTGTAGGCAATTATTGCATCCCTTAACTGTCCTCTGCCTTGTTTACTTTCTGACATTGAAAGTCAATTAGTTTCTGGCATGGTATGAAATGTCATAAAAGCAATAAATATTGCAGGTGGTAGTTTAGGTAGTGTTGTGCACAGCATGAAATGCAGTAAACATAAAAATTTACCAGGCGCAAAACTTGCACAGAAGGTCTGAATGAAACTGACCAAATAATGTTACTGTTATTAGTCTCATTATTGCTGCATAAAATTACATTATTTGATATTCCAAAAGGGACAATAACAATCCATTCCCTCCATCACAATAATCAAAGTAAGACATATTTTTATGGTACTAAGCGAGTATTTTTCACAGTGGAGGCTTTGTTCTTTTTTTAAAAAAACACTAACAAATATTGGCACATTTATTATTCTTTTTCCTTTTCATTCTCATTTTTCATTTTTCACACAGTGATAAACTCCCAGTCTAATGTATGTATTAAAAATAACAGGCTCACTTCCTATATGATCACTTGCTCTGAAGTCCTTGGTGAAAGTAAAAAAATTCAGATGTGAACAAATAAAAATGCTGAAGCAGGGACAAGCAGAAAAAGAACATATACTGAACTATTCGGGGCATTTTGATGAGCAAATGTTGAACTAAAATATATAACTACTGACCTTTAATTCATAACTAATTGTAGATGGCAGCAAACTATACAATGTGTAATTTAAACACTATACAATAATTTATTGAATGAGGTGAAAGGAAGACATGGTTCCTCCTGAATATTCTCTTCATACTTTTTTTTAAAAAAAATATGATTTAAATTTCAAAAGCATAAATAAAAAGAAAACAAGCAAGAAAAAAGAAAGTAAAAAAAGAAACAGAAAAAAGTAAGATAAATGTGCCAAAAAGAAGCCAAAGAAAGAAAGAAAAGAAAAGAAGGTTTAGATTAAAAAAACATCCAATTCTTACTGTAAAGTTAATAAGTCTATATTCATTCTGTAATCCCATATCAAACAAATCCCAAAATCAAACATTTATTTCTGTCAGTTTCTTTTTCAAATGAAATGGAATCAGTTTCTCTTTCAAAACTTCTGTTAAAAGATATAAGCTTCTCTTTTACGCAAAATCTTGATAGAATCTCTTTTAAAACAATTATGGTAGCATTGTGTATCTTAAATCTTGAACTAAGTGACATTGCAATATTTGGTCCCTCAGTCTCTTCCTCAAAAAAATGAGCTAAAATATTCCTTGGAATATGTTGTACTGCAGCATAATATGAGTTTATCCAACATACTTTGTCTAATTTCTGACCCATTTTATCTTTCTCCCATCTCAATAAGGCAGCCAATACCTCAACAAGTGTTTTCCTTATGTCTGCATGAGGGCTCTCAGGAATAGCCTTAAAGCACAGATGAAATTCTTTCTCCCAGAACTCCAATATAGTAAAATTGTCCACCCCTCAATCTAAATCCAAATCTGTAGCTTCTGATTTATTTTATGAAAAAGTCCATCCTATTACTACTTAGATGGCTCAGTGGCTAAGACGTTGAGCTTGTCAATTGAAAGGTCGGCAGTTTAGCAGCTCAAATCCCTAGTGCTGCGTAATGGGATGGTCTCCTGTTACTTGTCCCAGCTTCTGCCAACCTAGCAGTTTGAAAATACGTAAAAAATGCAAGTAGAAAAATAGGGACCACCTTTGGTGGGAAGGTAACAGTGTTCCATGCGCATTTGGTGCTTAGTCATGCCGTGGAGATGTCTTCAGACATACCCCCTAGTACCGGGAACAACTAGCACATATGTGCGAGGGGAGCCTTTACCTTTATCTTTATTACTAACTTTATAACTTTATTTATTACTAACTTTATAACTTGTTTGATTTCATCTGAAATCTCATCCAGTTTTTCATCCAATCTTTTCTCCAAAGTTACAAATTGAAATTCTAAATATTGTGCCATTTTTTTACCCAGGTCATCAAACAATATTTTGAAAATGATTAGAGAGACAGGTCAACTCCAGACAGGTCTCATACCTTTATGTGCAGCCATGGTGTAAAGCACACTTTTCTGGTAGAAGATATAATTAGAAGCAGTGAATCAAAATGAAATCCTTTGTTTTATAAATCCATCCAATCGCTAGATAAAAATGAAAAATATTCACATAAAAATTTCAGTCCAAAACTTCACACTGTAATATCACAATACAGATTCATTAAAAAAATTAATTTTCACTTCTCAAAAATTACTTAAAAACAAAGAATGTTTCTTCCATTTAAATATTTTGGTCCCTTTAGCATTAATTTTTTTGTGAGGCAAGCCAAAATCAGTAAAGTTCTTAGATGTTTCTAAAGGTTTTAATCACCAAAGAGAAGGACTTACAGTATCTATATCCTATGAAAATCTCTCTTTAACTGAAAGGGTATTTGTAATCCATAAAGTGTGTTAGAAATGATGAATGTTGGTTATAATGTCCACAAAATTAGCTGTATTAGAGCTGCAATCTATATGGATGATCTCACCTCCCTGTCCCACAATTTGTAAGCTGATTGAGACAATCTCTGTTTCCACAACCTACTTGTGATGGATGACAATACAGAGAGGAAATGGGTTGATTTTAAGCTTTCTCCTTGAACCCAGAGGAAGAAATAAGTCCCCTTAGATTGCTTGGGCCAAAACAAATTGCAACACTGTTTGGAGATCATTAAACCATCATTTTCCCCACTGGAAGCTGGAATTTCTTCATATTTCTATCTGTTGCAGAGCATTTGGATATCTCCCAATTTAATAGAATATATAATTGGTCTGGAAACTTTAGAAGGCATCTGCATCCCTCTAAACTTCAATGCCCAAAGATCACAAATTCCTAAGAAAGAAATCTGTTTCCTTTTTACTAAAAAAAAAAAAAGAGAAGGCTTTCTCAGAATGGTTAATAAATATCAGTAACTTGGAAAGGAAATTTATACAGAGTTCAAAGTGATAAATTGACTCAGATCTAAGATCCTTTTTGCATACTAGTAAATTATCAAGATATTTGTTGTATTTAATATACAGTTTTCTATACCGTTGGGGGGAAAAACTGATTTTAAAAGAAGCAGATGCGTAACATTTTTCATAACCAACAAAACTGATCTGATAAGTTGAATTAATTATACTACTGAGTTACATAGTTGGACTTCTTTTGTGGAGGTGGCAGTTTCCATTGCCTTACAAAGATACTTGCACATTTTTCTTTCGATAAACACAGAAATAAATCTAAAAGCATATTAAAATTTAAAATAATTACTGTATTTTTCAGCGTATAAGATGCACCTACTGTCAGGCCTGGAAACCATATTAAACTTTTTTGGTGAGAAAAACAATTTAAAAAAATCTGCCTCTCCCATCAATTTTGCCTCCTTGCAGCAAACAGCAAACAGCCTCTTTTACTTTCATTTTCGTTTTCAGCATAGTATGATTAGCACAAGAAAAAAAATCTGCTCCCAGCAATTTACCTCCTTGCAGCAAGCAGCAGAGGTCCACGCAGCAATAGGCAATGGCAATCCTTGCAGCCTGAAACAGCTGAGAGTCGGGGACAATTAGTTTGTGCTAATTAAGCTGACCTGAAGCTGAAATGGGCTGTTTCTTCTTGCTGCTTGCTGCAAGGAGGTAAATTGCTGAGAGGCAGAGGCCAAAGGGTGGGGGCCAGTGGGTGAGAGGGGCTACATTTGGTGTATAAGACACACCCAAATTTTCACCCCCTTTTAGGTGGGAAAAAGGTGCATCTTATATTTCGAAAAATATGGTAACAATTCAAATCTTGTTCAAAGAGACCTGTTTTAAGACCTTTGAAAAAGCTGGCAAAGAAGTTAGTTACCCCAATTCAAAAGAGCATATTCCAGGAAAAAAAAAACTTGACCCCGGGCTACTGCAAATGGAGCTGTGGCAACATTAGGTCAATTTCCTCAGATGACCTCAATGAGCAGGAAAAATTGTGTAGAAAAAGGCCTGATCTCAATTAACCTGGACCCGAGTGGCACAATGTGCTAATAAAAAAAGTATTCTACATCTTGTTCAGAAACAAATTGGCAGCCAGCACAGGTATGAGATCATTTCTTTTCATCCTTTAAGAGATCAACTTGGCTGTAAGTAATTGAAGTGTTCTGTCTAGGCCCAAAGGCCATTCTGTGCAGTTTTCCCATGAAGACATAATTGGCATAAGTTGAATGAAACCTGCTCCTGAGGCTTGGCATATTTTTTGAAATCTGGAAGACTTCCACATCCAATAAAGCCCTCAAACTGCATACTTGTTCTTCTGGAAGAGTGTTACTATATCCAGAACAAAGTGGTTTTTCAAAATTATAATTCATAGCGAACATCACCATAAATGTAGTTTCACAAGGATTTTATCTTATTAAGACCATTAATATTTGCAGGGAGACATTCAGGGAAGCCCTCCATTACTTAAACATGTTGTAAATAAATAGACTTGAATGTCATCAATATAACAATAGCAGCAACAAATCTGATGACCCCACCCCACCCATTTACTCCTTTTAATAATGCTTTTGAAGAGCATTAAAGACAAAATGAAACTGTGAAAACCCCATATAATAAGTCTCATTTTAAGGAACAGATAGTCAACTAACACCATTAGGAATATGCTTGTTTGGGCAACAAAATAAATACAAACCGGTGTCTAATGAAATATATATTATATTTATATAATATATTATATTATAAAATATAATACTAAAGAAGGCATTTCTAATAAATTCTAATTTTCCTGTCCATCAAGGTGCATAGCTAATCTTCTCCAATCTTGGAAAGCTAACCATATTTGTCTTTGCTTAGCAATTGGATAGAAGAACCCTAGGAAACACCAGCCCTGTACTTTAGACAAAAAATGAATGTGGTAATAATAATCCCTAAAATAATCCCAGAAAAAGGAATCCATATAAACAGCAAGAAAACCAGAAGATATTTGTTCCATATTTATGCTAGAAGTTGTAACTTTAGAAAAATATGGAGATAACCTCAACAAAGAAATGCAAGTGAAGTTGCATAAATGTCAGCTAAGCTTTGAAATAGGAGAAAGGTTGAGAAAGAAACTCAAAACCATGCACTGGTTTATTCCTCCAATTAACAAATCAGTTTTCAATTGTTTCTTTTCTTTTCTATAGTCAGCCTTCATCTTTATTGTTTTTAAGAACTTTCCTTGATCGACTTCCTTCAGCAAGGATTCTTGACTTTTCTTAATCCCTGCTGTTCTTCCCTTGTAGTTTGTTTCCCCCGTAGTAGACCTCTATTCCCTTCGCCAATACAGCCAATCAATATCACATTTTGGGTGCAAATCATGGTGCACTGTCATTAGTTTTCTTGCCTTCCAATACAACTTATTGAGTTCCAGCTGGGTACACTCAACTATCAATAAAGGAGAATATTTGTAGCTCAGAGTTGAAATGAGGGGTCTTTGGTGTTCTCTGAACTTACTTGTTTTCTTATAGATGTTTCATTACCCAAATTAGGTAACATCATCAATGAATAGAATAGAATAGAATTTTATTGGCCAAGTGTGATTGGACACACAAGGAATTTGTCTTGGTGCATATGCTCTCAGTGTACATAAAAGAAAAGATACGTTCATCAAGGTACAACATTTACAACACAATTGATGATCAATATATCAATATAAATCATAAGGATTGCCAGCAACAAGTTATAGTCATACAGTCATAAGTGGAAAGAGATTGGCGATGGGAACTATGAAACGATTAATAGTAGTGCAGATTCAGTAAATAGTCTGACAGTGTTGAGGGAATTATTTGTTTAGCAGAGTGATGGCCTTCAGGAAAAACTGTTCCTGTGTCTAGTTCTTCTGGCGCGCAGTGCTCTATAGCGTCGTTTTGAGGTAGGAGTTGAAACAGTTTATGTCCAGGATGCGAGGATCTGCAAATATTTTCACGGCCCTCTTCTTGATTCGTGCAGTATACAGGTCCTCAATGGAAGGCAAGTTGGTAGCAATTATTTTTCTGCAATCGAGATTGGAGCAGTTCACTTTAAGTTTGAATCTATTGTGTGCTCATGTATTGTTGTGGTTGAAGCTGAAATAGTCATTGACAGGAAGGACATTGTAGCAGATGATTTTATGAGCAATGCTCAGGTCATATTGAAGGCTGAGTAATTCTAAATTTTCTAAACCCAGAATTTCAAGTCTGGTGGCATAAGATATTTTCTTGCGAGCAAAGGAGTGGAGGACTCTTCTTGTGAAATATTTCTGGACACGCTCAATTGTATAAAGGATACTGTGTGATCCTTTACAATTCCAATAAATGATGAGAACTAAGCTTTACGACCAAGTATCTTAGCAACTACCTAACTATCTTAGAACTACCAAAATACTTTCAGCATGTCAATTGTCCCACCAGAGGCAAGAATACTCTAGACCACTGCTACACAACACTAAAAGATGCCTATCGGTCTTTACCACGTGCAGCTGTAGGACACTCTGATCATTGCATGATTCACCTTGTACCTGCTTACAGGCAAAGACTTAAAGCCATAAAACCAATAATTAAATCAGTGAAAACCTGGACGGAGGAATCAGAATTAAAGCTACAGGCATGTTTTGACTGCACTGATTGGAATATTTTAAAGATACCTCTGCAGACCTGGATGAACTCACAGATACTGTAACATCATATGTCAGCTTCTGTGAAGACCTATGTGTATACAAGGAACTATGAACGATTAATAGTAGTGCAGATTCAGTAAATAGTCTGACAGTGTTGGTGGGGATGGTCTTAGAGTTACTTTGGTTAGGCTGTTTACAGTTGGCTCTTCGGCAGTTTCTTAATTGGGGCATTGCTCACTTGATTATTGGTCTAATGTTAACCTTGGAGTTAGTCTATGCTGATCTGGGTGTTAATTGCTGGTGGAATGATGCTTGGGTCATTTTGTTCCTTTTCGGGCTGGTTGATTGTCTCTTTTGCATAATCTATAGATGTTATTTATGTCATTGAGTATTTTGATGGCTAATTTGTCAGTGTTCCAGACTTTTTTGGACTTAGTGTTTTTTGACTTGGCCTGGTCTAGGATTGTCACCATTTCCCAGTTAAAATTATGGATAAATCCGTTTATATGTTGTGAAATTAAAGAATTTTTATCATGTCTTCTGACTGCTAGTTGGTAGTCAAGAACTAGCAACTAGTTCAATTGATATTCATAGTTTTTGCCCTGTTCAAAATTGTTGTCATTGGGGCCATTAATGGCATAAAAGTGATAAGTTACCTTGGCAAATTCCATGTTTGATTCTTCTAACTCTTCCCATTAGCCATTATTATATTTCCTGTCTAACAAATTCCTTGCTTCCTGGATTGCTATACTGGAATAAACTCTGGCTTTAGATTGCTAGATAGAACCTTGATATTTGTGATTTGAAAGCTGCTACTTACTTTATTTATTTATTTATTTATTTATTTATTTATGTCAAATACATATTGAATAATATATATATAAGTATAAGCATGAATTGAATACATAAAATGAATACAACTAAAGGGAACATTAGGACAGGGACGGTAGGCATGCTGGTGTTTTATGCACGCCTTACAGGCCTCTTAGGAATGGGGTGGAGTCTGGTAGTGCATTCTAGGCATTAACAACTCTGTTACTGAAGTCATATTTTCTGCAGTTCTAATTATCCTCTGAAGTCTGTGTTTTTCTTGTTGGGTTGCAGAACCGAACCAGACAGTTATAGAGGTGCAAATGACAGACTCAATAATTCCTCTGTAGAATTGGATCAGCAGCTCCTTGGGCAATGCTAATAAGGAGTGCAGTTTGCTTCAGTTTATATTCCAGTAGCTTGCCCTGCCAGTGTTGGTGGGGATGGTCTTAGAGTTACTTTGGTTAGGCTGTTTACAGTTGGCTCTTCGGCAGTTTCTTAATTGGGGCATTGCTCACTTGATTATTGGTCTAATGTTAACCTTGGAGTTAGTCTATGCTGATCTGGGTGCTAATTGCTGGTGGAGTGATGCTTGGGTCATTTTGTTCCTTTTCGGGCTGGTTGATTGTCTCTTTTGCATAATCTATAGATGTTATTTATGTCATTGAGTATTTTGATGGCTAATTTGTCAGTGTTCCAGACTTTTTTGGACTTAGTGTTTTTTGACTTGGCCTGGTCTAGGATTGTCACCATTTCCCAGTTAAAATTATGGCTAAATCCGTTTATATGTTGTGAAATTAAAGAATTTTTATCATGTCTTCTGACTGCTAGTTGGTAGTCAAGAACTAGCAACTAGTTCAACTGATATTCATAGTTTTTGCCCTGTTCAAAATTGTTGTCATTGGGGCCATTAATGGCATAAAAGTGATGTTACCTTGGCAAATTCCATGTTTGATTCTTCTAACTCTTCCCATTAGCCATTATTATATTTCCTGTCTAACAAATTCCTTGCTTCCTGGATTGCTATACTGGAATAAACTCTGGCTTTAGATTGCTAGATAGAACCTTGATATTTGTGATTTGAAAGCTGCTACTTACTTACTTTATTTATTTATTTATTTATTTATTTATTTATTTATGTCAAATACATATTGAATAATATATATATAAGTATAAGCATGAATTGAATACATAAAATGAATACAACTAAAGGGAACATTAGGACAGGGACGGTAGGCATGCTGGTGCTCTTATGCACGCCCCTTACAGGCCTCTTAGGAATGGGGTGGAGTCTGGTAGTGCATTCTAGGCATTAACAACTCTGTTACTGAAGTCATATTTTCTGCAGTCGAGATTGGAGCAGTTCACTTTAAGTTTGAATCTATTGTGTGCTCATGTATTGTTGTGGTTGAAGCTGAAATAGTCATTGACAGGAAGGACATTGTAGCAGATGATTTTATGAGCAATGCTCAGGTCATATTGAAGGCTGAGTAATTCTACATTTTCTAAACCCAGAATTTCAAGTCTGGTGGCATAAGATATTTTCTTGCGAGCAAAGGAGTGGAGGACTCTTCTTGTAAAATATTTCTGGACACGCTCAATTGTATAAAGGATACTGTGTGATCCTTTACAATTCCAATAAATGATGAGAACTAAGCTTTATGACCAAGTATCTTAGCAACTACCTAACTATCTTAGAACTACCAAAATACTTTCAGCATGTCAATTGTCCCACCAGAGGCAAGAATACTCTAGACCACTGCTACACAACACTAAAAGATGCCTATCGGTCTTTACCACGTGCAGCTGTAGGACACTCTGATCATTGCATGATTCACCTTGTACCTGCTTACAGGCAAAGACTTAAAGCCATAAAACCAATAATTAAATCAGTGAAAACCTGGACGGAGGAATCAGAATTAAAGCTACAGGCATGTTTTGACTGCACTGATTGGAATATTTTTAAAGATACCTCTGCAGACCTGGATGAACTCACAGATACTGTAACATCATATGTCAGCTTCTGTGAAGACCTATGTGTACCTACAAGGAACTTGCGAATACACAGTAATAACAAACCTTGGTTTACACCTAAACTTAAGCAGCTACGACATTCCAAAGAGGAAGCCTACAGAAAAGGTGATAAAATGCTGTACAATCAGGCCAGAAATGCACTAACAAGGAGATAAGAGCAGCAAAAAGAAGCTACTCTGAAAAGCTAAAGAATCAATTTTCAGCAAATGAACCAGCAAACATGTGGAAAACTCTTAAAAATATCACCGGCTATGGCAAACCTCCTTCCCAGGCTGAAGGTAATCAACAACTGGCAGATGACCTGAATGAGTTTTACTGCAGGTTTGAAAGGAAACTACAGCCACCTATCTCCACAACCCCCATCTCAGACACACCAACAACAGCCAAGCCTCCTACAACTGACCCCATTTCATTGGGTTCACAACCCCTAGTGATCACAGAAAAGGAAGTGCAGGACCTATTTCACAGACAAAAGCCAGGAAAAGCTCCAGGCCCAGACAAGATAACTCCTTCTTGCTTAAAAGTCTGTGCTGACCAATTGGCCCCCATCTTCACCCATATTTTCAATAAATCACTAGAGATGTGCTATGTTCCTTCTTGCTTCAAACGCCTACCATCATCCCAGTGCCAAGAAGCCCACCATCAAGGAACTGAATGACTACAGACCAGTTGCTCTAACATCTGTAGTCATGAAAACCTTTGAAAGGCTAGTGCTTTCCTACCTGAAAACCATCACGAATCCGCTTTTAGACCCTTGCAATTTGCATACCGAGCAAATAGATCAACAGATGATGCTGTTAATATGGCTCTGCACTACATCCTACAACATCTTGAGTCTCCAAAGACCTATGCAAGGGTCCTTTTTGTAGACTTTAGTTCAGCATTCAATACCATCATTCCAGACATTCTTCTAACTAAGCTAAACCAGCTACAGGTACCGGAACAGACTTGTAAGTGGATCACAAGCTTCCTAACAAACAGGAAGCAGCAGGTGAAGCTAAGCAAGATCACATCAAATACCTGTACAATTAGCACAGGGGCCCCCAAGGCTGTGTGCTCTCCCCACTTCTCTTCTCTCTGTATACCAATGACTGCATCTCCAATGATCCATTTGTTAAGCTACTGAAGTTCGCAGATGACACAACAGTGATTGGTCTCATTCGAGACAATGACGAATCCGCATATAGACGAGAGGTCGAACGACTAGCCTTGTGGTGCAACCAAAACAATCTGGAACTGAACACACTCAAAACCGTAGAAATGGTGGTAGATTTTAGGAAAAACCCTTCCATACTTCCACCTCTCACAATACTTGACAACACAGTATCAACAGTAGAAACCTTCAAATTTCTGGGTTCTATCATATCGCAAGATCTCAAATGGACAGCTAACATCAAAACATCATTAAAAAAGGACAACAAAGAATGTTCTTTCTGCGCCAACTCAGTAAGCTCAAACTGCCCAAGGAGCTGCTGATCCAATTCTACAGAGGAATTATTGAGTCTGTCATTTGCACCTCTATAACTGTCTGGTTCGGTTCTGCAACCCAACAAGAAAAACACAGACTTCAGAGGATAATTAGAACTGCAGAAAAAATAATTGCTACCAACTTGCCTTCCATTGAGGACCTGTATACTGCACGAATCAAGAAGAGGGCCGTGAAAATATTTGCAGATCCCTCGCATCCTGGACATAAACTGTTTCAACTCCTACCCTCAAAACGACGCTATAGAGCACTGCACACCAGAACAACTAGACACAAGAACAGTTTTTTCCCGAAGGCCATCACTCTGCTAAACAAATAATTCCCTCAACACTGTCAGACTATTTACTGAATCTGCAGTAATTAATTTAATTTAATTAATCGTTTCATAGTTCCCATCACCAATCTCTTTCCACTTATGACTGTATGACTATAACTTGTTGCTGGCAATCCTTATGATTTATAATGATATATTATCATCAATTGTGTTGTAAATGTTGTACCTTGATGAACGTATCTTTTCTTTTATGTACACTGAGAGCATATGCACCAAGACAAATTCCTTGTGTGTCCAATCACACTTGGCCAATAAAATTCTATTCTATTCTATTCTATTCTATTCAAATGGACTTAATTTATGATTAATGTATTCCCTGCTGAGACATTATCAAGCTGTAAAAAAACCTCTCACTTCATAGGGTTCCAAGAGAATAGGCTGTAGGAACAGAGTTACCAATATGCATTTCAGTTGAATGTTGGGTTTTAAAACCATTTCACCTATCTCCTCACCCCCACCACCAATCTCTGGTGATCTTTGAAAAAGATGTGTGAAGTCTATTTCGTAGACAAAACAGCAGAAAAGCACCAGACCCAGGCAGAATAACTCCTTCCTGCTTGAAAGCCTATGCTGAACAACTGATCCTATCTTCACCTGCATCTTTAATAAACCGCTAGAGATGTGTATGCCCCTTCTTGCTTCAAACATACTACTATAATCTCAGTTCCCAATAAACCTCCATCAAGGATCTGAATAACTACTTATCGGTTGCTCTGACATTTGGACCTCTATAACTGTCTGGTTCGGTTCTGCAACCCAACAAGAAAACACAGACTTCAGAGGATAATTAGAACTGCAGAAAAATAATTGCTACCAACTTGCCTTCCATTGAGGACCTGTATACTGCACGAATCAAGAAGAGGGCCGTGAAAATATTTGCAGATCCCTCGCATCCTGGACATAAACTGTTTCAACTCCTACCCTCAAAACGACGCTATAGAGCACTGCACACCAGAACAACTAGACACAAGAACAGTTTTTTCCCGAAGGCCATCACTCTGCTAAACAAATAATTCCCTCAACACTGTCAGACTATTTACTGAATCTGCACTACTATTAATCATAGTTCCCATCACCAATCTCTTTCCACTTATGACTGTATGACTATAACTTGTTGCTGGCAATCCTTATGATTTATATTGATATATTGATCATCAATTGTGTTGTAAATGTTGTACCTTGATGAACGTATCTTTTCTTTTATGTACACTGAGAGCATATGCACCAAGACAAATTCCTTGTGTGTCCAATCACACTTGGCCAATAAAATTCTATTCTATTCTATTCTATTCTATTCAAATGGACTTAATTTATGATTAATGTATTCCCTGCTGAGACATTATCAAGCTGTAAAAAAACCTCTCACTTCATAGGGTTCCAAGAGAATAGGCTGTAGGAACAGAGTTACCAATATGCATTTCAGTTGAATGTTGGGTTTTAAAACCATTTCACCTATCTCCTCACCCCCACCACCAATCTCTGGTGATCTTTGAAAAAGATGTGTGAAGTCTATTTCGTAGACAAAACAGCAGAAAAGCACCAGACCCAGGCAGAATAACTCCTTCCTGCTTGAAAGCCTATGCTGAACAACTGATCCTATCTTCACCTGCATCTTTAATAAACCGCTAGAGATGTGTATGCCCCTTCTTGCTTCAAACATACTACTATAATCTCAGTTCCCAATAAACCCTCCATCAAGGATCTGAATAACTACTTATCGGTTGCTCTGACATTTGGAGTTATGAAGATATTGGAGAGGATAGTGCTGGCCCATCAGAAAATCTTCATGGATCCATTGTTAGAGTCTTTGCAGTTTGCCTACCGAGCAAATAGATTGGCAGATGAAGCTGTCAATATGGTACTGCACTACATCTTGCAATATCTTGCATCTCCAGGGACAATTTGATTTTTCACAATAAATGCTTTATAACATACTAGATTGCTTATGTTAAATAACAGAATAATATCACTGGCATACTAAGAGCTTACAAACAACACAACTAACATAGGCAGGAAAGAACAATTTAGTCTCCAACATAAACTGTTTGCATTTATTTATTTCGTTGATGTGATTACTGTTTGCTGTTTTTGAATGTTTTGTGATTGTATGACTGTGAGTGGCCCAGAGTCACTTGGTTGAGCTGGGCAGCTATAAAAATTGAATAAATAAAATAAGTAAAAATAAAGTCCCTAGAAATGATTGACTAACCAATTCAGTTTTATGCTGCTGTATTGCTATTTTGACTTTCATGTAATAACGGTGAGTGAGATTCTTGAATGGCAAACTTGTTTTTGCAAATGCAGTATAGGAATTGATTCTTTCTTAAGGCAACTGCTGCATTATATTTTGCAAAGCAAAGCTGGATACAAATTTTCCTTTCTGTTACACTTTAAAATCTAATTCTCCAGACTACTCATTTAATTCACTGTTCATATTCTAAACATATCTCATACTGTAGTTCAAATTGATTTTATTGCATCCTCTGCAAGGCTTGGTGTGCTGCTGAGGACAGTATTGAAAATTTACTTAAAAGGATATCAATTTTTAATTGTTCAGTGTATATTTCCTAGTAAAATACAACTTCAATTAAAGGCCTTTATGCAGGTTTTGTTGAGAAAACCTATTACCAATCTTGGCATCTGCTGGAATGCTATTGATCATCTCTACATCATGTCAAAATAATTTTAGAATATTTTATGGATGTGAATGATTTTTGTGAATATTTCCAAGTTGTAAAATGTGACCATGGGTTTCAGACCAGTGCACATAAAACTGGAAATACATTTTCTGCAAGGCTAGTATTTTTTATACTTAAGTAGATTTTTTTTTACTTTATAACCTACTATGATACAATATATCATATTCTTTCTAAGGAATATAGATGGCTAAAATCCTTCTCCTGTACTGATATTGTATTGGGAGAGGGGAGAATGAGGTACATCAGTATGATACTGGTAAATAAAGTTGTTGCATCCCATGACTGCAAAAGCCAAAATTGAAGGGCACCCATAAAATAAATGTGCAGAGAAAAATATGACTGCTGCAAAAGCACATCCATGCAAATCAGAAGCCGAACTGAAAAGATGGCCTATATGAATCTGAATAAGCCTGCAGCTCAGGTCAAGTTAGAGACCACATCACCTGAAATAAGAATACAGAGAGCACTGGATATTCATCAGATACAGATAAAGGAACTATGGTCCAAAATATATATACTCTAAGGATCATTGGTTGCATCTTCACGAACGTGGAGCAAACTTGGTATGTACAAAGTTGCAGTACAGGTAGTCCTTGATTTATGACTAGTCCATTATGGTAGTAAGGTGAGGACTATCTGCAGAATACCTAAAAGGGTATATGGTATGTTCTGTACAAACTTACTCTCTAGTGATGATAATACCCACATAAAACAATATCTCCACTTTCATGCAAAAAAGAGTCATCAACATGAAATAAAAAGAAGCTAAGTGCATGAGAAATACAGATTAACAAAGTATACAGTTCAATTTAAACAGGGAGTTCTACCGTCCTTCAAAAACACTAAGACATAATTTATTGAAAAATTTGCAATACTTTTACAAGATCCAGGAAATCTAATAAAGTTGGAAAAGCATCTAATTCTGTGCTTACGCAATCCTATGCTTAAATTGATAGTGGCATGAAAGAGGTAGGATAAGAGCAGACAAATAAACACAGGGAATTAACAGGATGAACTATCAACCATAACCACATAAGACAAGATGGAAAAAAAAACATATGTATCACTGTGTAAGCATGAAAAACAGTGGGATGATTGGCTACCTTTCTCACCCTTCCTTCAGCCCAGTTGCCTTTCTATTAGCCTCTACAGTTGCAACAGGTTCTGGACATATGACTCTACCTGGTCATCTCTGCCTCCTAATTTTGCCACACTGTTCCATCACTGATCTTATCAGCTGCCTGTTGTACCTAATTCACACATACAATCCTATATAAAAGCTCTTTAGGGTATGAATACCATAGGAATTACATTCACATTTTCTCTTTAGCTCAGTTTCCCACCTTTGTTTGATGGCTACCAAAGCATTAACATATCTGAGACTGATGCATGTTGCATTTCTATATCCTGGTGGAGGGTATCCACAAAGATGCTAAATTTTTAGGACTATGTTCAGGCCTGAAAGCCATCTGAAAGGGATCCAGACAGTTTCTTTCATTCAGGAGCTGAAGTCTGAACCTTATCCAGAACATTTTCCCCCAAAGTTTTTGGGCTAAAATAGTCTCTTCAAGAAGGGAGTAAACATGAAAAATAGTGGGATGATTGGCTACCTTTCTCACCCTTCCTTCAGCCCAGTTGCCTTTCTATTAGCCTCTACAGTTGCAACAGGTAAAAGCAGTTCCATCAAGGCAAAAGCCCAACAGAAAAGTGAAAAACACTTACTCTCTCTCAAATCCAATTGCACTGCCTCAAATCCTATTTCATTGCCTCAAAGAGCCAGCCAACTCATAGGGTGACAGAGTTCATAACTACTAAGAATTCTCTTCACATAATCAGAATTCACATGATCAAAAGAATGTCAGATAACCCTAGACATTGCTTTACGTTTTCCTGTTAATGTGGAATCTAAAATCAATTATAAGTGATTTGGCCAGCAAAATACCTTGCAAATATGTCAGAAGACTATGATTTAGGATTATCCTGCCATCCCTCATCTATAAAGTCTAAGCCATCTTGAGCAGTGCTGCTGGCTGAAATTCTGCCAATGCAAAGAGAACAGAGGAAGATTGACATTTCATTGCTCTTACTGCCACGGTGTAGGCCCAAATGTGAGCTCATACTTGTACTAATCCCTTATCTTCTTTCACTTCCCATTCCAGAACTTTCCAGTAAACCACAAAGCTCTCTGTGATATGTGGTTCAAGAGAGGTCATGTGAGTACAAGAAGGTCAAGCACATTTGTCTCCACATTCCAGATATGCCTAAAATGCACATAGAATTCATAGGAAAATATCATAGCCTCCTAAAAATGACTGGATCAATCGAATAACTGGAGTAGGTCATTTTAATTGATCTGTCACCCTTGCAGTGTTAAGAAATATCAATGAGCAATAAGCTGACAAGTAAATAATTTGACCATAATAAAAGACTGATCACAATGTGCTTCTCCATCAGTTCACAAGCTAACTGCTTGAGGTGAACTTTTGATCAAATAAGTGATCACCTCTATGCATTGGAGTCATAGTTTTCATGGTGTCCATAAACTGCAGAGTCACTCCAAATCCTGTCCCCAGAGTATGGAGTCAAGGAGAATCCAATATTAGCCCCGCAGTGAGACTGAAAAATTCAAGGAAGACACCTACTGGACAGCAGTATGAATATTCTTAGCTTTTCTCAACAATCTCGGATAGAAACACTTGGAGCCAGAGGCCTGTGGAATAGATTACAGGAACATCTTGAAGATGAAGTTGCTGTAATTCCCAAAACCCAAGTGGCAGGATCATTGATAAGACTGTATCCACCCTCCTCACTGCCCCAGGCATGCCAGGTTCTTCCATACAACCAAGAACTTAGTACAAGAAGATCTATTCACTAGTACCGACCTGATGCCAAGGAACCACTCATAATCAATTTAAATTGGTGATCTGGAAAAGGAATCTTGCATCAAATTTATGATCCCTCTTCTTCTAAAATAGCTGGTTCAGTGCTTCCCATTATATTTCTTATGTTGGTTACTGGGATAATCTTTTACAGCTCCCATTATTCCCTACAATATAGAATAGAATAGAATAGAATAGAATAGAATAGAATAGAATAGAATAGAATAGAATAGAATAGAATAGAATAGAATAACTTTATTGTCACTTTAAATGTACACTAATCAGTATATATTGAAATGAAATTTCATTGCATACAGCTCTCAAAGGTCACCAACTCCAATATAGATTACATAAACATGACAAAAATTATGCATATACCCACATACCCACATATATTCTATGACACAGAGAAACAACACAGTCTAGTTTGGATGTATACATGTACATATTTCAAACCTGTTCAAAACACATTCAGATTCTGAGATGTCTTTCCAATTATCACTATTAACCAGAACTACCACAGAATTTGGCCTAGCTGATGGGTCTAGTGACTTCTTTTGCCCACTAATATTACTTCTCCACCCCTTAGAAAAATTAGGGCAAGAAATTCAAATCTGCTTCTCCCATTCCTCACAACAGTGCTGTCCTCTGCATTTTCATGTCGTTCCACAACGTCAACCTTATGAGGTAGACCAGACAAGAAATACAATCAGACAGCTAATTGTATTTTTAAGGTTTCATCAATAGAATCTTGTAAGTCTGAATGTACTTCTCTTCCCCTATACCTTTTACAATCCCAAAGCTAGGGAGGGTGTTTTCTGAAGTTCTTGCCCTGCCCATATCACTGCTGCAGATTAAGCTGTCTTTTACCTGATGATTCCCTTGGTTCTGTCTCACTGCCCTGTCTCTCAAGGCCTTTCACACATACTACAACACAAAATTATTTTAGGTAAAGTGTTGTTCTATGTCAGGAGTGTCAAACTCGTGTTGTCAGAACAGCATCACGTGATGTATTGGGACTTTTTTCCCCTTCGCTAAACTGGGCATGGGCATGGCCAATGCATGATGCATGATGCATCCAGCCTGCGGGCTGCGAGTTTGACAGTCCTGTTCTATGTTATAGGTACATAGGTGCATACTATCTTAACAATAAGAGGACCTCATCTCATTTGTAATGCGTAAGGGAGTCTTTTTTTTATTTGCATTTATATCCCGCCCTTCTCCGAAGACTCAGGGCGGCTTACATTATGTCAAGCAATAGTCTTCATCCATTTGTATATTATATATAAAGTCAACTTATTGCCCCCAACAATCTGGGTTCTCATTTTACCTACCTTATAAAGGATGGAAGGCTGAGTCAACCTTGGGCCTGGTGGGACTTGAACCTGCAGTAATTGCAAGCAGCTGCTGTTAATAACAGACTGTCTTAGCAGTCTGAGCCACCAGAGGTCCAGAGGTCTTACAGCCATGATCCTACGAAGTTAGAGTCTATTATTTTTGAAGTGATTTATACCTGGGTATCTATCAGATATGGGGATAGGGTATACATTTCTTTGATTCCATTGTTATCTGGCAGCTTGGTTTTAGAAGGTAATATAATTAAGGAATCTCTTCTATGTGAGGTTTATGTAGTTACATTCCGTAATAATTGCTGTCATGAGGACTACATCTTTAACGTAGTGATATCTACCGTTTGCAGATTATAGGTTTCAGACAAATGTTAAACAGCATGGAAGATAACACTATTTTTTATGGAATGTCACTACACAGATCCCATAAAAGAATGATTCCTTAATCCTTGTGGAGATTATCCAAGGATATGTTGTGAGGAAAAAGCTGCCAATCCTAAACATGATTTATCAACATAGCCATAACATGGGTTTATGGAAGAAATTGAAAAAGTGATCGGAACTATTTTCTGCTGAGTAGCATCAGCATATTCCAATGTGTGCTGTATATTTTTCCATTTCTTAAATTATTTCTTCACTCAATTGCCTGCTCAGTGGGACATTTTACCAAATCAGTTTGTGGCCTAGTATCATAATGAAACATTGGCTGCTCAGTTAGGGATGAACTAAATTAAACAGAGGAAAATTAATGGGCTCATCCTAGAATCCAGTAAAGCATTTGACATCATGAAACAGAGCTGCCAAAGCTGAGCAATGGGTGTTGTCCTGCAGCTTTTATTTCTATATATGCAAATCAACTGTCAAACGATCTAGTTTTCTGTCTGTAGATATTTGGCACCATTTGCCGGATGGCTCTTCTAAGATTGAATCAAGAGGGATAGTTGCCATGAGTTTTCATAATCACATGCTCTCGTATATTCAACTATAATCTGATGAGTTGTGAAATGTGTAGCTGCCTTTGGCAGAAAACTCTGCCATATGGGATGAATTTGCAGTGACATCTATAATGTCATTTTGTGAATGTTTCAGAATCATAAGATCTAATGCAGTGAAGATCTTAATGAATCACTCCTCTTTGAATCGGAGCCTCTTGATGATTGATCATCTACTCCTTACTTTAAAAAAATCAAAACAAAGCATCACATCTTCATTTGTTGGACATGTGAGCAGAATACTGCCAAAAAGGAGGTTTTATATTCTAGGATGGATCTTTATGCACTAAAACTCTAAAGTTTGGCTCAATGAAATACACAAAATCTATAATTCTGAACTGCTTTTGAATCAAGAAAGAGGCAAGATTGGACAATATGATTCCAATATGGTCTATAGATTACTTACTTAAAAATGAAATTGTACCTACTCATATAAATCTATTATGTTGATATTGCAGTAAAATCAATTGCATTGTATTGTTAGGATTTCTTATTTAAGCACTCTTTATTTATTTATTGTCTTCCTTTTTTCATCGTAGATGATGATGATAGTGATGATTTCAATTTATTATAACTGCTCACTCCAAAAAAACTTTGGATAGTTTCCATTGATAAATTAAGAGGTTGGTAAAGCCTGGTGTTTCCATGACTTTGATGCTGATGGATAATTTATAGCCACATCTGTGCAAAAGAACACTTGACAGGGGAGAAGGAATAGAAAACAAATTCTCTGTTCTAATTCTGTACATTGGATGATAATGTGATGGATATAGAAAACATTTCTCTATAACTGTTTAGGACAGTTCTCATAGTAGAAGGAGCAGCAGATGCAGGATTGGGAAAGGGTGAGGGTGAGCTTTAAAAATCATCCAAGCTGGTATATTAAGATCAGAGACAAGACTGATGATAAAAAGCTGAATAATGAAAATTTGGATTAGCAGATATAACTACTAACACAGGCAATGTCAGCAGCTCTTGAAGCTAGACTGTCGGTCCATTTGTATCTATCCAGAATAAGGTTAAATTTGCAAATCCAAAATGGACTCAGCAGTTTATACTAATAAGGATTTTTGGATGTTAGACAAGACCAGCAGAAGACTTGCCAAAGGAATGAAGGCATGATCTTGAGAAAAAGAGTGCTGGAAAGCATTCCATATGTTGCAGGAATATCTGAAAAGCTCAGGCGGATTTTCAACCAACACAATATACCTATACACTTTAAACCCCAAAATACACTAGGGCAGAAGCTTGTCCATCCCAAGAATAAAAACCCAGGCACAAACTGAGCAGTGTGATATATGCAGTGACATGTGTTCATTGGAGAAACAAAACAATCCCTTCACAAATGCATTGCACAACATAGGAGAATAAACCCCGATGGACACGTTTCAACAGTTCATCTGCATTTGAAAGACAAAGGTCATTCTTTTGAACAAGTCCACATTCTGGACAGAGAGGAATGCTGATTTGAAAGAGAGGTCAAAGAGACCATCTACATTAATACTGAGTAGCCATCTCTCAACAGAATGAGAGGGATACGGCATCACCAGTCTCCTGTTTACAACACACTACTTTTCAGCAGTTCCAAGAAGGTTCCACATCCATTTGCACCCATTTATTCAGGTGATCGACTCTCAGAAGGAGTGTTAACAATCAGATGACTACAAGAAATAGAAATCCTTCCCTCCTCCACCATTCAGTAAGAACTAAAGGAGCTTCTTGAATGAGAAGCAAAATGTCTTCAAGGAGAAACAAAGTCCTGTTGCCTTTAGAAAACATACCTTGGGGCCATGAGACCGTTGTAGAGGTAAGTAAGCAAGAGGATAGATGAAAAGCAGTGATTTACCAGCCAGAGGATATCAATCAAGCACACGTCAACTCTTCAATTTGAGAGTGGACGATAAAATGCTGATTTCAGAAACCCTTTCTTCACACTTAGATGGATAAAGAGAACTAATTAGCACAAAACGATGCTTACATACTGGGAATGCATGTGTATTTTTGTCACAACATATTAAGATGGGTTTAAAATGTTATTCAGAAACAAAATGTCTATGTTAAAAAAAAATGGGTAAAGTATAAAGTATTTTGCTATGCTGTACTTGGTTAGAGAGGAAGAACAAAAACTGCCCACCTAGAGGAATACAAACCCCATTAGCAGTGCTGAAGCTGGAAAGTGAAAGTGCTTGTCTGCACTAATAAGGCTCA
Organism: Ahaetulla prasina; assembly: GCF_028640845.1. Taxonomy (NCBI): domain Eukaryota; kingdom Metazoa; phylum Chordata; class Lepidosauria; order Squamata; family Colubridae; genus Ahaetulla; species Ahaetulla prasina. Next base: position 94,019,472 of record NC_080540.1, read on the forward strand.
GACTGCTTCTTCTTGTCTTTATCCACTGAATTAAAAGAAAGAGAAAAGGCTTGGAAGGCCTCTCTGTTTCAATCAGATCCTTGAACCCCTATATGTGTACCCCCTCATGGGGAGGGGGATATCTTTAAAAAAAACATAAGCCTGGTTTAGGGTTTTTATTACAATTATTGTTTTCCATCTCAAAATCAAAAGTATAACATATTACCAACTCTCAACAGCTGTGGTCAGAGGTACTTACAAAATTGGGGCTCAAGAATTATGTGTAGCCTCAGGTTGCTCTATTGCCATATTTATAAAGTAAATTAAACTTCATGCTAGTAGTAGATTTTGTAAGTTGTGGTTTAATGTTAGGTTCCATTCTGTATTTAATTTGCAAAGTAAAACACAATTTCTTGAAGCCGAAGTAAAAGTAGTAGCAAGAATGGAAGTATAAATGCTCTTAGACATTTGTAACAGGAAATTGTTCTATTGTTGCCATGTTTTTTCTTTTTTTGCCCTTAAAGGACAATTAAAGCAGAAACACAAAGTGTTTGATTAATGTATGCTAGGCGATGGCCACTACCGATTCTCAGGAGTTTTGGAAAGCAAGATAATATGCCCATCTGCATTATGAGATTTTGCTTTTAATTACAGTGATGTAATTATGGTGAGAGTACAGCCCTCAGTCAGTTTCAAGCCATTCCATTTTATATCCATGTGAAAAAGTATATATAGATTTAGAAGTGATATGTTCAGTTCCCTTAACTAATTAAAGCAAAAAGAATTGATCTTCATTTTTCTGAATGATCAATAAGGAATCAGGTATTTCTATGCTAGGGCAAGCCAGAGGTTTATTAGCAGAGTGACACTTCTCTACAATTTTGATAGATGATAGCTTATTTATGGGTCCAGAAGGCTATTAATGAATAACCAGCTCCCACTGAAACCCTTCCAAAATGCAAAAGACAGAGGTAAATTACATGCTTTTTTTTTTTTAAAGAATAATTGGGCTACTACTTTAATTAAGCTTTACTTTTTTTAAAGAAGTTTTTAATAAGATGATAAGATGTGTTCTTCTATCATTCTGAATCATTGATCATCTGTTTCTTCATTGTTCTCACTAAAGGGAAAAGTAAAATATGTCAAGCTAAGGAAAGCTGTGAAAGTGTCATTTAATTTTCGAACTTAAAATTTGGTTTTATACTGAAAGTAAATGTGAATTCTGTACTTTGTGGAACCAGCTTTGTTTACTTGATTAGTAAAATAGTAATTATATCATGTTTTTGCCATACATATATGACACAAGAAATATTTGGTGTGATTATATATGCATTATATTATTATTATATGTGAGCTGTGGTGGTGCTCTGGTTGGAGTGCAGTACTGCAGGCTACTTCTGCTGACTGCTGGCTGCCTGCAATTTGGCAGTTCAAATCTCATGAGGCTCAAGGCTGACTCAGCCTTCCATCCTTCCGAGGTGGGTAAAATGAGGACCCAAATTGTTGGGGGCACTATGCTGACTCTGTAAACCACTTAGAGGGGGCTGTAAAGCACTGTAAAGTGATATATAAGTCTAAGTGCTATTGCTACTATTTATTTATTTTGCACTTAATTTAACATTTAAGGGATCCTAAATCAATCGCCTGAAATAAATCTAATGTTGATGACATTAGAGGTGACATTAAAGGTGACACACACACACACAAAAGGGAAATGGAAGGGGAAAAAAACACTCTAGTGCTTAAGTTACAGAATTCAGCAGATTTCAACAAACCACAGACATGTATATATTGAAATCAAAGAACTTGTGGTTTGAATGGGAATTGGAAGTTAAAGTATTCACAGTTATGATTTCTTTAATTATCTGAGCTCTCCTGCAATACAGGAATTCAGAGTGAAGTGGTCTCAACACATCTCAACATTTAAAAAATATCATGAGTTGACTGTACAATATAATGAAGTGCATTGATTATAGCTGAAACTTTATATTCAGTAGACCATCTTTTGCATTACTGTGGTAAGCATCTGAGCTATTTCAAGGGAAAATTGGTAACCTGAATAGAAATGTCTCTTTATGTTTTAAAATTGCCATGAATTAATCAAGTAGGGGAAATGGGTAAATTTCTGTTTGAGCATGGTATGGCATGAAGAATTTCAGGAAAATGTCATGATTCTCAATTCATGTTGCCAGTGATGTACAGTATCAAGTTACAGCATCTGATTTAAAAATAGAGTCAGGTTGTAATCCCCATTTAGCCATAAAACACTCTTGATTGTGATTGCCTTCTTTAATCATTATCAGCTTAGATTAGAGTGGTAGCAGAAGTCTGGTATAATATCTTTTCTGCTGGAATCAATAAGCAAGGTTATAGATTGTTTAACGGTTGCTGTCTCCTTGTATTGATCCAAAGATTTTACTCATACTTCTACTAGTGGAGTCTTGTGAGAATTCAATAAGGGGGTGGATATGCTGTTTAAGCTCCTTGAAGAAGAAGAAAAGAATAACAAGTAAGCATGTAGTAAGTAAATAAATATGCCATCAATCTTTATTTTAAGCATACCCACAGAGATGGAAAATCAGTTCAAAAGGACATGCATTATCAATGGAGTTTGAAAACCGCCAAACAAACAAATTTCAGTTTGAACGTAAATGCTTTACAAAGTAGGATTTAGTATATTTCCATATTTATATCTAGGATGTATTTCCAGCTCTCATGTTCATCTTTACCTAGCAGAGTGGATTAGACTCAGTTAGAAAATATTGCTGTGATGATAAATTTGGACAGCAGTGTGCAGTGCATAACATTTAATGAGAAGGGAAGGGTTTCCTGTTTGGCGGAAACTGCAACAGACTCATTTCAAAAGAAAGACTTCATGTGGTTTGGTTAGAAGCACCATTTTCTAGGATGTAAGGAAGGTCTTGAGGAATCATATATAAAAATGATACACATAATGTACATAATACTTACATGATATACTTACATGCCATATCTATGCATACTATCATTTTCATTACGTGACTTAATTAGATTAATTGTGATTAATCTAATTCATGCTGATGTTAATAGAATTATTCTAAGCATGATTAAATCTACATTTAACCTATATTAATTCTTTTTTCCCCTCTGTATATCTATGTAATGAAGTAATTATCACAGAAAATTAACAGTCATATAGAATAGAAAGTGGGGCAGACTGAACTAATGAAAGAATATAAAGAGGGGAAAAAAGAAATATGCTCATCCTATGTCCTGTTAATAAAAGTATATATGCACCTATGCAAATTCATACCATTGCAAAATTGATACACAGGACACTCAATTTGAGCTACAAAATTAATACAACAGTTGATTTGGTGATTCATTTCAAAATAGTGATTTGGCTGAATTTCTGTTAAATCAAATACGTGGAACAAACTTGGAACAGATTTGACAGACACTTTAGGACTTCCAATTTCCCTTCCTCCATCAAAGCCCATCAAAGTTATCCCAGATTTTTTGCATGTCAGTGATAATGGCATAAATATGATGGATTAGTATGTTCTGTTTTCAGTTCAGCATCGTGACTGCTCTCACCTCTCTTGATGCTGAGAATGGAATAGGAAATTTTTGTTGCTGCAGGCTATAGTAATGCAACCAGCTGCTTCAACACTGTTCTTCATTTTTTGATCTTACAAGTATTGCTAATGGAGCAATAGCTATGACCATCTTTTCTCCCAGTTCTCTTTCTTATGCTAGTCTCAATAACCAGCTCTAGCCCAGCTGCTACACGAAACATAATCACATGCATAACCAAACAGGCTTACAAGGAGAGGGATGGTAATGATAAGTAAATGATTTATGTGTGGCAAAATAAGCTCCCTAGGAAATACCGTAGTGTGCATTACAAAATGCAAACCGTATTCTTCCTTGCCATGATCCAAACCTAGTAGCATCTTATTAATTACTTTATGCTTCAAGCGTTCCTGAAATAGTACTAATGCCAGCCTGTGTCCACTTTCTTCTATGAATAGAAAACAGAAATAGAAAAAATATTGAATAATATTCAAAGTTTTAATGATTCCACTGGGAAATGAAGAGACGTAAAAGAATCCAATATGGAAAGCTCCGGTTTATTTTCTGTGCAGTACAACAATAGAGAACAGCTAATGGACAAAATTCACGTTTCACTTTTTCTCTGTTCTTTTACTGAAAGACAACCTGCAGCTTCTCCATTTCTTCTGCACACTTAAGAATAACCTGGGGTGAGACCTGATAATTAAATAATTTAAAGGCAGTGAGAATGTAGGAGGATCAATTACTGTCCAACTGGTTTTATTGACTAACTCTCTTGCTATAAACTTTTGGCAAGGTTTTTATTGCATAAATGTGTTTTAATATGTTGCCATCATTTATATGCTTTTAACATATGTTGGTAGGACATAGACATATAATTTTTGTGACTACATATGGAAGTGATTTGCCACTCTCTTCTAGGCTGCTTCTTCAACTTTCCCATCTATTTTATGCCCTAGGGATTTACTGATTCCCATCCAAATAACTTCTGCTTAAATTTAACTCCAGTGTGTTTGCAGGGGTTATATTTCCATTTTAGGACATGGAGCAAAGATAGAGATAGTGTTGAAAAGTTGATTGGCTGGCAGATTTCATCAGTGCTGACCACCATAAAGGAAGGAAGAAGGGGATAATTCCCTCAACACTGTCAAACTATTTACGAAATATGCACTACTATTAATCTTCTCATCGTTCCCATCACCCATCTCCTTCCACTTATGAATGTATGACTGTAACTTTGTTGTTTGTATCCTTATGATTTATATTGATATTGATTATTTCCTGATTGCTTATTTGTACCCTATGATTATCATTAAGTGTTGTACCTTATGATTCTTGATGAATGTATCTTCTCTTTTATGTACACTGAGAGCGTATGCACCAAGACAAATTCCTTGTGTGTCCAATCACACTTGGCCAATAAAAAATTCTATTCTATTCTATTCTATTCTATTCTATTCTATTCTATTCTATTCTATTCTATTCTATTCTATTACAAATCTGAAAAACAACCAGAACTGGAAAGTGTTTGGTGAATTGCCTCCCTTTGAGTAGATCACCATAAAAGTTCTGACATTTTAGCCAACCAGAAAGAGAGAGAGAGAAGAAAAGACACCATTTTGATTTTCATTCCATTTTCAGCTGAAACCATTCAAGGGCAGAACTGGACAGTCATTTCTGAACTATTCCCTTTCTTTTGAGTGATTGCCTAGCCCCAAAAGAAATTTCTTTTGGAACATCTGAAGTCAGATCTCTTTATTGGACTGTAATTGAGCACAATGTGCTAGAAATCTACTGAACGTCTCTCCTGAATTGAACATACCAATACAGGACCCTAGGAGGCTGTTAGACCTTCCGATACATTTCTTGACTTAATCCTTTCAATCCATTGCCTTATTAAATCTCAGAAACAGAAGTCTTCTCTTAAGCAGCCCCTACTGAGTTGGATTTCATGGCCTGGAAGAGCTAACTAGCTTTGCTTGATCAGACCAGTTAAAATCAGAGAAGAAGAAGCTATATACTACTGCCTCAGTATGCCCAACTCCAGGAGATCTGTACCTTGAGAAACTGAGCTGAGTTCAATGCATCAAACTGATTCAGTCAAACAACATAGAGCAGAAACTCCTACAAGGATTTTTTTTTACTCCCCCCACCCCCACCATGAGGCTGTTTACCAATAGTCCTCAAAATGTGAGACCAAAGCACTTCAGTTCTTCTTCAACTCTTTCTCCTCTTCTCCTCTTCCTGTTATCTGTGCATATTTGCTGGCCTCCCTGCCTGCCTCATTTATTTGTTGACTCTATGCTGTTTTAATGTCCCTTTCCTTCTCTTTCTCTCTCACATTAAGTTCCTGATTCCTCAAAAGTCTGCTCTCTGTTCAAAATACTGGCCGGTACAAGAGCTTCCAAAGGGTTGTTTATCGCTATTAGCTCAGTATTGTTTAAATGTCTTTCAGTCATACAGTTCTGTGATTGTTGCTTTCCATTTCTATTTCCCATTGACACACGAATGAGTGTCTCATTGTAATCCACCCACTTTCTCTGAAGCATTTGCAGTTATTGATTTTGAAGTCCATATACACTCTGGCATATTTAAATACTCTTTATTTAAAGGATTGCAATCTGGCCCCTGCAATAATAATAATAATAATAATAATAATAATAATAATAATAATAATAATAATAATAATAATAATAATAATAATAATAAAAAAATAAAAAAATAAAAAAATAAAAAAAACCCGACAGCATGGCAATTTCAAAATCCACTGTGTTTCATGCATATTCATTTCCTTTCTGTTCCTGAAAGTAGGAAGTTGGCTTGCTGTTGCACAATCTCCCGGTTCCCCCCCCCCCATCTGGTAAAAATCTTTTAACTCTTTCTTCTTTTAAACTCTGCTGCTCTCTGGTGATCAAAAGAAATCTCCTTAATAATTTTAAGTTAAAGCCTTATACATTGAAACAAAATCTCAAACAGGGACCTGATCTTATCTCAGGACACTAATCTTTTAAGATGCTACAGTCCTCTGCTCATTCAATTTGGGTCTAAGGTCGTTTAAGAAAAACCTGTCCAAAATGAAGCACTGGCAACAGGTTGCATGTACTGCTAGCTAACATCTCCTCCCATTGGATGCTTCCTCTACTACTCTGCCCTTTCACCTTTCTCTACTCATAAAGCTGTTGCCGATCACATTCCTTTCTGTGGAAGGTGCTTCCTGTGTATCAGTAGTGGGTTCCACTTTGCTACCGGTTCAGAACTGTGAGTGTGCACATGCGGGCTTGCTTCACTTGCACGCAGTGCTTCTGCGCATGCGCAAAACCTGTGCAGAGTGTCCATGATGATGTCTGGGCAGGTGGGCAAAGCCTTCCATTGCTGCCACTACCAGTTCACCTGAAACGGGGCAAACTGGTAGAAACCCACCACTGCTGTATACGTCTGGGTGTCTATCTGTCTATTGTCTGTCTATTCTGTGCATTGCGCATCTATTTTGACATGCAACAAAATATAGCACAGGTAGTCTTCGACTTACAACCATTCATTTAGTGACTGTTCTAAGTTACAATGGAAGTGGAAAAAGAGACTTATAACCTTTTTTAACACGTACAACCATTGCAGCAGATGCTTGGCAACTGGTTAATATATATGATGGTTGCAGTGTCCTAGTGTCATGGGATCACCTGTCTGACAAGCAAAGTCAATGGTGAAGCCAGTTTCACTTAACAAACATAACATAACTGTAGTGATTCACTTAACAACTGTTGCAAGCAAGGTCGTAAAAGGAGGCAGAACTAACTTAATAATTGTCTTGCTAAGCAACAGGAATTTGTGATCATAAGTCACTTTTTTCACTTGTACATGGTAGGTACAACAATCCATTTTTCCCACTATGCACTTAGTTTATATTTCACTTATTGAACCATGCTGAAAGATCAGAATAGTTTCTCTCCTTTTTTATTACAATTTTTCTTTTCTTGATTACAATTACATCATTTTCCTCTGGCTTTTTAAAAAAAGTAAATTCAGAAGTTTACCATTTTTACCAGTCACCTAAGGTGGAAAAGTTTCACTTTCAGGTCTTTTGTGGTGCAAATGAATCCCAGCATATCAGAGACAAAAGGTGAGTTAAAATTGTAGGTAGAAGTGGTATTAAACATAGTCAGTTGAGCATGAACTATTGATTAATGTAGCAAGTCAAAACACTAATAGGCAGCCTTTGACAGCAGAAGACACTCTTTAAAGTGAACTGACTGACAATGAGCAGAATCATGTGGAGCAAATAAAATTCCATAAGCAACCTCTTGATCCCGTTGACAGGATCAGTTGATCCTGTCCATCTGATTGCTAAGTACAGTTTATTTTTGTTTGCAGTGTCTTCACGGACACTGAAGTCCTATACTCTCTTCATTTCCTTTTCACCCTTATAATAAATTTACCATGCCCAAATCTCCAGAAACACAAATTAGATATTTGTGAAGAACCTGTTCTGGACCAAATTTTGCCTGTGCTTGATTTGAAGTTCCTTTATACCTATAATCTTTAGGAGGCATTATTAGCACTAAAACAATTTTCTCTTGCAAAACAAAATGTAGCTTAAGGGATATGAATTTGATTTTCTTTCAGCTTTCAACAATGAAGAAGGGATTAACTACCTTCTACTGTAACATCACCCAAAATCAAACAAAGAATTTATTGCCAGTTACTTTGGAAAAGAGCAAGAAAAGGCATATGCAAAAAACACATTTAATGTAATGCATATTCTACATAGTTAAACAGAATAGAAGATGAGTTATTAATGTTGTTGGGACAGATTGGACTATAGAAATGTTGAAGTAGGAGTTTCACTTCCCCAGGACAAGACATTGCCAATTGAAAGACCAGGGAGAAACAGCAAAGGAAAATTTTAATCCATTATCAGTATAATAGCAATTATATTATCCACTGGAGTTAGGTGGCTATAATAAATTTGAATAAAGACAAACAAATGCCATTTCAACATGAATCAACACTTGTAATTTTGTTTTTATCCGCAGGAAATCTGAATGACACAAGGCTGTTTCACAGTTGTATATCAGATAGTTATACAAGGGGGAAAAGATACGCACATAGCTATCCTGATTTTCCTAGACTTCAAGATCACCACAGATGGGGAATGCAGCCAAGAAATTAAAAGATGCTTGCTCCAGGGGAGGTAAGCTATGGCAAATCCAGACAGCATACTAAAAAGCAGAGATATCACCCTGCCAACAAAAGTGCATATAGTCAAGGCTATGGTTTTCCCAGTTGCAATGTATGGTTGTGATAGTTGGACCATAAGGAAGGCTGGAGAAGACTCCTGCGAGTCCCTTGGATTGCAGGGCGATCAAACTGGTCAGTCCTAGAGGAGATCAACCCTGACTGCTCTTTAGAAGGCCAGATCCTGAAGATGAAACTCAAATACTTTGGCCATCTAATGAGAAGGAAGGACTCACTGGAGAAGAGTCTAATGCTGGGAACAATTGAGGGCAAAAGAAGAACAGGACAACAGAGAACGAAATGGCTGGATGGAGTCATTGAAGCAGTAGGCGTGATCTTAAATGGTTTTCCAGGGGATGGTAGAAGACAGGAAGGCTTGGAGGAAAGTTGCCCATGGGGTTGCAATGGGTCGGACACAACTTCGCAACTAACAACAACGACATCCTGATTTGCACAGAGATGGACTTCATACATACCATTACCACTCTTTAACAATACCACACCAATATGTGAACCTTCCTTTTTAGTGAGCCAATAGCAACTCTATATCTATACCAACCTATGCCAATCAGGTATGATTGGCTTCTACAGCCATTATCCCTCAGACAGAATGATTCTGCATGTAAACATGCAACACCTAATGTATTTCTGTTGTTCACCTCTTATTATTTTTGAAGTTCTACTGGCAAATTGTCATAGTATTATGCCTCAAATCAAGCCATCATGCTCCAATATCAGTAGTGGTGTTTCTTAGTTGTTCTCTCATACTCTTTCACCCTTTTCTTATACTTCTGAAATAGGAAGGAAGCCTAAAAATATTTGAGATTTCCATATCAATTTTTCCCAGCCCAGAAACAGCCTTTCTTTCAGTGCTCTAAATCAAGTACACATAGAAATCCAATCAAGAAATGGAAAAGCTCCAGTGGCTTCTATTTGCTGCCTTATATCTTATCAGAAAGTACTTCCACTTCCAGAATCCTTAATACTTCCTAAGGTCATTGACTTACACGTTAGCTTTAGCACTGAAGTTATTTTGTTTCTTCTTTTGAAAAGAAGTGATATGCAAATAAATAAATAATCTAATGAAAACTGCAGTCAGTTTTCGCTTGCTGCATAATTATATTTTAATCTGATTCTATGTTTTGGTATAAAAATGTAAATTCTTTAAGGCTGATTTAGATCCAAACTTGATTTCAGCATTCAAGTTGTCACTCCAGCTTCTTTAAAGTATCCCTTAGGAAGGTGAAATCATGAATTCTCAGACAGATTTGGAAGGTCAAAAAGGATGGTTGGATTGCAGAATTTTCACTAGCCATCATGGCAAACTAGGATAAGATCAAAACAATGACATGCATACGTTGACATAATCACACAAAAATGTCACAATTTCAAACTTGGATCAGAATATCTCACTCAAATACTTAATTGACAGCATTTATAGGATTTACATAAACCTGCTTGTTGTCATTTGCCTGTCTTTTCAATAAATACCCATGAGATTTTTTATATGAAGTCTGCTTTACCTATATAAACCACCTGAAGATCCATAGAAAGCCAGCCATTGTTTTCTCACTGTCAATGAATACACAAAGAAAACCATTGTTTTAATGTAAAAGCAATGTGAATTTAACAGAGAAAAATGTGATTCCTATACTAGTGAGAAAATTCCTCAAATATCATTTAACAGAACTGATTCCCAGCCAAATAGAAAGAGTGCCCTCTGCTGTTTTGTTCCGTTAGATTTTCCTCTTTAGAATATATCACTATGGAATCGTTCAGTGTCCTTTTACTTCATATAAGATGATTATGTATTAATTCACAATTCATACATCTTTAAAAATAAAAACATGGTAACATTGGAATGTGAACATTGTCACAGTTAATATGGAAAACAGATTAGGTTTCTCCAGACTTGGTGCCCAATGAATTTAAATTAAAAATATTAAATGTAGGAAATTGAAATGAGAGTGTAACCAACTCTAAACTTGCAGGTTTTCTAAGATAAGCTCTAAAAAACCTTTAACTGAACTGGTATTTATTCATGGAATTAAGTTAATTAACATTCTTGCAATCAACCCTGACCAATTTAAATAAAATGAAAGGGCAATGACGTCTTCAGGCAAGGGATTTTCATAACTAAACAATAACTTGCCCAGACATAATTTAGGTTGCCATATTCAACTTCATTTGTTAAAAAGATAGCAGTCTGGCATGGATTACTTAGAAGAGGTTCTTCCTTCCCACGTTCCTTTGTTTCTTTGAGGTTTCAAAGTGCTTCTCAAATTCAGATAACGTACCAAAGATAATAGCTGCCTGTATAGTAAATTCTAAAGACAATTGAAATAATCTGACCAGTAGGTCAAAAAAGCTTAAAAATTTGTGGTCACCCTATTAAAATCTTTCAGCAGACCAACTAAAATGTCTCCTACAACAGAAAAAGTGGGGGGGGGGAAAGAGAGAAAGAAAACATACTATTTAAGACTAAACAGATCTGAACTGCAAAAATACGGATTATTAGTAGGTGATACTACCAAGGTGATATAGAAAATACTAATTCTTTTCTGCCATCTATTGGTCATCAGGATTCCTGCAGTTCAGACCCTAACACAGTGATGGATAACCTTTTTGCCATCGCGTGCCAGGAGAGGGTGGGTGGGTGGGATTGTGCATGTGCATGCTCACATCCATAAGTCTATGTACCCCACCCCCGCACATGTGCATGTGACTTTTTTAAAATTTCATTTTGTCACAACAGTATACACAAACATTGTCATAAGTAAAAAAAACATATCATGAAGAAAATATATATATATATAAGTAAAAAAATATGCATTAGCTATATTAATTTGATATAATAAAGGGAACAATAGGACAGGAACGGTAGGCACTTTTGTGCTCTTATGCACCCCCCTTATAGTCCTCTTAGGAATGGGGTGAGGTCAATAGTAGAAAGTTTTTGGTTTGCCCGCTTCCCTCATTCCTGACACGCAATGGCCCAGTAGGCCCATTTTTCTCTCTCACGTGGCTTTCTAGATGTCTGTGGGAGAACAGCTCCCCCCCCCCGGAGGTCCTCCAGAGACTGAAAATGACCTATTTGCCAATTCCAGAGGGACAGCAAAAAATGGGCCTTCCGGTCCCACCAGAAGTTGGCAAATGGGCCATTTTCGGCTTCTGGAGGACCTCCGGGGGGATGGGAAAGGCCATTTTCGCCCCCCCGTCTCCTAGAGAGGGTCTGGACTGGGTGAGAGAGAGAAACGGCCCTTCCCCACCCTTACCTGAGGCCCTCTGGAGGCAAGAAACAGCCTTTTTCCCTATTTCTGGTGGGACCAGAAGGCCTGAAAATCAGCTGGCCGGTACATGCATGCGCACTGGACCTGAGCTTGCATGCCCACTAATATGGCTATGCATGCCATGTGTGGCATGTGTGTCATAGGTTTGCCATCACAGCCCTAATACATACATATCAAGGTGCACCATGTTGACATTGACACTGATTTATTATTTTACTATACCTATAATAAGCCACAGAAGGAACATTTTATTACATAGAATGGTGAGTTACACTTTGATTTGATAAATCTATTCTTGTTCCTTGACATGATCTTTTTGGTTAAGCTTCCAACTAGTTCTCAGCTACCATTGATTAAATTGCAGATTAATAAACTTGTCTGGTTTGCATGATCAGTTTTGTTGGACAAGGAGAAGAAGAATCAGTCTGACCCATTTGTCTCCTGTCCTGAAATTTCCAAGGCCTTCATCATAGAAGATTCTCTTGAATCTCATTGATTCAAGAATTTCATCCATTCTCTTAGTAGGATACACTGGGCAATGAGAAGAAAAAGTATGCATACATAGCATTAACATATAATGCAACAGTATAATTGTTATTTACAAAATCTACAGATAGTCAAAAGCACAAAAGTCAGTAAGATACTTGAACACTTCCTAAGTATCCTTCCTAAGGATCTAGGACAGCTAAAGATATTGTTCTAATATGTACATTATTACAAGTTTACAACAACAATAAGTAAATAAAAATAGGAAAAGGGAAGTAGAAAAATATTAAATGCCATTTTGATTCATTTCCTTGCCTGAAATAATACAGATATTCAATTTTCTTTCCTGAAGGAAGAGATGCAGTGTTGACTATCTGAATTGTTGCAGTCAACAATGATTGTGGGATGCATTTGCAGCAGTCCTAGATGAAAATGGCAAAGAATGGGAACAGCAAAGAATAGCATATTTCACCTGGTGGGAAAGGATGAGTTATCAACACAAAGAAATGAGCTTGTATAGTAAAAGTGATTGTGGAAACAATTCCACATAAGAAAGATAGTCAGAAGAACAAACCCAATAGATGAGAGTAACAATCAGAAGCAAGATACTAAGATATTATTCTCTGCTGCTAGAATTTAAGCTTTGAGGCCCTGCAGAGGGTTTAGAGGTAGAAAAAGAGACACTGCAAACCAATCAATGAGACCCTTAAAGCACAACAGGTTATAACTGTGCTCTATAAAGAGACAACAAGAAGAGTCACAATTCACTACTATGGTGAATCAATTCCTACTACTTCAAGAACTACTGAGTCAGTAGCAGAGGATTTCTTGAATGACTTTATGGAGGCACTTCATATGTGTGTTCAAATGACAAAGGTCAAAGAGACAGTCTTCCAGTTGGTATCTGATGAAAATGGCAAATGCAGCTGATGTATCTAGATGTGTGCGTTGACGAAAATATGATTTAATGAAAGCTTAGAAATAACATTGGCTCATAAAGTTCATGACATTCATTGTTTACAATGAGAAAAATGCTCAGAGCATTGACAACTAAAAAAAATTAGCTTGAGCACAGAAAGAAAAATATAATTAAGTAAATATAAAGGAAACCTGTTATAATGATTCCTATGACTAAAATAGAATGTTTTCAAAAGGAGCAGAAGCAGTAGAAAAATGACATTCCAAATGAGTGAACTTAATAATAAAAGGTAAAGGTAAAGGTTCCCCTCACATATATGTGCTAGCTGTTCCCGACTCTAGGGGGCAGTGCTCATCTCCATTTCAAAGCTGAAGAGCAAGTACTGTCTGAAGACATTTCCATGGTCATGTGGCCAACATGACTAAATGCCGAAGGCACACGGAACACTGTTACCTTTCTACCAAAGGCGGTCCCTATTTTTCTACTTGCATTTTTACATGCTTTCAAACTGCTAGGTTGGCAGAAGCTGGGAGAAGTAACGGGAGCTCACGCCGTTACACGGCACTAGGGATTTGAACCGCTGAACTGCCGACCTGTCGATCGACAAGCTCAGCATCTTAGCCACTGAGCTACAGCATCCCTCGAACTTAATAATACACCTGGGTTAAAGTAAGTTGAAGACAACTAAAAGAAATAATGTGACTGGTCTCTCCTTTAATGTAACCAGCTAATGAGAAGAATGATGTTTTAATGGATGCTTTTGAACAGGGGTCTCCAACCTTGACAACTTTAAGACTTGTGGACTTCAACTCCAGAATTCTGGGAGTTGAAGTCCACAAGTCTTAAAGTTGTCAAGGTTGGATACTCCTGCTTTTGAAGGTTAGATGCCTTTGGGACTTCTAAATTTAACTCTTTTTGCAATGACTCAGCAGGGTTTTCTCTCTTTTTTTCCTTTTTGCCTGTTCCTCTGCCCTCCTCTTCCCTCCCCTCACCTCCCCTCTCAATTTCTCCATGTTCTTCTTCCCCTTCTTCTTCCCTTTCCCTCTCTGCCCACCCAATCCATCTGCCCATCTCTTGCCACTTATTCTATCTTCATTCTATTTTTAGTTCTTTTTTACTATTTATTGACGAAAGAGGAAGACCTTTCTCTCTCTCTGTGTGTGTGTGTGTGTGTGTGTGTGTTTGTGTTTGTGTGTGTGTGTCTTCCCACGTGGGTGTGCATGCATCTGCATATGTGTTTCTGTGTGGGGAAGTGGCTTGTATATGTGACAGACAATGGTTACTCTATGACAATGGAAGTCACATAAAATTTCCATCTAAAAGGGTAAGTAGATTGAGAGTGGAGCCTATTATTACCAATGTTCCTTAAACTAAAATGTATGCCGTCTGTAGAAATGTCATTATACCAATGATGCAAACCATGTCATTTGCATCATTCTGTACCATTTATCCCATTATGTAAACTAAGGTAAATGCAACAAAATTTCATATACTGCATAGAAACATCTGCCAAATTGAAGTTTCACTTGTAATTCTATGTGCAAAGTTGGAATTAGTTTTCATTAAATTCACAGAGACTTTCATTCCAGCTTATTTTAACTCTAGCTAAATAAATAATGCTATTATGTCAATGGGCAAAGCATTTCACAATTTTGTATGGGCTTAATTCACATCTCACATAATACCATGTGACTTCCTCAAGGCTTTATAGTGAGTGTATAATTGGGATGGTGTTTGAATCCAAGCTTTTCAAATATCTATCATAGCTTCATATTTCTCACTAAGGGATTTGTTTTCCCAATAATGCTAGAATAGATTGGCATTTTCAAATCAGGAATTTCTTCACATTCGAAGTGATTGAAGATACTTGAGGTTTTCTATCCCTGTGAAAAATTAAACTTTAATTTGAAGACAATGAAATTGTGTGAAGAGTGCAACCTATGAACAGCAATTGTTCTGCAGCTTAAACAGTAAAATATTAAAGCTTAATTTGTCTGACTAGCCCATTGCAGAAGTACTTAATTACCAATACTTTTAATTTATCTTAAGTGCTAACTTCTTGGAAGCCAAGAAGATCAGCCCAGTTATTTAATGGCTGCAACAGCATTGCCATTAACAGTGATTGAGAAAAAGGAATGTTTCAAGGATGTGTTATACTTCCATTAATGTAGTGACCATGTGTTGTTTAAAGGAAGAGATATTTTAATTGTTGGCCTGATAACTGTACTGGCTGGCCTTCTCACTACTGGAGAATGATTACTTAGGAGAAGAGTTACACTACTCTATTCCAGTGATAAGATAAAGATAATAGTCTAACTGAATGATTTGTATATGGGGTGGGGAGAGCTAATGGTTTATTTATTTATTTAATCAAATTTTTATACCGCCCTATCTCCCGAAGGACTCAGGGCAGTTTACAGCCCGATAAAAATACAAATATAATACAAGGTAAAAACACTAAATTAAAAAACTTATTTAAATAGGCCAAAATTTTAAATTACAATTAAAATGATACAAACCCCATTAAAATTAAATTTGAAATTAAAATTCTAGTCCAGTCCTGCACAAATAAATAGATGTGTTTTAAGCTCGCGGCGGAAGGTTCGAAGGTCAGGAAGTTGGCGGAGTCCTGGGGGAAGTTCATTCCAGAGGGTGGGAGCCCCCACAGAGAAGGCCCTTCCCCTGGGTGTCGCCAGTCGGCACTGCCTGGCGGACGGCACCCTAAGGAGTCCCTCCCTGTGAGAGCGCATGGGTTGGTGGGAGGCAATCGGTGGCAGTAGACTTTATCCCAAAGTCGTCATCTTTTCCAATATATTGAAGAATATCTATGATATGTATCTGCTATACATGGAGATATAGAGAGGTGAAAATGTGTTCATCTCTGGCAGTATTGTAAATAGTTAAGTGGTCTCCCACATATGTAAGTGATTCTTACATGTTTTAAGGAGCACAACTACAGTATACATGGCATATAGTTAATTTTGATTAAGCTTATATATTTGATCTGGACACAGACCCAAACACATGTTTTTGAATACAGATGTTCCAAGATTGGAGAAACAGAACACCATCAACAGAACACATCAATGGTAGCAGCTAAAGCAAGATGAAGCTCTGGAAAGGTGCAAGGAGGGAGAAGCAGATGAACCAGTTGGGTTCATTAAGGAAGAGATGCAGATGAAGACAGGACCAACAATCTTGCTGTACTCAACCTGTAAGACTCCTCTATAACATCCAATAACTACAATAACCAAGAAGCTCCAGTGTTCAGATTTGCTGATCCATGATCTAAGTGTTGGCTGAATTCTAAGCCATAATGTATTTGTTCTATGTCCAGATGAAAATACATTTTCCATATCATACAAAGGTCTGGACTATATTGAATAGTAATAAAATTGTGTAATGGCTTTCTTAAAATTTTATGAGCACTTTTTAAAAATTTAGAAAGTTATTAGTTTTTATAAGTGGCAATTCTATCTAATTTGATTCAATAAAATAAAATAAACTATTTACAGTCCATATAATTTAAAGAAAAAGTGTGGGGGAAGGGCTCTTAGAATAGTTTACTGACCATAGTTGAAATTCAATTCAATTTTAGCAGAAACAAGAGGATACCAGATCTGGACTGCAAAAGTCTGGATAAACACTAAGCTTTAAATCTTTGGTGTCATCTACTATTATGTGGTCCAGATCTGGTAGCCCTCATGTTGAATCAAGAGAAAGTTTGGATGACCTTTCTATCCTTCCATATATCATAACAATCTGTTCTGAAAAACTGTCTTTAGGGGTGTGTGTGGCAGCAGTGTAGATGATGAGAATTGGACTTTTATAATTGAAGTAGAGACCCCTCAAACAAAAAAAGGGGGGGAAAAACGGAGCCCCTAATTAAAGCCGGAAATCTGGACAATTTGGAAACCTATAAAGCTGACTATAGACTACAAAAAGGAAAAAAGGGAAAAATGGAGGATTTAAAACTGCAATGCAGTGGAATATCTATGATTTTCTTTTTCCTCCATAGCCTGTAATTAAATAAATTTGAACATGGATTTTAAACGGGACTAATTGGGAAAAATAAAAAGTTAAACAAAATAAGGTGCGGCTCTAAACAAAGGAAACAAAATGGATACTTTTGCAAATCATGAATTCGAACTGTGGATTTAAAAGTGACATCTAAAGGTGGAGCAGAAAACTACAGGGATTAATGGCCATTGTTGGAAAATTTTTCTATAACAGTGATAAGACTGGTGAGAACTGAAAGGGAGGACTTTGTCAACAGACTGTTCGATGGTGATAAGAACAAGAATTGTAATTCTAAAAAGAATACAGAGAATAATTGAAATGATGACAAATATGCATATGATTTTTAAATAAGAATTAAAAGAAATGACTACAAGATTGGACTGAAAACAAGATAAAAAAGCAGGAGCTGCTTCAGAACCGACAGCAACTAAAGAATCTATGATGCAATAACATAAAGTTAAAGGATTATATAGGGATTAACAGAGAGGAATAAAAATGGGGGAAGAGGAAAAAAGGAGACGGGATAGAAATATAGGTAAAGAAAAGAAAGCAAGGAATTTTAAGATTAAAATTGAAATATTAATGAGATGGGAATACATATATACTTGATTTTTTTGAAATAATGGAAATGTTTGCTTGTTTCTTTACCTTCTTTACAAGATTAAGAATAGGAATTTTAAAATGTTTATCGAAATTTAAAGTGATGATTGATGCTGATGTTATGGAGAGTGAAAAGAAAGAAACTACTAGAAAACAAGGAACTTTAAGATTAAGATCAAAACATTAATGAGGCAGAAATACTAGATTATTTTGAAATAATGGAAATGATTGCTTGTTTTTCTTTAAATTTCTTTATAAGATTAAGAATAATAACTTTAAAATGTCTATTGAAAGGTAATGAGATGATTGACGTTGATGTTATAGAGATTGAAAAGAAGAAATTTATTAAACGGGAATATTGGGGTGTAACATAAATGGGAAAAGACAAAGGGGGAGAAAAGGCGATAGATTTGATTAAAGATTTAAATCGGGGATGGAGGGTTAGATTAGAATTTTTGAAGAGAAATGCAAAAAGGGAAATTAAAAAAGGGGAAGGAAAATATATTGATAAAAACATATAAGAGATGTTGGGGGAAATTAAACTGGATGTGACTATGTACCTGGTTGATATTTTGTTCAAAAAAGATATACTGTGTGTTGTTGTCTATTTGAAAAAAATAGACACCCCCCCCCAAAAAAAAGAAAGAAAATGCATACATTTTATCAGCAATAACTCTGTGCTGTCCATTGTTTGGTTAATGAATTAAAATAAAAATAAAGTTTAATATTCACGTTTTCAAAGGAAGAAAACCAAAATAACCCCAAGCATTCCTGACAAACAAATACACAACATTTTTCAAACAAGGGATTAAATTTGTCCTTTAGATGAGCTGTCTGCTTTTCATTCCAGCAACAGATGAGAACAAAACCTAGGCAGCATCAGGATAATAACTACTCTGATTTAATTGACATATCATTTAAATAATTATATAGTTAAAAGGATTCCTCCCAGTAAATCTGATATTTTTTCTTCCATCACATTAAAACTTATGATTATTTTGGAATTGCTCTTGGGTCTCTAAGATTGTATCCTTTGTCTTTGATACTGCTTTGCATGTTCCAAATATGCCTAATATAAATATAAATTAAACCATCCTGCAATACCATTACTAATACTTTGAACTTAATATTTGCATTCTGCTTCAATTTAAACTTATAAATTAAGTTAATTTTTCTGGTTTTTCATTTTCTATCTTATTCAATGTAGCCTGAAAGCTTGTTTTCTTGCAGTAATATATAGTGATTTTGACAGCTGAAGCAAAAGAATCACTTTTAATTAGTTTTAAAACTACAAGAATTCTTGTTTCTGTACAAGTCAGGCAGAAGTGGTGCTTATGCTTGTTCCAATTATTCCTATAGCTAAAAAGAGTGAAACTGGATCAAAAGCCATTACAAGAGTTCATTTAGTGATTGTTCGAAGTTATACCAGCACTGAAAAAAAGTGATTTATGACCGTTTTCACATTTGCGGCCACTGCAGCATCCCCATGGTCATGTGATTAAAATTCAGTCCCTTGGCAACCGATTCATATTTATGACAGTTGCTATGTCCCAAGGTCATGTGATCAGGTTTTGTGACTTCTGACAAGCAAAGTCAATGGGGATGCCAGATTCACTTTACAACTCTCATAAGGTCATAAAATGGGGCAAAACTCATTTAACAAATATATCACTTAGCAACAGAACTTTTGGGCTCAATTGTGATTGTAAGACGAGGACTATCTGTATTAACAAAGCAGCGAGGTACTAAACATCTCAGAGAAACACCCCCATAATTCACGGGACAATTAGAAATGGAGGTAGCAAAGCATAATCAGACTTGCAAGATTCTGTTTTCTTACTTCTGCAGTTCGGCAAGCAATTTCCTCTGGATTAAAGAAGGTAAAGGAAAGGGAACAGCAGTTGCCACAGCCATAATTTCATTTAATTCTTTGAAGTCATTTTCCCAAAGTAATAGAATGCTGTAAATATGCAAATAGCGCAGTAGAACAGTGGCAAATGGAGAGCTTCAAGTATTTTCAACAAATGCCTACAGAAAAAAATATATTTAGTCCGAATTATCATCAGAGCTGTTGTTAACATTAGAGGGCAGCAAATACACATGTTATACTTCCGGAAGGCTTATTAGGGGGAAAAAAAATCTTTTCATTTATTGCAGGGAAATGAAAGTCACAAACTCCAATCAAAATGCTTTTCAATGCTACCTTTTTAATGCTGCAAATTGAAGATCGAAATGCATAAAATATTGGCCACTTAAAATTCATAAATGGTGATTCTATCAATGCAATTATAATCATGTTTGTGAAAATAAAAACTAGTATGCATTGCCTCTCTTTCTCTCAAGAGTTTTCTCCAATTTAACAGAATACTTTGACTAGTCCTATTCATTTTTATATACCTTGTCTAATACCACTAGCAGTAAATATCTATTACCTTATTTCTTATTGTCACTATAGGTGATTTCCCCACTATTACTTAAAAGATAAGAGGAGAAGAGAAGGGACCTGAGGACAGCTAATTAAATACTCCTGCAATGATTTTTTTTTAAAAAGGATTATCTCCAAAATGTCCAGTTGTCCATGTGAATAACTGCTGTGAGTGATTGGGCCCTTTGAGAAAAATATATAGTGATTTTGACAGCTGAAGCAAAAGAATCACTTTTAATTAGTTTTAAAACTACAAGAATTCTTGTTTCTGTACAAGTCAGGCAGAAGTGGTGCTTATGCTTGTTCCAATTATTCCTATAGCTAAAAAGAGTGAAACTGGATCAAAAGCCATTACAAGAGTTCATTTAGTGATTGTTCGAAGTTATACCAGCACTGAAAAAAAGTGATTTATGACCGTTTTCACATTTGCGGCCACTGCAGCATCCCCATGGTCATGTGATTAAAATTCAGTCCCTTGGCAACCGATTCATATTTATGACAGTTGCTATGTCCCAAGGTCATGTGATCAGGTTTTGTGACTTCTGACAAGCAAAGTCAATGGGGATGCCAGATTCACTTTACAACTCTCATAAGGTCATAAAATGGGGCAAAACTCATTTAACAAATATATCACTTAGCAACAGAACTTTTGGGCTCAATTGTGATTGTAAGACGAGGACTATCTGTATTAACAAAGCAGCGAGGTACTAAACATCTCAGAGAAACACCCCCATAATTCACGGGACAATTAGAAATGGAGGTAGCAAAGCATAATCAGACTTGCAAGATTCTGTTTTCTTACTTCTGCAGTTCGGCAAGCAATTTCCTCTGGATTAAAGAAGGTAAAGGAAAGGGAACAGCAGTTGCCACAGCCATAATTTCATTTAATTCTTTGAAGTCATTTTCCCAAAGTAATAGAATGCTGTAAATATGCAAATAGCGCAGTAGAACAGTGGCAAATGGAGAGCTTCAAGTATTTTCAACAAATGCCTACAGAAAAAATATATTTAGTCCGAATTATCATCAGAGCTGTTGTTAACATTAGAGGGCAGCAAATACACATGTTATACTTCCGGAAGGCTTATTAGGGGGAAAAAAATCTTTTCATTTATTGCAGGGAAATGAAAGTCACAAACTCCAATCAAAATGCTTTTCAATGCTACCTTTTTAATGCTACAAATTGAAGATCGAAATGCATAAAATATTGGCCACTTAAAATTCATAAATGGTGATTCTATCAATGCAATTATAATCATGTTTGTGAAAATAAAAACTAGTATGCATTGACTCTCTTTCTCTCAAGAGTTTTCTCCAATTTAACAGAATACTTTGACTAGTCCTATTCATTTTTATATACCTTGTCTAATACCACTAGCAGTAAATATCTATTACCTTATTTCTTATTGTCACTATAGGTGATTTCCCCACTATTACTTAAAAGATAAGAGGAGAAGAGAAGGGACCTGAGGACAGCTAATTAAATACTCCTGCAATGATATTTTTTTAAAAAGAGGATTATCTCCAAAACGTCCAGTTGTCCATGTGAATAACTGCTGTGAGTGATTGGGCCCTTTGAGAAAAAAATATAGTGCTCTTTCCTTTCCTTTCCTTTCCTTTCCTTTCCTTTCCTTTCCTTTCCTTTCCTTTCCTTTCCTTTCCTTTCCTTTCCTTTCCTTTCCTTTCCTTTCCTCTCCTCTCCTCTCCCCTCCCCTCCCCTCTCCTCTTCTCTCCTCTCCTGTCCCTGGGAGAAAATAAAAAAGATTGTTAACATTGGGCTCCCCAAGTCTTGGAAATAAATAATACTATTTTGGCTGCATATGAATTAGCCTTAACACTGGAAACAGAGATAATCGTACAAAAGAGATTGGTTTCATTTAATTACAGATGTTGTCAACAGTACTATTTTACCACTGTATGTTATTGACCAACCAGCTTGATGTTATATTGAGCAATTTTATATGCACCTTCAGAACATATCCAGGCTTCTGGATGGCTCCTGGATAGCTTGCATTTTGATCGATGAAACAGGCTGAAGATAATCCTGCTTCATTTTTTCATAGGTCCCCCTTGTATACTTTGAATCTTGAAGTGATGAGATTAGCATGCATACACTTTTGTGCACCATGCAATATTCAATACTGGTTTCATCTAAGGTGATAAAACTGAGTAACAGGAGCAAAATCAGGGATGAAATGTTCCTGGTTCGAACCGGATCAGCTGATCTGGTAGCAATGGCAGCGGGTGGTTCGGAGAACCGGAATCAAAAATCCCTGCCCCCCGCCAATGCCCAGCTGAGCCTCGTGATCATCAGGGCCTTTTTTTTTTACTTTTAAAAGCATTTTTTAACAACCTCTTTGGCCGATACAAACGCTTCACAAAAGCATTTGTAAAAAACAAATGTTTTTAAAGGGTTAAAACAAGGCTCTGACGATCCCAGCTGAGGTGCCTGATGTCAGAGGCTTTTTTTTAACTTTTAAAAGCATTATTTAAAAGGTAAAAAAGCTGAAGCCTGCTAGGCAAAAAATGGGGGTGTAGACAAAAAATGGGGGGGATAGGGTGTTCGTTTTAGAGAGAGAGAGAGAGAGAGAAAGAAAGAAAAGAAAGAAAGAAAGAAAGAAAGAAAAAGAAATAGAGAGAGAGAAAGAAAGAAAAAGAGAGGGAGGCAGGGAGGGAGGGAAAAGGAGAGGAAGGAAGGGCTACAAACCTGGCACTAGACGCAGGATAATCTAGGGCTGGAAGGGACCTGGAGATCATCTAGTCCAACCCTGCTCCAGGAGGACATTGTTAGTGAGTTTCTGTCTTTTGATCCCCCAATCACATAGCTACGCCCACCCAGTCACATGACCCCCACCAAGCCACACCCACCAAGCCACACCCACAGAACCAGTAGGAAATAAATTTAGATTTCACCACTGAGTAAAACTGAGTAAAAACAGAACATAATTATATGGAAATCAAAGAGGATTTAGGTATCAGCTTTGTCTGTAAAATACTTTTTTTAGAAATATCCTCTGATTTTCTGATACATGCAATTTGTTGCTATGCATGGGGTATATAATATTACAGGAAAGAATAATTAACTCCTCCATGCTGATGCAAAATAAAATTGCTATTGGGAACCTAGCTCATTGTGCAGATGTTCCTATATGCCATTTGGGGGTGCTGGAAGACCTTGTTTTGCTCCTTCATTTAAAGTTCAGCTAGCTAGCACTGTTGCTTTGCATTAACTTCAGATATCTTAATACCTACCTGAGCAACAGTATACATGTATTTACTCATGTATGTGTGTGTTACATTACATCACTTCACATTATCTTGATGAACGTATCTTTTCTTTTATGTACACTGAGAGCATATGCACCAAGACAAATTCCTTGTGTGTCCAATCACACTTGGCCAATAAAAAAATCTATTCTATTCTATTACATTATTTCTGGACTTGTGCTAGTTTTGACATATGACTAAAACTGCCTTCTAGATTAAAATATTTTGTTAAGCTATAATGAGGTTGATTTTTGTTGTGATTTGTGAAACCAGTTGTTATGGTTTGCAATTTATTGTTTATGGCTTGGATTACTATGAAAAGTTTGTGGTTTTATTTAAACAAACTATGATTAAATAAACAAGAACCTTATGCAATATGCAAACTTCCACAAAGGAAATGCAAATTAAAAATAAAATATTTAAAAACTCTTACCCACAATGCCAATAAAGAAAGTCTATCAAAAGTGCAAAATCAAAGAAAGAGAGAAGAAAAGAAAGAAAGAAAGAAAGAAAGAAAGAAAAAGAAATAGAGAGAGAGAAAGAGAGAAAGAGAGAAAGAAAAAGAGAGGGAGGCAGGGAGGGAGGGAAAAGGAGAGGAAGGAAGGGCTACAAACCTGGCACTAGACGCAGGATAATCTAGGGCTGGAAGGGACCTGGAGATCATCTAGTCCAACCCTGCTCCAGGAGGACATTGTTAGTGAGTTTCTGTCTTTTGATCCCCCAATCACATAGTTACGCCCACCCAGTCACATGACCCCCACCAAGCCACACCCACCAAGCCACGCCCACAGAACCAGTAGGAAATAAATTTAGATTTCACCACTGAGTAAAACTGAGTAAAAACAGAACATAATTATATGGAAATCAAAGAGGATTTAGGTATCAGCTTTGTCCGTAAAATACTTTTTTTAGAAATATCCTCTGATTTTCTGATACATGCAATTTGTAGCTATGCATGGGGTATATAATATTACAGGAAAGAATAATTAACTCCTCCATGCTGATGCAAAATAAAATTGCTATTGGGAACCTAGCTCATTGTGCAGATGTTCCTATATGCCATTTGGGGGTGCTGGAAGACCTTGTTTTGCTCCTTCATTTAAAGTTTAGCTAGCTAGCACTGTTGCTTTGCATTAACTTCAGATATCTTAATACCTACCTGAGCAACAGTATACATGTATTTACTCATGTATGTGTGTGTTACATTACATCACTTCACATTACCTTGATGAACGTATCTTTTCTTTTATGTACACTGGGAGCATATGCACCAAGACAAATTCCTTGTGTGTCCAATCACACTTGGCCAATAAAAAATTCTATTCTATTCCATTACATTATTTCTGGACTTGTGCTAGTTTTGACATATGACTAAAACTGCCTTCTAATTAAAATATTTTGTTAAGCTATAATGAGGTTGATTTTTGTTGTGTTTTGTGAAATCAGTTGTTATGGTTTGCAATTTATTGTTTATGGCTTGGATTACTATGAAAAGTTTGTGGTTTTATTTAAACAAACTATGATTAAATAAACAAGAACCTTATGCAATATGCAAACTTCCACAAAGGAAATGCAAATTAAAAATAAAATATTTAAAAACTCTTACCCACAATGCCAATAAAGAAAGTCTATCAAAAGTGCAAAATCAAAGAAAGAGAGAAGAAAAGAAAGATTATTTGCTTTAAAAGAAGTATTTGTAAATCAAAGGAAACTGAACTTCTCACTTCACAGGTACCTGTGAGGTAATATTTTCACCTATTAGAATCTGAGGCAATTTATATGGATAAGAAATAAAATTCAATACTTCACTGACAAATTGAAAACAAATTACTCACTAGGCACAAATAGTTACCCAACCAAGAATTTTTGAAGAATTCAGCTATGAAACTAATAAATTTATAATAAAATTAATTTTATTTTTATAATAAAATTTTCATAGAAGATTAGAAAGAAGCTGGTGTAATCCCATTTAAATATACATACATACATACATACATACATACATACATACATACATACATACATACATATATATATAGAGAGAGAGAGACAAGAAATTATCATTTAAATCATTTAATGTCTATTATAGATAAATTGATTCAAAACATCATTAACGATAAATAGGAAGAAATTGGATCAAAGCAATAATAAACTGATCAAACATTGTAGATGCACTAAGATTAAGTCCTTGCCTATAGCTCCTGAACAAATTTAGCAGTTATCAGAGACATGAGCAGCTTCTTAGGTGTAACTTCCATAATCCTCTACTATTTGCCAAAATGAATAAGGATCTGGAATTCAGCAACATCTGAAATGCAACAGACTGCCTATTCTTAGTTTAAAAGGCAACATCTTTGTAAGGAAAGTTTAAAGAACAGAAAGCCAAGAATAAGAATAAACACAAAATATGGCTGCCAATTTGAATGTTGAGACTCTGATTGGTGTACAATGGACGCGAAACTTTAAATATTTTTTTACAAAATCTAAAATCTAAAGCATTAATAGGTGACCTGGAACTCAAGGTCATACCCCTCTCTATTTATCCTGGCCTTAAAACCTTAGGACAAAGCTAAGTTTTTGCTGTCTTTTTGAAAGCCAATAGAGTCAGGGTCATATTATAGGGGAAGGGAACAGAGAACATTCCAAGGCATTCATCACAATAGAAAAGTTACACCTCTTTGGTGGTCCCACCGGAATATGTGGATGTCCTTGGGGAAAGAAGGAAAGAGAAGTTGCCCAGGAAACAATCAGGCAAGAGAGGCAGACATCCCCAGGAGTTTAACTGTTATGGGGGGGAAAAAACTTAGGAATGATCCGCCCTAATGAATCGAGCAGTTAAAAGTACTGAGAAGGTTATGCTTTCAGACTTGCAGGATTCTGTTAATGTATTCATACAATAAAGTAGAATTGGTTCATCTACTTCTGTTTCTCGCCTGGTTTACTCAGGGCTGAGAGATCGCAAGTGTTGTACTTTATTGCAGAATGAGGGATGGATAGCTATTGTTTGAGAAACATAATACTAGAGATAATCTGGTCCTGGGCTATCAGTGTTTCATGTGTGATAACAGGACCTTTAATTGCATCCAGAAACTGAAAGAACCCAGTGCAGTTTATGAAATAATGGTGTTACATGAGGTGGCCATACAAGTACAGTTGCATTCTGGAATAATTGTGCCTTCCAGTTGGTTTTCAGAGCCAAATCCACGTAGAGTGTGTTGCAGGAGGCCAGTCAGGTGGTGACTAAGGGATGAGGGTATCATTGGGCTTCATAATCATTAATACAAGGATCTCCAGTCTTTCCAGCTTTGTGGGCCAGTGGGGGTGGGGGGGGGTAGGAGAGGGGATTGTTCTGTGCAAGCAGCAGAGGCATGCACTCATGAATGCAGCTCCATTTATACAAGTGGCATGGCTGTTTGCCCACCGCTTGCACAAATGGAGCATCATGTGCAAGCATGAGTGTCCGCTACTTATGCAAATGGAGCAGCACATGCTTGATCGCCACTTGCATGGCCCATTCTGAATGGGCTACTACCCAATATTGTGCTGTGGCCTCAAGTGTTGGGAACCCCTACACTAATGGGGACAACTGGTGGACAAGAAAAAATATATACAAAGAGTCTCCTAACCTCAGCTGCCATTTATTCTTTAAGCAGAAGCTGTGAGTCCAAGGGACTCCCAGATTGACTACTAGGTTAGAGCAGGAGAATTAGGGTATAGAGGATACAACTGCATTCAGAACTAAAGTTGGAATTCTTCTGCCCTGGGGATCCAAAGCCGAAAGCTATTTGGTTTATATTTCATGTTATCCACAAATAAGCATTTTCTATAGTAGCCCAGGTAGTTCTCGGGTCATGACTATTTGTTTAGCGATCATTCAAAATTATGACAGCACTGAACTACGGGGATTTATGACTATACTCAAGATTTCAGCCATGATTGCAACCTGGGTGCTTGGCAACTGGTTAGCAGTTACAAAGGTTGCAGCATCCTGTGGTCACATGTTTGCCATCTGTGACCTTTCCCAGAAGCAACGTCAATGGGGAAGCCAGTAGGAGGTTGCAAGTTGCTCCTGCAAGTCATTCCTGCTTTTGCCATTTTTTTCCTTCCAAGGAGCCTCCAAACAGCATCTCACAGTTCATAATGCCCACCAGTCTGCGTTCAGCAATGTGCACCCATGGAATACATTCACTTGCATTCCATAATTCCTGTCTGTAGCACCTCTCCATCCATCTGCACCCTGTTGTGCCTGCTTGGAGCTGTGGTGACTTACTGGTTAGAATGCAATACTGTAGGCTACTTCTGCTGACTGCTGGTTGCCTGCAATTTGGCAGTTCGAATCTCACCAAGCTCAGGGTTGACTCAGCCTTCCATCCTTCCAAGGTCAGTAAAATGAGGACCCAAATTGTTGGGGACAATATGCTGACTCTGTAAACTGCTTAGAGGGGCCTGTAAAGCACTGTGAAGTGGTATGTGTAAGTGCTATGACTATGCACCCAACCTTACTTCAAAGGCCTGCCAGCCTGCTTGCCTAGGATACAGTTTCAGTGCCTTTTCCTACATTGAAGTCACAGAAGTTCCTTTCTGAACAACCTGCAAGTTCTTTGTTTAACAAGGGCAATGGGGACTTCTGGGAATGCTATTCTTAGGTGATACGATCATGTGTTGTCACATTTTATGACTGCACTTTTAATTATGGAAATTCTAGTTCCAACAGCTATCATAACCTAAGGACTATCTATAAATGCATTAATACACTATAAAAACTTCTTTCCAATGTAGTGAAATAGTTATTGTTCCTATAAGGCTCATTTAAGCTATCTTTTTCATATATTTGGCAATATTGTTTGTTTAATTGATTGATTTATACAGCCACTCATCTTTCAAACACAAATCTGGGCAGCTGACAAACTTGAAAAATGAAATGTATTATGGCAACGAAGGAAACCATATTAAAAGTCCAGTTTTCTGTTTCACTCTGCAGCAGAAATATATAAACTCCAGGCACAATACAACATTATGGAAAAAAGAAGCATTTCCATGATTCATTTCTATATATGATTGGAAAAAGTGACTGTAATCATTCTGTTTACATCCAATTGTGCTAAGTACTTTTAGTACTCCCAATGAGAAAAAAAAAATCACATTTTCTTCCAATGCTAGATAACAATTACCTCTACTATTATACAAACTGACCAGTGGTGAAATCTGGACCGGTTTACTACTGGTTTGCTGGCTGCACATGTGCGCTACCAAATGCAAGGTGCACACGCATGCATGCAGTGCACGCCAAAAGGAGGCGTGGGGTAAGTAGAACAGCGCGCCGGTGGCGGGGGGTGATCTGTTGTAGCACACGATTATTTTTTTTACTTTTAAAAGCATTTTTTTTTACAACCTATTCAGCCAAATGGGTTGTTAAAAAAATGCTTTTAAAAGTTAAAAAAAAAGGCTCTGACGATCAGGCAGCTCAACTGGGATCGTCAGAGCCTCTTTATTTACCTTTTAAAAGCATTTTTTAAAAGAAGCAGCAAGTGGGGAAGTGGGCATTGGGTGGGCATGGGTGGAGGGGCAGGGATTTTTGCTACCGGTTCTCCGAATCACCGGCCACCATCGCTACTGGATCGGCCGATCCAGTCCGAACCGAGAGCATTTCACTCCTGAAACTGACCCAGTGTGGCAGATGCATCAATTTCATATTTTTTCTGTCCGTCTTCCCTAAAACTCATATTATCCCAAATCAGAATTGACAATGATGTCGTAACTGGTGAAAGATGAAGGATGTGGTCCAAAGCATGTGGTAGGTATCAAACTGGAGAATGTCATTCTGTATATTCTCATTGAATATATTGGAAAAAACACCACACCCTGGCAAGATAAATTGTTATTATTAAATAGAATAAACCCTAAGCTAATTAAATTTCAATGGGAATGTGATTTTCCTATGAATGTTACATTGGTTTGAAAATATTCCCAAAGGAAAGCATCTCACCCACACTGCCCTTAGAGAACATATACGAATATAATAATTCTGAAGTAAGTTCTCTGAACTTACACCAAGGAAGCATAATTCTAACAATAACCTTAACCCTGATGATAACCCCAATTCTAACCCCAACACAAACCTTAAACTAACACTAGCAAAAGCCCTAACTCTAACCCTAACACTAGTTTAATTTTCATTGCCAATTGAATTTTAACTTGAATGTTATTGTGTTCAATCAAAAAGCTCAAACTTATATACTGCTTCACAATTCTTTACAACTCTGTGCTGTAAAGCAGCGGCCCCTGACCTTTTGGGCACCAGAGAGCAGTTCTGTGGAGAGAGGTTTTTCCATGGACCAGAGGGGTGTGGTTTTGCATGCCACCTGTATCCTACAGATTGCGTGGCCCAGTTTGCGTGGCAAGCTGTGGCTTAGTGCCAGTCCAAGGGACGGGAGTTGGGGACCCCTGCTGTAAAGCCAAACAAAAAACGAAGCCTTATGTCAATTTCCAGCCCTGATGTCAAGGAAGCCAAACTCTAACTCTACTCTCATTTTAATTTAATTTTCAATGGGAATGGAATTTACCATGCATTTTAAATTCCAAGCTGAAATTGCTAAAGTGGCCATCTTAATAAAATTATCAAATAATTACCATTCACTTTCATTCTTAGTAATTGAAATTGTGTATAACTATTCATTTATTTCACCTAGTGGAACAGCTAAAGAACAACAGTCTGATATAATGTTTAGTCCTTGTATTCACATTAAACAGTTCTTTCACTTCCCTGTCAATATTCAGATCTGTAAGACCAGACTAATTTCATTGAGATGTAGTACTTCATTCTTTTTGTACTAATTTAGCCTGCGTATCACATATATTTCATTTGTTAGTTCATACTTTTTCTCATTTGTTTCTCTTACTTTTCAAGTTACAATTTTCTATAAGCTGTGGTTATTGTCAGATGGCTTATTGATAGTGCTCATCATGGAATTGGACAATTTAAAATTTTACATCATCTTTTCAGGAAAATAGCAATAGCAATAGCACTAAGACTTATATACTGCTTCACAGAGCTTTACAGCCTTCTCTAAGCAGTTTACAGAATTAGCATATTGCCTCCAACAGTTTGGATCCTCATTTTACTGGCCTCAGAAGGATAGAAGGTTGAATCAAACTTGAGCCAGTAAAAATTGAACTGCCGAACTGAAAAGATAAACTAGGTTACCAATTTTAGTTATTTCTACTAAGAAATTGGTGGCTGGATGGAGTCACTGAAGCAGCCAGTGTGAGTTTAAACGGTCTCTGGGGATGGTAGAAAACAGGAAGGTCTGGAGGAATGTTGTCCATGGGGTCATGATGGGTCGGACACGACTTTGCAACTAACAACAACTAACTAAGAAATTAACTCATGGACCTTTTCACTACAGAGAAATATATGCAATACATTACCTAAGTTTTTTTTTAAAAAAAAATGTATTAAAAAAATTGGAAGTATCTGCTATCTATAAAAATCACCTTCCAAGAATCTAAGAATCTGGAGCTCTCTACAAGGCATGCATTTCCCAAAGAGAGAGAGAGAGAGAGATGGCTTGGTCATGCAGATAGAATGAATGCAAGTTTTAAAAGAAAGTTCATTATTGGTTCTGACAATAGGGAGAAGTATTGGATGAAGTCCTGAAACACCCCAGAAATAACAGTTCTTCCTACTACAGATGGAGAAGAAACAGGTGCTCTAATCTTTCTCTTGTACTCATTTACATAGAAATAAGTCTCATTACATTTAGTCAAGGATATCTCTAAGGGGACATAGAGAGGTTTGTACTGCTAGGGAGAACGAGCTGCACAATTTTAATTGCATAATGTGGGATGACAATCCTGAACAAGAATAAGAAAATAGCAATCATAAAGCCTCTCTGCAAATGAGACAAGACAGCATGTGTAGGAAAATGTTGCCAGGCCAATCTGAGTATGAGTTTTCTAAAAAAATAATAATAAAAACTGAGTATTTTTAATGTCAACTACAAAATTGATGCTTGAAACAGAAAAAGTAAATTATATTTAAAAAGTAAACCAATAAAACCTTATTGATATTCTACCTCTTTTTTTCCCCAGTAAGTTTTTTTTAAAATTTTATTCACATTAAAATACAAATGCTGAAAAGGCGGGGGGGAAACAATACAAGAACAGAGCAAAACTAAACAAGACATAGAAATAAAATGTGGATAAAGAAACCCCCCCCCCACATACAGATAGATTGTCCCCCTAGCTGAATAATGATAAATATATTTCAAGGATAATAGTTTCCTCCCCCATGCGAAACAGGGCCATATCTGTGAACTTCTACAACTCTGTTTACTTAACTAATTTGACTGGAACCTTTAAACATTAATAAAATATAAAATCACTGTAGTAAAAATATGACGTAAATGTAAATCACATCAGATTCCTTTCATTATGCAGGAAATCAGCATCAACTTCCATACTCAAAAAACAAAAATGATTATTTCGCAGCTCCAAAATAAAACAGTAAAAAGATGCAAAAAATTCACATTAAAATCCAGCAAGGGGTTATGCTGATTTATTGCAAGGCAATAAAACAGCGTTCAACCAGTCAATTAACAATTAAAGATAAACATCAAAATGAAAAAAAGAAACTGCAAAATGTGCAGTTAAAACCAAGGCATACTTAAAACAAGCAAATAGTTGAAAGGAAAACATGGAGACCCAAATCTCCAGTTGCTCCTACCAAAAATTGCAACTGTTGAGATTCCTGTTTCCAGATAGGTACACAGTCATCTCATTTTGGGTCATTCCTAGTTGTCCTTGTAAAAATCTGGGGAGCATGCCACCAAAGAACCAGCTTTGGTGGCAAAATCAGCTGTTTGTTGACAGGAGAAAAAGATTGCCCCACCGCTTAGCATACCAATTTCGGAGGAGTCCAATATTCTACCTCTTTAAAAAGCTACCACCTTTTTAGTACTTCATTCAGTTAAGAGTTGTTAACCTAATCTTGCATAATCTTGCATAATCTTGCATAACCTTGTGTAGCTTCTTCTCTGGTAATATTGAACTGCAAACTAGGGCATACAACACTTTTGCCAGACCAATTCTTAAATACAGCTCATCTGTCTGGAATCCACACTGCATATTGGACATTAATACAATTGAATGAGTCTAGAGATATTTCACAAGAAGAGTTGTCCACTTCTCTGCTCGCAACAAAATACCTTATGCCACCAGACTTGAAATTTTGGGCTTAGACAATTTAGAACTTCACCGTCTTCGGTCTGATCTAAGCCTAGTACATAAAATCATCTGCTACAATGTCCTACCAGCCAATGAATACCTCAGCTTCAAACAAAACAGTACAAGAGCACACAATAGATACAAACTCATGGTAAACCAATCCAAACTAGACTTCAGAAAATATGACTTCAGTAACAGAGTTATCAACACCTGGAATGCACTACCTGGCTCTGTGGTTTCTTCCCCAAATCCCCAAAACTTTAAATTTAGACTGTCTACTGTAGACCTCACCCCATTCCTAAGAGGTCTGTAAGGGGCATGCATAAGAACAAATAAATAAATAAATAAATTCTATTTTAACTTCTATTTTGTTTTTGCTAATACTTATTCTTACTAGAAAATGATGCAAATACAACCCTGGGACATCAGGGACAATTTTTGAAATATTTAAAATGTTGATCAGAGCTATGCTGCATAATATTTCAATAGACCTCTGAATGAAATTTATAGCCCCATTGTCCTCTCTTCTTTTTATCCATTATATATTCTCATTCTTGTCCCACTCTCTAAATTTTATGGAAGCCCAGGCAAAATGATAATATGGTATATATCAAGTGTAATTATAATCCAGAGTTGGTTTCTAGTTCTTTTATGTAATAAAACATTGGAATCTGATCTCATATTAACCATCATTATTGTATTAATAAGGTCACATAATGACTAGAGTGAAATAAAAGGACAAATGCGTCTTTGACATTTTTAGTTAACATACTTTGAACTTGCATTTTGATGTTCAAACTATCCCACCCACCTATCTTCTATGCAAATTGACATTCAGTGTAGCATAAAAAATTCCATCCCTTTTATATACCTTTGGATAACAAAGAATCAGAGAAAAGAAATGAGTAAAGTATATTTATATACTTTACCACATGCAGTCCCTTTTTTATATATATAATTTAAGTAGTACCGTATATACTCGAGTATAAGCCGATCCGAATATAAGCCGAGGTACCTAATTTTACCACAAAAACTGGGAAAAACTATTGACTCGAGTATAAGCCGAGGGTGGGAAATGAGGCAGCTACTGGTCAATGTAAAAAATAAAGATAGAGCCAAGTAAAATAACATGAATATTTATTTGAACGAAAAACAATAAAAGTGCAAAAGGGGGTCCCCAAAAAGAATATGGTATCAAAAATACAGTATCTTTAAAAGTAACAGCAACCAAGCTAACGAGAGCTAAAATCCCTCAAAACTGGAGTTCTCCTCCTCATCATCTGTTTGTCCAAACAGAGCTTCAGCTACTTCAGCTTCTGTGATGTTATCCGCATATACGTTGTCGTCATCACTGAGTTCACAGTCATCATCATCACTGCTGTCACTCTCATACAATGCGCTGTCTTCACTGCCATCCATAGCATTACTAATGCCACATTTCTTGAAGGCACGTTGCACCATGTCCTCTGGAATATCTTCCCATGCATCACGAACCCACTGTGCTATTAGTTCTATGTCTGGCTTTCTCAGATTTCCAACTTTTGTCAGACGAGCTTGACCAGATGTCATCCATTCATGCCACATCCTTCGCACATGGTCCTTGAAAGGTTTATTTAAACTGACATCTAGGGGCTGCAATACAGATGTAAGCCCACCTGGAATAACGGCCAAAGTGACTTGAGATGACTTTGCCAATTTTTTTATGTCATCAGATGTGTGGGCTCTGAACATATCCCAAACTAACAGTGATCTTCTAGTCCAGTCCCCACTCCTCAAGCAAGAGATCCTATACTGTTTCAGACAAAGGATTGTCCAGTCTGTTCTTTAAAAACCCTCCAGGAATGAAGTGTCCAATAAGGTTCAAATTGCAAGTACCGGTAGTCCTCAATTTAAGACTGCAATTGAGCCCAAAACATTGTTTTGTTATTTTCCCTAACTGTATGTATCCCCCTGCCCCCCATTTTACGTCAGGCTGCCATCAAAGCGAAGCACGGCTGAATATTATTATTATTATTATTATTATTATTATTATTATTATTATTATTATTATTATTATCATTATCATTATCATCATCATCATCATCATCATCATCATTATTATTATTATTATTATCATTATCATTATTATCATTATCATCATCATCATCATTATTATTATTATTATCATTATCATTATCATTATCATCATCATCATTATTATTATTATTATCATTATCATTATTATCATTATCATCATCATCATCATTATTATTATTATTATCATTATCATTATTATCATTATCATCATCATTATTATTATTATTATTATTAT
The DNA here is from genome assembly GCF_028640845.1 of Ahaetulla prasina. Classification (NCBI taxonomy): domain Eukaryota; kingdom Metazoa; phylum Chordata; class Lepidosauria; order Squamata; family Colubridae; genus Ahaetulla; species Ahaetulla prasina. The sequence goes on from NC_080540.1 coordinate 94,054,778, forward strand.
CATTATTATTATTATTATTATTATATGATGATGATGATTTTTTTGCATTGGACAGAGCGAGCTTCAGTTTACCAAACTTTGTATCTTTTAATGAAACGTGTTAGTCTGGAAGGGACTGTTTGAACTCACAAAACACTTGCAACTTTTAGTTCCGTGCTGAGGATTTTTGGAAAGCAGCCCAGCAATATTTATTTATTGCTCGGACTGCTCTTATTTTCACTCCCCCTTTTCTTTTCTTTTCCTTCCTCCTCCTCCTTCTCTGCCTCTCTTTCGTCCCCCACCTCCCGGGATCCTTGCGGGTCGAAGGTTCTGCCCTGCCTTACACCAGCCGCCCACCTATGCCAAGGTCTCCTGGCTCTTTCGCTCTCTGTAAGCAGCGGCTTCTCGGCAGCGTCGCCCCCTCCCTCCATGGATCGGCTCCTTCCCCAGCACTGAAGGCATCCTTAGGAATACACCTCCACCTCCAGGAAAATAAAAGAGGCAGAGAAGGTAAATCGCCCGCCCGTTCGGAAAGGAAGGAGAGGACTCCAATGGAAGAAGGAGAGGAGAATTACCAATAACAAACACAAAGCGCTGGGTTAGAGGTGCCTTGTCATGTACAAGGAGATCAGAGAGGGCAACCACCATGAAACAATAATCAGACTCAAAACGGGCTGCTTATTTGCCATTTGCTCTGGGTAGAACGGGTTTTTAAAAAATTGGTTTGGAGAAGGAAAGCTAATTTGCTGATCTGCGAGGTCTGTTTCTTTTGCCTCCTTCTTCTTCCTCCTCCTTCTTCCCACCCTAGCTTGCAATGCCCCATCTCTCCTCCTCCTCCTCCTCCTGCCCCCCTCTCGGGGAGAAATTGTTTGTTCTTGCCGTATTTCTCTGCTTTTCCAAGAGGCTTTTCTTTTCACCTCTTTCTCCCCACCTCCCCAATTTCCATAGGGAAAAAAACCCTGGGGAAAACTTGGCAAAAATAAAATAAAATAAAAAGTACTGAGTGCAAATGTTTTTTTATACTGTAGTTGGAGTTTTCCACGTTTCTTTTCACATTCAAGGCAGCATTCTCCCCATCCTCGCTGCTTTTCCAAAACATGCTTTGAAACCTTTGCATTTTATTGGGATGTATTCGTGACAACGCCCCTCCGCCCCTCCGAGGCGAGAGGAGGGCAGTAAGAGGAGGCGAGTGACAAACAAATAAAAGAGAGTTCTTCTCGCCTTGGCGTTTGACACACTCGCCGTCCTCTCCGAAAAGCCGAAATTGAGTGCGAAGCGGCAGTGGGGGTGGGTGGGTGGGTGGGGGGAGGCCGCCGTGAAGTGCCGGCTGGGGGAGCCCGGGATTGAAGTGCCGGCATGCTTTGCCAGCTCGGCCGGCTCGTTTTGGGGCGGCGGCTGGCCTCCGGCGTTTTCTTCCGCCGCTTTTTGATGGCGGCGGCGGCGGTGGTCGGCGGAGGGGGCGGAGGGGGCGTTCGACATTTTCGCCCCCTCTCACTCGTCCTCCTCTTGCCCGCGGTGGGGGCGGAGGCGTTGTCACTCGCCCTCCTCTCCAGCGAAATTGAGTGCGGCGGCAGGGAGGCCGCCGTGAAGTGCCGGCTGGGGGCCAGGGCCAATCCCGGGCTCCCCAGCCGGCACTTCACGCGGCCTCCCCACCCACCACTGCCGCCGCACTCAATTTCGGCTTTCGAGAGGAGGCGAGTGACAAACACCAAGGCGAAGAACTCTATTTGTTTGTCACTCTGCCCGGGCGTTGTCACTCGCCTCCTCTCCGAAAGCCGAAATTGAATGCGGCGGCAGGGGAGGCCGCCGTGAAGTGCCGGCTGGGGGCCGGGATTGGCTCCGGGCTCCCCAGCTGGCACTTCACGCGGCCTCCCCACCCACCCACCCCACTGCCGCCGCACTCAATTTCGGCTTTCGAGAGGAGGCGAGTGACAAACACCAAGGCGAGAAGAACTCTATTTGTTTGTCACTCTCGCCCTCCTCTCGAAAGCCGAAATTGAGTGCGGCGGCAGTGGGGGTGGGGGAGGCCGCCGTGAAGTGCCGGCTGGGGAGCCGGATTGAAGTGCCGGCATGCTTTGCCAGCTCGGCCGGCTCGTTTGGCGGCGGCTGGCCTCGGCGTTTTCTTCCGCCGCTTTTGATGGCGGCGGCGGTGGTCGGCGGAGGGGCGGAGGGGCGTTGACATTTCGCCCCTCTCACTCGTCCTCCTCTTGCCCGCGGTGGGGGCGGAGGCGTTGTCACCTCGCCCTCCTCTCCAGCGAAATTGAGTGCGGCGGCAGGGAGGCCGCCGTGAAGTGCCGGCTGGGGGCCAGGGCCAATCCCGGGCTCCCCAGCCGGCACTTCACGCGGCCTCCCCACCCACCACTGCCGCCGCACTCAATTTCGGCTTTCGAGAGGAGGCGAGTGACAAACACCAAGGCGAAGAACTCTATTTGTTTGTCACTCTGCCCGGGCGTTGTCACTCGCCTCCTCTCCGGCCGAAATTGAATGCGGGCGGCAGGGGAGGCCGCCGTGAAGTGCCGGCTGGGGGCCGGGATTGGCTCCGGGCTCCCCAGCTGGCACTTCACGCGGCCTCCCCACCCACCCACCCACTGCCGCCGCACTCAATTTCGGCTTTCGAGAGGAGGCGAGTGACAAACACCAAGGCGAGAAGAACTCTATTTGTTTGTCACTCTCGCCCTCCTCTCGAAAGCCGAAATTGAGTGCGGCGGCAGGGGAGGCCGCCGTGAAGTGCCGGCTGGGGAGCCGGGATTGGCTCCGGGCTCCCCAGCCGGCACTTCACGCGGCCTCCCCACCCACCCACCCCACTGCCGCCGCACTCAATTTCGGCTGGAGAGGAGGGCGAGGGTGACAACGCCTCCGCCCCACCGCGGGCAAGAGGAGGACGAGTGAGAGGGGCGAAATGTGACGCCCCTCCGCCCCGCCCCTCCGCCGACCACCGCCGCCGCCGCCATCAAAAAGCGGCGGAAGAAAACGCCGGAGGCCAGCCGCCGCCCCAAAACGAGCCAGCCGAGCTGGCAAAGCATGCCGGCAGCATTTGGGCTCGTCCTGCCGGCCCAGCTGTTCCCGAGGGCAAAAAACCCTCTCCCTGGGTCGGCTCTGCAAGGGTAGACTCGAGTATAAGCCGAGGGGGCGTTTTTCAGCACAAAAAACGTGCCGAAAAACTCGGCTTATACTCGAGTATATACGGTAAGTGGAAAGCAGTAGAAACTGCTTCCCTTTTTATTTTTACTTTTATTTTAACAATAATTAAAATGATTAAAACAATGTCCCTTATTTTGCGAAATGAAAATGAGAGAATTTAGAACAGAAACCAGAACACTAGAATTCCATTTACATTCTCAGCCTCCACTGAGGAGGTTCCATTTAACTGCAGGTTCCATTTAAATATGGAAGTCTGTTGAACGTACATATAAATATTAAATTTTCACAATGGCTACAATGCTTGACAGTGTTCAGCATTCATTGACACTGATTGCAACACAATGTATTGGCATAATTCTCAATTAATTGCTCCTTTTTAAAAAAAATATCACCCTTTTATTTTATTTACTTTTTTACAGTGTGGGATCTGTCATCCCATGAAGAAATTGAGATTTAAAATATAGAAAGCTTGTCCAAGAAGAGAAGGTAATTGGCTTCAATTGCCAATTGATATCATGCCCCTCCATTTTCTCTATTTGGGTTTAAACAAGCCAAACCAAACCAAAACACCTTTTTATTGTTAATTCAAGCAATGACTGTGAGCTTGAATCCAACATAGCAATAAATTGATGGTATTTTAAAATTTATGGGTGATTTCGAAAATAGGACCCAGCATTTATTTCTGCTTAGCAATTGAAAATCTGAGGGGCTATCATCAGAAACAAAATGCATGGAGTAGGACAGACAGCCAAAGTAAAAAGCTAGCAAGAAAGCTGTAAGGAGTAATTGGTACACCTGCATTTTGCTCAGCTTGTTCATTGTATTTTAAGATGCCAATTAAGGGAAATAACATGAATAACATGCATACACACAGACTCCTCAAGAGGCAGGTTAGATTTTTGTCTTCCTGGGTGTAGTTGAAGGTTCTTCATAAAGTTCTAGGGATTAGCAATTTTCAGGTATGTTTCTTGAAAGACTTTGGAACAGAAAGGGGAACAAAATTCAGAAAACTTTTTTTAAAAAAATGCTTGGTAGTTCTTGTTATAGACAACTGGATCTAATTGGAATCAGGTTTGTGGAATAACAATCATTCATGAAGGGGCATTCATCCTTGACTCCTAAGAAATAGTATTTGTGAAGGCATGTTTAAAAGCAATCTTCTGATGTGTCAACTATATTACCTTTTCCTTTTCTTTGTTTGATAGAAGGGAGAGATAAATTGGACACTTTTAAGTTTCTTTTACAGATTCTTTGTTGAAAATCCCATTTTCTTTATCAAGAATTGTCTACCATGCAAATATTCTTCAGGAAACTGAGTCTAGGGCAAAGGAGACAGAAAATGAATGCACAAACTTCAGTTCAGAAATCAGACAGATAGTTTCTGAGACACAAGAGGGAAATGAAAGGGCAATATTTTGAGTTTGAGGATAATGAGAAATCCAGCAATAAAGATGTAATGTAGCTGGAACATGGAAATCACATTTGTACTATGAATTATTATTTTATTGCCATGGACTTGTGAATGGTTCAGAATGCTTTTGTTATATATGTGTAATATATATTATATATATGTTATATATATAATATATATTATATATATGTTATATATGTTATATATATGTTATATATGTTATATATATATGTGAAAATATTTACAGATCCCTCACATTCAGGACATAAACTGTTTCAACTCCTACCCTCAAAACGACGCTATAGAGCACTGCACAACAGAACAACTAGACACAAGAACAGTTTTTTCCCGAAGGCCATCACTCTGCTAAACAAATAATTCCCTCAACACTGTCAAACTAGTTACTAAATCTGCACTACTATTAATCTTCTCATAGTTCCATCACCAATCTCTTTCCACTTATGACTGTATGACTGTTTGATTGTTGCTGGCAATCCTTATGATTTATATTGATATATTGACCATCAATTGTGTTGTAAGTGTTGTACCTTGATGAACGTATCTTTTCTTTTATGTACACTGAGAGTATATGCACCAAGACAAATTCCTTGTGTGTCCAATCACACTTGGCCAATAAAAATTCTATTCTATTCTATTGTAGGTAGAAAGCACCATCTTTATCCTCATAATTTATTGTGTTGCAAGATCAATACAATACAATATAATGCAATTCTAGTACAGTCCAAAAATATAACGGCATGATAAGAGTTTAATATATATTGTACTTCTATTAACAAGTATGGATATGATGTAGCCTTATGGCTAAAGCATGAAACTTAGCGATTAAAAAGCCATTTCAGGACACCTGTCATTTAAAGAAATTTCTAGAAAACATTGATTAGGGCAGACAGGCAATCTTTCCATTAGAGGGTAAATTAGTTGAGAGTGCAATTCCTCATAGAATTTACACCTTTAAAAACATGTTTTAGAATTTCAAGTTCACTGGAGGCCAAAGAGCATTCATTGCCGGAGCACACCAGAGTTCCTTAATAGCTGCCATCCACAGTTGGAGAAAAGAGGGCATTAAAATGTGCTTTGGCAAAAGCCCATCAGTGATGGGTATAAAATAATTTAAATAGATAATGTACAAGTTTCCTTGAATTTATACTGAGTTCAATTGCATGACATAGAGAAGCTGTGCGGCTAATTTTGCAACTAATAAGTTAACAGGTTCAGGTATACTGCATGTAATGTATTTGAATTTTAGGAGGGAAATTTGAGCGGGAAAAATGCACGTTGCTGATTGGCTGATGCCTCAGCCAAATTACTATTTAAAAAGGGGTTTTTGCCTGTTGGCTTTTGCTGGGATCACAATAAACTAAAGAGCTGTTGTCACTTGTATCGTCTCCTGCCTCTTCATTGCCCGAACGTAACAATGGCGACGAAGGTGGGATATTGAAGGCAGTGAGACTAGGAAAAGAGCTGAAGGAGCAACGTAACTTCAAACCCAGCCAGTATCAAGGGCGGATACATAGCGATGTCTAGCTATACACTGCCAGTGCCATTCGACCCAGCCAAGGAGAAATGGGAGTCGTACATGGCTCGTTTCGAGTGTTTCCTCGAAGCTAACGAACTGCAAGGAGTATCGGATAATCGGAAGCGAGCCTACTTCCTGAGCCACTGTGGGCCAGAAGTCTTCGATACCGCCGAATCGCTGTCGGAACCAACGCCGGTACAGTCGGTGCCATGGCAAACGCTACAGACGACACTACGAGCACACTACGCGCCGGTGCCATCGAAGTTTGTACAACGGTTCGAGTTGAGGCAAAGAGTTCAGCGAGAGGGCGAATCGATAAGCGTGTACATGGCCGCATTAAGGAAAGCCGCAAACCACTGTGAGTATAGAGACTTGGAGGACTCTTTATTAGAACAACTCATTTGTGGGGTCAGGGACATCCGACTACAGAGGCGGCTGCTGTCAAAAAGCAACCTAACCCTGGCGATAGTCCTGGATGAGGCCAGGGCACACGAGATGTCCACCAAAGCAGTGGAAACCTTACAAAAGCCGAACACGCCAAATGCCGCGGCGAAAGCAACGCCAGTCCACAGCGAAGAAATCCAGGCCGAATCGGACAGTGAAGGAGAGGAAGAGGTTTTCCACACCGGGAGGCTGGAGAGAGGTGACCGGGATGAGTGCATGAGTTGCGGAGGCCAACACCAACGACAGAATTGCAGGTTCAAAGACGCGATTTGTCGGCGGTGTGAAAAGAAAGGACACATAGCTCAGGCCTGTCGAGCCTCCCAACCTTCCCGCCAAAAATTCAAACTGGCCAATCAACAGGGCGCCAGTTCAGCGAAGCGGCCAGGGATTGGCCAGTTCAAAAAAGGTGCGAAGTCGAATCACACCACTGTGCGAGTGGGCCACGCATCGACACGACTAGAAAAGAAAATATTCACTAAGACCTACATCGAAGGAGTGCAGTGTAAAATGGAGGTGGATACCGGCTCATCAATCACGATTACGTCCTGGGGCACAGTCGCACGGGACCTGCCAGAAGTCGCGAAACGACAGCTGCAACCCCAAAAGCTGAGAGTGCAAGACTACCAGGGAAACTGGATCCCCATTAAAGGAGCCACAACGGTCAGAGTAAGATACAGACAATTCAAGAAAACCCTGCCGATCACCATCATTGACGGAAACCTGCCCAGTTTACTGGGACTGGACTGGTTTCAAGCCCTAGGAATGGGCATAACCGGGATCCACAGCAATGGAGTCAACCTGAAGGATGAATTGTTGAAGGAATTCGAGGACGTTTTTCAAGACAGCCTGGGCAAGTACGTGGGGACCCCCATATCATTCAGTTTAGACCCCCAGGTAGCTCCCATTAGATTAAAAACTAGGAGAGTTCCGTTCGCTCTCAAACCCAAGATAGACAGGGAATTAGACAAACTAGTAAACCAAGGAATACTAGTCCCCATCAACCATGCAAAATGGGAGACACCGATAGTGACACCAGTCAAACCGGACAGATCGGTCCGGATTTGTGCTGACTATAAGGCAACGCTTAACAGGGCATTGCAGAAGAGTGCTTACCCCGTCCCCATAGTCCCGTTAGGACAGGGACAGGTTTTTGCCAAACTAGACCTGGCTCAAGCATACCAACAACTACCAGTTGACAACGAAACAGCCGAAGCACAGATGATTGTCACACACCGGGGCGCTTTTAAATGCACTCGACTTCAGTTCGGAGTTAGTGTAGCCCCCAGGTTATTCCAAAACCTAATGGAACGGCTCCTACAAGGTCTACCAGGAGTAGTTCCATATTTCGACGATGTACTGGTATCAGCAGAAAACTTGGAAGAATTAGGGGTCAAATTGCGGAAGGTTTTGGGCATTTTCAGGTCTGCGGGGCTTAAGGTTAAACTCAACAAATGCCAGATAGGAGTTGAATCTATAGAATTCTTGGGTTACCGGATAGACAAGGAAGGCATCCAACCAACTGAGAGCAAAGTGTGAGCAATTAGAAAGGCTCCAACCCCAAAAAACAAAACAGAATTACAAGCATTTTTGGGGCTTGTAAACTTCTATGCGGTAATTTTAAAAAATAAGGCAACGGTAGCCGAACTGCTACATAAACTGCCAGCGAAAAAATCTGTTTGGACTTGGGGCAGGGTTGAGGCTAAAACATTTGAAGGCGTTAAGAATCTTTTGTCTAGCGATAGCCTTTTAATTCAGTACAATGGGACGTTGCCACTAGTACTAGTTTGTGATGCATCACCCTACGGGGTAGGGGCTGTCCTCAGCCACAGATTACCGAACGGTTCAGAAGCCCCTATCGCATATTTTTCCCGCACGATGTCCGCAGCGAAAAGGAACTATAGTGTTGTGTCTTGCCCGCTCTCACAGCAGCCGGGGCCTTCTTATCTGCTCCCGAACACGGAGGAATGTATGCCTCCCGGCCCCAGTCCTGGCTCCATGCCCAGACAAGCTGAAGAGGAGGGGGCACCTCCAGGTCCCAGCCCTGGCTCCATGCCCAAGCAGGCTGCAGAGGAGGGAGCATCCCCTGGCCCCAGCCCTGGCTCCATGCCCAGGCAAACGGAGCAGCTAGACCCCTCCCCCTCCTCCACAGCATGTGAGCCTGAGGAAAGTTTATTTCCAACAGCTGCTGATTGGAGTGACCCTCGCATCAGAAGACTGGATAGGCGGAGGCAACAGAAGGAAGGGAGGGGCAGGCCTTAATGAGTGCTGAGTCATGGAGCCACACCCCATGGCCTATATAAAGGATCTGCTTTCTGGCAGTCTCTGAGTCGGGCAAAGTCGAACTTATCTTGCTGAAGTCACTTTCTGGTCTCCTGCCTGCTCTGAGGACTTTGCTAGGACTTTGGGCAGAGCTGCAGAGGCAAGCCTGATTCGGATTTCCCTGACCCGGCCATCAGCGGAGGAGTGGGACACGACATATAGCCAACTAGACCGGGAAGCCCTGGCTATAGTCTCTGGGGTTAAAAAATTCCACGAGTACCTGTTTGGGTGGCAATTTGAAATAGTCACAGACCACAGACCTTTATTGGGACTTTTGGCGGGGGACCGTCCAACACCAGTTACGTTATCACCCAGGCTGACCCGTTGGACTATTTTCCTGGCAGCATATTTGTACCAACTGTCTCACCGACCGGGCAAGGATTTGGGACATGTGGACGCTTTAAGTAGATGCCCGTTGCCAGAGACTATTGAAGACCCGACCCCAGGGACGCCTGTCTTGTTAATTGACTCTTTGGACTCTGGCCCAGTCACATCCACGGAAGTGACTAGGGCATCTTACAAAGATATTATTGTGAGAACTGTGATCGGTTGGGTGCAGAGGGGATGGCCCACTGCACCGGGGGATCATTTCAAAGAGTTTACAAAGAAGCGTTCAGAACTGTCGGTACAAGGGGGTTGTCTGTTATGGGGGGATAGAGTGGTTATTCCGGAGAAATTATGAGGGCATGTGTTGGAGCTATTGCATGTGGGCCACCCAGGGATTGTGAGGATGAAAAGCCTAGCAAGAAGTTATGCGTAGTGGCCACAAATGGATAAAAATATTAGCGACCGGGTAGGGGAAATGCCAAGCTTGTCAGGAATCAAGACCACTACCTCCAACAGCCCCCGTCAGGGAATGGGAGAAACCCGAGGGTCCTTGGTCCAGGATCCACATAGATTTTGCTGGGCCGTTCCATGGGCAGACCTTCTTAATTGTGGTAGATGCCTACTCGAAGTGGTTAGAAATTTTACTCATGAAAACCACAACAGCGGAAGCCATAATCACAGTCTTGAGGCATCTTTTTGTGACACACGGGTTGCCCGACACTCTAGTGTCTGATAACGGCCCACAATTCATGGCCACCCAGTTTGAGGGGTACTTGGCAGGAGAGGGCATCCGACATGTCCTCTCGGCACCTTTCCACCCGGCGACGAACGGACTTGCAGAACGTTTCATACACAGTGCCAAGGAAACGCTATCTAGAATTAGCCCAGGAGATTGGCAATCCAAAATTGATACCTTCCTGGCAGTCCAACATAGAATTCCCTGTGTAACCACCGGCCGCAGCCCATCTGAGTTATTAATGGGTAGAAGACTCCAGTGCCCCCTAGATCGGTTAAACCCAACATACTCCCCTGATGGGTACCAAAGCATGAAGGGAAAAACCAGAACAATGATAACAGGTGACCCGGTATGGGCACATAACTATAGTGAGGGGCCAGCGTGGCTAAGGGGAACAATTGTAGGAGTGACGGGCCCAAAGTCATACTTAGTGGACATGAGGGATGGCAGAGTGTGGAGATGCCACATAGATCAATTACGAAAAAGAATACAAAACGATCCAGAAACCAAACAGCCAGACCCTGACTACCAAATACTTGAACCAACAGCTAGCTCAACCCCGAGGCGATCGGAGGACTTAGCTGAGTCTGAAGAAGTCCAGCGACGCCAACTGGTTCCTCCAGAGGACAGCAGGCACGACTTTGCAAATAATCTAGGGCCGGAGGGCCCAGAGGAGGAGCTGGGAGGAACAAACAGTCCCTCCGACCAGCTCGACTCACTCCCAGGGAATGAATTGTGCAGGTCAGAAAGAGTTAGGAGACGCCCTGTCTACCTGCATGACTACGTGGAGAAATAACATGCAAATATTATGTAAATATGGTAAAAAGTGTTCTGGGAGGGGAGGAGTGTAATGTATTTGAATTTTAGGAGGGAAATTTGAGCAGGAAAAATGCACGTTGCTGATTGGCTGATGCCTCAGCCAAATTACTATTTAAAGAGGGGTTTTTGCCTGTTGGCTTTTGCTGGGATCACAATAAACTAAAGAGCTGTTGTCACTTGTATCGTCTCCTGCCTCTTCATTGCCCGAACTTAACACTGCATAACACTGACCCTAGGCCTACAAAAATTTAAGCTGGCCACCCTATTTCGAGCCATAATGGCACAGTGGTTAGAATGCATTACTGCAGTTTTAACTCACTGCTCACTGGAGGAGTTCAATTCTGAGCTGTTCAAGGTTGACTCAGCCTTCCATCCTTCTGAGGTCAGTAAAGTGAGGACCCAGATTGTTGGGCCAATATGCTGATTCTGTAAACTGCTTAGAGAGGGCTGTAAAGCACTATGAAGTGATATCTAAGTCTAAGTGCTATTGCTATTTTTCTGAGCTTAGTTGCAATGTTTCTATGCCAGGTTTTCCAAATATTTGACTTTGTGTTGCTTTCAAGAGGTTTGAAAAAAGAAAATACCTGAAATATTTAAAGCAACTAACCTGTTTCATTGGCTATCTAGAATACATATTGTCTGGCAAAGATCACAATGCTTACTTCTAAACCAGTGATTATTTGATTTTTATTTCTAGTGATTTTTTTTTCTAATATAAAAAGCTATCTTTAACTTTTGCTTAGACTATTTATTTGTTGCTTTCTTTGTTTGAAATTTGTTCAGAGCAGGTTAGATTACTCTGTTTTGCTCTTTGGGGTATGATTGTTAGTAGGGGTGGGTTCTACTTACCTTTACTACCGGTTTGCATTGTGCCCCCGCACGTGTTCTTCTGCATGTACAGATTGCTTTTGATGACGTTCAGGTCAGTGGACAGAGCCTCCTGCCAGTTTTACTACCGGTTCTATAAAACCGGTCCGAAGCAGGGGCAACCCACCACAGATTGTTAGGAATGTAGGCATTAATGTTAGGTGGTTAGTTAGGTGGCCAGTTGCCAACATTATTTAGCACAACATTTCTCACACTTAGCAACTTTAAGATTTGTACAGCTGGGAATTTTGGAAGTTGAAGTCCATATATCTTGAAGTTGCCAAGGTTGAGAAACCCTGGTTTAGCATTTCTCATATCTCTTAACTAAGAAAAGACATCATGTTCTTCTGGCTTTATATGGTGCGTAGAAATTTCTGGACTGAGTTAGTCCATTGTCCATTTGATTCGATACTGATTCTTACAGTTTGGAATGTTTGCCAAAATAGTTTTTTTTTTTCCAGAATTAGTAGTGACCAATAAGTCAAGATGTCAAAAATGAATGTAGTATCTTTTTTCTCTATTATTAACTTGAAGCAAAGTTCCTACATTTTAAGTTTTAAGTTTTGACTTTGAAGGGCATTTATGTCTTGCCTGTCCTCCTCAAAGGACTTACTGTACACTGATAAAATGCTTTAGAAACCTGTCTCATAGGACAAATAAACCTCTCTTTCTATTTACAATTTGTGAAGATATTGCCTTACTTTCTATAGGGATTGCACAGCTAAAAGCTTTTGTCACATTTTGCTGCTATGTTCTGGTTCTGGGTTTTTTTTTTTGTTTTTTTTTGTTTTTGGTAGTTTGGCTACATTTTCTTGTACCTAATCCATATTGGCTTTTAGTTGGCACAATGTAGCATCAGAAGTTCAAAATCTTACTTAAAACATAAAAAGTAAACATTACTGGCAAAATTAGTTCATGACTCTCTTTATTAACACGTGGAATTTCAAGTCATTAAAGGTGGCTATGTAGGAGAATACTTCTTTTGTGTCCATGCAAATTGAGTAGTTTGGCACACTGGCCTAATTTTGATGTCATTTGTTTAACAATTTAATAGAATAAAGGAGTATAAAATAAGGAAATGGGAATTAGAATGGAATTTAGTTAAAACAGAGGTAAATGGGGGGAGGGAAAATATGTGCATGGAGAACAAGCAAAAACAAATGTTTACAATCCCATATACTCATCCAGAAATAATATTTACTTTAATACATGACTAAGGTAAGGCTGTCTTTCTGTAACACTCATTCATGATGACATCTTATTGACCAGAAACTAATGCAATAATGCTAATACTCGCATTTGATAAACATTTCTCTTAAAATAGTCCTGAATGCCCACAACTACTCAAGCTGAATAAGATTTAGCAAGATTTAGCTCTAATATATGAATTCAGAAAGTTTTCTTACCACTAGTTTTATTCCAGTTGAGGAATGGGGCCAGTGGTGAAATCCTCCATGGGTTGCCACAGGTTCACTGCCTGCGTATGTGTGCCAAATGCATGCAGATGTGCAGTATGTGCCAAATGCAAATTTCATGCATGCTCAGTGCACACCAAACGTGCACTTCACATGGAAAAAGGAGCATTTTGAAGGTAAGTATAACAGCAGGGGGGGGGGAAACAGCTGTGCCGTGTGATTTAGATTCTCTAGAAAGCAGGATTTCCTGCTTTCTAGAGAATATAAATTGTGCAGCACAGCTGATTGTCGGAAATCGTGGTTTGGATGAACTGGTAGCTTTTTTTAAAATTGCTGGTTCGCTTGAATGGGAAGCTTTTATTACTACTAGTTCACCTGAACCAGTGTGAACCCATAGCATTTCTCCCCTGAGTGGGGCTGAACTTTCTGGACTTTTTTATTGTGGATAAGAGTATTAGGAAATCTTCAGCATCATCACTCCTTTTAACTCGCCCAGAACAACAAGAACAAAAGCCAAAAATAACAATTAAGCAATTTTCATGAGGAATTTCAGCTTCATAATCTTGGAGTGGGGTCAGAGGTGGGTTTCAGCAGGTTCTGACCAGTTCTGGAAAACCGGTAGCAGAAATTTTGAGTAGTTTGGAGAACCTGTATAAAAATTCTGACTGGCCCCACCCCCATCTATTCTCTGCCTCCCAAGTCCCAGCTGATCGGGAGGAAATGGGGATTTTGCAATAACCTTCCCCTGGATTGGGGAGAGATTTTACAGTATCTTTCCCTTGCCATGCCCACGAAGCCACACCTACCAAGGCACACCCACAGAACCAGTAGTAAAAAAATTTGAAACCTACCACTGGGTGGGGTGATTACAATGAAGAGTTGAAGCCTGCATGCGATCTTTCAGCTCTGGATTGTCTATCCAATACTACATCTTCAAGGGACTGCAGGAGGAAAGGGTTAAAGCCAAAAGTAGGAGGAGTCAATACAACCATTATCATTACTCACCTACAGTACTTCCTATGCTAGGTTCATGCAGGTCCACCCATTTGCTTACATACAATGTGCAGCAAATTGACCTCATTGCAAGAAACAGTACTAAGGGGAAAAGGAAGTTTGTATTACAAAGTGGTTTGGGATGCAGAGAATCAGAAGATCCATGAAATGGAAGGCTGGGGCAGCTTAAAGTTTCTATCCCCAAATTATTTCCTATTTGCAAGTATATTTCGAAAAGTTTCCCCAATGGTTTATGAGCGCATAGAATAGGGCTAGGTCTTTGATTAAATCTTGGGATTTTTTTTTTTTTACCCTGCTTTGGGAACAGCCATGTTTCAGGAAGAGTCTTTCTCTAAACATAATTGGTATGTTCTGCCTCATTTCTGGGGATCACTTCAGTTGTATAGCCTACTCAAGTTCTCCACTCTGAAAACCAACATTTCCCATTAGCACTGTAATGTCTTTGTTTGTGTTATGTGCGAGATTAGAAATATGGTAGGCAAAGAAAGAATACATGAGCAGATGTGGATCAATAGGCAGGTTTATAAATTTAGAATAAATATAACAGTGCATTTCTGTGTGTTATACAGAAGCACTCTTTCTGTATTCCTAGGAACAATAGAAAATTAGATGTAAGGCTGCAGGTCACAGAAGCAGAATGCTTGCAGTTCAGCAGAGTGGAATTGATGTTCAATATCTCAAAATCTCTGCTGCCCTGAATATCAAGGAGGGAGCTATTTCTGAATGCAGCTTCCTCAAATGCCAACTGGGATCTATAATTCCCCAAGTGTTCAATAGGGAATGATACTGCCAAGTGACTGAAAATACTGCTTTGATTTAACCAACTATTTAATTGAAACGCCTTAAAACTTGTGCTAAAAGGTATTGCGATTGCAATGATGATAATAGCATGTCCTTTAAGACAGTCCTGCTGAATTAGTCCCTTGTGTGTCTGTCTCATGAATAAGGATATATATATATATATGTGCCTGTGTGTGCGTGCATGAGTGTGTTTGTGTGTGTGTATAGGTCTTGGTATTTTCGGGTCTTTTCCCATGTAAGGTTGAGATATATATATATATATATATCATCCATTATGGAGATTGGAATATATTACAGAAGTAATCAACTAAAAGCTTAGCTCCAGATTTGAGTGTTGCTTTTTAACTTTGGGTGACTTTTGTGAAGCATCAGGTTAGAAATCATATGCCAAAGTCAGAGAGATGAAATTACATATTTATATCCAGCAGCAGGTTGAATATTATGCCCTTGTGGCCAATCACATTTTTATTTATTTATTTATCACAACAGTATATATAAGCATAAGCATGAAAGTAATTATATAATATATTTATTTATTTTTATTTTATTTTTCAAATTTATATACCGCCCTATCTCCCTAAGGACTCAGGGCGGTTCACAGGCAGTTAAAATACATATAAATACAAATTAAAAAACAACAATTAAAAAACTTATTCTATTGCCTAATTTAAAAACAATATAAATAATAAAAAACCCCTTAAAACCAATAACTTTAAAATCTAATCCAGTCCCTCGCGGCTGAATAAGTGCGTTTAAGCTCGACGAAAGGTTCGGAGGTCCGGAAGTTGACGAAGTCCTGGGGAGTTCGTTCCAGAGGGTGGGAGCCCCCACCGAGAAGGCCCTTCCCCTGGGTGTCGCCAGACGGCACTGCCTAGCTGACGGCACCCTGAGGAGTCCCTCTCTGTGGGAGCGCACGGGTCGGTGAGAGGTATGCCATGGAGCGCTTTAAAGATTGTCACCAACACCTTGAAGCGCACCCGGAAGGCCACAGGTAGCCAGTGCAGTCTGCGCAGGATAGGTGTAACACGGGAGCCCCGAGGGGCTCCCTCTATCACCCGCGCAGCCGCGTTCTGGACCAACTGAAGCCCCCGGATGCCCCTCAAGGGGAGCCCCATGTAGAGAGCATTGCAGTAATCCAGGCGAGACGTCACGAGGGCGTGAGTGACCGTGCATAAGGCATCCCGGTCTAGAAAGGGGCGCAACTGGCGCACCAGGCGAACCTGGTGAAAAGCCCTCCTGGAGACGGCTGTCAAATGGGCTTCAAAAGACAGCCGCTCATCCAGGAGAACGCCCAGATGCGCACCCTCTCCATCGGGGCCAATGACTCGCCCCCAACAGTCAGCCGAGGACTCAGCTGACTGTACCGGGATGCCGCATCCACAGCCACTCAGTCTTGGAGGATTGAGCTTGAGCCTGTTTCTCCCCATCCAGACCCGTACGGCCTCCAAACACCGGGACAGCACTTCGATAGCTTCATTGGGGTGGGCCGGTGTGGAAAAGTACAGCTGGGTGTCATCAGCGTACCGCTGGTACCTCACACCGCAGCCACTGATGATCTCACCCAGCGGTTCATAGATGTTGAACAGAAGGCGAGAGAATCGACCCCGCGGCACCCCACAAGTGAGGCGCCCGGGCCGACCTCTGCCCCTGTCAACACCGTCTGCGACGGTCGGAGAGATAGGAGGAGAACCACCGATAAACGGTGCCTCCCACTCCCAATCCCCCCAACCGGCGCAGCAAGATACCATGGTCGATGGTATCGAAAGCCGCTGAGAGGTCTAATAGGACCAGGGCAGAGGAACAACCCCTATCCCTGGCCCTCCAGAGATCATCCACCAACGCGACCAAAGCCGTCTCCGTGCTGTAACCGGGCCGGAAACCGGACTGGAACGGGTCTAGATAGACAGTTTCATCCAGGTGCAGAGGAAACTGATATGCCACCATACTCTCTACAACCTTCGCGAGCGGGTTGGAGACCGGACGATAATTACCTAAGACAGCCGGGTCCAGGGAAGGCTTCTTGAGGAGGGGCCTCACCACCGCCTCTTTCAAGGCGGCCGGAAAGACTCCCTCCAACAAGGAGGCACTCGTAATCGCCTGGAGCCAGCCTCGTGTCACCTCCTGAGTGGCCAGCACCAGCCAGGAGGGGCACGGGTCCAGTAAACACGTGGTGGCATTCAGCCTACCCAACAACCTGTCCATGTCCTCGGGAGCCACAGGGTCAAACTCATCCCAACAAATGTCACCAAGACCACCCTCAGACGCCTCATCTGAATCGCCGCAATTTTGGTCTAGACCGTCTCGAAGCTGAACGATTTTATCGTATAGATAACCGTTAAACTCCTCAGCACGTCCCTGCAACGGGTCATCCCGCTCCCCCTGGTGAAGGAGGGAACGGGTCACCCAAAACAGGGCGGCTGGGCGGTTATCTGTCGACGCAATGAGGGAGGAGGCGAGCAACGCCTCGCTTCCCTCAGTGCCACTAGGTAGGTCCTAGTATAGGACCCAACTAGTGTCCGATCAGCTTCTAAACGGCTAGACCTCCAGGAGCTCTCTAGGCGCCTTCTCCGGCGTTTCATCCCCTCAGCTCCTCGGAGAACCAAGGAGCCGGTTGGGATCTGCGCGGGTCAGAGGTCGCAGAGGCACGACACGGTCTATAGCCCCAGCCGCAGCCCGTTGCCAGGCTGCGGCTAGTTCCTCTGCCGTGCCGTGAGCCAGACCCTCAGGAAGTGGCCCAAGCTCCGTCCGGAACCTCTCCGGGTCCATCAGGCGCCTGGGACGGAACCACAACGTTGGTTCCGTCTCCCTGCGGTGTTGAGTGGCGGTCAGAAAGTCCAGGCGAAGGAGAGAGTGATCTGACCATGACAAAGGTTCTATGACTACATCTCTCAAATCCAGATCCTTCAACCACTGACCAGAGATAAAAATAAGATCCAGAGTGCCACCCCCGATGTGAGTGGGGCCATCAACTACTTGAGTCAGGTCCAAGGCCGTCATGGAAGCCATGAACTCCCGAGCCACTGTCGATGATGAGCCGGCAGATGGCAAGTTAAAGTCCCCCATGACTAAAAGTTTGGGGGTCTCCACTGCCACCCCGGCAAGCACCTCCAGGAGCTCAGGCAGGGCAGCTGTCACGCAGCAAGGAGCCAGGTACGTGACCAGCAAGCCCATCTGACACCTATGACCCCATCTCACAAAGAGGGATTCACACCCGGCAATCTGAGGTACAGTGGTCTCCCTCGGCTCTAGACTCTCTTTAATAGCAACCGCCACCCCCCCACCCCTACCCTGGGCCCTCGGCTGATGGAATGCACGGAAACCCGGTGGGCACATTTCGACCAGGGGCACGCCCCCTTCAGTGCCCAACCAGGTCTCCGTAACGCCTATAAGATCCGCGGCGCCCCCCTGGATAAGATCGTGTATTAGGGGGGCCTTATTGGCCACGGACCGTGCGTTGCATAACATAAGACGAAGGCCCAGGCTCTGAGGGTCTTGACCATCCGGGGAACGGGAAAAGTCAGAGGGATCGGGGCACGCGATATAAGCATAATATCGGGGCACGCGATATAAGCATAATATATGAGCAAAAGTATGTGATAACTATATTAATTGGATATAATGAAAGGAAACAATAGGACAGGAATGGTAGGCACGTTTGTGCTCTTATGTACGCCCCTTATAGACCTCTTAGGAATGGGGTGAGGTCAATAGTAGAGAGTTTTTGGTTAAAGCCTTGCGCAAGATAATCCACTGATTAAGAGGAGCTCTTCCCGGTACTTCTGCAAAATCTTTTCAACTGCCTTGCTTGGACCCTAAAATACTGTATCATTATCCAGGGAAAACTTTGGAAAATCACCAGATTGCTAAATATGAATGCTAGATGAACAAGTAACAATTAAGTGCTCTTATCACCTGGTGTAAGAAAATCTGAATTGGTACATAAATATAGCTGAAATCGGCAGGACTGGCGCCAATTTCTACGTCCTTGTTATTATATTTGCGGTTATTATTAGGCTTCTGGATTTCAAGATCTGTCCTAATAACTGGCAGCCACAATTGCTGTCTAGTTTTTGGAACTAGAGTTTGATTTGGGGGTTGGGATTGCAGAACAGTAATTCAACCTTTAATAAAAAGAACAACTGGATTCTCTGGCACAATTTTTGCAAGCATATTAGAAGTGCATATTTGGCTATGGTCCAAGAGGAACTGTTAGTATGCTATGTGTGTTTTGTGTTTTTGATTTTACTCTTTTGCATAATTGTATTTCTGTCTGAAGATTGATTGTTCTACTTAAATGTTTATTTTTTCCCCACAAGCAAGCCTCCTAAAACCTGCTCTCAGAGATGATGTTACTATTCATTAGAGGCACTAGAGAGAAAGCCTTCTGCTACTCTGAGCTCTATTTCCTTCCTTGCTTCCTTCCTTCCTCTGTAGAGCACTGAAAGATTAGAAAAAGGATCGATGAAACGAAAGTATATCAGATGGAGGTATGGCCTGCTCTGATGAAGAAAGGAAGGTGTTGCTAAAGTTCAGCATTCAATACCATCATCCCAGATACTCTTCTAACTAAGCTAAACCAGCTACAGGTACCTGAACAGACTTGTAAGTGTTTTTCTATCAAAAATTTTGATATTGCTTTTCTATCAAACAGACAACAAGTGGTCAAAATTGGCAATGCTCTATCAAACCCTGTTCCTGTTAAAAGTGGCGTTCCCCAAGGCAGCGTTCTTGGACCAACACTCTTCATATTATACATTAATGATCTCTGTGACCATATTACAAGTAATTGTGTTCTCTTTGCTGACGATGTCAAACCATTTAACACCACCAACAATACAGCTATCCTCCAAAAAGACCTTGACTTCTTATCTGAATGGTCTAAAACTTGTCAACTTCAAATCTCAACCAGCAAATGCTCAGTCTTACATATTGGAAAAAAGAACCCAAACACTAAGTACAAGCTTGATGGACATTACCTTAC
The DNA here is from genome assembly GCF_028640845.1 of Ahaetulla prasina. Lineage (NCBI taxonomy): Eukaryota > Metazoa > Chordata > Lepidosauria > Squamata > Colubridae > Ahaetulla > Ahaetulla prasina. The sequence continues at coordinate 94,074,569 of NC_080540.1, forward strand.
TGATGACCCCCACCCTGTTAAAGATCTTGGAGTTTTCATATCAAATGATCTAAGTGCCAAAGCCCACTGCAAATACATCGCAAAAAAGGCTTTAAGAATTGTAAACCTAATATTGCGTAGCTTCTTCTCCAAAAACACTACACTACTAACCAGAGCATATAAAACATTTGCTAGACCAATTCTTGAATACAGCTCGACTGCTTGGAACCCATACCACATTTCTGACATCAATACAATTGAACGTGTCCAGAAATACTTTACAAGAAGAGTTCTCGACTCCTCCGAATACAACAAAATACCTTATGCCACCAGACTTGAAATCCTGGGTTTCGAAAATTTAGAACTACGCCGCCTTCGACATGACCTGAGTTTAACTCATAGAATCATCTATTACAATGTCCTTCCTGTCGAAGACTACTTCAGCTTCAATTGCAACAATACACGAGCACACAACAGATTTAAGCTTAATGTTAACCGCTCCAATCTTGATTGCAGAAAATATGACTTCAGTAACAGAGTTGTTAATGCTTGGAATACACTACCTGACTCTGTGGTCTCTTCCCAAAATCCCAAAAGCTTCAACCAAAAACTGTCTACCATTGACCTCACCCCATTCCTAAGAGGTCTGTAAGGGGCATGCATAAGAGCACAAGCATGCCTACCGTTCCTGTCCTATTGTTTTCCTTCGTTATATCCAATTAATATAGTTATTACATACTCATACTCATATATATGCTTACATATTGTATAATTATTTTATGCTTATGCTTATATATACTTATATATATGTGACAAAAATAAATAAATAAAAATAAAAAAAGTGGATCACAAGCTTCCTAACAAAGAGGAAGCAGCAGGTGAAGCTAAGTAGGATCACATCAGATACCTGTACAATTAGCACAGGGGCCCCCAAGGCTGTGTGCTCTCCCCACTTCTCTTCTCTCTATATACCAATTACTGCATCTCCAACGATCCATCTGTTAAACTTATTCGAGACAATGATGAATCCGCATACAGACAGGAGGTCGAACAAGTAGCCTCGTGGTGCGACCGGAACAATCTGGAACTGAACACACTCAAAACCGTAGAAATGGTGGTAGACTTTAGGAAAAATCCTTCCGTACTTCCACCCCTCACAATACTAGACAACACAGTATCAACAGTAGAAACCTTCAAATTTCTAGGTTCTACCATATCGCAAGATCTAAAATGGACAGCTAACATCAAAAACATCATCAAAAAAGGACAACAAAGAATTTATTTATTATTTATTAATTAGATTTTTATACCGCCCTTCTCCCAAAGGACTCAGAAAGCTGCGCCAACTCAGAAAGCTCAAACTGCCCAAGGAGCTGATGATCCAGTTCTACAGAGGCATTATTGAGTCTGTCATTTGCATCTCTATAACTGTCTGGTTTGGTTCTCAACCCAACAAGACAGACACAAACTTCAGAGGATAATTAGAACTGCAGAAAAAATAATTGCTACCAACCTGCCTTCCATTGAGGACCTATATACTGCACGAATTAAGAAGAGGGCCATGAAAATACTTACAGATCCCTCACATCCTGGATATAAATTGTTTTAACTCCTACCCTCAAAATGACGCTATACAGCACTGCACACCAATACAATTAGACACAAGAACAGTTTTTCCCCAAACGCCATCACTCTGCTAAACAAATAATTCCCTCAACACTGTCAAACTATTTACTAAATTTGCACTAAATCTTCTCATCGTTTCCATCACCCATATCCTTCCACTGTATGACTGTAACTTTGTTGCTTGTACCCTTACGATTAATATTGATATTGTTTCCTGATTGCTTATTTGCATTCTATGACTATCATTAAGTGTTGTATCATTAAGTGTTAAATTTGTGCCCTATGACTATCATTAATTGTTGTAAGTGTTGTACCTTGATGAAGGTATCTTTTCTTTTATGTACTCTGAGAGCATATGCACCAAGACAAATTCCTTGTGTGTCCAATCACACTTGGCCAATAAAATTCTATTCTATTCTATTCTATTCTATTCTATTCTATTCTATTCTATTCTATTCTATTCTATTCTATTCTATTCTATTCTACTTCACTCTATTTACTAAACTATTTACTAAATCTGCACTATTAATCTTCTCATCGTTCCCAACACCCTTCTCCTTCCATTTATGACTGTATGACTAACTTTGTTGCTGGTAATCCTTATGATTTATATTGATATTGATTGTTTCCTGATTGCTTATTTGTACCCTATGACTATCATTAAGTGTTGTATCATTAAGTGTTGTGCCTTGATGAAGGTATCTTTTCTTTTATGTACACTGAGAGCATATGCACCAAGACAAATTTCTTGTGTCGCCAATCACACTTGGCCAATAAAATTCTATTCTATTCTATTCTATTCTATTCTATTCTATTCTATTCTATTCTATTCTATTCGATTCTATTCGATTCGATTCGATTCGATCCTATTCAACTTTACTCTGCAAGGCTGCCCACAATGGAGGGATGAGATACTTCTAGCATCTAATTTACTTTCCTGTCCAGCCTTAGACAGCAAGGTGTTTTTTTTTTAACATATTAGGAAGAGAATTGCTAGAAGCAGTATTGCTCTATTGCATCAAAGGAAAACTCTGTAAAAGCAGTCTCTTTCACAAAGTATAGAATATGTCTTATAGCATATTGTTAAAGGAAAGGTTGGAAATGATGTGCCATGCAATCCCATATATTTCTGCTCAAGGAAGAAGAAATAACCTTGATGCATCCTATCTTAGTCTTAGAGCTGTGGCTATCTGCCCACATCCCCCCCCCATTTCTTGAATTTCTTAGGACATTAGAAAGAAATAGATCATTTCTACTCTCTCTAGTTGCCTAATTCTAATTTCTTTGGCTCAATGTTTCACAGCTGACACAAGCTAAGTTCTATTTCTTCAATTCTCCAATGTTGGAACAAATAAGCTTTTGGCAAGGTGGCCAACATGGGCATCCTTCCAAACTAATGTATGCTATTGTGTTTTCTATTAATGCACTTTGTCTTATTTAGACCCATAAAATGTCTTGGAAATTTTTTTTTTCTACTATAGATTTAGTGCTAAGTGTAAAACAATATATAAAACAACCTTAAACCCCAAGAATTGCTTTCTGTCAGAAGATATTAGATATTAGCCTAAAGCTAACCTCAGAAAATCTTTTTTTTTAAAGCTACATACTAAGCAAGGTCAGACCTTGTTAGTACTTGGATGGTCAACTATCTCATCACCATGGACCTCAAGGTTAAAGTACAGACCAGTTTAAAAAATAAATTCTCAAAAAAAAGCAATGATAAATCACTTCCACAGTCACCAAGAGACCAACACAGACAGATCCTTGTAGCCAATGTGAGTCAAGCACAGATGAAAGAAACTTTACTTTTAGAAGAAGTTGGTTTCCCTGAAAAATGTCATAAAATGTATTATTTCAGTAGGTTAATATTAAAAAGGACAATAAAATTAATCAATGGCGATGATGCATATATCGCTTTGATAATTGGGAAAATTTGCCAGTTATTGTCACCCTCTTCCTATAACTCTGCATGCTAAAGTGACAATTCCCCTAATGTTTTGACTGGTAGAAAAGTTTGGAACTGTAGTCCCAATATATCAAAAGGACTCCAGGTAATTTCTCCACTTTTTCAAAGCATTTCATTTATCTAACCAATTTTTTTTTTTGAGATGTAATTATTCTAAAGCACTTTTTTCATGAAATCTTATTCTTGCATTTAAATTTTCCTATATCGTTCGTCCTTATTCTTTATGATATAATTTAACTTTCAGATTTATATGTGCAATGTCTTGCCATGGCTGAATCTGATTAGATACTTATTCAAGTGAATCAAAGGGCACATTTTTCCCTAGAGTTGACTAGAGTTGAAATGAGGACCCAGATTGTTGGGGGCAATAAAAGTTGACTTTGTATATAATATACAAATGGATGAAGACTATTGTTTAACACTTTGTAAGCCGCCCTGAGTCTGCAGAGAAGGGCTGGATATAAATTCAAATTAAAAAAAAGGGGGGGCACATTTTTCCCTAGAGCTGTTGGATGGCTTTCTTGCTAGGTTGAACTACTCATATCGAGTAGTTATTTTTATTTTTCTTAATGCAAATACTATCATAATGCTATTTGTTAGGCCAAGAGCTTGTTCATATGTATTATATTTTTCCTGGTGTAAATTTCTTTTTATGGGACATATTTGCCATCTGCCATGCCTTAGGGATTCCTCCTTATTATTACTCCAATATTTCCTACAGCAGATATACAGCCTCTTACAATCCAAAGCAATAATTGTCTCTTTGGATAGCAACCCAAAAGTAAAGAAGAGTAATGTGTTTATGAGCAATAGGTAATTTAATGATGTACACAGCACCTTAGGCTAACATTTCCAGGCTATCTTAAAGTAATCAAAATTGGCATCCAAGTAAAGTCAGTGAAATAATTTCCTGAAATAAATTATTTTAAAATCTCAAATGGATTATTTTAAATAGAGGTTGTTAAAGTTTGTTAAAGCAGGGATAACTTTAAAAATACATGTGCACACTTAGATAACATATAAAAACATTCCTTTTTAAAAAAGTGATTTCATTTAAAAAATGACATTACAAAATAAAAATAATACAAACTAATAAAAAATAGAATGGACACAAAAGAAAAAATAGAAAGAAAAATAGAAAATAAAAAAATATAATAAAGAAAACTAAAAAATATAGAAAGAAAAGACTTGCCCCTCTTTGCAACAAATATGAACAATTGTCATAACTTACTACTTTCTCTCAAAATGCAACAGATTATCTCTTCTTCTCATATACCATCTCTTACCTATAAATAAAGCGTCATTCTGATTAGCAAAAGTCCATTGAGAGTTACCACAGATGACAACATATCTATTTTAACCTTGATCAAATAAACCAATATTATATTCCTTCCTTTTACTTAAAAAATCTTGATTGTTAATCTTGTCAAATAATATCCTCGAATTTCATTTCTTTCTGGTTCCTTTTAGTGTCCAACCTTCAATGATTCACCCTATCATTTTTTAAACAGAATTCAAAACAAGAGCATCTCCCCACAGGACAAATTCTTATAATTAGCTGCCAAACCTTATTTCAAATCCATCTGGGTCATTTGTAACTTTTCAAAGTTCTTTTCTTTATTTAAAAAAAGTCAAATTTATATTTATATTTAAAAGGTTTTTCCTTAAGAATTGAAAGAAAAATACCTGTAAAACTTGTCGAATAAAGAAAAATGAATAAAAATATAAATATAAATAAATAAATATATATAAATATAAATAAATAAATTAACAATAGACTTGTATTTGTGAGTTCTCCCTTTAACATTCAATGAATACAATTCAATTGTTCTGGATAATAAGGTAACTGATCTAGGTCAGACATTGTAAACAGCAGATTAGTAGCAGTAGGAAGAAAAGCTAGAGAAAATAGCCAAAAGACAATTATTCTCAACTCCATCTTCTTATCAAAGTCTTCCCGGCAAAATGTGTGAAGGAGTTAATCTATCACTATTCTACTTTTTTCATTGCCACAGGACAATGATAATGACAGTTCCCTTGAATTTCAGTTTGTATCTGAGACTGGGATGGGCTCTGAAGCTCTTTCAACTCTATACCATTGTTTTCATTTTTCATTCTTATAGTAATGACTTTTAAAATGAATTGTTCTGACTGGAGGTTATTGTATGCATATGCTATTACGAAACTCTTTTGTATTCATTGAATTTTAAAAGGAGAACTCACAAGTACAAGTGTATAGTTAATCTATTTATATTTTTTATTATGGCATATCTTCTTCTGAACTGCTTGGAGAATAACAGTTACTGAAAAACAAAATACCCAAAGTGATTAGAACATCCTTCCTTGCATTATGTTTAATTTCACTAATATATAACATTGTTCTGCATTTTTATTATATTACAATATAAGCTTATTGGAATGGATTGGAGAAAATTCTTATCCCAAAAATTATTCATATGTTCTATTTCTCCAGGAAAGATAAATAAGAGAAGAAACTGCTTGCTGGCACCTGATTAGCTTATTTGGTTACCACTAAGGAATATGTTCGAGAAGGGACTTGGTGGCTTAGTGGGTAAGACACTGAGTTTGCCGATCAAAAGGTCGGCAGTTCAGTGGTTCAAATCCCAAGTGCCGCGTAATGGGGTGAGCTCCCGTTACTTGTCCCAGCTTCTGCCAACCTAGCAGTTCAAAAGCATGTAAAAAATGCAAGTAGAAAACTAGGGACCACCTTTGGTGGGAAGGTAACAGCGTTCCATGCGCCGTTGGCATTTAGTCATGCCAGCCACATGACCATGAAGAAGTCTTCGGACAGCACTGGCTCTTCGGCTTTGAAACAGCCGCCTCCTAGAGTCAGGAGTGACTAGCACGTATGTGTGAGGGGAACCTTTACCTTTATCTTTAGCTTTACCTTTAAGGAATATGTTCAGAATGAACATTTCTCCAAGATTATACCTGAGCAACATAGGGATCAAACAAGAGATGAGGTTCTTTATGGGAAAACCTCTGGCAACCAGATGTTAACATATCTGTCTGCTCTGGATTTCCTCTTAGCCCACTCAAATTAATCTTAAATCAGTTCTGACTTGATTATAAGTAGATAGAACTGCTTGATTGGATCCTTATGCAAACATATCTCTGCTACCTGAAGCTATCATGAACCATCAAATATTCATTAATTCAAAAATGTGTGCTTAAAGATTTTAAATGCTAGATATATGGAAGTTCTGCCTTCTATGGACTGTTGTAAGCAATCAAATGCTTATGTTCAACCTTTGTTATGTCTGCAACAAAAATTCTAAAGTAGCTAAACTATATCTGGGTGTCTTTTGCCAAGTCTAGTCAAACGCTGAACTAAGTATTGAGTGTCTGCAAATATGTGATTTATTGCACATTCCTGGTGTGAAGTTTGTCAGTAGGGATTCTTCCAGTAACTCTAACAATTCATGACAGGGAAAGAAGATGACTAAAGTGTTACCCTTTAGGTAATACTGGAATAGAAGCAAATAAAAACTGACTTTCATATTATAGAATAGAATAGAATAGAATTTTTTATTGGCCAAGTGTGATTGGACACACAAGGAATTTGTCTTGGTGCAAATGTTTTCAGAGTACATAAAAAAAAAGATATGTTCATCAAAGTACAACACTTACAATACTTAATGATAGTCATAGGACACAAATTTAACACTTAATGATACAACACAACGATAGTCATAGGGTGAAAATAAGCAATCAGGAAACAATATCAATATTAATCGTAAGGGTATAAGCGACAAAGTTACAGTCATACAGTCATAAGTGGAAGGAGATGGGTGATGGAACCGATGAGAAGATTTAGTGCAGATTTAGTAAATAGCTTGACAGTGTTTAGGGAATTATTTGTTTAGCAGAGTGATGGCGTTCAGGAAAAAACTGTTCTTTTGTATAGTTGTTCTGGTGTGCAGTGCTCTGGTGTGCAGTGTTTTGAGGGTAGGAGTTGAAATAATTTATGTCCAGGATGTGAGGGATCTGTAAATACTTTCACAGCCCTTTCTTGATTCGTGCAGTATCCAGGTCCTCAATGGAAGGCAGGTTGGTAGTAATTGTTTTTCTCAGTTCTAATTATCCTCTGAAGTCTATGTCTATTTTGTTGGGTTGCAGAACCAAACCAGACAGTTATAGAGATGCTGATGACAGACTAAATATTCCACCATACTTTAGGTTCAAAGACCCTCAAATAATGCTCTTTCTTTTTTCCTTTTTTTTAAATAAAGACATTTGTGCTCTTATGCATAACAGAAGAAGCAAAGGTTTGGTCCAGGGGAAAGGACTGCAAAGGAACTCAGTTGTTAATACTGATTAGTATTAACTATTAGTATTAGACTAATAGTTCTTATAATGAAGGTGATGGATCATGATGCTCAAATGATACCATCAGCTGTAGAAAAGATAATCCATTCACTCAATGCAAGAATGTCTACTACAGGGCAGCTGCTAATAAGAAAGAAGAGGAACTATGAGTCCAATTTGATAAGCAACTGCAGTGAACAGACTCAATGTTTCTTTTTGTCAGCTTCCTCTCTTTCTCACATGATGGTTTACGGATGTTATGAATAATGATGGGTTAAGACCAGTGGTGGGATTCAGCCAGTTCGCACCACTTCAGGAGAACCGGTTATTAACTTTCTGAGCAGTTTGGCAAACTGGTTGTTGGGAAGAAATTATTAGGGCAGAGAACTGGTTGTTAAATTACTTGAATCCCACCACTGGTTAAGACATGCTAACAATAGCACTTAGACTTATATACCGCTTCACAGTGCTTCACAGCCCTCTCTAAGTGGTTTATAATGTTAGCATATTGCCCCCAACAATCTGGGTCCTCATTTTATTGATCTCAGAAGGATGGAAGGCTGAGTCAACCTTTAGCTGCTCAGAATCAAACTCCTGGAGTGAGCAGTGAGTTAGCCTGCAATTCTGCATTCTGATCACCACACCACCATGGCTCTTAATTAGTTGGCTTATCTTGCCTTTGCATTCAGAAGTTCAAAATAGCATGTATAGCAGGTCTTGTTACTAGCTTAGCCCACAGTAACAATCCTCTCAGGGTTGGGAATAACTAATATAGTAACACTCAGTGAGCTAGTACAATCCATGTATTTGATTAAAAGGCTACACAAGTTGCCTATCAAATTCAGCATGTTTGTCTATGTATAAGCAGGAAATCTTTGTACAAGAATAACATTTTGGGAGACAACAGGGAGTGTTTGATTTTTAGGACTAAGATAATATAGTTATCTTAGTTATCTTAAGTCCTTTTTTTAAAAGAACTTATATAATTTTAGCAGCCTATGTTGTTTAAAGTAGATACTCTAGGCACATGTTAAACAAGATGTTGAATCCAAATTACTCTTACTAGGTTTATTTATTTATTTATTTATTTTATTGATCACATTTGTATACCGCCCTATCTCCCGAGGGACTCAGGGCGGTTAACAGGCATATAAAAAGGACATATAAATACAGATTAAAACACAAATAAAAAACTTATTCTAACCAGCCTGATTACCAAAACCAATTAAAATCAATATAAAATTTAAAATTTCAAAAATTTAAAAATCTAAAAACCTAGTCCAGTCCTGCACCTAAATAAGTGTGTTTTAAGCTCACGACGGAAGGTTCTAAGGTCGCGAGTTGGCGAAGTCCTGGGGAGCTCGTTCCAGAGGCGGGAGCCCCACAGAGAAGGCCCTTCCCCTGGGTGGCGCCAGACGGCACTGCCTAGCTGACGGCACCCTGAGGAGTCCCTCTCTGTGAGAGCGCACGGGTCGGTGAGAGGTATTCGGTAGCAGAAGGCGGTCCCGTAAATAGCCCGGCCCTATGCCATGGAGCGCTTTAAAGGTGGTCACCAACACCTTGGAGCGCACCCGGAAGGCCACAGGTAGCCAGTGCAGTCTGCGCAGGATAGGTGTCACCCGGGAGCCACGAGGGCTCCTTCTATCACCCGCAGCCGCATTCTGGACTAACTGCAGTCTCCGGATGCCCTTCAAGGGAGCCCCATGTAGAGAGCATTGCAGTAATCCAGGCGAGGCGTCACGAGGCGTGAGTGACCGTGCATAGGGCATCCCGGTCCAGAAAGGCGCAACTGGCGTACCAGGCGAACCTGGTAAAAGCTCTCCTGGAGCGGCCGCCAAATGATCTTCAAAGGACAGCCGTTCATCCAGGAGGACGCCCAAGTTACGCACCCTCTCCGTGGGGCCAATGACTCGCTTCAACAGTCAGCCGCGTTGCAGCTGACTGTACCGGGATGCCGGCATCCACAGCCACTCTGTCTTGGAGGGATTGAGCTTGAGCCTGTTTCTCCCCATCCAGACCCGTCGGCTTCCAGACACGGGACAGCACTTCAATAGCTTCATTGGGGTGGCCCGGTGAAAAGTACAGCTGGGTGTCATCAGCGTACAGCTGGTACCTCACACGAAGCCACTGATGATCTCACCCAGCGGCTTCATATAGATGTTGAACAAAAGGCGAGAGAATCGGCCCTGCGGCACCCACAAGTGAGGCGCCTCGGGCCGACCTCTGCCCCCGTCACCACCGTCTGCGACCGATCGGAGAGATAGGAGGAGAACCACCGATAAACGGTGCCTCCCACTCCCAATCCCTCCAACCGGCGCAGCAGGATACCATGGTCGATGGTATCAAAAGCCGCTGAGAGGTCTAATAGGACCAGGGCAGAGGAACACCCCCTATCCCTGGCCCTCCAGAGATCATCCACCAACGCGACCAAAGCCGTCTCCGTGCTGTAACCGGGCCGGAAACCGGACTGGAACGGGTCTAGATAGACAGTTTCTATAGACAGGTGTCAAGGTTCTGGATCAGGGCTATCATATCAGGGTGATCAGGCATTTGGTGTTAATATTTTCTGCCGACTGAAAGAAGTATTTTTCAAAAAAGTTGCTTGCTATTCATAATAGGAGAAAACACATTATAGATCTAACGCACATACAGAGACATACAGACACAAATTGATGTAGTACAAATGTAGAAATCAACTGACAAAATCCAATCTACTAGTCTGTGGGGGAAGAAAGAGCTGACAATTCATGTCAAGATGCTGCAGTCAGTCGTCAAATTTAAGCTTTCATGAGTAAGCCTTTCCTCCCCTTTCTACATCAAAATCACCACAGACATATCCTCAGATCTATTTATTCTTGTGTATCAAGTTTGAGATCAATCCACAGAGCTGTTGTCTATCTTCTTTTAATAAAAACAGGGGGAAATAGTTTTTCTGTCTTGCCTTTAACATAGAACCAAAGCCACAATTATTAGTTCATGTAAAGGAAAATCCTGTGCTTCAAGGGAATGTGATCATATACTGATGGATGTTGTGAACTTTTCTCTTACATCAGAAGAGAGACGTCCATGAGTTGAAGACTCCACAGGGTATCATGCCATGTACTGCCGATTGGTGGCTCTGGGTGGGGAGACTGAAAACAAAGTATCTGAGGAAAACATCTGAGGAAAGCATTTATTGATGAGTGTCTTGATGTTTAAGAACTACTTATTGCTTGGAACAGGCCCAGATAGACAGAAAAACTATGTTAAAGGTGGACCTGGGAGATTTATATGCCTTCTCCTTGGTGTCGGTAACATCTGAATGGTAAGTGATTATTACACCAAGTTAAAAAGAGATGGTTTGTCCATCCCAAAGTCTTCCATCCTTCCTTGTTTGGAAGATCACAACAATTCCTGCACTAGAAATTCTCTCCCCACAATCTACTTCAAATTTGACTTAATCAATTTGTCTGCCTTCTTTCTTCTATGTTTTAGACATTGCTGTAATAGCCTCTTAGAAATTAGACATCCGGGGAATACATTTTTCTTACACTACTTCGGTCTTTAGAAGCTTAAAATATATTTAATTATATAAATTATATATAATTATGTAAATTATTATAATTTACATAATTATTTACATGATTATTATTTATTAATAATATTAATAATTATAAAAATAATAATATTAATAATTAATAATTAATAATTATTAATTATGTAAATTATGTATTTATTTATGTATTTATTTTATTTTATTTATTTTATTTATTTTATTTATTTGCATTTATATCCCGCCCTTCTCCAAAGACTCAGGGCAGCTTACACTTAGACTCAGGGCGACTCAGGGCGGCTTAGCAATAGTCTTCATCCTATTTGTATATTTATATACAAAGTCAACTTATTGTCCCCAACAATCTGGGTCCTCATTTTACCTACCTTATAAAGGATGGAAGGCTGAGTCAACCTTGGGCCTGGTGGACTAGAACCTGCAGTAATTGCAGGCAGCTGTGTTAATAACAGACTGTCTTACCAGTCTGAGCCACATAATTATTATAATTATGTAAATATAATTATTTACAGATATTTAAAAGCTTCAAGATGGCGACCAGCAAGGATGCCCTGGAGGAATGCTCTCTGTAAAAGAGCGAAAGCTCTTGAGGAGGGCTGCCTCCAAGGCTGCTAAAGAACCTTGCGTCCATCGCCGACACAATCTCTGGAGCTACCGAGGTGACTTGGACCGCCAACAAACCACCGCAGCATAGATTGCTGCTGAGGCGATCGCCACCTCCGAGACCGCAGCTAAAGCGACGGGGAAGCCAAATCCACCACTGCTGCCAGAGCCAGAGCTGGAGCTCGCCAGAGCCAGAGCTCGCTAGAGCCGGAGCTGCCTCCAGAGCTGCATCTGATGCCAGGATGCCGGAATGCCAGAGCTGCATTGGCTGCCACCGAGCCGCTGAATCTGCTGGGGTTGCCTTCCCTGCTCTGCCGAGACTGGAGAGTACAGATCCGCTTTTGAAATTCCCACCGCTGAGGCCACACTGTGGATGCTGAAGAGAGCCGCTGGCGAGACTCAGACTTCAATCCATCGCACAAATTGCTAAACTGGGTGAGTCACAACCACACCTTCGGCCCTGGCCTTTCAACCACCTCCATCCATCCACCCTTCGATTGCTGAGAGAGATAAAGAGACTCATCCTCATCCTCCATCCTCCATCTTACATCCTCTATCCATCCTCCATCTTCCCAACACTGCCATCTTGTGGGAAAGAGAGAGAGAATCTAAAATCTTACCTTACCATCTATTAACATTAGTCTAATTACAGTCAAATTAACTGTAAAATACAAACAGAACATCAATCATGCCAGGCAGAAATTCCAATAAAAATACTAAACGCTCTCGATCAATAGATGCCACTGCAAATAATGACCAATATAAATAAAAAATGTGCCATAATTGTAATAATCCTATATTATGCCATAATTGTAATAATCCTATATCAAAAAACATAAATTGCATATCTGATAGTACACAAACCATGGATACAACTATAAAATCTCATCAAAATATCATTGAATCCATTCAAGCTAACTTAGAAAAAACTATCACTAACTCCATTCTAACAAACCTAGAAAAAACTATCATTAACTCCATTCAAATAAACCTAGAAAAAACTATCATTAACTCCATTCAAACAAACTTAGAAAAAAGATTATTAGCATATTTTGATACACGTTTCACAAATCTTGAAAAAAAAAATTACAGCACAATTAAATGGAAATGCAACTGATCAAAAACATTTCCCAATTCAACAAACATTGCCTTTTACACAAACTAAACCACAAACATCTACCAATCAACCAAACAATGTAGCAATGTAGTAAAAGATACCATTGAGAGAGAACAAAAGCGTCAAAATGCTATATTTTATCAACCAGATATTGATAAAATACGTAACATCATTTCAAATTACAAATTATCAACCTTCAACCCTAGTGAAATAACCGAAGTCTCCAGAGATGGACCCGAATTCAAAAACAGTGATGGTTCAGTGGCGCCTAAGTTCTGTAGAGTCATATGCAAAAATGAAACCAGCAAACGAAATTTCATCTATACTATAAACACAATTGCCAGAAACAACCTCAGCCTCAGCAAACTTAGAGCTAGACCTGACCTATCATTCCTACAACGTATTAGATCCCGTGAACTTCGTTCAGAGCTCAAACGATGGCAAGAAGAAGGTGAAACCAACCTTTACATTGATTACCATGCTGACTGCATAAAAAGAAAATCCTATAATCAAATAGCCATCACTCAACCACACTTCAATCAAAACATCCAACCATCCACCAATCAAGGCATCCATCCATCTGACAATCGAAACATCCATCCACCCGTTCAATCAACTGTTGATCAACCAACTAACCTCCAACCACCCGTATAAAACCTCCAACCATCCAATGATCAACCACTCATTGTTCAACCAACCTTCCTTCAACCACCTGTTGTACATAAACCTCAATCAACTATCAATCAAAACTAGGTATGTAAGCCCCTCACCTCTTCTACACCAAAACTACAGGTCTTAAATGTAAATTAATAAATGCAAGAAGTATTGTAAACAAATTACCTGAATTTATCCTCTTGTTAAACAATGGTACATTTGATATTATATTTGTTTGTGAAACATGGCTGAACTCATCCCTTCCTGACTCCATTATTTCAAACAAAGAGTATCAAGTTTTTTGATCAGATCATGAAAACCGCAGAGGTGGTGGAGTGGCTATCTTTTACAAAAAATCACTGAACCTAAAAAATATTCAAGTTGCACATAAACTTTCTCTTCCTGAAACTATTGTATGCGACCTGTCCATTAACACTACATTTCGATTCTTACTATGCTACAGAGCCCCTGACTACGACATCGCTCATGCAGATATGTTAACGACACTGCTAACATGGGCTACCTCTTGCCCATATCCTCTCATCTTCCTGGGTGACCTAAATCTACCTTTTATTAACTGGATAACAAACGAATGTACAACTGAAGCAATCCATAGTACACTATACAACGCCGTTACAAACCTAGGTCTTGAACAACTAGTAACTAACAATACAAGACTCAACAAATGCCTTGACCACATCTTTTGCAATAACACTAACTCAATTTATGGACTACAAATAAAAGAACCCTTTTCCAACAGTGACCACTGCATGATAGATTTTTGTCTCAATATACGCCCTCAAATAAATCGTCATAATAATAGTACTCCTTTCAATTTCAAAAAAGCCAACTATGACCTTATAAACAACGACCTCTCATCTCTTGTCTGGCAAAATCTGTACTCAACCTGTATCACTGCCGAAGACCACTGTAGAGTTTTCCTACTTGAAATCAATAGAATCATCAAACTATACGTACCACAAATCACCACCAAAATAAAAAAAAGCAAATTACCCATATCAATAAAAAAGCTTCAATCCAAAAAAAAATCCCTCTTGAGAAGAAACAAAAAGGGCCATGTAGCAAACTTCAAAAACCGCTACAGAAATATTTACAACCAAATAAAAACTGAATGCCCCATTTACTACACCAAGCAAGAAGAAGACCTTCTGTGCACAAATTCCAATCATGCTTTTTATAATTTTGTGAACAATAAACTTAAAGAATCAAGATCCATCCCACCACTAAAGGAATCTAACGGCAAAGAATGTAACGATGAAACAGTTAAATCAAACCTCTTTAACACATTCTTTGGCTCAGTCTTTGTTAACAGTGATGGCTCATATCCGACATTCCCCAATCATACCAACAATGAGTACAACGACTTAACACATATAGACTTCACTGAAGTCAATGTTGAAAAAGCTCTTCACAAACTGAAACCATCTTTATCTATTGGGCCCGATGGACTATGTGCATACTTCTTAAAAAAACTTTCAATTAATATAGCAGAACCCCTAAGCATAATCTTTGATAAAGCTTTCACGACTAGTTCCCTTCCCAAACTTTGGTCTCTAGCTACAGTCATTCCTATCTTCAAAAAAGGAGATCCCAGCCTAACTGAAAATTACAGACCAATCTCTCTATGCTGCGTCATCTGCAAAGTAATGGACTCTATCATCAACCAATCCATTACCCTCCACCTAGAAACAAACAACCTACTCTCTAATAAACAATTTGGTTTCAGAAAAAAAATATCATGTAACTTACAACTTCTCAATTGCAAAAACATATGGACTACTAATCTTGATCAAGGCAAAGCAATAGATGCAATCTACATAGACTTCTGCAAAGCTTTGACTCAGTAGTACACAATAAACTTCTCCTAAAACTAAAATCCTACAGCATTTCAGGACCTCTTCACAGTTGGATAACTGCTTTCCTGTAAAACAGACAACAAGTGGTCAAAATTGGCAATGCTCTCAGACTAGGGAGTTAGCAGCTAAATCATAGCTGCTTCTTCACGAAGCGGAGCCAAAACCGGAAGTCTGTAAGCTGTCAGGACATCGTAAATCTGAGTCTGACAGCTTGGATTCTTTCCTTCGGGCAAAGGAGGAAAGTTGAGCAATTAGGTTTGAGGTAGAGATGCCCTAATAAGCTTTTAAAGCTTGTGGGAAGTTCTCCTTCTATAACCTGATAAGCTCCTGGCTAGGAGAGGCTTTTGCCTTTATGGCAAACAAACGAAGCGTCCAATTTCCATGACAGGAATTGCTTTAATGATGGATTGGAACGTGGACGGAGCAGAAACTGGCGTTCTAGCACCTGTTTGTAAGAAGACTGTGTGCCCCTGAGGATTTATTTGCTGCGAAGATAGGAGAGAAGAAAGCAAATGGCGGTTTTGTGGAATGTGTGTTCTGAAAACGAAAGTAGAAATGCTTACTAACGGCTAGTGTTGAAATAGAAGAAAGAAGATACACAGAAACATACTGACTAAACGGAAGATATGATAATTTTATGATTTATATTTTTTCTTTTTCTTTGGGATTATACTGATTTAGAAGAAAGGTTTTTTGAAATTTTTTCTTTTCTAAATATTTTTTCTTTTCTCTTGACCTGTTATTAAGTTATTTATTTATTTATTTATTTATTATTTTATTTATTATTTAAATTTTTATACCGCCCTTCTCCCGAAGGACTCAGGGCGGTTTACAGGCAGATAAAATAAACAATACTATTACAAGATAAATACTATTAAAATACCACTAAAAAACTTATTCAATTTGGCCGCAATTAAAATTTAGCAAATAATAAAACTCATTAAAAACCCATTAAAAACCCATTTAAAACCCTTAAAACCCAAATTTAAAACTAATCCAGTCCTGCGCAGATGAATAAATGTGTTTTAAGCTCATGACGGAAGGTTGAGGTCCGAAGTTGGACGAAATCCTGGGGAGTTCGTTCCAGAGGGTGGGAGCCCCACAGAGAAGGCCTTCCTGGGTGTCGCCAGACGACACTGTCTCCAGCGGCACCCTGAGGAGTCCCTCTCTGTGAGAGCGCACGGTCGGTGAGAGGTATCCGTAGCAGTAGGCGGTCCCGTAAGTAACCCGCCCCTATGCCATGGAGCGCTTTGAAGATGTTCACCAAAACTTGAAGCGCACCCGAAGGCCACAGGCAGCCAGTGCAGTCTGCGCAGGATAGGTGTCACACGGGAGCCACGAGGGCTCCCTCTATCTGCAGCTGCATTCTGGACTAACTGAAGCCTCCGGATGCCCTTCAAGGGGAGCCCCAAGTAGAGAGCGTTGCAGTAATCCAGGCGAGACGTCACGAGGGCGTGAGTGACCGTGCACAGGGCATCCCGGTCTAGAAAGGGGCGCAACTGGCGCACCAGGCGAACCTGGTAAAGCTCTCCTGGAGACGGCCGTCAAGTGATCTTCAAAAGACAGCCGTTCATCCAGGAGGACGCCCAGGTTGCTGCCCGTTCCATCGGGGCCAATGACTCGCTTCCGACAGTCAGCCGAGGACTCAGCTGACTGTACCGAGATGGCATCCACAGCCACTCTGTCTTGGAGGGATTGAGCCTGAGCCTGTTTCTCCCATCCAGACCGACGGCTTCCAAGCACCGGGACAACACGATAGCTTCGTTGGGGTGGCCCGTGTGAAAAGCTGGGTGTCATCAGCGACAGCTGGTACCTCACAAACTGAAACCATCTTTATCTATTGGGCCTGATGGACTATGTGCATACTTCTTAAAAACTTTCAATTAATATAGCAGAACCCTAAGCATAATCTTTGATAAAGCTTTCACGACTAGTTCCTTCCCAAACTTTGGTCTCTAGCCACAGTCATCCCTATCTTCAAAAAGGAAGTAAGAAATTTTTACAGGAGTTTTGGAGAGTCACTTTTAGAAATAGATCAAAATTTGACAAAATAGAGTACCTAGGGATGTGGTTATTTATTTTACAACTAAAAGGTTAGGTATGAAATTTTGCAAGCCTTTGCACAGATAAAGGGTGTGGAGCCAGAAGATTTTGAGACTAATATTGAAAGAATTTATCGTGTTAATTCTTGGTGGGCAAGACAAAATAGAGTACCTAGGGATGTGGTTATTTATTTTATTTATTATTTATATTTTAAAAAAAAAGGCTTTTAAGCAAATAGTGCTAAAAGTGTGTTGAAAAAGAAGATATATAGGAAGATACTGACTAATTGGAAGAAATGAGAATCTTATGATTTATATTTTTTCTTCTTCCTTGGGATTATAGTGATTTAGAAGATAAGTTTTTTGAAACTTTCTTTTATAATTTTTTTTTCTTTCTTTTTCTTGGTCTATTATTAAGTTATCCTTTTTTTAAAAATGGCTTTTAAGCAAATAGTGCCAAAAGTTATTAAAAACTTTGAAATTTCTTCAGCTCAGATTCAAAAATTAAAAGAAGAAATCAAAAAGGAAGTAAGAAATTTTTTACAGGAGTTTTTGGAGAGTCACTTTTTAGAAATAGATCAAAAATTTGACAAAATAGAGAAAGAGATGTTGGATTTCAAGGAAGTGGTGGAAGAGCAGAAGAGGGAAATGAAAATGGTAAAGGATGCAATTGCGCAAATATTAAGTTCTTGTATTCAGATGCAGGATGATCTTGCAGAATTTAATAAAGCTAATTTAGAGCTGCAAAGGAAAATAGAAGAAATTCAAAAAGATCAAAATAATTGGAACTTAGATAATAAGATGGAAGATATAAAGGTAAAGGTAGATAGGGCAGATGAAGAAAGAGTAATATTACAATATAGATTAATGGAATATAGATTAATGGAAACAAAATAGGAAGGAAAACTTAAGGAGAGATTTTTACGCAAGCCTTTGCACAGATAAAGGGTGTGGAGCCAGAAGATTTTGAGACTAATATTGAAAGAATTTATCGTGTTAATTCTTGGTGGGCAAGACAAAATAGAGTACCTAGGGATGTGGTTATTTATTTTACAACTAAAAAGGTTAGGTATGAAATTTTGCAAGCCTTTTATAAAAATAAATTTCAGATATTGGGACAAGATATAAAAATGATGAAGGAAATTCCTCCTAAAATGTTAAGAAACAGAAGAGAATTTGCTTTTTTGGTGGATGAGCTTAAGAAATATCAGATACATTTTAGATGGGAAGTCCCAATGGGTTTGTCAGTGAATTTTAGAGGTAGAAAGTATTTTCTTAATTCTGTTATGAAAGCGAGACATTTTTATATTAATGTTTTAAAGAGTGGGAATCCTTTGTTGTTAGATGCTAAGTTAACTGGTTTGGAAATGATGGAAAATAGAATGGGAGAGGGGAGGAATGTTTAAGATGTGAATAGGATGATTATGGTTAATTTTTGGAATTGATCTGTTTAGGATATAAATTATAGGATTTGTGTTATTTGCTATTTGTATGGTATAAATCTATAGGATGATATTACTCAATTGTGAAGGTTGGAAAGTGAAATTTATGAATTCAGATAATGTGGATGTAATGATTTTAATTGTTTACTGTTATATTGTGGATGTAGTCTAAATGATTATTTGCTTGATATTTGATTGATGGAGTAGTATTGGAAGATTGAATATTAAATCTTGAAAACCTGAATTTGAGAAGCTGGATTGTAATTTAAGAAATGGATTTATGAAATCTGAAGGAATATACAAGTGGGAAAAGAAAAAATTGAATTTGAGAAGATGGACTAATTTTAAATTGGATTATAAGACTATAAGAAGAATGGACATTAAATGTTATGGCAATTGAAGAAATATATAAGTGATAAAATTTGAGTTCGAGAAGATGGACTGTAATTTGAGAAATGGACTTATGAAATTTGAAGGAATATACAAGTGGGAAAAGAAAAAAATTGAATTTGAGAAGATGGATTAATTTTAAAAAATGGACTGTAAGAAGAAGCAATATGTGAAGTTGGTATTGTTTCTTTTCTTTTTTTATTATTCTTTCCTATCTTTTTTATTTTTATTGTGAGGGGATCTATAGTTTTAAATTTTTTTAAGGTGGGAGGTTATGTATATTTTGTATACTTTAGCTTGTGATTGTTGGTTATAATACCCGGTATTTGCTCTGGGAAGTCTGGGGGGGGGAAAGGGGGGGAAAATGAATCAACAAGTGATACATGGACTGATTATTAATGTACAGTAATTTTTGAAGATATGAAATTAAAAAATTTAAAATGATATTGGGGATGCTCGACTGCCATTTCGGGAAGAAAAGGAGAGAGGAGTAGAAGGAGGGAAGAAAGTAGATAGGAAAGTGTAGAGAAGGAGAAGGGGAATAAGAGGGTTAGATAGGGTGGAAGAAGGGAGGAGTGGAGAAGGAGGAGAGGAAGTAGTAAAGTGAAGGAGATGAAGGATAAGGGAAAGTAGTAGAGGGTAGAGAGGGAAGTTGTGTAGAAAGGAAGTGGCAGTCGGGCAGGCCTGAATTAGTAATAAATAAAAATTAATGATTAATGATGGATAATAGTTTGTACATAAATATGATGTTGAAAAATGGAAATAAAAAATTATTTATTGAGAAAGTAAAAAAAAAATAAAATTTTTTTTGGCAATGCTCTATCAAATCCTGTTCCTGTCAAAAGTGGCGTTCCTCAAGGCAGCGTTCTTGGACCAACTCTTCATACTATACATAAATGATCTCTGTGACCTTATCTCACGTTATTGTGTTCTCTTTGCTGACGATGTCAAACTATTTAACACCACCAAAAATACTATTATCCTTCAAAAAGACCTTGACTTTGTATCCGATTGGTCTAAAACTTGGCAACTCCAAATCTCAACCAGCAAATGCTCAGTCTTATATATTGGAAAAAAGAACCCAAACACTAAGTACAAGCTTGGTGGACATTACCTTACAGATGACCCCCACCCTGTTAAAGACCTTGGAGTTTTCATATCAAATGATCTAAGTGCCAAAGCCCACTGCAACTACATAGCAAAAAAAGCTCTAAGAATTGTAAACCTAATATTGCGTAGCTTCTTTTCCAAAAACTCTACACCACTAAGCAGAGCATACAAAACATTTGCTAGACCTATTCTTGAATACAGCTCACCTGTCTGGAACCCATACCAAATCTCTGACATTAATACAATTGAACGAGTCCAGAAATATTTTACAAGAAGAGTTCTCCGCTCCTCTGAAAACAACAAAATACCTTATACCACCAGACTTTAAATCCTGGGTTTAGAAAACTTAGAACTCCGCCGACCCTGACAAGACCTGTGTTTAACACATAGAATCATCTATTCCAATGTCCTTCCTGTTAAAGACTACTTCAGCTTCAATCACAATAATACAAGAGCAAACAATAGATTCAAACTTAATGTTAACCGCCTCAATCTTGATTGCAGAAAATATGACTTTTGTAACAGAGTTGTTAATGCTTGGAACACACTACCTGACTCTATGGTCTCTTCTCAAAATCCCAAAAGCTTTAACCAAAACCTGTCTACTATTGACCTCACTCCATTCCTAAGAGGCCTGTAAGGGGCGTGCATTAGAGCACAAAAGTGCCTACTGTTCCTGTCCTATTGTTTCCTTTCATTATATCAAATTAATATAGTTATTGCATACTTTTGCTCATATGATGTGTTGTTGTTTTAGGTTGATGCTTGTGTATACTGTTGTGACAAAATAAAAAAAAATCTGTTGCTCATCAGCATTACAAAGACAAGACTTGATTTATGCCTTTCTTTTTGACCATCAGCATCCTTTAAAAGGTTTAAAATGTGGAGGTAAAGAGCAGTGGTGGGTTTCAATTTTTTTTACAACCAGTTCTGTGGGTGTGGCTTGGTGGGCGTGGCATGGCTTGGTGGGTGTGGCAGGGCAAGATTAATGCAAAATCCCCATTTTCTCCCGATCAGCTGGGACTTCGGAGGCAGAAAATAGATGGGGGCGGGGCCAGTCAGAATTTTTACTACCAGTTCTCCGAACTACTCAAAGATTCCGCTACTGGTTTTCCAGAACTGGTCAGAAACTGCTGAAACCCACCTCTGGTAAAGAGAAATAAACAGAAGCCATAATTTTCTGCTATCTTCTGGATAGAATAGTTGGGATATAAGCAAAGCTAAAAATCTCTTTAGATAATTTAAAGATGGACACAGTGGTGGGTTACTACTGATTTGCCCTGGATCGGGTGAACTAGTAGTGGCAGCAGCGGGAGGTTCTGCCCACCCGCCCAGAAATTTCTGCGCATGCGCACACGAGCGAACCAGTAGCAACAGGTTTTGATGGATGGATTTTCCAAGGCCAGTTGTAAATTGAGTTATGGGGAACATATATATCGCTATTGCAAAAGGCCCTTTGATACTTGATTTTAAAAATGAATAAATATTTGCATGAAAATATAATAATACTGTACAATAACAATGGATAGAAACTCATATATTTCTGTTTAATAACTATAATTGTCTACAAAGCAATACATTTTTCATATTTTCTCTGTAAAACTTTCATCGTAAACTTCTGTGTATCTAAATGAAAAAGAAAGAATACAATGGATAGAAACTCATATATTTCTGTTTAATAACTATAATTGTCTACAAAGCAATACATTTTTCATATTTTCTCTGTAAAACTTTCATCGTAAACTTCTGTGTATCTAAATGAAAAAGAAAGAAGTTAATGATTTTCTTAGACTTTTCTGTTTAGAAGTAGAAAAATACTTATCCCTTGATATTTGTTCAAACGCTTTTTCAGCCTTGTATTGAGACATTTATTGTTACAAATTTCATTCTTTTTTCTTCTTTCACTTTTTTTTTTCTAGGACATAGGGTGATAGTTCGGTGGCAAATTCACTAAGGTGATTTAAGAACATCCATTTGGAAACCTAGATTTTTTTTTTCTTGTTTTAGTTTTAGTCTTACGACTATGTTGTGGTTTTTGCTTGTTTCTTATCAAAAAAAAATAATCAATTTTTTTTTTTGGTGTAATGGAAGTTTGGTTCTATGAATATATTTACGTGCATATGGGTGGGTGCGTTTGTGCTGGTTCATATATTTTTGAAATTCATTTCTTTTACTTTGAATTTAAACTGCTATGGCCACCCAATCATACATATCTCTGGATGAATAAACTAGGTTTTAGTCCATTATGATATTCAATATGACAGCTCCATGTTTAGAAGTAATATACTAATCAGATTGGTCAATCTGAAACCTGAAGTTGCTTTTAGCTGGTTTTCTTTTAATGAAACCCCCAAATATACTTTCATAAGAAAAAGATTCAAAGATGCTTTTCAAATGGCAACTGGACTTCCTTGGTTTTTTTCCTTGAACACGTTTTGCTTCTTATCCAAGAAGGTTCTTCAGTTCTTGCCTTTGAAAAACATCTTTGAGACAACATTTTGATAATTTGACTTTTTTTTTTTTTTACTAAACTGAATGTCCCATATATTTTTCTATAGATGTTAATTTTTCCATAGAAAAAAAAAGGCTGAATTTGTTGAAGACTTCTTGAATTCTTTGAAATTCAAGAGAAGAATAATTCTAAGGAAATCTTTATTTATCGATGTAAATATATCATTTTTTTAAAAAAATGGTTAAAATCTCACTGAGACAGGACAAATGCTTTAAAATGATTACTACTTCAAGTTTGCTTTATTAACTTAACAGATATTCCTATGCTAGTATATTTATTTTGAACACATAGTTAAGTAATTAAAAATGTCTTATGGAAAGTGTTTACCTCCTATTTTTTTAATTTAAATTATGATTATTATGCAATGATAGGGGATTAATTTTCTTTATTTTTAATTTTGTTTCATTTGGAATATATATTGACCTCATTTTCTTAACACATGAAAATGCAATGAAAACAGTATAGCACAATTTGAATGTTATTACATGGTTCCTCTGATATTATGAAAGAGAATTGGCTCTACTTTTTCCAATAGTTCTGCTATATTTCCTGCCTTGAAAGCTAGAAGACATTTTTTTGAAGATGGAGCAGAAATATAATTCAATTTTTATTCACATGATGAATCTTTGGAATCTCCTTCAACAGGGAGAGCGGGATGACCCGCTGCAGGGACGTGCTGAGGAGTTTAGTGGTTATCTATACGACAAAATCGTTCAGCTTCGGGACGGTCTGGACCAAAATTGGGTAGATCTGGGTGGGATGTCTGAGAGCCGTCTTGTTGAGATTGTTTGGGATGAGTTTGACCCTGTGGCTCCCGAGGACATGGACAGGTTGCTGGGTAGGTTGAATGCCACCACCGATCGGTCGCAGACGGTGTTGACGGGGGGGCAGAGGTCGGCCCCGAGGCGCCTCACTTGTGGGGTGCCTCAGGGGTCGATTCTCTCGCCCCTCTTGTTCAACATCTGTATGAAGCCGCTGGGTGAGATCATCAGTGGTTTCGGTGTGAGGTACCAGCTGTACGCTAACGACACTCAGCTGTACTTTTCCACACCGGACCACCCCAACGAAGCTATCGAGGTGTTGTCCAGGTGTCTGGAGGCCGTACGGGTCTGGATGGGGAGAAACAGGCTCAAGCTCAATCCCTCCAAGACGGAGTGGCTGTGGATGCCAGCATCCCGGTACAGTCAGCTGCAGCCTCAGCTGACTATTGGGGGCGAGTCATTGGCCCCAATGGAGAGGGTGCGCAACTTGGGCGTTCTCCTGGATGGACGGTTGTCTTTTGAAGACCACTTGACGGCCGTCTCCAGGAGAGCCTTTCACCAGGTTCGCCTGGTTCGCCAGTTGCGCCCCTTTCTAGACCGGGATGCCTTGTGCACGGTCACTCATGCTCTTGTGACATCTCGTCTGGACTACTGCAATGCTCTCTACATGGGGCTCCCCTTGAGGAGCACCCGGAGACTCCAGGTAGTTCAGAATGCAGCTGCGCGGGTGATAGAGGGAGCCCCTCGTGGCTCCCATGTAACACCTCTCCTGCGCAGACTGCACTGGCTACCTGTGGTTTTCCGGGTGCACTTCAAGGTTTTGGTAATGATCTTCAAAGCGCTCCATGGCATAGGGCCGGGTTACTTACGGGACCGTCTGCTGCCACCGAATGCCTCCCACTGACCCATGCGCTCTCACAGGGAGGGACTCCTCAGGGTGCCGTCGGCCAGGCAGTGCCGACTGGCGACGCCCAGGGGAAGGGCCTTTTCTGTGGGGGCTCCCACCCTCTGGAACGAGCTTCCCACAGGACTTCGTCAACTTCCTGACCTTCGGACCTTCCGCCGCGAGCTTAAGACACATCTATTCATCTGCGCAAGACTGGACTAGGGTTTTAAATTTTTAAATGTCTAAATTTTAGATTTGGTTTTAAATTGGGTTTTATTATTTATATGTCTATTTTAAATAGTTGGCCTTTATAATAAGTTTTTTAGATGAATGTTTTACTTTGTATATTTATGTGTTTTTTTTATATGGCTGTACACCACCCTGAGTCCCTAGGGAGATAGGGCGGTATAAAAGTACGAATAAATAAATAAATAAATAAATAAATAAACCCTGTTATTGTAGAACTCAGAGTCAGGTAAGATATCAATACTTCACATCAAGTTTTAAAATCACCTGCATTATTGCAAGAATTTGGACTGCATAAAATTGATTCTCCTAATTCCAAAATTTGGGCAAAATGAATTAGCAGCAAACAGAAAAACCACACATGATTGAGTTATCATCACTATTGGAATGTATTCTTAGTAATCTATATTTTTGAAAAACAAAAGTTTTGATAGACTTTCATGAAGTTGGACATTAGTTATTTTCAAAAGCTTCAGAATAAAAATAATGGAATATCTCACATTAACAGATTAAAGGATAGTTTTTAAAGAATATAAAGTATACTATAATTATTAATATTTTAAAATTTTAACTTAACTTTTTTTCTTTCATGTTTACTGAAATTTTTTTTAAAGGAATGATTGTCAACTTCATGACATTGGCAATATAAAAAGGAAGAAGGAAATTCCAACTACTGTCCCATTTTAGTTTGATATTAAAATATAGAGTTAGGCTTTCCTTGTTAGTATTTTTTTCCCCCGCATATCTTTTTTTCCCAGTCTTATAAATTTATGGTCTAACTAAATTAAATTAAATTTATTGTCTAACTAAACTAAATGGCTTAGGACCGGGGTACTTACGGGACCGCCTACTGCCATCAGTAGCCTCATACCGACCAGTGTGCTCTCACAGAGAGGACCTCCTCCGGATACCGTCAGCCAAACAATGTTGGCTGGCGACCTCCAGGGGGAGGGCCTTCTCTGTGGGGGCTCCCGCCCTCTGGAACGAGCTGCCTCCGGGGCTTTGTCAACTCCCCGACCTCCGGACCTTCCGCCGCGAGCTGAAGACGCTGTTGTTTCGACGTGCAGGACTAGCTTGAACATAGTTTTAAATTGGGGTTTTGAATTAGGGGTTTTAAACGGGGTTTTAATTGTATTTAAAAAATTTTAGGCCATTAATCGAATCAGTTTTTTATATTGTTTTTAATTTGTATTATATGTATTTTGTTTTTACTGGCTGTGAACCGCCCTGAGTCCTTCAGGAGAAGGGTGGTATACAAATATAATAAATAAAATAAAATAAATAAATAAATAAATAAATTACCTATTTCATTCTCGGTAATATTCTGGCATAATTCTATCACAAATAATTTGTTCCACTTTTTAGTAGTTTTATGTTTTGTCTAATATTAGTCTCCAATTATACCACAAAATGACCAGCAATTGTTTGGAAGATTGCTATAATATGCAGATTATGATATGCACTTCATAATTTTATTATAATCTGATTCTGACTTGAGGCATAAAAACAAAACCATCATTTTTCCTCATGAGAAAACAACCAATTTTCCTCTCTTTTGTAAAAGGCAGCTTTGCTGTTTTGGGTTGTTATTTAAACACATTGCTTTGTTGTTTTGGGTTGTTATTTAAAGTTAAACCTGCCAGGGGAAAAAAATATCCTAAAGGCTAAGCCATTTGTTTTCCTTCCAATTTCCTTTCCTTCCCAATTATCTTATTACAGAAAAGACTCTAAAATTCTGGTGCACATTACGTTCACTATTTAATTTAAAAAGTGCTAAGGAAGATTAGTTTGGGGAAAAGTCAGAGATTTTCAGGAACTTCGCTAACAATATTGAGCGACACTATAGGTAGTCCTTGATTTACAACAATTCATTTAGTGACTATTCAGTTACAATGGCACTGAAACAAAGTTGACTTATTACCGTTTTTCATACATATGATCATTGAAGCATACCATGGTCATGTGATTAAAATTCAGACACTTGGCAACTGATTCCTATTTATGATGGTTGCCTTGTTCTGGGTCATGTGATCCCCTTTTGTGACCTTCTGACAAGCAAAATCAATGAGGAAGCCAGATTCATTTAATAACCATGTTACTATTAACAACTGCAGTGATTCATTTGTGGCAAGGATGGCCATAAAATAGGGCACAACTGGAATTAGTAAGATTTTAAAATTCTTCCTGTAAAGTACAGGTAGTCCTGACTGTAATTATATATCTTTAGAGCCATAGCGGCCTAATGGTTAACACACTGGGCTAGAAACAAGGAGGCTGGAGTTCTAGTCCCACCTTAACCATGAAAGCTGATTGGGTGACTTTAGGCTCTCTCTCAGCCCAACCCATCTCACAGGGTTGTCGTTGTGGGGAAAATAGGAGGAGAAAGGAATATTAATTATGTTCACCATATTAAATTACTTATAAAAGTGATAAAGGTGGAATAAAAAAAATCTAACAAATAATAAAATATATTTGTATGTATGTGTCCTGTATATGTAACACACACAGATACAGCTATGTACCTATCAATGTATCTAGTATTCTAAATATAGATACAGATGATTAACAGCCATTAAACTGCCTTCATATCACCCTTTCTCCATCCTGTGGAGGAATGTTCTGCCTGAGGCCAGACATACACCACCCCTAATTCACAAGAATCTTTACTTATGCTTTAAAAGTACTAATAGCGTAATAGTATTTATTTATTTATTTTATTTGTCAACAAATACAAGAAAACAAGTAACAGAGTAGACACAGACATGGACACATGAAAATTTTTTGGCACCAAAAAAAGAAGGGTATAAATTGGCAAAACATAGCCATAAACACATAGAATGGTTACATATATAGGACAGGGATGGTAGGCACACTGGTGCATTTATGCACGCCCCCTTAGGGACCTCTTAAGAAACATGAAAAATCCACGGTAGACAGTTTACGGTAAAAGGTATGGGGATTAGAGAGACGAACAACAGGATCAGATAGATTGTTCCAGACATGTACTACTCTATTGCAAAAGTCATATTTCCTACAATTAAGAGAGTGAATTATATTGAGTTTAAATCTATTAATGGCCCTTGTAGTATTATGGTTGAAATTCAAGTATTCATTTACAGGTAGAACATTTTGGTAAATAATCTTATGAACTAACCATAAGTCGAAACATAGACAACGTACTTCGAGGCTTTCTAGACTTAAGATTTCAAGCCTGGTGGTATAGGAAATTTTATTTCAAGCAGAAGATTTGCAAACTTTCCTAGTAAAATATCTCTGGACCCTTTCTAACGTTATACAGTGAGGGTTCCAGGCAAATGAACAATAATAAAGTATAGGTCTGGCAAAGGTTTTATATGACCTAGTTTGGAGTACAGCATTACCAGAGAGAAAACTTTGTAAAATAAGATTTACAACTCTTAAAGCCTTTTTTGCAATGATGTTACAGTGAGCTCTGGGGCTTAGATCTTTACAAATGAGTACTCCTAGGTCCCTGACAGCGTATGAGTCAACTTTTAGATTGTTTCCAGCCAGCAAATATTTGACGTTCTTATTTCTACTGCCAATGTGCAGGACTGAACATTTGTTAGCAGAGATTTGGAGTTGCCAATTGTTAGAGCATTCTGATACATAGACAAGGTCATTTTGAAGGGTAGCAAGTATACATTTAATAGTAGATTTTATAGTACATCCCCCAGAATAACTTCATGTGAAATGGGCAGCCAAATAGAACTGACAAATAAAATAGCAGCAGGAAGGACATGTGTACAAATACACACAGAGAAGCAAAGTCCCTAAAAAGCTTGCCTGCAGTGAGTTCCAGTGCAGGCAGAAGCATAATTGATCATGAAGCATAATCCAAATGTGGCTAATCAGCTAGCCTTGGTTCCAAGGAGTGGGCTTTCCGCAGACAACAGATTCAGAAATCAAATGGACACAGAGCAGATGTTCCTTCTAGGCAGTGATGGCTCTTAATTGAAGTATGGGTCAGATGCAAGCAATTAAGGTTTGGAGCATCCTTGTCAAGCAAGAAACTATATAGCTGTCCTGTGTTCAGCTTTCTATGGTGCAGAGCTGGGAGGAGGTCCCAGATGAGGTTCCTCATCTTCTGCTGTCACCACCTGTCTCAAATTTGATTGGCCAAGTCAACTGTATGTAGCTGGTTGCTAGGGTTCCCTTGAGACTGGTATTCATCTAGGGTATTTTGAACAGCTTCATTTATCTCAGACTCTTCCGAGTTTGAACCAGGCACTAGAATAAATATACTGAGCTTTGGACTTATTGGCTGAGGGCTTTCGGGAGCTATACTTCTGGCACAATTGGAAAGCAATGGGTCATGGAAAATAGATATAACTTGACATTTCTCAGATAAAACTAAAAGAGCAGAAAAAACTCATAGTTTCCAGCAGTAAAATCTTTCTGATTATATATTGCATAGGCACATATAAAAGATTCAGAGTTCCTAAACACAAAAAGACAAAGCAATAAATAGCTAGGTATGCACACACAGGTGTATTTTTCTCTGTCAGGCATAAAAATGCAATCATAATAAATTTTTAGAAATGTTATTTGCAATCCTTTTTTGAGAGCTCAAAAACGCTGCCTAACCTATGCTAGTTTACATGGTATTAGGCTGGCTGAAACTTAATTCAGTAAGTAATTGCATGTATCACTGGAAAAAATACACAGAATATACATATTTACTAATCTTACCTTCAATAATTATGCAAACTTCCAAAGTAATGAAGAGATATCAGAAATGTGCAAATCAAATCATATCCACCCTGGATCTTTCTGACTCACATTTGCAATCTGATTTGAAAAGAATATTTTTGTTTTGTTTTTAAGCACAGATGTCTGAATCACATGCCTTTTTTGGCAGTATCTGTCTTGAATTGATAATTTTCATTGACTTGCCAATTCAGTTCAGAAATCTAATTCAAATTAAACATCTAACCATATTGCCATTGCCTTGAATTTTATTGTCTCTTTTGAGTGGTGTGGAAATGTGGTTTACCTCTCTATGTCTGTTGACAACTGATTTTTTCCCCCCTATGCCTGTGGTGGAACATAGTTCAGATTCCCAGAAGTGAGGCAGTGCTTTCCAGAGGAACAAGAAACAGCAAAACCTAGGTACAATAGTTTGATTGGGAAGAAGAGGGTCAAGAGGTTCTCTAGAAATTCTCAGAGTATATCTTTAATGACACAAGTACTTTGCTTTAGTTTAGCAAGATTTCTTTCTATAGGTGAGGAACAATAAAGGAAATTGCTTAGAAAAAACTCTTCTAAGTCTTTTTTGGTCTTTGAGCATGACAATGAAAAGCTTCCAAGAATTCCTAACATTTTTGAATTTAGCTTGACTAGGATACTTACTCAAAGTAAGTCTACATTCATTATGCTAAGTATATATTGTGTAGGAAAATTATTTTGGTAGGCTTTCAGCGTTCAGGATTCTTTTACATTATACAGTCCCATCTCTCCTTACTTTCTGCGAGGCTGTTAAGATATTTTGATCCCATTGCCTTTAACCCAATCTCTTTGCCAATGTTCATTTTAGTATAGTATGTAAAATTATTTTATGTTTATGTTATTATTATTATTTGTGGTTCTTTTTTCTTGTTGTACACTGTTCAGAACGTCATAACTGAGTTGGTTTTAAAATAATGTTTAAATAAACAATAAAAATCTTGTATCAGTGTAAGATGGGAAAACATCACAGATGATTAGTCATGCATGAATTTTAAATTGGTTTTGTTACGAAGAAAGGCTTTGAAAATGTTAGCTAAGCTAATTTCATTTATTTATTTTCCTTAGTAATTGGAGTTGAAATACAAATGAAATAAAAAATAGGTACCCTATTTCTGAACATTAGAAGTAATGATAATTTCCTATGAACTTATGTTCATTTTCCAAATGAACATGAAACTTGAAAAACAGTGATTCTTCCTTATATACATACTGGCCCTGTAGTCCAGTTCTATGTTCTTAAAAAAAAGTTGCATATAAAATATATTGGAGAAAAACATTTAACATTTAATTCTCTTTCTCTTTCCTATAGATAAATTATATTATGATAAATATATTTTGTTTTGACTGACTTGTTTCTTTTTTTAAAAAAAATCTTAATTTGTTTTAAATTCAAGAGATGTCCAGAGCTTTGATTAGGAAAGAGCTGCTGACAAAATACTAAGATTTGAAAAATATCAAATGGTATGTCACTTGTGGTTAGTAGCATATGCTATCCAATGATTCGACTGAAAATAATTTCTTATTGTCTGTACAACTGTGAAATGAAAGTGAGAAGGGTAGCTATAACCAGTAATACATTTTAAAATTATTTTTTTTAAAAAAATTAACCTTAAAATGTGGGTTTTTTTAAAAAAAAGTTACTTTTAGATTCATTTCCAAATGAAAAATAATCCTCAAAGATATTCTAATGTTAGCCTTAGTATCACCATTACACTGGTTTCTAGCTGCCTTTGGTGTTCTGGTCATAACACTTCTCAGATGAACAATAAGTGCTAGAAAGATTCCCAACATTTAGGAAGGCACATATTATATAAATTTATATAATTTGTATAAAATTTGTGTAAAATTACAATAGATTAGTTTCTTGCTAGGAAAGAAGAACATGATAGAAGGACTAGCAGTGTTCTGATATCTCAAGTGTTGCTACAAAGAAAAGACAGTCAAGCTATTTGCCAAAGCACCTGAGGACAGGACAAGAAGCAACGGATGGAAACTAATCAAGAGAGGAGCAATTTAGAACTAAGGAGAAATTTCCTGACAGTTGAAACAATTAATCAATGGAACAACTTGCCTCCAGAAGGCAAGTGTGAATTCAGTGTTGTGAATGTTCCAACACTGGAAATTTTTAAGAGGAGATTGGACAACCATTTGTCTGAAATGGTATAGGGTTTCCTGCCTAAGCAAGGGGTTAGACTAAAAGACCTTTAAGGACTCTTCTGTTATTCTATTCTATTTAGTAATAATTAAATTTTGAATCTTTGAATAAATGCTTCAATAAACTTGACCAATGTTTTTCAACTTCAGAACCTTTAAGATGCATGGACTGCAACTTCCAGAATTCCCCAGCCAGCATGCTCTAGTCCACAAATTGAAGTCCACACATCTGAAAGTTGCTGAGATTGAGAAACACCAGTCTAGATTGAGTGTTCCACTGTGTGAAATTGAGGTGGAAACCTGTCTCTTCCAAATAACCCTGAACTTCCATTTCTGAAATCACTTTGTAGCAGTTATAGATAAAATGGTGAACACAATTCAGTGATGGATTGCTACTGGTTTGCCTTGGTTCGGGGGGACTGGTAGCAGCGGTGGCAGGAGGCTCCGCCCACCCACCCGAACATCATCAAATGTGCTCTGCGCATGTGCAGAAGTGAGCAAATCAGTAGCAAAGGTAAGTGAAACCCAGCACTGACACAATTAGAATCCCCAACCATTTTTGTTGTTTGTTTGTTTGTTTGTTTGTTTTACAGAAAATAAAGAAATGGATGGAATGACTTGATTTATCCTATACTTTGGCTACTTTATTCTTCTTTATGTTTCTCTAGAGGACAACAAAAATGTTTTATTTCAAGAAGCAATAGTTTGCTCCAGGGAAAGCTATACACCTTTGAATCCAATGTTCTCTGTTATAAGAGAGTACAATGGTCTTGGGCAATTATCTGGGAATCTGGAGTTATCAGTACATTGCTGTCTGGTCAGTAATGTTATCACTCCCTTCTTATAAGAAATAATCTGTGATTTAGATCCTTTGGACTCCGGGATGACACCATTGGATGTCATAAATCCTGAATCATAGCAAGGAGCTCAATTTATACCGAAGTAAGGAGCTGAAGATAACTTGTTTTGAGGATCCTTCTTCTATTTTAGTAAATATAGGATGCTATTAATCCCTCAGAGAATTGCTATCTAGTTATTTGCAAACCATTCTGTCTCTAGAGATGGAACCTTAGGACTACAATAATTTGATACTTTTCTGAAAATAAACTCAGAAGACAAAGCAGTATGTGAAAATAGTTTGATAGTGAACTACTATCAGATCACTCCCAGTATGGCCAAATCAGAATGGTTTGGAAAAGGGAAGAAACGAATATTTGAAGATTCCTAGAATGCTCCATATTGGAATATGAAATATTTTGCAGAAGTTACTTTCCAACTCTTCCAGAGGCCAAAGGAAGATGCAATCCCAATTCTTGCAGCCAAAAAGGAAATGAACATTCACTTCAATAATATCTTCCTCAGACTTCTGAATCCAATTTAGAGTACTGTTTGGGAAAATAAAAAAAAATCTCCATGGATTCAAGGTACCTTAAGGACAGTCATCCATGCCCAGGACCCTCCATATTAGCCTTCTGGAAGGAAAGAGTGAGTGAATGAGTGACTGAGGAAAGAGGGAAGGAAGGCAGGAGGAATAAAGGAAGGAAGGAAGGAGAGAAGGAAGGAAGGAAGGAGAGAAGGAAGGAAGGAAGGATTCACTGAGATCAATGAGGCTTATTTTAAAATAAATGTATATGGAACTGCATCTTATCTGGATTTATAATACTGTAGTTAAAAATGATCATGTATCATGTATTCCTTCAGACATTCTGAAGTTTGTCTAATGATGCATGTTAGTAGAAAATAAGCCCCCCCCCTCAACCCTTAAGAAGCAAGGTATATAGAATTGGCAATGCTTTTTTTAAATTATTTCCCTTTATGCTTTTATCTGTAAATTTTGTCCCCATATGAAACCTTACAAAACTATTATGTGTGTCTACCTAAGCACAAAATTAGTTTTTATAGCTAATATGTTCTCACCCAACAAAGCCATTACAGATCTACTTCCCATGTATCAAAATTTCCATTGCTTTTTAAAATCACAATATTCTGCAGCAAGAGTGGAAAAGTCTGATTAATACCCACAATGGAGGACTGTTTGGTGAAGACAATGGAACATGAAGAGATGGCTAAATTAAAGTTGTTACTTAGAGAGAAAACAACAGCTACATTTATGACTGACTGGAAACCCCTCATAGATTTTTTTTTGCATAAAATGGAATAAAAATACTTACAATTTTTAGTTTTGATAATAGGGGGAAAACCCTGGGTAATAGAAAAGAATGAGCTTTTCTTTTGTAACCATAGAATAGAATAGAATAGAATAGAATAGAATAGAATAGAATAGAATAGAATAGAATAGAATAGAATTTTTATTGGCCAAGTGTGATTGGACACACAAGGAATTTGTCTTGGTGCATATGCTCTCAGTGTACATAAAAGAAAAGATACATTCATCAAGGTACAACATTTACAACACAATTGATGATCAATATATCAATATAAATCATAAGGATTGCCAGCAACAAGTCATACAGTCATAAGTGGAAAGAGATTGATGATGGGAACTATGAAACGATTAATAGTAGTGCAGATTCAGTAAATAGTCTGACAGTGTTGAGGGAATTATTTGTTTAGCAGAGTGATGGCCTTCGGGAAAAAACTGTTCTTGTGTCTAGTTGTTCTGGTGTGCAGTGCTCTATAGCGTCATTTTGAGGGTAGGAGTTGAAACAGTTTATGTCCAGGATGCGAGGGATCTGCAAATATTTTCACGGCCCTCTTCTTGATTCGTGCAGTATACAGGTCCTCAATGGAAGGCAAGTTGGTAGCAATTATTTTTTCTGCAGTTCTAATTATCCTCTGAAGTCTGTGTTTTTCTTGTTGGGTTGCAGAACCGAACCAGACAGTTATAGAGGTGCAAATGACAGACTCAATAATTCCTCTGTAGAATTGGATCAGCAGCTCCTTGGGCAGTTTGAGCTTACTGAGTTGGCGCAGAAAGAACATTCTTTGTTGTCCTTTTTAATGATGTTTTGATGTTAGCTGTCCATTTGAGATCTTGCGATATGATAGAACCCAGAAATTTGAAGGTTTCTACTGTTGATACTGTGTTGTCAAGTATTGTGAGAGGTGGAAGTATGGAAGGGTTTTCCTAAAGTCTACCACCATTTCTACGGTTTTGAGTGTGTTCAGTTCCAGATTGTTTTGGTTGCACCACAAGGCTAGTCGTTCGACCTCTCGTCTATATGCGGATTGTCATTGTCTCGAATGAGACCAATCACTGTTGTGTCATCTGCGAACTTCAGTAGCTTAACTGATGGATCATTGGAGATGCAGTCATTGGTATACAGAGAGAAGAGAAGTGGGGAGAGCACACAGCCTTGGGGGGGCCCTGTGCTAATTGTACAGGTATTTGATGTGATCTTGCTTAGCTTCACCTGCTGCTTCCTGTTTGTTAGGAAGCTTGTGATCCACTTACAAGTCTGTTCCGGTACCTGTAGCTGGTTTAGCTTAGTTAGAAGAATGTCTGGAATGATGGTATTGAATGCTGAACTAAAGTCTACAAAAAGGACCCTTGCATAGGTCTTTGGAGACTCAAGATGTTGTAGGATGTAGTGCAGAGCCATATTAACAGCATCATCTGTTGATCTATTTGCTCGGTATGCAAATTGCAAGGGGTCTAACAGCGGATCCGTGATGGTTTTCAGGTAGGAAAGCACTAGCCTTTCAAAGGTTTTCATGACTACAGATGTTAAAGCAACTGGTCTGTAGTCATTCAGTTCCTTGATGGTGGGCTTCTTCGGCACTGGGATGATGGTAGAGCGTTTGAAGCAAGAAGGAACATAACACATCTCTAGTGATTTATTGAAAATATGGGTGAAGATGGGGGCCAATTGGTCAGCACAGACTTTTAAGCAAGAAGGAGTTATCTTGTCTGGGCCTGGAGCTTTTCCTGGCTTTTGTCTGTGAAGAGATAATTTTGTACTTGTATTTATATTTAGTACAAAGTAAATCAGATGATTCTTCTATTGTTTTTTCTTTCTGAACCCTCTTCTTCTTTCTTCCTTTTTTCTTTTTTTTTCTTTTTATTAGTTTGTGTTAGTTTTTATTTATTATTTATTAAATTTATAATTTATTATATAAATGTATTTTAAAAAATCACTATATCTTGTCTTCCACTATTTTTAATCCATAGAATAAACTTCTGGTGGCATAGGTAATCAAACAGAGATGTCTTTTGTTGCTTTTTCTGAATAAAGGGATATCTAGGAACCATTATTTCTGAGATCAGTTCAATTTAACTATACTTCAACATATAATCTTTTTGTTCTTTGAAAGATACTTATGCTAATGATACTGCGGAAGTTTCTTTTTTACAAAAATTAATGCTAACTGAAACTTTTTACAAACCAGATCCTGAACCAAGTTTTTAAACTTTTCAAAATTTGTCCCTGAGTTTCTTTGGTACATTATTCTATTAATAGATTCAGGTTCATCTAGGGACCGACAATTGTAAATTTCTTGAATTTGCATGACCAAAATTACTTTAGGAAATTACATTACCAACATTCAGCAGTGTTTCCACATGAGATTTCTCCAGTCTGCATCAGGGAAAAATGACAATGATATGAAAGCTATAAAATTTGGCATGTTTCATTATAGCCATTTTTATCTCTCTGGAAGCCATATGAATTTAGTTATGGTTCTCTGATGACAATAAACCTGCACATTAAACCTGCATGTAATTGCTCCAGTAAATGTAATTTGCATTTGTACTGCCGGGATACCTCTAAGAAGATATTGTTTGTATTAACTAAAAGAAACAGAGAAAAATAGCAAAACTAGAACTAGAAAGCTCAATGATTGGATTACCTTTCAAACAGTATCTGAATGAATTACAGTTGAGATAGGACATTTTTTTGCATAGGATCCATGCAAGCTTGGCCATTTACTAGAGAATTTGGAGGCTGTTCTGCTGTCATTTTTGTGACATTTTTGTGGTGAAACCCACCAGAGGAAACTAATCCCAGTTAAATCCTCTGAAGTATCTACCATTCCTACTTTTTTTATTCATTTCAAACATACACAAAAAGTTGTGCATTCATTTTGATACTTCCCCATTATACCTTGTGGGTGACATCTTTTTTTAACAAATGTAATCTCAGTCTTGAAGATGCTCAAATCATTTTACTCTCACATCTTACTCACAAAAACTTGAATTAAATTGTGCGTTCTTTGAATCTTGTCTCTCCAAG
This sequence comes from Ahaetulla prasina, assembly GCF_028640845.1. Taxonomy (NCBI): domain Eukaryota; kingdom Metazoa; phylum Chordata; class Lepidosauria; order Squamata; family Colubridae; genus Ahaetulla; species Ahaetulla prasina. Next base: position 94,111,751 of record NC_080540.1, read on the forward strand.
TTAAATTGAATGAAGGTCAATTTTTCACAAGCCTAATAGGAGCCACTTATACATAAAACATAAATGATTTTCCAAACCAAGGAATGAATAAAGGATAGAAAAGATGCTTTACAACGAGAGAAATAACATTGGGGAAAAGCAAAAAACAAGAAAGGCAGTGTATAAAATTTGAAAGAAATAAACCCTGGCTATCTAGAAATCTTTCACATGCAACATGCTACATAATTTGATAAATGAATAATTTTATATTTAAAACCATATGTCATCCATCTATTGAAAGAAGAGGAGGCAACCTCTGACCCATACACTTAAGCTGGTCCACTAAATTTATCCAGTTTATAAGACTTTGTGTGAGTCTATTAACTTTTCATAATGGTTTTATCACTACTATTGTCCTGATTTTCCCACCTTCTTGTATTTTTCATTTGAGAGTAATGATAGAGTGTGGACAAAACTAGTTGGAACTGTACCTTCTCACACTTCCTCTTGAGAGAAATTGATGTTTTCATGATCTGTGACTAAACTGGGGCTACTAGCTAATTTGTGTCTTTCTTCCAACTGGGGAACTAAATGCCTCTTCAGATTATAGCTTCCATGTCTCTTCCCAGCTCTTCCTTTTCTACCAGGGCCACAAGGTCAGGCTCTTCACATGTTCTGTGCATTGTGGCAGTGCAAATGAACACCATCTTAATCAGGCTTTGATCAGCCTTTGACTTCAGAGTCCCAATGTGTTACAGCTATGTACAATGCTGTTTATCAACTTACTATCCTTTCCCAGTACCGGGGGGGGGGGAAGCAGGCACAAGGGCTGTGATAAACTGGGATGGGGGCAGGATGGGAGGGAGATAACCAGAGTGTCAGCGTTCCAGAAAAAAAACCCCAACCCCAAGTAAAAACTCTGAAGCAAGCATCTTTCAAAGTTCTATTTACTAGGACAGGTAAACTGGCACAATTGGGAAAACTCTAACCTGAGAGGTCCGGGTTTTCCCTCAGTAAATCAAAACCCCCAAAACCATCTCCTCACTCCTCAGTTGATTACATGCTCCAATCACCAACCGTCCCATCTCAAGACATCACTCTGACCACTCCTTCTCCAGATGCAGGATCGGCCTGACCTTGACCGACAGAAAGAATGCTATTATGTCTAAAGAAACTCCCCCCCACTAAATCCCCCCTCCTACTTTCCAACACATGAGAAAGTGGCAGCATGGAAGCTTCCAGCCTAATATGGTTTCCAAAGCTGACACAGTGGACACTACAGCATCCCTGCAGTTGGTCATAAGAGCAAATGCAGCAGCTGTAACTTTGAAACTGGGTCATAAGTAGGTTTTTTTTTTTGAGGGATGAGTCCATGGTAACCAACAACTACCTTCAAACTACTAATCAATTACTTCCCAAGTCTTGGGGGGGGGTAAGGGGGAGGGGAATTAAGGGGGGGACTAGGGTAGAAAATGAAATGATGGTTAATATACAGGGATTATTGAAGATGTATAAATATAATTAATGTAAGGTCGGGTCTGCCTAGCTACCATTTTAGAATGGTGGAAAGGGAGAAAAGAGGAGAGAGTAGGAGGTAGGAAAGAGGAGAGGAGGAAGAAAGAGGGATAGAAGAGGGGGAAGGCAGGTGTAGGGGGGAGGGAGGAGAGGATGTAGATAAGAGAAGGGGAGGAAGGTGTGGAAAGCAAAAGAAGGTAGAAGAGGGAAGAGTTAAAAGGAGAGGGTGGTGACTGGACAAGCCCGACTAATTGTACATGACTGTACATTAAATATGTTATTGGATATGAATGTAAAAATAAAACTTTTTTATAAAAAAAACCCTACTAATCAATTACTGATCATAAATCAATTACTACTCACAATTGATACACAATATCCTGAACTGATGCTATATAGTTGCAACAAAGGAGAAGTATCCTATAACTTGTAATTGACTATATTTTCAACTGCACTTTGACTATATTTGTTTGCAATAAACATTTATTTGTCTGGATTGTGGGTGAAATCCAAAATAGATATTTGAATTTCTGCCTAACTCTTTTTATTAGGCACTTTGGTTACTTCCACAAAGATGCTCTTTTTAATACCTGGCCAGGCAGTTTGGGCACTTTCATTCAAATACTAGTTGGAATTTAACATTTTTTTTTCTCCAACATTTTTTAACAAAAAGGCAGTGAGACTTAAAATATTGCTACTGTCTGTCACTCCATCAGCATGCCACTGATGTCCTTGGAAAGGTACCAGGAAATAAAGCGGCAGCTGCTAATGGATCCTACTGACATTTATATGCACAACATGTGCTTTGACAGCAGTGATCAATTCACGTGGGAAAGGCTTTACTCCAAAGCTCATGACCCACAAACTGCATTCAGCTGAAATATTTCAACTACTTTCTTTATTGTAAGACTAGATAGCCTAGAGCTCAACAACAACAACAAAAAAGATTTTCACCAATGGGATTTTGATGATAAGATTTTTGTTTTAGGCATGCAGTTTTGAAAAGTCTTTTATGAAAAAAAAAGCTTTGTGTTGGTAAATTGCAACTCCATGCATTAGTGATAAAAACATTTTAGTTTAGATTTGTTACTGGAGAATTTGATCGTATAAATGGCAAGATTATGTATATTGACATTTCTCAGTTTTTAAGAATGCTGCAAAAATAAGCAGAGTGCATGTCATCTACCATATTGACTGCATCTCCTCGGGAGCCGTGGTGATAATTCAGTGTTTCTGTGAAAGCACCACAAGGATACTGCAGAGTTTTGAAGTGCTTTAAAATGTTTTAAACTGGGGGCCCTCAGAGAACCTGCTGCTTAATAGTATGAACAAGCTGTTAAGGCACAATAAGTAATGTCAAGGAGCAATAATTTTAAGCATCTTGAAAAAAAAAAACTTGCACATCTGCAAAGTCTTTGCATACTTCGTAGTTTGTGCAACTAGATGCTATTAGTAGTGATGTGCTGTTCTTTGGATCGGGTTGATTGAAAAGGGGCTCAGGAATAGGTATGAGCAAACACATTGTACCTGCATCTTTTCTTGGGCTTATATGGTAGCCATTTACAAGCCCCGAAAAATACATGTACAAATTAAGGTACACATATCCACACCCACCCTAAATTACCTTGTTACATGCTTTTTGTACTTTGTTAAGTCAAACGTGAATATTCCTTTGTCAAACTGAGTGTGGATCCTTCTTTTTTTTATTGTAGTGATCATATTTCAGGTTTTACTTGGATTTAATTCAGGAAATTAAATTTGATCGTTTAACCAATTTAAACAATTGGAGGAGAAGTTATGATTTGCATGACAGGAATTTAGAGACCAAATGCAAATGTCTGAGGCCCAACTTCCCTGCCTCTTTATCAAATGGACATTTAAAAATGCTTTAAAAGGTAGGAAGGTACTTAAGAGTTGGCACTGAATGGGAGGATGGAGACATTACACTGAGTCATTCATTTTTTGCATACTTTGCAAAAGAGTCGTGGTGGCGCAGTGGTTAGAATTACAGGCTAATTCTGGATTCCACTGCCAGCAGTTCGATCCTGACAAGCTCAAGGTTAACTCAGCCTTCCATCCTTCCGAGGTCGGTAAAATGAGAACCCAGATTGTTGGGGGCAATATGCTGACTCTGTAAACTGCTTAGAGAGAGTTGTCAAAATCACAGCCCGCGGGCCAGATGCATCACATGCTGGCTACACCCATGCCCAGTTTAGCAAAGGAGAAAAAAATCCCGATACAGTCACATGATGCCGTGATGCATCATGCATCACGGCATCATGTGCAAAGTTTGACACCTTTGGCTTGGAGACTGCTGTAAAGCACTATGAAGTGATATATAAGTCTAAGTGCTATTGCTATTTTTTAATATATAGAGAGAATAGAGTGGCATATAGAGTCCAGCCATATATTATCCCTTTGTATTCTCACTGCTTTTGGCAACACATTCAGCACTAAATAACTGGTGTTTTCATCAATCTCAATATTTCTCATGAATAATGGAACTGTTCATATTAATTTCCTCTCCCTTTTATATTCATTCCTTTTAATCAAGCTTTCAATAGCAAATACATGATAAAACAATGAGCATGCTGAACTAGGAAACAATTATGGCACTTAAGAAAACCAGAACAATTTTTTTGGGGTGGGGTTTATATTCAAGAAAATGGGAAATGAGACACAGCAGGCTTCTCAGGATAGGTTAGCCTCACGTCCATAGCTGTTGAAAATCATTTTATGCTATTCAACCAGAAATTGGTTTTGTCGGCTAGCGGTATCTGGCTGAAAATAAAGGAACAAAATTGGCCTTTTGAGAGAAAGGACCAGCGCTGACCTTCAAACTATAAGGGAAGTGATCACTGACAGAATTTTTTTTAATGAATGTGAAATTTTAAAAAACCTCATTTTTTACATTTTTATTTTCTTCTATCATATTGTTTTTTAATCATGCTTACAGTCAAAAATCACTTATATGAGGTCATATAAGCAAACAAATAAAATGTTTGAAACTTGAACAGTTTGGAATTTGGACTTTAAAAATGGAATTAAATAAAGTGGGATTTTCTCCTGCATAAATAATATACCAGCTCTTGTTTGTAATTACTCAGCAGAGTTATAAATGATCCCAAATATTCTGTTATTAAAATTCCTGAATTCTAATAACTATTATATGTACATTTAGCCTATGTTTGTTTGTGTGTGTGTGTGTGTGTATGAAGAACACATTAAATAATAAATGGTGTACTGTATAATACTTGATTAAGTGTTAAACATTATTTGCAAGAAATAACATACATACTAATCCATTAACAGCAATGAATCATTCTGGCCAATTTTCTTCAATTAATTTGTGTCAGGACTATCAAACAGAATTGGAGGCCAAGAGAACAACTGGTTTTCTATACTCATTGTCAGTAAATTGAGCTGAGAATGGATGACTCATCTCCTTCCACTTATGACTGTATGACTGTAACTTTGTTGCTTGTATCCTTATGATTTTTTTTTTATTATTTACATTTATATCCCGCCCTTCTCTGAAGACTCAGGGCGGCTTACAGTGTGTAAGGCAATAGTTTCATTCTATTTGTATATTTACAAAGTCAACTTATTGCCCCCCCAACAATCTGGGTCCTCATTTTACCTACCTTATAAAGGATGGAAGGCTGAGTCAACCTTGGACCTGGTGGGATTAGAACCTGCAGTAATTGCAGGCTGCTGTGTTCTAATAACAGGCTTCTAACAGCCTGAGCTATCACGGCCCTTTATATTGATATTGTTTCCCAATTGCTTATTTGTACCCTATGACTATTAAGTGTTGTATCTTAGAATTCTTGATGAACGTATCTTTTATTTTATGTACACTGAGCGCATATGCACCAAGACAAATTCCTTGGGTATCCAAGCATACTTGGCCAATAAAAAATTCTATTCTATTCTATTCTATTCTATTCTATTCTATTCTATTCTATTCTATAATTGTACCAAAGTTGAGTTGGTCTCCCCATTTCTAATCTATTTATCCCTACATCTCAAACTCCTATTAATTCCTTTTTTATCTGGCCAATAAATGTTAATTTTAAATGTGCTTAAAGTTTGAGCAGAAGAAGTAATATTATATCAATAAGGAAGAAATCACGGTTTGCATGAATGCTTGAGCTCATAAAAAGATTTGTCTGAAATAAATTACATAGATAAGCAGATAAATAGTGTTTCTTTGAGGATACATATGAAAAGGAGTTTCCATCTACCTTTATTACAGGCTTCATTTTCCCATATCTTCCATATTATCCACTTCTGAGTGAATAGGAACAACAATGTCTGGTTCAACCTAATTTTTGGCATTCTTTTTTGTAGAACGTGGGAACATAAAGTAATATAAATGGGTAAGATCTTAAGCAAATTAATTTTGGGAGAATTTGTACATATTATTCATAGTTTCAAATATATAAATATTAATCTCATAAACAGAACTATCCAATAGCTATCCACTATTATCCATTAACTCTGGATAAAATCATCAAATCACAACTGATCAAAGTGATGCTGTGGCTTCCCTTTCACAGTGCCAGGAGGATGTAGAGGTCTGGGCAGGAGACAACAGGCTTCAACTGGTAAGGCAGAGTATCTATGGATCTGGTTGTTTATTAGTTATGAACTACCCCAGACAGATCCAGGGCAGAGCTTGAGAGCTCTCCTAGACTCACAACTACTGCTCAAAGAGCAGGTGGTTGTTGTAACTAGGAAGGCCTTTGCACAATTTCATGTTGTGTGCCCTCTTTATCTGGATCGCATGGCATGCATAATTCTTGAGGCCCCTAGGGTGGCACATAAGCACCACTTTAGGGCAAATTGCATTGGTTACCAGCTTGTGTTCAGATCCAATTCAAAGTGTTGGCTATTATTTTTTCTATTAAAGAGTTTTACAAATAATTTTTTCAATACATCCCACTCCCCCCCCCCCATCTTCACCCACCCACCCCCCGGACTTCCCAGAGCAAAATACAGTATATAAGATCTAACAATCATAAGCTAAAATATGCTAGTTAAGGTTATATGGCAGGGATGGGAATTTATGGATAATTATCCATAAATTCCCATCCCTCCCATATAACCTCAACTCTCCTTCTCCATAATAAAGAAAAAAAAAGGAAATGTTCATTCATAAGATATTTGATATTTCTTCATCCAATAATTGTTCTAATTGTAGTCAACCCATCTTATTCATTCCAGTATATTTTCTTGTGGGTATTCATTCAGGTACACTGAAATTTCCACCGCTTCCAACAGTTCAGTATTTTTAGCATCCATACCCAATAACATCAATTACTAAATAAACATTATCTTCTTCTAGATTTTTTTTATATAATCAACCAAACTTTAATGTTTTATAACATTATTAACTTTTTAACTTATATTCGCTTAACATTTAACCCAATTTTTCTCTCCCCCATATTTCCATATCAATGAATTACCAAATATTTTATAACCATTTTGTCACCAAATTCCAACCAATTCCATTTCTTTTTTAAAAAATTTTTTTCCCAACACTTTAGATGATCCAACATCAGTTTTTGTCCAACATAACTAAATCCACCATATATAACAAAATAACATCAATATAATATATCTCCCACATTTAAATTACAGATTAAGACATATACACCCCGATTTAATTTCCAAATACCATCTATATAGCATTTTATTTTATAGGAAAAAATTTTTCCTGAGTTTTATACTTATCTAATTAACTACTTACTAAAGCCAATTATAAATTATCCTTTCTACTTTTTATATCCAAAAATTTTGTTTGTGATTTACTCTTTCCCATAAAAAGAAGCTCTTTTCTTTTGAAATTGTTGCTTCTTTACTCCTTATTCTTTATATTTAGTAATTACAATCATTCTTTGCTCTTCCCCTGCTGCTTTCAACCTTTTTTCCTTAATCACAGCCTCTACTTTAGATTGTATTTGCTTTGCTACCTTCTGACACTTTTTAACCACATCCACTTCTCTTCCCATTTTAACTTCTAGCAGTGGTGGAGTTCCAGCCTTCAATACGTTAGTATAAAAATCTTTTGCTTTAAACACCGTATTATGTCGATATTTCTCTCCTGCATAATTTACTGTTAGTCCAGCTGGAAAGTCCCATCTAAACCGTATCTGATGATTTCTAAATTCGTCCACTAAAGAGCAAACTCTTTTCTGTTTCTTAAAATTTTTGAGAGAATTTCTTTTAACACTAATACCTCTTGTGCTAATATTTGAGTTTTATTTTTATAAGAAGCTTGTAAAATCTCAGTCCTAATCTTCCTAGTTGTAAAATAAATCACTACATCTCTTGGTAACTGTCTTTCTTTTGCAACCCATGAATTAACACGATAGATTTTTTCAGTTTGCGTTTTAAGATCTACAGGTTTCTGTCCAATCATCTGTGCAAAAATCTTTGCAAAGACATCTTTTAAATTCTCTTGCTTATTTTCTTTCAAACCTCTCACTCTCAATGCAGATTCCATTATTCTATATTGCAACAAAACTCGTTCTTCGTCTGCAGTGTCTACCTTAGTCTGAAGCTCCTCTATTTTATTTTTTAAGTCCAAATTAATGATTAACTTCTTCAACTGTTTCATCCAGCTGATTTGTGTATTCAAGAAAACTTTTAAATGCTGCCACCATATCTTCTTTTATTTCTTCATCCTGAGCTTCAAGAGTATCTTTAACTTTCATTAATTTCTCTTCAATTTCCTTGAACTTTTGGTCTATAGCAAAAATTTGAGCCTTTAGAAATTCCTTCAACTCTTTTTGTAATTTATATATTTGAACTAATGAGGCACCAGTTTCCTTAAAAACAGCAGGCTTTAATTGCACAGAAGCCATTTTACTTAAACCTTATACTTTGCAACAAAGTCAAATCTGTTCAAAACTCCATGTTGGTTATTATTTTTAAAGCCCTATTTGGACAAGTCCAGGATATCTAAGGGGTCAACTCTCCCCAATGGAACAAGCCTTCCCCACCTGTTCCACTGAAAAAGGCCAGCTGCAGACCTCGGATTTTTGTTTAGAAAGCACACATTTGTAGCTTTTAAAATTTTTAAAAGCTGTGATTACAAACCTTTGTAGCTTTCAAAACTTTCAAAATTTAAATTGTGTTCGTATTTATCTTTTTACTCTTTGTAAGCCACCCAGAGGCACTTTTTTAGGGGCTGGGCAGCAGGGGTGGGTTGCTACCGTCCCAGATTGGGCAAATTGGTAGTGGTGGCAGTGGGAGGCTCCAACCACCCACCCAGATGCTTCTGCACATGGGCAAAAGCGTTGCACATGTGTGTGAATGCATGTGCGCCCATGAGTGAACCGGTAGCAACCAGTCTTGAAACCCATCCCTGATGGGCAGCATATAAATTTAATAAATAAATAAAATGCTAATGGTAGCTAAGTCCTTTGAACAGTAATAGAATGTGGTTTACTATATTTTCTAAGAGGAGAATGATCAAAAATTTAAATCTGTCTTTGCTTTAAAAGGAAGAATTCTCATTTAATCTAGGACAATCCTACCAATTTAAAGATGAATTGTTTCAGAAAAAAAGCCTAATCTTTGTTTCAAGCAAATACAATACTTATGATGGAAAGAAATCCATAATATAAGAAAGGAATAATACTCTTTCTTGAAATAAGCAATTGATTGAAGTAGAAATGTGTTAACTTGAACCCAGAGCATTTTCTTTCTTTCCAAACAAATGTTCTGTTATCACTGCTGTAAAAGCTTATCAAAAAGGATAGAATTGGAAATAAATTCTCTTATTTCATTATGCTGTCATATCAACAGCAGAATGGATATTACACAGGCATGACAAATTCAAATATTCATCTTTGAAGTGTAAAGTGATTACATAGCTTATTAAAGAAGCTAGTGACAGTCAAATTTAATACAGCTACTTTTTCCAGAGATCACTGAGACAAAGTAGATTTTTTTTCGTTGTTCATTTCAAGGATGCCGGTGGTGATAGGTTGCAAAAGAATATGTAGTGAACAGGGCAAGAAGATCTATTATATATAATGTTGCTACTTGTTTACATCACATTAATTCATTCATTTGATTTACCACCTGTATCAACTATCCATGGTGTGCCTCAAAATAAATTAAAATAGAGATAATGAACCCATATAATTAAATTCAAGAAAACAGTTGTATTAAAAACAACAGGTTAAAAATAGCAGGGTCTAAAATCATGGAAAACATAAAGAAGAGAGAAAGTAGAAAAAAGATTATTAGCAGATCTATTTCCAATCCTATACTAACTGAATATTACAATTTTAATTTTATTATTTATTCTCTAAAATAAATGTATACAATTAAATGCTCTCCTATGGTTAAAGAAATGTTCAAATTTTCTTGCAATTTAAACCTATTAAAATTAACAGTTAAATACAATGTCTTAGCAGCATCTTCTCACTCTTGCAAAATTTCTACTTGTAAGGCATTTTCTCCAATAAAGAGCAAATTATTTATTTATTATTGTTTATATTTATATTTATATTTATTGTTTATATTTATATACCGCCCTATCTCCCAAAGGACTCAGGGCGGTTTTACACCAAAATACTTTGAAAGGGAATGCTATTTAGTGTTTATTTTAACCAGCCCATAGAAATAAATAAAAATACTGAATAGGAAGAAGTCAGAAAAGTCTTCTATGAAAACATATTTTAAAAAACAGATCAAAAACCCAAACAAGAAAAGACAAGATGCTTCTGATACATGGTGGCATTATTATCATCATCCAAGGAAGGATTATTTATTTATTCACTCACTTTATTAGCATTTTCAATTCTTGGAGTGAGTCAATAATCATGATAATTTATTAAACCTGCATGTCACCCATTCTTAATAACTCTGGGCCACTCACAACAACCAAAGAAATTAGAATAAAAAAATTAAAAATTAAAAATGGCAAGTGCAATGAAGTGAGAGGTCTGACTCTCCCTTAACAAAGACCTGAGTGATGAGCCAGGTTTTCACAGTATTTCTAAACAAAAACAACAGAGTGGGAGTCATCCAACTCTTGTGGAGGTACCGGAGAACCGCATTCCAGAGGCCAGGTATTACTACAGAGAAGATGCACTTTTCCAAACTCTATAGATCGGGGTGTCAAATTGGTATCATCACGGTGGTGTCACGTGACATATTGGGACTTTTTCCCCCTTCGCTAAACCAGGCGTGGGTGTGGCCAGCATGTGACACATCGGGCCCGTGGGCCATGAGTTTGGCAGCCCTGCTAGAGATGATATGATCTAATTGAATGAACTCAGAGCACGCCAATCCCACAAGATCAAATTGGTCAGGCAGATGTTATGGGAGACAGGAAGCACCTCCTCAAGGAACCAGGATCTATGCCACAATAATATATATATATATTACATTAATAATGCACAATATATATAAATAAAGTAATGAGAGGATGGAATGCATCATTTTAATGTATTTCAATAGATAAGTTTTTTGTCCCAAACAAAGCTAGCATAGTCCCCTTCTGACTTTATTGCAGCTGAAACATTAAAGACATGAGTATCCTCATTAAATCCCTGAATACCATATTCACAAAAATTGCCATGAGAACAGCTATATTGGCAGGGGTTAGCATAACATCAATGAAACTCATTAGTAGAGTCTTCAAGCTACAATCAATGTTTAAAACTGTTTATGCCGTCTCCTGATGAATATTTGCCTGGAAATAATTCACGTTCACCTTGTTTTGTATAGTCCAATTTACTACATGCTGTAAAAGGCTGTATAATTTATTGGCCACCTTACATTAGAGACTTTAGGTGGATGCCTTATAAAATAACCACACAAAGGATGTGGTGGCTTAGTGGGTAAGATGTTGAGCTTGTCAATCAAAAGGTTGGCAGTTCAGCGGTTCAAATCCCTAGTGCCGCATAACGGGGTGAGCTCCTGTTACTTGTCCCAGCTTCTGCCAACCTAGCAGTTTGAAAGCATGTAAAAAATGCAAGTAGAAAAATAGGGACCACCTTTGGTGGGAAGGTAACAGTGTTCCATGCGCCTTTGGCACTTAATTATGCCAGCCACATGACCACGGAGATGTGTTCTGACAGTGCTGGCTCTTCAGCTTTGAAATGAAGATGAGCACCACCCCCTAGAGTTGGGAACAACTAGCATGTGTGTGCAAGGGAAACCTTTACCTTTACCTAAAATAACCCCAGTAATACAATAAAATGTGTATATTAATCAACATTTATTAGGATACAGATGTTAAATTATTTATTAGGATACAGATGTTAAAGTCATCGGCTTGGATAGTTTCAGAAAGACTGAGCCAATAACTAAAGAGATCATTTATAACTTCCTTATAAATGATCTCTTTCACTTTAAATCATGTACATAGAAGCAGGGGTGAAATGCTACTGGGCTGGGTCAACTGGTAGTAAAAAATGCTTTAAAAAGTTCTGACAGTCAGCTGTGTGACAATCAGCTGTGACACAATCAGCTGTGACACATGATCATTGGATCTTTTTTTTTTACTTTTTTAAAGCATTTTTTTACTACCTATTCGTCTGAACCGATAGTAAAAAAATGCTAAAAAGGTTTTTTTAAAAAATGTTCCGACGATCAGCTGTGCGACAATTAACTGTACCTGATTGTTTGTGAGATTCCTGCTTGTTGCAGGGGCCATTTTATGTGAAGTCCAGCTGCTTTTGCATTGTGTGTGAGTCAGTTGTGCAGATTTTGTGTTATTTTTGTGTAAAGTGTAATTGTTTTTGAGCTCTCTGTGACTCTGTGAGGTTCCTGCTTGTTGCAGGGGCCATTTTGTGTGAAGTCCAGCTGCTTTTACATTGTGTATGAGTCAGTTGTGCAGCCATACCCACCCTGTCCCATGACCACCAAGCCACGCCCACCTGGTCACATGACCACCAAGCCACATCCACCAAGCCACGCCCACAGAACCGGTAGGGAAAATTTTTGAATTTCACCACTGCATAGAAGTCTATGTACTATTGTTAGAATTTAGAATCTACTCATGTATGCTGAAGTTGCCTTAAACACAATTTGCAAGTAAATAAAAACCATTCTTCATATCAAAGTGAATCCTCTTGGCATTCCTGAGATTGTCCTTTAGATTATTTTTTTCTTGCTTCTTTCTCACAGGGAATCATTTTTTTCTTTTTAATATCTGGCCAGTTTCAACCAAGATCAATCCAAAGGTAAGGTAGTTTACATGGGCTCATTTGAGAAATGTTCACTGGACAGTTTTTAAATCAATTTGCTTAATAGCATTTAAACTCATTTGGAATTGTCAATGCCATGTGCCAGCTGATACAAGCAGAACATAGATCAGGCACTAGAGGATTCAATTACCTTTCATTGCTGTAACAGCACACCAGATAATTTTTCACTATGGACTTTTTTTTTTAGCAGTGTTATGTTCAATCAGCTGCTCCTTAATTTAGTTTATTTTTAAAAAATCAGACAGACAGGATGCCCTGTTAATGGCCCCAGGATAACCCTTCAGTCCAGCTATTGACCCCTATTTACTGCTGCCCCAACCCCTACACGATCATTTGGGCCTCCTTTTGATTGCAAAGTCCTGGACCTACATTCTCGGCTTTCATCTAAACTACACCCTGGCCTCTCTAATTACCAAAAATAACCACTGTAGCATTTCAAGCCATGGACTGCTGTACTTTTCCCTCAAACATATCATTCTTTCGTTTTACTCCCCTTTGGTAACAATAGTAATGAACGAAAGATGAAGGGGAGAAGAAACTCCTTTGCCACAAGGAGCCTTCAGATGTGAGCCCGCAGCGTATTATGAACATAGGCTGCAGCATCCAGATGTGTCGAAATAATTCTAGCACAGCAGCAGCTAGACTTGTTGAAAAAGCCTAGTCCCAGCTTCCTTGCACTCTAGATACTGTTGTGCATGTTAGCTGCAGTCATCAAGCTTCAGTAATAAGCTGTTTAACTTCTGCAAAGTAGTAGTAGAAGGAGAAGCAATTATATTAGGTGTATTTTTGTAACACATGCAAATGAAAACAATAATATATAGCTGTTCCAGAGTTTGATATAAAATGGGTGGCTATATAAATGTTTTAAATAAATAGTACTATTAAAATAATATGTCAGCATAAGTGAATATTAACAATGAAACAATAGACTAATCAATATGGGATATTTTCTAATATTTTGTTGTTGTTAGTTGCGAAGTCGTGTCCGCCTCATCGTGACCCCATGGACAACATTCTTCCAGGCCTTCCTGTCCTCTACCATCCTCTGGAGTCCATTTAAACTCATGCCTACTGCTTCAGTGACTCCATCCAGCCACCTCGTTCTCTGTCGTCCCCTTCTTCTTTTGCCCTCAATCTTTCCCAGCATTAGGCTCTTCTCCAGTAAGTCCTTCTTTCTCATTAGGTGGCCAAAGTATTTCAGTTTCATCTTCAGGATCTGGCCTTCTAAAGAGCAGTCAGGGTTGATCTCCTTTAGAACTGACTTGTTTGTTCGCCTTGCAGTCCAAGGGACTCGCAGGAGTCTTCTCCAGCACCAGAGTTCAAAGGCCTCAATTCTTTGGCGATCAGCCTTTCTTATGGTCCAACCTTCATAGCCATACCTTGCAACTGGGAAAACCATAGCTTTGACTATACGCACTTTTGTTGGCAGGGTGATGTCTCTGCTTTTCAGTACGCTGTCTAGATTTGCCATAGCTTTCCTCCCCAGGAACAAGTGTCTTGGCTGCAGTCCCCATCTGCGGTGATCTTGGAGCCCAGGAAAATAAAATCTGTCACTACCTCCATTTCTTCCCCATCTTCTGCCAGGAATTGAAAGGGACGGATGCTATGATTTTAGTTTTCTTAATGTTGAGTTTCAAGCCAACTTTTGCACTCTCCTCCTTCACCCGCATCAAGAGACTCTTTAGTTCCTCTTCACTTTCTGCCATTAGAGTGGTATAATATTACTAATATAATATTATAATATAATATAATATAATATAATATAATATAATATAATATAATATAATATAATATAATATAATATAATATAATATAAAATAAAATAATATAATATAATATAATATAATATAATATAATATAATATAATAAATATAATATAATATAATATTCTAATATTACCATAATTAAAAAAACTCATAGAGCCGTGATGGCGAACCTATGGCACACATGCCCGAAGTGGCACAGGGAGCATGTCACTGGCACATATGGGGTCGCCTGTTCCTCTTCCAGATTTCTGGTGTGCATGTGCGCATGACGATTAGCTGGCCTTTTGTGTGTGGCAGTGCCGGAAACTGAAAGAGCTGGTCTTCTGTTTTCCTGCATGAGCATGCGCACCCGCCAGCTGATTGTCATGCATGCATGCACACCAGAAACCCAAAGGACTAGCTGGCTGGTGCGCATGCACATGCCAGAAACCAGAAGTTCATTTTTGGATGCACACATATGCCCTGGGCAGTTCTTCTTCCGGATTGCAGCCCTGAAGAGCACACGCACACTCCCTTTTTGGCACTCAGTTCACCATCACTGCCATAGAGGGTGGTTCCAGCTTCAGAAAAGTTATCTGAAAAGAAGTGTTTTAAAATCTTAAATTTCTACGGACTAGACTAAGATTAAATTTGAGAGGAAATTAATTCTGCAATGTGAGACTGATGGGAAAAAGCCTTAACCCATGATATGGCCATTTAAATACAAGGAATAAGTAACCAACTAATCAATTTTGATTGTTGAACTGAGTGCATAGAAATATGAAGTATAATCAAATAATTATTTAAATAATTGAAAAATAATGACATGTTCCAAAATGCATAGACCAAAAGGTCAGCAACAGGAACTGAAATGAACGGCACACCTTTCGGTATTCTTTATCAATGTCTCATCTGAATTCCAAGTTCATTCACTGTTTTATTATGGTTTTAAAAGTTACCAAATGTAATGGCTGTAGATGTTTGCCTGTATGAGCAATAGTGGGCTGCTGCTGGTTCGGACCAATTCAGGCAAACCAGTAGTTCCAACCAGTGGCTGGACCCACCCACCTACCCTGGTGTTATCACGTCCTATATAATCGCTGTTTTTTTGATGCCATGCACATGTGGAAGGCATGTGTGCTTACATTTTCGGTTCCAGGCAAACCAGTATGAGGGAAGATTGAAAACTGAAACAGTTCAATTCAGAATCAGCCTAAACTCATTCTGGAGTTGAGCAGATGTTCATGTCTCAATTTTTACTAAATCAGTGTGAAAATTTAGGGAACCTGATTGTTTCTCCCGTTTTCAAAACCTAATCAGCCATTCCTTAGTATTGCTCTATTAGCTGTTTTCCCCAAGGCACAATTTCCACTGATTATTATTTTCTCCAATTGAATGATATTATCTAGCTAATACGTTACAGCTTTTCTCAATGTTTCACAGATTGTGGAGGTGGATATTTCATATGGAATTCCTAATGAATACTGTACGGTAAACATTTCCTGTTGTATATGTGAATGTATAAATTTAATAATTAAATGTGGAGCATTTAGCATCCGAAATTTCTATTGTAAAGACTGGGGACTGCCTTGTTACTTTAAAATGTTAAGAAAATTGATGTTCCTGAAGAAATAAATATATTACTTTTTTGTTTTGTCTTTCCATTCTTCCCTTTAAAATGTTTTTAAGCTTTCCCATTTAAAATATTTTACAGTTTTTGTATGTTAGAAGGTATGTATTATATTACCTCTTCTAATTTACAAAATTGCTGGCATGAATTTTGCTGGCAAAATTGCTGGCATGAATAATGAAATTTTACGGAGCAGAAGAAAGGGGCAAATTTATTTATTATATCATCAATGTAAGCCTCTAACCTTTTCTGCCATTTTGTGTACTATTTTATTTTTTCCAGTTGTGATGGAATTTGCATCTGCAGGGTTAGCGAGGGAGAATTTGGGCAACATGCAGCTTTCCCAGAGAGAGGCCTGGGTTAAAAGACTGCAAGGTACTGAATTGAATGTGGGAGAGGGGAAGAAGTTCAGGGGAACCACACCCTAGTATCTCTCAAGATCAATCTAGTTCTAGTAGGTTAGAAAGTGACAGATTTAGTTTGGCAAGATTCTGTCCACTAGGTGTAAGTAGATAAGGAATAAAACTCACTTGGATTTTGTTGTGTTGTCACTAGTTTTGGGCCTAACATCCAACTTAAAGTTTAAAATAGGTTTCTAAACCATGTAAAGGAAATGTTATTTCCTTCATTAAATTCAGTGATTTTGCTTAAATAAAAAAATTAAACAACCAAAGATGTCAAGCTAAATCATAATCTGTCAAACCTTTGTAAACATAGCAGTAACTGGAATTTAATTAACTCCCAAAGAAAGCATCAATAATTGCATCAATCTTTTCATGTTCTAAGTACGTGAGCAGCATCTTTTGTATTGTTATTGTTTTAAAAAAAGAAAGAATTGGAGCTTCATAAAAAAAAAAGATAGCTATACATGTTTGGCTAGGAGGTTTAAGGCAGTTATTTAAAAACTAGCTGCTTTTTATTGATGATTTTCTTCCAGTATAAAGATGTAATAAATTATAGACTTGCCAATTAATTGTCTAATCTTGGAGGACCTTTTATCATGTGTTTCTGTTTCAATATTTTAATGATTGAAAAACCACAAAAGAACACAAAAGGATCTGGCATGTACCGTGGCCTGCGTGTGACACATTCAGCCCGTGGACCACCAGTTTGACACCTGTAATCTAGACGATCACATGGCAGGTTACAATCCATTAAAGGTAAAGGTAAAGGTTCCCTTGCACATATGTGCCAGTCGCTTCCAACTCTAGGGGGCGGTGCTCATCTCCGTTTCAAAGCCAAAGAGCCAGCACTGTCTGTCCAAAGACATCTCTATGATCATGTGGCCGGCATGACTAAATGCCAAAGGTGCACAGAACACTGTTACCTTCCCACCAAAGGTGGTCCTATTTTTCTACTTGCATTTTTTACGTGCTTTCGAACTGCTAGATTGGCAGAAGCTGGGACAAGTAATGGGAGCTCACTCCATTACATGGCACTAGAGATTCGAACCGCTGAACTGCCGACCTTTCTATTGACAAGCTCAGCATCTTAGCCTCTGAGCCACAATCCATTAGAAAGAAATTAAAACACTTTCAATATTTTCAAAGAAAATAAAAAAATAAAGATGTTTTTATCAGTGTAAGCTTACCTTTAGGAATGATTTTTTTTTCCTTTGTGATTTTGTGGAAAATTAATTTAAGTTGTAAGGTATTTTTTAATCTTTTACTGTTATACTTCATTAATAAAAATTCTGTTTAAACATTTTCATTGCCAATTTCCATCAAGCTACCTAATTTTAGAAATATCTCATTGAATAGTGTGAATTTGAATAATGTATCCAACACAATGGATACATTGTGGAAGACCTTGGAGACAGGAGGAAGAGACACAATGAGGGGAAAGCTTAGCCCTCAAAAGGACTGTTTCGTGGCAGACTGTCAGAGGGGACCCTAGTTTCTTGGGCTGTAAAGGAGATAGCAGGTAAATGGACTTTCAGGCTTACAAGATTTTATTAATGTAACCTTATAGTAAAATAGAATTAGTTGATCTGAATGTGCTTCCTATCCGGTCTTCCTCATAAGGCTGATAAAATTTGTGGGATTAGTGATTATCAGCACTAATCAAGACTTACCTATATTGAGAGCTACAGGGCTAATTGATTTGTTTCTGGGCAATTGTTTTCAAAAAACGAAGTAATGTTCTAACTGGTGTTGCAATATTCTTGCACAGATAGTACCCATTTCATTTCTCAGAAAAATGCAAGTTTTAGAAATAATTTTTCATTGATTGTAATTGAGTCCTCTTGGTGCGTCCTGGTATCAAAATACGAAAACAACTTTATGGTCATTTTAATTACTTTTTAGACATCTCCTTTCTTTATAACGGCTCACTATATTGATTCATTTAAAGTCCCGTGTTTAAGATTATAAAAGCAGGGTTAAAAAAAAATAATAGCCAGATCTGTAGAAAAAAACATGCTAAATAAAAAGGAAACATTTTGATTTGCACTCCTCTTTGTTATGAAAACAATAACAATTAATAGTTCATTTTCAAGGGAAATAAACTATGTAAAAGTATTAACTCATGAATTATACATAATTTTCTCACATTACATACGTTAGCCAAATTAGTCAGAGTGTGGGACTCCTAAAAAGGTATGCAAAAAGGTAAATTTGCCGATTATTGTACACTATTGTACAATTATGCACTAGAAATTTTTGCTGACATTGCTGCTCATTCCATCTGTCTTTTCTTTACTCTTCTTCTGCATCTCCATCTGGCTTTCTAGGGCTTCTTTAATGCTCTTTCGTATGCTTTCAACAGAAATCACGAGAGAGAAATAGAGGCCATATTTATTTCTTATATTTTAATCTACATTGATTTAAGAGCACAATAAGCACAATTCAAAAAGCATATGGCCGATTAAGTTACATGATGCAATATAATGGAGACGGGATTTGTCCTAAGAATTTGATTCAAATTGAAAATTCTACTTCATTAGAGTTTATTTTAGGCCAATCTAATGTATAATAATAATAATAATAATAATAGTTGTTGTTGTTGTTGTTACAAGGTGGAGTACAAAACAAAGAGTCAGTAATTACAAATCAATTTAATAAAGTTAGCTCAGAACTTCATAAATAATACAGCTGTCAGATTCTAACACTAAAGCCATTTATTTTGAACTTCCAAGAGACAGGAAAATTTGGACATTATAATATTGTGTAATCCAGGTTCAATTCCTTAAAATGGTTTTGTTACAATTTCTTGCAACCATTTGTAACTGATTTGTTTTATGATTTTTAGTGTTTTTTCCTTTCTCGTTTCTTTTTTATTGATTTTGCCTTGTTAATTTGTATTGCATTTTAAAAATATATAATAGTAACAGCTGAAAGAAAAGGAAGTTTATTACTTTTGCTCTTAATCATACCTACTTGTAGAGCATTTATATTATTATCTGTGTTGCCGATATCATTAATCAGCATTGGTTTCAAAATACAGTGAAAATTGCTCTCTGAATAGAATAGAATAGAATAGAATAGAATAGAATAGAATAGAATAGAATAGAATAGAATAGAATAGAATAGAATTATTATTGGCCAAGTGTGATTGAACACACAAGGAATTTGTCTTGGTGCATATGCTCTCAGTGTACATAAAAGGAAAGATACCTTCATCAAGGTTCAACATTTATAACACTTAATGATAGTCATAGGGTACAAATTTAACACTTAATGATACAACACTTAAAGATAATCATAGGGTACAAATAAGCAATCAGGAAACAATCAATATCAATATAAATCATAAGGATTACCAGCAACAAAGTTACAGTCATACAGTCATAATTGGAAGGAGATGGGTGATGGGAATGATGAGAAGATTAATAGTAGTGCAGATTTAATAAATAGTTTGACAGTGTTGAGGGAATTATTTGTTTAGCAGAGTGATGGCCTTCGGGAAAAAACTGTTCTTGTGTCTAGTTATTCTGGTGTGCAGTGTTCTATAGCGTCATTTTGAGGGTAGGAGTTAAAACAGTTTATATCCAGGATGTGAGGGATCTGTAAGTATTTTCATGGCCCTCTTCTTAATTCGTGCAGTATACAGGTCAGGTCCTCAATGGAAGGCAGGTTGGTAGCAATTATTTTTTCTGCAGTTCTAATTATCCTCTGAAGTCTGTGTCTTTCTTGTTGGGTTGAAGAACCAAACCAGATAGTTATAGAGGTGCAAATGACAGACTCAGTAATTCCTCTGCAGAACTGGATCAGCAGCTCCTTGGGCAGTTTGAGCTTACTGAGTTGATGCAGAAAGAACATTCTTTGTTGTCCTTTTTTGATGATGTTTTTGATGTTAGCTGTCCATTTTAGATCTTGTGATATGATAGAACCTAGAAATTTAAAGGTTTCTACTGTTGATACTGTTGTCAAGTATTGTGAGAGGTGGAAATATGGAAGGGTTTCTCCTAAAGTCTACCACCATTTCTATGGTTTTGAGTGTGTTCAGTTCCAGATTGTTTCGGTCACACCACAAGGCTAGTTGTTCGACCGCCCGTCTATATGCGGATTCATCATTGTTTCAAATGAGACCAATCACTGTTGTGTCATCTGCGAACTTCAGTAGTTTAACAGATGGATCATTGGAGATGCAGTCATTGGTATACAGAGAGAAGAGAAGTGGGGAGAGCACACAGCCGTAGGGGGGACCCTGTGCTAATTGTACAGGTATCTGATGTGATCCTGTTTAGTTTCACCTGCTACTTCCTGTTTGTTAGGAAGCTTGTGATCCACTCAAAAGTCTTTTCAGGTACCCGTAGCTGGTTTAGCTTAGTTAGAAGAGTGTCTGGAATGATAGTATTGAATGCTGAGCTAAAGTCTACTAAGAGGACCCTTGCATAGGTCTTTGGAGATTCAAGAAGTTGTAGGATGTAGTGCAGAGCCATATTAACAGCATCATCTGTTGATCTAATTGCTCGGTATGCAAACTGCAAGGGGTCTAACAGCAGATCCATGATGGTTTTCAAGTAGGAAAGCACTAGCCTTTCAAAGGCTTTCATGACTACAGATGTTAAAGCAACTGGTCTGTAGTCATTCAGTTCCTTGATGGTGGGCTTCTTCGGCACTGGGATGATGGTAGAGCATTTGAAGCAAGAAGGAACATAGCACTTCTCTAGTGATTTATTGAAGATATGGGTGAAGATGGGGGCCAATTGGTCAGCACAGACTTTTAAGCAAGAAGGAGTTATCTTGTCTGGGCCTGGAGCTTTTCCTGGCTTTTGTCTGTGAAATAGGTCCTGTACTTCCTTTTCTGTGATCACTAGGGGTTGTGAACCCAATGGGATGGGATCAGTTGTAGGAGGCTTGGCTGTTGTTGGTGTGTCTGAGATGGGGGTTGTAGAGATAGGTGGCTGTAGTTTCCTTTCAAACCTGCAGTAAAACTCATTCAGGTCATCTGCCAGTTGTTGATTTCCTTCAGCCTGGGAAGGAGGAAATGCATCTCTTTTAATGCATTTCTTTTAAGAAAATTAAATTTCTTTTAAAAAAATGCATCTCTTTTATAGGCAGTTTAGTCTTTTTTTGTGGAGGGGAACCTCATTCTTACTAAAAGAAACATCATTTCATGCCATTTTTGTATTATTGCATATCAACACATTGCTTCATTGACTAGATTAAAGTTATTTATCTACACAAACCAGACTAAACTATGATAATATTGCAGTTTTATCTCTTTTTATTTTTCTTAAAAGAAAAAAACAAACAGTTTTGGCCTCTCTTTATTTGTTTCATCCTCAAGTATCTTTTTATCTTTTTAGGCAGGGACGCTTAGAGCTGAATCATAATTTCCTAAGATACTTATGCTTCACTTATTTATAATGCTCTCTTGCTAAGCAGGCATGTGTGATACAAAGATCAATTCACATTTGAAACTGCTCCAAGTGACTTCAGAGAACATTTTCTTAAAAACCCTGATGTAATTATCTTTGCATACCTGATTAGTTCAAGGCATCCCTGTGAAATACATATTGTAAGAGACATTTACTGAAAGAGAAAGAACCTGGGAAATCAGTTATATAGCAGAAAATTATGCAGATCATTCTTTACACTTTGAACACAAGTGATTTAACTTTAGCAAGTGACGGAACATGACAGACCACTAGACCTTCAGGAATCCTACCCATTTTTGCCCATCAATCAATTGGGTGGTAGAAGACAATAGAAAATCTTTAGCTTTCTCCTTTCTGGCAGTCATCATAGAGTGGAGTTGCCCTTTCTCAGGGCCGTTCGCAACTGTCTTGATCTATTTTTTATTTATTTATTTTGTCACACAGTATATATAAGCATAAGCATGAAATAATTATACAATATATAAGCATATATATGAGTATGAGTATTTAATAACTATATTAGGGAAGTAATAGGATCATTAATACTTAACCAGAATATTAACTGATATTCCCCTACTTTGTTGTTTAATTATATTAATTAATTAATTATATTAATTGGATGGGGTGAGGTCAATGGTAGATAGTTTTTGGTTGAAGCTTTGGGGATTTTGGGAAGAAACCACAGAGTCAGGTAGTGTATTCCAAGCATTAACAACTCTGTTACTGAAGTCATATTTTCTGCAATCAAGATTGGAGCAGTTAACATTAAGCTTAAATCTATTGTGTGCTCGTGTATTGTTGCAATTGAAGCTGAAGTAGTCTTTGAGAGGAAGGACATTGTAATAGATGATTCTATGAGTTAAACTCAGGTCATGTCGAAGGTGGCGTAGTTCTAAATTTTCTAAACCCAGGATTTGAAGTCTGGTGGTATAAAGTATTTTGTTGTATTCAGAGGAGTGGAGAACTCTTCTTGTAAAGTATTTCTGGACACGTTCAATTGTATTGATATCAGAAATGTGGTATGGGTTCCAAACAGGCAAGCTGTATTTAAGAATTGGTCTAGCAAATTAGCAAATTGGTCTAGCAAATTAGCAAATAGCAAATATTGGCAACCAAACAGGATTACTATGGCAAAAAGACTTTAGTCCTCACCTGTATTCACAGTTATGAATACTATTTCAAGGCTTAGGTTAATAGGAAAGGCATTTTGTCCTTCCGTCTTTAAGTCCCTTCTCAGGTCCATCATGATATTTCCACCTTGCCAGTCAGCAAGTGAGTTTAAAGAAGCACTCTACTGTTGCATTGAAAAGAAATGGTCAGGTGCAGGAAACCAGGAGCTGGGATAGTGTTCAAAGATACTACGAGTTTATTTCATGTTACCTATACACAAAACTATGATCTATTAACCATCAAGGAAAATTGGAGCTAGATAAAAGTCAACAGGATTCATGGGAGACTGGACTTAGGTCTCTTGAAGAAGCATACTGACTCCAAATCAATGACACATTTGACCATCACCTTGGGTTCAGACTGGTCTGGTCATCTCCTACATCAATATCATTTTTGCCACTCTCACCAAGTAGTAAGAACAAATTCAGTGACTGACAAACTTAATACAGTAACATCTAAACTGTCAGAGTATGGTATGACTAACCTTATTGCTTTGTTGGCTTCCTTCTTTTCCCATTCTGCTTCTCAGGTGGACATTGATTTTGCCAACAGATGTAACAGGGAGCTCAGCTGAAGATCTAATTGTCTAACAACAACATAATGAGCAGGTTTCATTATTGTCTATGAAGATTCTCAATCATCCAGGTCATGACTGTCCCAAAGGTGCTTTTTCAAGAGGCAACTGGACTTTCTGTTTTTTCTTTGAAGATATTTAAAAGAGGGGTCAAAGAGGCCATCTCTGTCAACATTGAGCAGCCCACTCTGAACAGATGGGAAGGGATACATCATCTATCTCCAGTTTACAACACAGTCCTTTCTGCAGTTCCAAGAAGGCTCCACAACCATTTGCAATAGACATAGATAAACCTCCAGGTTACTTTAATGACTTGCTAAAAGAATGCAAATGACCAGCTGTCTGCAAGGAATATAAATCCTTCTATTTCCCACCATCCAGTTAGAACTGAAGAAGCTTCTTGGATGAGAAGAGAAATGTCTTCAAAGAAAAACCAGAAAGTCCAGTTGCCTCTTTAAAAAGGTTTCATTATTGTTGGAACTCGAGTATTACCTGTACTTGTGGCCTTGAAGTCAAAAACCATATTTATATAACAGCCTTCTCCAGCCTGAGAACCACTGCTTCCCACCTTACAATCCTCACCTCTTGTGAGAATTAATGCAACTGATTACAAAGCCTGTCAGGCTCACCTAAAAGACTGCTTTTGTGTTAACCTGACTCTTATTTAACTGGAGTTTAAATAGAGCCTAGAGATGAATAGACAATTGTTTGAGACTGTTGAGTATTTGCTATTGCAGTTATATGACTTATCTTTTAACAAAATGCATGGTTTAAATTGTATTTTTTTTTTAAAAAAATTATTACTTGTTAAACTATCTTTATAAAAAGGAAGCATATTCCTGTGTTTTAGCAATGAAAATGCAGAATATTGATTTTATTAAATAAATATATCTGCTCTGGGCAGATCTAATATAGCAATAAGAAATGGTTTGATCGCCAGGACTTGCACTTAATACTTTTTGGAGACCCAAGAGTCACAGTTGACCTGTCTATTGATAGGAGTTCTTAAACAATAATACAGGTGGCCTGGGTTCGTTTAATGACCATTTGATTCATTCCATTTGTAGTTAAACAGTGTTTTTCTTAACAATCATGGCAAAAATGGTATAAAATTGGGCATGGCTCACTTAACAATCACTTTGCTTAGTAGCAGAAATTCTGGTCCAATTGTGTTCATAAGTTCTTAAAAATTAATACAGGTGGCCCTTGAATTACAATCATAATGCAGCTTATTTGGAAAGGAGGTTTCACTGAAACAATCACGGCCTCTGAAGCAATCCCCACTTACCACCATTAAGTTGAACACATTAAGTTCAAGTCTGCTGCTTTTCTATTTTGGGTTAAGATTATTTTTGAAGAAGTATAACAGAGTGAGTGGTTAGAGAGAAGAAAGAAAGAGAAAGTTTCCCCTCTTGCAATCGCCACTGGTCAATAAACTCCTGTCAAGTTTAAACACTGTTTTCTTCTTCTCCCGTTCATCCGCAAAACAGTACATCATCGTATTGACTTGAGGGAAGTAATAGGATCATTAATACTTAACCAGAATATTAACTGATATTCCCCTACTTTGTTGTTTAATTAGTATTTAAAACTTAAGTACAATCAAAAATTATCTGTAACCACTACAAACTGACCTCTTCTGGGTAGCGGTAGGGTAAATCCTTGATTTGTTATAAGGCTTATCAGATAACTTGAGAAGAATGCAGATTTCAACCTTTGTCTTGTGGTGCAGGCTAGCATCAGGAATACAATTCTTTCCTCAGTGAAGAAGTCCCATTGCTATAATTAGGTAGGTAGGAAAGCAAGCAGGCAGGATGTTTCTGTTCACAGCTTTTGTAAAAGTAACTGAACAGCAAGCAACTTGACTGTATCAATAGCTATGCTAGAATGATGCCATATTGATTCTCAGCTAGCTGCTTCTTCTCATCTTTTTGCATTGCCCTGTGGTTATTGTTTAGTCCCAGAAGAACCACTGCCTATAACTATTTTTTTCACAGAATCCCATCTTTAATCTTTCACAGGTGGTAAGCTTTTCCACTATCATTCTTGTGTCCTTCTGTTCTGCAAATGTTTAGAATAGAATAGAATAGAATTCTTTCTAGAATTCTATATTGGCTAAGTGTGATTGGACACACAAGGAATTTGTCTTTTGTGCATATGGTCTCAGTGTACATAAAAAGAAAAGATACATTCGTCAAGAATCATAAGGTACAACACTTAATGAAAGTCATAGGGTACAGATAAGCAATCAAATCATACTAGGAAACAATCAATATAAATCGTAAGGATACAAGCAACAAAATTACAGTCATACAGTCATAAGTGGGAGGAGATGGGTGATAGGAACGATGAGAAGACTGATAGTAATGCAGACTTAGTGAATAGTTTGACAGTGTTGAGGGAATTATTTGTTCAGCAGAGTGATGGCATTCGGGAAAAAACTGTTCTTGTGTCTAGTTGTTCTGTTTTACAGTGCTCTATAGTGTCATTTTGAGGGTGCTGCTGGAATCAAGAACCAGAAGAAAAATTTTCTACTGAGAAAGGGAATTGATTTGTCTTAGGCTCACCCTTCATCTGCTAGCAGAAAGAGAAGATTCCGCTAAGTAGAATATAATATATGCATGGATAAATAAAACAAATCAACATTATTTTAAAAAGAATCACACCAAAGGGCACTGGATATTGATGATTAGGTGGCTGGGGAGAATGAGTCTTCCCCATGAAGACTTCTAGGATATTGATTGCTTTCTGGGCTCTGTCTTCAGGAAGATTTCCAGCAGAACAATTGGTGGTAATGCATAATGTAGAGGTTTCAGTTAAACAGACATCAGGGCTGGCCTTCACCTGTCCTTCTCCCTCTCTCTTCAGGAATCATTCTCTTCAATCAGAGAACAGAGTGATCTATTCTCAGCCTGGTCTTGTTCCAGAATAGCACTGAACTTAAATGATTCCCAGGAAACTTTAATAGACAGCAGTCTCCTCAGATGGGGAATACTTTTGTTAATATATAGCCAGAAGGTATTAGAGTAATCCAACTGAAAAATATTGGCTGAAATCAACCCTGCTGTTTTCACAGCTGATTTCATAGCACTTGCTTGAGGAACATCTCATGCTAATTAGCTGATCAATGTTGATGTTTTATTAAAATATTGAGATACAAACTAAGAAAGCATTATTAATTTTTTTTTTAAAAAAACCATCTCTGAAGTACTGGCTTTAAACAACAAATCATAGAGAAAATTATACATCATCTATTATATTTAAATTTTAACTATATGTCTAGTATTGTTGGTTATTAAATAATATAAATTGATCCTATGTTTACTTAAGAAAGAAGCTGTTAAATGACTGACATCTAAAATTCTGGTGAAAAATTGGCCAGCTATTATATTCATAATCTAAATATTTTAATCTAATAAATTTTGTGCAGAACATATTCACACTGTGCCGTAAGCTTTGGTCTCTTAGAAATTACGATATGAAAATATATGACCAATCATATTTATGTAAATTTCAACAATTAAATATTTAAAATCACAATGTGACTATCCATTTCATACAATGCATTTTCTATGTTAGGCTTCCAGAATTGAAATACATTATGATTCTGACCTGCAGTCATTTCCATTTCTCTGGTAAATGGTATATTTGAGATAGTACGCTTCTCCTGATTCATTCTGTCTGCTGTAGAGGTAGCATGCATCTATTCCCGTGATGGCGAACCTATGACACATGTGCCAGAGGTGGCACGCAGAGCCCTCTCTGTGGGCAAGCGTGCCATCGCCTCAGCTCAGCCAGTCGATTGTTGAGTTTCTGGTGCTCTGGTGCACGCACACACCTTCTGGTTTGGGCACTCTGTGCCTAAAAAGTTTGCCATCAAGTGCTTCACAGCATTCTAAATCATCCAAATTCATTCAACTTTTCTATGACCAATATCCCTATCAGAAAGTTAAACAATGTGGCAAACTGTTTTAGCATCTACATTCCACTAAAGTCAGCTGCTGTGTTTGGGGTGGCTGCGCAAATGGAAAGAGATGCATTGCAAAGCTTATAGTGGTGATAAAAGCATGGCTCCTCAAATTCTTAGAGCTGGTGTATGCTCAGCAAGGGTCATGTAGCAGTCTTGAAACTTTTTCTGGATGTGTTTGTGTGCTTGGTGTGGATTGTTGTATGCACTATCATATGCATTTTTGCAATATTGATATTTCCTAACAAGTAAGAAGATGTTGGTTACCATTACTCTGAAATGGTGTAAGGTTTCCTGCCTGGGCAGGGGGTTGGACTAGAAGACCTCCAAGGTCCCTTCCAACTCTGTTGTTGTTGTTGTTGTTGTTGTTGTTGTTGTTATTATTATTATTATTATTAGTAGTAGTAGTAGTAGTAGTAATAGTAGTACATATTTTCCCCTAGTTCCCCAGATAAAAATACTGCTGGGACAAAAATTTAAAAGATTTAGTTTACTTAAAGTTACACTAAATTCTCGTTACATTTAACCATTTAGAATATGATTATTCTTTACATGATGAAATAATACCTAAGAATGTGCCAGTAACTTTTTGGTTGTTGTTGTAAGGGAGATTGTGATGACATTTTCAGCAAGAATCCAGTGGAAGGAATATTAGTAATCCATTTCAGACCTAGATTGAGGAGGGATAATGTAAAATGATCAGTGGTGGCAAGAATAACTTCTTCCTTCCTGAATATAGTGCTATTATAAGGGGACTGGAACTGAAAAAATGTGCAGATGAATTAGCACTTCATTTTCTCTTTTTTGTGTGGAAGTATTGACCGTGGGAGAGAGAGAATTTGAGTGTTACCACCTCTTAATATTATACTATGAGTTCCCAGCATGCTTTTCTGTGTTTTTTTAGTTATTTAAAATTAAATATCTCTATATAACCTTGATTTCTTGTGACTCAGTGTGGTTTACATGAAATAAATATTAAAACAATTAAAAATTACACACATAACCTGGGACAACTGGATGCACCAATAGCTCATGGGAAAAGTGAATTTTCACAATTTTTGAATGGGGTAGTCACACAGCTAGAAAATGGAAACAGGTTTCTCCATTCATTTAGATATGAATTATTTTGCTATTAAGTGTGAACAGAACAGGTAGGTCAGCTTTGAAATTGCCCACCAAAACTAAATTTCCAGAAGTATGTCTAAAGATCAGAATATAAGTATATATGCAAGAGAAATAGGGCTATAACTGGTTCCTACTCTCAATTTTCTCAATTTTAGATACATATAAAATATGCGTGTTCCCATTTTACATACATATTATGAGTTTTGCTAGACTGAACTTGAAAGTCCTCATAAATGTCTACAGAGATTCTCAGTCATCCAGGTCATGGTTGTCCACAAGGAATATAAATCCTTCCATTCGCCACCAAAGCTGAAGAAGCTTCTTGGATGAGAAGTGAAACATCTTCAAAAGAAAAACCAGAAAGTCCAGCTGTCTCTTGAAAAAGCACCTTTGGGGAAGTCCTCATAAGTTTTCAATTCTGCTCATTTCAACACAAATAGTTCCCTTTGCATAAACTGGGCCTTAATTTATCAAGGTTCCTAATCGTGTAGGTCTCTATTCACTTTCAATTAATGAAATTCTCTTGTTGCTTGATTTGAGATTTGCTTATTTAAGTATACTTGGAGTTCAATTATTAAAGCTAATTTATTACAAATTGCTTCATCCAGGGTTATACCAAATACTTGAGAATATTTAAATGTTCTTTGGAGATAACTGCATAAAATAGGCAAGATCAATTTATACTTCACAGACAGCAGAAATAATTGTTAAAAGAGATCTAACAAGGCCTTGTGAGATCCAAAAAGGAACAAGACAGGGAGGCCCATTATATCCTCACCTGTTTATTTTAGTCCTAGAAATATTGAATAAATATATAAAACAAAATGACAAAATTGTGGGAGTAAAGATTTAAAAATAAACTTCTAAGTTACGGGCTTTGATAGATGACTTGGTGTTGGTTTTGTTAAATCATTTAAATGAAATTGAAATGTTAATGGAAAAACTAAGGTTTTGGTACAATCGCAGGTTTTAAGATTAAGAAACTGAAATGAGTATGTCAATTAAAAAAAACTATGAAAATAGAGGAATAAGCAGAACTGATGAATAAGCTAAGATTGAGAAGAAAATAAAATATATAGGTATTACTATGACAAACATGAATTGTAAGTTATTACAATACCTAGCTATGTTAGGACATGGAATGAAGTTAAAACATGTGTTAAGACAGGAGAAACTACAATTGTCATTGCTGAGAAGAATTTCTGTGATAAAAATGAATGTCTTGCTCTGAATGATATTTTTGTTTCAGACAATACCTATTTTGATAACTGATACACCATTTAAACAGTGGCAAAAGGTTATTTCCAAGTTTGTGTAGCAAGGGAAAATAATGAATATAAGGTGTTACAAGGTGCAAAGGCAAGAAGAAGATTGGGTTTGATGTGAAATTGTATTTTCAGTTTACGGTTTGGTTTGGATGAAAGAGTGGATGTTGCTGAGAAATAGAAGATTTTTTTTAAAGCTAGGACCAGAGATTTGTATGGCATGGATATTTATGGTACAAGAAAGTCAAAGTTAATGTGGATTTTTAAAACCAACCATATTGAGAATACGGGACAGATACAAACCCAGGTTGTGCCCAAAAACAAGGATATAGTTGCCAATCATTTTCTTATTTACAGTTATCAGAAAGATTTAAAGTAGACAAAAGAGTTTATGGTATCGTTACAAAGGTATAGAATAGAATAGAATAGAATAGAATAGAATAGAATAGAATAGAATAGAATAGAATAGAATTCTTTATTGGCCAAGTGTGATTGGACACACAAGGAATTTGTCTTGGTGCATATGCTCTCAGTGTACATAAAAGAAAAGATACATTCATCAAGAATCATAAGGTACAACACTTAATGATAGTCATAGGGAAAAAAATAAGCAATCAAATCATATTAGGAAACTGTCACTATAAATTTTAAGGATACCAGCAACAAGGTTGCAGTCATACAGTTATAAGTGGGAGGAGATTGAGTGTTAGAAAAATACCTTCCTAGCAATAAGATCAGTTCAACAATGACAAAGACCGTCCATTGTATTGGTAATAGGTTCTCTTTACACAGAGTAGGTTCAAGAGGAAGCCAATACCTCCTGTTTTGACTGTTGCCTTTTACCCTTGCTCTGCCGCTAGATAGCATCTGATATGATTGGTTTATAAATGGCTCATCACACAAAGATGACCACAAACTCCTGTAGAACTCACATTCTCCTGCAGATGAGAATTTCCAGAAGAAAAACTTCTCAGCTCAGTCAAATCTTCCACTTTAGAACAGCTTTTAGAGAGGTGAATTTTAACTCATTCAAAGGATGAGACATCTGGAGCACTCAAATACGTAGGATGAATCCTGAGAGGGCTGCCATTGTTTAAATAAATCACATTCTCAATCATCAGTCATTGCTTCAGAACAGAAACAAACCATGCTGTGACCCAAGCTCGTTTTATCTTAAAAAAAGGGTTAGGACAGTGAAACATCATTTCAGGCTGGCAGCAGCTGCATAATAAAAGATTTCCAAAGGCAATGTCCTGGAATGTGTGGTAGATTTTTTTATCTTACCTCGTTATAAGCAATCTGTTTTTCTATCTAACTCAAAGCAAAATGGACCACCATGACATTTAGCTCTAGCTATGGAAATGAGGCCTACAAAAGCTTTTTGCCAGCAGAAAAAGAGAGAAAAAGAAGACTTGTTCCGAATAGAGGACACACATATTTTAAATTCATGTGCTAAAATCGTTGTATTTTATTTTCTCTGTCTTGTATGCCACTCCATCCCTGAATAGTCTCTGCAGTTTCACCCAACATCCTAAATTAAAACATGAAAATTAATAATATAATATAGTGCAAACAATACAAAGAACCTCGGCTACAAAATCTTCAGGCATCCTTAAATGTTTCTCTGAATAAAACATGGTTTGATATGTCTTTGAAAATATAGTAAGGATGGTCCAAACATCTGCGATAAGATCTCCAGAACTGAGGATCCATTACTTAGAATATTCAAGCACAGGAAACTGGTAAATTACATTTGACAGATTGTCATTTGTGATAGATTTCACAAATGGGCAGATCAAGTTAAGGAAGGTGGTCTAAAGATATCCAGACACTAAGACATGTAGGCCTGTGAAAATGATAATCATCATGTTAAATTGTACCCAGAAACAACAAGCAGTCTGAGAGCTCCCATGAAGCATATGTCAACTCAGTTGCACCTGTTAAGCTGCCACATCCCTGAGCATATGTGAGCAATTTTATCCTCTAGGATGCTGTGTGATTTCTATTGTACCAACCCAGTAGGTGATCTTCTGGTCTCGTTTTCCCTAATAGAGATTATCACCTGAAATGTTTTGCCCAGGTAAAATAAGAATGAAGAAAGCATGTTTTACCACTTACCATTACAGAATGCAAGCTCTCAGCTATGTTTGGGCACATTCACTTTTAGTTTTAATGCCAACTATTCTAGTTACCAAAGAAATGTTTAAAACGCTAATTGATTACTTTATACAGCATATACATGCTGAATTGCAGCTCTTGGATGTACTGGTAGTTCATGATGGTGATCATGAACTGGCAGTTGATGATGGTGATGATGATAATTTCCACAATAATAAACAAAATAAACCAAGGCTAATAAACTTGTTACTTCATGAAAATTCTCAATCAATCTTCTTCCAATATTTAATTATAATAACATGAAAGTCTCAAAGTTTTCCCTTTCATTAACATTCCAAAATGATTCAATGCCTTGGCAGAAAGATATAAAAGCACACGTTCTGAGCAAGCAGTCATACCAATGATATGCAGAATTTTTAACAGCATATAAAAGGACAAATGCTTGCCATGTGTGGTTTGTAAGTTAATATTTAACATGACTGCTCTTTGGGCAAGGCAGAATTTAAGTAATAAAAAGACAAAAACACTAATGCACGGGTGTCAAACTCGATCACATCATGGGTGTGATTGTGACGTATCATGACTGTTTGCCTTTGTGGAGCTGGGGTGGGCATGGCTTGTGCATGACATATCCGGCCTGCAGGCTGCCAGCTTTATAGCACTACTGGATGGGGACAGAAGGCGCAAACAGGGAAATAATGTATACCATACATACTTGCAGATAACTCCATCTGTTGATAAACCAACCCTTTTTTCACATTTTCATTCTCTCAATTAGCTTATCTACAGGTGGCACATTTTTTAAAATCAGATTTTAGTAAAAAAAAAATATGGGGGAGGGGGAGTCAACTTATCCGTAGATGAGCTTGTACACAACTATATATGGCAATCATTTCAATCACTGGTCTAGTTAAGTTGTGGCTAGGGTCACCTGCAGGGATGGGGGATGTCAAGAAAGTAAAGATGATGGCCATGACTATGCATTGAAAGTCCTGTTCCTGTTATAGTAATTTATTAACAGTTCCTTTATTTTGTTATAAATAGTATGTTAACATAGGTATGAAACTTTTAGTTAACTTAATCTATGTATGTCTACTGAAAAATAATGTCATTCAGTGAAGCACATTGATTACAGCCTGAATGGACTTTTCCAGAAGTATTTCTTCACTATCTTTTTGACCAAATTTATGTTTGAGTCAAACTTGCTCCTTTAGTAAGGTTTTTTTGTGTGTGTGTGTTGAACTTATTTTATTACATCTTAAAACATTTTTATTGAAGCAGGAATATATGTATTAGATTGCCTTATTCAATACTGCTGCGCTCAGTTTAATTTCAAAAGATAAGGCTCATAACTTCAGCTGGCATAAAATTGTGTCAGCAGGGCATTTTCTCTCTTAACTGAAAATCTGATACAAGGGGAATGGAACAAACATTCTCCTCCATTCAAGTTAATTATTTTGTATCTTCCATTTGTTGTTGGATGAAACATGACATTTACTTGCCTCCTTTCAATCACTATTAATCTTCATTATCAGAAGAAAGCAAAATGTTTGAAATCTAGCAAAAGGTGAAATGCGTTCAGTGCTCTTTTGTCTTAAGAAAATAAAAAGGAAAAGCACAGTAAAGATTAATAAAATTTGTACTATGTGTGAAAGAAAGAGATAAGAATGCTTCCATTTTCATAATATCTCTATAACAGAGTGACCCTGCAAAAAAACAAAAGGAAAAGAAATCATCACATATAAAAATTCTTTCTCAAAAGAAAATGTGTTTGTTCAGGTTATGAACACATGAAGAACAACTTATCTTGAATGTGCTTTGAATTGCATATGATGAGATTGGCTTGATATTTCCCATTATGTATTCATAATGTATCCATGAACAAATTCATGAATTTATTATGATGCTTTGACTTTAGATTTTACTGATTAGATCAGGGTGCCCACCCCAGCTCCGCGAAGGGAAAAAAACATCATGAAACATCACGTGATGGTGCGAGTTTGACAGCCGTGGATTAGATAGATCCGTTATTATGGAAATAGCTAGTTTATACTATTTTGTAAAAGTAAAAAGTTGAGGTCTGAAGTTACTAACTTATTCTACTGCACCAAACGAAGTTGGATGCCTGTGCCTTTTCTTTCTTTTTCCCTTCTTTGCTACACTTTTCTCTTCCCTTTTCCCACCCCTATTTTCCCTATTATTTGTTTTTGTATATTATATTATAAACTAATAAAAGGTGATAAATTCATGACATATTCATGAATTTATCATGGATAATTTTTGAGCAAGTGAAAGTGCCAGATCAAAGCTGTGAAATTATGCAATGTCAAGTATGCTCAGTAGCAGCTGCATCCATACTTTTCTGTAAAGTTTTTGGGTTGAAACAGCTGAGTCATAATTAATCAATCTAATCACTCATTGAAGCTATGTATAGATTGGCTTTCAAATAAACTTTCCACAGAGAGCTAGGTTTTAGCACATGCTTCACACTGGTACTTTATAAATAACAATAGACCTGGAAACTACATAACAAACAAGCAAGAGTTATTTTGAACATGTTACTTTTAAAAGTTCCCTTTGGTCTCACCATTTCTTTTGCCTCAACAAATGTGTAGTAGTTATTCTGATCCTTCTTTTTCACTGAAAATTGTCTCACAAATTGAATTTTTACTTCAGACTTAAAATGTTATGAATTTGCTTGGTCTTCTGTTCAGCTTGCTGAGGTTTAATTTTCTACAACTTCAAAGTATTGTGACTGGACCAAAGAAAGAGGCGGGGGGAGGGGAAGAGGACTTTTATCCTCTTGGGAACGAAAGAAAATTAATTAACATTATCAAGACTTTAATAATTAAAATGATTAAAATGAGTAATGACTGACTCTGGATAGGGCTTTATCATTTTAAACACAAAACCTCCCCACTTTTTAATCCTTGCTGTCCCCCTCCCCCATTAGGAAAATGTTCAGGGATCCTTAATATTCTGTATAATCTCTCCCTACCTATTTTATTTGCTGCATAGATTGTTCATTCATCTTGCTTTGGTTCTTTTTGTATTACCACTTATCTTTTAGTCTGGTGCTGTTTTCTGTTCCTTATATGCCATCTCTCATTTTTACACCTTAATCCCTTTTCTCACTCTTTTCTACAGCCTGCTGTGTGTACACCTCATTAATAAATAGTCCATGCATCAGCCTTCCCTACAATTCAGCTTCCTCTCATTCTCTTTAAAACCATTAATTATTTTCCTTTGGCTACTTATTATTCATAGCAATTCCATGCCAGAACAATGAAAACAGACTCTCTAACCCAGGACTGCTTTGAATCTGGAACAAAGGGATTCCCAAGATAAAAACACATTATATCAACATGTTGCATTCCAACTGTGACTGGACCAAAGAAAGGGGGGAAAAAGGGTGGGGGAAGAGAACCTTTATCCTCTTGAAAAGCACTACAGAATTCACATTTGGGGTTTTTTGCAAACACTGCTTAGAAGAGGACAGTTGAAATGCCATCGGAAAAAATCTACCTGTTCCTTCCTTTCTTATCAGCTGAAACTAATTAATATTCTGAAATATTATTCATTCCAGTAGGAAATTGCTTAGCTGTTTTTCACTTGTAATGTTGAATAGATGTTCTTTAGAAGCTCTTCATTTCCATCACTGTTGTAACTTGACCCTGGATGCATTCTGTAGGGATGAGGATTTGAATTTTGCATGAATAGAGAATCTAAATTACACAAATTAAAAAGAAACATTTTGCCATATTAATGATGCACAGTTTTTGAACGATCAAATTATTTTACTTCCATCTGGAATACAAGTTTCTGGTATAAAAAGAGATAGTTTTTAAGCTTTTACTGTCTCATAACTTCATCTAATTAAGTTTTGCGTAAAAATGTTGTAGTGTCTGTTTTATAATATATATTTATTTTAATTATAACAGACAAGGAACTTTGTAGTAATATAAATTAATATTAGTGCCACTTTATAATGCCTTGGTAAGGCCACACTTGAAATATTGCATTCAGTTTTGGTCGCCGCGATGTAAAAAAGATGCTGAGACCCTAGAAAGAGTGCAGAGAAGAGCAACAAAGATGATTAGGGGACTGGAGGCTAAAACTTATGAAGAACGGTTGCAGGAACTGAGTACGTCTAGTTTAATAAAAAGAAGGACTAGGGGAGACATGATAACAGTGTTCCAATATCCCAGGGATTGCCACAAAGAAGAGGGAGTCAAACTATTCTCCAAAGCACCTGAGGGTAGAACAAGAAGCAATGGGTGGAAACTAATCAAGGAGAGAAGCAACTTAGAACTAAGGAGGAATTTCCTGACAGTTAGAACAATCGATAAGTGGAACAACTTGCCTGCAGAAGTTGTTTCCTGCCTGGGCAGGGGGTTGGACTAGAAGGCCTCCAAGGTCCCTTCCAACTCTCTTGTTATTATTATTATTAAATTAGAATGAGGTGATTCTGATTTTCAGTGGTCTTTAATTTAATGATGCACATAATAAATCAATAGATCAGATACTTGTTCTTGTATATGAAAAGAAATACACTGCCACTATGATGATCTGAATAGTTTACATTGAAGTCATTGGGTAACATTTATAAAGGTTAGTTTTGGTCAACTTATATCTAGTTTCTATTACCAAATAAAGTAAAATGATGATTCCACCACTGGGATATGAAATGTGCCCCTCCCACTGAAAAGTGTCATCTATCAGTGTGTTTTTATTTCATTAAAACTTTTCAAGATGGAAAATCTGAATATTACTGTCTTCTTAGTCTGTATTATAAACTATTTATATTTTAGGTTCCAGAGCCATAGTAACACTTTTATTTACACTAATTTAATATAAATTAGTTCTGTATACTTGAAATTTATAATTTTAGTTGTAAAACTGTATGTTGCATTGGTCAGGGACCAAAATAAAGGCTACTCTGATTCAGAGTGTAATCTGTTTTTTTAAAAAATTCCTATGTGCATGATTTTATATTACAACTTATTGTGCATTTGTGCACTGGGGAGGTGCCGTGATTAGAATGCAGTACTGCAGGCTACTTCTGCTGACTGTCATCTCCCTACAATTTGGCAGTTCGAATCTCACCAGGCTCAAGGTTGACTCAGCCTTCCATCCCTCCGAGGTGGGGAAAATGAGGACCTAGATTGTTGGGGGCAATATACTGACTCTGTAAACCACTTAGAGAGGGCTGGAAAGGAAGGTACTAATTGAGTAAAAGAAAAACACGAAGTAAATGAGTGGTTGCTTCAGCATCTGATCTACCTTGTGTGTGATGCTTTCTTGGCTGATGCAATTGGATCACCCTTGTCTGGGCTCCAAATTTAACAACTAGAACCTGTAATGTCTTGAATACCCTTCAAGTCATACCTGGGTTGTGAGTTAGACTAGATAGTGAAAGGAAAATGGAATCCTTAAGAAGGCAATGACAAATCATTTCTTCAATGCTGCCAAGAAAATTATAGAGATTTTTCATAAATTCAATGAGAGTCAAGCTCAGTTTTAAAAACAGTTCAGCTTTATGTTCTTTTACCGATTGGAACTTGAAGGAAGAGCTAACAAGGTATGGTATAGGACAGCTTTGAATGGCTGATAGATTTATTTGAATATTATCTCTGAAAAATTTGTACTATGATTCCTATAGCTGGAATTTCTATCTTCCTGTTTTTTAAAGGAGTCCTTCTAAATTTATGTTTGGCCCTTCCCTACCAGTGATGTCGTAGTTAGTGATATTGGGACCAAGTCACAATTGCCTAAGGATTACCGTTTTCAAACTTGAATAATAATACTTTAATCTAAACTTGATTGCTCTTAATTTAGAATCACCTATCATTTATCATACTTTATGTCATTCGCTTAATTGCTTAAATTTGATTATTTTCCTTGACATAAATCAAAGAGATAATAAGACGTCATTTAACAAGGCACTGTAAACAAGATGGCACAGTAGGAATGGATTAGCAATATGCTAGCTATAAAGCCTTAGCCTATTCTAAAATTCTCAAAATGTTTTTCAAGATTCAAGAAGCTTCTTAGAAAAGAAATTTCTAAGTTGGTCTTTTTTATAAACTTACTATAGTAGTTATCTGAGTTTCCCTTTCTCAAATAACATATGTTATTTGAAAAAGGGAAACTATGTTATTTGAGAAATAACTATGTTATTTGAGAAAGGGAAACTACTATATGTTGCTAATCCCTTGGTCATGTTAAGCTATTAGGGATCAGTTGCAACAAGACTTGATAATGACTACTTAAAGGCAAATTAAACATTGAAACATTTTGTAAATCATGCTTCAATGCTTATAAGATTCAGCCTGAAAGTAAACAATCCAGAAT
Source organism: Ahaetulla prasina (assembly GCF_028640845.1). Taxonomy (NCBI): domain Eukaryota; kingdom Metazoa; phylum Chordata; class Lepidosauria; order Squamata; family Colubridae; genus Ahaetulla; species Ahaetulla prasina. Next base: position 94,150,254 of record NC_080540.1, read on the forward strand.
AGGTTCTTTTTTTTTTTTTTTGGACTAGGTTAGGTATTTGGATTACATAATACATAAAGAAGGATAACTTCAGGTTATCATAGAGGAATTGTCTCTGTATTCATTCTTAACATAGTATTATTCACAGTTTATTCTTAAAATCATCATAAGGAAATGCTTTTATAAATTACTGGTTCAAAGAAAAGCTTGGCTTGATTCCCAGTTCTTCAGGAAGCATTTCAGTGAGATCTCACCACTGCCACCTTTTTGGAGCACTTGAATTTTTCTGTTACGATTCTTCTAATCTATATAATATGTGCTCATTTGTCAATTCATGTCTTAAATATTTTTAGCTTATGCATTTTGACTGTGGTGCTGGTTTTCTATAGATAAGGTTTCATGTTCAAACATACATTTCACATAATACATCAAAACGTGTAAATTTCAGGTAATGTACACTATCAAAATGTGTTTAGGGAAACATTATTTTGCGAAGCAAGAAGCCTTCTAATGCAACATGCATTCTCCAGCTGGAACTGAACATATAATTCAGCCAAAGAGAATTGACCAGCTCTGATGATATGAAACCTGGTTGCACAAAGGAAAATGAGAATTGCTGTTTGAGTGATCCAGAATAGTAATTCTTGATACTCAGAATAAGAAGTAACTTCCTGATCATAACCAATATCAAAAATACAGGTAGCCCTCAACTTACAACAGTTCATTTAGGGACCGTTCAAAGTTATAACAGCACTGAAAAAAGTGACTTATGAACATTTTTCACACTTATGCCCATTGTAGCATCCCCATGGTCATGTGATTTATATTTGGATGCTTGACAACTGGCTCACATTTCTGACGGTTGCAATGTCCCAGAATCTTATGATCCCCTTTTGAGACCTTCTGACATGCAAAATCAATGGAGAACCCAGATTCACTTAGTGTTACTAATTTAAGAATGCAGTGATTCACTTAACAAATGTGACAAGAAAATGCTTAACAAATTTCTCACTTAGCAACATAAATTTTGGGTTCAATTATGGTAATAGGTTGAGGACTATTTATAATAAGGAATTTCTTGAATGTGCAAGCCATTAAACCAGTGTTTCCCAATCTTGCCAACTTTAAGATGTGTGAACCTGAACTCCCAGAATTCTGGGAATTGAAGTCCACATATCTTAAAGTTGGCATCGTTTGGCATTGCATTAAGCAGTGAAACTCTCTGTCTTGTGTAGCTGTGAGGGATCCATCCAGCAAAGGCAGGTCTACCATTTGACTGGGATAGCATGAGGATATCTGCTCTGGGAAAGACTGCCAAGATCCATTCCAACTCTCTGGATTAGCCACCTGTTTTTTATGTTCCTTGGCATAAATCAATTGGCAACTTTAAGATAAGTGGAGTTCAATTCTGAGTTTTCTCCCACCAATTTGGCAATCTGTCATATACTTTTTCAAGTAATGGGAAAGAACAAAAGGTACATTGCCTGTTGCTGAGAAATTTAGTTTCTAACCGGCAAACTCCCTGTCAATCCCTATGTTCTGTTTCCCTTCCCCCAATACTCCCAGCAAAGAGTCCGTCAGAGGCCTTCCTTTTTTTTCCCTTTTATTTACATAGATACATGTCCTGGCCACGTCTACCCACGGGCCTGCCAAGTTTCTGGAGATAACGAGGAAATTATAGATAAGGCCAGAATTACTCACGAATATATTCTTCCCTCCATGAATTAGCTTGCGCCAAATTCATTGCTTTGTCCGAGACAAAAAACCAGGAAGTCCCGCCTCCTATTTATAGTCTCTGCAGATGTCACTGCATGACAATTATGACTTGGCTTTGTCCCAACTCTTCCGCTGCTGCGCCGATCAAGCCTTCGTAATCTTGCGTCCCTCCAAAACTGTTCTTGGGCGTTGCCAAATCAGAAGAAGGCCGGAGAATCAGGCCTTGCCGGCCCCTCCCTTTGAGTGGGTGCCAGGGAGGAGAGGGCTCAAGAGAAGCAGGGCTTGCCAGGTCTTCTCCTCATTTTCTGAATCATCCGAGTCCAGGAGTCTGGGTCCAGGAACCTGGGTCACAACACTATCCTCACCGCAGGGCCCTTCCCGGGGCTGACGATCGGGATGCGGTCGGGCTGGGCTCTGCTCATGGAAGGCCTGCACCAGGTCAGGGGCATGATCGTCGGAGGCATCTACCCAGGAGTAATCAGTCCCGTATCCCTTCCACGCGATCAAATATTGGAAACAACCCTTTAGCCAGCGAGAGTCTCAGACGCTGTGGACTTCAGATTCCTCCGGTCCGTCCTCAGCGACAGTGACGGGTGCTGTTGGGCACCGAAGGGGACTCGGTGTGGCCTCAGGAACCAGAAGGGACTGGTGAAAAACGGGGTGGATCCGCATGGATCGTGGCAGGGTCAGTCGGTAGGCTACTGGGTTGATGACTGCCTCGACAGGGAATGGGCCGATGAATCGGTGGTCCAACTTTTTTACCGGGCGGTCGGACAGGAGGTGTTTGGTGGAGAGCCACCCCGGGCCCCCAACTGCCAGCGGGGGCGTTGCCCGTCGGGAGCGGTCGGCGGACCGTTTGTAGTCCTCCTTTGCCCGATTCAGCTGCTGACGTACCAACTGTTGGACCGCATGCAATTCCGTCAGGAAGGTCTGCGTTTCGGGAACAGGAGAGTCCGGTGGTGCCAGAGGGAAGAGCCGCGGATGGTACCCCACATTGGCAAAGAACGGGGTCATCTGAGTAGAGGTGTGCTGAGAGTTGTTAAAAGCAAACTCCGCCAGAGACAGGTAGTCGGCCCAGTTGTCCTGTTGCTGGTTGATGAAGCAACGGAGATACTGTTCCAGTATACCGATGACCTTCTCTGTACCCCCGTCGGTCTCCGGATGGTGCGATGACGACAGACATACCTGCACCTCCAACGCGCCATCAGGCTCTTCCAGAAGCGGGCTGTGAACTGAACTCCAGCGGTCCGAAACCACCCTGTCCGGTAGACCATGGAGGCGGAAGATGTGCTGCAGAAAGAGGGGGGCCGTTTGTGCGGCTGTGGGCAGTCCGCGGCATGGGATGAAGTGTGCCATCTTGGTGAGCATGTCCACCACCACCAGCACCGTGGTGAACCCAGAGGACGGCGGCAGGTCTGTCAGGAAATCCATAGAGATCGCCCCAGGGTCTGTCGGGTGTCGGCAAGGGTTGGAGGAGCCGGGAGGGGCCCCGTGGCGGTCTTGGCTTGCCGGCACGGTACGCAGGATGTCACGTAGGCATGTATATCATGCCGCACTCGGGGCCACCAAAAGGTCCGTGTCACCAGGTGGAGGGTCTTGAAGAACCCAAAATGTCCTGCTGCAGGGTTGTCGTGGCACTGGGTCATGACGAGAGCTCGGAGTGGTCCTGTGGGCACATATAATCGCCCCCAAAACTTGAGTAAGCCCTCCTCCAAGGTCCAAGGAGACGTGGGGCCCACCTCCTTTCTTGCGACCAGGCGTCCTGGCGCTGCGCCTCTCGCACCTGGGCCCGCAAGTCCACTGGCTCCCGTGCTGCGGCCAAGGCTTCTGCCGGCAGCACTGTCCATGGAGGAAGGGGGTCCTTGGCGCAGAGGTACTCTGGCTTGCGGGACAGGGCATCCGCCCTCCGGTTGTGACCGCTGGGAATGTAGGTCACGCGGAAGTTGAACCGGGCAAAACAACGACCACCGGATCTGCCGCTGGTTTAACTTCCGAGCTGTGGTGAGGTGCTCGAGATTCCGATGGTCCGCTCGACCTCCACCTGATGTCGGGCCCTCCAGATGGTGTCGCCAAGCCTCGAATGCAGCCTTGATAGCCAGCAACTCTTTTCCCAGATAGTGTAGTTGCGCTCGGAAGGGTTGAGTTTCCGGGAGTAGTAAGCGCAGGAAAAGTGTGCCACCATTCGCCGGAGCCTGTAGCAGCACCGCTCCCAGAGCCACATTGGACGCGTCCGTTTCCACCACAAAAGGCCGGAGCGGGTCGGGATGCCTCAGGACGGGTTCCGTGACGAAGGCTTTCTTGAGGGCTGTGAATGCTTCTTGCTGCGGGGACCCCACCGAATGCAACCTTCTTCCTGAGGAGCTGGGTAAGTGGAGCTGTCAGTGTGGCGAAGCCGGGATGAAGGTCCGGTAGTAGTTGGCGGCCCAGTAGGCGCTGAACATCCTTCACCCGACGAGGGCTTCCCAGCTACACAAAGCTTCTACTTTACATGGGTCCATGGCTATGCCTCGGGCGAGATGATATGCCCGAGGAATTCTATGGAAGTCCGGAAGAAGACGCATTTCTCCAGCCGCATTGAGTTGTTGCTCCATAGCGTTGCAGAACCAGACTGACGTGTCGAAGGTGGCTTTCCTGGACCGGGAGTAAATCAGGATGTCGTCGAGGTAGATAACCACGAACCGATCCAACATGTCTCGGAACACGTCGTTCATGAAGTGCTGAAAACGGCGGAGCATTGGTCAACCCAAATGGCATGACAGTGTATTCGTAGTGTCCGTATCGGGTGCCGAATGCCGTCTTCCATTCGTCTCCTTCTCGTATCCGCACCAGGTTGTAGGCCCCCCGGAGATCGAGCTTGGTGAAGATCGTGGCCTCCGCAACCTTTCCAGTAGCTCCGGGATGAGCGGCAGGGGTAGCGATTCCGCACCGTAATGGCGTTTAGCCGGCGGTAATCACAGCATAGGCGCAAGTCCCTGTCTTCTTCTTCACAAAGAGGACCGGGGCCGAGAGAGGGACTTTGAAGGCGGATGAACCCTCGGGCCAGGTTTTTGTCCAGGAAGTCCCTGAGGCGGCCAACTCGGCCCGACATGGAATACAGGCGTCCCACAGGCAGTGGTGCGTTGGGCAGAAGGTCCACGGGCAATCGTAGGGCCGATGCGGGTAGTCGGTCCGCCTCCTTCTCGCTGAACACGCCGGGCGAAGTCCGTCAGCTCAGGAGGCAAGGTGATGGCAGCGGTGGGGACGTTCTGGCCGGCACAGGTGTGGCGGATGTGATCGACGCACTGCAGACTCGGGAAAGAGATGGCGTTCCGCGACCAGGCCACCTGAGGATCGTGGGTCCGAAGCCAGGCCAACCCAAGGACCAAGGGAAAATGAAGGTCCGCCGTGACATAAAACTGGATCGCCTCCTCATGGTCCCCAATAGCCAGGCGCAAAGGCTGGGTGGCGAATTTAATGGGGCCGGACACCAGTTCTCCATCAATTGTCTCTACCCGCATCGGAGGGTCCACCGGAACCACGGGGACCGCAAACTGGGTCACAAAGGCCTGGTCCATAAAGTTTGTTGTGGCCCCTGAGTCCACCAGCGCATGCGCCTGGAGCCCGTCCGACTGGTTCCCCAACCATATCCGTGTGTCCAGAATCAGATGCCGAGGGGGCCCAGAGTCTACTTCCGCAACGTCCAGTGGGGGCTTAGTACGTGCCCGACCTAGGGTTTCCCCGAGGTCGGCCCTGCTCCGTTTCCCGATTGGTCACGCTGTGATTCGGGGACTGGCGTGCGTGCCCCACTTCGCTTTCTGGGGCAAGAAGCGGCGAAGTGGCCGGGCTCCCCACAGTACAGGCACAATCCCCCTTGGCGCCTCCGGTTCCGCTCCTGGGCTGTTAGGCGGGGTCTGGCCGCTCCCAACTCCATGGGCTCTTCCACAGCGGTTACAAAATGTGGGGCGACCCTGGGTGCTGGTGGTGCAGGAAGTGGGGGTGCAGATGTCGACGGAGGGTCCCGGGGGGTGCGACGGGACGGTCGCCGTTGCAGACGGGCATCGAGGCGGAGACAAAGGGGCACCAAGTTGTCGAGGGTCCGCGGCGCCTCCACGCGGGCCAGCTCGTCTTGCAATTCCTCTGAGAGTCCCTCCTGAACGCTGGCCCACCAGCGCTGCATCATTCCAGTCAGAGTCCTGGCACAAAAGACGAAATTCGGCGATGTACTCCTGCAGGCGTTTCCCTTGACGGAGTTCCTTAAGGCGCCTGGTTGCCGCCAGCATTCGAACGGGTCCTCATACATGGTGCGAGGTGCTGCCAAAACGCTGTTGGTCCGCCAGCAGGGGCTGTCCTGGAGCAAGAGGGCGTGGCCCATCGAGCAGCCGAGCCGGAAAGAAGGTTAATCACGAAGGCCACCTTAGCCCGGTCGTCTGGGAAATCCTCTGGCCTCATAGCCATGTAGAGCTGGCACTGTCCCAAGAAGGTCGGGAACATCTCAGGCTGCCCAGAAAACTTATCCGCACGGTTATCGGGCACTTGCGACGAGGAGGAGGAGTGGGAGGATGGGGGCTGCAGGCACATTCCTGGCAGCAAGTTGGCCTGCCAAGTGAGCCACTTGCTGCTGGAGCTGTTGATTAGCCGCTGTAGCTGCTCTAACTGCTGCTGTACCTGCTGCTGATCCATCTTTGGTGGAAGATGTTTTAGTCAGGTCTTGGACAAAATGTTCTGTTTCCTTCCCCAATACTCCCAGCAAAGAGTCCGTCAGAGGCCTTCCTTTTTTCCTTTTATTTACATAGATACATGTCCTGGCCACGCCTACCCACGGGCCTGCCAAGTTTCTGGAGATAACGAGGAAATTATAGATAAGGCCAGAATTACTCACGAATATATTCTTCCCTCCATGAATTAGCTTGCGCCAAATTCATTGCTTTGTCCGAGACAAAAAACCAGGAAGTCCCGCCTCCTATTTATAGTCTCTGCAGATGTCACTGCATGACAATTATGACTTGGCTTTGTCCCAACTCTTCCGCTGCTGCGCACGCCGATCAAGCCTTCGTAATCTTGCGTCCCTCCAAAACTGTTCTTGGGGCGTTGCCAAATCAGAAGAAGGCCCGGGAGAATCAGGCCTTGCCGGCCCCTCCCTTTGAGTGGGTGCCAGGGAGGGAGAGGGCTCAAGAGAAGCAGGGCTTGCCAGGTCTTCTCCCTCATTTTCTGAATCATCCGAGTCCAGGAGTCTGGGTCCAGGAACCTGGGTCACAACACCCTATCTCTAGATCAGAGCAAACACACTACTCACACACTCACCTTACTGAGTTAATGTATGAAAAATGTAGCTTGATGTTTATTTATTAGGTATAAAAACAAGGAAAAAGTCATGAGGTACTTAATAATAAACATCTACATTCTCATATCTATATCTATCAGAAGAATTTTCCAGAGACACCGGAAACAATACTATGACTAATTAGAACAGGGGTCCTCAAACTACACCTCATGGATTGGATATGGCCCGTTGAAGCCATTAATCCAGCCTGCACAGGACCACAAGGCTGCCCCGCCCACATCACCCTGCCCTACCCATTGGCTCCCACCTGCCTTCTGGAGGCTGGGGAGCCCAAAAATGGGACATGCTGAAGCCTCTGGAGGCCAAAAACAGGCCCATTTTTTGCCTCCCCGGCCTCCAGAGAAAAAGAGAGAGAGAGAGACACCCATACCCATACCTACCTACACACACAAACACACACACAAGCAGAAGTCCCTCATACACACCCCAAGGCAGCCACATCCCTTCACTAACCTGCTTTCCACCACCAGGAGATAACAAATTAAAGTTTAATTTGTGTGTATTGTTGGGACTGCTAAATTGGCCATGCCCACCCAATCACATGACCACCTAGCCATGACCACCCAGCTTGTCTGCCCCCCAACAGTCTGAGGGACCATGAATTGGCCGCCTGTTTAAAAAGTTTGAGGACCCTTGAATTAGAGTCTCAAAGACAGGAGTGCTTCGTCATTGACTTTTATGTACATAATAGCAACACAATAGAGATGGAAAGTAGGAAATAAGTGATGCCTGCTCTGTTCTGAACCATAAAGAGAATAAAGTGATGGATAGAGATGATGAATCCAAGAACCATAATGGATAAGTGTTAAGCAGCCTGAGATGTCCATTCAAGCCATATTCCACAGCACAAAAGATGTACACCAACATTTTGATAAGAAGCTGCCCACCATTTCTCCTGTTTCAGAGGTTGACAAAAGGAACAGGTAAAGATCTCCTTTGATGATCCAATGTTTCAATGTAGAGACCATTATTTTGTAAACCAAGGAGTGCTGTTGCTGTTGATGCTGGAAAAAATAATTAATTGACACATGAAGCAAGCCGTACCGAAAGGTTTCTCTGCTTTACAGCATTGATAATCAAACTAGAAAAAGGGCAGGGAAAGGCTTTCTGGGGATGTAATTATAGAGAAAATGAAATTAGGCTTTGTTTAAAGTTGTAAATAGTCAGATGATTTGGCAATGTTGTCCTGACTTATTGATACCAAGTTTAATCAAAACTGTTTAATTTGATCAGTTCCACTTCTAAATTTATCCCTAGATTAGTGCCAGTCTTCTAATAGTTTTAAATAGTGTATTTCTAAAACATTTGCAGCTGTAGTGCATTTTTATAATCGGTAAAGGGATCCAGAGAAAGACAAGCTGCTAATTTAATTGAAGTGTCAACCTACTGTGTGCCCGTGGAATTTGTGAAGGATTTTTCACACCAAGCTCTTCTTCAGAAAGTATTCCTGCTGGGTGAAATATGCTGACAGGCCCTCATCAAGAGAGTAGATTCGACAAGACACTTAGTTTAATGTGGTGGTTAAGGCATCAGCCTAGAAATCAGGAGTTCTAGTCTCACTTAAGATGCCAAAACCAGCTGAATAACCTTGAGTTAGTCACTCTTTCTAAGGGCAAGGGCAAAACCTGCAGCCTCTGGAAGAAAATTGCAGGGACTTGTCAAATAAAAACTAAAATTAAAAGAGAAGTGGTCATAAATTGCATATTTGGGGAAACTTTTGTCATTGTATTTTTATTTTATTTTTAAATATGAATATTGTCTGTGGAGCATGATTAAAATATTCATACATTATCAATGTGGTTTTGCCTGCATTAATTATTTTTTTTTCCTCTGTAGAATTTGATTTTTGATAGAGAATCTATTATAAAGGAACAAGGAATGTAAGTCAAAGGATTATATTAAAAGTTTCAGGGTTTTAGTCAATTAACTAAAGACCTTTTAGTTTAGACAAACACTTGACATGCTTTATTTATATTAAGGTAAGAGTAGAGGTATATTACTTCCTGTGCTTCTCCCAGTGTGACAATAAAACCATATCGTATAGACTCAGTAAAACATTGAAAGTTTATTTAAAACAATAGCTTTTTTGCATCATTTTTCACGCTATCAAACTATGAAGCATTAATAATTTAACAGTCAATTTACTAATTTAATAGGCTTTTTGTATTTTATGATTCAGCTACCATGCGGTAGTACAGTGCTATTAATTAGGAAGCTTTGGTTTCTGCATTGTGGGTTGTTAAAAGATATACAGTACTTCAGTGGGGGTTAAAAACTGGAGGGGGGAGTACTTCTGGCCTATACTACAGTTCTCTGTAACAAGGTCAAAATGAAGATGTAGGATGTAGAACATTAAAAAGGCTGCGGTTGGGGAGAAAATTGCATTTTTGTATCTCAGCTATGATGACAGAAATATCATGTGGGTCTCATACTTCTTCCTGATACTGTCAACTATAAATCCTGCTAATAACTGACTATGAATAAGAATCTGTTAATTAAAAAATGATTGCTCAACTGATCCAATGGAATTAGCCTTGTAATCCTAACAGATGGAGGCATGTGTCTTTTTTTAAAAAAAAAATTCTAAGTTTTAATTATTTGCATCTTACTTATTATTTATATCTTAATTATTTGCATCTTACTTATGAGGAAATCTGGGGGATTGTAGTAAATTTCTTTGTAAATAAACAACAACTTCCATATTTATCTATGCAAGTATTCCTAGCATTAAGAGGATAATAGTATATTTGCTTGGCATGTAAAAATTGGAAGGGAGGGAGGGAGGGAGAGAGGGAGGGAGGGAGGATTTCCACTGGAAGTGATTCAAACTTTCATATTTAAGAGCGAAATCAATGCCATTTGATTTTCTCCCAAGTCCTATCCTATCTAATAGTGAAGAAAAGAGAATTTTAATAGGTTCTCTTCAATCAGAATCAAATCAATCTGAATTCTCCTATCTATCCTTTTGCAGCACGCTGGTAAGATATCAGACCAGAGGCAATTTTACCTTTAGCTCAAGATATAGATAATTTCAGGCAAGCTGGTTATGTAGAACCATATACAATGCCATGGATTTTTGCATTTGCGGTAGTCTTTGGTTAATGCTCAAGTGTGGTTGCTTTTAGGAAGCAAACCTAGTAATTCAAAGTCCTCCCCCCCTCCAACCCATTCCTCCTTTCTAGGAAAGCTTGACTTGATTATCTGAAAACAGCCAATTTAGTGGCACTGTGCAAAGGTTGGTATGTGTTTTCCCAGGTGTAAGAGCAGCTGAGTCTGACAAATGAGGAAAGGTCATTACAATTTGTCAAAATGTATGGCACTTTGCCCAGGACTTGCTTTTGTTTCGTTCCCCACTTTTTCTAAATTAAGGCAGTTAATTTCATGGATACAGAAGAAGAAGATCTATGAAGAATTCCTGTTGTGGTGGACCATTTGATTTTGTGCTCTAAGGTTGCATTTCCTAGAACTGCCTTTTCCTATTTTTATTATGTTTGTCACATAAAGAGCAGGTATTTGTCACCAGCACAACCATAAAACTTTCTGAGGATTCCCCCCCCCCAAAGTTTTGTGTTTTAAAAAAAATAGTTATGAGAATTATTCTTGGATGAGCAGTATAAAATATTTGCTTTATTCGTTATGTTGAAAATGCTTGTGCACATGATCTTTAAACTGGTAACTCTTGAATACCAAAAATTCCTTTAAATTTGATTTATGTTGAGTGTGTTTATGCATGCAAGCACTTCTGTGGAACAGAAAGGGTTGGGATGAACAAAGACTTAGTCAAGTTACCTGACACTAATGATTCTGGATGATGAAAATCCATACAGATTGTGCAGAATCATTGGAGAAATGAGATTCAGTATATACATATATATAAAACCTTGAACTTTGGAGAAAGGCAATCAATGTCACAGATGGACTTTGATAATTTCCCAGCAAAGGATTAGATTATTATTTCACTTTTCATCTTTCTGCTTATTGGAAATTTCAAGTGTAACAAGAGTGAATACTAACAAGCAATTTTAGATGAAGGATTTTTATCATATGATAATATTCTTCAAGGAGCTGTTGATCTTAAAATACTAAAGGTATCTCTTGGTCAGTGATGAATTAGGAAGTTAACCCCAGACACTTATCACTTTCAAAGTAGCAAGGTGGCTGACACATTCAACACTATGTAAATCCACAGCTGTTTATATAGATATGAATTAGGGGATCCTATAGGGATGCTAGCATTCCCTATAGAGCCTTGCTAGCAAGTCAGCAGTTACTTGCCCTAACAGTCCTGTTACTATCTACTAAAAGAACCTGCTAGATTGAAAAAGGGAAAGCTCTGGTATCTTCTTGCCATGTGCATGGATTTCCTGCCCACTTTTAGGAACAGATGCTAGAGGACCACATGAACCTTTTCTCTGATCCAAGTGGATTTTTTTGATGCTATCACTTTTACTTAAATTGCTAGAGCTATTGGCAATTAACTGACTAATGGTCTGAAGAAACTCACATTTCATGAAATAAACTATCACTGATATACATTATTATGACTTGTTTGCTGGTACTTGGTGGTACATCTTTTCTGCACAATTACTCTTGACTGTCCTTGGTTTGTTGACAAATAACAGGATTAATTAGAGTTTGTAGAATGAAACTGACTTGTCACAGGTCTCACAACAGTAATATGAAGAGATATTCTGTGACATGACTGGGTTCCCTAAATGTATTGAAAATTGAGATCCAGATATCTTTTATTTTATTTATCTGACAATCCTTAAACAATCTGTAGAAATGGAACAGACATTTTCAAGCTATTTGTATTGACATACCTTAATGAACTACAACATCAACTTCTTTAGCATTTAATCTTAGATATTCTTTTGATTATTTACTGTTCAGCACTCAGCTGTTAGCTGCGGCTGACATAATAAAAATATAGAAAATATTAAATATTAAAATATTAAAGTAGGAGTCTTTTAAAGTTAATATGCAATATAAAGGCTACAGTACTAGCTGACAACATTTATCCACAAAGTTTGGAGAAGCTTATGTAAATTTTACAGTTTGGGAAGGAAATTCTTCAAAAGGTTGACAGTAAAAGAAATGATCATAAATAATGTTTTATCATTATATTGAAATCTGAAACATTCATTCATATTTAGAATCTTTTTTTCTGTTCTAAAAATTTAATGATTCAGAAATATTTAACTGAGCAATACAGAACGTAAGAAAAAAATCAACAAAAAAGATTTGTGTCATATTTATGCTGCAAATAAACTATAAATAAACTCTGGGATGGAACATTAAATTTGTGTTATTAAACTGACACAGAAAACTCAGTGGTTAGGGCTTAGGTCATATCTAACTTTAAATGCTTTACTAGGATTTTTTTTTAAAGTATAAAACCAATGAAACCATGAAGGAAAGATGAACAACAGTAATATTAATAAACAAACTATAACTGGACATTTGACATATTAAATTCTTTCTCAGGGATAATTATTTCAATACCATTACATAAAGAAAATAATCTCATGTTCAAATGGTTTCCTTTACAGTATGGACTGAAGTTTTTGTTGTCTCTTTCTCTTGCTTTGGATGTTGTACTCCATTGTGAAAAAGTATGAAACCACAGTGCACAATTGTGCACATAAAGCACAATGTTGTGATGGCGCAGAGGTTAGAATGCAGTATTTCAGGCTAATTCTGCTGACTGCCAGGACTTCAAACCTGACCAGCTCAAGGCTGGCTCAGCTTTCCATCCTTCCAAGGTCAGTAAAATGAGAATCTAGATTGTTGGGGACAATATGACTCTGTAAAGGACTTAGGGCTGTAAAGCACTATGAAGCAGTATATAAATCTAAGTGCTCTTGCTCTTGCTTTTTACCCAAAGCTAAGACCATGGATTGCATCCAAGCATAATCTGGAGACACAATGTGTTCTGTCAGCAGCCTGATTTGCTCCTTGCCCGGCCTCCTGCTACTTACGAATCTCTGTCCCTAGGGAATTGAAAGGACCAATGGGAACTATAAGAGACAAACTGGCACAGATCGGCTGCAGAAGTAGAATAGCCACACAATGTTTAATTATACATAGCTTAAAATTGGTTTTATAATGTGTTGCGCTCTGGAAATTTGATTAGTTTGTTTCAAATGATTTCACAGAGGTTGATTGAGGTGGAGAGTCAGATTTCATGGTCATTTAGCTCTTATTAAAGTTGTTGCTAAGTCTGGCCATCTTTAAATTCAGATGCAGTTGAAGTTTATGTATTGAAAGATTGTTGATAACAGAGCTTTGATTTACTGATATATTGAGAAGACCATAAAAAGATAGGTCATTCAATATATGTATTAAGGGAGGTAATAAGAGAGCCTCTTTATTTTAGCAACAACAAGCTGTAGTGCATTCCTTTCGTGTATTATTACACTATACTCTGAAATATATATTAGATCAGAGAAATTATTTTTTCAAGGAATCCTAGACTGTTTATTGGAGTAATGCGGATATTGGAATGAGTAGTTTTACAGGCCTTGCAATAGTTGCAGAGTCCTAAGAGGCTTCATGTTATAGAATATAATTCAACCAAAAGAACTTCATAAGGTACAATAACATATTTTTGGGAAATATCAAAAGCACTCCACATATCTTATTTAGTGTGCATATACGTGAAGGACTGTTTTTTACAAAGTTTATGGTAGCAAAGTTCCCTGGAAAAGAATGGCAGATGTCGCCATGAAAGTAAAAGCAATGACTATGGTGAAGAATGAACTGATGAGTAAATCAGCTCTTCTCAGTATCATCAGTGAAGGAGAGGATGGGAGATCAACCAATGTGCTCCAGATGGCTGCTCCTTGTGAAGATACCCCAAGACAGCAGTCTTCTGCAAATTTGACCATTGAAAAACAATGGAAATAGAAATCTTGCTTGCAACTGTAGTTTTGATCACAATTTGAAGGACCCTTAAATTTCCTAGTCTTACTTTCTAATAACTTTTAGAAATTGCTTATCAAATAGTTTAAGCTATTAGAGATCTTTAGAATCAACCAAAATTGGAAATGCTTTGAAGGAGAATATTTATAGCTTACCGTTGAAATGAGGGGTCCTTGATGCTCTCTGACCTTGGTTGTTTTCTTTGCAGATGTTTCATTATTCAAACTAGATAACATCATCAGTGCTAGTGGATTGAGCACCAAGAACCTACTTTTGTATTAAGTTAACTGGAACATAAATATGATTAAAAATTGTAAACATTAAAGCTACTAAAGGAGACCTTTGAAGAATGGAATCAGAAATAGCCACAACAGTGTCAGTAATGATATCTGTTACTATGGATAGTATGTATAGTAGTATGGATCTTTGGAGGATGGAATATGACCAAATCTATTATCTAACAAGTTAGAAGTAGTACTAGAAATGGATTTACAAATGATAGACCACAAGAACAACTTAGAAAAGTACGTCTCACTGGATATACAAAAGAAACTGGCTGATGTTTTAAAAAATAAAAAGGGAAATACAAATAATAAACTAAGAAAATGACCTGAATAATGTTTTTCTTATTGGATTTACTAAAAAAGGCTTTTTAAAGACTCAAAGAACTCTGTGTGATGGAATGAAGAAGAAATGAAGACAAATGAAATCCTATGACAATATTTGAACGAACTGAAAATTAAGACCATTAGAAGTAGTAGGAAATTATATAAACTTGTTTAATTGATTAAGATATATCTACCAACCCTTTAGGACTTTCTACTGATACCAGGTCTGAAAACATGATGTTTTATGTATCTGCCTATAAATAAGGAATGGAATATGGGATGTAGAGATAATTGCTTGTATACTATGAAGTGCCCTCTACAAATATTAACATCTGAAACAATTGTTCTTGGTATTTAAGAGTTGCCTTTTGTAATTTTTGAAGTTCAGAAAATATGAACTTAGGAGCAGAATGTACTTTTTAATACTCTAAAGTTACAGCATAAATAGTGAGATGTGTTGACTTACATAGAATTGAATCTATATTTAAATAGTGGTTTTTAAGTGTAGTACTTCATAAATACAAGTCATAAATGTAAGATTATGTCAAGATACATTTGCCCTTTAAACATAATACAACCTTACTGAACCTTACTCTACTCTGTGAACTATATGGCTATTGTTTAATGTCTGTAATGAATGATTCATCTGTGTATCAAGATTCCAATTGCTAAATCAGCTTTCCACAATTTGATCCCTTCCAGATGGTCCAGGACAGTATAACTGGATTCTGGAATTCTGACATGCAGCCCTAGCCAGGCTCAGAATAAGTATAGTTAAAACTGTCTGTGGGCAACAGATGCTGATAAGACTATGATGGAATATATGAAATACGAACTGAATTCTACGAAGTAATTTTGATGCTGTATAAACCCATACTCATTTCTTTCCTAATATGCTTAACCCCATGCATTTTCATATTAAGCTCATATTGGTTTTATCCCATTTGTTCACTAAAATATTACAGCTAGTAAGATGTAGTAATTAAGGTTTCGATTGGATGACAGCAATGTCTACAATATTGTATCTTTAAGATTCACTTTTTTGAGCTCTGCATGCAGTGCTGTGATCCATCTAAAAATGAGTGGGAAACTGCAGTACTAGGACACTGCTTTGACCTTCTGCCCACTCATAAACACTGCTGAAAGGAGATATAAATTTAAGTCTACCACTAACTATAGAATCAACAGAGGACTTACCTGTAGAACCTACCTTTCCAGTGGCTGAAATTTTTCTTTGTCGATGGAATAGTTCTCATGCACTTATGCATTCATTGTTTATCTATCCTTATAAAGAACATAGCATTACCTTAATAATTAGGTAACTAACCTTTTACCACTCTTTCACGATGCCTGTTTCCTCCCTCCCTAATGATAGCTTGATCTCAACCTGTCCAGTCCCCATATCTAAAGGCTACAGCTGCCTCCCCTTTCTGTGGGAGTCCATGCCCCAGCACGCATACCACTGGAAGGAAATAAATGGTTTCTTTTTCAAATCAGCAAGCTGATATGCAAACCCTGTGATGAGTCCGCGAAAAATGGATAATACTAGGATATTATTGTTCCATTGCATGAAATATTTTAGCTTGATTTGAATCACTGAAATTTATGTGTCATGTTTTTATTTAATTTTGAACCTTTTGTGGAAATTGTTTCCCCTCATAATGTATGCCTTGAGAAGCTATAAATTTAGGATTTAGCATGCACAATAAATAAGCAAACCTAGCATAAAGGATCAAAATGATAGTTATTCGGGTCTGTTAAAACAGCACAGCATGTTCACCTTAGGAGATGCATTGTGGTAATAATGCTGTTTAATAGCCTTCCCATCAAGAAAGAGGTACTTAATCATCACATTCACACTGTGAACTTCACAAATGGGTATTCCAGGTTAATGCCTTTCAATCAGAATAATGCTGGTTTGCCTAACACTTGTATAAACCATTTTTTTTCTTTTATATAAAAGAACAATGAAAATTAAAAACTCATACTTTTTCAGAATCAAGAATATCAGTAAAATCTGATGATGACCTATAATACAAACATGCATACATGTGAACGTCCAAGGCTATTTGGTCACATAAGCAACTTTTTATTGTCTTAGCCAAACAATAAGAATACATAATAATGATTGTATTATTTCTGGGATCCTCAGTTATAACATGAACACAATGCAATAATAAAACCTCCAGGAAAATGCAGAATTTTCACAAATTATGGTTTTATTATAACAACTTGGACAAGACTTATACTTGGATTCATATAACTATAAAAATAGAGAGAGAAAAAGTTCTAAGGAAAAAAAAACCAGTCTGGATTACTACAGATTCTGAGACATTTGAAGGCTTAGGAAAACTGAGAGAAGGTCCTAGAGCATTTCAATAATATTGTCCTTCTACAGAGCTCATTTGGCATATTAATCTAGTTTTTTTAATATTTGCCAAAGAATCGGTTCTGAGATTAGGGCTGATTACTATTTTGCTTTTTCAATTTAATTTTGAGTGTTGTTTTGTTAATGATTACAGGAAAATGAAAAGGACAAGCAACATGCTGGAAACTGCATTATCTCCTTGCATCTAGGACAGGGGTCTCCAACCTTGGTCCCTAGATCCAACCTGATCTAGGAAATATTTCGGCCACTAAGGCAAATGGAGAGAGATCAGAGGAAGGGTCTTCAAGGTGGTGCCATGCGGGTGCAGTCAAAGCTCCCCAACATGCATCCAAGAGCAAGTACAGCTTTAATTATGCCATTGTGGCTACCAAATTGACTGTTTTGATCACACCTGGGACTTCTCCAGTCTTTGTACATTGTCCTTGCATCTATTTCAATCTGGGCTATTGTTAAAATAATCTCCCTTTTTTTAAAAAAAGAAAAAAAAACCCAAGGACCTTTGTGTTTTTTCATTCTCTTTCTCAAATGTAGTTTAGTAGAAATAAGGATTTTCTATTCAATGGGTTTCTTAAGAAATCTACCTTTTATTTTAAATATAAAGAAATAGGCAGCAATATAAATTTTCCAAATAAACAAGGGATTTCTAGGTAACTTTTGCCTTTTATTTTCAATAATAAGCCAGCCTTTTGCTGTTTTTACTTAAATTAAATTTCTGAAACAGTCGGTATATTCTTAAGTAATATTAAAATAAGTTTAATTGTGTGCTACAAGATGTGTGTAAACAAAACCACACTTGAATAACCATCACTTAATGATGGGTTTCAGGTAAGTAATTCATGTCGAGAATAAAAACTGTGGAAAAGAATCATATGATGGAGGCATTGCAGAAAAAAAATGAATATTTTATGCAGATCTGTATAAATAGCTATGAATGAAATAGCTATTTTATTTCCATGCATTTTCTTAAAATAAGTGTGGTCTGGTCTTCAAAGAGATTATCAAAGAGGTTTATCTTTATCTGAGGTAAATCTGACATCCTTCAAAAAGCAATTTATAAAAAACAATCTCCAGTATTACAATTTCAAAGTACTATCAAATTGCACTTCTTATTGATTTTATTTTTTAAAAAAAAAAACCTGTTTAGATGGTTGTGCAAATAAATATGTCATTGAAATCTCATGACTATTAATTTACCAATTCTTGTCAGTCATTTAGAGAAAGAATGCAGAAATTATCAGAATCCAGTGCAGCCTTATGTGTTGCTGGAATTATAGTTTCCTTGAATGGAAAACTCCCCAGAATCATGAAGCTATCAACTAGACTAGGAATAGTATGTATGTATGGATGGATGGATGTGGTTGTGGATGTAGATGTGGATGTGGATGTGGATGTGGATGTGGATAGATAGATAGATAGATAGATAGATAGATAGATAGATAGATAGATAGATAGATAGATAGATATAGATAGGCATAGGTTTAGGTATAGGTATAAGTAGATAGCTATATCTATCTATCTATCATTTGTCTGTCTGTCTGTCTGTCTGTCTGTCTGTCTGTCTGTCTGTCTGTCTCTCTCTCTCTCTCTCTCTCTCTCTCTCTCTCTCTCTCTCCCATCCTCCCTCCTGGAAGAAGATAATGAGAAATAATGTTTTTACTGTTGCTAAGAAAAGCAAGATGGACATAGCCATGAAATCTCCAGGAAATGTACTTGAGTTTTATGAGTTTTTCAGTAAATCTTGAATGTATTTCTTCAGTGTGCTCATCTCTGCAAAGGTTTCCCATGATACACTGTTACAAGCAACTATGGTGAATAATAATTAAACACAGTGACACACTTTATTGAAGGTCACTTTATTGACCTATGAGGCATCATTGTACAAAAAGATTTTTGCCACCAGAGTATAAACTGAGGCAGCTTTAGTTACTGGTTCTTCATTCTCCCTTTTCTTCTAAAATGTATGCATAGACCGGCAAAATAGGTAACTGAATGGACTTCTTATATCAAACTGGCATCTCCAATGTAATACTGAGTTACTATCATTTCCATCGTTTGGCATCCCCTATGACATGGCACCTTTGTGCAGCGCACAACTTACACACCCCAGTTTATGGCAGCCCTGACATTATTGTTTGTGCAAAGAGTGAATTTGTTTATCTTTGATTTGATTTGATATCTTTCAATTGTGTTGTAAATGTTGTACCTTGATGAACGTATCTTTTCTTTTATGTACACTGAGAGCATATGCACCAAGACA
Source organism: Ahaetulla prasina (assembly GCF_028640845.1). NCBI lineage: Eukaryota > Metazoa > Chordata > Lepidosauria > Squamata > Colubridae > Ahaetulla > Ahaetulla prasina. The sequence goes on from NC_080540.1 coordinate 94,169,447, forward strand.
AATTCCTTGTGTGTCCAATCACACTTGGCCAATAAAAAAAATTCTATTGATTCTGTGCCACTATTTGTTCTTTTAGTTTATCTACAATTCAAGTTCAGTACAGATTTGGGTGATTGCCACTGTTATCTGTATTGCTGTTACTATATCAATTTATTTATTTCATTTATGTCCACTTTTAGTTTCATTCATAACTAGGTTTATACATTTTTATTGCTGAATTGCCTGGCCTATAATAAAAGTTTTGATTTGTAGTTTCAAGCAAGCCATCTCTTAATAATGTTGCAAAGTTATGTGACTCCTTTCTTTTAGAATAGAATAGAATAGAATAGAATAGAATAGAATAGAATAGAATAGAATAGAATAGAATAGAATAGAATAGAATAGAATTTTTTATTGGCCAAGTGTGATTGGACACACAAGGAATTTGTCTTGGTGCATACGCTCTCAGTATACATAAAAGAAAAGATACATTTGTTGTGAATCATAAGTTACAACACTTAATGATAGTCATAGGGTACAAATAAGCAATCAGAAAACAATATCACTATAAAGCTTAAGGATACAAGCAACAAAGTTACAATCATACAGTCATAAGTGGAAGGAGATGGGTGGTGGGAATGATGAGAAGATTAATAGTAGTGCAGACTTAGTAAATAGTTTTACAGTACAAACCTGTCTTCTTGCTTCTTGGACCTCCTTTGCCATTACTAATAGCCACATGCGATCAAGGAAATGACTCATATCATCATTATATCTCAACAAGATATACCACCTGCATGACATAAAGCAATTCGGCAAAGTGGGTAGCATCTCTTTTGTAATGCGAGGCACCATGCAGAGATCATGAAACAATCATTTTGAATTCCAAGTAATTGAAAATACACAGCTATCAAAGCAAATGCTCAGGATTAGTTATGCAATCTCTGAAGAATATTTTACCTAATTCTGTACACTTAAAAGCTCTCTAAGCTTTGCATTTTTGCATATTTCAATTTGAATTTTCCCTCCCTTGCTAAGGCCTGTTCCAGGGGTAGGCAGCCTTTGTGAGAGTGGGACAGCATCTCAAGTCTTTTAGAGGGGACCTCAGTGAGCACAACGCAAAATAATTTGGATAGGTTATAGAAACAAGATGGGACCCCCCCTCTTTTAAATTCCTTTGAATGGTTTGTCTTTTGTTCTAACTGTTGAATTATGTTGGGCAGAATGCAATGGTGTGCACTAAAGGTTTGGGAGAGATACACAATGCCTGTTGTGCTGCTAATTTTCATGGGTAAGTTAGAGAGGAGTCTTATTGCTATAGCATAAAATTTCTGGCTATTGTGGGCACCATAATCCATCATTGGTTTTTTAAAAGCTAGTCAAATATTCTGCCAATTTTCAACATGGAGCAAAAGCATTTCTAAGTATAAAGCCTCAGATTTGTTTAAAATGTCCTTTTTTAAAAAAAAAAAATCCCACAGCTAAAACTAAATTTCAGAAAATCCCAATCTTAACATTTATATGATGACATTCTGCCTTTTACAGTCACTGGTTGCATTGGAAATACCAAAAAGTCTTAAGGCACAAATCACAGCTTCTGTTTCCAGTGATTTTTTTCCTTGTGTTAACCAGGCTGACGACTTAATCCAGTGAGCACATACTTTGACTACTAAGAAAGACTTCCAATATTCTGAATTTCTCTAGGGCAAGCAACAGCAGCTGGCTTTTATGCATTTTTATTTATTTATTTATTTATTAATCATAAATTAAATTAATTTATTTATTAATATACCGCCCTATCTCCCAAGGGACTCATTTTCAATATGTTTGTGATTCTGAAATGCATTCAGGACCATGACAACAATATTAATCTAAAATTCTTGGATGTTTATAGTTGCTGTGAAGTTTCCCACTTTTAGTATACAAATTAAGCTTTAAAAAATTAATAATTTAATTTCAAAAATTAATGACAAATTATCCATCCATCCATTTCCTTTTTTTTCTTTTAATTAAGGGTAATAGGTTCCTAATTGAGTGTTCTTAGATAGTTACACTTTTGTTATAGCATTACTAGAAAAAAGGGTGATGGAAAATTGGCTGCACAGAATCTAAAAAAATATATTAATATTCAAAGTTGATACATGTTTACCTGTATAAACTTTGCAGATAATGTGTGCACTTTTTCACTTTAGGATTTTTCTTTTTCTTTTTGCAAATTAAAAAAATGCTAGAAGCTTGTATGATGACTTTTAAAATTATTTATTTCCCAAATTTATGTTCATTACGCAAACGTTTGAGTGGAAAATAACAGGTAGTTAGTGCTGCCCCTCTATCTCATTGACCTGAGTCTGTTTGGGTGGATTGTACCATGTCACATAATTTCACTCCCATTCAAATATGTATCAGGCTGGCAGCTAGGGTCATTGACAAAAGGATATAATATAAATTGTATATCAGATAGTAGGTTTGGCAGATAATATATATTGAAAATATATTGAAAATGTAATAAAAGCTAGGGAAGCAACTTTCAACAATCTTGGATTTGATTTTTGTTGGCCATTTTAGGATGAGGTTCAATTTGTGATCTTTTGGCAATTTGTGATCCTAGGAAGATGACATTTCAGAATTTGATCATTATGAATAAAACTAAATCAAATTAAAATCAAATTCTGGATAGTACCTTGAAGAATTATCTGTATAATTTCTTCTGAAATGTATTGACATATAGAATATCTCTGAAACTGAGAACTTTTCCCTTTTCTATGTGAAAAACTTTGGTTTCACCATCTTCCAAAACTGGTGACTTTGTAAGTAGAGGCTTAGATGTGACGTTCAAACCAGAAAATGGCAGAATGACCTCAGGTAGTAATATGGGCTTCTGATGAATTCTTAATCCTTTGGCCATGATGGTCAATCTGGCATTGGTTATGGCTGTGGAATGCCTTTATTCATACATTTTTTCATGTTCACCATGAGGTTGTGCAATCTCTATTTTGAACAGTTTCTTTTAAACAGGTTTTCAAAGAGACCAGAAGTAGAGGTGCAGGTATTACTAGCAAAAATAACATCAGAGCATGAAATAGTGGGATAAATTCTTGTAGAGGCTAACAAGAATGTAATGATGTAATGATGAAACAGTTAAAGCAAACCTCTTTAACACATTCTTTGGCTCAGTCTTTGCTAACAGTAATGGCTCATACCCAACATTGCCCAGTCGTACCAACAATGATTACAACAATCTGACACAAATAGATTTCACAGAAGATAATGTTGAAAAGGCACTTTGCAGAATGAAACCATCTCTATCTATTGGGCCTGATGGTCTATGTGAATAGACAAACCCCTAAGCATAATCTTTGAAAAATCTTTCAGGACCAGCTCCCTTCCCAAACTATGGTCACTAGCACGGTCATCCCTGTCTTCAAAAAAGGAGACCCCAGCCTAGTTGAAAATTACAGACCAATTTCCTTATGCTGTATCACCTGCAAAGTAATGGAATCAATCATCAACCAATCCATCACCTTCCACCTAGAAACAAACAACCTACTCTCTAATAAACAATTTAGTTTCAGAAAAAAATTATCCTGTAATTTACAACTTCTTCACTGCAAAAACATATGGACTACAACTCTTGATCAGGGCAAAGCAATAGATGCAATTTACATAGACTTCTGTAAAGCTTTTGACTCAGTGGTACACGACAAACTTCTTCTAAAACTAAAATCCTACGGCATCTCCGGACCACTCCATAATTGGATAACAGAGTTCCTGTCAAACAGACAACAAGTGGTCAAAATAGGCAGTGCCCTATCAAATCCTGCTCCTGTCAATAGCGGTGTCCCCCAAGGCAGTGTTCAAGGATCAACACTCTTCATGTTATACATTAACAACCTCTGTGACCATATTATAAGTAACTGTGTTCTCTTCGCCGATGATGTTAAACTATTTAACACTACCAACAATGCTGCTACCCTTCAAAAAGACCTTGACTTTGTGTCAGAATGGTCAAAAATTTGGCAACTCCAAATCTCAACCAACTAATGCTCTGTCTTACACATTGGAAAAAAGAATCAGAACACTAAATACAAGCTTGATGAACATTACCTTGTAGATGACCCTCACCCCGTCAAAGACCTTGGAGTTTTCATATCGAACAATCTAAGTGCCAAAGCCCACTGCAACTACATCGCCAAAAAAGCTTTAAGAGTTGTAAACCTAATCTTGCATAGCTTCTTCTCCAGAAAGATTACACTACTAACCAGAGTATATAAAACATTTGCTAGACCAATTCTCGATTACAGCTCACCTGTCTGGAACCCACAACTCATTTTGGACATTAATACAATTGAGCGTGTCCAGAAATATTTTACAAAAAGAGTTCTCCATTCCTCTGATCACAACAAAATACCTTATGCCACCAGACTTGAAATCCTGGGTTTAGAAAATTTAGAACTCTACCGCCTTCAGCATGACCTGAGTATAACTTATAAAATCATCTGCTACAATGTCCTTCCTGTTGAAGACTACTTCAGCTTCAACCACAACAATACTCGAGCATACAATAGGTACAAACTTAAAGTGAACCGCTCCAATCTTGATTGTAGAAAATATGACTTCAGTAACAGAGTTGTTAATGCCTGGAATGCACTATCTGTGGTCTCTTCCCAAAATCTCCAAAGCTTTAACCAAACTTTAAACTTTAAAGTTAACCAACTTTATCTACTGTTGACCTCACCCCATTCCTAAGAGGCCTGAAGGGGTGTGCATAAGAGTACCAGTGTGCCTACCATTCCTGTCCTAATGTTCCCTTTGGTTGTATCCAGTGGTGGGATTCAGCCAGTTCGCACCACTTTGGGAGAACCGGTTGTTAACTTTCTGAGCCGTTTGGCAAACTGGTTGTTGGAAGAAATCACTAGGGCAGAGAACTAGTTGTTAAATTACTTGAATCCCACCACACACACACACACACACACACACACACACACACACACACACACACACACACACACACACATATATATATATATATATATATATATATATATATATATATATATATATATATAGTTGTGTTTGAAAATAAATAAATAAAAATAAAGTTGATTATGACACTAGGTTTTTCAATTCGTAGCATATATTTTCAGATTCATGGAATGAACTGTGACAACTGTAACTGGGTTTTTATTATTTTGGAAAACAAAAGTAAAAGTAAAAAGTAATGATGATATAAAATCTTAGCTGTTCAAACCAGATAAAGCAATTCTTATAAATATCTGCTATACATACTACTACATAATTTTTGGAACATTAAATAGCATTTATAAGATGAAATGGTAGACAATGATCTTTCATTAGATAATACAGATTGTGCTATAGTTTAGACTGAATCTAAACAATGAGAAAAGAAGAGAACATAAAAATTGACTTCTGAATCAGATAAAAATTGTTCCAGTTCTATCTTCTGCAACAGCCATTTAGATATCTAAGCTCACAAAGCAATGGAAAGCTAATGATAAGGAAAACCTGAGGACTAGGAATTTGAGTTTTCAAGTGCAAGCTGACCTGATTCCAACTAACATGTAAATAAGGATAGAAATCCTCACCCTGCTTGGTAATGAATTAACTTTATATTGGATTTAATTACTCAAAAACATATAAAACACCTTTGAAGATAGCATATTAAAATTTAAACTTAATTACAGTATGCTAAGCAGGGTATGCTTTTCAAAGCTGCATTTAAAAGCATATTTTGCTTTTGGGAAACCTGTCTAAAATAAGTATTCAGAAACAGAAAGAGAAAAGATGAAGGAATTTACATATAGAAAATAGATATGAATTGGTTATAAATAGCAGATACAGTTTCTGTTTGTAGTGATTGTTTCCGACATCTGGATTTCTTGAAGAATCAAAGCACAGTGAAGGCTAGTAGTAAAATATTTTTATATATGTTAAAATATTAACATAAGAATATGTCAGTTGTGTAATATTTTGTCTTTCTCTGGGCTAATTTTTCTATTTAATTAAGATTATTCCTAAATTAATAGATTAAAAACTGTAATCTCACCAGAGAAGTTTTTGCACAAAGTTCTGTCAGTTCTATGCATCAAACATAGCCTGTATTAGACAGTCATTAGTTGTGACTTGGAGTTAAACTGTTTTCTTGGAGCTCAACATCTTCAGAATAAATAGTTTTCAGAAATATTCAGTATATCCCCAGGGGATTTGGGAAGAGATCGCAATCTGTTCTGTTGATGTTCCTTGTCAACGTACTATTCCAACCTTGAAGCAAAACAGTTCACTTTATTACAGCATCCCATGCTTAACTGAGCTGATGAAATCTGACAGTGTTATATGAGCCCTGAGTGTATGAGTTTTAACATCCTCCTTTATCTGTTTGTAGCTGTTTTTAATCCCACTTTTCCATTTAAAAACATTAAACACACTTCATAAAATGCATAAAATAAAAGAACTAAAATGTCATCACAATGCACCATTATTGAAGGACAATCCAATTAATCTAAATGTATTAGGAAGTTCCCTATAATAATTATTTCGCTGCATCCTGAAAGTTGATAAGAGGTGGAATTAAACAAACCTCCCTTGGGAAAATCCTCCATTGTGTTGACACTGCATCAGAATGTTCTTTGAGAGCAGAGATCTGATCCTCAGTGGTAAAGGACTGTTTAGGTTAGTGCAGAGTTTATGGATTTGAACACTATAAAACCGAATTTGTAATAGAATTGCATAAATTGCACAAATTGCACGTTTGTGCATAAGAGCACAAACATGCCTACCATTCCTGTCCTATTGTTTGCTTGTTTCTTTTTTCTTCTTATATATATATATGCTTTTACTTCCTTATAAAACCTCATATATATGTTTATATACTATATAATCTTTTTATGTGATGTTTATATATATTGTTGTGACAAAATAAATAAATTAAATAAATAAATAATGAACATGTGATTGCTACAATATATAAACTTTTATTCAAATGTGAAACAGAAGAAGAATAAGTAAAAGAATGTATGATAGAGTGAGCCAAAACCTTTGATTATAATAAACAGATCGAACAATGGGAAAATATAGGGTTGAATGGACTGAAATTTACACTACATTTTTTATACTTATTTTTTTTCTACATACTCTTTTTTTTTCCACTTTTAGCTTTGCCTTTGATTTTTATCTTTTTTTCTTCCTTACTCCTTTAGTAAACACACACAGAGAGAGAGACAGTCTCTCTCTCTCTCTCTCTCTCTCTCTCTCTCTCTCTCTCTCTCTCTCTCTCACACACACACACACACACACACACACACACACACAGAGACAGACAGACAGACAGACAGACAGACAGACAGACCCATATCCAGTGGGTCATTTTTTTGGAGGTATTTCTTTATCAAAACAGAAATAGAGTGACCAAAGGCAAAAAAAAAAGAAGCAAGAGCAGGAACAATTTCCAACTTCCTGCCAGACTGACCCCAGCTAACTGCCGTCTGGCAGTTAATGATGGAACCAATCTATTTGTTCTCTCTAGAGACCTATTGCAGGACTGGTCTACCTGATCTCCAGCAGCTGAAGGAGAACCAGTACACCCAACCTCCAAAGTGATTACTAATTTACCAATTTTAATCCCACGGGAATCACAGATGCTGAAGTTTGGAAGCATTCTGTAAGTTAAGTTTTGGTTTAAAAATTATCACTCTTTGATATAATGTTTCACCCAATTAAATGTTACAAACACAAGACTTTTAGTGGTGTATTAGACAGCTTGTTCCCTGCTGGATCATCATTTCAGAGATATTTTCTTACTTAAACAGAGAAACAGATGGGCAAAAAAGCAGTGGAAGCAGGAGTGACTTCGAATTTCTTGCCAGCTTCCCCAATGAATTTGTCAGGGAAACTGGCAGAAGCATCTGAAATCTCCCTCCCTCCCTCCCTCCCTCCCTCCCTTCCTCCCTCCCTCCCTCCCTTCCTTCCTTCTTTCCTTCTTTCCTTCTTTCCTTCCTTCCTTCCTTCTTTCCTTCCTTCCTTCCTTCCTTCCTCCCTCCCTCCCTCCCTCCCTCCCTCAAATTCTTGCCGTTTTCTCCATTTATATTCCTGCAGGCTTAGGGTTAGATTTAAGTTTGCAGGAAGTAAGTTAGTGGGGAAGCCAATAGGAAGATGCAAGTCCAAGTCCAGCATGCAGTTGGATGCTGCTGGCTGGGAGAGGTGCACGGGATTGCGGCTCAGGGATGGTAAGCGGGAATGTGTAAGAGTTGCCACAAGGTTTGCAAAGGGTGTGCAAGTGTGCCAGAGATGCCATGTAGTTCAGGGAGGGTAGATGGGTGGATGGCACAGATCAGAGGAGCTCATGGGAGGAGGGGGGGGGAGAAAGGGTGCCATGGTCCAGAAGAGGAAGAATATTGAAAATGTTTGTTCATATATTCTAATATTCATACTAGAATAAAAGCTTTCCATTTGATCCACATAATTTGTTTCCCAGATTTCTTTCAATCATTCTTTCATCTTCCCTTTCCCTTCTTCTGCACCATGAACTACTTGTTTGTTTGTTTGATTATTTATTTAGCTTTATGCCTTGCTCCAATAATTTCTGACAATAAGCAATTTACAGCCCCCAGAACAGTAATAAATTTAAAATCTAAAGGAATACAATATAACTGTAAAGATTCCCTGTGGTGAACAAGAACCATAACTCACACACATGATCAGCCAAGAAAGAGAATAATTTCTCAGGCTTCACAAACGAACAGATGCTAAAAGATTGCCTGATTTTGGGGGAAAGTTTTTTCCAGAGAAGGAGACAGTGACTGAAAAGGGAACCCTTGGGATCCCCAGGTGACATTCCACAAAAGTAGGGATTCTTCTCTTTAAGGTTTTAACAGATGGAGAGAGATCACTGGGAGCTAGCCAAATCCTAAGCAGATAATAATACAATTTAGTTGGTAAAAACATAAGACGTTGCATTAAATAGGATGAGATCAGTAGCCACCAGTCCAAGGTTGTGTACACTTATTGGCAAGATTACAAACACAAATCTCATCCAATGTTAAGGATGGAGCTACGGGGAGGGAGGGGTTTCTTGGTGCCTATAGCATTCTCCTTTAGAAAAGGAGAGTTCTATAATATAGAACCATCACTGCAGGTTTAAGAATTAAATAGAACATAAAGGGATACTATATATTGTTGGATATGTTTGAATAAAAACTAAGAACGGCAGACATTTAAATCTGACAAATCCAAATAATTTGCCAATGATGGTATCTCAAATACAAAAGAAACTTGGAATATGCATCATGAGATATTAGGAAGGCAGATTGTTTCTTCATATCTGTTTCCAAATCAGGTTTTGATTTTACTCTCCCCAGGTGTGCACTAACTTGACCCCACATCTGCAGAAAAAGCTGCATACTTTGTTGGCTGAAATTACACCACCTGGAGGATATAGATATATACAAAAGAATGCAAATGATCACCTGTCTCTTCTATGGGTTTTTTGCAGCAGAATAGGTCCTATTTATTGCATCTCCCAACCAGATAATGCACTGCTATAAATGTCAAGAAAGCCTGTAGTTTGTTTGATGAGTCAGTCCTGTGTGGAAGGTCATTCAAATGGCTTGGAGCAGTCTCATGAGCATGTTTCAATTTAAGCTCATGAAATATGCAATGGGAATCATGGAGAGAAAAGGAGAAGTGTAGTGTTCACCAAGATATCAATATTAAAGGTGTTCCAAGGGTAAGGAGGAAAACACCGATAAAAGGAAGAGGTCACAACACTGATTAGAATGGTTGATTTCTATGGTCGGTTTCATGTTTCCAAGGTGATCAGGAGGTTTATATTTGCTCCTGACAGTATTGTCAGCTGCAGAGGTTCTTCAAAGAGCTAAATGATCGCAACAAAATACCTTATGCCACCAGACTTGAAATTCTGGGTTTAGAAAATTTAGAACCACGCTGCCTTCGGTATGATCTGAGCTTAGCTCATAAAATCATCTGCTACAATGTCCTTCCTGTTAAGTTTGGGTATTGACGAGGCAGGAGACCAGGTTAGTGACAACAGCTCTTTAATATAGTGTGACCCAGCATAACTTTGGAGAAAAACCTCTCCTTATATACACTTCAGCCAGAGGCTGTATCCAATCAGAAGCGAGATACTTCCCGCCTAAAACTCCCGCCAAAACTTACAGTAATACATTACACTCCTCCCCTCCCAGAAAGCACTTTGCCAATATTTGCATATTACTTCTCTACGTAGTCCCGCAGGTACGTGGGGCGTCTCCTGACTCTCCCGGACCTGCGCAGTTCACTTTCTGGAGTTGAGTCGAGCTTGCCGGAGGGGCTTTTCGTTCCTCTGAGCTCCTCCTCCCGGCCATCCGGCCCTGGATTATTTGCCGGCTCGGACCTGCTGTCCTCTAGAGGGACCGGAGGGTGTCGCTGGACTTCGCCTGACTCAGATAAGTCTCTGTTTGGTTCTACGCTTTCTGTTTGTTCTCGGCTCCAGTCAGCTGTGGGGTTAATTAAATCATAGTCAGGGCTGGTCTCGCCTAATTCTGCCTTATCGCTCAATCTGTTTCTTAATTGATCTATGTGGCGCCTCCAAACTCTGCCATCGTCTATTTCCACTAGGTAAGATTTGGGGCCCGTTTGTCTATGACTATCCCCTCTTCCAGCTTGGGCCGTCGCTGTAATTATGTGCCCACACTGAGTCTCCTATGTTTAATTCCCGGATTCTATCTGGTTTTGTTTTGAACCCGTCCTGCACGTAGTTCGGTGTAGCCGGTCTAGCGGGCACCGTAGCTTCCGCCCATTAATAGCTCGGCTGGGCTGCGGCCGGTGGCCACACAGGGGTCCTGTGTTGGACGGTTAGGAATCGTCGATTTGTGCCTGCCAATCGCCGGGCCGCTTCGTGATAGCGCTTCTTTCGCACTCCGAACAAAGCGTTCAGCAAGGCCGTTCGACGCAGGGTGGAACGGCGCTGAGAGGCATGTCGGATGCCCTCTTCAGCCAGGTACCCTTCAAATAATGCTGCGGTGAACTGTGGGCGTTATCGGACACGAGGGTGTCCGGTAGCCCGTGCGTGGCGAAAAGGTGTTTTAGTGCTGCAATGACAGCTCCAGCGGTTGTGGATTTCATTAGATGATCTCCAGCCATTTGGAGAATGCATCCACCACAATTAGAAATGTTTGGCCGTGGAAGGGCCGGCAAAATCAATGTGTATGCGGGACCAAGGGCCTTGGGGTTTCTCCCACTCCAACACTGGGGCCGTGGTGGTAGTGGTCTGGATTCCTGACATACCTGGCATCGCCAACCCTGTCACCGATTTCCCTGTCCATTAGGGGCCACCAGACATAGCTCCTGGCTAGCCCTTCATCCTCACAATTCCTGGGTGACCCTCATGCAGTAGTTCCAGGACTTTTTCTCAGCTTCTCTGGAACTACCACCCTATCCCCCCAGAGCAGGCACCCCCCTTGCACAGACAATTCCCCTCTTTTCTTTACAAACTCTCTAAAACGGTCGCCCGGCCCAGCGCGCCATCCCCTTTGTACCCAACCGATTACAGTTCTTAAAACAATGTCCCGGTAGGAGGACCGAGCCACTTCCTGCGATGTGACTGGGCCAGAGTCCCAAGAGTCAATTAGTAGAACGGGGGTGCCCGGAGTAGGGTCCTCGATTTCCCCGGGCAATGGGCATCTGCTCAATGCGTCCGCATGCCCCAGCTCTTTTCCAGGTCGATGCTGCAGTTTGTAAGAGTAGGCGGCCAGAAAAATAGTCCATCTGGTCAGTCTAGGTGATAGTGCCACTGGCGTTGGGCGGTCGCCAGCCAGTAATCCCAATAGCGGTCTGTGGTCAGTGATAATTTCAAAGTCTCTCCCAAAAGCGTATTCGTGAAATTTTTTCACCCCTGACACTATTGCGAGAGCCTCCCTATCTAGCTGGCTGTAATTCCTCTCAGCCGGGGACATCGTTCGTGAATAGAACGCTATAGGGGCTTCAGTGCCGTTTGGGAGTCTGTGGCTAAGTACAGCTCCTACTCCATAGGGGGACGCATCACAAACCAATACTAACGGCAGTCTGTTGTTGTATTGTATTAACAGGCTATCGCTTGATAGCAAACTTTTTACTGCCTCAAATGCCCTATTCTCTGACTTCCCCCACGACCAAGCAGTGTTTTTTCCAAGCAACTTATGCAGCGGTTCAGCAACGGTTGCCTTGTCTTTTAAAAACACGGCGTAAAAGTTTACCAGACCCAGGAAAGCCTGGAGTTCTGTCTTGTTTTTGGGTGCTGGGGCTCTCTTTATCGCCTTGACTTTGCTCTCAGTGGGGTGAATCCTTTTTGTCTATTCTATAGCCCAAAATTCAACAGATTCGACCCCTATCTGACACTTGCTTGCTTTGACTTTTAATCCTGCCGACCTAAAAATGGCGAAAACTTTCCTTAATCGCTTCCCCAGTTCTCTTAAATCTTCCCCGGATACCAACAAATCATAGAAATAGGGTACAACTCCCCGTAACCCTTGTAGGAGCCGCTCCATCAAATTTTGGAATAGCCCGGGCCACACTCACCCGAACTGTAACGGGTGCACTTAAAGGCACCCGGTGCGTTACAATGGTCTGGGCTTCAGCTGTGCTAGCATCTACGGGTAGCTGTTGGTACGCTTGTGCCAAGTCTAATTTGGCGAAAACTTGTCCGTGCCCTAGTGAGTGCAATAAGTGTTGCACTACTGGAACTGGGTAGGCGCTCTTTTGCAATGCTTTGTTCAAGGTAGCCTTGTAATCAGCGCAAATTCTTATGGACCCGTCTGGTTTTATAGGGGTGACGATTGGCGTCTCCCATTTGGCATGGTCAACTGGCACTAGTATCCCCTGGCTGACTAATTTATCTAACTCTTTGTCGATTTTAGGTTTGAGTGCAAAAGGAACCCTCCTTGCCTTTAACCTAATGGGAGCTATTTGGGGGTCTAAATTGAAGGAGATAGGGGTCCCCTTGTACTTGCCTAAACGGTCCTCGAATCGTCTGCGAATTCCTCCATTAGGGCGTTTGCAGGTTGCATCCGCTCCGGTGGGCGCCAGTCACCCCATTCCCAACGCCCGGAACCAGTCTAGCCCCAGCAAGCTTGGCAAGGTTCCCTCGACTAACGTGATGGGCAGGGTCTTTTCGTATGTCCCGTACTTGACCTCGACGGTCGTTGTCCCTCGAACAGGGATGCGGTTGCCCTGGTAATCCTGCACCCGGGCCGTTGTTTCTGTAGCTTGCGCTTTGCGATGTCGGCAAGGCTTTCACAAAAGTGTCCCAGGACATGATTGTGATAGCTGATCCTGTGTCTACTTCCAGTCGGCACGGTACGCCTTCAATTGTCGGGTTTGTGAAGATCTTTTCTTGATGCGGGTAGCTGTTGGTACGCTTGTGCCAAGTCTAATTTGGCGAAAACTTGTCCGTGCCCTAGTGAGTGCAATAAGTGTTGCACTACTGGAACTGGGTAGGCGCTCTTTTGCAATGCTTTGTTCAAGGTAGCCTTGTAATCAGCGCAAATTCTTATGGACCCGTCTGGTTTTATAGGGGTGACGATTGGCGTCTCCCATTTGGCATGGTCAACTGGCACTAGTATCCCCTGGCTGACTAATTTATCTAACTCTTTGTCGATTTTAGGTTTGAGTGCAAAAGGAACCCTCCTTGCCTTTAACCTAATGGGAGCTATTTGGGGGTCTAAATTGAAGGAGATAGGGGTCCCCTTGTACTTGCCTAAACGGTCCTCGAATCGTCTGCGAATTCCTCCATTAGGGCGTTTGCAGGTTGCATCCGCTCCGGTGGGCGCCAGTCACCCCATTCCCAACGCCCGGAACCAGTCTAGCCCCAGCAAGCTTGGCAAGGTTCCCTCGACTAACGTGATGGGCAGGGTCTTTTCGTATGTCCCGTACTTGACCTCGACGGTCGTTGTCCTCGAACAGGGATGCGGTTGCCCTGGTAATCCTGCACCCGGAGCCGTTGTTTCTGTAGCTTGCGCTTTGCGATGTCGGCAAGGCTTTCACAAAAGTGTCCCAGGACATGATTGTGATAGCTGATCCTGTGTCTACTTCCAGTCGGCACGGTACGCCTTCAATTGTCGGGTTTGTGAAGATCTTTTCTTCGATGCGGGTAGCTGCGTGGTCTATGGTAACAGTCATTCGGTTTGACTTCGCTCTTTCTTTCCTGGCCAATCGCGGGTCGCCTCGCCGATCTCGCTCTGATTGGCTGGTTTGAAATTCGGCGGAATGTGGGGTTTGCATCTCTGACTCAGAGCCGCTCTGATTGGCCGATTTGAATTTTCGGCGGAAGGTTGGGGTGCTCGGCAGACTTGAGCCAGGTGCCCTTCCTTTCACACCGCCGCAAATGGCGTCCCTGAACTTACATCTTTGGCGCTGATGTCGCCCCGCAACTTCCGCATTCCTCCGGGTCTTCCTTGTCGATTTTCCGGTGTAGTGGACTTCTTCCTCCTCTTCGCTGGTTGACTCACGATAGGTTTCTTCGTGGTGGACTGTGCTCGGCTTTGCGCCCGCCATCGGCGTGAGTCGCTTTTGTAAGGTGTCTGCTGCATGGTTGGACATCTCATGGGCTCTGGCTTCGTCCAGAGCGTTTGCCAATGTCAGGTTGCTCTTGGCTAGCAACCGTCTCCTCAAACGGATGTCTCTGACCCCCCGTATAAGTTGTTCCAGCAGCTCTTCGTCCAGATCGCGGTACTCGCAATGCTTGGAGGCTTGTCTCAGGGCTGCCATGTAGTCGCTGATAGACTCGCCTTCTTGTTGCCTGCGCTCCCCAAACTCGTACCGTCGAACGTATTTGGGCGGGGCTGGTGCGTAGTGGTTCTTCAGGAGGGTCTGAAGGGTCTGCCACGATACGGAGTGTAGCGGTGTTGGCTCCGCTAGGGCTTCTGCGACGGCGATGACTGCGGACCCACAGTGGCTTATGAAGTAAGCCCGTTTGCGGTTGTCGGAGACTCCCTGTAGCTCGTTTGCCTCCAGGAAACTTTCGAAACGGGTCATATATATTCCCCATGTCTCCTGGGCAGGGTCAAACGGAGTGGGTGGCGTGTAGCCGGTCATCGCTGCATTCGCCGTCACCTTGCTGGGTTTGATTCTCGTAGTGAGTTCAGCTCTGTTCTGGTGCTCTGCCTCAATATCCCATCCTCGTCGCCAATGTTAAGTTTGGGTATTGACGAGGCAGGAGACCAGGTTAGTGACAACAGCTCTTTAATATAGTGTGACCCAGCAAAACTCTGGAGAAAAACCTCTCCTTATATACACTTCAGCCAGAGGCTGTATCCAATCAGAAGCGAGATACTTCCCGCCTAAAACTCCCGCCAAAACTTACAGTAATACATTACACTTCCTGTCAATAAGTACTTCAGCTTCAACTACAATAATACACGAGCACACAATAGATTCAAATTTAAAGTGAACCGCTCCAATCTCGATTATAGAAAATATGATTGCAGTAACAGAGTTCTTAATGCCTGAATGCACTACCAGACTCTGTGGTCTCATTCCCAAATCCCCAGAACTTTAACTTAAAACTTACAGTAATACATTACAGAGAGAATGCTAACTTTTCTTCCTCCATTCACAATGGAACTGCTGCTCCCTTTATGGTTCCTTCCTTCCTTCCTTCCTTCCTTCCTTCCTTCCTTCCTTCCTTCCTTCCTTCCTTCCTTCCTTCCTTCCTTCCTTCCTTCCTTCCTTCCTTCCTTCCTTCCTTCCTTCCTTCCTTCCTTCCTTCCTTCCTTCCTTCCTTCCTTCCTTCCTTCCTTCCTTCCTTCCTTCCTTCCTTCCTTCCTTCCTTCCTTCCTTCCTTCCTTCCTTCCTTCCTTCCTTCCTTCCTTCCTTCCTTCCTTCCTTCCTTCCTTCCTTCCTTCCTTCCTTCCTTCCTTCCTTCCTTCCTTCCTTCCTTCCTTCCTTCCTTCCTTCCTTCCTTCCTTCCTTCCTTCCTTCCTTCCTTCCTTCCTTCCTTCCTTCCTTCCTTCCTTCCTTCCTTCCTTCCTTCCTTCCTTCCTTCCTTCCTTCCTTCCTTCCTTCCTTCCTTCCTTCCTTCCTTCCTTCCTTCCTTCCTTCCTTCCTTCCTTCCTTCCTTCCTTCCTTCCTTCCTTCCTTCCTTCCTTCCTTCCTTCCTTCCTTCCTTCCTTCCTTCCTTCCTTCCTTCCTTCCTTCCTTCCTTCCTTCCTTCCTTCCTTCCTTCCTTCCTTCCTTCCTTCCTTCCTTCCTTCCTTCCTTCCTTCCTTCCTTCCTTCCTTCCTTCCTTCCTTCCTTCCTTCCTTCCTTCCTTCCTTCCTTCCTTCCTTCCTTCCTTCCTTCCTTCCTTCCTTCCTTCCTTCCTTCCTTCCTTCCTTCCTTCCTTCCTTCCTTCCTTCCTTCCTTCCTTCCTTCCTTCCTTCCTTCCTTCCTTCCTTCCTTCCTTCCTTCCTTCCTTCCTTCCTTCCTTCCTTCCTTCCTTCCTTCCTTCCTTCCTTCCTTCCTTCCTTCCTTCCTTCCTTCCTTCCTTCCTTCCTTCCTTCCTTCCTTCCTTCCTTCCTTCCTTCCTTCCTTCCTTCCTTCCTTCCTTCCTTCCTTCCTTCCTTCCTTCCTTCCTTCCTTCCTTCCTTCCTTCCTTCCTTCCTTCCTTCCTTCCTTCCTTCCTTCCTTCCTTCCTTCCTTCCTTCCTTCCTTCCTTCCTTCCTTCCTTCCTTCCTTCCTTCCTTCCTTCCTTCCTTCCTTCCTTCCTTCCTTCCTTCCTTCCTTCCTTCCTTCCTTCCTTCCTTCCTTCCTTCCTTCCTTCCTTCCTTCCTTCCTTCCTTCCTTCCTTCCTTCCTTCCTTCCTTCCTTCCTTCCTTCCTTCCTTCCTTCCTTCCTTCCTTCCTTCCTTCCTTCCTTCCTTCCTTCCTTCCTTCCTTCCTTCCTTCCTTCCTTCCTTCCTTCCTTCCTTCCTTCCTTCCTTCCTTCCTTCCTTCCTTCCTTCCTTCCTTCCTTCCTTCCTTCCTTCCTTCCTTCCTTCCTTCCTTCCTTCCTTCCTTCCTTCCTTCCTTCCTTCCTTCCTTCCTTCCTTCCTTCCTTCCTTCCTTCCTTCCTTCCTTCCTTCCTTCCTTCCTTCCTTCCTTCCTTCCTTCCTTCCTTCCTTCCTTCCTTCCTTCCTTCCTTCCTTCCTTCCTTCCTTCCTTCCTTCCTTCCTTCCTTCCTTCCTTCCTTCCTTCCTTCCTTCCTTCCTTCCTTCCTTTGCTTTAAGTTTCTCAGAGGAACTATCTTGAAGTATTTAACTATAACCCATCTCGTCCTTTAACAAGAAGCAAAGCACAAATCTAATAGGTTGGTAGTTAGAGAAATACATAATCTTTTCTATGGATACAACCGACTTGATAAAATAAATAAATAAATAAATAAATAAATAAATAAATAAATAAATAAATAAATAAATAAATAAATAAATAAATAAATAAATAAATAAATAAATAAATAAATAAATAAATAAATAAATAAATAAATAAATAAATAAATAAATAAATAAATAAATAAATAAATAAATAAATAAATAAATAAATAAATAAATAAATAAATAAATAAATAAATAAATAAATAAATAAATAAATAAATAAATAAATAAATAAATAAATAAATAAATAAATAAATAAATAAATAAATAAATAAATAAATAAATAAATAAATAAATAAATAAATAAATAAATAAATAAATAAATAAATAAATAAATAAATAAATAAATAAATAAATAAATAAATAAATAAATAAATAAATAAATAAATAAATAAATAAATAAATAAATAAATAAATAAATAAATAAATAAATAAATAAATAAATAAATAAATAAATAAATAAATAAATAAATAAATAAATAAATAAATAAATAAATAAATAAATAAATAAATAAATAAATAAATAAATAAATAAATAAATAAATAAATAAATAAATAAATAAATAAATAAATAAATAAATAAATAAATAAATAAATAAATAAATAAATAAATAAATAAATAAATAAATAAATAAATAAATAAATAAATAAATAAATAAATAAATAAATAAATAAATAAATAAATAAATAAATAAATAAATAAATAAATAAATAAATAAATAAATAAATAAATAAATAAATAAATAAATAAATAAATAAATAAATAAATAAATAAATAAATAAATAAATAAATAAATAAATAAATAAATAAATAAATAAATAAATAAATAAATAAATAAATAAATAAATAAATAAATAAATAAATAAATAAATAAATAAATAAATAAATAAATAAATAAATAAATAAATAAATAAATAAATAAATAAATAAATAAATAAATAAATAAATAAATAAATAAATAAATAAATAAATAAATAAATAAATAAATAAATAAATAAATAAATAAATAAATAAATAAATAAATAAATAAATAAATAAATAAATAAATAAATAAATAAATAAATAAATAAATAAATAAATAAATAAATAAATAAATAAATAAATAAATAAATAAATAAATAAATAAATAAATAAATAAATAAATAAATAAATAAATAAATAAATAAATAAATAAATAAATAAATAAATAAATAAATAAATAAATAAATAAATAAATAAATAAATAAATAAATAAATAAATAAATAAATAAATAAATAAATAAATAAATAAATAAATAAATAAATAAATAAATAAATAAATAAATAAATAAATAAATAAATAAATAAATAAATAAATAAATAAATAAATAAATAAATAAATAAATAAATAAATAAATAAATAAATAAATAAATAAATAAATAAATAAATAAATAAATAAATAAATAAATAAATAAATAAATAAATAAATAAATAAATAAATAAATAAATAAATAAATAAATAAATAAATAAATAAATAAATAAATAAATAAATAAATAAATAAATAAATAAATAAATAAATAAATAAATAAATAAATAAATAAATAAATAAATAAATAAATAAATAAATAAATAAATAAATGTTATGTCCAATATTTTGGCCCCATGCAATCATACGTCCTTTCACTACTTCTTCTTCCAATTCTACTTCTAGCAAGTATTTATAAATTTGGGTAATATTTTATCTAATAAAATTTTATCTAATTGCTGTGGTTTAAGATATATTCCATATTCTTTTATATCTTGTTTATATCGATTTTGTAACTGAAGATAGGCCCACCAGTCAACCCGTGGTCCTTGTTCTTGGAGGTCCTGTAGTGTTTTTAGTTTTCCATGAATATCTAATAGATCTTTATATTTTAGCATTTTATTCAAATCTAAATTATTTGGGTGAATCATCGCTTCCATTGTGGATAGCCAAATTGGGATTTTTATATAGTGTTTCTTTTTAACTTTAATCCAATTGTTTATTAGGGAATCTCTAATCAAATGTCTGTGGAAATATTTTTGTTTCATGTGGCCTGTTTCCCACAGGAAGGCATGCCATCCTCTCTGTAGGTCGTGGCCTTCTATGGCTAGTATTCTTTTATTCTTTAAATTAATCCAGTCTTTTAACCAAACTAGTGTTGCTGCACTATAATATAATATAATATAATATAATATAATATAATATAATATAATATAATATAATATAATATAATATAATATACTATAATATAATATAATATAATATAATATAATATAATATAATATAATATAATATAATATAATATAATATAATATAATATAATATAATATAATATAATATAATATAATATAATATAATATAATATAATATAATATAATATAATATAATATAATATAATATAATATAATATAATATAATATAATATAATATAATATAATATAATATAATATAATATAATATAATATAATATAATATAATATAATATAATATAATATAATATAATATAATATAATATAATATAATATAATATAATATAATATAATATAATATAATATAATATAATATAATATAATATAATATAATATAATATAATATAATATAATATAATATAATATAATATAATATAATATAATATAATATAATATAATATAATATAATATAATATAATATAATATAATATAATATAATATAATATAATATAATATAATATAATATAATATAATATAATATAATATAATATAATATAATATAATATAATATAATATAATATAATATAATATAATATAATATAATATAATATAATATAATATAATATAATATAATATAATATAATATAATATAATATAATATAATATAATATAATATAATATAATATAATATAATATAATATAATATAATATAATATAATATAATATAATATAATATAATATAATATAATATAATATAATATAATATAATATAATATAATATAATATAATATAATATAATATAATATAATATAATATAATATAATATAATATAATATAATATAATATAATATAATATAATATAATATAATATAATATAATATAATATAATATAATATAATATAATATAATATAATATAATATAATATAATATAATATAATATAATATAATATAATATAATATAATATAATATAATATAATATAATATAATATAATATAATATAATATAATATAATATAATATAATATAATATAATATAATATAATATAATATAATATAATATAATATAATATAATATAATATAATATAATATAATATAATATAATATAATATAATATAATATAATATAATATAATATAATATAATATAATATAATATAATATAATATAATATAATATAATATAATATAATATAATATAATATAATATAATATAATATAATATAATATAATATAATATAATATAATATAATATAATATAATATAATATAATATAATATAATATAATATAATAATATAATATAATATAATATGATATAATATAATATAATATAATATAATATAATATAATATAATATAATATAATATAATATAATATAATATAATATGAAAAGTTGGGCAAAATATATCTTGTTTTTTTTTTTTTTTTTTTTTTTTTTTTTTTTTTTTTTTTTTTTTTTTTTTTTTTTTTTTTTTTTTTTTTTTTTTTTTTTTTTTTTTTTTTTTTTTTTTTTTTTTTTTTTTTTTTTTTTTTTTTTTTTTTTTTTTTTTTTTTTTTTTTTTTTTTTTTTTTTTTTTTTTTTTTTTTT